>NC_090924.1:1333573930-1335062680 GCF_040938575.1 Ambystoma mexicanum
GCAGAGAAGTTGCTGATCAGGGACGTTGCCTGGAAATGCAGTGCATCAGAGCTCACCGGCATAACCTGCAGAGAAGGTGCAAATTTCAGGGAGTGATTGTGGACATGTCATGCAAGTGTGGTGCATCAGGGCCAGCTGGTTTAACTTGCAGGGAAGTTGCGGATCAAGAACTTAAAGGGCAGTGCTTTAGAGCTTAACGGCATAACTGGCAGAGAAGGTGCAGACGATTGTGGACATGGCATGCATGTCCACAATCAATCCCTCAGAGCGAGCTGGTTTAACTTGAGGGAAGTTGTGGAACAGGGACCTAAAGTGCAGTGCATTAGAGCTCACCGGCATAACTGGCAGAGAAGGTGCAGATTTCAGAGAGTTCACTGGCATAAACTGCATGGAAGTTCCAGATTTCAGGGAGTGATTGTGGACATGTCATGCAAGTGTGGTGCATCAGGGCTAGCTGCTTTAACTTGCATTGAAGTTGTGGATCAGCGACTTAAAGGGCAGAGCATAAGAGCTCACCGGCATAACGGTCAGAAAAGGTGCAGATTTCAAGGAATGCTTATGGACATGTCATGCATGTCAGGGAAGTTGCGGATCAAGAACTTAAAGGGCAGTGCTTTAGAGCTTAACGGCATAACTGGCAGAGAAGGTGCAGACGATTGTGGACATGGCATGCATGTCCACAATCAATCCCTCAGGGCTAGCTGCTTTAACTTGCATTGAAGTTGTGGATCAGCGACTTAAAGGGCAGAGCATAAGAGCTCACCGGCATAACGGTCAGAAAAGGTGCAGATTTCAAGGAATGCTTATGGACATGTCATGCATGTCAGGGAAGTTGCGGATCAAGAACTTAAAGGGCAGTGCTTTAGAGCTTAACGGCATAACTGGCAGAGAAGGTGCAGACGATTGTGGACATGGCATGCATGTCCACAATCAATCCCTCAGAGCGAGCTGGTTTAACTTGAGGGAAGTTGTGGATCAGGGACCTAAAGTGCAGTGCATAAGAGCTCACCGGCATAACTGGCAGAGAAGGTGCAGATTTCAGGGAGTGATTGGGGACATGTCATGCAAGTGTGGTGCATCAGGGCCAGCTGGTTTAAATTGCAGGGAAGTTGCAGATCAGGGATGTTGCCTGGAAGGGCAGTTCATCAGAACTCACCGGCATAACCTGCAGAGAAGGTGCAGATTTCAGGGAGTGATTGTGGACCTGTCATGCAAGTGTGTTGCATCAGGGCCAGCTGGTTTAACTTGCAGGGAAGTTGCAGATTAGGGACGTTGCCTGGAAGGGGAGTGGATCAGAGCTCACCAGCATAACACCCCAGGGAAGGTGCAGATTTCAGGTGAGTGATTGTGGACATGTCATGCAAATGTGGTGCATCAGGGCTAGTTGGTTCAACGTGCATTGAAGTTGTGGATCAGGGACTTAAAGGGCAGTGCATAATTGTTCACCAGCATAACGGGCAGAGAAGCTGCAGATTTCAAGGAGTGATTGTGGACATGTCATGCAAGTGTGATGCCTCAGAGCTAGCTTGTTTAAATTGCAGAGAAGTTGCTGATCAGGGACGTTGCCTGGAAATGCAGTGCATCAGAGCTCACCGGCATAACCTGCAGAGAAGGTGCAAATTTCAGGGAGTGATTGTGGACATGTCATGCAAGTGTGGTGCATCAGGGCCAGCTGGTTTAACTTGCAGGGAAGTTGCGGATCAAGAACTTAAAGGGCAGTGCTTTAGAGCTTAACGGCATAACTGGCAGAGAAGGTGCAGACGATTGTGGACATGGCATGCATGTCCACAATCAATCCCTCAGAGCGAGCTGGTTTAACTTGAGGGAAGTTGTGGAACAGGGACCTAAAGTGCAGTGCATTAGAGCTCACCGGCATAACTGGCAGAGAAGGTGCAGATTTCAGAGAGTTCACTGGCATAAACTGCATGGAAGTTCCAGATTTCAGGGAGTGATTGTGGACATGTCATGCAAGTGTGGTGCATCAGGGCTAGCTGCTTTAACTTGCATTGAAGTTGTGGATCAGCGACTTAAAGGGCAGAGCATAAGAGCTCACCGGCATAACGGTCAGAAAAGGTGCAGATTTCAAGGAATGCTTATGGACATGTCATGCATGTCAGGGAAGTTGCGGATCAAGAACTTAAAGGGCAGTGCTTTAGAGCTTAACGGCATAACTGGCAGAGAAGGTGCAGACGATTGTGGACATGGCATGCATGTCCACAATCAATCCCTCAGGGCTAGCTGCTTTAACTTGCATTGAAGTTGTGGATCAGCGACTTAAAGGGCAGAGCATAAGAGCTCACCGGCATAACGGTCAGAAAAGGTGCAGATTTCAAGGAATGCTTATGGACATGTCATGCATGTCAGGGAAGTTGCGGATCAAGAACTTAAAGGGCAGTGCTTTAGAGCTTAACGGCATAACTGGCAGAGAAGGTGCAGACGATTGTGGACATGGCATGCATGTCCACAATCAATCCCTCAGAGCGAGCTGGTTTAACTTGAGGGAAGTTGTGGATCAGGGACCTAAAGTGCAGTGCATAAGAGCTCACCGGCATAACTGGCAGAGAAGGTGCAGATTTCAGGGAGTGATTGGGGACATGTCATGCAAGTGTGGTGCATCAGGGCCAGCTGGTTTAAATTGCAGGGAAGTTGCAGATCAGGGATGTTGCTTGGAAGGGCAGTTCATCAGAATTCACCGGCATAACCTGCAGAGAAGGTGCAGATTTCAGGGAGTGATTGTGGACCTGTCATGCAAGTGTGTTGCATCAGGGCCAGCTGGTTTAACTTGCAGGGAAGTTGCAGATTAGGGACTTAAAGGGCAGTGCTTTAGAGCTCAACGGCATAACTGGCAGCAAAGGTTCAGATTTCAGGGAGTGGTTGTGGCCATGTCATGCAAGTGTGGTGTATCAGGGCTAGCTGGTTTAACTTGCATGGAAGTTGTGGATCAGGGACTTAAACGCAGTGGATAAGAGCTCACCGGCATAACTGGCAGAGAAAGTGCAGATTCTAAGGAGTGATTATGGACATGTCATGGAAATGTGATGCATCAGGGCCAGCTGGTTTAATTTGCAGGGAAGTTGGAGATCCGGGAAGTTGCCTGGAAGGGCAGTGCATCAGAGTTCACTGGCATAAACTGCATGGAAGTTCCAGATTTCAGGGAGTGATTGTGGACATGTCATGCAAGTGTGGTGCATCAGTGCTAGCTGCTTTAACTTGCATTGAAGTTGTGGATCAGCGACTTAAAGGGCAGAGCATAAGAGCTCACCGGCATAACGGTCAGAAAAGGTGCAGATTTCAAGGAATGCTTATGGACATGTCATGCAAGTGTGATGCATCAGGGCCAGTTCGTCTAACTTGCAAATAAGTTGCAGATCAGGGACTTTGCCTGGAAGAGCAGTGCATCATAGCTCACCGGCATAACTGGCAGAGAAGGTGCAGATTTCAGGGAGTGATTGTGGACATATCATGCAAGTGTGGTGCCTCAGAGCTAGCTGTTTTAACTTGCAGGGAAGTTGCGGATCAGGGACTTAAAGGGCAGTGCATAAGAGCTCACCGGCATAACTGGCAGAGAAGGTTCAGATTTCAGGAAGTGATTTTGGACATGTCATTCAAGTGTGGTGCATCAGGGCCAGCTGGTTTAAATTGCAGAGAAGTTGCAGATCAGGGACGTTGCCTGGAAATGCAGTGCATCAGAGCTCACCGGCATAACCTGCAGAGAAGGTGCAGATTTCAGGGAGTGATTGTGGACATGTCATGCAAGTGTGGTGCATCAGGGCCAGCTGGTTTAAATTGCAGGGATGTTGGAGATCAGGGATGTTGCCTGGAAGGGCAGTTCATCAGAGTTCACCAGCATAACCTGCAGGGAAGGTCCAGATTTCAGGGAGTGATTGTGGACATGTCATGCAAGTGTGGTGCATCAGGGCTAGCTGATTTAACTTGCATTGAAGTTGTGGATCAGGGACTTAAAGGGCAGTGCATAAGTGCTCACCGGCATAACGGGCAAAAAAAGTTGCAGATTTCTAGGAATGCTTATGGACATGTCATGCAAGTGTGATGCATCAGGGCCTGCTGGTTTAACTTGCAAATAAGTTGCAGATCAGGGACTTTGCCTGGAATGGCAGTGCATAATAGCTCACCGGCAAAACTGGCAGAGAAGGTGCAGATTTCAGGGAATGATTGTGGACATGTCATGCAAGAGTGGTGCTTCAGAGCAAGCTGGTTTAACTTGCAGGGAAGTTGCGGATCAGGAACTTAAAAGGCAGTGAATAAGAGCTCACCGGCATAACTGGAAGAGAAGGTGCAGATTTCAGGGAGTGATTGTGGACATGTCATGCAAGTGTGGTGCTTCAGAGCTAGCTGGTTTAACCTGCAGGGAAGTTGCGGATCAGGGACTTAAATGGCAGTGCATAAGAGCTCACCGGCATAACTGGCAGAGAAGGTGCAGATTTCAGGGAGTGATTGGGGACATGTCATTCATGTGTGGTGCATCAGGGCAAGCTGCTTTAAATTGCAGAGAAATTGCAGATCAGGGACATTGCCTAGAAATGCAGTGCATAGAGCTCACTGGCATAACCTGCAGAGAAGGTGCAGATTTCAGGCAGTGATTGTGGACATTTCATGCAAGTGTGGTGCATCAGGGCCAGCTGGTTTAAATTGCAGGGAAGTTGGAGATCAGGAACGTTGCCTGGAAGGGCAGTGCATCAGAGTTCACCGGCATAACCTGCAGGGAAGGTTCAGATTTCAGGGAGTGATTGTGGACATGTCATACAGGTGTGTGCATCAGAGCCAGCTGGTTTAAATTGCAGGGAAGTTGCAAGTCAGGGATGTTGCCTGGAAGGGCAGTGCATCAGAGGTCACTGGCATAACACTGCAGGGAAGGTGCAAATTTCAGGGAGTGAAGGCGGACATGTCATGCAAGTGTGGTGAATCAGGGCTAGATGTTTTAACTTGCATTGAAGTTGTGGATCAGGGACCTAAGGGGCAGTGCATAAGTGCTCACCGGCATAACGGGTAGAGAAGATGCAGATTTCAAGGAGTGATTATGGGCATGTCATGCAAGTGTGATGAATTGCATCACGGCCAGCTGGTTTAACTTGCAAATAAGTTGCAGATCAGGGACTTTGCCTGGAAGGGCAGTGCATCATAGCTCATCGGCATAACTGGCAGACAAGATGTAAATTTCATGGATTGATTGTGGACATGTCATGCAAGAGTGGTGCCTCAGAGCGAGCTGGTTTAACTTGCAGGGAAGTTGCAGATCAGGGACTTAAAGGGCAGTGCATAAGAGCTCACAGACATAACTGGCAGAGAAGGTGCAGATTTCAGGGAGTAATTGTGGAGATGTCATGCAAGTGTGGTGCATCAGGGCCAGCTGGTTTAAATTGCAGAGAAGTTGCATCAGGGACATTGCGTGGAAATGGAGTGCATCAGAGCTCACCGGCATAACCTGCAGAGAAGGTACAGATTTCAGGGAGTGATTGTAGACATGTCATGCAAGTGTGGTGCATCAGGGCCAGCTGGTTTAAATTGCAGGGAAGTTGCAGGTCAGGGACGTTGCCTGGAAGGGCAGTGCATCAGAGTTCTCCGGCATAACCTGCAGGGAAGGTCCAGATTTCAGGGTGTGATTGTGGACATGTCATGCAAGTTTGGTGCATCAGGGCCAGCTGCTTTAACTTGCAGGGAAGTTGCAGATCAGGGACGTTGCCTGGAAGGGCAGTGCATCAGAGCTCATCGGCACAACACTGCAGGGAAGGTGCAGATTTCAGGGAGTGATTGTGGACATGTCATGCAAGTGTGGTGCATCAGGGCCAGCTTGTTTAACTTGCAATGAAATGTGGATCAGGGACTTAAAGGGCAGAGCATAAGAGTTCACCAGCATAACGGGCAGAGAAGCTGCAGATTTCAAGGAGTGATTGTGGACATGTCATGCAAGTGTAGTGCATCAGGGCCAGCTGGTTTAAATTGCAGGGAAGTTGCAGATCAGGGATGTTGCCTGGAAGGGCAGTTCATCAGAGCTCACTGGCATAACCTGCAGAGAAGGTGCAGATTTCAGGGAGTGATTGTGGACATGTCATGCAAGTGTGGTGCACCAGGGCCAGCTGGTTTAAATTGCGGGGAAGTTGCAGGTCAGGGACGTTGCCTGGAAGGGCAGTGCATCAGAGTTCTCCGGCATAACCTGCAGGGAAGGTCCAGATTTCAGGGTGTGATTGTGGACATGTCATGCAAGTGTGGTGCATCAGGGCCAGCTGGTTTATATTGCAGGATGTTGGAGATCAGGGACGTTGCCTGGAAGGGGAGTGGATCAGAGCTCACCGGCATAACACCGCAGGGAAGGTGCATATTTCAGGTGAGTGATTGTGGACATGTTATGCAAGTGTGGTGCATCAAGGCTAGTTGGTTCAACTTGCATTGAAGTTGTGGATCAGGGACTTAAAGGGCAGTGCATAAGAGTTCACCAGCATAACGGGCAGAGAAGCTGCAGATTTCAAGGAGTGATTGTGGACATGTCATGCAAGTGTGGTGCATCAGGGCCAGCTGGTTTAAATTGCAGGGAAGTTGCAGATCAGGGATGTTGCCTGGAAGGGCAGTTCATCAGAGCTCACTGGCATAACCTGCAGAGAAGGTGCAGATTTCAGGGAGTGATTGTGGATATGTCATGCAAGTGTGGTGCACCAGGGCTAGCTGTTTTAACTTGCATGGAAGTTGTGGATCAGGTACTTAAAGGGGAGTGCATAAGAGCTCACCAGCATGACGGGCAGAGAATGTGCAGATTTCAAAGAGTCATTATGGACATGTCATGCAAGTGTGGTGTATCAGAGCTAGCTGGTTTAACTTGCAGGGAAGTTGCATATCATGGACTTAAAGGGTAGTGCATAAGAGCTCACCGGCATAACTGGCAGAAAAGATACAGATTTCAGGGAGTGATTGTGGACATGTCATGCAAGTGTGGTGTATCAGGACCAGCTGGTTTAAATTGCAGGGAAGTTGTAGATCAGAGACGTTGCCTGGAAGGGCAGTGCATCAGAGTTCACCAGCATAACCTGCAGGGAAGTTCCAGATTTCAGGGAGTGATTGTGGACATTTCATGCAAGTGTGGTGCATCAGGGCCAGCTGGTTTAAATTGCAGGGAAGTTGCAGATCAGGGACGTTGCCTGGAAGGGGAGTGGATCAGAGCTCACCGGCATAACACCGCAGGGAAGGTGCAGATTTCAGGTGAGTGATTGTGGACATGTCATGCAAGTGTGGTGCATCAGGGCTAGTTGGTTCAACGTGCATTGAAGTTGTGGATCAGGGACTTAAAGGGCAGTGCATAAGAGTTCACCAGCATAACGGGCAGAGAAGCTGCAGATTTCAAGGAGTGATTGTGGACATGTCATGCAAGTGTGGTTCATCAGGGCCAGCTGGTTTAAATTGCAGGGAAGTTGCAGATCAGGGATGTTGCCTGGAAGGGCAGTTCATCAGAACTCACCGGCATAACCTGCAGAGAAGGTGCAGATTTCAGGGAGTGATTGTGGACCTGTCATGCAAGTGTGGTGTATCAGGGCTAGCTGGTTTAACTTGCATGGAAGTTGTGGATCAGGGACTTAAACGCAGTGGATAAGAGCTCACCGGCGTAACTGGCAGAGAAGGTGCAGATTCTAAGGAGTGATTATGGACATGTCATGCAAGGGTGATGCATCAGGGCCAGCTGGTTTAATTTGCAGGGAAGTTGGAGATCCGGGAAGTTGCCTGGAAGGGCAGTGCATCAGAGTTCACTGGCATAAACTGCATAGAAATTCCAGATTTCAAGGAGTGATTGTGGACATGTCATGCAAGTGTGGTGCATCAGGGCTAGCTGCTTTAACGTGCATTGAAGTTGTGGATCAGGGACTTAAAGGCAGTGCATAAGAGTTCACCAGCATAACGGGCAGAGAAACTGCAGATTTCAAGGAGTGATTGTGGACATGTCATGCAAGTGTGGTGCCTCAGAGCTAGCTTGTTTAAATTGCAGAGAGGTTGCAGATCAGAGACGTTGCCTGGAAATGCAGTGCATCAGAGCTCACCGGCATAACCTGCAGAGAAGGTGCAAATTTCAGGGAGTGATTGTGGACATGTCATGCAAGTGTGGTGCATCAGGGCCAGCTGGTTTAACTTGCAGGGAAGTTGCGGATCAAGGACTTAAAGGGCAGTGCTTTAGAGCTCAACGGCATAACTGGCAGAGAAGGTGCAGACGATTGTGGACATGCCATGCATATCCACAATCAATCCCTCAGAGCGAGCTGGTTTAACTTGAGGGAAGTTGTGGATCAGGGACCTAAAGTGCAGTGCATAAGAGCTCACCGGCATAACTGGCAGAGAAGGTGCAGATTTCAGGGAGTGATTGTGGACATGTCATGCAAGTGTGGTGCATCAGGGCCAGCTGGTTTAAATTGCAGAGAAGTTGCAGATCAGGGACATTGCCTGGAAATGCAGTGCATCAGAGCTCACCGGAATAACCTGCAGAGAAGGTGCAGATTTCTTCGAGTGATTGTGGACATGTCATGCAAGTGTGGTGCATCAGGGCCAGCTGGTTTAAATTGCAGGGATGTTGGAGATCAGGGACGTTGCCTGGAAGGGCAGTTCATCAGAGTTCACCAGCATAACCTGCAGGGAAGGTCCAGATTTCAGGGAGTGATTGTGGACATGTCATGCAAATGTGGTGCCTCAGAGTTAGCTGGTTTAACTTGCAGGAAAATTGCAGATCAGGGACTTAAAGGGCAGTGCATAAGAGCTCACCGGCATAACTGGCATAGATGGTGCAGATTTCAGGGAGTGTTTGTGGACATGTCATTCAAGTGTGGTGCATCAGGGTCAGCTGGTTTAAATTGCAGGGAAGTTGCAGATCAGGGACGTTGCCTGGAAATGCAGTGCATCAGAGCTCACCGGCATAACCTGCAGAGAAGGTGCAGATTTCAGGGAGTGATTGTGGACATGTCTTGCAAGTGTGGTGCATCAGGGCCAGCTGTTTTAATTTGCAGGGAAGTTGGAGATCAGGGGCATTGCCTGTAAGGGCAGCGCATCAGAGTTCACCGCGCATAACCTGCACGGAAGGTCCAGATTTCAGGGATTGATTGTGGTCATGTCATGCCAGTGTGGTGCATCAGGGCCAGCTGGTTTAACTTGCATTGAAGTTGTATAAAAGGGACTTAAAGGGCAGTGCATAAGAGCTCACCGACATAACGGGCAGAGAAGGTGCAGATTTCAAGGAGTGCTTATGGGCATGTCATGCAAGTGTGATGCATCAGTGCCAGTTGGTTTAACTTGCAAATAAGTTGCAGATCAGGGACTTTGCCTAGAAATGCAGTGCATCATAGCTCACCGGCATAACTCGCAGAGAAGGTGCAGATTTCAGGGAGTGATTGTGGAAATGTCATGCAAGTGTGGTACCTCAGAGCTTGTTTGTTTAAATTGCAGAGAAGTTGCAGATCAGGGACATTGCCTGGAAATGCAGTGGATCAGAGCTCACCGGCATAACCTGCAGAGAAGGTGCAAATATCAGGGAGTGATTGTGGACCTGTCATGCAAGTGTGGTGCATCAAGGCTAGCTGGTTTAACTTGCATTGAAGTTGTGGATAAGGGCTGAAAGGGCAGTGCATAAGAGCTCACCGGCATAACAGACAGAGAAGGTGCAGATTTCAAGGACTGATTATAGACATGTCATGCAAGTGTGATGCATCAGGGCCAGCTGGTTTAACTTGCAAATAAGTTGCAGATCAGGGACTTTGTCTGGAACTGTTGTGCATCATAGCTCACCAGCATAACTGGCGATGAAGATGCATATTTAAGGGATTGATTGCGGACATGTCATGCAAGAGTGGTGCCTCAGAGCTAGCTGGTTTAACTTGCAGGGGAGTTGGAGATCAGGGACTTAAAGGGCAGTGCACAGGCGCTCACCGGCATAACTGGCAGAAAAGGTTCAGATATCAGGGCGTGATTGTGGACATGTCATGCAAGTGTGGTGCATCATGGCCAGCTGGTTTAAATTGCAGGTAAGTTGCAGATCAGGAACGTTGCCTGGAAGGGCAGTGCATCAGAGTTCACTGGCATAACCTGCAGGAAAGGTCCAGATTTCAGGGAGTGATTGTGGACATGTCATGCAAATGTGGTGGATCAGGGCTAGCTGGTTTAACTTGATTTGAAGTGTGGGGACTTAAAGGGCAGTGCATAAGAGCTCACTGGCATAACGGGCAGAGAAGGTGCAGTTTTCAAGGAGTGATTATGGACATGTCATGCAAGTGTGATGCATCAGGGCCTGCTGGTTTAACTTGCAAAAAAGTTGCAGATCAGGGACTTTGCCTGGAAGGGCAGTGCATAATAGCTCACCGGCAAAACTGGCAGAGAAGGTGCAGATTTCACGGAATGATTGTGGACATGTCATGCAAGAGTGGTGCCTCAGAGCAAGCTGGTTTAACTTGCAGGGAAGTTGCGGATCAGGAACTTAAAAGGCAGTGCATAAGAGCTCACCGGCATAAGTTGAAGAGAAGGTGCCGATTTCAGGGAGTGATTGTGGACATGTCATGCAAGTGTGGTGCATCAGGGCTAGCTGGTTTAACTTGCAGGGAAGTTGCGGATCAGGGACTTAAAGGGCAGTGCATAAGAGCTCACCGGCATAACTGGCAGAGAAGTTGCAGATTTCAGGGAGTGATTGGGGACATGTCATTCAAGTGTGGTGCATCAGGGCAAGCTGCTTTAAATTGCAGAGAAGTTGCAGATCAGGGACATTGCCTAGAAATGCAGTGCATCAGAGCTCACTGGCATAACCTGCAGAGAAGGTGCAGATTTCAGGGAGTGATTGTGGACATGTCATGCAAGTGTGGTGCATCAGGGCCAGCTGGTTTAAATTGCAGGGAAGTTGGAGATTAGGAACGTTGCCTGGAAGGGCAGTGCATCAGAGTTCACCGGCATAACCTGCAGGGAAGGTTCAGATTTCAGGGAGTGATTGTGGACATGTCATACAAGTGTGTGCATCAGAGCCAGCTGGTTTAAATTGCAGGGGAGTTGCAAGTCAGGGACGTTGCCTGGAAGGGCAGTGCATCAGAGCTCACTGGCATAACACTGCAGGGAAGGTGCAGATTTCAGGGAGTGATTGCGGACATGTCATGCAAGTGTGGTGCATCAGGGCTAGCTGTTTCAACTTGCATTGAAGTTGTGGATCAGGGACTTAAGGGGTAGTGCATAAGTGCTCACCGGCATAACGGGCAGAGAAGGTGCAGATTTCAAGGAGTGATTTTGGGCATGTCATGCAAGTGTGATGAATTGCATCAGGGCCAGCTGGTTTAACTTGCAAATAAGTTGCACATCAGGGACTTTGCCTGGAAGGGCAGTGCATTATAGCTCACCGGCATAACTGGCAGAGAAGGTGTAGATTTCATGGATTGATTGTGGACATGTCATGCAAGAGTGGTGCCTCAGAGCGAGCTAGTTTAACTTGCAGGGGAGTTGCGGATCAGGGACTTAAAGGGCAGTGCATAAGAGCTCACCGACATAACTGGCAGAGAAGGTGCAGATTTCAGGGAGTGATTGTGGACATGTCATGCAAGTGTGGTGCATCAGGGCCAGCTGGTTTAAATTGCATTGAAGTTACAGATCAGGGACGTTGCCTGGAAGGGCAGTGCATCAGAGCTCACTGGCATAACCTGCTAAGAAGGTGCAGCTTTCAGGGAGTGATTGTGGACATGTCATGCAAGTGTGGTGAATCAGGGCCAGCTGGTTTAAATTGCAGGGAAGTTGCAGATCAGGGACATTGCCTGGAAGGGCAGTGCATCAGAGCTCACTGGCATAACACTGCAGGGAAGGTGCAGATTTCAGGGAGTGATTGCGGACATGTCATGCAAGTGTGGTGCATCAGGGCTAGCTGTTTCAACTTGCATTGAAGTTGTGGATCAGGGACTTAAGGGGTAGTGCATAAGTGCTCACCGGCATAACGGGCAGAGAAGGTGCAGATTTCAAGGAGTGATTTTGGGCATGTCATGTAAGTGTGATGAATTGCATCAGGGCCAGCTGGTTTAACTTGCAAATAAGTTGCACATCAGGGACTTTGCCTGGAAGGGCAGTGCATTATAGCTCACCGGCATAACTGGAAGAGAAGGTGTAGATTTCATGGATTGATTGTGGACATGTCATGCAAGAGTGGTGCCTCAGAGCGAGCTAGTTTAACTTGCAGGGGAGTTGCGGATCAGGGACTTAAAGGGCAGTGCATAAGAGCTCACCGACATAACTGGCAGAGAAGGTGCAGATTTCAGGGAGTGATTGTGGACATGTCATGCAAGTGTGGTGCATCAGGGCCAGCTGTTTTAAATTGCAGGGAAGTTACAGATCAGGGACGTTGCCTGGAAGGGCAGTGCATCAGAGCTCACTGGCATAACCTGCTAAGAAGGTGCAGCTTTCAGGGAGTGATTGTGGACATGACATGCAAGTGTGGTGAATCAGGGCCAGCTGGTTTAAATTGCAGGTAAGTTGCAGATCAGGGACTTAAAGGGCAGTGCATAAGAGCTCACCGGCATAACTGGAAGAGAAGGTGCAGATTTCAGGGAGTGATTGTGGACATGTCATGCAAGTGTGATGCATCAGGGCCAGCTGGTTTAACTTGCAAATAAGTTGAGGATCAGGGACTTAAGGGGTAGTGCATAAGTGCTCACCGGCATAACGGGCAGAGAAGGTGCAGATTTCAAGGAGTGATTTTGGGCATGTCATGCAAGTGTGATGAATTGCATCAGGGCCAGCTGGTTTAACTTGCAAATAAATTGCATATCAGGGTCTTTGCCTGGAAGGGCAGTGCATTATAGCTCACTGGCATAACTGGCAGAGAAGGTGTAGATTTCATGGATTGATTGTGGACATGCCATGCAAGAGTGGTGCCTCAGAGCGAGCTAGTTTAACTTGCAGGGAAGTTGCGGATCAGGGACTTAAAGGGCAGTGCATAAGAGCTCACCGACATAACTGGCAGAGAAGGTGCAGATTTCAGGGAGTGATTGTAGACATGTCATGCAGGTGTGGTGCATCAGGGCCAGCTGGTTTAAATTGCAGGGAAGTTACAGATCAGGGACGTTGCCTGGAAGGGCAGTGCCTCAGAGCTCACTGGCATAACATGCTAAGAAGGTGCAGCTTTCAGGGAGTGATTGTGGACATGTCATGCAAGTGTGGTGAATCAGGGCCAGCTGGTTTAAATTGCAGGGAAGTTGCAGATCAGGGACATTGCCTGGAAGGGCAGTGCATCAGAGCTCACTGGCATAACACTGCAGGGAAGGTGCAGATTTCAGGGAGTGATTGCGGACATGTCATGCAAGTGTGGTGCATCAGGGCTAGCTGTTTCAACTTGCATTGAAGTTGTGGATCAGGGACTTAAGGGGTAGTGCATAAGTGCTCACCGGCATAACGGGCAGAGAAGGTGCAGATTTCAAGGAGTGATTTTGGGCATGTCATGCAAGTGTGATGAATTGCATCAGGGCCAGCTGGTTTAACTTGCAAATAAGTTGCACATCAGGGACTTTGCCTGGAAGGGCAGTGCATTATAGCTCACCGGCATAACTGGCAGAGAAGGTGTAGATTTCATGGATTGATTGTGGACATGTCATGCAAGAGTGGTGCCTCAGAGCGAGCTAGTTTAACTTGCAGGGGAGTTGCGGATCAGGGACTTAAAGGACAGTGCTTAAGAGCTCACCGACATAACTGGCAGAGAAGGTGCAGATTTCAGGGAGTGATTGTGGACATGTCATGCAAGTGTGGTGCATCAGGGCCAGCTGGTTTAAATTGCAGGGAAGTTACAGATCAGGGACGTTGCCTGGAAGGGCAGTGCATCAGAGCTCACTGGCATAACCTGCTAAGAAGGTGCAGCTTTCAGGGAGTGATTGTGGACATGACATGCAAGTGTGGTGAATCAGGGCCAGCTGGTTTAAATTGCAGGTAAGTTGCAGATCAGGGACATTGCCTGGAAGGGCAGTGCATCAGAGCTCACCTGCATAACCTGTAGGGAAGGTTTAGATTTCAGGGAGTGATTGTGGACATGTCATGCAAGTGTGGTGCATCAGGGCCAGCTGGTTTAAATTGCAGGATGTTGGAGATCAGGGATGTTGCCTGGAAGGGCAGTGCATCAGAGTTCACCGGCATAACCTGCAGGGAAGGTCCAGTTTCAGGGAGTGATTGTGGACATGTCATGCAAGTGTGCTGCACCAGGGCTAGCTGTTTTAACTTGCATGGAAGTTGTGGATCAGGGACTTAAAGGGCAGTGCATGAGAGCTCACCAGCATGACACGCAGAGAATGTGCAGATTTCAAGGAGTGATTATGGACATGTCATGCAAGTGTGATGCATCAGGGTCAGCTGGTTTAACTTGCAAATAAGTTGCAGATCAGGGACTTTGCCTGGAAGGGCAGTGCGTCATAGCTCACTGGCATAACTGGCAGAGAAGGTGCAGATTTCAGGGAATGATTGTGGACATGTCATGCAAGTGTGGTGCCTCAGAGCTATCTGGTTTAACTTGCAGGGAAGTTGCGGATCAGGGACTTAAAGGGCAGTGCTTAAGAGCTCACCGGCATAACTGGCAGAGAAGGTGCAGATTTCAGGGAGTGATTGTGGACCTGTCATGCAAGTGTGGTGCATCAGGGCCAGCTCGTTTACATTGCAGGGAAGTTACAGATCAGGGACGTTGCCCGGAAGGGCAGTGCATCAGAGCTCACCAGCAAAACCTGCAGGGAAGGTCCAGATTTCAGGGAGTGATTGTGGACATGTCATACAAGTGTGGTGCATCAGGGCCAGCTGGTTCAACGTGCATTGAAGTTGTGGATCTGGGACTTAAAGGGCAGTGCATAAGAGTTCACCGGCATAACGGGCAGAGAAGCTGCAGATTTCAAGGAGTGATTATGTACATGTCATGCAAGTGTGATGCATCAGGGCCAGCTGTTTTAACTTGCAAATAAGTTGCAGATCAGGGACTTTGCCTGGAAAGTCAGTGCATCATAGCTCACCGGCATAACTGGCAGAGAATGTGCAGATTTCAGGGATTGATTGTGGACATGTCATGCAAGTGTGGTGCTTCAGAGCTAGCTGGTTTAACTTGCAGGGAAGTTGCGGATCAGGGACGTAAAGGGAAGTGCATAAGAGCTCACCGACATAACTGGCAGAGAAGGTGCAGATTTCAGGGAGTGATTGTGGACATGTCATGCAAGTGTGGTGCATTAGGGCCAGCTGGTTTAAATTGCAGGAAAGTTGCAGATCAGGCACGTTGCCTGGAAGGCAGTGCATCAGAGCTCACCGGCATAACCTTCATAGAAGGTGCAGCTTTCAGGGAGTGATTGTGGACATGTCATGCAAGTGTAGTGAATCAGGGCCAGCTGGTTTAAATTGCAGGGACGTGACTGGAAGGGCAGTGCAGCAGAGCTCACCGGCATAACCTGCAGGGAAGGTGCAGATTTCAGTGAGTGATTCAAGTGTGGTGCATCAGGGCCAGCTGGTTAAATTGCAGGGAAGTTGCAGATCAGGGAAGTTGCCTGGAAGGGCAGTGCATCAGAGCTCACCGGCATAACCTGCAGGGAAGGTGCAGATTTCAGGGAGTGATTGTGGACATGTCATGCAAGTGTGGTGCCGTAGAGCTAGCTGGTTTAACTTGCAGGGAAGTTGCGGATCAGGGACTTAAAGGGCAGTGCATAAGAGCTCACCAGCATAACTGGCAGAGAAGGTGCATATTTCAGGAGAGAATTTGGACATGTCAAGCAAGTGTGGTGCCAGCTGGTTTAAGTTGCAGGGAAGTTGCAGATCAGGGACTTAAAGGGCAGTGCATAAGAGCTCACCGGCATAACTGGCAGAGAAGGTGCAGATTTCATGGAGTGATTGCGTACATATCATGAAAGTGTGGTGCATCAGGGCCAGCTGGTTTAACTTGCAGGGAAGTTGAGGATCAGAGACTTAAAGGGCAGTGCATCAGAGCTCAACAGCATAACTGGCAGAGAAGGTTCAGATTTCAGGGAGTGATTGTGAACATGTCATGCAAGTGTGGTGCATCAGGGCCAGCTGGTTTAACTTGCAGGGAAGTTGCAGAGCAGGGACATTCCCTGGAAGGGCAGAGCATCAGAGCTCACCGGCATAACCTTCAGAGAAGGTGCAGATTTCAGGGAGTGATTGTGGACATGTCATGCAAGTGTGGTGCATCAGGGTCAGCTGGTTTAACTTGCAGGGAAGTTGCAGAGCAGGGACATTCCCTGGAAGGGCAGAGCATCAGAGTTCATCGGCATAACCTGCAGAGAAGGTGCAGATGTCAGGGAGTGATTGAGGACATGTCATGCAAGTGTGATTCATCAAGGCCAGCTGGTTTAACTTGCAGTGAAGTTGCGGATCAGACACTTAAAGGGCAGTGCATCAGAGCTAACCAGCATAACTGGCAGAAAAGGTGTAGATTTCAGGGAGTTATTGTGGACATGTCATGCAAGTGTGGTGAATCAGGGCCAGCTGGTTTACCTTGCAGGGATGTTGCAGATCAGGGGCTTTGTCTGGAAGTGCGGTGTATCAGAGCACACCGGCATTACTGGCAGAGAAGGTGCAGAGTTCAGGGAATGATTGTGGACATGTCATGAAAGTGCGGTGCATCAGGGCCAACTGGTTTAACTTGCCGGAAAGTTGTAGATCAAAAGCTCTGATCAAGGACTTTGCCTGGAAGGGCAGTGCATCAGAGCTCACCGTAATAACTGGCAGGGAAGATGCACATTTCAGGGAGTGATTCGGGACTTTTCTTACAATCGTAGTGCAGCAGGGCCAGCGGTTTAACTTGCTGTGATGTTGTAGATCAAAGGTCATGATCAGGTACTTTGCATCAAAGGGCTATGCATCAGGTCCCACCGGCATACCTAGCAGACATGGGGCAAACCCCCCCCATATTTTTAAGTGGGGGGATATAATGGCAGGTATCCCCCCCAAAATTGTGTCTCTGCAGCACGTAAAAATACGTCTGGCACTGGCAGCTTGTAAACTGCATGCTGCAGCTGTCATGTCAGCGTGCGTGCAAAACAGCTAAAGTAGAAGTTATAACTAACAAGTACTTCTGCTGCTCGCTCATGTGTGCCGTGTGCCACCGCATTTGGAACGTGTGCAAGCCGGGGCACAAACTGCACGTGCCCATGCACAGTGCACTGCTGCGCAGCCTGAGCCTCAGCCTTCGTTTTTCCAGAACGAAGGAGAAGCCAGGCAGCTACGCATGCTCGTGCTAATCGAGGGAGAGACTAGAGACAGAGTGAGACTCCGATTCGACCTCCTCAGCTACTATGTACCTAAGGTAAGTGAAGTGTAATTCTGTAATCTGTACACTGTCCTTGAGTCAATCACTCGACTGGCCATGACTCAGCCCCGGTTCGCCCACCCTTTGTCTTCCCAACCATAGACAAATTTTGAAAATATTTTCGGTAGATTTTGCGTATGTGCATAAATGTACTGTCTCTAGGAATAAAATGCAAACCTTTTCTCTTCTTCCACTAACGGACCCTTATTTCTTGCAGGACCCAACGAACCATGAGACCATGCAAACTGCATAAGTATGACAAAAAAATAAGTAGTTAGATTAAATATTTGAAGCGCTTAGCAGTGTGCTGTACTACGTAATCACCCACTGGGCAAAGAAAATAACACTGACATCGGCCAAGAAGAGATTATAGACATGGAAAGGAAGGAAAACTGGTTTTAGAGTTTCACTGCGATTAAACATGCTTCCTTTTACTGCCGCGGCGCAAGTCAGGAAATAGAGGCATCTGAACAAACCTACGGGACTTATTAGAAGAGCGTGTGCTCCCTTATTCCACTTGAGCACCGCTTGAACACACAGCACTGCTTCAGTTGTGTCTGTGGCACACAGGAGCCCGTTTGCCAGTGGTGTGTGTAAACACCAGTCCCGAGCGCTTACGCACCACGTTTTCAGAATTACATTTTTTTGTTTTTTTTAAATGACCCAGAATCCAATGGCTAATGTATTCACCTTTAGCCAATGAAAGACTTTGAGGCCGATTCATGGAATAATTAGCGCGGCGCAAGTGGGCAAAAACGTGCGAATCGCAGTGGAATAGCGAAAATCGCAGTGAACGTGCGAAAATCGCACGAAAAGCAGCGCACGTCGATTCATGGAAGGCCGTGCGCGAGAAAACCAGCGGATGTGCGAAAAAAAAGTGCGCGGCGCACGTTGGCGCACGTTGGCGCACAGGCCATCTAACAGCGTGCGCCAGGTCACAGCGAAAATCGCACAGGCCACAGCGAAATTCGCACATAGCGCGGCGCACGCAATAAACGTAGGCGGAACACGGGCGTAACACTCGGAATGGGGAACAACTTGCCAAAACGTGGGCGTCACGGGGGAAGTACAGGGCACAAGTGCGCGGAACGCCCACACGCTCGCCTACAACACGTATTCATGGAATAGAATAGGGGAAAAAAGCGCACGCTCAAACCAGCGCACAGGCACAAACACGACCGCCACAAGAAAGGAGGCGGTAGCGTCTCTGCGGCTGTAAGAAATGTGCGCCAAAAGGTGCGCCAACAAATAGCACCTATATACTGCCATGATGAATGTCCCATACTGTGGCCCTCCAGGAAAAATGACGTGCAAAGGGGTACCCACAAACACGGACACCCGCTGACAAAAAATACGTGTGCATGTATACCGGGGTGCGCGGGAAGTGTCACACGCGATTTGCAGGGTACGTGCATCACAGGGGTTCGCGTGAAGTCATTCACACGATCGGGCCTGGGGGAGCGGGCTACGTGTATTACAGGGGTTCGCGTGAAGTTCCTCACGCGATCGGGCCTGGGGGAGCGGGCTACGTGTATTACAGGGGTTCGCGTGAAGTTCCTCACGCGATCGGGCCTGGGGGAGCGGGCTACGTGTATTACAGGGGTTCGCGTGAAGTTCCTCACGCGATCGGGCCTGGGGGAGCGGGCTACGTGTATTTCAGGGGTTCGCGTGAAGTTCCACACGCGATCGGGCCTGGGGGAGCGGGCTACGTGTATTACAGGGGTTCGCGTGAAGTTCCACACGCGATCGGGCCTGGGGGAGCGGGCTACGTGTATTACAGGGGTTCGCGTGAAGTTCCTCACGCGATCGGGCCTGGGGGAGCGTGCTACGTGTATTTCAGGGGTTCGCGTGAAGTTTCACACGCGAATAGCCTGGGCGCGTGTATTTCAGGGGTGCGCGGAAAGTTTTACACGCGATTTCTGCACGGTACGTGTATTTGAGGGGTTCGCGTGAAGTTTCACACGCGAATAGACTGGGCGCGTGTATTTCAGGGGTGCGCGGGAAGTTTTACACGCGATTTCTGCACGGTACGTGTATTTCAGGGGTTCGCGTGAAGTTTCACACGCGAATAGCCTGGGCGCGTGAATTTGAGGGGTGCGCGGGAAGTTCCTCACGCGATCGGCCCTGGGGGAGCGGGCTACGTGTATTACAGGGGTTCGCGGGAAGTTCCACACGCGAATAGCCTGGGCGCGTGTATTTCAGGGGTTCGCGGGAAGTTCCACACGCGAATAGCCTGGGCGCGTGTATTTCAGGGGTGCGCGGGAAGTTCCACACGCGAATAGGCTGGGCGCGTGTATTTCAGGGGTGCGCGGGAAGTTCCACACGCGAATAGCCTGGGCGCGTGAATTTGAGGGGTGCGCGGGAAGTTCCTCACGCGATCGGGCCTGGGGGAGCGGGCTACGTGTATTACAGGGGTTCGCGGGAAGTTCCACACGCGAATAGCCTGGGCGCGTGTATTTCAGGGGTTCGCGGGAAGTTCCACACGCGAATAGGCTGGGCGCGTGTATTTCAGGGGTGCGCGGGAAGTTCCACACGCGAATAGCCTGGGCGCGTGAATTTGAGGGGTGCGCGGGAAGTTCCTCACGCGATCGGGCCTGGGGGAGCGGGCTACGTGTATTACAGGGGTTCGCGGGAAGTTCCACACGCGAATAGCCTGGGCGCGTGTATTTCAGGGGTTCGCGGGAAGTTCCACACGCGAATAGCCTGGGCGCGTGAATTTGAGGGGTGCGCGGGAAGTTCCACACGCGAATAGCCTGGGCGCGTGTATTTCAGGGGTGCGCGGGGAGTTCCACACGCGAATAGCCTGGGCCCGTGTATTTCAGGGGTGCGCGGGAAGTTCCACACGCGAATAGCCTGGGCGCGTGTATATCAGGGGTGTGCGGGAAGTTTTACACGCGAATAGCCTGGGCGCGTGTATTTCAGGGGTGCGCGGGAAGTTTTACACGCGAATAGCCTGGGCGCGTGTATTTCAGGGGTGCGCGGGAAGTTTTACACGCGATTTCTGCACGGTACGTGTATTTCAGGGGTGCCGGGGAGTCCCACATGTGATTTGACAGTGTGGGTCCTCCCAGGTGTACCCTGTACACCCTCCACGGCCCCTGCAGGCAGCCCACACCACAGGGGACTACCCTGCATCCCTGGTCATGTCCCGCAGGCAGCCCACCCAACATGGGCATGCCCCCCAGCAAAGGCACATGTCTCCTTGAACTAATGAACACCAACACATGTCCCCTTGCACCCCCACCCCCCAGCACTGTGGGGCACATGCCAGCAGTCCCCCACCCATGTCCAACTCATGTCCCCCACCACCCCCACCCCCCAGCAGTGCAGGGTCACCCTCCACCAGGGCCCCACTCATGTCTCCCACCACCCCCACCCCCCAGCAGTGCAGGGTCACCCTCCACCAGGGCCCCACTCATGTCTCCGACCACCCCCACCCCCCAGCACTGTAGGGCACCTGCCAGCAGGCCCCCACCCATGTCCAACTCATGTCTCCCACCACCCCCACCCCCCAGCACTGTGGGGCACCTGCCAGTAGGCCCCCACCCATGTCCAACTCATGTCTCCCACCACCCCCACCCCCCAGCACTGTGGGGCACCTGCCAGCAGGCCCCCACCCATGTCCAACTCATGTCTCCCACCACCCCCACACCCCAGCACTGTGGGGCACCTGCCAGCAGGCCCCCACCCATGTCCAACTCATGTCTCCCACCACCCCCACCCCCAGCCACCAGGGTCAGCCTCCACCAGGGCCCCACTCATGTCTCCCACCACCCCCACCCCCCAGCAGTGCAGGGTCACCCTCCACCAGGGCCCCACTCATGTCTCCCACCACCCCCACCCCCCAGCACTGTGGGGCACCTGCCAGCAGGCCCCCACCCATGTCCAACTCATGTCTCCCACCACCCCCACACCCCAGCACTGTGGGGCACCTGCCAGCAGGCCCCCACCCATGTCCAACTCATGTCTCCCACCACCCCCACCCCCCAGCCACCAGGGTCAGCCTCCACCAGGGCCCCACTCATGTCTCCCACCACCCCCACCCCCCAGCAGTGCAGGGTCACCCTCCACCAGGGCCCCACTCATGTCTCCCACCACCCCCACGCCCCAGCACTGTGGGGCACCTGCCAGCAGGCCCCCACCCATGTCCAACTCATGTCTCCCACCACCCCCACACCCCAGCACTGTGGGGCACCTGCCAGCAGGCCCCCACCCATGTCCAACTCATGTCTCCCACCACCCCCACCCCCCAGCCACCAGGGTCAGCCTCCACCAGGGCCCCACTCATGTCTCCCACCACCCCCACCCCCCAGCAGTGCAGGGTCACCCTCCACCAGGGCCCCACTCATGTCTCCCACCACCCCCACCCCCCAGCACTGTGGGGCACCTGCCAGCAGGCCCCCACCCATGTCCAACTCATGTCTCCCACCACCCCCACACCCCAGCACTGTGGGGCACCTGCCAGCAGGCCCCCACCCATGTCCAACTCATGTCTCCCACCACCCCCACCCCCCAGCCACCAGGGTCAGCCTCTACCAGGGCCCCACTCATGTCTCCCACCACCCCCACCCCCCAGCAGTGCAGGGTCACCCTCCACCAGGGCCCCACTCATGTCTCCCACCACCCCCACCCCCCAGCACTGTGGGGCACCTGCCAGCAGGCCCCCACCCATGTCCAACTCATGTCTCCCACCACCCCCACACCCCAGCACTGTGGGGCACCTGCCAGCAGGCCCCCACCCATGTCCAACTCATGTCTCCCACCACCCCCACCCCCCAGCCACCAGGGTCAGCCTCCACCAGGGCCCCACTCATGTCTCCCACCACCCCCACCCCCCAGCAGTGCAGGGTCACCCTCCACCAGGGCCCCACTCATGTCTCCCACCACCCCCACCCCCCAGCACTGTGGGGCACCTGCCAGCAGGCCCCCACCCATGTCCAACTCATGTCTCCCACCACCCCCACACCCCAGCACTGTGGGGCACCTGCCAGCAGGCCCCCACCCATGTCCAACTCATGTCTCCCACCACCCCCACCCCCCAGCCACCAGGGTCAGCCTCCACCAGGGCCCCACTCATGTCTCCCACCACCCCCACCCCCCAGCAGTGCAGGGTCACCCTCCACCAGGGCCCCACTCATGTCTCCCACCACCCCCACCCCCCAGCACTGTGGGGCACCTGCCAGCAGGCCCCCACCCATGTCCAACTCATGTCTCCCACCACCCCCACACCCCAGCACTGTGGGGCACCTGCCAGCAGGCCCCCACCCATGTCCAACTCATGTCTCCCACCACCCCCACCCCCCAGCCACCAGGGTCAGCCTCCACCAGGGCCCCACTCATGTCTCCCACCACCCCCACCCCCCAGCAGTGCAGGGTCACCCTCCACCAGGGCCCCACTCATGTCTCCCACCACCCCCACCACCCAGCACTGTGGGGCACCTGCCAGCAGGCCCCCACCCATGTCCAACTCATGTCTCCCACCACCCCCACACCCCAGCACTGTGGGGCACCTGCCAGCAGGCCCCCACCCATGTCCAACTCATGTCTCCCACCACCCCCACCCCCCAGCCACCAGGGTCAGCCTCCACCAGGGCCCCACTCATGTCTCCCACCACCCCCACCCCCCAGCAGTGCAGGGTCACCCTCCACCAGGGCCCCACTCATGTCTCCCACCACCCCCACCCCCCAGCACTGTGGGGCACCTGCCAGCAGGCCCCCACCCATGTCCAACTCATGTCTCCCACCACCCCCACACCCCAGCACTGTGGGGCACCCTCCACCAGGGCCCCACTCATGTCTCCCACCACCCCCACACCCCAGCAGTGCAGGGTCACCCTCCACCAGGCCCCCACTCATGTCTCCCACCACCCCCACCCCCCAGCAGTGCAGGCTCAACCTCCACCAGGCCCCCACTCATGTCCCCCTGCACCCCCACCCCCCTGCCACCATGTGCAGCCCCCACCAGGTCCTCACAATCCCCAATCATGTGCGTAATGGTCAGCCTCCACAGCCAAAAAGACCTACCAAGTAACCCATTCACCCACATGGAAATGGAAATCACATGTTACACCCCCAATGTACATGAAGCAAATGAACCCATGTCCGTCACACACATATTTTCAAATTGAATGGGAAAACACACAACATGACATGCATGAAACCAATGACATGAAACCACACAGTGAACAATGTAAAAAAAAATGTATTGAAAAAAATACAAATGCCAAAGAAAGAAAACTAACTACAATGTAAATGTGAAAAAATAAGCTGCATGTCCGCATAAAAACACAAAACTAGAAAATCAAATCAAAAAAATAATGTCCAAAGTGAAATGTAAAAACTCTCCATGCAACAAAGAACTATGTACAAAAATAACAAGGGTCCATCATCACAACTGAACTAAGGAAACCTCCTAAAAAACCTACCTAAATATCAACTATATACAAAAAGTGGAGCAGTGTCCGTCGACTCCAAATAATAATAAGAACGAAAGGAAACCTAAAACTAAAGAACTATATACAAAGGCGGCGGGCAAGTCCAGCGGCTCACTCTGTGGTGTTCCGGGCCAGGGCATCATCGAACTCCTGTTCGATGTCCCGGAGGCGGTCCAGTTCCATGGCCCCGAGGGTCCGCAGGGACGACGCTGTGTCCTCCTCCAACCCCCTGCGGATTGCCTCGAGGCACTCGGCCCGCCTCAGGGCCCTCCGCATGGAGTTCTCCGCCCTGACCATTGTGAGCCGCGCCTCTTCCGCCCGCCGCCGCTCCGCACCTATGGCGTGGCCCAACCGCTGCCACACGGAAGACACTCTCTGTCCTGGGTCCTCCTGCCCTCCGGCCGATGCCTGCCCCTCCGATGTCGAAGGCCCCGAGCCTTCATGGCTCCCACCATCTTGCTGCTGCTGCTGCTCTGCCTCTGCCCGTGCACTGCCTCCTGCTGCCTGCACATCCTCCGCCGGCTGGGGTGCACCTGTTGATGTGGCCACCCCTGCTGGACGTCCGACTCCCGACTGTGGCAGGGATGCCTCCTCCACCAGCCTGGCCGCACTGTCAGAGGCAGCTCCACAGGGCACCCAGGTGACTGATGGGTGGGAAGATGGCACAGAGGACGACTGGCGCGTAGGGGGTCCAGTTGAGGAGGGGGTCGGAGCAAGCCCCATCAGACAGCGGAATCCGGCCTGGGTGACCTGTCCCAGCAGGCTGACGTGGTCAACGAGCCATTCGAGATGACGTGCAGTCTCTCCATGAAAAGACTGCAGGTCACCTCGCATGGCCCGTTGACGCAACGCCACACCAGCCAGGACAGGCTCAACCCGGTCCTGGATGGCCACGTCCGCA
Source organism: Ambystoma mexicanum (assembly GCF_040938575.1). Taxonomy (NCBI): domain Eukaryota; kingdom Metazoa; phylum Chordata; class Amphibia; order Caudata; family Ambystomatidae; genus Ambystoma; species Ambystoma mexicanum. Next base: position 1,333,598,544 of record NC_090924.1, read on the forward strand.
GGCAGAGGAAGGCCAGTTGACGTCAGCTCATCCCCTGCCTGAAAACGGGTCTGGACGTAGGCATCCCTGCTGGTGCAAGATGATGCAGGGACAGGATCGGGGACAGGATTGCACACAGGCACCTCCGCGGCCGCCTGTGCTGCCTCCTGTCCCTGGTCCTGCACTGCACCACTAGCACCAGTGGGATCCCCACCTCCAGACCCTGTCTCTGGTGCTTGCGCGGCCCCCTCCTCCACCAAACCCCCCACCAACCTGGATGACTCTGTGCCATCTTCCCCTGTTGGGCCCTGTGGGGTCCCAGCTGCCCCTTCTGCTGCCGAGGAGTCCAACTGCAACCTCCGCCTCTTGGACCTCCCCCCGGCAGCTGCGGCCTGGGACGCGGCACCGGACTCCTCACTCCCCGACGAGATGACAACACGGGAGGGGAGCCGGGCCTTGCGTCTCCGGCTGGCGGTCGGATCCCCGCCGCTGTGCTCCACAGCACCTTCTCCGCCCTCTTCATCAGTTGACGCTGCAGACAGGGAGAAACAAAACACAGGCATCAGGGCACTGTACAATGGACACATACACGCATGACAGTTGCACATGAGTGGCATTGGCAAACCTCAGACATGTCATCACAATCCCCAACAGACATGTCATTGCAACTGGCACACATGAGCCATACCACAGCCATATCGCAACTGCCACCACCATCCCCACACATACAACAGCATCAGCAGCCAAAGGGGAGCCATACATCACATGCAACACAGGAAGTGCACCACACATGTACACACACCACCACACTTGCATGCATGTCTACACCTCTGCCAAGTGTCGCACTGTTCAGACGGGCATCCATGTCACATCTGCCAATCAGGCTTCCACATACCGCTGTCACATGCATCCATGTAGCATCACTGTTGCACCTTTGACAAATACACACACATGCACATGTACACAGTGCTCATACATGCAGCCGAAAACAACATACATGCCTGACATCACGGACATGTCTACTTACATACACATTCATCCAAACATGTGTGCACGCACAACTGCATTTGCCATGCAAGCCCACACACACAAGCACCATCCATGTCTCACACATTACAGCCCTCGCATGTGTCAGCCCCACGGCCCTGTACACCCCCACCCATACTCCACCCCATACAAACAGATGTGCAACTGGCACAATGGGGAATGATCACCACACGCCCTGCTCACAACCAGGATGCATGTACACTCACCGCTCGACTCCAGGCGGCTCTGCTTCTCTAGGACCTGGACGTGGAGCGCTGGGGATATGCGTTCCAGGACCCCCATCTGTTCTTCCGACAAGTGGCCCCGGCGCCCCTTTGCATCCGCTGCCTTCAAGAGGCGCCGGGCCTTGTTCAGGGTCCTGGACCTGAAGTCCTCCCAGCGCTTCCTGACATGTTGTAAGTCCCGGACTGCCACCCCCTCCGCGTTGATGGCAGTCACGATGTCTGTCCAGATCCGAGTCCGTCCTTCCTTGTCGGCGCGGGAACTTCCAAAGAGGGCATCATACTGCCCCAGGACTTGCTCCACCAGGACACCAACTTCGGTGGCACTGAAGCTGGTGCCCCTCTGCCTCTCTGGCCGGGGGTTGTCAGTGGTCACAGATGGTGTTAGCCCCGACATGACAACCCCAGAGGCAGGAGTGGGTGGGCAACTGGGTCCTGGGGCTGGGCTGTGGAGCGATGGAATTCCAGTCGGGAGTCTTCTGTTCCAGCAGGGGTGGTCACAGCAACAGCACCCCTGGCTGATGTGCAGGCAGCAAATGGCAGTGCACGTGGGCAGCAGGCAGTCAGGCAGCAGCAGATAGCAGGTGGGAGCGTGCTCGGGGCTCTGGGGGGCAGTAATTCGGCCTTCTGGGCAGGAGCGTGGTCTCCCGTGTGCTCACGCGTGGCCAGCTTGGTACGGAGTGAATTGGCACGTGAAAATCCTGCACGTCAGCGTGAAAACCGAGGAAAGGCCCTTAGCGCGTAAGCGCGTCAGCACGCATACGCGATTCCATTGGACCAAAGGCCCTCAGCGCGTAAGCGCGTCTGTGACGTGACCCGCACGGGTGTTTCCCACACAGCACGTGATGACAGAGCACACGTGGAAAGACTGCACGTCAGAGTCTCATTGCGTGTGATTGGTGGAAATGGCCGTACACCGGGATACAGGTGCGCTGACGTACTTGCGTGTGTAAGTGTCCGCGCACACCTCATATACACGTACATAGGCCAATCGCGTGTACACGCACTTTTGTCCAATTACACGCGATGAGACTCTGACGTGCAGTCTTTCCACGTGTGCTCTGTCATCACATGCTGTGTGGGAAACACCCGTGCGGGTCACGTCACAGACGCGCTTACGCGCTGAGGGCCTTTGGTCCAATGGAATCGCGTATGCGTGCTGACGCGCTTACGCGCTAAGGGCCTTTCCTCGGTTTTCACGCTGACGTGCAGGATTTTCACGTGCCAATTCACTCCGTACCAAGCTGGCCACGCGTGAGCACACGGGAGACCACGCTCCTGCCCAGAAGGCCGAATTACTGCCCCCCAGAGCCCCGAGCACGCTCCCACCTGCTATCTGCTGCTGCCTGACTGCCTGCTGCCCACGTGCACTGCCATTTGCTGCCTGCACATCAGCCAGGGGTGCTGTTGCTGTGACCACCCCTGCTGGAACAGAAGACTCCCGACTGGAATTCCATCGCTCCACAGCCCAGCCCCAGGACCCAGTTGCCCACCCACTCCTGCCTCTGGGGTTGTCATGTCGGGGCTAACACCATCTGTGACCACTGACAACCCCCGGCCAGAGAGGCAGAGGGGCACCAGCTTCAGTGCCACCGAAGTTGGTGTCCTGGTGGAGCAAGTCCTGGGGCAGTATGATGCCCTCTTTGGAAGTTCCCGCGCCGACAAGGAAGGACGGACTCGGATCTGGACAGACATCGTGACTGCCATCAACGCGGAGGGGGTGGCAGTCCGGGACTTACAACATGTCAGGAAGCGCTGGGAGGACTTCAAGTCCAGGACCCTGAACAAGGCCCGGCGCCTCTTGAAGGCAGCGGATGCCAAGGGGCGCCGGGGCCACTTGTCGGAAGAACAGATGGGGGTCCTGGAACGCATATCCCCAGCGCTCCACGTCCAGGTCCTAGAGAAGCAGAGCCGTCTGGAGTCGAGCGGTGAGTGTACATGCATCCTGGTTGTGAGCAGGGCGTGTGGTGATCATTCCCCATTGTGCCAGTTGCACATCTGTTTGTATGGGGTGGAGTATGGGTGGGGGTGTACAGGGCCGTGGGGCTGACACATGCGAGGGCTGTAATGTGTGAGACATGGATGGTGCTTGTGTGTGTGGGCTTGCATGGCAAATGCAGTTGTGCGTGCACACATGTTTGGATGAATGTGTATGTAAGTAGACATGTCCGTGATGTCAGGCATGTATGTTGTTTTCGGCTGCATGTATGAGCACTGTGTACATGTGCATGTGTGTGTATTTGTCAAAGGTGCAACAGTGATGCTACATGGATGCATGTGACAGCGGTATGTGGAAGCCTGATTGGCAGATGTGACATGGATGCCCGTCTGAACAGTGCGACACTTGGCAGAGGTGTAGACATGCATGCAAGTGTGGTGGTGTGTGTACATGTGTGGTGCACTTCCTGTGTTGCATGTGATGTATGGCTCCCCTTTGGCTGCTGATGCTGTTGTATGTGTGGGGATGGTGGTGGCAGTTGCGATATGGCTGTGGTATGGCTCATGTGTGCCAGTTGCAATGACATGTCTGTTGGGGATTGTGATGACATGTCTGAGGTTTGCCAATGCCACTCATGTGCAACTGTCATGTGTGTATGTGTCCATTGTACAGTGCCCTGATGCCTGTGTTTTGTTTCTCCCTGTCTGCAGCGTCAACTGATGAAGAGGGCGGAGAAGGTGCTGTGGAGCACAGCGGCGGGGATCCGACCGCCAGCCGGAGACGCAAGGCCCGGCTCCCCTCCCGTGTTGTCATCTCGTCGGGGAGTGAGGAGTCCGGTGCCGCGTCCCAGGCCGCAGCTGCCGGGGGGAGGTCCAAGAGGCGGAGGTTGCAGTTGGACTCCTCGGCAGCAGAAGGGGCAGCTGGGACCCCACAGGGCCCAACAGGGGAAGATGGCACAGAGTCATCCAGGTTGGTGGGGGGTCTGGTGGAGGAGGAGGCCGTGCAAGCACCAGAGACGGGGTCTGGAGGTGGGGATCCCACTGGTGCTAGTGGTGCAGTCCAGGACCAGGGACAGGAGGCAGCACAGGCGGCCGCGGAGGTGCCTGTGTGCAATCCTGTCCCCGATCCTGTCCCTGCATCATCTTGCACCAGCAGGGATGCCTACGTCCAGACCCGTTTTCAGGCAGGGGATGAGCTGACGTCAACTGGCCTTCCTCTGCCTGCGGACGTGGCTATCCAGGTCCGGGTTGAGCCTGTCCTGGCTGGTGTGGCGTTGCGTCAACGGGCCATGCGAGGTGACCTGCAGTCTTTTCATGGAGAGACTGCACGTCATCTCGAATGGCTCGTTGACCACGTCAGCCTGCTGGGACAGGTCACCCAGACCGGATTCCTCCGTCTGATGGGGCTTGTTCCGACCCCCTCCTCAACTGGACCCCCTACGCGCCAGTCGTCCTCTGTGCCATCTTCCCACCCATCAGTCACCTGGGTGCCCTGTGGAGCTGCCTCTGACAGTGCGGCCAGGCTGGTGGAGGAGGCATCTCTGCCACAGTCGGGAGTCGGACGTCCAGCAGGGGTGGCCACATCAACAACTGCACCCCAGCCGGCGGAGGATGTGCAGGCAGCAGGAGGCAGTGCACGGGCAGAGGCAGAGCAGCAGCAGCAGCAAGATGGTGGGAGCCATGAAGGCTCGGGGCCTTCGACATCGGAGGGGCAGGCATCGGCCGGAGGGCAGGAGGACCCAGGACAGAGAGTGTCTTCCGTGTGGCAGCGGTTGGGCCACGCCATAGGTGCGGAGCGGCGGCGGGCGGAAGAGGCGCGGCTCACAATGGTCAGGGCGGAGAACTCCATGCGGAGGGCCCTGAGGCGGGCCGAGTGCCTCGAGGCAATCCGCAGGGGGTTGGAGGAGGACACGGCGTCGTCCCTGCGGACCCTCGGGGCCATGGAACTGGACCGCCTCCGGGACATCGAACAGGAGTTCGATGATGCCCTGGCCCGGAACACCACAGAGTGAGCCGCTGGACTTGCCCACCGCCTTTGTACATAGTTCTTTAGTTTTAGGTTTCCTTTGTTTTTTCTTATGATTTGGAGTCGACGGACACTGCTCCACTTTTTGTATATAGTTGATATTTAGGTAGGTTTTTTAGGAGGTTTCCTTAGTTCTGTTGTGATGATGGACACTTGTTATTTTTGTACATAGTTCTTTGTTGCACGGAGAGTTTTGACATTTCACTTTGGACAACATTTTTTGGATTAGATTTTCTAGTTTTGTGTTTTTATGCGGACATGCAGCTTCTTTTTTCACATTTACATTGTAGTTGGTTTTCTTTCTTTAGCATTTGTATTTTTTTCTAATACATTTTTTTTTACATTGTTCACTGTGTGGTTTCATCTCATTGGTTTCATGCATGTCATCTTGTGTGTTTTCCCATTCAATTGGAAAATATGTGTGTGACGGACATGGGTTCATTTGCTTCATGAACATTGGGGGTGTAACATGTGATTTCCATTTCCATGTGGGTGAATGGGTTACTTGGTAGGGCTTTTTGGCTGTGGAGGCTGACCAATACGCACATTGTGAGGACCTGGTGGGGGCTGCACATGGTGGCAGGGGGGTGGGGGTGGTGGGAGACATGAGTGGGGGCCTGGTGGAGGGTGACCCTGGTGGCTGGGGGGTGGGGGTGGTGGGAGACATGAGTGGGGGCCTGGTGGAGGGTGCCCCTGCACTGCTGGGGGGTGTGGGTGGTGGGAGACATATGTGGGGGCCTGGTGGAGGGTGCCCCTGGTGGCGGGGGGGTGGGGGTGATAGGGGACATGAGTGGGGGCCTGGTGGAGGGTGCCCCTGGTGGCTGGGGGGTGGGGGTGGTGGGAGACATGAGTGGGGGCCTGGTGGAGGGTGACCCTGGTGGCTGGGGTGTGGGGGTGGTGGGAGACATGAGTTGGACATGGGTGGGGGCCTGCTGGCAGGTGCCCCACAGTGCTGGGGTGTGGGGGTGGTGGGAGACATGAGTTGGACATGGGTGGGGGCCTGCTGGCAGGTGCCCCACAGTGCTGGGGGGTGGGGGTGGTGGGAGACATGAGTGGGGCCCTGGTGGAGGGTGACCCTGCACTGCTGGGGGGTGGGGGTGGTGGGAGACATGAGTGGGGGCCTGGTGGAGGGTGCCCCTGCACTGCTGGGGGGTGGGGGTGGTGGGAGACATGAGTGGGGGCCTGGTGGAGGGTGCCCCTGCACTGCTGGGGGGTGGGGGTGGTGGGAGACATGAGTGGGGGCCTGGTGGAGGGTGACCCTGCACTGCTGGGGGGTGGGGGTGGTGGGAGACATGAGTGGGGGCCTGGTGGAGGGTGCCCCAGCACTGCTGGGGGGTGGGGGTGGTGGGAGACATGAGTGGGGGCCTGGTGGAGGGTGCCCCTGGTGGCTGGGGGGTGGGGGTGGTGGGAGACATGAGTGGGGGCCTGGTGGAGGGTGCCCCTGCACTGCTGGGGGGTGGGGGTGGTGGGAGACATATGTGGGGGCCTGGTGGAGGGTGCCCCTGGTGGCGGGGGGGTGGGGGTGATAGGGGACATGAGTGGGGGCCTGGTGGAGGCTGCCCCTGCACTGCTGGGTGGTGGGGGTGGTGGGAGACATGAGTGGGGGCCTGGTGGAGGGTGCCCCTGGTGGCTGGGGGGTGGGGGTGGCGGGAGACATGAGTGGGGGCCTGGTGGAGGGTGCCCCTGCACTGCTGGGGGGTGTGGGTGGTGGGAGACATATGTGGGGGCCTGGTGGAGGGTGCCCCTGGTGGCGGGGGGGTGGGGGTGATAGGGGACATGAGTGGGGGCCTGGTGGAGGCTGCCCCTGCACTGCTGGGTGGTGGGGGTGGTGGGAGACATGAGTGGGGGCCTGGTGGAGGGTGACCCTGGTGGCTGGGGGGTGGGGGTGGTGGGAGACATGAGTGGGGGTCTGGTGGAGGGTGCCCCTGCACTGCTGGGGGGTGGGGGTGGTGGGAGACATGAGTGGGGGCCTGGTGGAGGGTGCCCCTGCACTGCTGGGGGGTGGGGGTGGTGGGAGACATGAGTGGGGGCCTGGTGGAGGGTGACCCTGGTGGCTGGGGGGTGGGGGTGGTGGGAGACATGAGTTGGACATGGGTGGGGGCCTACTGGCAGGTGCCCCACAGTGCTGGGGGGTGGGGGTGGTGGGAGACATGAGTTGGACATGGGTGGGGGCCTGCTGGCAGGTGCCCCACAGTGCTGGGGGGTGGGGGTGGTCGGAGACATGAGTGGGGCCCTGGTGGAGGGTGACCCTGGTGGCTGGGGGGTGGGGGTGGTGGGAGACATGAGTGGGGGCCTGGTGGAGGGTGCCCCTGCACTGCTGGGGGGTGGGGGTGGTGGGAGACATGAGTGGGGGCCTGGTGGAGGGTGCCCCTGGTGGCTGGGGGGTGGGGGTGGTGGGAGACATGAGTGGGGGCCTGGTGGAGGGTGCCCCTGCACTGCTGGGGGGTGTGGGTGGTGGGAGACATATGTGGGGGCCTGGTGGAGGGTGCCCCTGGTGGCGGGGGGGTGGGGGTGATAGGGGACATGAGTGGGGGCCTGGTGGAGGCTGCCCCTGCACTGCTGGGTGGTGGGGGTGGTGGGAGACATGAGTGGGGGCCTGGTGGAGGGTGACCCTGGTGGCTGGGGGGTGGGGGTGGTGGGAGACATGAGTGGGGGCCTGGTGGAGGGTGCCCCTGCACTGCTGGGGGGTGGGGGTGGTGGGAGACATGAGTGGGGGCCTGGTGGAGGGTGCCCCTGCACTGCTGGGGGGTGGGGGTGGTGGGAGACATGAGTGGGGGCCTGGTGGAGGGTGCCCCTGGTGGCTGGGGGGTGGGGGTGGTGGGAGACATGAGTGGGGGCCTGGTGGAGGGTGCCCCAGCACTGCTGGGGGGTGGGGGTGGTGGGAGACATGAGTGGGGGCCTGGTGGAGGGTGCCCCTGGTGGCTGGGGGGTGGGGGTGGTGGGAGACATGAGTGGGGGCCTGGTGGAGGGTGCCCCTGCACTGCTGGGGGGTGGGGGTGGTGGGAGACATGAGTGGGGGCCTGGTGGAGGGTGCCCCTGCACTGCTGGGGGGTGGGGGTGGTGGGAGACATGAGTGGGGGCCTGGTGGAGGGTGCCCCTGGTGGCTGGGGGGTGGGGGTGGTGGGAGACATGAGTGGGGGCCTGGTGGAGGGTGCCCCAGCACTGCTGGGGGGTGGGGGTGGTGGGAGACATGAGTGGGGGCCTGGTGGAGGGTGCCCCTGGTGGCTGGGGGGTGGGGGTGGTGGGAGACATGAGTGGGGGCCTGGTGGAGGGTGCCCCTGGTGGCTGGGGGGTGGGGGTGGTGGGAGACATGAGTGGGGGCCTGGTGGAGGGTGCCCCTGCACTGCTGGGGGGTGTGGGTGGTGGGAGACATATGTGGGGGCCTGGTGGAGGGTGCCCCTGGTGGCGGGGGGGTGGGGGTGATAGGGGACATGAGTGGGGGCCTGGTGGAGGGTGCCCCTGGTGGCTGGGGGGTGGGGGTGGTGGGAGACATGAGTGGGGGCCTGGTGGAGGGTGCCCCTGCACTGCTGGGGGGTGGGGGTGCAGGGGGACATGAGCAGGTGTGCAGGGTAGTCCCCTGTTTTGTGGGCTGCCTGCAGGGGCTGTGGAGGGTGTACAGGGAACACCTGTGAGGACCCACCCAGCCTAATTGCGTGTGATAATTCCCGCACACCCCTGTAATACACGTACCAAGCCAAATCGCGTGTGATAATTCCCACGCACCCCTGTAATACACGTACCTGGCCAAATCGCATGTGAAACTTCCCGCATACCCCTGTAATACACGTACCCTGGCCAATCGCGTGTTGAACTTCCCGCGTACCCCTGTAATACACGTACCCTGGCCAATCGCGTGTTAAACTTCCCGCATACCCCTGTAATATACGTACCCTGGCTAATCGCGTGTATAACTTCACGCGTACCCCTGTAATACACGTACCCTGGCCAATCGCGTGTTAAACTTCCCGCGTACCCCTGTAATACACGTACCCTGGCCAATCGCGTGTTAAACTTCCCGCGTACCCCTGTAATACACGTACCCTGGCTAATCGCGTGTTAAACTTCCCGCGTACCCCTGTAATACACTTACCCTGGCTAATCGCGTGTTAAACTTCCCGCGTACCCCTGTAATACACGTACCCTGGCCAATCGCGTGTTAAACTTCCCGCGTACCCCTGTAATACACGTACCCTGGCTAATCGCGTGTATGACTTCACGTGTACCCCTGTAATACACTTACACTGGCTAATCGCGTGTTAAACTTCCCGCGTACCCCTTTGATACACGTACCCTGGCCAATCGCGTGTTAAACTTCCCGCGTACCCCTGTAATACACGTACCCTGGCCAATCGCGTGTTAAACTTCCCGCGTACCCCTGTAATACACGTACCCTGGCTAATCGCGTGTATTACTTCACGTGTTCCCTGTAATACACTTACCCTGGCTAATCGCGTGTTAAACTTCCCGCGTACCCCTGTAATACACGTACCCTGGCCAATCGCGTGTTAAACTTCCCGCGTACCCCTGTAATACACGTACCCTGGCCAATCGCGTGTTAAACTTCCCGCGTACCCCTGTAATACACGTACCCTGGCTAATCGCGTGTATGACTTCACGTGTACCCCTGATATGCACGTTACCCGCTTTGCGTTCCTTGTTTGGCTGCCCTGTAAACTGGTCCAGGGTTAGCGCAGCCCTTTGCGATGATTTAGCGATTTTGCTGGCTTTTCCTTGCGCGAGGGCGTTCTTGGGGGCGTTACTGGCGCTGCTGCAGGGTCGCTGCGATACTCTGCGCCACGGCTGGTTTGGGAGCATGAAATCCATGAATACGCTGTGCGCGGAAATCGGTTTTAGCGCACGTGCCTGGCGCAGTCAATCGCACGCGGACACTCTGCGCCAGCCGCTTGCGACACTTTTCTGCGAAATTCTATGAATTACCCTGTTTGTCTGGCCTGCTGGCATCCTACACGTTTCTGGGCCCGCATCCGATCTGTTGCCCTTTGTGTTTCTAGGAATGTAGGCCTTGTGGGAGCTCATCGGGTTCCTGCCCTTGCAGCAGATATCTTGCCATAGTCCAGAACTGGGGCCGTCGACTTTTCATTCCCCGGTTGGCTTGCCGTTTGCACATGAGTACACTCTTGAGTTGGCTAATGGTGGCGGTGCCTTTCTGTGACATCAGTTGTTAATGACCCTAAAACAGCCTAGGCACCCCGTCCTTGGTGATGGTGGACCTGAGGCACTCTTCTTTTGTGGCATTCTTACACACATGAACATAACTCGACGGACAGGAAAAGGTGTTTGTATTGGCGATAGCCAGCTGCAGTTCTGCATGGTAGTTTCCGTTCCATCGTGTCTGTGCCCGTCTGTGCCATTAGACTAGAGAGAGACATAAAAGCAGCGGGTTGGAAGCAACATTAGAAGCATCAATCGAACCCCTATATGCATTTTGACATTCTCAAGTGTTTCCTTAAGAGGATGAGGGTGGGGCTACCCATATTGTGGGAGAAGGGCTTCATGGTGTACTTTACTGATAATTGATGGAGCCCTGAGAGGCCAGGGGTTGGTTATGTGCCTGGTATTGAGGGAACAGTGCCTAGTGGCCTGGGTAGGGCTGCTGCTCCATTTCGAGGTGTTTGAGACGTTGTGTGTGTGTGTGTGCCACTGTATTTCTGTGTGTGACTGTGAGTGACTGACCAAAACTAAACTGTAAAGTGACTGTTCACCCAGAGCTATTCCTTCTTGGTTTGGCTGGTGTTATATGCAACCTTTCTGCTTGTGTTTTTATTACATTGTGTTTGCAAAGCAATCTCTATGCATTTTTGTGGCCACTGTAGTTCAGCTGATGTGTTTTCGACTCATTTTGTCCATTTCCCATCCATTTTTTTGCTTTATATATATTTCTTTTTATCTAAATGCTTTTTTCCAGTCATGTATCCAGAAAATGCTGTTTCTCATCTTTGATCTCCCACACGACCAATTGTGTGATCCTGAGCAAATCTAGTTATATTCCTGCATATCAAATATCTTTTAGAGGGCACCTTTAGAAGCTGGGCGTTCTAATACTCGGTGCCTGTTTGGGGAGATGTGCAGGTATTTTCCACAATGGACCCAGACGGGTGTTTGTGAAACACACTCAAATTACAAAATGAAAGCACATTCACACCAATATAATAGTGACCATTAAGGTGCAGGGCCTGAAGTAGACTAAAAACCAAGACCTTGGAAGAGGGTAGAGTGAGGTTGTGAAAGGTTTTGCTAGAGGTTTAAAAGTTGCGTATTTAGGACGTGATTCATGGAAATATCTGCTCAGAAATAGGGACTTTGCGCACCTAATCGCACCCGAAATCCCATGTGTCGATTCATGGAATCGACTGCGTTGTACTTTTTCACAGGGACTAAGTGCAGGCTCGGCATGTCACTGCGAGAGGCCGTGGGCCTTGTGCGAGACGCCACGCAGAGTGTTGGCGTCTTGCCCTCCTTGTGTTGCCCTCCTTGGTATTGCCCTCCTTGTGCGGAGGGCAGGGTAGGGGGTGGAACTCGGAAAAAGAGGAAGAACAGGGAAAATGTGGGCTTTACGAGGGATGGCCCGCAGGGAGTCCATCACACGCCCACTATTCCTTGGAATGATATGTATTCATGGATATGAGTGTGCAACCTCTCGGCGGGGATATGGTAATGCAAAGCCCTCATGCTATCCGCCACCCGAAGGCAGGCATACAGAGACTTGCACATAGGATTTACCACACAGAGGTAAGATCGGGTGTCAGATTTAGGGGTGCGTGTACGCAGCCCGGGTTCCGATCTGACTTAGGGGTGCGCATACGCACTGTACCTTGGTGCAGGAAAGGTGTACGGGGGTTCGCACACAGATTGCCTGAGTTTTTCCTGAGCTACCATAAAGTCAGACCTAACCTTAAATGAGGTATATATTCACCTCTGACCTGTCCTGTAGTGGGAGCTGGTGCCAGGGTGCGTGGCACTTTGCATTGCGACTCAGCATCATGTTATTTGGGCTATCTTAGCAACTTTCATGGGTTTTTGGTGGATGCCATGCGGGATGCTGACTCAATTTATGTCATAACCTATTCCTTTAAAAAGAAAACACTAGAATGATCTATAAAGGGCACATAAAGTGCCAGTTCTGGTTTAGAGAAAGCTATTGAAAGCATGTTTACTAGCCTTGTGTAATTAATAACTTAATTGGTGCTGGGAACATACTACTGGTGTAATACAAATGTCTTATCCAGGGCTGCCTTCAGCAACGCTGTTAACACTATGTATTTCCTTCACTGAAGTCATGCTAAAAAACTAGCAATGGCAAGTGTTTGCTTGTGTATACGTATTGGGCATTTGCCTCGCACTGCTATTATATGTCCAGGCACCTTGCAGATGCTACCATCAGTGAGTACTTAATACCACTATGGTGGTGCCTGGCAAATGCCTTTTCCATGTTTTTCTTTTTCTTGATTTCCTTCTGTTTTCTATTCTTCTTTTCTCTTGTTTTATACAGTGATGATATATGTAATTTAATACCTACTGCTATTTTAACGTTGTGAAAAGTCGAGATCTTTAACTAAAACACAGATGTTATGGGTCTCCTACGCCCCTGCTAGCAGAGAAGTGGTGGATATTAGTCAGTGATAGGAGATAGTTCATTGAAGTGTAGTGTATCAGGAGCAGCTAGTTTCACTTGCTGGGAAGTTGCAGAGTTCAGGGAAGGATCCACTACTCTGCAGCATTGAGTGGTATCTCTTTGAGGGAGCAAGATCTAGAGAAGTCTAAGCACCAAGCTTTTTAGCTGGCCCTGATGCACCACACTTGCACTTTTGGTGTGTCATTGCTATTTCAGGTATTGGTTATATATTACTTCAAACATTCAAACCATGTGTGTTAACACGTTTTGATGGAACAAACTCCTATTTGAGGGTCCTGTCTTCTTCAGGATTTGATGCTTCTGGTGTGTATTGCAAAACACTGCCATTTGCCTCTCTCGTCTGTTACTGTTTCTTCCCATCACCACATTTATCAGCTTTAACATTAAAGAGAACACTCCCCTCACACTCTAATCATATAAACGTATTTTTATTTGATTTTTAAAGTTGTTGATGGCCCCATGTGTGCAATAGGCAGGATTCCTCACTTAGCCTCCATCTCTTGGCAGGAGACAGACACCCATTGGACAAAGTGTTACTAACCCTTCAAGGGCCTTTCTAAAAGACCCATGAACTCACATAGGACAGTGCACCCGACCCCCAAAACAGACTCAGCATGTTACAGAGGCTGGCTCCTTCCAAAGTCATGATGAAAACCTCAAGGCATTTACAGTACTCACTGAACGTCCTGCAGCTGACGCCTCTCCCATAAGGTCTGCAGAGGCGGGGACCGAGGTGAGCAGATGCTCGCTCGCCAACGTGGAACTGCACCAACAAATATTCCAAAATGGTGACCAGCTTGATAAATCTGTGTTCCAGCCTCCACTTGAATCTGGTTGAGACACTATACCCGAGAGAGAAAAGCAATTACACAGTAACAAAATACCTGGCAACAACCATAATGATGTACAGGTGCCGGTCATAGGAAAAAGGTCACCAAAGAATTAAAAGGGCTTCTCCGGAGCGGCAGGTGTTGGTGTTGGGAGAATGATGTGGAAGGAGGTTAGTACAAAAAAACTGGGAGTTTATGAATATCAGCAATCACTCGATTTTCCTTCTCACTTCAACTTTGTAATATCTCAAAACTTAGCATGCAACTGGTTCTAGGAAGGTAACTTTCATATAGGCACTACATCTGTATATATTAACAGGGAGTGGGGATTGGATAAACACTATCAGGTGGGGCATCCAAGCCCTTCCTTCAAGATGGCTACTGTAGATGTCATTAAAAGTACGACGTCTCATTGGTTCTACTAACTATAGGAAGCTAGATTGCACAGTCCACTATGGTTGGGTTGGCATCAACCCCACTCATAATTTTCCACTTGCTTAGCAGCGTGCAGAATAGCTGGCCAGGTGCAGGGAGTTCGTCTACACCCCAGCCTCCCTTCAATTATTGCAACAATCAATCATCAATTCAGTGGTCGTGTGTCAATTATTTATTTGTATTTTGGCCTCGAGTCTGCTTCTTGGTCTGGGAAAGTTAAGGCGTCTGGGCATGGCAAGAGTCCATGCGGAGGTGTGAAAATTTCATCCCTTCTGCTTGCTTGGTCACGTGCTTTCGACACCGTGAAATCGTCTTATTATGCATGCAATTTTATGTATTTGATTTAATTCTGCCAGCCATCTACCATCTGTGGCTTATCTTGACCTTTCTGAACAGGAGACTCTGTTCTTCTTCTCATTAATTGTATCCACTGTTGGTCTGTTTCAGCCGATACGACATTGGCTTCTTGGCACGATTTTCCTTCATCTGAGTTTCTCTCCAATTTAATTCTCTATTTGTTTTCTGCGAAGCTCTCCTCTTGAGACCTTTAGTAACCTTTGGTCGATTCTGCTCTTGTGCATAGTGGAAGTATACTTATATAAAGTGCTCCTTTTGAGGTAGATATGTATAGGTGGCGCTTGCCACAATCTATCTTACTACTAAGCATAAGCAAGCCTCACTATTTTCTGTGCTTCTTGCGGTTACTGAGCATATGTACACGTTTAAACTGGCTGAATCTCTTCATCACGCTCATGGCATACTTTTCTGACAATTTGATATTAATCATTTCTATTTAGACTTGGGATGTCACTTATCCATGGTGTTTCGTCTCTTTTAATCATTCTCAGGACATTATATCTTCTATATGTGAGGCAGTCCGGGTTCTCATGACGTCACCATTCGTCTTCTTTTAGTATCTTCTTGACTTCTTCAGGTATTGCATTTTGACAATCACCATTCTGTCTTATTTGTCGGTATGGATTTCTCAATGGGTACCTTACTGTCCAGGTTTTCTTAGATGTCGGTACTTCAACAGGTGCTGTTCTTCTGATAGGTACTGGACAGAGCCCACTGCAGCTCTCTGCTGGTATATTTGCTCACCATTCATCACATATTTCAGTGTGAACATTCCTGGTACTTCAAAATGTGCGGTTGGAGAGTGAACCAACCTTGACACCTCCTCTACACTCCACCTCTGGGTGATTCATCAACCACTTTCACTTCTTCCTTGGTATCCACCTTTTCTTCATTTTCTGGAACCACTTTTACTTCATCCTCTGGATCCAGACATAGAAGTTTGAAGAAATATATCTTTGGGTTCCATATCTTTATGAATCTCTTCAAGCTTCATGCTGTTATCACATGCTCATATTTCTTCCAAGTCATTAGTTGACATTGTCCACTTGGACTACAATAGATCCATTTCCCCACATAATTTCTATGTTTCCTTGGATTTTTAAACTTTGTTCCTTCTGGTGCATAAATGCTAGCTTTCACAATTTCTTCATCAGTCAGGTCCTTGGGTTTCCATCCTGGTTCGACATAAATCATGATCTTCATCCCTATGGCTTTTTTCGCAGTTTTCTGGCACTGAGAGATTATTATCTTGATAACACAGAATCCGAGCAATATCATCACAGCAGGGCTCCTAGGAATTTGAATGCATCTGCCAACCATTGTGGAACCCATGAAAATAGTGATCCAAACCAGCTGTCATCATATACTTTGTCAGTTTCATCGATCATTTGATTCTGTAGTTTTGTCAGCATTCCTATGGCCTCTGTTAAGGTTCAATTTTCAACACCGTGAGATGATATAAATGTGCAACATGATTCGCCAATGTTTGCACAAACACCTCCATCCATAGCTGTGATCAATTCAAGGACACATCTGTTCTGGAGAGTCATTAGTCGAATTGCCCTTAATCCTTCCTTGATTGCATTGAATCTGTTTATGGTTGTGTTGATGGTCTGCAGTAACTCCCATCTGGTTATCTGCAACCATTTAGTATTTGCTCCAACCTGAACTCTTGGCATAAAAAATGTTGTGAACACTGATGAGGTCAAGCTGAACAGCCTGTGTTCATATGGGATCGCATTAAAAGCTTCTTCTGATTTGGCAGAAAAGTAATTTTCTCTATTCATTCGGCTCATCAGTTCCACAGATCTCTTCTTCCTCAGGTGAGCATCTGCTTTCAGGAAACTGTCAATATTCAGATCACTTTTTGGAATCACCAACACTGGATCATGGACATTCACTATGGTGCATATACCTCCCCAATTCTTTGGCAATCTGATATATGCTTTTGATCCACATGGCCAATAATGATCCATGATCACTGCAGTACCATGTACCATTTCTGGAGCGTGAAGGACTCACCCACAATTCTGATTCTCTCCCATTTTCCTTGTACCATTATTCCTGAAGCAGAATTGTGGACTCTCCAATGGCACTATCTGTAGGGGTCCTCCACTGTGCTCGACCCATGTCAATAGTTTTGCAAGTTTTGGTCATAATGGCTTGCATCCAATTTGTAGTATGTTAATGGTGGGCTGGTAATGACTGAAGACCATCCACGCTCTGCAGATCACTACTCCTTTCTCCCATCCTTCTGGTGAAAGCACTGTTCCCAAAATTTGCATTTGGCCTCTGTTCTTCCAACTTAGAGTTTCTTCCGGAGTTATTCCTTGAATATTCAGCTTTTGATTTGCCTCTCTTCTGATCTCTGCTCCTTCAACTCCAGGCTTCTCATATCTGATCACAATGTGCTTTGTTTTTCCATTGTTTCTTTTCTTTATGTCTTGGACATAATCATCTTCATTTGGATCTGTTGCTTCAGTTGCCCATTTCAGTGAAGCATCACTTCCCATGAACTGGCCTCTGATCTTGCACATTGGTACTTGTGATAGACAGTGTGCTGTCTGCATATCTATTTCAACAGCTTCAAAGATCTTTGACTTCCCCATGCTGTAAGGTAGGAGTGCCAAAACAAAGCATTCCTCCTTTGAATTTCCTCGTCCAACTTCTTTCATATGGTGGTACTAGAAGTGCGCCTTGCTGTCCAGGTAGTCGTTTAGTTCGTTGTTGCCTTCTTGTGTGCTTCTTTTTATTCTCAAGGTTTACATGTAGTTTGCTATCATCACATCCTTATTAGCATCCATGTAGCTTCTTTTCACTGGAGGATTCTCAGGAGAAAGTCTGGCAATGATGTCCTTGTCCTCTTGTCTTTTCCTGGCTCTGGTTATGAATGGCCAAATTGATTCTGCTATCATCTCTGCATGTGATAGTTTTGCTGGGCTTGCACTTGCCCCTTTCATTTGAGTAAGTGTGCTGGTCAATGCTGCCTCTGTTTGTTTATTCTCCAACTCCTTTTGTCTCTTTAAAAGTTCAGCTTTCTTCATTTGTCTTTTCACTTCATTTGGTGTGCAACTTCTCATTGTTGATTGTCCAACCTTCTCCCATTCTTTGGATTGTGGTTCTGCAGATATTGACACTAGACCTGGTGTATGTGCACTCATTGTTTGTGTTTGTGTGTTTTTCATTAATCCCCTCTCATGCTTGCTCTGCCGACCCTGTCTGCGGTGGTCCAATTTGTTTATTACCACAAGTGTGAGTGTTTTTGCTCATCACATCCATTTCAAGTTCACTCACTCCTCTGTCACACTTTCTAGGGACTGGAATGACTATGTAATGTCTGGGTGCCTTTGTGGGTTTTATGCTTACATCATTAGGTGGGTGCACTGGAATCGGAACGCTTTGGGCACCAATAAAAAATGCAGTTTGAATTGTCAGTGACAGCAAAACAATGATGAATATAATGCATAGGTACATAATTCCTCTGTATGTCAATCTACAACACTTAATTCTGGAACAGTACGATTGCCTCTCTTCCTGAGGGTTGACAACATAAATACTTTGGTTGCCCATCTCGATCATCTAAGGAAAGAAAACTAACTTTTTAACATGTTCTAGGTAATATCGTTATCTCTGGGTTCTGCTGTTTCTGTTCGTAGGTTGCAGATACCGGAACGATTGTCCTTCTTTGCCTGACTAATAGATAATCTCTCGTTTCTGCAAACAGTTCTCTTTTCAAAAATGTCAAAATAAGGTAATAAGTTCAGCAAGTCTCTTAGTTTGTGTGTTCAAAATAAACAAGCTCCCAGTCAATTCCTCTTATCTGTTTCACTCCAGACGACATGCCGTGGCCTTGTCAGCTTAAACAGGAGTGAAATTTCTAGTAACGCTTTCTCGATCTGTATCTCGGCGGAAAGTCTTACAATCTTCTCTGGAAATTCTGATGATGATTAGAAAGTTCAAACTGCATCACAATACCATGCAGGAGCATGCTCAATTGTGTAGAGTTTGCTGGGTCTCTGATGAAAGTGAGGACGTCAACACTGGTCGGCCTCCCCACAAGTTAAGGAAAGTCCTCAATTAGGCAAAAGAAGACGTTGCTTGCCAGTCTGCTATCTTCTGGTGATAGGGACATTTGTCTTGTCCTTGCTGAATACTAGAACTGCTCGGCACTCACGGGGAGCAGATTCTGTGATTTCGATGAGCTTGAAGAGCAACCTGAATTATGATTAAGTTCAGGATTATACTCAAACATTCTGTGTTAGCTGGATCTCGAAGAAACGTCAAGATGTCAGTGTGTCTCCCAACAAGATCTGGACAGTCTTCAATTAAGCAAAAGAATAGCATGCTGACATTCCTATTCTCTGCTTCTTCTGCTGGGGACATTTGTTTTGTCCTCGCTGTATTCCTGAAGTAAAATAAACTGTTCGGTAATCACAATTAGCCGCCTCCTTATTGTATTTTCATTTTCAGGATCTTGAAGAAATTCAGTGATGTTAGTGAGCCTTCCCACTAACGATGGGTACGATCACAATACTAACTCGAAATATATATCAAAACGTCTTTAGTGATGTCACTGCAGTGGGACACCATAAGCAAGTCCAAATAAGGCTTCTGTATGAAATGTATGTGTCCTTGATCAAAATTTGGTATATCCTTTTCTTATCAAGGCTTCAGTATGCCTCAGTCCAAAGTTCAAACTCAATACCCTATGTTGTGGCTTCTACGTACAATTTTTCTTCTTCACCCTGCAACTAGGATGCACACAGTGTCTGTGTTTTATGTCCTTATCCCCATTTTTTTGCTCAGAGGAAATGGCCAAAATGAAGCCACAACTTTGCACAAACGTTCATGGTCTTTGTTTTGCTGGTCATGCGTCTTTCTTCCTCATCATGGATCTCGTCTGCACGTGCTGTGGTTCTTCCCCGTTGTCTGTAATCTCTAAGCATTAGGGTGTGGGCAGGGGACCTTCTCCGATGAATGGCTTGATGTCACCCAGGAATATCCAAGGTCTTCTTCCCTGTAGCTTGACTGCAGGGGGAGTGACGTTCTCCACTCTGCATGGTCCGTTCAACCTTGGCTCATCCCACTTCTTTCACATGTGGTTTCTCACGAGGACTGTGTCCCCAGGGAACAGTTGTGGAACACGTAAACTTGAACTTGGTCTGTGGCCTTTTTGTCATCGCTGCAGCTGTCCTGAAATTACAGTAAAACAAGAATTTTGCATTTCACATCCTAAAACTTCCCCTGTCAGCTGAGCATCCCATCGAGCCCTATATCGGGGTGTCAGTGGCGTGTGCATTCTTCTGCCTGTTATGATCTCATGCGGCATAAGGTGGTTGTCAGAACCAGGCTGGTTTCTGAGTGCATACAGTGCCAGTGGAAGGCAGTGTAGCCATCCCTTCTTTAGAGTAAGCTTTAACTTGGCTATCCTTTCCTTTAACAAGCCGTTGAGCTTCTGGGATATCCCATTAGTTTGGGGATGATACGCCGAAGAGAACTTGTGCTTTATACCAAGCAGCAAGCTGATCTGTTCAAAGATTGCATTAACAAAGTGAGGCCCATTGTCTGATCTCAGGAACTCACACACTGCCCATCTGGGAAATACCTCCCTCATCAGAAATGTGGCCGCACAGGTAGAATCTCAATGTGTGCATGGACCTACTTCTATCCATCTAGAGAATGGACACACCACATCAATTAGAAACCTGTACCTGTTACATACTTGAATCATGTCGACATAATCGACATGCAAGTGCAGAAAAGGTCCATTGCACCTTGGGATGACTCCTCTAATTACTCTTAGTGTGTGCCCAGCCGTGAACTGTTGGTAGATTATACAGTTCAACATAAAAAATGCAACGTGCTCTGCCAATTTCGGTATAAACCAGTCTTCAGCATTCGTAGCTGCTATATTCTCTTTTGTCATTTGTGCTGGATAATGCAACTGTTCCAATGGGGCTATAGGCATCACCGGTTTACCAGTGCTGTCTTGTCACCATAAGCTCTCGGAGGGGTTTGCCGCTTCCAGAGGTTTTTCTCCTCCTGTGGTGCCTCCCCTTGGTGTTCCATTAATTGAGTTTTCTCCATATTACTATAACTGTCAGGTTCCCTTCATTGAACAATCATTCTCTCATGCACATCATTTATTTCCACATTCAATATTGTTTCTTCTTTTGATGACAAACGCTCGGCTTCTGTGTCTGCTGCTTGATTTCCTCATGAGATAAAATCTGTCCCTTTCGTGTGGTCGGAGCATTTCACGGCCGCTATGGCCACCGGGAGCTGTAGTGTCTTAATGAGCTTGTCCAATAGGGCTGCGTGCTGCACCTTTTCCAGCGTGCTAAGCCTGCGTGCCTGTTGATGTCAAATAAGCGGAGTCACTGTACACCGTCACTCCCTGGTCTGCATGATTCTCGAGTGCAAGTATCAACGCCAATAATTCTGCAGCCTGTGCTCAGTAATGAGATGGTAATCGTCCACTAATAGGTACTCACAATTCTCCATTTGCTGTGTGCTTCATCACAGCGGTGCCTGTGTATCTTTGCCCATCATTTTAGATTTTCTCAAAGAACCGCCAATGAAGACAATTTCTCCTTCTGCCAATGCATTTTCTTTCACTTTAGGAATCCCATCATAACATTCTTCATAGTTTGCGCTGTCATGGATCGGCTCTCCTTCAGTGACTGGCTCTGTAATAAACATGGCTGGGTTCACTATCTTACATCGAATTATCTTAATGGATTTGATATGATCACTTCATATGCAGAAGCTCTCTGAGATGTCAATGTGCCCTTTGGTTTCTCTAGAATAGCAAATAGTCCATGCTCGATGAACATTCTCATTGACCATCCCATCACAATGGTTGTAGCTTTCTCTATTGTGAATGCTGCAGCAGCTAGACTTTGGTCCAAATTCCCACTTTAATATGCCAGGGGCTTGTACCCCAATGTGCTTCTCTGTGTGAGTACTGCTGTCATAACACTGCCATTCGTGTCTGAAAACAGGTAGAATTCCTCTGTATAATTGAGAATCTCTAAAACTGGTGCCGTGGAAATGGCCCTTTTTAGTTCGATAAATCCTTCTTCCATGGTTTCAATCCATTCATTTTTTTCTTTCATCTCCTGTACCTTCTTTTGGGCTCGTAACAAGGGCTTGGTATAAGAGCTCTACGCAAAGACCCATGCCCTGACATAGTTGCGTAATCCTAGAAAACTCTGCATCTGTTTTATCGTGTGTGGCTTGGCTGTGTTTAATATGGCCTCAGCCCTTTTAGGGGTAACCCTTTTCCCCTCATGTGAGATCAACTGGCCTATGTACAACACTTCTTGTTGACAGTATTGTAACTTCTCTTTGTCAACTGTATATTCTTTTTCAGCCAATGCAGTCAATTGCTGAATAGGATCGTGTCTGTACTTTTCTTCTGTTGTGCTGCAAATTAAGATGTCATCAACATATTGCAAGATAATACTTTCTAATGCAATATTGCTTAAGTCCATTTGTAGGACTCTGTTGAAAATTAAAGGAGACTCACAGTACCCCTGAGTTAACCTTGTGCTTTTCAGACAGATTTGTCTGAACGTGATTGATGTCAGATCTTGTGCATATTCTGAGGTTGCAAGTTTTGCTGTGCCCCTGGCACTTGTTGTTGCACCATGTGATTTTGTGAAACTCCATTTCCACCCTGCCGTAAAAAAACAGGTGGATTCTCCATTCCTACTCTTGTTCCCTGGTTGTTTTGCAACTTGCCTTGACTTCTGCTTGTGCGTGCTAGATGCTCTGTCATCCCACACGTACAACATATTGGTGGTGGTCTGATTATTTACCCATTTGACATATTCTGATTGCCATTTTTCATGTTTTGAAAACCTCCCTGATTAGTCTGGAAACCTGCCTGATTATTCTGCCATCCTCTTCCTCGAAGGTCTCTCCCTCTGGGGTAAAATCCGTTATTGCCTTGATCAATCTGCCTTTGGTTGTTGGCCTGCTGTTTGTTCGATCCGTCTGTGCTAGTTATCATCGCCCCTTCAATGGCATATTTTGAAAAATTTTCCTGCACTCATTTTGTCTCGTCAGCTTTTTGTGCAGCCTCTTTTTTGCGATTCTTCTCTTGCAGTAGCCTGCAATAGTGAGCTATGGTCAACTGTATTTCAGAACCCTGTTTGGCCTCAATTCCTACCAATTTCTTGAGTTGCTTCGGTACCTGATCTGGCAGCTCTTAGCATAATATATGGTAAAACGCGGGTATAGATTCCCCCCAAGATTCCTGTGTTTCCAACACCCATGCGTCTTGGAAATTCTGAATGTAAAGCAAAGGATCTTCTGATTCCTTCAGTTTGCGCTGTCATTATAGCTCCCATGTCAGAAGTATCCAGGTATAGCAATCAGAATGCTTTCCATACCGCGGCTCTGCAATTGTTAAATGGAGCTCCATCATGCGCGGTATTAACTGTAGTCACACCAGGATAACCTGCTCGTGTCCACACATCGTCAGCTCTATAACCAAGTATAGCGATTAAAAGACCCTTTATGTCCCTAATAGCAAACGGGTTACCTCCCGTCATTTTTTCTAGCTCATGTATCCATTTTCCGGCTCCCGATGTCAACATTGAAAGCTTATTTTTCAAATGTTCTCTATCATTTGTTGCCAGGGTATATACTGTGGCCTCGTTCCTCCTTTTTTGAGCAACGGGAATTGTAACACATGGCACTCCTTTTCTTCCCTCATCATTTTCCTGTCCACTGCGGTTGTAATTTTCCTGCACGGCTGTATACCTGGCAATGTCCTTAGCCTGCTCACATAGGGCGGTTTAGACACCCCCCTCTGACCGTCAGATGCTCCTTCGTGTCGGTCTGATTGTGTGGATGACTCTGATGCCTTGGGTGCAGACTCACTAGAATCTGACCATCTTATTCCCTTTCCTCCAAAGAAGTGTTTTTCGCGTCTTCTCTTGTCTTCCTCTTCTTCAAATTCCTCTCTTTCTGCGTCTGATATTGTCTGTGCCAAACTCGTGTAACTCCTCTCATCTTCCTCATTCCTATTTAGTGTCAACCTATCTAGGGACTGCTCTCTATTTCTGTTATTTCGGGAGACGACCTCAGTGTTATACAACTGAGTGCTCTCCAGACGCTCATCCTCTCCTCTCCCTTGGGGTACCTGTTCCAGCCGCATTTCATCATATATTCTATTGATCATTTCACCAATGCTTCTGGTGTCAAAGTCATATTCGATGTTTGCCCTAGACGTGCCTGGTACTGAATCGTATTCAGGAAATAATTCTTCTATGTCTTCCCAGTCTACTACTGGATCAGGTTTTTTAACCTCTCTCTCCAGATATTCGAGATCTCGTGCTCTCTGTCTTCTCTTACGTTCTATGTCGTTGAACTCTCTGCGCTTCCTCATTTCCTCTCTGATTCTATCTTCTTCCTGTTTCTTCGCATCTCTATGTTCATTTGCCCTTCATATTTCGTTAATCCCTTTGTCTCTTTATTCTCTTGTCCTGTATCTTTTGTTCTTCTTCTTCTATTCTTCGTTCTTGCCTGTGCTGATTTTTAGCTGCTCTTGGCTAATGTTCGCGTTTCCTTTCTTGCTCTTTGCGATACAAGTGCTCTCATCTCTGTCTATCTTTTTTCCTAATTCTTTCGTCTCTCAATCCTTTTTCCTTTTCCTTCTCTTTCCTTTTTGTATTGTCTGACTCTCCCTTTTGTCTCACATCCTCAATGCCTTTGCGATCGAGTTTCAATAGAATCTGACCTCCCATCCATTAGTTCTGTGTGAATTCCATCTCATCAGTCCTATCCTCATCTCCTTTCCATCTCTTTCCCTCTCTACTCATATCTAGAGAAGTACTTGCTTGTGCTTGATCCCCTTTTTCTTTCTCGTGTCTCTCCTTGTCCCTCAGGACTTTGAATGTGATATCTCTATCTCTGTCTTTGTCTGGGTTTTCGTCACTACTTTGCGTAGGTGACTCATATGCCGGGTTGCTATGTCCAGTGGCTGCTTTAAGTTCCCTCAACAGATATAATCCTTCATCTTTACTGACTCCGTTTTTCGTTTCAGACTGGGCGTTTGGTGCAGAAGGCATTTCTTCACCCCCCTCTGTGCATATGTTAAGTATCCAATCTAATGGTGGCTCATCCTCCTTATCCTCTTTGTACATTTTCCAAAATATCTAAACTAGCTAAGCATTTATCTAACTTTTTTCCAGTGTATATGGTGTGCAAATATGTCATCATGTGCTGCAGGACTGTTTTAGATAGCAATCCACCCTGGGGCCATTGCATAAACATTTTATGGGCAGTTCCTTTAACCAATTCTGCACTGTGCTTTTTCAGCTTAGGTACATGTTTTGGCAACTGTTTGCATAAGTGTACTAACGGCGTAATGTCTTCCATGATTACATTTATTTATCTTCTCCTCATACAACACCTTGTTACGTTTTATGTTTCTCAAACAAAATCAACAATATGAGCGAGCACCAATCGTCGCAAGCTCCAATCCCGGTTTTTCACAAAAAATGTATTTTTACCTTTTCAACCAACAACCATCAATTCATGTCATACAACATCCTGGCTATACAATCGCGCAATGTTCCTGTTATTTCCCCCAAAAATGTTCTTACCTCGTGACGTCAGAGAAAAAAGAAAATCACAAGACTAGACCGACTCCAGCTGGTTACATAAATCTCATGCCCCTTTCATTATTCTGACATGGAATTTAAGCCCATTTCTTTCAAATCGCCTCTTTCATCGATTCTGGTCTCCTATGTCGTCCTATTCTTTCAGGACTTTAAATACAGGCTTCTTCTAGTGCTATATTAAATCATAGGTATTTGGGCGTATCCTCTATTCTCTGGTATCTTCCTGGTATCTCCCTCTATGCTTGGGTATCCTCCCGGTATCTCTCTCGTATGCTCGGGTATCTTCCCCATATATATATTACACTCTAACTCTGTCATTATTTTTGTCACACCTCCCTCCATTACCTTCCCTTACTTGTTCTAAGGCATGTAACTGTTTGCCAAAACATTTAAGGCCTCATTATGAGAATGGAGCCTTTTTCCGGGCTCCATTACCGGGTTCCTGCAATGGGGACTTACCAGGTTACTCTGACATAGGAGGACCCAGTAATTCCGCCTTGCAGGAACCGTTCCCCATTCCCATTTGAGCCCCCATAGGGCTCAATGGGAATGTGGAGGGAGCTAATAATGGGCAGATTACATCTGGCCCGTTATTGCCTCCCTCTTCCCCTCACGGGACCCGGAAAGCGCGCCTTGTTTTACCAGGCGTGCATTACAGGTCCCACTATGGGAAGCTTGTAATCGGCGCTCCCGGAATGAAGGGGGCGGTGCTGTACCGCCCCCTTCTTTCCAGGAGCGCCAGCCTTATAATGAGGCCCTTAGTCTTTTTCAATCACCGTTTGCATTTTTTTACTCTCTGGATGCTCGGGATCATCGCCTTCATTACCGCCTCTCCTTGCTGTTCGTCCCATCAGCTGCCCGTAGAAGTGGGAAGCTGTTTGTGGGGGAAAGCACAGGTTCCTTCAGACCTCAACCTGCAGGATTTTATTTAGACTATCCACTATCAATGGGGAGCATCTTGGTCTACTTAGCCCGACGGAAAAGGACTTGTTACTTTATGTTGACGGGCAATGGGTGTCTTATCTAGTCGATAATCGAAAACCATCCTCTGCTACCGAGGGTGCAGTAGGACCCCAGCCAGCCCATCAGATGGGGGCCTTCCCAAACAACACTTTAAGATGAGCAGCAGCACCCTCAAGATGGAAAGGGATGCAGATTAATACTCTTGCATCAAATCAATAATGACAACTCGATAGTTTGGCAAAGAGAGTCTGTTTAATGAGAAGTACAAAAAACGGGGAGTTTATGAATATCAGCAATTGCTCGATTTTCCTCCTCGCTTCAACTCCAATTAATTTCAGAAAAAACACATTATTTATACCAAAAACTCGCCATCCTGATGTGTAATATCTCAAAACTTAGCATGCAACTTGATTGGTTCTAGGAAGGTAACTTTGATATAGGTACTACATCTCTATATGGTAACGGGGAGTGTGGATTGGATAAACACTGTCAGGTGGGGCATCTAAGCTCTACCTTCAAAATGGCTCCTGTAGACGTCACTAAAAGTACAATGTCTCATTGGTTCTACTAACTATAGGGCCCTAGATTACACAGTCCACTATGATTGGGTTGGCATCAACCCCACTCATACTTTTCCACTTGCTTAGCAGCGTGCCGAATAGTACATGTAGCAGTCTAGTGGTGTTGGATTCTAGAAGAAAATATGTAAATCTAAAAGTCCAAGGGCCAGATTCTTGAAAAATAGAGCAAATGAAAGGAGCGTCAAAAATAATGTCCAACTCCCTTACCCCTTTGCATACGAATGTGTGACAGACTCCCAGCAACTGTGTGGTTGCAGGAGCACATTTCACAAAGACAGGCCAGTCTAGATGAAATGACTAAAGAAAAAAAAGGCATTGCCATCCACATCCAGGTGCAAGGAGTTTGTCTGCACCCCCAGCCTCCCTCCAATTATTGCAACAATCGATCATCACTTCAGTGGTCATGTGTCAATTATTTCTATGTATTTTGGCCTCGAGTCTGCTTCTTGGTCTGGGAAAGTTAAGGCGTCTGGGCATGGCAAGAGTCCATGCGTAGGTTTGAAAGTTTCATCCCTTCTGCTTGCTTGGTCATGTGCTTTCGACACCGTGAAATCGTCGTATTCCTCATGCAATTTCATCTATTTGATTTAATTCTGCCAGCCATCTGCCATCTGTTGCTTATCTTGAACTATCTGAACAGGATACTCTGTTCTTCTTCTCATTAATTGTATCCACTGTTGGTCTATTTCAGTCGATACGACCTTGGCTTCTTGGCACGATTTGCCTTCGTCTGAGTTTCTCTCTGTTTTAATTCTCGATATTTTTGCTTCGAAGCTCTCCTCTTGAGACCCGAAGCTCTCCTCTTGAGACCTTTAATAACCTTTGGTCAATTCTGCTCTTGTGCATAGTGGAAGTATGCTTATATAAAGTGCTCCTTTTGAGGTAGATATGTATAGGTAGCGCTTGCCACAATCTATCTTGCTACTACGCAAAAGCAAGCCTCACGAATTTCTGTGCTTCTTGCGGTCACTGTGCAAATGTACATGTTTAAACTGGCTCAATATCTTCATTATGCTCATGGCATAAGTTTCTGACATTTTGACATCAATCATTACACTTTAGACTTGGGTAGTCACTTATCCATGGTGTTTCGTCTCTTTTCATCATACTCAGGACATTATATTTTCTAAATGTGAGTCAGTCCAGATTCTCATGACGTCACCATTCGTCTTCTTTTAGAATCCTCTTGGCTTCTTCAGGTATTGCCTTTTGACAATCGCCATTCTGTCTCATTTGTCCGTATGGTTTTCTCAATGGGTACCTTACTGTCCAGGTTTTGTTAGATGTCGGTACTTCAAAAGGTGCTGTTCTTCTGATAGGTACTGAACAGACCCAACTGTGGCTCTCTGCTGGTTTATTTGCTCATCATACGTCACATATTTAGGTGTGAATGTTCCTGGTACTTCAAAATGGGCGGTTGGAGTGTGAATCCAGCTTGCCACCGCCTCTACACCAATTGAAGGACTGTCAGAGAGAAATGCTAAGTGACTGTGAGTGATGGGGAGGCACCCTGAGATCTTGTGAACTTTTGTAAGAAGACCCTTGACATTTTACAACTCTTGACTAATGACTGTCTGAACACTTTATGTTTGACTTGGAACTCCAGAGATTAGTTTCCCTTTTCTGTTCAATTAAGCCAATGTCTAACTACAATGATGGTGGATCTCTTTGTGAGCTGTTTAGTTGTCCTACTATTTGTGCATTCTTTTAATGTGCCTCCCCCACCCCCTGATCAATTATAGAGTTAGGATTCTGGATCGGTGTGAAATCTGTTGTACTCAAAAACAATTTAAAGACTTAAGCCTCTAATATCACACCACTAAAATTGGACAAGTGCAATGCTACACAACAGGACGCTTTATACAAGTCTTATCTGTAGACATCAGAATGTGTACATGTAGCAGTCTAGTGGTGTTGGATTTTAGAAGAAAATATGTAAATCTAAAAGTCCAAGGGCCAGATTCTTGAAAAATAGAGCAAATGAAAGGAGCGTAGACAATACTGTGCAGCTCCCTTACTCCTTTGCATACGAATGTCTGACAGACTCCCAGCAACTGTCTGGTTGCAGGGAGCACATTTCACAAAGACAGACCAGTCTAGATGAAATGACTAAACAAAAAAAGGCATTACCATCCCCATCTGGGGGAAGGAAATGCTAGCGTGACAGCTTTGGTTTAACCCACACTTCAAAAACAAAGCATGACATGTTCAGGAATGACCCTGCCATGATCTGTACCTCTCCCTGCGTCTGTTTAAAAAGGCACCGGGGAGGGCCCTATTTTCTGGGCATTTTAAAGCACATCCCATTTGTGAATTTGCATGCATTTTAAAATGCTCAGATAGGTCCTCGGAAAAAGTTTGCGAATTGGGCTGATGCTTTTTTGGTGCAAGTGAGGAGATGTGCTAACACATCTCCTCACTTGTACCCACAATTTCTGGGGAGAATCTGGCTCCATGTTTTCAGGTAGCTCTTAATACAGAGAGTTAACCAAATTCTGCAAGCCCCTTAAATTGGCAAATCAAGTGGGATAAACAGATTTGCCCAGGTTCCCACTATATCCTCCAGTAGGGAATTAAGCCAGGAATATCTATCCCAGCAAAGGAAAGTGGGATAGTGGCTGCAGATGGTGAGAGTAGAGGACATGGGTCTTGACACCCTATATTTGAGTAGTGTCTTCAGTCTCATTTTGCTCACCAGAGCTAGAATTTGCTGTGCTACTACAAAACTGCACCATGCAAGTTCCTGTAAAAGGTGTTTAGTAATAAACTGCATACGAGGAGTCTGGTGTATTCATTTATTGAGCATTTCTAAGGTGCTGTGGAAATCAGTTGAAATGAGCCTGTTTTCCTGGCCTACAGTCGTTCAGCCCGCCTTTCATTGCATCTAGATCCGTCGATGCTGCTTCCTGATCACAAGCAATGGGGCAGGCTCTCCTCTTCTTGTGAGCCTTTCAGATTAATGGCTGCTGCCACAGGCCGCCTCGTTCCCCCGCACCACGCGGGGAGTGTAATTGATCGTCCGCGTGCACATGCTGGGTGAAACTGACATGCATGTGCGCCTGCTTCGGTTTGTTGCTGTGCGGCCTGCAGTGGCTGGAGCGTTCGTCATCCGTCACTGACGCCTCTGAGGGATGCAGCTGTCCCCAGAGCCGGCCAGGAAACTCCGTGTAGAGATGTTTCGGATCGTTTCTCCTTTATACTCAATTTAGAGTCTTGTGTTCTTTTCCATTTGCGACATCTGGGCTGCGCGATCTCCTTCGATTGTTCCGGAGTTCGTGTTCCCCTTCTATGTGACTGAAGCAAAGCAGAGGCTCTCTGATATGCATATAACAAGATGTTCAAGTTTAATATAGTGCTTTATGACAGGCTGCTTGTAAGCACTGTAATACTACAGTTTGCTTCCAGGGGCTATATCGGCAAGCATAGGTCCTCATTATATTAAGATGGGGTGGGGTATATAGAGTGGAAGGGTTATAATAATAATAACTCGTTTTTATATAGCGCTACAAGCCCACAGGTTTCCAAGCCCCGAAACAATAGTAATTATTCTAATTGTTCTTTTCTTACGCGCTTAATTCCAGCATGTGGTTTCTAAGCGTGGCATTGGGATTCAAACCTGGTGATATTACTGTTCCACAGCGTGGTACTCAATTCATGACCTCAGAAGGATGAAAGGCTGAGTTGGCCCTTCCTGGATTCGAACCTGCATCAGCAGGCTGCGATGTTAGAGCTAGCGCTCCGCTTGCAAGCTGATAGATCATTCCACTAAGTTCATACAAGTAGCTAGCAAGCAGTGTCTGAAAAGGCACTACCAACGTTATAGATCTTACTGCTATTATGCAATGCAGTGCCTATCCATCTATCTATGTAATTTGTATGCTGCACCGCTCGCCCATAGGCCTCAGAGCCCTCACAAGATGGAAACACATAGAAAACATAAAGAAGCAAACATTCGGCTACTATCGCAATTTGCAGCCAGAGAGCGGTTATATTAACTAAGATGTTCCTCCGTCAGTGGTCCCCAATTTTCTGAACTATGAACAATGAAAAGTTAAGGCGGCGGTTCCGGATCTGGATGTCTGTTGTGAGCACTTACCTTGCTGAGCTATCTTACTGCACTGTCCAATATCAATTTCCACATTTGTATAAGTGCCCCTTTTAGATAAGAGCTAGCGGAATATCCCAAACCACTCAACTATCAGTAAGGATGTTCCTGATCATTATTGCAAAATTGACAAATGAATGCATGCTTCCAAACTGAGTAACAGGAGGCAGTGAAATGGACAAAGGGGAATCCAAAATCTGAGCAGATGTCCTGTAACATTGGCCCTCATTACGACCCTGGCGGAAAGGGTTTTACGCCGGCGTAATGCATGGCGTACCTTTCCGCCTGACTACGAGTTCCCGTAGCGCCATGGTGATTTTTACGCCTGCTTTTTGCAGGCGGAAAAATCCATGGTGCTACGGGACTTGTTGTTAATTACGCCACCGTAATTTACGGTGGCGTAATTAACGCCTTCCCCACTCCCATTATACCCTATGGGGCAAAAATGGGAATGGGGAAGGGTAAATGGGGATTGGGGACTTACCGCCCCGCCAAGGTCGGAATGGGGCGGTAAGTCCGCCAACCACCATGGCGGAGTTGGCAGCTTTGCGCCATGGACCATGGTGCAAATTGCACCATGGATCTCCGCCAGGGTCGTAATGAGGGCCATTGTGTGGTGATGGCAAGGAATTCAGTGTTAACTGGAGTCACTTTACCAAAATGCTAAAAGTAGCGCATGTGACATCACATGGCCTGAATTCCCAAATACAAATACAGAATGGGGGTCTGCAATAAATGTTTGGCTGCAACTAAAAGAACACCCTCATTACGACCCAGGCGTTGGACCATGGTGCTAATAGCACCATGGTCCATGCTGGTAACTTACCGACTCCGCCATGGCGGAATGGGGAATTACCGCCCCATTCCGAGGTTGGTGGGGCGGTAATTCCCCATGCCGCCATGGCCCTTCCCCATTCCCATTTTTGCCCCATAGGGCTCAATGGGACTGGGGAAGGTGCTAATTATGGCACCGTAAATTACGGTGCCGAAATTAGCTCCTAGGTCCCTTTGCGGGTTGGTTTTAAAGTGCCACCCGCAAAGGCACCTCGTAATCAGGCGTTAAGGGTTTAACGGCGCCGCCACCTTTTACAGCGCCGTTAACCCCTTAACGACTGGGTTGTAATGAGGGCCCACGTGTATCATGTGTTTCAAAACACAGGTAACACAGGTGCTATGTTGATGAAGGTGTGCCCTGATAGCCTGCTAACAAGTATAAAGGAGTCTAGATCATCTAGAGCTCAGCTGCACACCGCCAACTGACGATCTCCACCATAAGTGCAAAACCAATATCCGAGCCATCGTCTTACAAATACATTCAAATGAAATACAGAGGAATTTAATCATGTTCCTGTGTATGTTTTCACATTTATTATTTCTGACAGTATAACACAGTTTTTAAGAGCGGGGGGTCCGCTGCCACATGTCCTGGGGAGGGTGTGGGGGGAAGGGCACTCTGAACAAAAATAATGTATTCACAAAGACAGAGTGACTTAAAAAATAAACGTGTTTTTTTTTTTTTTAAGTTCTATGGCTTCCCCCCAACCCATGACATGGAAGCCTCCAGGCTGGAGGCCCCCATGTCATGGAGTGGGGGGGAGCCCTGTGACTTCATAAGGCAGAGTAACTTCAAAAAGAGACTATGGGCCTCATTACACGGATGGCGGAGAACCATGGCGCTGTTAGCGCCATGGTTCATGCCGGTAAAATACCGGCACCGCCTTGGCGGAAAGGGGAATTACCGCCCCATTCCAAGGTTGGCGGGGCGGTAATTCCCCCTTCCACCATTGCCCTTCCCCATTCCCATTTTTGGCCCATGGGGCTCAATGGGAATGGGGAAGGCGCTAATTACGGTACCGCAAATTGCGGTACCATAATTAGCTCCCTGGGTCCCTTTGCGGGTTGGTTTTTAACGCCTGCAAATAGCAGGCATTAAATCCCCCAACCCGCAAAGGGACCTCGTAGTAAGGCGGTAAGGATTTACCGGTACCGGTATTTTACCGGTACCGGTAAATCCTTACCACCATCCTTGTAATGAGGCCCTATTTCTTTTTGCAGTCATAACAAAGCCAAGCTAACCCAAGCTACAAAACACTACAAGTCTGAAATTATCAATTCTAAAAAAAACGTATTCAATGACAGAATTACTAATGCCAAATCGAATACCAAGGAACTATTTGCCATCCTTCCGGGAAATGGAATCCCCTATCCAACCACCTGACACGGTCTCAAAGGACAAGATATGGTGCACTAATATACAGAACGCCCTATCTAACAAAATCTCCACCCTCCAACTTAAAATAAGGAATAAAAAAGACACCCTCTCTCCTACTGATCAACAAGTGCCTCCAGCAACTGAACCTATCACTATCCCCCCTTTCAGCTTTAAACCCATCTCCATCATTGACACTGAAAAGGTTATCCTCTCACTGAAGCCCTCTAACTGTAAGGGCGACAGCTGCCCAGCTCAAATAATAAAGGACGCTGCCAGAGACTTAGCCCCTTTCATCTCGAAGCTTACCAACTCATCCTTCAAATCCAACACAGTGCCTGCCAATTTAAAAGAATCCTGGGTCCTCCCCCTTCTCAAAAAACAAACCCTCGATCCATCTATCCCGATCAACTATAGGCCCATCACCACGGTACCCTTCCTACTAAAAATTATCGACAGAGTAGCCTATCTCCAAATTCAAGAGTACCTAGAAGCCAATCATCTCCTAGGCTCACGCCAATCGGGCTTCCGCCCCCTCCATGGCACGGAAACAGCCCTGCTAGATCTCAAAACCAAAATGGAGGAATTTAAGGATAATGGGAAAACAGCGTTGCTACTCCTACTGGACTTGTCAGCAGCTTTTGATCTGGTGGACCATGCAGTCTTATGCAACCACCTCAAGTTGGCTGCCAACTTCACAGGAGACGCTATAGCCTGGGTCCAATCCTTTCTAGCTAACCGGACTATGAGAGTGTTCTCCTCTTCCACGTGGGCTGACCCTATCCAAATCACATGTGGAGTCCCACAGGGCTCCTGTGTCTCACCCACTATGTACAATATCTTCACCAAGCCATTGTTCGACAAGTTGGACAGACTGGGCGTCACCTACACTAATTACGCAGATGACACCCAGATCCTCATACCCCTTTCGGGCAACTATGAAGTGGACTTGGCTCTGGTGAATAAAATTTACATCCTCATTCAAGCATGGATGGCCACACATGGCCTCTGCCTGAACGACGATAAAACTGAAATCCTGCTCCTTGGTTCAGACCACAAATTATCCAAACTCACCCCGGACTATACCTCATTTAACATTGATAACAACACTATCAAGGTTATGCGTGAGGTCAAAACCCTGGGTTTTTACCTCGACTCAGCTCTCACCCTCAAGAAGCAAGTGAACTCCCTTGCCTCCTCAACCACCTACACGTGTAAACTCATCCAGGCCGCTAGACCCTTCCTGTCCAGTACCAGCTGCCTCACCTTGGCCAATGCCCTTGTCATGTCCAGACTGGACTATTGCAACGCCTTATACTCAGGTGCCAACAAGTCGGTCACTGACAAACTCCAGAGATTACAAAATAACGCTCTTAGAGCAGCACTGAACATCCCATGCAGGGAACATATCTCCAAACACCGGACAGAAGCCCATTGGCTAAAAATAAAGGACAGAATCCTACTTAAAACTATTTCCCTCACTTCTAAATGCCTCAACAATCAAGCACCCTCCTACCAAGCGGAAAGAATCAACTGGAGACCCTCTAACCGACTGACGAGATCTGCCAACACCTTCCTACTGGAAGTCCCCAGATTCAAACTTACCACAGCGGGCGGTGCTAGCTTCCCAGTTAGAGCTGCACAAGCATGGAACATACTCCCTTCTGACCTTAGATGCCCCTTACCCTACACAAGATTCAGATCCTACGCTCTCAAATGGCTGCACAACAATGACATGCAACGACCCTCACCCTAGCGGAAACGACACAACCTGCTAAAATGTTACTCTTATATGCTTAACCCTTGTTATTTTATATGCATTGTACCACCCACTGTATGTGACCACTGTTTTGCTGTGTTAGCCTGTGTCAGGCTTTGTAACTAAGTTTCGAGTCCTCTTGTACTGCTGCGCCTAGATGCCCACGGGCTCGGAGCGCATTACCAAATAAATAAACAAACAAATAAACAAACAAACAAACAAATAGGGCCTCATTACGACCCTGGCGTTAAGGGTTTAACGGCGCCGTAAAAGGTGTCGGCGCCGTTAAACCCTTAACGCCTGATTACGAGTTCCGTTTGCGGGACCCGACCTTAACGTCTGCTTTTAGCAGGCGTTAAAGTAGGGTGCCACAAAGGGACCTTGGTGCTAAGTACGGTGCCGCAATTTACGGCACCGTACTTAGCGCCTTCCCCATTCCCATTGAGCCCTATGGGGCAAAAATGGGAATGGGGAAGGGCCCATGGTGAATGGGGAATTACCGCCCTGCCAACTTTGGAATGGGGCGGTAATTCCGCCATTCACCATGGAGGACCCCGGCATGAACCATGGTGCTAATAGCACCATGGTTTAGCGCCGGGGTCGTAATGAGGCCCATAGCCTTCATGGCCAGCCCCCGCGCCATGACATGGATTCCTCCAGCTCCTCTGCAATGACAGGAACAAGCTTCCTGCTGCAGAGGGCTGCTTGCCTTGTTCCCTGGACCAATGGATTAAAAAAGGTAAGAAAAGTAATGTTGTTTAAATGTGTGTGTGCATGTACATTTGTGTGTGTATGTGTATATATGCATATAATGTAATGGGCCTCATTACGAGTTTGAAGGTAATCATGGCGCTATTGGCGCCATAACTACCTCCAATAACGGTACCAAGTCCGCCCTCGTTCAATGGGGACTTACCAGTCTATTCCGACTTTCGCGGGACCGGTAAGTCCCCATTGAAAAAGCCATTCCCATTTGATCCCCCATAGGGCTCAATGGGAAGGGGGAAGGCGCTAATAACTGTACCGCAAATTGCGGTACCGTTATTAGCTCTAAAGTCCCTTAACGGGTCCCGTCCTTAATGCCTGGTAGAACCAGGCGTTAAGGAAGGGACCCGCTAAGGGTACTCGGAATAGGGCGCAAAATGATTACCGGCACCGGTGTCCTTACCGGTGCCCGGTATCCCTTTGCGCCAAACTCGGAATGAGGCCCAATGTGTGTGAATGCATGATTTATGGGTGGCTGTCTGGGTGTGTGTGTGTGAGTGTACAGTGAAAGGGTGAGCATGTAAATGTACGGGTGGCTTAGTGTGTGACAGTGTATGGTGAATGGTGTGTGTGATTTTGTTTGCCTGGATTTCATATTAGTAATCTTCGTTACTCCCAGCCCTACTCTTCCTCGTCCCAGTGCTTGTGTATGAGGCACTTTGCCACAAGTATAGGGACGAGGTAGAGGGACATGGAGGTAATTCCTGGCTTATTTACCAGTAATCTGTATTACTCATAGTCCAACTCATCCTCATACCAGTACTTACCTAAGAGGCAAGGTAAGCACCGGGACAAGGAAGAAGGACGTGAAGGTATTTCTGGGTGTGGTAGTTTAGGTTGGCAGAGAGTGTGGCGCAAACCAAGAAATGTTGCCAAGCTGGGGCAGGGGCCCCTCAGCATGACTCCCAGGGGGTGCCCCCGAAGCATGGCTCACTGGGGCCCCCAGATTTTGTGCTACGCCACTGGTCTGGCCTCTTATAGGTTTGTGGGGTACATTTGACAGCCCCAACAGAAATTCCCTTCATCACAAACTGCTTTTCAACATTCACCCAAAAACGGCTGTGCTTTTGGTTGCTTAGCACATGTATAGCGAGATTTAAACACAGCCACCCCAAGAAGGACTGTATTTTGCTTTCCTTCACGTGAATCCTGGGAAAATAACTTAAGTTCAGAATGGCTGTGCATTGCTGTTCTGTCATTTAAAGACTTCAGGCTGCACATGAAAATGACCTGCATTCAAGACTTTGCTCTTGATTTCGTTTTAAAAACATCACAAAGTCGTGCCCTTCATGGAAACACACCCTGTCATGCTTTATTTCTCCTGAGCATCAAGAAATGAGGCAAATGCATTTCCAGAACAGCTGATGTACTGGGAAAGGCAAAGAATGCGGTTTTCCACTGAACACGTCTTGTGTTTTCTTTTGATATCAACCATCGCACACAAACCGCAGGAAATGAAAGAAATGATGCAGTGTTTCTTTTTCCCATGTCAGTTTCAACGATATGCTTGGAAATATAGCTTTCTGTGTTCAGAATCTGAACGTATCTGCAAAAGCCTTCCAGAAGATTGAGTGAAGTGAAACTGTGTGTGGCAAAAACCACATTTGGAAAGTGACATACAAGAAAAATTAACCTATGTTTGAAACAGTCCCTTTGCAAAGCAGGTGGATGCTGTTTTAAAATGAAAGGCAATTACAGCCTGTGCTCACACAGAAATGGGATTAAATATGTGGGGATGGTGGTCTGGCTCTAAAATCTACATTATATTTATGTCCAAAAAGACTTGGTTTCTGTTAAAAGAAAGAAAAGAAAAAAAAACATGGGAAACGAGCAGAACAGGTTTGGCAGGCACTTACTTCAAAGATGCCCTGCCTCCCATGAGAGCAGAATTACCTCCACCAGTGAACCAGCCCCCCATGGGTACATGAAAGGCCCAAGGGTGTGGAAGTTTGTGGCCTCATCAGACTGGCCGGCAGCCCTGCCTGAATGAACAAAGGAGGCCAGTTGGGCTGGGCATAACAGTGAGGTGCAATTTCCTCAAGCATCCTTCTGTAGGGGGAACTGGCAAACAACTTCAAAAGACATCATAAAAGTTATTTGTTGCCAGCCAAGCTTGGCAGAGACAGTTGCTGTGGGGATTTGTAGTACCGCCCACATCAAGGGCAAATCTACCTCATTGACAATAAAGGACATTATACTTTAAGACATTTTTCCCTGCCATCCAAATAAGCAGCAATGTGATATTATCACAGTTTTCATGTGATTTTTGGAGAAGCACAATGGGACCATGTGCATCTTGCTGGCACCTGGGGAACTGGAATGGCAGGAAAATGCATCTCTGGGTGAAGCATAAATAGCGGAGACATTAAACTTGGGTAAAATATGCCAAATATTAGTATGCATATGTGTAGCCATTTGCAGAATTTTAAATGTAATTTTTTCAAATAAAAATTACATAATTGTGTCCAAAAGCCATGCTACCTCGCACAGAGTTGGTGATCGGGTGATTCAATTCCTTGTGAAATATGCGATCTGCCTATCTGATTGATGTGCTCTTTTTTGTAAAGAATAGGCTTGTGAGACAAAGGGAGTCATGAATTGCACCCACATGAAGTGATGTTACTTCCCTTGGACCAATCAGTCCGGAGGGAGGAGAGGGCACCGTAGCCTGGCCTATCTCATTCGAGGGGGAAGTCCAGAGTTCTACCGCCCATATTTTAAAATTCTCTGATGTCACTTTGATTATATAAGGGGGAGAAAGTGAAACACTAGGGACAAGCAACTGAAAACCAGAACCCACGATCCAGGAAAGCAGAGATACATCCCACTATCCAGTTCCAGGCAGAACCACCTATCCAGATCAAGGCATATCCAATAAACCGGGGAGAAAGGAGGAAAGGCCGCTGATCCCCTTTAGGAGGATCCAGTGACCAGATCTTTTGCCCAGCTGACCCATCCCGCTGTCCATACTGACCAGATCTTGCCCAGCTGTTCCCATCTGGGAGAGCCCAGCTGACATAATAACCAGATCTCTTTACCCCAGTGCCCATGACCAGATCCTTGGCCCCGCTGTCAAGATACCTTGATGGCTGTCCAAATTACCAAACTCAAGCTTGCCTTGTAAGTATCCTATCACCCAGTACCCAAAAACTGCATATGTTGCTCTTTCACCATACATCCTGTTCAAATCCTATTAAAATCCCATACAAACCCTAATCATATCCAAAATTGTCAGTATCCTCTGTTTACCCTTTCCTTAGGAGAATCTGTGTTAGTCTATATCTGTGAGCATATTTATTTTCTAATTCTTCCAGTTATCTGTGTAATTCCCTAGTATCATTTGAAATAAATACATTAATTCCCCTATAAAGAGATTCACGGTGAGCCGGTTGAAATTCGAACACAACCACCTCATAACAAGTGCCTTTCTTTAACAATTATAGTCCTTAAAATGTAGTCTCAGGAGAACTAATCATTGTGCTAACACAACCAATTTTGCCAGTGTATTTTGCTTTTCGTTAAGAATCCAAATTGCATTTCCTATTAAAAAAAAAAAACGATCATCCTATAAAGAAGCATCCCTTCCCCTCAGTATCCCATCTGCTCTGTGCCTGTGTTCCTCATCCAAAAAATCGATTCCTCATTTTGACTGCTGAGCCCATTTTCTTAGCTGTTGGCCAGTTTAAAGCTTGTGTGAAATAAGAAATTGCAATCCTGCCGCATGGGTTTTCCTGTGCATTATCTCTTTAGTGCGGCCACACAAATGCCTGTCCTATCTAGTCTAGCGCAAGTGTAAACTGATCTATAAGTACTCAGTAAAATCCGAGTATGCCATTTGGCTCATTTTGAGGGCTTTCATTTTTTGTTTCTGGTCTCCCATTCTGTGGTGGTGGGTTGACTTTTCCATCTGACTGTTCCCTCTTCTTTCTGACTCCTTGGCACTGCTTTCCAACCACACAGAATTTAGTCAGCAGGTTTTGGGGGGAAGTGTTGCAGGGGGAGTGCCATCTGTGATTGTGAAGAAAAGTGATTTTGTTTCCATTTACTATTAAAGGTGTAGGTATCTTATGTTGAAAGTTGAATTAATTGTATTATAAAACGTTGTAAATGTATTGCCACACCGTGGTGGCTGTTGCCCTAAATTTTGTTTTGCTCTTATTTTCAATTTAAATTCTAATAGTAAATAAATATTTCATTGTTACCTACCGGCCTGGTTCATGGCCCATTGCGACACAGGGTATTTGTTAAGGAGGGTGTGAAACGGGTTGGGTGCTTTCTCAAAAAAGAACCCAGGGTTCAAATAAAAATAAAAAGGCATTTTTTATTGTGCCCCACCTTCAGTGTCAGTGGAAGAAGTCCCCGGCTGGAGTGTGTCGTGCCATAAAATCTGTTACACATTGTTTGCTTTTAGTGGTGTGTGCGCACTGTTTGATGTGTTCATAGAGTTGCATGTTTGTGGGTATTATTGCAAAACATGTTCTGACCGGAATGAGAAGGAGACTAGTGGGATGAAGGAAGGTGTGCCATGGGTGTGGTGAGGTTGGGGAGAGTTTAAGTTTGTTGATGTGTGGTCATTTGACTGGTGTGCCTGTTCCAACTGCTTATTGTGTTGTAGTGTACAGTCCTGCCCCACAGCTTGTTTTCTCTTAAGTTGCTTTCTGGCTCTTGCTTGGGATGAAGCAAGCATAGAAGGAAAGTGATGGGGCACCCATCTGTGCATAATGCTGCTCATCATCAATGTATGATATATCATGACCCCCCAGAGCAATGCCTATGCATACATTTTCTATCATCAATACAGTTTTAGATTTCTTTTATAATTTGTTCAATTATAGATGAGTTGTTATTGCATTATTTACTGAGTTTTGTCATTTGATGTCACTTCTGATGAAATAATCAGTGTGGGTGGTCAAAGTGTATTTGATGTAAGTCACAGAGCCCCTATGTTTTCTACTAATTGATCATTTACATTTGAAAGGAAAGGCTTGTTAACATGATCTCCCTCCCCTGTAATACAGCTAGTACTTCCAATGTACACCATTTCACTATGTCAAAATGATGCTATCCTTATGTAAATACACAGTACTATACGCCCCCTCCAACATTTTCAGCAAAGTTACTCCACTGACAGAATGCCAATCTAGAAACAAGTGAGGGCCTTAACACATACCATGCTATTTAGATAAATATTAAGTTTGTACTTGTTAAATACAAAAGTCATACACTTGCAAGAAAATATCTCTTTCATAGCCTTGACAATTTATTATTGGCTCGGGGGTCGTGGCAAAGTCTCTGAAAGCAGCTACAGTCTGCTTCTTTGTTGGATGAAAGCTTAGTTTTCTCGATGGGGCTTGGCATACGTAAGGGGTGGCTTCTCTAGGTAGGTGGCCCATACATTCACAACCAAGGATGAACCGCATTATTGATTCTTGCTTACTTATGGGTGGCAACTGTGATCCATGTCATCTAAGTTACTTAAAGGGACGGAGGAATGCCAGCAGGATTATTCGTTGTAGCAGACCCGCTGTGCTGTGTTGCTTCTCACTACCACCTATGCCCAGCGGCACATGAGTACTAGGATATATGCTCCAGTCTTAGGCCCAATCATATGCTGCAACAGGATATAGTCATCAAGATATTGGCCAAACTCTATGGTGTAGTTAGTCCTTCTGCACAAGTGATCTAACTGCAGGCCACTTTCTCCATTGCAACTTCACTCTTTTAAAGGGACAGAGCTCACTTTCAAAGGGGTGATCCCTGTCCCTTACTGATAGGACATGTCTTTGGAGGTTTGTATTGTGATTCCCAAGGGATATAGAGAAATGGCCACCCTCCTGACTGGGTATTGTTTCCACCTTCTCTGTGACAGGCAGACATTCTACTCCTAATGATGATTTGAGTCAGTATTGGTGTTCAGTCCCCATCCTTAGCTCGTTGTGGATCAAAGTGATCTTTGCAACTAACAGAATATAATCAATATTTGCAAATGTGCTGAGGGCTGGTACACATTCAAATAATGTGCACTTCTCTGGTGTTGCGCGGATGCTATTGGTTCAGATTATCACCAATTATTGTACAATGTATTAACTGGAGCAAGTTTGGGGGGTTGCAGCTTTGAGATGGCATTGTGCGAATGGATCTCACACATTTTCTTAGTAGATCATGTACATGCTTTGCGCCTTTTGAGATTTGCTCATAGTATTAGAGGGTGGCGTACCTACTCATCTCCTTATTTGCTTCTGGGCAAATCTTTGTGAATCAGTTCAGATTCTCAACTAGAATCACACAGGGGCAACATTTCAATTTGACCGCAACCAAAGGTGATCAAAAGACACTAATATTATACATTGACTTATTTCAAGCTAATAACGTTGCTTTGATGTTTAACATATAGTATTGATTGTGATGATCTAATGAGAACTTTGTATGTTAATGCACCCATGTTCATTAAGACCTTTATTAACCTTTATATGTCTGTCTTTTTATAGGGGGCTGTAATAACACCAACAATGGACCACACTATGTCGATGCAGCCGGCTAGTATGATGGGCCCTCTCACACAACAAATGAATCACATGTCCTTGGGAACAACGGGAACGGTGAGTCGATGCACATGGTAGCCCTTTTGGAATGCTGTTTATCTATGGTAACTGTCTCTAATATGTCATACATGCTCATAAGACATATTCTGTAATCATTTCCTGGACATCTAGTACTCTGTGCCTACTCCCCATATCTGTGTGATGAAGTGTTTGGTATTTACTTGTCTGGATCAGTTAGCGCTGGTCTTGCAGACTGACTGAATAGGAGCATTCGGTCTGATTTTGAACTTGGATCAGACTTGCAATTGAAAGGTCTTTGAACGTTTATTTAACCAAAAGGGAGATTAAAGATGCATTTCTTTGGTTCATCCAGTACTTTGAATACATTATTCTTTCAATGTCTTAAAGCTTGAGAGCTAGGTCTTATGTTGCAGAAATGAGTTGGATTTCAGTTTCTGATCATCTTACAGTTTTTTTTTCTCATTAAAATGCCTTATGCAGCCAAGCACTCAAACAGCTGCTGTATGAACATTTACTGATTGTATTAATAGGTTGTTGGATTCATTACAAGGTTAATAGATATGATATTGATCAGTTTTTCTCCTAAACATGAAAAGGAATCAAAAAGAAATGTAGAGATTCTTTCAAAAAGAAATCGTAGAACTGGAAAAACATTAGCGTCATAACAATAATGATAGTAGCTTGGAAATCATACTTGTTGAAAAAACTGACAATGTTTTACTGAGGTTAAACAACTCTGGAAAGCTATAAGTTTGCAGATGAATGCAAGTAGTTAAACAACTGAACACTGCAGAAGGAGGTGGGATTCAAAGTGTTGAAAACATAAAATGATGATTTTAAACAATGCTTAGTTCCGCATTTTATTTTAATGAGATTATATTTCAGGACTTAATGGAAAATATGTTAGTAAATCAAAGAAAGAGATTTCTTTGAACAACGTATTGCAGACTATCAAAAACCTAAAAAAAAAACTAGTTTTCCTGCAAAATTTCAAATGTTCTACAAGCCCGACCCCTGTCAAATTGTGAATTGAGTGTTACAGGCAATAGAGAGAGAATTGTGTTTTCCCAAAGTCTACAACTCAAACAAGAATCACTTACATTTCAAAGTAGAGTAAAGATGATTTGCTTTATACACATAACAGGACAACTTTTTTAATAAAAGTGGATTTAAAACAATATTCTGCCAGATTGGCAAATGTTTGATTGTCAGGAATAACGTGAGTCTATTTCTTCATCATCATATCAAAAAAGGGTTAATGTTTAATGTTCTTTTGGACACTGTTAAGGAAATGTATCTGTCTGCTGCTGGAATTACTAATGACACTGACAAAAGATTCAACAGGATGGATTGGTTGGTTTTGCAAAACAGATTTTTGAGCTCAGACTTTCCATTTGCATTTGTGGTATGGGTTTAGAGTCTTTACGTTGGTATCTTATCAAGAGTTTCAACTAATGTCCTGGATTAGTCGGAGCTTTGGGTATGAAGAAGAAGTACCCTTGTTTGCCCTGCTATTTCTTTTTTGTGTTCAGTAACTGGAACACTTAGCTTGTGCCTTTGAGAAGAATACACATATAGTTAGTAGGAATCTTAGTAAAACATACCTTTTATGCAGGGACAGATGTAGAATTCAAGGCAGATTTAAAGAAGTCTACTTTGGATGAGTAACAACTATGAGATGAATTTGAAGTTTTCGGAAATGTTTTAAGGAACACTTGAATTGAACTGAATATTCATCCCCAAGTATGCATCAAAGTATTTACACATAAGATTAGTTCAATTCAAATATAATATAAATATACATATACTATAAGATATAAAACAATATATTTGAGCCCATTCCTCAATGATGTTAAAATAGACATGGGAAGATGCTCTTTGCTGTATTGTTTCTTAGCACTGTCAACATTTAGTGCATCATGTTTCCTTCATTAATGTACACCCATCATTACTCACGAATTGGCACAGGAAAAGACATTTTCTATGGCCTAACTAAAGTAGTGATCAGTTGTGTCTGCTGTGATAACAACATAATAATATTAAGTTGAAAAAGTTCCAGGTGAGGTTACAGGAAGAGGGTCATGGGTTTTTAAATGCCTTTAATTACTATGGAGTATATGACTGCTAGTGAGGTTAGAGAAGTGACTCACAAGCATCCTCTGTGTAGTGCATCAAATGAATATAGGCTTTAACATGTCTCTTTTATAATGTCACTAAATATAGTCAAGGTCATCAAGAGTTTCTCATCCCATCATTATCTATTGTTACACTAAGAAATCTGTGGTGTCAAAACTTTAAATAATAATTAACATAAATCGGGTATAACTCTTCCTTCAATGGTGGCTGGTGTAAAGTATCTATAT
Source organism: Ambystoma mexicanum (assembly GCF_040938575.1). NCBI lineage: Eukaryota > Metazoa > Chordata > Amphibia > Caudata > Ambystomatidae > Ambystoma > Ambystoma mexicanum. Next base: position 1,333,642,976 of record NC_090924.1, read on the forward strand.
AACATAAAGAGTTCTCCCATTGGGTTTTCTTGAAAATCATTCTAATTCAAATTTAATACTATTCATACAGTTATCCTAACCTGATATACTGCTCTATGTATCTGACGTGACAACAAAAATAGATCACATAACAAACAAAATGTAACAAACTGTTCAAATATTTCTTTCAAGTTTACAAATAATTCAAACAATGCATTTTAATTTTACTATTATTTTAATCACAAATTAAATCATTAACAACAATTAATACATTAAATAACATAAAACCACGGAACAGTACCCTGGGAAAACAAAGACTGGAAGGCCCAAAAATTCTTATATGACCTAATTCATTGCCAAGTCTTCCAGATAATAGAATTAGTACATAAATGAGAAAACACAAAAATGTATGGAAAATATGTAACTTAAATGTAAATAAAGAGAATACAAATATTTTCTTGTTCCTGATGTTGCAATTTGTTTTCAGTTGAGTAATACTTATGCAGTTGTTTCTGTTCACATCTCATTACATGAGGAAAAATTTTCTATTTTGTATAAAGTTCACTGTATGCAAAGTGTCTGTAATTTAAATAATAGTCTTTGTTTCTGGAAAGGATGGCAAGAGGAAGGAAATTTGGAAATGTTGGCAATTTTCAAATGATTTTCTGATTCTATTTCAAATAACCAGAGTTAATTATGGTATTGCTGTGGGAATGAATTACCAAGATATGGTTAGCTGAGAATGATTCTCAAGTTGATTGAGAAGCTACTGATGAGTTTGCATTGCATCGTGCATCATGCATTCCCACTGTCATTTATGGAGGGTTTTTAAGCAGAAAAGAAGGAAAGTATGGATAATATCAGAGTCAACTAAGGATACATTTTTAATGGGATCATTGACAGGTGGAATGGACAGCCACCGCCAGATAACATCTAGAGACTTTAGTTACAGTACATGCAGACATTTCAAATGTGTTCTATAGATATTTAATGATTAGTAGTCTATTCAAATATTGTTTAATATTTACTGGCCTCATTTGAAGATGTGCAAAGCTGACTTTCAGGGGAAGAATAGTTTTTGGATTCGTTAATAAGACAAGAATGTGCGAAAACATATGGTTTTGTTCTGTCACTTATATAGTACAGTAGATATTAACTATTTGACACATAAACTTTTATATATCTATTTATTTGGGGTATTGATTGATCACTGATCTAGCTTCGGGAAGCAACAGAGAGATGTACATCAGTTCGGTTACAGCATTCATTAAGTGTTGACAGCGTGAAATATTCCTTACAGAATTTATCATCTGTCTTTCTGCAAATTCATTTAGCTCTGTATATCTACAGCTGTTCTGAAGACGTGACTTCAAACAGTGTTTACATTAACAGTTAGTGGGTAGCATATATCCATGCTTACGGGGGTTGGATTTGGAACAGTGGCGTGGGATGTGGATGGTGGTCTTCAAAAGGGATTCTAGACTCGGTGGGGTGTGAGTGTGTACCTTATTGGATGTGAAAATGTGCTTCTTGTGGACCAGGTATTGGATGCCTTTACGGACTTGCATGAAGGTGGTGGTGTGCTGAATATTGATGAGTTTCCACTCTCTTCAGGCATAGGGCAGTCAGATCCAGTCCTCCTGTAGCCGACCAGCAGAGATGGTGACCGTGTCTGCCAGCTAGGAAGAAGCATGTATGTTGACAGTTCTGAATGTGATGCAGCTGGCCCCATGCCAGATTCCCACTGTTTCTTAGTACTCTAAACATATGTGGTATTGTAACCTAATTTAATGGTGTTCAGTTTATCATCCTCAGCTGGATCAAGGGGTGAGTGAATCCTGCTGGAATTAAAATATAAACTGCAGTTTGGACACAGATTTCAGAAGCGAGCACTTATCCTTTTGAGTTTTATTGCCACTAACGTGGGTACTGCGAAAGATGAGAGCTGACGATTATTGAGCAGCAGTTGCTTGTGAGTTAAGTGTTTTGACTCAACTGAGGTCTTCTTAGTAATAAAAACACAGAAAAAAAAACACAGACAAATAGTCATCCAAAGCTAAAGAGTAACCATGGATTGTGCATCTATGGTCTTATGTCTGACACATTCAATGAATTATATTGCTACTAGCAGAAGTACCTGTTCACTCGAACGGGTTCCGTGGACAGGCATGATAATAATAATCCTCTAGATTGTTGCTCCAATTTGCTAATTGCTTGATGTGCTTTGCACCCTGAAGTAAACTGCACTGAGAATGGGTGCGTGTGTCAGGCTGACATACCCCAGAGCAGGTGAAAAGGTGGGGGAGGTGAAAGGTAGTGTGCTGCTGCATACTGGGACCTTCTTGACTCCCTTCCAACATGTTGCCTCACCATGGTCTGGTGCAGTTTGTTGTGGTGCATTGTGGTGCAACTATCTTGGAAACCATGCAGTCCTAGGGCCTGGACCTCGAATTTTGTTTGGCATGTGGGGATCGGTCCTTCTACGACCACATTGATGTTTAGTCAATTTCAGGCAACCGTTTCATGTGTGAAGGTGCTGAACTTTTGGGAAATGAGTGGGGTGTCCAACTGTAATGTAGCTAGTAATGTCTGTAGGGTCCTAACAGGTAACTCTGCTAAATTGTATGCAGATTGGTGAAACGGTGTGGAATTGTACAAGGAACAATGCTTTGCCAAGCCAAAAACCCACAATTTTGACTTGTGCTCAAATCAGGGGGACGGGGTGGAGTGTCCAAAGGTCATGTAGCCAGTAATGTCCGGAGGGTCCTAGCAGGTTAGTATACATTTGGTGTAGATTGGTGAAACGATCTGGAATTGGGTATGGAAACATGATTCGCCAAGCCACAAGCTCACAAACAAATGTTGTCATGTGCTGAAATCCGGGGAAAGGAGTGGGGTGTCCAAATGTCATGTTGCCAGTAATATCTGTAGTCTGTTGGGTCCTAACTTGTAACCAATCAAAATGTGGTGCACATTGGTAAAACAGTGTGGAATTGTATAAGGAACAATGCTTCGCCAAGCAACAAACACATTTTAATTTGTGCTGAAATCCAGCGAAAGGGGTGGGTGTGCAAATGTCATGTAGCCAGTAATTTCAGAGGGTTCTGACAAATAACTGTTCAGGAGGGCGGAGCGACCTCTGACGTGCCCATGGGATCAGAGCTCACCCTCGAGTACTTTAAGACGAGATAGCTGTACCTTAAGGAGGATAGCTCAGTGGCAACGTGCGCGCCTTGGAAGCAAGACGACACAAAGCAACACAGGTTCGATCCCCGGGTCTGCGCTTAGAAACCTCTGGGTGTTTAAGCGTGTTAAAATACTTAACCAAGACAAAAACAATTACGCGACTAATAAACAAACAATTCCTGTAACAGCACCTCGATGCCTGTGGGCTGTGTGAGCACTTTAAAAATGCAAAAATAAATACATTAAGGAGGATGGGGTGCAGGATTCTCTTACTCCAACACCAATCAATAAGAACAACTCAAATGGTTAGGCAAAGGGAAGTCCGTTTAATGACAAGTACAAAAAACGGGGAAACATTAGGAAATTATCAGTGATGCAATCGCCCGTCTCGCTTCAACTTCCACAATCTTCATTCAAACATCAATTTTTATAGGCAATATTCGTCATCATTGACGTGTAACACTCGAAAGTTTGTCATGCAAGTCTATTGGTTGGAAAAGGTCACTTTAGAATAGGTACTATAACTGTATATGGTAAGGGAGTGTGAGGATTGGATAACTCTTATCGGGTGGGCGTCTATGCCCATCCCTCTACATCACTGGTGCTAGACGTCACTACAAGTACGACGTCTCATTGGTTCTACTAGCTATAGGACCCTAGATTATTTGGTCCATTGTGATTGGGTTGGTTACACCCCTAGGCATAAATCTCCACTTTAATTAGCAGCTTTCAGAATGGTTACCCAGATGCGGCATGCCCCAAGATTCACCCTGCCTCCCTTCCATCAATCAGTACTTTAGAGCTCTGTGTCAATTAGTTGGCTGAGGACGGCCTCGAACTGTAGCTTCTTATGAGGAAAGGTTATGGCATCCTCTGTGTTTGGGTGACATCAGACGTTGGTACCTCTTTGCGCTTGGCTGGTCACGTGTCAGTACACCGTTAAGCTGCTTCATTTTCCATCTATTTGCATGTTTGATTCTCTCTTCGGCCTTGCCACCTGCCTGGGCCTCCTTATCTCGACCTTCACGGGCAGGCTGCTATGCTCTAATGTTTCGATTCTTCGCAGTTGCCGCTCCCATCCCTTCCTGGGGTTGACCTCTAATTCCTAGGCATGAGCTACTTCTTGCTAAGTTTTGATTCTGTCATTCTTTCTAACTTTAGCTGGAATATGAATCCTGGCCTGTTTGACCCCTAGTAGCCTGGGCTTAATTCTGCTTTTGTAAAATGGAGTCGTAATTGTATAACGGGCTTTGTTGAGGTAGATATAGTTGGTGCATGCCACCGCTCTATTCTTCTACTAAGCTTAGCAAGCCATACTGTTTTCTTAGCTTCTTGCGTTACAAGCCTATGTACAGGCGTTAGCTGGTTGCATATTTACATCCTGCTTTATGGTTGTGCTTCTTTATATTTTGACATCGTCTTAACTTCTATGTCTGTGATGTCTTTATTCATGGTGTTTCGTCTTAGTGTGTTATCTTTTGGTTGTTGTTTGTTCATCTGTACGTCTGCCAGGGCCCTCCTGCCATCACCATTAGCCTTTGATTAAGGCCCTTTGGGTCTCTTCTGGGTCTGTCTGAAAGTAGTCTTCATGTCGTGTCAGCTGTTGATACGGTTGTCTCAATGGGTACTGTGATGCCCATGGTTGTGTGGTTATTGGCACTTCAACATGTGTTTCTCTTCTGATGGGCACTGGCCAGAGCCCCAGTGAGGCTCTCTGTTGATTTATTTTCTCCTCATACATCACATATATCGGCGAGTATGTTCCTGGTATTTCAAAATGGGTGGCTGGAGTGCAAGCCATATTTGGGACCTCCTCTACACTCCCCCCTCTGGTCGGTTCATCGACCACTTCTGCTTCTGCCTTTGTATTTACCTTACTTTGTTCTTCTGTATTCATGTCTTCTGGGTTTGTACATGATGGTGCGAAGGAGTGCCTCTTTGGATCCAAAGTTTTATCACTCCTTTCAAACTTCCTGCTGTTTTTACATGTTCGTCTTTGTTCCAGGTCATTAGCTGGCATTGTCCATTTGGGCTACAATAAATCCATTTTCCTTCGTACTTTCTTCGTTTCCTGAGATACACAAATTTTGTTCCTTCTGGTGCATATTCGCTGGCCTTCACAAATTCTCTTATTTCGTCATCAGTCAGGCCTCTGGGCTTCCAACCTGGTTTGACATCGATCATGATCTTCATCCCTATGGCTTTCTTTGCAGTTTTCTGGCACTGCGAGATAATTATCTTGATAACACCAAATCCTAATAGTATCATCAGTAGCAAGGCTCCCAGGAACTTGAATATTTCTGCCATCTATTGTGGGACCCATGAGAAAAGTGTTCCAAACCAGCTGTCGTCATCAACTCCGTCAGTTTCATCAATCATCGGGTTCTGTAGCTTCGTTAGCATCTCTATGGCTTCTGTTAAGGTTCCATTTTCTTCGTCATGAGAGGGTATAAATCTGCAACATGATTCTCCGATTTTTGCACAAACTCCTCCATCCATCGCTGTGATCATGTCAAGCACATATCTGTTATGTAGAGTCATCAGTCGGATTGCTCTTAACTCTTCCTTGATTGCCTGGAATCCTTTTATTGTCGAGTAGATGGTTTGCAGTAGTTCCCATCTGGTGATTTGTAACCACTTCGTATTTGCTCCAACCTGGAATCTTGGCATGATGATCATTGTGAACACAGATGAGGTGAGGCTGAAGAGCCTGTGATCATACGGGATTGCATGGAATGCTTCTTCTGATTTCGAAGAAAAGTAATTTTCTCTCTTCCTTCAGGACACCAGATCCACAGATCCCCTTTTCCTCAGATGACCATCTGCGTTCGGGAAACTGTCAATATTCAGGTCACTTTTCGGGATCACTAGTGCAGGAACGTGGACGTTCACTATTGTGCATATGCCTCCCCAGTTTTTCGGCAGTCTTATGTATGCTTTGGATCCACACGCCCAGTAATGATCCATAATTACTGTGGTTCCATGCGTCATTCCTGGAGCCTCAAAAATGTGTCCACAGTTCTGATTCTCTCCCATCTTCCTCGTGCCATTGTTCCTGAAGTACAATTTTGGGCTTTCCAGTGGCCCTATCTGCAGGGGTCTTCCTCTGTCTTCAACCCATGTCAGTAATCTTGTGAGTTTTGGCCATAAATGTTTGCACAACCTCTCTGAGTTTTCCATTGCTTCCTTATAGGCTCCAAAGACCATCCATACTCAGCAGATCACCACTCCTTCTTCCCATCCATTTGGTGAAAGAACTGTTCCCCAAATCTGCATTTGGCCTCTGTTCTTCCAATTATTTGCCTCTTCTTGAGTTTTTCCTTGGGCATTCAGCTTTGGGTTCACTTCCCATCTGATTGCTGGTCCTTTAACTCTAGGCTTCTCGTACCTGATCACATGATTCCTTGTATGGGCTCTGTTTCTTGCCTTAATGTCCTGTATATAATCATCTTCATAGGGGTAATTTGACTTGGTTGCCCATATCAATGAGTCGTCCCTTCCCATGAACTGGCCTTTGGTGTTGCACATTGCTACGTGTGACAGACAGTGTGCTGTCGGGACATCAATTTCTACAGCCACGAAAATCTTGGATTTCCCCATGCTGTACGGTAGGAGTACACAAACAAAGCATTCTCCTTCTAATGCTTCTTCCAACTTCTTTCATGTGCTGGTACCAAATGTTGTTTCCTAGATGTGCTGTGCTGTCCAGGTAGTCGTTCAGTTCATTGTTATCTTCATGCAGGCTCCTCTTGATTCTTAATGTCTTTCTGTAGTTAACTATAGCTACATCTCTAAACGTGTCTGTGTGGTTTTTCCTTGCTGGGGGACTCTCGGGCATTCTGGTCGATGGAGCAGGTTTCCTTATCTGCATCGATGTGGTAGGTGGAGGTTTCACAATTCTCACCTTCTCTTCTTGCATTCTTTTCCTGCCCTCTATAAATGCCTTTAACCACCAGCCTGTCACCGGCCCAGTGTATGGCTGCATCGTGGGCCTGGTACTTGTTCCTTGTGTGATTGTCAGTACAGTCTCTGCGGTTTTATTTTTCAGTTCCTCATGTAGTTTCTTGGCTCTAGCTATAAACGGGAATAAATGATCTATTAACATTTGTGTCTTTGCAGTGAATTCTCCTACAACCGCTTCTGTCTTTTTAAAGGCTTGTGTTAAGTCTTCTTTCGTTGGATTTTATCTTAATTCTTCTCAGTTTCTCTCACAATTTTCTGGGGCTAATTGTTCGGTAGGCAGTCTCATGCTCTCGATTGCCTTTGCTTGAGGTCCTCTGGCCATTGACACATGCCCTGGTTCATGTGCATTCAGTGTGTGTGTGCGTGTAGTTGTCAGTGCTAAATTTTCATTCATTCCGTGCTGACCCTGTCTCCAGCTTTTCTCTTCATTCGTTACCTCAAGTGTGTATGTGTCACTGCTAATTACATTCATTTTTAGTTCATTTATATACCATGAGATTTTCTCGGGACTGGAATAACTATATAGGGTCTGGGTGCTTTTGTGGGACTCGTGCGTACATCATCAGGTGGGTGCACTGAAAATGGAACGCTTCGTGCACCAAGAAAAAATGCAGCTCTGATCGTTAATGACAGCAAAATAATGATAAACACAATGCATGGATACATGATGGTATGGTACGTGAGGCGGCAGCATTTTCTTCCAGAGAAGCGAAGGCGCCCCTCTGCTTGTGGGAGGACCAGGTTACTGTTCTGGGCCCCCATCCCGCTCATAACAAAATGTAAATGTTTATTGTTTTCCCCCAATTCACTTGTTCTCAAACTGTTTGTATCATAAAGTGTCTGGTGCTTCACAAGTGTCCCTCCTCTTGTGGGTGACGATTGTCTCATGATACCGGATGCAGTATCCTTGCTAGACTATAGAAAAATAGGTTAGACTAACACTTTGATAAGTCACTTTTACTGTGTATATTAAAAGTAGGTGGGTTCCCAGTCCACCCCGCGCATCTTCTTCAGTCCTGAGGACATGCTGCACACTGTTCAATGAGAAGAAATGGGAAAATGGCAATCAAAACAAATAAAGGTGAATTCTTGCCTCTGCTCCCTCGATCTGTCCCTCGGAGGAAAGATGAAGTGCTTGCCTCGGTTTCCTAGATCTGTCCCTCAGAGGAAGGTTTCACTGGAATCGCCTCATGTAATCTCTCTGAAAGTTGGACAGCTCCACTTGAAGCATGATGCCATGGAGGAGCGTTCCCATCTGTGCAACGTTAGCTGGATCTCTGATGAACGTGAGGACGTCAACCTCGACAGGTCTCCCCACCATTTCCGGAAAGTCAGTTACTAGGCAGAAGGGGACGTTGTGAGCCAGTCGGCTGTCCTCAGATGACAGGGACATTTGTCCTGCCTTGCTGGGTTCAGGAGTGTAGGCTCTTCCCTTGACGTGAATAATGCTTACACTTTTCTGACGCATGGATTGCGACCAGATAACTTAGCTTGGTCCACAGCTGGCTCAAGAGTTCAGAGTTTGCTGGATCTCTAATAAAAGTAAGGGTGTCCGTGGTTCTCCTGACAATAGCTGGGCACTCCTCTATGATGCGAAAGAAAAGCGTATTGACAAGTTCATCTATAATCACCTGTGGTGGAAGCATTTGTGTCCTTATCACTGTATTCAGGCAGTTCAATGAAGGCTTCCGCGAAGATGGTAAGTAGTTGCCAGATTATCTTCTTGTTGGCAGGGTCTTGGATGAAGTCTGAGACACTGGTAACCCTCCCTACTAGTGATAGATATGATTCCAATACTAACTGAAAGTAGGTTAGCACATCCCTTGTGATATCTCTGCTGGGGGACACCATAAGTGCTGCACAACAAAGTCTTGGTATTGGATGATTCAGGATACTGTATTTTGCTCTTAAGGTAAAAGTCCTTGATCGCTGTCTGTTAAAGTCTTGTTTCCCAACAATGCTTAAGTGTGGCTTGGTTTATAGGTTCGTATCAACAAAACGTGTTGTGGCTTACATACGCAATTTCTTCTTCACCATTCAACTAGGATGCACAGAGTGTCCGGTTTATGTCCTTATCCCTCTTTTTTGCTTAGAAGAAATGTCCAATTTAAGCCACAATTTGCTCAAGAGTGCTTTGCCTTGGCTTTGCTGCTCATGCGTCCTTCTTTCTCGTCATGGATCTCGTCTGCACGTGCTGAGGTTCTTCCCCGTTGTCTGTAGTTACTTCATGGTGGGGTGCAGCTAGAGGAATTTCTCTGATATAGGGCTTAATGTCATTGAGAAAAATCCATGCTCTCCTGCCTTGCAGTTTCATAGCTGAAGGAGTGCAGTCCTCTATGATGAAAGGGCCATTGAATCTTGGCTCGTCCCACCTTTTCCTCGTGTGCTTTTTTACTACCACCACATCTCCAGGAAAGATGAGTGGAACACGTAGACCTTGAGCTGGGTCTGTTGTAGCGTCCCCTGCTGTGTTTTGTGCTGTGCTGCACCCTTTTCGTCGTCGCTCTAGTTGGTCTGAAATTACAGTAAGACTGGATGTCATGCAATTGAGATATTCTTGTAATTCGGATCCCAGGACCTCTCGGTTGGCTGGGCATCACATTTAGCTCTGTCTCGAGGGGTTAGGGGAGTATTCATTCTTCTACCTGTGACTATCTTGTGCGGCGTAAGATGATGATCGGAGCCTGGTTGGTTCTGAAGAGCATACAATGCCAGTGGAAGGCGGTGCAACCATCCCCTCTTTAGAGTAAGCTTCAACTTGGCTATCCTTTCTTTTAACAAGCCGTTGAGCCTCTCTCAGATACTATTACCTTCCGGATGATACACCGATGAGAACTTGTGCTTTATACCAAGCAACAGCTGATCTGTTCAAAAACTGCATTTACAAAATGAGCCTCATTGTCTGATCTCATCACCTCACACATCCCCCATCTAGGGAACACTTCCCTCTCCAGAAATTTGGCCGCACAGGTAGAGTCTGGGTGTGTACATGGACCTGCTTCTATCCATCTAGAGAATGGACACACCACTACAATTAAGTACCTATACCCATTACACACTTGAATCATGTCGACGTAGTCGATATGTAAGTGCTTAAAAGGCCCATTTGGCCAGGGGATGACTTCTATTTATTTTATTTTATTTATTTAATTATTTGTATTGCGCCGTTAACTCGCGAGTTTCGGGGCGCAGAAACGTGGACACAAAGACAACAGAAATGGAAGGGACAGTTCCTGGAATCAATGATTTAGTGGGTCATGAACGTGGTCAGTTGAAAAGATATGTTTTCACTAATTTACAAAAACGTAAGTAGTTAGATTCTTTCCTTATGTGGGCTGGCAGATTATTCCAGATGCCTGCTGTAATGACTGGGAAGGATTTTCCCAGTCCAGATCTAAGTTTGTGTGGCATCACTGCGATCCTATTTTGATCCGAGGATCTCAATGCGCGGCTTGGAACATAAGAACGTATTTTCGATTTTAGATAGCCTGGTGCCTTCCCGTGGATGCATCTGTGGGCTATTGTGAGAGCCTTGAAGTGGGTTCTGCTCTCCACTTTGAGCCAATGTAGTTCCTTCCTAGATGCACTGATGTGGTCAGATTTAGTTTGCATTTAATTATCCTAACTGCGTTATTTTGGATAATCCGGAACGTTTGGATGTTTTTTTTGTTGGCTCCTAGCATAAGTGCGTTCCCATAATCGAAATGGGAAAGGATGGTTGCTCTGGCTACTGTGGCACAGTTGTTCTCCGTGAGCTACGGTCTAATAGTTCTGAGGAGTCTCAAGTAGTAATTGCAGGTTTTTTTTATGTATTGAGTCTGGGCCTCTGCTCCTAAAGACGCTTCCATCATCATACCCAAAGTTTTTACTTTCTCAAGTACTTTGATGTTAGCATCCTTGATCTTGAAATTTGCATAATCATGGGGCAGTGATTTTCTGGCTTGGGTGGATCCGAAGATCATCAGCTCAGTTTTGCTGGCGTTCAAACACATCCAGTTGGAATCCATCCATTGTTCTATGATGTTATAGATACTACTTAGATTGTTGTTATCGGTTTTATGGTCCCCACTGAGCTCCAGTACCAGCTGCGTATCGTCCGCATAGTTGGTAAAGAATATGTCAGCATGGTCTAAGATGTAGCATAAGTATCTAATGTAGAGGTTGAACAGCAATGGGGACATGCTGGCTCCCTGGGGAACCCCGCAGAGGATCTTCCTTTCCATTGAGAATTTGTCTCCCCAATGGACTCGGGATGTTCTGCCTTTTAAAAAGGACATTATCCATGTTTTTGCCTCCTGTGAGCAGTTTGCTGTTTTGCCTAAGGCAGTTTCGAGCAGGTTATGATCCAGGAGATCAAAGGCAGCACTGAGGTCTAACAGGATGAGAAGTCCCGTTTTCCCCTTGTCTAAGATGCTAAGCATCTTTGTCTGTAAGTCGAGCATGGCTGATTCTGTGCTATGAGATGGTCTGAACCCTGATTGATGTGTGTGTAGCGCGTTAGAGGCCTCAATGTGTGCCTGTAGTTGTGCCGTGGCTACTTTGTCCATATTCTTTAGCAGGAAGTTACAGTTGGTTATTGGCCTAAGGTTGCATGGGTCTCTTGGATCCAGGCCCGGTTTTTTTATTAGTGGGGTAACTGTGACTTTTTTATAGCCTGGGGGACTAGTTGGTCCCTAAAGGAAGTGTTGATGATCTTAACAAGTATAGGGGCGAAGATGTCTGGGTTTTCTAAGATTATTTTGGCGGGTAAGATGTTCTCCGCGCACGAGGTAGGTTTCATGGACACGAGTGTTCTTTTCATCTCTTCTGTGGTGATAGGTGAAAAATGAAAGGGTTCTATGTTTTCAAGTGGTTCTTCAGCTGGCATTTTAATCATGGTGGATTTGTTTAGTTGTGATTTTGTGATTTTATCTCTAGCCTTTTCTAATTTCTCAAAGAAAGCTTTTTGAGTATTGTCGCATTCCTGTTGGGATGGTATAAAAGGTGGCGATATAACTGAGGGTTTGTCTAGGGATTTCAAGATGTTAAAAAGTTTGCTTGAGGCATTTTCTGCTTCCAAAATTTGTTTGTTGAAATACTGTTTCTTGGCTTCTGTTATTTCTTTCTTGTATTTTGTTTCTATATTTTTCCATTTTTCCCTGTTTTCAGGTGTTGGTTTTTTATTCCAGTTGTTTTCCTTTTTTCTTTTGTCCCCTTTAAGCTCGAGTAGTTCTTTAGAAAACCATTCTTTCTTTGTATTTTTGGTTCTAAATGTTTTGGTCTGCAAGGGTGCGTTTTTCTCTACTAGCTTATTGAGATGGTCTAAGAGAGTCGACATCATAATTTCGCATGAGTCCTCTTCTTTAGAGGTGGCGATGTAATCTTTTATGCATGATTCAAGTTGTTCTTTCTTGATGTTTTTAAAGTTCCTTTGCATAGCATTTTTGGGGGGATTGGGATTTTTTTCTTTAGGTAAGGGAAGTGAGACTTGAAATGAGACACTGTAATGGTCTGACCAAATACAAGGTTTGGTTTGGTAGTTGTGTGTTTCAAGGTTATTGGTAATTATCCAATCTAGTTGGTGTCCATTTTTCATGGTTGGTTCTTTATTTGTGATGGTATAGTCTATGTTTAGTAACGAGTTTTCGAGATTGGTGGCCTCTTTGTCAGTTTGATTGCCATACCATCTATTAAAATCTCCGACCGCTAATGTGGCACAGTTTGGACCTTTCAAAAGATTGAGGAGGTTCTCTCACTACTTTTAATGTGTGCCCAGCGGTGAATTGCTGGCAGATTATGCAGTTCACCATAAAGAATGCAACATGCTCTGCTTAATTAGGTATAAACCAGTCTTCCGTGAGCGTTGCTGCTAAATTCACTTTTGACATGTGAATTGGGTAATGCAATTGCTCCAATGCTATTTTTAGTAGGGCTACAGGTATTACTGGTTTACCAGTGCTGTCTTGCCACCACAAACCATCAGAGGGGTTTAAAGAACACCCTCAACGTTTCCACAGGTTCTTTTCGTCCTGCGGTGCCTCCCCTTGATGCTCCATTAGTTGTGTCTGCCCCATATTACTATAGGCTTCGGGTGTGGTTCATGCCACCATCATTCTCTTATGGGTGCACGCCACTTCCGCTTCCATGATCATCTCACTTTTGGAGGCCATGCACTTGGCTTCCGTGTCAGCTGCGTGGTTTCCGCGTGACACGGAATCTGTCCCTTTGGTGTGGGCGGCGCATTTCACGACTGCTATACCCACTGGGAGCTGTAGTGCCTTCATCAGCCTGTCCAATAAGGCTGCATGCTGCACTGGCGTGCCGTCTGCTTGGAGGTAGCCCCTCCTTTTCCAGCGTGCTAGTCCTGCGTGAACTGTGGATGTCACAAAGGCAGAGTCACTGTACACCGTCACTTCCTGGTCTGCGTGGTTCTCAATGGCGAATATCAACGCCAATAATTCTGCAGCCTGTGCCGAATATGCAATGGTTTTCATGCACCGACGAGTACTTATACGGCAACGCCTGTATATCTTTGTCCATCTTCTTGGTCGATTCTCGAAGAACCGTCAATAAAAACGATCCCACCTCCCGCCAGGGCATTTTCTTTCACTCTGGGGATTTCATCATAGAATTCTTCATAGTTTGCACAGTCATGTATCCGCTCTGCTTCATTGACTGGCTCAGCTACTAACGTAGCTGGGTTTACTGTTTTACATCAAACTTTTTTGATCGATGGATTAGATATGATCACTTCATATGCAGAAGCTCTTTGAGATGTCAACGTACCCTTTGGTTTCTCTAAGATGGCAAATAATGAGTGCTGGACGTACAACGTCATGGAACATCCCATTACAATGGTTGTCAACTTTTCTATAGCGAACACTGCGGCAGCTAAGCTTTGTTCGCATGGGAAGTGGCCTCTCATGACTGGGTCCAGGCTCCCACTGTAATACACAGGGGGCTTGTACCCCATAGAGGTTCTTTGAGCGAGCACTGCCGTCATAACGCTGCCATCTGTGTGTGAAAATAGGTAGAGATCCTCTGCGTAATTAGGAATCCCGAGAACTGGAGCCATACAAATCGCTCTCTTGAGTTCTGCAAACCCCTTTTCCATTGCCTCGGTCCATTCAATCTTTTCCTTTGTCACCTGGGCCTTCTTTAAAACCTGGAGCAAGGGCTTGGTATACAAGCTGTAATCGAAGACCCCTGCTCTATCATTATTGCACAGGCCTAAAAAGCTCTGCATTTGCTTTATCGTGAGTGGCTTTGCTGTGTTCATGATAGCTTCAGCCCTTTCTGGGGTCACCTTTTTTCCCTCATGCAAGATGAGTTGGCCTATGTGCAGCACTTCCTGTTGACAATACTGAAGCTTTTTCTTGTCAACCTTATATCCTTTCTCAGCCAGTATGGTCAGTAGCTTAACAGAATCGTGCCTGCATTGCTCTTCTGTGGTGCTGCAGATTAGGATGTCATCTACATACTGCAAGACGACACTATCTAATGCAATATTGCTTAGGTCCATCTGTAGGACTCTGTTAAATATGGAAGGGGACTCACAGTACCCCTGTGGCAACCTCATGCTTTTCAGACACATTTGTCAGAATTTGAATAACGTCAGATCTTGAGAGATACGGTGCGACGGGATTGAGAAAAAGGCATTTTTCAAGTCAAACACTGTGAAATATTTTGCCTCAATGGGTATGTTGCATAGGATTGTAGATGGATTAGGGACTAGAGGGAACTCGGCTTCAACAATATCATTTAATGCTCTTAAATCTTGGATTAAATGTCACGACCATCCTTTTGATTTCTTGACGGGATAAAACACTGTATTACAGTGTGATTGTGGCGTCACTAGGATGCCCTGATCCATCATGGAGGAAATTGTCTTCGCAATCACTTTATCCACCTCTCTGGACATGGGATATTGTTGCACCCTCTGTAAAATTGCTCCAGGTTTCACTTTAATTTTCACTTCTCCCACCCCCTTCAGGAGGCCCACGTCATATGGTCCTGTAGTCCATACTCGGGCCATGTGATCATCCAAGTATTCCAGACGTACCAGTGCAACATCATTCTCTGAGGTACTTCTCTTTTGATAATTTTTACGCAAAATATGAGACTCACTTCTACTCTTGTCTCTTCTGAGTCTGCTTGTTCTGCAAACAGATCGTCATTGGTGACGTAAGTCACCCGACACCCTTCTTCAATGGCGATAATTGCGCACCATTGTCTGCCTTCATCATCATAGCCTTCAACCAATGCTACTCTCCCTCGTACTGCTGCAGCATGTATTATCAAGGGAAATATTTGTCCCTCCTCTTCATGCATAGGTATTCTTGGTCTGAATAGAAACTCATCAGGGGTTCTCATAGTTCTATCTGCGAGGCCTGGCAATTCTGCCATAAGCACACGCATGCCATATGCGAAGACCTCTGGCTCTAGAGGTACGGCCCTCATGGCTATGTGTCCTGAGTATGCCCTGATCATTTCGCATAAGTTTGAATAATGATTTCCTGGAGTGGAGCATACTATGCCCTCCTCTGTGAATGATATTGTCATATTCAATGTTGTCATTAAGTCTCGACCCAAAATGTTTACTAGGGTCTGACGTGAATACAACAAAGGTACATTCATTTCGCACTCTCCTACGAAGACTGGGAGTGTGTCTGTAAAGGGAACTCGACTGTGAGCTCCTGTAAAACGTTGAGTATCTATGGCTTCGCCTACAAGGAAAATTTGCCTTCTCGTATGCACGAGCGTGTTGCAACTGTGTCAACTAAGAAGGAATATTCTTTACCCCCTATGACGACATTCACCCTTGGTTCCCTGTTAGGGTCTGGTGTCACTGATAGGATAGAGCACATCAGGGTTCCCAGTGAGCTGTCCTACTTCATATATAAGTTCGGTCCACTGTACACTTGCAGATTCTCTCCATTCCCAGGGCTGCCTCTCCTTCCGGAGTTTGTGCCCTGAGACGATTGCGGTGGTGCCTGTTGAAATTGCCCTTGAGGAAAATTCCCCATGTTCGGGGGTTGAACCCCTTGTTGCGCACCCTGCTGCATGCCTGGTGCTTGCTGCTGCACTGTGTGGTTTTGTGCATTACCCTGTTGTGAGATCACAGGTGGATTTGTTGTGCCTGCTCCCATTCCTTGGCTATTCTGCCACACTTCTTGACCTCTACATGTGCGCGCCAAATGCCCCGTCATTCCACTAGCCAACATGCTGGCGGTGGTCGGATTATTTGTCCAGTTGACATATCTGTGTTGGCCATTTTAATGTTTTGAAAGCCTCCTTGATTACTCTGGAAACCTCCTTGATTACTTTGCCATCCACTTCCTCTAAATCCTCTTCCCCTTGGGTACTTTCCTACGTTACCCTGGTTGTTCTGCAGTGGGTTAGCCACCTGTTGTAAGTTCTGTTCAGCTGGGCTATTTAGCATGGCTCCTTCGAGAGCATACTTTAATAATTTCTTTTGCACCAGATTCGCTTCCTCACCATTTCGTGTTCCCTCCTTTTTCCGATTCTTTTCTTGCAACAATCTACAGTAATGAGCAATAGTTAACTGTATTTCAGCCCAAGGTTTAGCCTCAACCCCTACCAATTACTTCAGCTTTTTCTACATTGGCTCTGGCAACCCTTGGCACAATATGTGGTAAAACACCGGTACAGATTTTGTCCAAGATTCATGCGTTTCGAGCACCCACGTGTCTTGGAAATTCGGGATATAAATCAACGAATCTTCTGACTCCTTAATTTTGCAAGTCTTTATAGCTCCCATATAGGAAGTGTCTGGGTACAGCACTTGTAGCGCTTTCCATACTGCTGCTCTGCAATTATTAAATGGTGCTCCGTCGTCAGCAGTGTTAATAATGGTTATCCCAGGGTACCCTGCCCGGGTCCACACATTGTCTGCTCTCTCACCAAGTATTGCGATCAGGAGCCTTTTAATGTCCCCTATTGCGAACGTGACACCCCCTGTCATTTTTTCTAACTCGTGTATCCACTTCCCGGCTCCGATGTCAGCATTGGAAGTTTATTTTTCAGGTTTTCGCGATCCATGTGTGGCCATGGAATATATTGCGGTCTTGCTCCCCCTTTTCTAGCAGCGGAAATTGGAATGCGCAGCCTTCTTTCTCTTTCCTCATAGCTCTTCTGTCTATCGCTGGGGTAATATTCCTGCATCGCTGTCTGTCTGGCAATGTCCTCAACCTGTCTACATAGGCGGGTGCTGCTGACACCATCCAGGTTCGACTGTGTGGCAGACTCTAAAGTCCGCGGTGCGGACTCACTAGCAACCGACCATCGTACCCCCTTGTCCCTTGGGAGCCACCTTCCATGCTGTCTCCCTTCTTCATTTGTCTCGCGCTCCATTTCCTCTCCGGAGTCGGACAATGATTGTTCCCAATTCACGCAACTCCTTGTGTCATCATCATTTTTACTGATTTCTAGTCTGTCCAGGGACAGTCTCCTGCTCCCACTACTTTGGGTGATATCCTCAGTGTCATACAGCTGAGTGCTCTCCAGGCGCTCGTCTTCCCTTTCCCCTTGGGGTATTTGTTCTAACCCCATTTCATCATATATCTTATCGATCGTTTCCCCGATGCTTCTGGTGTCGAAGTCATCTTCAATATTTGCCCTGGTTGTGCCTGGTACTGAGTCATACGCAGGGAAGAATTCTTCAATGTCTTCCCATTCTACAACAGAATTGGGTTTTTTAACTTTCCTCTACAGATATTCGAGATCACGTGCCCTCTGTCTACGCTTACGTTCTATGACATCATCACATTCTTTGCACTTTCTCGCCTCTTCTCTGACCTTATCTTCTTCGCTTCTCCTTTAATTTCTACGTTCATTTTCCCTTCAAACTTCCTCATCCCTTTGTCTCCTTATCTTGTCATGTACTCTTTGCTTTTCTGCTAAACCTTGCTGTTGCTGTCTGTCCAAGGCATAGACTGCTCTCTGTTTGCGATCGAGCTGTTTCTCTTGCTCTTCGCGATAGAGCTGTTAATGCCTCAGTCTATCCTTCCATCTTATCCTTTCATCCCTTGACTCCTTGTCTTTCTCCTTTCTCTGTGCCTCCTCTAACCTCCCTATAGGTCTCACATCATTACTTCCTTTTCCATCGAGTTTCAACAATATCTGTCCTTCCATCCATCCGTCTTTTACGAATGCTATCTCATCAGTTCTGCTTTCACCTTCTTTCCATTTCTTTCCCTCTCTCTCCTTATCGAGAGATGCTCTAATCTGTGCTTTATTCTTCCTCTCCTCATCGCGTCTCTCCTTGTCCCTCGGAACTGCGGAGGTAAGAATCTTGTCCTGATCCTTCCCTCGGTTTTCATCACTACTGTAAGTAGGTGACTCACATGTGGAATTGCTGTACCCTGTGGCTGCTTTAAGCTCCCTTAATGGGTAGAGTCCCACAAGCTTACTTCCCGTGGTTTCTGTTTCAGGCGGGGCTGGTGGTGTGATAGGTGTCTCCCTCCCCCCTTAGTGCATACGTTTAATATCCAGTCTGCAGGTGGCTCTTCCTCCTTCACCTGTTTGAACATTTTCCAAAGTTCTAGAACAGCAAGGTGTTTCTCTAGTGTTTTCCCTGTATATGTGCTATGCAAGCAAGTCGTCATGTGTTGTAAGACGGCTTTGGATAAGGACCCATTTTATGGCCACGGCATAAACATCTTGTGGGCAGTGCCCTTAACCCACTTTGTGCTATATTTCTTAAGCTTGGGTGCATGTTTCGGCAGTTACTTACATAAGTCTGCTAATGGTGTAATTTCTTCCATGCTTAAATCTGTTCTATAATCCGCTTAAACACCACTTTTAAATGCTTCCATGCAATTTTAACACTTGTCAATAATATGAGCAAGCACCAAACACCGCAAGCTCCAATCCAATTTTTTCCCGCCGAAACCGTTTATCACCAATTTACTCAAAAACATCAATCCATGTGCGATTCCCTCTCAACTATAGAATCGCATAAAAACCCTATTTGATTTCAACCAATACAAAACAACATTTCTTACATGTGACATACAGCAGAACAGGCGCAACAGACATTTGACGGACTATACAGACACCAGCTGGACACAAATATCTCTGCCTTCTAATTAATACCCCGATATGGATTTTAAAAGATCTCCTTTTACAACGTCTTTAAACGTGGTAGTAGTCTAGTAATCTCCTATTATATGGGCACTGAGTTCACGTTTCTTCTGACCGCTTTATTACAGCGCAGGAACAAGGTGAATCCACTCTCTCCTCAGGGCTCTGCCCTGGAATCCTCTCTCTTCTTGGTTGTCTACCCTGGTATTCTTTAATATCTCAGGTGTCCACCATGGTATTCTTTACTATATCAGGTGTCCCCCCTGGTATTCTTTACTATCTCAATTATTCTCGAGTCATTATCCCCTTATATATATGCAGTCTTCTCTACTTCTATTTTGTTTTTTTCCACCTCCCTCCGTTACCTTTTCCCTTACTTGTTCTAATGCCTATGACACTTCCAAAGCATTACATTTTTTGTTTTACTCACCGCTCGCATTGTTCCTCTCCAGATCCTCGGGATCACCGCCTCTGTTACCGCCTCTTTTAATCTTTTGCCTGATCCACTGCCCGTAGGAATGGAAGGATTTCTGTATAAAACGGGTTTCTTCAGACCCACTGCAGATTTTAGATAGACTTATACTATCATTGTCCATGGGAAGCTTCACAGTCTACTCGTCCAAATGGCGGAGGACTCGTTATATTGCCGAAGACCTAGAGTTACTTCGTGTCGACGGTCAATAGGTGTTTTATCAATAATCAATAATCAATAGTTGATGGTCAAAACCATTCTCACCGCTACCAAGTGTACAGGAGGGCGGAGTGACCTCTGACAGGCCCATGGGATCAGAGCTCACCCTCGAGTACTTTAAGAAGAGATAGCTGCACCTTAAGGAGGATGGGGTGCAGGATTCTCCTAATCCAACACCAATCAATAAGAACAACTCAATGGTCTGGCAAAGGGAAGTCCGTTTAATGACAAGTACAATAAATGGGGAAACATTAGGAAATCATCAGTGATGTGATCACCCGTCTCGCTTCAACTCCCACAATCTTCATTCAAACAGCATTTTTTATAGGCAATATTCGTCATCATTGACGTGTAACACTCAAAAGTTTGTCATGCAAGTCTATTGGTTGGAAAAGGTAACTTTAGTATAGGTACTATAACTGTATATGGTAACGGAGTGTGAGGATTGGATAACTCTTATCGGGTGGCCGTCTATGCCCATCCCTCTACATCACTTGTGCTAGACGTCACTACAAGTACGACATCTCATTGGTTCTACAAGCTATAGGACCCTAGATTATTTGGTCCCTTGTGATTGGGTCGGTTACACCGCTAGGCATAATTCTCCACTTTAATTAGCAGCTTGCAGAATGGTTACCCAGAAGCGGCATGCCCCAAGATTCACCCTGCCTCCCTTCCATCAATCAGTACTTTAGGGCTATGTTTCATTTTGTTGGCTTAGGACAGCCTCGAAACTGTAGCTTCTTATCAGTAAAAGTTATGGCATCCTCTGGGTTTGGGTGACATCAGACCTTGGAAACTCTTCACGCTTGGCTGGTCACGTGTCAGTACACCGTTAAACTGCTTCATTTTCAATCTATTTGCATATTTGATTCTCTCTTTGGCCTCGCCACCTGCCTGGGCCTCCTTATCTCGACCTTCACAGGCAGGCTGCTATGCTCTTAAGTTTCATTTCTTCGGAGTTGCTGCTCTCCTCCCTTCCTGGGGTTGACCTCGAATTACTAGGCATGAGCTACTTCTTGCTAAGTTTCGATTCCGTCGTTCTTCCTAACTTTAGCTGGAATATGAATCTTGGCCTGTTTGACAACTAGCAGCCTGGGCTTAATTCTGCTTTTGTAAAATGGAGTTGCAATTGTATAATGTGCTTTTGCATTGAGGTAGATATATAGTTGGCGCTTGCCTCCCTATTCTTCTACTAAGCTTAGCAAGCCGTACTGTTTTCTTAGCTTCTTGCGTTACAAGCCTATGTACTGGTGTAAGCTTGTTGCATATTTACATCCTGCTTTATGGGTGTGTTTCTTTATATTTTGACATCTTCTTAACTTCTATGTCTGTGATGTCTTTATTCATGGTGTTTCGTCTTAGTGTGTTATCTTCTGGTTGTTGTTTGTTCATTTGTACCTCTGCCCGGGCCCTTGTGACGTCACCATTCGCCTTCGATTAAGGCCCTTTGGGTCTCTTCTGGGACTGTCTGAAAGTAGTCTTCATGCCGTGTCAGTTGTTGATACGGTTGTCTCAATGGGTACCGTGCTGCCCATGGTTGTCTGTTTATTGGCACTTCAACAGGTATTTCTCTTCTGATGGGCGCTGGGCAGAGCCCCAGTGTAGCTCTCTGTTGATTTATTTGCTCCTCATACGTCACATATCTCGGCGAGTATGTCCCTGGTGTTTCAAAATGGGTGGCTGAAGTGCAAGCCATATCTGGGACCTCCTCTACATAACTATGCAGAATCTGGTGCAAATTGGTGAAACAGTGTGCAATTGCACAAGGTACAATTCTTCCCCCAGCCACACACCAATAAACATATTTTGACATGTACTGAAATCTAGGGGAATGGGTGGGGTGTTCAAATGTCATGTAGCCAATAATGTCAGGATAGAAATAACTGCTAACTATACAAAATGTGGTGCAGATAGGTGAAACAGTGTGGAATTGTATAAGGAACAAAGCTTCGCCAAGCCACAATCCCACAAACATATTTTTACTTGTGTGGAAATCCGGGGAAAGGTGTGAGGTGCACAAATGTCATGTAGCCAGTACTTTCTGGAAGGTCCTGTCTTGTAACCATGCAAAATTTGGCACAGATTGGTGAAATGGTGTGGAATTATGGAAGGAATAACGCTTTGCCAATCCACAAACACATTTTTAATTGTGCTGAAATCTGGGGAAAGGGCTGGGGTCTCCAAATGTCATGTAGCATGTAATGTTGGAGAGTCCTAACAGGTAACTATGCAACATTTGGTGCATATTGGTGAAACAGTGTGGAATTGTATAACAAACAATTCTTCGCCAAACCACAAACACATTTTGACGTGTGCTAAAATCCAGGGAAACGGGTGGGCTGTCCAAATGTCTGTAACCAGTAATGTCTGGAGGGTCCTAACAGGTAATTATGAAAAGTATGGTTCAGATTGGCGAGACAGTGTGGAATTGCAGAAGGAACAACGTTTCTCCAAGCCACAAACCCACAACATTTCTTTCACTTTTGCTGAAATCTGGGAAAAGGGGGGGGGTCCACATGTGATGTAGCTAGTAATGTCCGCAGGGTCCTAACTGGCAACTGTGCAGATTGGTGAAACAATGTGGAATTTTATTAGGAACAACCGGTTGCCCCAAACCTCTCAACAAACAAACACATTTTCACTTCTATATATATATATAGATTTCTGTTTTGACATTTGTTTCTGTTAACTCATGCAATATATCGGTTTTAAGAAAACAACATTGGTGTTAGGAAAACAAAAGAATGAAAGAGACATGTGAAAATTGCTTTAGCTGAAATTGAATATATGCGCCCTTTTTTAGATACAAATTCAGTGTTGTAACCTGCAAGCCCAGATGGATTTTATGATTCTGCAAAAAAGTGTGCCTAGACCCAACCTATACAGTGTATACCTTCGCATATCACATCCTCATGTCATTTCATTTGCTAGAGCGGTGTACTTATCTGGATATTTCAAAACTGGAACCTTTTATATAATTCCTTTTTAGGAGTAAAGTAGTCACCGATTTTAATATCAGTATTGTAATGTTAAAAAAAAAAGAGTAATCTTCCGGCACTAATGTAAAATGGGCAAAAAAGAAAGTATTCTCTAAGTAGGAATAAGCAATACATAACTACATTCAGATTCTTTCATCTATCCACTACAATCTACTGAGATTGTAAAACTATTCTCTTGTGGGTGGTGACATGTTTCTTTAATACTGTACATTGATGACATTCCTCAGGTAAAGAAACAATTTTTCCTATGAATACTAGTTTTAGGTAGGCTGATGTTGTACCCATGCTAGAATTTCTTACCTATGACTGACATATGTGTATGAAAAAACGGCAGAGGTATATTTGGAAGAGAGAACAGACCATAAATGTATATTTGTTCATGTCAGTGGGCCTCATTACGACCCTGGCGCTAATGGGTTAACGGCGCCGTAAAAGGCTGCGGCGCCGTTAACCCATTAGCGCCTGATTACAAGGTCCCTTTACGGGACCCGACCTTAACAGCTGGTCTACACCAGCCGTTAAAGTAGGGACCCGCAAAGGGACCTTGGTGCTAAGTACGGTACCGCAATTTCCGGTACCATACTTAGCGCCTTCCCCATTCCCATTGAGCCCTATGGGGCAAAAATGGGAATGGGGAAGGGCCATGGAGGAAGGGGGAATTACCGCCCCACCAACCTTGTAATGGGGTGGTAATTCCCCCTTTCTCCATGGCAGAGTCGGTAAGTTACCGGCATGGACCATGGTGCTATTAGCACCATGGTTTTCCGCCTGGGTCGTAATCAGGCCCAGTATAAGTATCATACCCGTATTTAAAAAATAAATTAAAAAAAAAACAGTGATAACTTTACTGTTCATTCTTGTGTAAAGATCTCCTTACTACTGAAGCTGCAAGCTGTTTTATAGAGACACCAAGCTATATCCAAACACTATCGTTGTTGCCTCCTCTCTAGCAGACACCCGCATCCATTAGCTGCCTCCCATCTTTCCAAAACCTGGATATTCTGGACGAGCTCACATTGGCCTTTGAGTGTCATTTGCTCACCGGCCACCTTGGAATGAGATCCCACCATTAACTTTAACTCTTGTTTTTCTCATTAGCATAGGGTGGAAAAAAGAGTAAATAGGGGAGTTATGGGTGGGGTCCACAAAGCAAATTTCACCCCAGGAGCTGTCAATATCAGTTGTGGTAATACCTTTCCCCAACATATTGCCCTTAGCATCTCATCAGGCAAAATCTTGGAGGTAGGCATGATACCAAGATAACCCCCCCCCCCCCCGCCCATATTGGTCTATAATGCTTCACAACATTTCTATGATTGTAATAATGTTATACAGACATCACATTTTTTGTAATAAAGGTCGCTATTCTCTAAACAAAGACATAACAGACATGCATTTCACATCTTTATTTCATAACTAACAGGGGTCGGATTACAGAAACTCTGCACCATTCCAATTGCAATGTTTCACTGTATTAGCACTAGAGTCAACAAAGCCCTAATCCAAAAATGTATTCTTTCAATGCATTTTCGCACAAAGTTTGCATAGTGCAATATGGAACGGTTTAGCCCTAGAGCAAAACATTTCTCCTTTCAATGCATGTTTGCACCCATGCAACATTTCCCCTAGCGCTAATGCGCAGTGGTGTTAGCACTAGAGCAAACTTTGCCCTGATGCAAAAATTAAATATTCTGTCGGTAAATCTACCAGAAGATTGCCCAACTGAATTACCCTTACTGCCACTTGGTCTGGCAGAATTACCGCCGGATTACAAGTGGCGGTGCCAGTGTAATTCCCCATTATTTTTGAGTTCATTGGACGCAATGGTTTTTATTTACCGAATTACCGTGGCTGAATTTCCACTACAGTAATTCCTCCAATTCTGCTGATTTTTTGGCGGTGAGTGGCAGAATTTACCTCCAGGAGTTACCGCCAATTTTACCACCATACTCATAATGATGTGTTTTTGCACCAGGGCACACACAATTGCACTTGAACCAGTGCAACATTTTTGTAACCTGGCCCAGGATGTTGCTAAATCTTATGTTCGTGTTAGAAAGGCTTTTGTGTGTTTTTCATGCACTCTCGATAGCATCCACCTCACAGACACTTATTGGGCGCTTACAATAGCAATGGTGGAGACATTTTTGAAAAGCACTGATTTTTCATGGTATCTATGTAGGAGCTCAGAATAACTGTACATAAGGACAGGTGATTTTTTTCACTTGTGTGCTCTGTGCCTTTACTCTTTAAATCCCTCTTAACGTGTGTGGGGGTGTGTGGGTGTGTGTGTGTTTTATTTCAGTTCTGGAGGAAGAATTTATAGTAACACTGAGATTACATTCCTTAGCTTATTCCTGCAATCCTGTGACGTGAGGATTAGAGTTAGGTGCCATCTAAGCCACTACAGCAGCTCAGAGGGCTTCATTTGATCCTTTTGGCGAATGTCCACTACCTGATTATTAACATAATGCATGCACTCTCTGTGCCTCTTCTTCTCTGTAGTACTACTATCCCTCTTATTGCAGCCCACAAGTTATACATTAGTGTCAATTTAGCCTATATATAAAAGCAGAACATCAGTTAGTTTGTTCCTTATACAATTCCACACTGTTCCACCAATCTACACCAAAAGGTGCATAGTTACCTGTTAGGACCCTTCAGACATTAATGGCTACATAACATTTGGACACCTCACCCCTTTCGCAGATTTCAGCCCCCTCACACATGACACGCTTGCTTCAAATCATCGAAATTTCAACGTGGTTGAAGAAGGATCGTATGGAGCTTATTTTAAACAAAATTGAAAGGAATCTATGCAACCTTGAAAACCACGTTATAAAGTTCCTTGGGCACACCGTTTCTAAGATATTTGCACCACAACGCACTGCACCACGACATGCTGAGGCGACAGCTTGGGAGAGTGCACAGAATGTCTCACCATGCAGCAGCATGCCAACTCTTGCCTCTGCCCCAAGTCTGCTCCGGGGGCATGTAAGCCTGTCACATGCACCCATTCTCAGTACAGTTTAGTTCAGAGTGCAAAGCACATCAAGCGATAAGCGACTTGGAACAGAAGCCTACAGGATCATTGATTTTCACCAATTGATGAGAGTGTTAGCATGTCTGCTGTAGGGTGCAGGAGGAGGCGTTTGACACAAGGTGGCATTGTTGTTGATAGACACTTTTATTAGTAATGAAATTAAAGAGAAACCCTACCTTTCCTTATTTCAAAGAGGGTATCTCTACCTCAACTAAAATATTAAGGTGTCAGTCAGGATGTCCATATAAATCAAATAGTCTGGCGTCCTGCGACAAAAAACCTACTTCTATCCCACAAACGTATAACTAAACTAAAGAGGTAGTGGATCTTCTGGGTCCAGAAGAATGGGTTCCTTCTTCTGGACAGTGGATCACAGTTCTAGTTGTTAGATGAACTCTTCAGCTGATGGAATGACTGCCTTCCCAGGTCTCAATCCCTTCCAAAGCACAACATAAAGGTTCCAGGATTGAAATGCCAACAAGCAGTAAAGTTCCTACTCATAAGGTAAAGCTCCCGTTTAAAAAGCAATATTCCTTATCGCCCATAATTGCTTCTTCACTATTAGGTTCCTGCAGAATGCCTCCCTTCTCCAGGTATAATTTTCTTTGGTTTTCCACCACAAGGTAGAGAGCATCCCTTCTCTGGGTCTATGTGTTCCAAATGAATGCCTCTATTCTCCAGGCACTCCAGCAGCACAGTGGTGCAACACCAGGGGTAATCACTCCCTTCCCCTGGCTTTTCCGTTTATGGTTTTGCACAGTTCAGCAATACCAAGGGCTTATGACTACCTGCTCCTGATTTCAGTACTTTGCTGATCCTCCAACCCTCACTTCAGAAGGTTCACTGTTTCCTTTTACCACCCATGTATCTCGCTGGTATCTGCCAGTGTCATTTGGTGTTTCACAGGGTATTCCGACCTCTACTTTGTGTCTCTCGCCACTTTTCGGGTTCCCGAGTCTGCTGTGGCAATACTGCATCAGTTGGATCCTTATGGATTGACTGCCTTCCCTTACCAGCATGATCCAGGTGCTCTACTTGCCTGAACTCCTGCTGTTCCAGCTTTCCGGCTTTGCCGCCCGCGTTGGACCGGGTAATGAATTGTATTGGTGGAAGCAGGAATCACTTTGGGAGCATGGTTCACACAGACCCAAATGGTATTGAATATGCATATTTTTGAAGAGACACTATAACAACCCATAAATATGGTTGGTACCTAAAATTGAAAAAGTTAAGCCTCAACCCTTCGTCCCTTTAACCCTTACCAAACTTAAAGTGCTATCATAATGCAACAATAATAATTCTTTGTACATGTATTTTTCTCTTTCCTCTAGCCGCAATCTTGCCTTTTTAGGGTATGTACATATTGTTCAAATATATGCTTTTATACTTTGCTGTATATTATGTATCATGCTATTTTGTATAGACTCTTATTATGCTACTGATCGCTTTAACATTCAATATGATTTCAATACCAATATTGTAACTGTCTTTGCTTAATATGTTTGTTTAATTCAAATGCAAAGCCTTGAAAACAACATTGTGTCGTAACACGCGTTGGCTGTTTTTGCACAAGAAAATAAATTGGATTAACAACTCTCTTAGGATTTTGGGACTTTAAACTTTACCAAACAGATTTGTCAAGTACATTGTACAACTACATTGGCCAAACACGAAATGCAAGGGATTTCTTCCTTATTCCCTTAGAAAGGTATTATAGTTTGGGTGTCTTGGGTGATGGTAGAGAGCGGTTGGACATTTATTTTCTCTGGCCGTTTAGGGTTCTCAATTACTTCACAGGTGCTTTCAGGATTCTCCAAAAGCCCATCATGAGAGAGGGAGTGAAAGGGTGGTAGTCTGTGTGTACTAAAACCTTCTTCTTCTCCTCCCGCAGAAAAGGTTTCCCTAGACATTTGGGATTTATAAGACATTCTCTCTCCAAAGGGACAACATC
Organism: Ambystoma mexicanum; assembly: GCF_040938575.1. Taxonomy (NCBI): domain Eukaryota; kingdom Metazoa; phylum Chordata; class Amphibia; order Caudata; family Ambystomatidae; genus Ambystoma; species Ambystoma mexicanum. The sequence goes on from NC_090924.1 coordinate 1,333,670,875, forward strand.
TCTCTTCCCGTATGTAGGATTCTTCCCTGTTACTACTTCCACATAGATAAGAAACTTTTTCTGGGGTTCATTCATAATAGAGGTTATCCGTGAACATGAAGAAATCCTTCTCTCTATCGTACCTTAATGGAGCTTCTCTGAGTGCTTCATATACTAAGGGATCTATGTGATTATCTTGAAAGAAAATACTATAGCTGAAAACACTGATTTTATTTTATTTGCATTTCCACACAATTATATGCAGAGGAAACTCCCTCCCCCCAGCAGCCCCCACCATACTCACCATACACCATTTATTACCATAACCCGCCACCACCCACACCATGTATTTGTGTGGAAATGTGCATTAAAAGTATCTGTCAAGTAGATCTTCATTAAGTCATCCCTACTATTCCTTGTCTCAGTAACTGTAGGGTAGACTGTCTCACATATATCCATGGGAGTGTGTCATATGGAAGGGAGGGCTGATAAGGTTGGGCTCATAGACTGAAAGGAGGTAAAGTAAGTGGGTGGAGGGTAAGGGGTCTTGTACCATGTTCTTCCTAGATGGTCACCCTTGTCCCTAGAGGGAGAGTCTCTCCCCATGAAATACTACCACTGATTACCACCCCCAGGTGGACCATCGGGTCATAGCCTCACCTCCCTAGCCTCATGGGAAGGTGCACCCCCTCGTAGAGAAGTGACAACATCTAAGGATTCATGACACTGTCTACAGAACCCATGCTGAGTACGGACACCTTTTGCTAGTTCAGGCCTATATAATATCTTGGGCCTCATTACGACCCTGGCGGTAAGCGAAAAACGATGCCGGTAAATGATTACCGGCATCGTTTTCCGCTAGGTCCGATCATGACCCGTGACCGTTAACTACGATGCCATTAGCAGCATCGTAGTTAACGCTCCCGCTAACTGCACCAAGGTCGCACGCACGCGACCTGCCACGCCGTAAATACCGGCATGGCGCAGAGCTAAGTAGATCACGACCCAAGCGGACATGCACCTAACGCCATCACAAAGCCCGTTAAGTACCTTACCGCCATGGTGCTAATTACGCCATCGCGAACCAACCGTAAATGGCCATGTAAATGAACCCAGCTGCCACAGGTGCACAGAATCAGCACAGGTGGAGGCAATACAGACTCAGGAAGTACAAAAAGAGCACAACCCACACCTTCCCACACCCAGTCACACTCCACAATGATACCAATAGGACTAGCAATGTTGGGGCTGGAGGACCTGATAGCAATGCAAGTGCTAAAACAACAACAACAACAACAACAACAACAACAGGCAGCACAGAGGAGACGCAGGAGGAGAAGGAGGGCAAGGCAGGGCCAGCAAGCCCCACCAGCACAGCCAGTGCCACCACGCAGGCAGCCCCCAATCCCACGCATCAGAGCCAGTCCATTCAACCTCACTGCTGAGCAGATCCACACCCTGTACCGTTTGGACCGGGACACCATCACCGCCATCGTAGACATGACACACAACGACATCGTCAGCATGATAGAAACACCAACCGCCATCCCACCCCTACTGAAGGTAGTATCTGTACTCCACTTCCTGGCCACAGGCACCTACCAGCACACAGTAGGGCACTTGCATGGCATTTCACAACCATTATTTTCACGTACACTGATCCAAGTGCTCGATGCCCTCCTCATGCACACAGACAACCACATCTCATTACCACGGACTGCCCAGGAGATTGCAAACAGCAAAGTGGGTTTCCATGCACTAGCCGGCATACCTGGCTGCATTGGTGCCATCGACTGCACCCATGTGGAATTGGTGGTTCCACATGCCATGGAGGTACCGTACCGCAACCGTAAACTATTTCACTCAATCAACGTGCAAATGGTCTTTGACTCCAACAGAATCATCACACATTGTTGTGCCCGATTCCCGGGAGCAACCCATGATTCAATGGTCCTGAGGAACTCCACAATACCACGCTACATGGAGCGACATGCAGGCCCAAGATCCTGGCTACTCGGTGAGTCTAATGTCATGACCATGGAAATGTGAAGTGGGTAGGTGAACGATGTACCAATGCATACTCCACCTGGCTGAAAGGGGGGGGGAAGGATGCATACTCCACCTGGCTGAAAGGGGGGGGAATGATGCATACTCCACCTGGCTGAAAGGGGGGGGATGATGCATACTCCACCCGGCTGAAAGGGGGGGGAATGATGCATACTCCACCTGGCTGAAAGGGGGGGGGGGTAATGCATACTCCACCTGGCTGAAAGGGGGGGGAATGATGCATACTCCACCTGGCTGAAAATTGGGGGGAATGATGCACACTCCACCTGGCTGAAAGGGGGGGGGGTGATGCATACTCCACCTGGCTGAAGGGGGGGGTGGATGATGCATACTCCACCTGGCTGAAAGGGGGGGGAATGATGCACACTCCACCTGGCTGTGAGTAGCAGAGACAACGGAGCCAGATCATACTCTAAAGCAACACAAACTTCACCCAACACCAGTAAACCCAATGCCTGATGTATGCAGCCCTACCATGTGAATGAGGTTGTGTCCCAACCATGACACAACCATCTGCAAGTGCATTGTACCAATTCAGACCACATTGACTACAACGAAATGCACCTAGATGCACGTCACCAAACACCATTAACCGAAAGGCCTGTCCCCCATAACTGCGCACGAAGGAGGCACATGACGGACAGAAACATCAACACACCATCACACAGACAGCAGGGCCCCCAAAATGTCCCTATAAACATCAGTATTGCTCACTGGGGTCATGATGAGGCCGACAGCAATGTTGCAATGATGTGAGCATTGGCATCACAGGACACCTGCCAGGCCACCAAAACAAACGGCATGAACAAACACAGTGGATGGGCACTCACAAGGCACTTGACCCCCATGCATACATTGGTTGATGGCATGCAAAGCAGGCCATGAGAGCCATGAGCATATACCGGTCGCATAGTGTGAATCAATTAGTGCATTTAGAAGTGGTCCAAAGTAACAGTTGGATGCAAGCCATGGTGGCACATCATGTTTCGAATTAGACGGCATGACTGACACATACATTCTCGCCCACATACAGTTGATGCAGGCTATCCCCTGAAGAGGTGGCTCCTTACACCAGTCCGGAACCTACAGAACCAGCACGAGGAGGACTTCAACCGTGCACATACACGTGCCCGTGTGGTCATTGAGCAGGCATTCGGCCTATTGAAGGCAAGGTTTCGCTGCCTCAGCAGGTCTGGTGGGGCACTCCTGTACCGCCATGAGAAGGTGGCAAAGATCGCCATGGCATGTGTCATGCAACACAATATGTGCGTCAGACGAAATGTGCCCCTGCCCCCTGACGCAGAACTGCAACCACCTGACGATGAGGATGAGGAGGCTGCAGATGGGGCTGCACCTCATGGAGGAGGTGATGCACAGGAGGGGCGTGAAATGCGTCAAGATATCATCAACCAATGCTTCTAGCACACACGGCTGGTGTGTATGACATGGAGACAGCACTTGGGGCACTGTGTGTGTCGGGGACATGCACACTGTGGACTGTACACCAATAAAGCACACATACGCAATGAACAATGTCCACACATTTGATTTGTGCAAAAGGAAATTGTGTATTTTAAATGTGAATTGTTGTTACACACCTACTCCCCCCTCCCCCCTTCCCCCTCCCCCCTAAACACCCCAACACACCCACTCCCCCCTCCCCCTGAACACCCCAACATACCCACTCCCCCCCCCCCTGAACACCTCAACACACCCACTCCCCCCTCCCCCCTGGACTCCCCAAAACACACCCTGTGACTAAGTGGCTAATGTTGCATGATAACGGTGGGCAGCCGCTATTGCAAGCCCCCTCTCCCGGCCCCCGGGGCACCCCTGCCTGTGCTGCGCAGGTTCCTTCCCGATTGGCGGATGGGGCTGCTTTGGGTGGAACTGGCAGCGGAGGAGGTCCCTGCCTGCTCATGTGCACACATGTCCCGAATGGAGTTGGCTACCTCTGAGAGCACGCGCCGCACGGCGGCAAGTTCCGCACACATGTCCTTTGAGGAGGACTGCATTACAGCCCTCAGGGTCTCTGTGCTCTGCTCCATATCAGCCCTCAGCGTCTCAGTGCTCCACTCCATTTCAGCCCTCAGAGGGTCTCAGAGTTCCATAGCTGCCCTTGCCCCCCCACATTCTGCAGCATGCTCATTCAGAAGCGAGGAGAGTTGTTGCTGGCGCGTGATTATCTCCTCCAGGAAATGTTGGCTCTGCTGGCCCATGCCTATTGCAGATGGTGTTACGAAGGGGCTGCTCCTCCTGCTGATTTTCGACAGGGCATGGGGTGGATGTCCAGTCCTCATCTTCTGAATGCCCCTGTGTGGGATCCTCATGGAGGCTGCTCTGGGACAGACAGGGGGAATGATGGTGGTCAGTGGGGGGTCCGACATCGGGCTCCTATGTGTCACTTTCAGAGCATGCTGCAATGGCAGCAGTTTCGCCTATGTTACTGCTTCCTGCAGAACCTGTGTCCTCTGTGGCGAACATTGTGGGGATGTGTGGTGCTGCTGCTGCCATGCTGCCTGCTGGGGTGCCTGTCAGTGGCCCGTCCTGTGTACTGGCAACGGATTTCGGCTGCTGCGGTGTCTTGGTCACTACAGCTGAGGTGGAGGGTGTTGGCACAGTGGTCTTGGCCCTCTTGGCTGGTGTTGTGGCAGGGGTGTCCTCATCTTCGGGGTTGGAATTGGAGCCTGTGGTGGAGCAAAGGAGGGAGAGTGTTATTGATTGGTCTGTGGACATTGGAATCGCGATGACTGACATCATTTTGGTTACTAGATGCAGCACATTTGAGGCAGGGGCATGCAGGTTGTCTCCTTTTTGCATGGAGGTATGTGGGTGCCTGCAGTTAGGGTGTGCATACTACATGTGTACAGGGTGGAGGTCGGATCTGGCTGTGGGCAGTCTCCTGCTGATGTGTTGCATTTACACTCTAGGGCAACATTGTGCTACACATGAATGGACTTCAGTGACTATTGCATGGCTTGATTTGAGGCACCTACCTGCATCACCTGATGTCGGTGCTCCTCTCTCCATCCCTCCTACCCCTTATATGCTCTCCATGCCGATTGTGGAGGCACAGATTTCCTCCCATGGCTGGAGTTTAATTGGGGAATCCGATCCTCCCCCGGTTGCCAGGCCCAGGTTGCGGTTTGCGGAGAGGATGCTCCTGACGCAGAGCCTCAGGTCGTCCCACCGCTTTCGACACTGATGTGCGTTGCGGGGTACGGTTCCCACCGCACTGACCCGCTGTGCCACCAGGGCCCATATGTCCTTCTTCTTGGCAATTGCCGGCCTGGTCATTTGTGTGGAGAAGACCACCACCGCATTCTCCTGGAGGGTCTCCGCCAGCATAGTGAGTTCCTCCCGAGTGAAGCGGTCCTGCCGCTGCCGATCGCAGGCTTTTTTGACACCTTTTGGCATTTTGTAGTGGGAAAATGGGTGGGTAATAGGTTTTGACAGGTCTCAGGGTCGGATGTAGACTGGTTGGGGAGGATGCCAATGGATTGTGTTTTTAAAGATGGCCGCCGTGCTCTTTCCCGTTCTTCCGCGATGATGCTACTTCCGGTTCCGCTTATTTACGGTGACCGCTAATTACGGTCGCAGCTGTGATGGATGGCAGTAGTGCACCTTGCGCGGCGTACAATGCCGGTAGGGGCCGTTTTGGGGTCTTTTACGGCATGGCGTAGTTTACATTACCGGCATGGCGTAATGCTCGTGCGCGATGGGTCGGAATGTGCCGGACTTTACGGCATCGGACCAGGGCATAAACGTTAATTACGCCATGCCGATAATGTTGAATACTTACCGCCTGGGTCGTAATGAGGGCCCTTGTCTCATGTCCTGCAAATGCATTTCAGATTTGCACACAAAATCATATAAATATATTAGTAATATTCAAACATCATGACGACAGAATGCCACTTCAGTCAATCAACCAATCAAATACTTTTTTGTGGCACATGCCATAAATGTCAAATCATTGGTTACAACAGAATATCATTCTGTAGTTAATCAAAACATTATGATTCAAAAAAGGGTAAGAAAACAATTAACAATCAATATATAATAATATAAAGGCGTGTACTAGATGCATGTAGACAATTGCTGAAACATGTCACAAGTACTACTTTTAAACCATTGTCGTCCTGATCCTTAGCTCAACAGTTAAATATTTCTGCAGAGCACAACTAACTGGAGGATCTGAAATGAATTTGAGCAAAAATAGTGCAGGTCTACATGTTCTATCCCCCCTAGACTTCAACTGTGGTAAAAGAGTAGACTTTGCAACATTTTTATATTTTGGACAACATAAAATGAAATGTAGAATTGATCCAATAATATTGGGACAAAAGGGCATACTGGTCTTAGTTCATGTAGACCATTCCAAATATCAATTGCTCTGCCAACAAGAAGAAGGCTGAACTTAAAGTAAATTAGAGAAAATCAATTTGGCCTCTTTGGAATCCAGTTTAGATATTTTTACTTGGACCCATATGTTGATATAGCATCATTATTTCTGTGTTTTATTTTGAGGATTTAATTATCTTCTCTCTCCTCATGGTGCATTGATCTTAAGGTGCCAGGATTGAAAAACTAAGAATCCTGGTCTATCGAAAATATCAGTAAAACACAGCACCAAACCTGTGAAGTAGTCTCCTATAAAAAGGAAATGATTTAAAGGCCAATGATGTCCCTCTTCGCACATTTTTAGAATGCTCATGCATCATCATTAATGTAACAAATAATAACATTTCCATGCCAGCAAATGATTGTCACAATGACGATTTGACTCCTTTGGAATGGGAGGCAATTTGAAATGTCGTAACTAGTTTGGTGCTTGACTCCATTCTGTGTGTTTTTGTGATAGACACAGGAGGGCTCTGCGTGCACCGACTATTGTAAGAGCCTTCATCTTGGTCTTAGTATTTGTCTAGGAGCTTGAGAAAGTGAGGTGGTATTACATTCAATTCCAAAATCACTGCTTCGTCTATGTCTACTCATTACCTTCCGTTTCTGCCTCCCGTTTGCACTCTGCTTCAAAAACAACTTTCAGGCCGGCTTTAGATTTTCAGATTGGCGTGAAACCATTGATTTCCCATGAAAATCGCCTGCTTTTTGCACCACCAAAAAGCAGCCGATTTCCATGGGAAATCATTGTTAATGCTGCCTACCATGCATACTTGGCAGTCAGCAATTATTTTATTTGCACTGTGGAGTGCAAATAGAGAAGTGCAAAGAGGCTACTGCCATCTCTTTGCACTTCTCATGTGCACACCACAGTGCAATACCAAAATTCATCAGATGGGAATGTTTTGCATATGTTTTCACAGAATTTCATAGATTTTTACCAGTGCACCCTAATTTGCTACAATTTCCTTATACATATTTTTTAATGATTACATCTACAAATCAAACTCACTTCCAAAGTAGCAGCTCTGGAGTCTGTGGACAGTATGAAAGTCTGCAGACAGCAGATAGCATCCATAATACTAAGAAGTGCAGGGGACAACAGAACATTTTGTACCCTTCTACCAACAAAAACATATACATAATACAACATTACTTATATTTACTACAGCCAAATATACATGTTTATGCAATTCAACATTTACAAAATATTAAAAAAGTAAACATATGTTTTTAATTTATCACACAGTATTATGGAATGCACCAAGAACAAACCATAACAGTATACCTCATATTATCAGTTTAGTACAACTCTTCATACACATTGAGATACACCAGGAGCTCATTGCAAAACAACCTCTTAACGAATAGTAAGTACACTGTATTTATTTCTCTATTATTACCATTCATTATATAAACATTTCTCAATAGCAAATATCACCATTTTTTTATTTTGACAGAAATGGCAAACACACGAGTGGCTAGAAGAAAACACTCCAAAAGAAGAAATGAGTGATGACGAAATTTCGAATGGTATACAATAGATTTTTCAATACACACACATAATGTAACTTTCACAGAGCTCATTGAAATAATAATGTCTACTTTTCTTATAGTACATAGTTTACATCAAGAAATTACACCACAGATTAATTATGTAGAATCCCACCAATCAGAAAGACAATCCCAATCCCAAACTGTACAGAATCAAATCATTAATTATCTTCAAAATTGGATGAACTTAGCAATGACTTTAATAAACTTCTAATTTATGTTAAAAATCATGTTATTAGAAATGTTGATCATCATTGTCCTACTTTTACCTGCCTCCCTTGCCCCTAACAAGCACCCTAATCAAATTCAGAAAACATAGATCAAATACGGTTTGATGATACTTCTCTCCATCCCTCCCCTGATGATGACGTTATAGAAACTCCAAATCCTCCCATTTATGTTTCCCATTCTGATACTCCATCCCTTTCATAAATACGTTTTATTTTGTATACATTATTTGTATTTATTTTATAGAAACCCGAATTAATAGTCTGTGGAAAATACGAATGGTCAAGTCTGTTTTCACAATAGATGAAGTCCGTGGATGCCACACTTAGTCGTGGCATGTCGGGTCACGCACACCCACATCTCCCATCACTGATGTCCATGGACGTCACGGCAGTGCTGCAGACACCACCGGACGAGGTCATCATGTGACCATGCCCTTGAGGCATAACGACATGTCCGTGAACGGTGTCCGTGCTCTTCAGACATTTTGAAACTGTATTTTTGGCCGATCTAGGATGTTTCAAGCTGAAAATGTACCCTTTCAGAGCTCCTAGACACTAGGACACTTACACTAGGACAGATATCTCTCAACTGTTTACAACTATCCAAAGTATATTTTCGACTTGGTAGTCTGTGATTAGTAGATACATTCATGAAGAGGGACCCACCCATTACTTTTAGTTATTCTCAATCTGGCAGCCTAGGAGAGAGCACCTCAACACCTGAGTGCACCTGCTTTGCAGATCACATATATGAAATGTGCAACATGTATCAATGGCATCAGTCATGCCATCCCTCCTATATCATCCCTCCTATATCATTCAGTACAGCGTCATTAAGTCTCCAGGGGGTCCTGTGCTGCGCGGTGGCCTGTACCCAGTCTAGTCCAGGCCTAAGAGGGGAGTGATCTGACAAAGCCTTCGGCATAATGTCTATCACCTTAACCGTCATGATAAAAGTGTTGAAAACTAAAAACATATCCAGTCTAGAGAAGTCTTTATGGACAGCCAAATAGAAGATATAATCCCTTTCTTTCGGATGGAAGAAGTGCCACGCCTCTATCAACAAGTGTTCTTAGAGTAATGTCATCATGGCGTGGACATTTAATTTGTCATGAGGGGTAGGAGCCAGTGATTTGTCCATAACCGGGTTTACAACACAGTTTAAATCTGCCCCCTATGAAAATGTCACCTTCCACTAATTCAGCCAAAGCATCAGAGAATCCAGCCAAGAACTCAGCTTGTTTATCATTTGGACCATATATGACTGCAAGTGTGACTTTACAGCCATTTGTGGGAGTATCAAGCAGTAGGAATCTCCCTTCTTTGTCTCGCAACACCCCCAATACCCTCAAGGCCAGGCCTCTGCAGAACATGAAGGTGATCCCCTGCCTTTTAAGGCCACTAGTGGCAAAATATGATCTCGGGTATAGTTTATTACACAGCCGTGTTTTATCTCCAGACAGAAGGTGGGTTTACTGCAAATAAAACAGGGTACCATACAGAGCGGAGAGCCTCTGCAACAATGCTATGCATTTTATTGGAGAATGAAGAACCTGCCGATTCAGGGTAAGGCAGAGACAGTCAGGGGATGCCATCATGCTCCACATCAGGCCAAACATCCCTAACCAGGACTCATGTCTGGCAGAGAGTCTCCCAGGACCCCCCTTGTTATTTGCATATTTCAAGTAACTTTAGGTCTCACCCTAACTTACTAGGGAATCCAGACGTGGACCCCTTGCTCACTATTCTTATAGAGGCACAGCTTCACCCTACTGATGAGGTTCAACCAGACCGAAACACGTGTCTGGGGTTGCTGTTGGTACTCTTGTTCAGAGGAGAATTGCCTCTTGACAAAGACTGATATGTGTAGGATATTTCTCCTCTGTGAAACATAGTGAGCTAAACACTCTGGGTAAGGCTCTTGTAACCTGGACTCATGGCTGGCAGAGAGTCTCCCAGGATCCCCCTTGTTATTTGCATAGTCCAATAAAAGTTCAGTCTCCCTGTGAAAGGATAATGGAACCACATTGGCATTCTGCTGTGAATAATTGACATCAGTTGTTGCCATGAGAGGCTATTCAGGAAGACCAGGACTGCTAACTCTCATCAGTATGTCAGTGTTATTCAGAGCCACTGAGCTACTATTTTGCAATTTATGCTTGGCCCAAGGTGTAATACTTTATTCACTATGGGCCCGATTCATGGAACTGTGCAAAGTGTATTTTTGCAGTGCAAAATCAGTGCAAGTGACATTTTTGCAGTACAAAATAACTTTGCACTGACTTTGCACTGCAAAAATACATTTTGCACAGTTCCATGAATCAGGGTTTGTGTCGCGAGTGCAAAGTCACTTTTCAGTAGTGCAAAGTCACTTTGAACGGTGCAAAAAAAGCCATGAATCGGGCCCTATATGTACAAAACCTTTCGGTGCAGATGAGACTGGTTCTCATTCCCTGTTGGCTTTTCAATCTTGCAGGATACTTGTGCTGCCAAAGTGCACCATGTGTCGGCTTTTATAATAAAAGCATCATAATGGGCGGATCACATGAGCTAGGAACGTGCTATCCGTAAAACATTCATCACCCAGGCAGCCATGTTGGAATAGTATAGGATAATGTATGTTTCCAAAGCGTTTTCTACAGCAGCATCTTCGATAAAATGCCACATAGGTTGGTTTTGCAAGAATAGGTATGGTTGGTTAATTGTAAAATCATTAATTAGAAAATTGTTGGTTTGTGATTGTGCTGTTTCACTGCTTATATGGGCTGCAATCTATTTCTCGGGTAGCATAGAATTCTGTTCCCTCTCTATTCATTGATTTATACAGTCTTAGTGCAAAATCAAGTTGCTGCAATTAACTGATTTCTCTAAGGTGTCTAAAACCTTTAGCTCTCGCAATGTTTTGAACTATAACTGCCATCAACCCTAGCCAGCACAGTCAATGGTTATGGATCATGGGAATTGTAGTCTAACACATCTGAAGATCTACACGTTGCAGCACCCTCAGGAGCAGTCAGAGAACAATTCAGCAATGTAATGGAAATAGAAAGTGGGAAAAGGAAATACAGGAGAGTAATCTTAGATGGTTTGCACCCTGTAGGTCGTCCACTGCAAAGTCACGTAGATCAGGTGGTGGTTGCCAAGTGGATTCAACATTTTTCAAAGTTATATGGGAGCCACCCTGGTGGAAGTGATAGAACTGACATAGACCCATCTAATCAGACCATTCCTTCTTGTTTTACCACATGTTGTAGTGTTTCCAGTTGGCGTAGAACATTGAACAAAGTTTCTAAAACCCTCCCAGGCAACACTAGCGGGAAATTGGCTGGTCCGGACTCAATACCATTAGAGTTCTTTAAGGATGAGCCAGTGCTGTGTGTCCCGTTTCTCACTCTAATCTTCAATGCAGTGTGGCCTCTGAAGTCCATATCCGACTCGAGAGGGAGGCAATTATTGTGCCGGTTTTCAAAAAAGGGTGAACCAGGTGACCTGGCTTCTTTACCCGATTTCTTTACTTAACACGTCAGCCAAATAGTTTGGACAATTACTGTATAACTGACCAATGGAATGGGTCACAGAAAATCAGATTATTTCTGAATTGCATTACGGTTTTCGTCAGTGAATTGGCACAGTCGATCAAGCATTAAATTTGACTCTGATCATGGAAAAGTATGTCTGAGGTCAGAAGGGCACGATTTACCTAGAGTTCATGGATCTTTCCACTGCTTTTGATAGCGTAATTTATGACAAACTCTGGAAAGTTCTCTGTGGCCTGGCCATGCTGGAGGATTTACGACAAATTATAATCCAGATGCATGTCAAATTATCGGCAAAAAGTGAGGGTGGGGATTAGATGCCAAACAATGCAGGCCTTCTCTGTATCTAAAGGTGTGAGGTGCATAATAGACCTGCTCCTTTTAATTGTTTATATCAAATCACTATCTACAGAACTGTCTCGTCTGACACCTGACAATCCTAGGATGGCTGGTTGGTAGGTCTGCATACAATTGTACGCTGATGACGCAGACCTAATAGATAGAGCCAAGTCAGCACTGTAAACATTGCTGAATGGATTTAATAACTACATGAGATGTAGAGACCAGAAAATAAATATTGGGAAGACCAGGCCAGAAACTGGCTTATCCGTGAATGGCAAGAGACTGGATTGGGTATCTTCCTTCCGCTACCTCAGTGTCACAATAACACGTGACCTAAAATGGTCTGCGCATATCAAGGAGCAGGCAACAAAAGACTTGCAAACTAACAGTTACATTCTGAAGTTTTGTGCAAGAATGGGTGGGCTCCCTAAAAAGCATGTATCCTGTATCAATGCTGCAAAAGCCATCCCGCTGTTGACATATAACGCTGCTGTCTTGGGTTATCAGCAGTCGAAGGCAATACAGGTCTGTGAAGATAAATTCTTTAGAAAAGTCATGGGCGTATCGCAGGGTTTTCCAAGGTACTTGCTGAACGAAGAGTTGGACCTATCATATGCCCAGGATCTAATTTTATTGCAGCCACTTATGTATTGGTTGAGTCTCTGGGCTAATCCTGGTCTATCCCTAATGCAGGCTTTAGTCAGAGACGCAATGTCCTCAAACGTCAAGAGCTTTTCTCCATGGCTGAATTATATTAAGGTCTGACTTCTCAGACTGGGTACCAACATTATCCAAATGAAACAACGATGATGGACAAGTCCGCAGAAGGGGAATTTGTTGTTTTATTGTTGATTTTGCAAATGCTAGGCGGGAAGCTGAGCTGCACAAGACCAGTGTACAATTCAATGATAACATATATTATCCCTATGACCCCAAGAAGGTATTACATCTGCTGTCTTAGAAGGCCAAGCAAAAAGGGGAAGTATTCCCGCCTTAGGACGAATCTACTCTTTGCATACACACCTGTTCATTTGTAGGGCAAAAATGCCATGATCCGAGTATAATGTCGAGATTTGCAACATTTTCTATTCTTCTGAGATGTATTCTGCCCTTGCTCAGAGCACGGGGTGTGAGACATGCTCATGCAGCCTTCATGTATCTTCTTACTGTCCCGAATTTATATGTAGCGCAGTGTCTTTCCTTCTGTATTGAACATGTTTTTTCCTTACGTAATGACCTATTGGAAATAGTAACCTATTAGGTTATTTTAATGTCTTTAAACATGGTTAGAACTGCCCTCTGTGCAAATTTCAAATGTTACCCTTTTTGTCCCTCTTTTATTAATCAATCATTTTATTACATGTCTGGCTGGTAAAGCACAAGTATATTTGACACAAATAATCTCTCCTATTCCAGCTACTCGATCCCTACGCTCTAGCTGCCTTAATAGATTGTGCCAACCACGCTGTAGACTGGAAAGGTTCGGCGGGGCAAGTTTTGATATGGTACCTCCACGCTTGTGGAACAAGCTACCGCTAGAACTGAGCAATTGTGCTGACTCTTTGTTTCAAGCAAACCCTGAAGACCTTTCTTTTTAATACTACAATTTGTCTGTGTCCTGGCGGTGTCCCACCGGCATGACCTTGTATTTCTCTTTCCCCATCTTTCGGCACACTGAGGCCTATGGGCGTGCTGCGCATTACAACAATGTATAATAATAATAATAATAATAATAATAATAATAATAATAATAATAATAATAATAATAACAATAATTAATGGTTATGCATATGTACATTTAGTTGCTCTTTTGTACAGTTTTGTACAGTTTGATGGAATTTCATGATCCGATTGAAATAATTGTATCTATCATTTGAAAAGAAAAGACTACAACTCCCAGAATTCATTGATCTGTTACATGAAAACCCAGGAACCAGTGCACAGGTGAAATGAAGTGCCCTTTCCAAACTGTTTCCTGTGATGCAAACAAAGTTTTGCATAAATAGGGGAACAAACAATATCGTTACTTATTATGTTTGTTGCTGCTTTTTAGGTTCCAGGCAAAGGAGCCAGGAGCTAGAGAAATGCTAGGGTAATGGTTTAGAGCAGAGGAAGTTTTGATGGTTGAAGAAATTGCAATTAAAGGGACAACTGCCTTTGTTTTGTGTAGATTCCAAAATTGATTTCCTGCATGTGAGGTATTTACTGTGAAGAAACTAGGCCTCACTCCGAGTAGGGCGCAAAGGGATACCGGGCACCGTTAAGGACATTGGTGCCGGTAATCCCGTTGCGCCCTACTACGAGTTCCCTTAGCGGGTCCCGTCCTTAACGCCTGGTTTTACCAGGTGTTAAGGACGGGACCCGCTAAGGGAAATCAGAGCCAATAACGGTACCGCAAATTGCGGTACCGGTATTAGCTACCTCCCCCTTCCCATTGAGCCCGATGAGGGCTGAAATGGGAATGGGGAATGGTTTGGTGAATCGGGACTTACCTGTCCCGCCAAGGTCAGACTGGACCAGTAAGTCCCCATCTCACTAAACCAGACACGGTACCGCTATGGGAGGTAGTCATAGCACAAATAGCACTATGACTACCTCCATACTCGGAATGAGGCCCCATTGTATGTGAAAAGGTAGAAAATAAGCATTAACAAAGCCAACAGTTTTGCTTGTGTAGTGAAAATGTTTTTGTTGCTGCTACTGTAAGTGTTGTGAACACACGCACATGCACCCCCACGATTCAGCCAGTGTTACAAGTGCATGGCCAATTTACTATCATTTGATAGGTTTCTCCAGGGCATGTTCACACACTCACCACCTATTACAGGTATTACCATGCAGTAATGAACTCACACCGTTGCCAGGCACTCACACACATTTCCAGCATTTGCCATCAAACAAAAGCCACTAGGTTGTTGGGCTTATACTTGCATCATATGAGCATGTGCTTATGTTCTAGAACTTCACGTCGAGGAACAGCATCTACCTTCTGTAACAATATAACCTTCACCTAAGGCTATAACTTGGCGGTGGGTCATTATCCCAAGAAATATGACCGCTCCTGTGGTCTGTATGGCTGTTAGCACATGGTGGTAGTAGCGATTCATGTTTTGGAATGTGCATACTGAAGGAAAACATAGTGCTTTAAGACTGGGTGAAGTAAATAGACAAACTGAGTTAGAAAATTAAATGTCATCTTGCCATATGACAGCTTAACCTAATAGCCTGCCTACTTATCTTGTCTTCCCTTATTGCCCTCTGAAGCAGCTTCAATGAACTTTGTGTACAATATCATTACCTAATATAGCTGGGAACTGTCCTGCTCCCCCCCCTTTTATATCACACGACTCTTCCATTCTTTCGCCCAATGAAGACAGTGATCGTCTCTTGCCACACTTTGAATTGAGAGGGGCATTTTGTGAAGCTTTAAGATAACAAAAGCATGGGACAATACAAATAAAACCTCTTTGGAATATTGTTGCACATATGCAGTGTCTACTTGTTCATAATGTTGGAGCGGGGGCGCAGTGCACAGTAGTAGCAGGGGGAAGCGTTGGGGAGGGCAGGCATATTCTGGTGATTTGACCCAGGATGCAGTTTGGTCTAGAAACTTCCTGCTGCAGGGGAATTGGCCAGGAATCAACAAGTGGATTGATTTGTTTGTGGGTTGTCAGTCTACCTGCATGGGAAATGCGGTAGTAATGGTTTACTCCTCCTCATTCAATGATTATTTAGCATCCAAGAATTATGCAAAAACAGTGGACTTCATTGTTTTGTGGGGGCTGTATTTGTATTATCCTCCCCCAGTAACTGGTGAGTTCCTAAGAGTGTGCTTACGTAGCAACACGGTTTAGTCATGTATAAAAGTGATAACCTAACTGTGAAACAACCAAGTGCTGTACAATAAGAGGCAAAAGAATTGGTGTGCATGGGCCATGGGTTTGCAGGGAAAATGAAGCAGGGCCACACATGGGAAGCTGTGGAAAGGGGTTTGTGAGGAATTCGACTATCCACACTGGGAGTGTGCACTCGCCTGCACTTTTCTTTTATTTTTGGGAAATGAAAGTGAATGATGGGAGATCAACTTCCAAAAATGTGGAAGGCCATTCCGCACACATTTTCCCTGCTCACTGCACGCATAGTCATGTGTACTCAGCGAGGACACAGCCTGCAGGTGTCGTCCTCCCCTGTCATGTTCAGCTGGAATGTGACAGCCACGGGTACATCAAAGCATCTCAAGAAGGGGTAAGGCAACACCTTCCTCTGGCCATGGGCAGCCTGATTAAAATATCAAAGGCTCCATGGATCTGCCTTCCTATTGTCTAAACTGCTGGTGGCAGTGCATACTAATAGGAGTTAATTGGAAAAGGAATATGGCAGGATTGATTACAGAATGGACAAGAGCAAGACAGGACTCACACCTCTTGGATATACAATGTGTGTCACAAGCGTCCTTCTTTCTCACCTTTTTCTCCTTGCTTGTGTTCTTCCGGGATGAGGCTTCTTTCTTTTTCACCATCCGTGACTTGAAGCATAGAGAGCGAACTCGAACAATGTCTAGTAACTCGTAGAGATAGAGTTGAGATGTGCGGAGCCGCAGGGGTATGTTGGTTTTCTAGGAAGCTGGCAAGTGCACGCAAAGACTAGACTGCAACAGTTCTGACTCGTCAGCCATCTTGGATGAGTCGCAGAGTTAATGCTGCGGTGCATCATGGACCATGAAGTCCAGAAGGGTCGAACCTGGCTATTCATGACAGCATTCCTCCTCCTGAGCCCGGACCCACCAGGTTTGCCCGGGTGTATTGTAGTAGACGATGAGCATTGATGTTAGAAACTGGTTCCCAGGTACGCTCGCTGGGGGGGTAACCTTTCCAATCTACCAAGTATTGTAGTTGTCCTCGTCTATACCTGGAATCACAAATCCTGAAGACTTCGAATTCAACCTGATCATTGATGAGCACAGGATTAGGTCTAGGAACTGTCTGATTGGATTGTACATATGGCTTCAATAAGGAAGTATGAAAGACCGGATTCATTCTTTTCCAGGATTCTGGGACCTGAAGTCGATATGCCACTGGGTTAATGATTTCCTTGATGGTGAAAGGTCCATAATACTTGGGAGCCAGTTTGTTAGGCCCTAGATGACATGGAAGGAGTTTGGAGGATAACCAGACTTCATCCCCTATTGAATAAGAAGGGCTAGGTCTCCGCTTGGCATCTGTATATCGTTTTACAGCTATCTTGGCCTTTTCCAGATGTTCCTTAGCATCCTTGTGAACATTCACCAACTTTTCAATACAGGAATCAACTGCAGGTACCGGAGTAAGATGTGGTAAAACTGATGGTAAAACTGAAGGATGGAATCCTTGACTGCAAAAAAATGGGCTTGTCTTGATGGCCGAATGATCTGAAATGTTGTAAGCAAATTCAGCTACCGGAATCAATAGCGACCAATCATCCTGGACCTTGCTAGCAAAGCAGCGTAGATATTGTTCTAAAGTCTGGTTGACTCTTTCTGTGATCCCGTTGGTTTGGGGATGTATCCTGAAGACAATGCCCGCTGAATGCCTAGTATTTGGCAAAGGTGTTTCCAGAACTGGGAAATAAACCGGGGAGCTCTGTCAGAGATGATCTTGGAAGGTAATCCATGGAGCCTAAATATGTGTTCACTAAATATCCCAGCAAGTTCAAGTGAAGAGGGTAATTTGAACAGCGGTGTGAAATGAGCTGTATGGGTAAACAAGTCAATTGTAACCATTATAGTCGTATATCCCCGGGATGGGGGTAATTCCACAATAAAATCTGTAGCAATGAACTCCCAAAGACGTGTTGGTAATGTAGGTTGATGCAGAAGACCAGCAAGTCTCCTATTGTCGTGTTTGTTTTGATTGCACACAGCACAGGATTGGATGTAGTTTCTTATGTCAGTAGTCATTCTTGGCCACCAGAATTGCCTCTGTATGAGATGAAGGGTACTAGTAATGCCTCGATGTCCTGAATGAAAGGTGTCATGACAGAGATTCATGATTTTATCTCTCAGTCCTTGTGTAGGGATGACCAGTCGTTTGTCCTTGAAGAGATAACCATCTTTGGTGTTCAGGTTCCATTGATTATTCCGGGTGTATTCTTTCCAGAGATCAGAGGAATATGTATGAGCATGGATGTCTTCCAAGAGGAATTTATTTTGTGCCACAAACACAGTTTTTGGAAACATCTTGGGAAAGGCCCTGACCTCGACAGATTCGTAGTCAGGACGTCTGGATAAGGTGTCTGCGACAATGTTATTGATTCCAGGAAGGTGGTTAAATTGAAACTGGTACTGTGCGAAGAGGAAGGCCCAACGGGCCTGGCGACTGTTTCTACATTCCAGGGATTGTAGTACTTGTAAATTCCGATGATCTGTTCGTACTGGCACTGGATATTTAGCTCCCAGGAGTAAATGACGCCAATCAGGGAATGCTTGTCGGATGGCTAATAGCTCCTTCTGCAGGACGGAATAATGGCATTCACTTGGTGTCAATGTATGGCATAGGTATGCAATTGGATATTCCATCTTGTCCTCAAATTCTTGTTTTAGGACTGCCCCAATGGCATAGTCAGAAGCATCTGTTTCCACCAGGAAGGTTCGATCAGTGCCGGGCTGGGCTAGGATAGGACCTTCAGTGAATTTTGTTTTTAGATGTTGGAAGGCCTTCTCTTGTTCTGTAGGCCAAATAAACGGTGTATCCTTCTTTAAAAGTGCCACGATGGGATGTACAATTTCAGAAAATGTTGGAATACATTTTCTGTAAAAATGTGCAAGCCCCAAGAAGGATTGTATCTGCTTCACAGTAGTAGGCACCGGCCACAAACGTATAGAATCTATCTTACCCGGATCCATTCCAATTCCATTAGGACTGAGCACAAATCCAAGGTAATGAACGGTTTGAGCATGAAATAGACATTTTTCAAGCTTGGCCAGGAGTCTGTTTTCTCGTAATCGCTGCAGAACTGCTTTAACATGCTCTTGATGAATCTGAGGATCTTTAGAATAAATCAATATATCATCCAGGTAGACGATAACAAAAAGGAACAACATATCTGAAAACACTCTGTCCATGAATCGTTGAAATACCGCAGGAGCGTTGGCAAGACCAAAGGGCATAACCAAATATTCGAAGTGGCCAAAAGGTGTTCTAAAGGCTGTTTTCCATTCATCACCTTCTTTAATTCTAATGAGATGGTAAGAACCCCTAAGGTCGAGTTTGGCGAAAATAACAGCTCCTCGAACGGCCTGTAGAATGTCAGAAATGAGTGGTAATGGATAACGGTCCTTGAGGATACATTGATTAAGACCACGGTAATCCAAACAGGGTCTTAACTCCTTTGTGTTTTTCTTGGGAACAAAAAATAAAGACGCACCAGCGGGGGAATTTGAAGTCTGGATGGTTCCATTTGCCAAGTTGGTATCCAGCTACTCACGTAAAGCCTTCTTTTCAGGTTCGGATAAAATAAACATTCTCCCAAATGGAATCACTGCGGAGGAATCTGTTTCAATGGTGCAGTCCTCAGGTCTGTGGGGTGTAGGGCTGTACCGAATAGCATATTTAGTATTCGGCCGGATACCGAATAGTTTGTCAACTATTCGGCCGGAGCCGAATAGTGAGCCGAATAGTTTTTTTTTTTTTAGGCCCCCCTATGCAATACAATCTCGGGCCACCGGCTTTGGCCCGGTGGCCCGACAAACACAACATTATTGCGGTGAGGCCGCGGGGGTTCCCTGTGGCCCCGCGGCCTCACCGTGCTCAAGGGGTGAGGGGGGGGCACATTTCACAGCGAGGCCGCCGGGGTCGGCAAAGGGCCCCGGCGGCCTCATGAGTCTGGGGGGGCCGCTCCTGTAGGAGCGGCCCCCCAATGCAAAATAAACATCGGGCCACCGGCTTTGCACCGGTGGCCCGACAAATTGAACATTATTGCGGTGAGGCCGCGGGGGTTCCCTGAGGCCCCGCGGCCTCACCGTGGTGAGGGGGATGGGGGGCACCGAGGCCACCGGGGTCGGCAAAGTGCCCCGGCGGCCTCATGAGTCTGGGGGGGCCGCTCCTGTAGGAGCGGCCCCCCAATGCAAAATAAACGTCGGGCCACCGGCTTTGCACCGGTGGCCCGACAAACAGAACATTATTGCGGTGAGGCCGCGGGGGTTCCCTGAGGCCCCGCGGCCTCACCGTGGTGAGGGGGATGGGGGGCACCGAGGCCGCCGGGGTCGGCAAAGTGCCCCGGCGGCCTCATGAGTCTGGGGGGGCCGCTCCTGTAGGAGCGGCCCCCCAATGCAAAATAAACGTCGGGCCACCGGCTTTGCACCGGTGGCCCGACAAATTGAACATTATTGCGGTGAGGCCGCGGGGGTTCCCTGAGGCCCCGCGGCCTCACCGTGGTGAGGGGGATGGGGGGCACCGAGGCCGCCGGGGTCGGCAAAGTGCCCCGGCGGCCTCATGAGTCTGGGGGGGCGGCTCCTGTAGGAGCGGCCCCCCAATGCAAAATAAACGTCGGGCCACCGGCTTTGCACCGGTGGCCCGACAAATAGAACATTATTGCGGTGAGGCCGCGGGGGTTCCCTGAGGCCCCGCGGCCTCACCGTGGTGAGGGGGATGGGGGGCACCGAGGCCGCCGGGGTCGGCAAAGTGCCCCGGCGGCCTCATGAGTCTGGGGGGGCCGCTCCTGTAGGAGCGGCCCCCCAATGCAAAATAAACGTCGGGCCACCGGCTTTGCACCGGTGGCCCGACAAATTGAACATTATTGCGGTGAGGCCGCGGGGGTTCCCTGAGGCCCCGCGGCCTCACCGTGGTGAGGGGGATGGGGGGCACCGAGGCCGCCGGGGTCGGCAAAGTGCCCCGGCGGCCTCATGAGTCTGGGGGGGCCGCTCCTGTAGGAGCGGCCCCCCAATGCAAAATAAACGTCGGGCCACCGGCTTTGCACCGGTGGCCCGACAAACAGAACATTATTGCGGTGAGGCCGCGGGGGTTCCCTGAGGCCCCGCAGCCTCACCGTGATGAGGGGGTATGGGGGGGGGGGAGTCGGGTCACTTACCTGGTGATTGGGTCCGGGTGCTGGCATAGGAAGTGAGGGAAGGGAAGAACTGTTCCCTTCCCTCGCTTCCTATTTCAACACGTTAGGCTGGTTCCTCTGTGGTCAGACTGCAGAAGCCAATAGGCAAACAGCTTGTTTGGCTTCTGCAGCCTGAACACTGTCAAACATTCTATGATTGGCTGTCATCTCCCAAACAGGGAGAGGGCAGCTAATCATAGAAAGTGGACTTCGGCTTCGAGTCCCTAAACAGAAACTATTCTGCCGAAGCCGGATAGCTGTATTTCAGCCGAACTTCGGCAGAATAGGGACTCGAAGCCGAAGTTCGGTACAGCCCTAGTGGGGTGGAAGAGCCTGAACAATGTCTGTTGAAAACACGTCAGACTAGGTCTGGTAAGATTCCGGTACTTGGATAATGTTGGACACGGTTAAGGAGGATGGTTCATGGTTCTGAGAATTTACTAGGGAAATCCGGGACGTGTCCTGACATAAACAGTGGGACAAACAAAACTCTGAGCCAAGGAACAAGGAACCTGCTGTCCAATTGATGTATGGGTTGTGCTTCTGTAACCAGGGCATGCCTAAAACCATGGGATAGTGGGCAGCCTTTGTGATGTCAAATCATATTCTTTCCTGGTGGTTTTTTATTGACAGTTGTAATTCCTTTGTTTGGTGAGTAATGGGACCTGACGACAAAGGTCTACCGTCGATTCCTTCCATTGGTTGTATCACTTCTTTGAGCTCTGTCGGAATTTTATGAGTGGTGGCCCATTCGTGATCAATGAAAATCCCCATGGCACCGCAGTCCACGAGAGCCAGGATGGGAAAAGATTCATTCTCGGTAGATGTCAGTACAGTTTGTAGAAGCACTAAGGTATTCTGTCCAGGAGTATTCAAGGAAGGAATGGATGTGGAGCAGGCATCTTTCTTCCGAAGCTGTGCTTCGTTTAGGATCGGGAGCTGGCATTTCCCGAACGCCGAGGTGGTGCCATAGGACATACTCTAACTAGATGTTTGTCAGAGGCACAGTACATGCAGAGACCAGTATCGATTCTACGGAGCCTTTCTTGTGGAGAAATTGGCCCCCTGAAGGCACCTAGTTGCATGGGTTCTGGATCCGGGGTACGTGGAGCAACGGTCTCTTTGGTAGTTGGGTATTCAGTAGTTGTCTTTGGAAATGTTTTCACCTTTTTTTTCTCAGCCTTTCTCTCCTAGATCCTGAAATCTATCTGCAAGGAAAGATCCACAAGGGCCTGGAAGGTTCCTGGACGTGCCACTCTGGCTAGCTCGTCCTTTACTTCATCATTTAAACCCCTTCTGAAGAGAGTAAAACTGACTTCTTGCGACCAATCTGCTTCTTTGGCTAGCTGCTTGAAGCGAGTCACATAAGAGAGCATATCCTGACTCCCTTGCTTAAATTCAAGAAGTCTTTCTTGTGCACTGTAGACAAGCTCTGGTCGATCGAACTTGGCTTTTAGGGCATCCACAAATCCTTCGTAGTTATCCAAAAGTTGATCTCCCGAATTAACCAATGGAGTTGCCCAGGTTAAGGCATTACCCGTTAAGTGGGATATCATGAATCCAACCTTTGCTCGCGGTGTTGAAAAATAGTAGGGTTTGAAAGTGATGTGCACTAAGCATGAATCTAGGAAGGAATGCAGGGACCTAGAAGATCCATCATACTTGTCCACAACACCTCCTACCAGAATGCTTTCTTTGACTGCGGAATCATGGGATAGAACCAGCGGTTTTAAAGCTGCATTTTCAGCTTTGAGATTTTGAACCTCGGTAGTTAATTCTTGCATACCTCTCATGAGGTCTTGGACTGCCGCTTCCATATCTGTTTCCGTATCAGGTTCTAGGCGTCTCAATCTGTCAGAAGCTTCCTTCTTTCTCACCTTTTTCTCCTTGCTTGTGTTCTTCCGGGACGAGGCTTCTTTCTTTTTCACCGTCCGTGACTTGTACAAGCCGAAACGCGAGTCCTCGGGTTCCAGCGTGGAAGCCGGCCGCCAAGCCGGTAGCATTCAATTTCCAGGAACAATGTCAATAAATCCAGGAAGGAAGATATCGGAAGGTAAGGATAAAGGGGAAAGGGGTTCCAGGAGCAATGAGGAAGATAGAATGCACGAAGCACAGAGAGCGAACTCGAACAACGTCTAGTAACTCGCAGGGGTAGAGATGTGACGCGCGGAGCCGCGGGGGCGTGCTGGTTTTCTAGGAAGCTGGCGAGTGCACACAAAGACTAGACTGTAACAGTTCTGACTCGTGGGCCATCTTGGATGAGTCGCAGAGTTAATGCCGTGGTGCATCATGGACCATGAAGTCCAGAAGGGTCGAAACCGGCTATTCATGAAAATGTGTCAACTTGAAGCTAGTTTCCACCCATCTGTAGGAAGGAGAGTGAATGGCATGTCTGGGTCCACTTTTTTTATTGTAGGAAACCCCTGCAGAGCAGACCCCTTTCAGAGGGACGAAGTATGTGATTTGAGGGAGACAGATGGCTGTTCTCACTACAAACTTCAAGGAAGACCTGCACTTTGATCAAGATCCCCAGAGAGCTCAGTTAACAAGAGACTGTTTGATCTACAATAGACAGGAAGATGGGTGGGACTTAGAAGTACATGTTGTCACGTCTTACCTTTCCTTTTGCAAAGTACTCTTGTCGTGACCTCAGGCATAACTGAAGATTGTTGGACTGGGACCTAGGATTGGTTCATTAAGGTAGGGGTAGCCTGTCACCACTCACTGGGGTCCATTTGGATTTAAAAGAGGGCTGGGCTCCTCTCTTAGCAGATCAGCTGATGACTTTGAAAGAAGTAAGAAGAAGGACTCATTTGGACCCTGGCTGAAGGTACAGTCTGCCTTAAAGCTTCTGCCCGTGAAGGAAGGCCAGGATTTCCAATAGTGAAGTAAGATCCCTCCCCTAAACATCTCACAGGGAACAGAGGGCGATACCGGACTCAGATGACCCATCCTGCAGCTCCAGAACGGGTACACAGCCAGCACACACCGTGCCCTGCTAGGTTCTCACAGCAAGTTTCCTAGGTGGGAAGTGCCAGAGAGTCTCTGAAAAAAGGACAGGACTGTTGCCTGCAAACACTGTCCTCAGCTCCATCTTTTAAAGACATTTTCGAGGCAGTCAATCCATCGAACTGCAACCGGCAGCACCGCTGACTGTTGTCACGCTGCAGACACTTAAGGCGTCTAAGATGCATCGACCAGCGTTCCAGATCCGTCAACTAGCAGAGAGACAATTCTTGACCCAGAGCCGCTGTGTATTCCAGCCAGCATCTGTCCGTCCAGCCTCGCTTGTCACCTGATACCCACAGCTGTCTCCCATCTTCAACTCTTTCGCAGGAGCTGCAAAGTGTCCTGGAACCGAATCAACACTTTCGAGCATCAAGATCATCTGAAGCACCAGGTACATTGTGTTTCTTTTCCCCTGGTCCCTCTCTGAAGGTCCCTAGTGACATTGATGACCCCTGCTCCTTTGGTGCTGAAACCAAATAACCTTGAACAGACTCCTTGCTTTACAGACTACCCTCCTGTCAGTACCCAGAGTGCATCCCTTTCCTTCGTGAAACTGTCTGTCCTCTGTGTTCCTTTACAGGGTGGGTTGTATTTTGTAGTGTGATAGAAATGTCTGTTGTAGTCATAATAATAATACAGATATTTGTATAAAACCTTGACTGGTTCCCTTGACAGTTCCATTTATCATTGGGTAATAATTGTATTTTTTCTGTGTTGCAACTAACCAACAATCCTCAACCTTGCAGAGTTAAGCCTGCCGTTCCGTCCACGTTTCCAAAAATTGAACAAGGAGGTTTTTAATTTACTTGTGTTCCAATCCCTTATGGTGTACTAGAGGTGTCGGGCTGATTGATGGTTTAGACACCAATTTTCATCCCTGGACCACAGGAAGTTGATTTGTCAGAGATAATTGGTTATTTATAACGTGCTTAATACCAAAGAGTTTTTTAAATACGGACCTATCATTCAAGCCTGTGTTGCTCTGCATCGTCTTGCTTCCAAGAAGAGCGCATTGCCACTGAGCTATTCTACCTGTGCCTGTGCACTGGGGGTAGTGCTCTGTGGCTAGGGAGAATGTACACTAGCACACAACCTGCCTATTCTTGCATACAGTGTGTCCTTTCCTTCACTGGACCACCGACATGTGCTCCAGTTAGGCACAATATTCGGCAGCATAAATAGCAAGTGCGTTCTCACCTTTATGAAGCTCGAAAAGAAATGTGTAGACCACTACAAATAAATAAACTAAACTAAACTAAACTAAACTAATGTTTTACAGTAACTAGCGCCACCTTCAGGAAACTTTTATGTACTCCATGTAGCCATTCCCCCCTTGTCTTTCAGAAGTCGAATTACTTATTGCCTTTTTTTTGCAAGCGCTTGCCTTTGGGTTTCTGGCACTAAGATAACAGGAAGTGTATTAGGAACCATTTTCACTCGTGCAATAATAATACGATGGGATGCTTGGGTAATAGACCATACAACAAAGAGGTTTTGCTGCAGTTCATCGTAAAGATGTGTGCGGTTGGGCAGAAATTGAGCAAACAGTTTCAGCACAATGATTGCAGGTGTGAAATTGAGCAAATATATAGATTTCCCACACTATTTTCTGCTTCTGTTATAACATATGGATTAACCTAATTGTGGCCCAAACCCCAGTCTGATGTTTCGCATTTCAGAATTGCATCAATATTCATATGCCCTGCTTAGAATTAAGAAAAAGCAAAATACATGTTTAAAAAAATATGTGTCTGACATTTACTTGTACTTATGATAGCATGTGTACAATAGGACCCAGCCTTTACTGAGAGCGAAAACGGTTTTGTGTGTTAGCAAACCTGTGCAAAATTAATTTCCTCCATGTTTTAGAATTAATGGAATATACTTAGAATTGCTTATTTATAACGCTCGCAGACCCAGGATTTGAACCTATGTTTCTGTGTCATCTTGCTTTCAAAACAAGCCTGTTGCCACTGAGATATACTACACGTTAACAGAGACTTGTGCAAAGACTTACTGGGCTTCATTATAATTTTGGCGGTACGGTTGTGAACGGTGCCGGCAAGGCACCGGCACCTTTCATACCGTCCCGCTGAATTACGAGTTCTGACCTGGCAGGCTGTGTGCCACCCGCGAGCGGAACTCTTGATTGCACCGGCACGGTTATTAACGGTGCCGGTGCAACCATGCTCCCCACCCTATTCTGCCCGATGGGGCAGAATGAGGATCGGGAGCACGGCAATACCGCCACCCATGAATGGCCAATTACCAGCCCATTCTACTCATAAGGGACCGGTTAATGCCCAATTGCGGGTGGCGTTGACAGTGCCAGTAGCGAGTTTGGCGGTAGCGTGCCTGTAAAACAGGCACGGCTACCGCCAAACTCGTAATGAACCCCACTGACTTTCCCTAATGCCCAACTCAAAGGCATGCTTTTATATCAGTATTAAAAGGATGGAGGGCTTTTGGGCCCGATTCATGGAATTATTTGCATGGAAAATAGGGTACTTGTGCACGCAAATCCGCCTTTGCTGATTCATGGAATCGAATGCGCAGTATTTTTCCAGGATTTGCGTGGAGTTCACAGAGCGTGGGCGAGGCTTGCGCAGATGGCTGGGAAGGCGGCGGAACACCAAAAATAGGGAAGAACTTACGAAAAAGTGGGCGTTCTGAGGGACAGCCTGCAGGCATTCTCTCGCACGCCCACTATTGCGCGCACAAGATGTATTCATGGATTCGATCACACAACCTCTCAGCCAGGAAATGGTCAAGCAAGTCCTCCAGACAATCTGCCACCCAAAGGCAGGCGTAAGTACACTTGCGCCTAAGATTTGCAGCACCGAGGTGGGATTGCATGACGGATTTTTGTGATGCATGTACTCAACCGAGGTTCCGATGTAACAAAGGGGTGCACATAAGCAGTGTAGCAGGGTGCAGGAACGGTTTACACGGATTTGTACGCAGATTATTAGAATTTAGACCGAGTTACAATTTTTCATACGCAGGTTGTCAGGTTGCCGGGACCAGTTACGGGGGACCCTGCACAGGTTCCTCGAGATGCAGGTCTGCTTGCGGGGGACCCCACAAACTGTTTGAAGGATGCATATATCTGCGCACGGAAGAGAACGCATAGGTAGCTGATCTGGCAGTTTATGCTTTGTGTGTGGGCGTGTTGGGGGCGTTCCGGCCCGACTTGTGAATATGGTTACTTTGCGAACAATTCCACGACTATGCAGGGCGCACATTTTTTATTCTGTGTGCAGACTTGTGCAGTGTCCTTCTCGGCACGGGGCCCTTGCAGGATTTCTGTGCACCTTTCCATGAATCGAGCCCTTGATGTTTTTATATGGTGGTCTGTAGCTTGATGGCACCTTTCTGCAGTTTGTGCATTAACCACAGAGCTATTGATCTAGCTAAATCCTTCAACACCGATTTCAGCTGGAGAATGTATGGTAGGTTCTATTGGAAAAAGAATGGCTACCTGAGCCGCACTGACTCTGCTGCAATTGGAAATTCTTTACTGTGGGATCCCACCAGAGACTTCGTTGTGGTAGGGAACCTTTTTCTCAAACCCCCTCCCTAACACAAATTAAAGTTTGCCTTTCAGGAGAGGTTAATCAGGATCCGCTGTGAAATAACCCACGAGAGGACCGTTTCATTTCCTATAATGTTTAAAGCTTAGTTTGAACAGTTCACAACTTTTAAACCTAAAAAGACTGTAGTTAAATATTTTCTGCAGAGTACTATCCGAACAAGCAACTTCATAGGCGTCTTGACCAGACATTGAAGTGGTCTCGTGGTTTAGGGTCTCGGTCTCCCATCATGGGTTCAAAACCTGTTTAGGCAAAATTTAAGCAGATCAGGTACACTGAAACTCTTGCCAACTTTTAAGCAGGTCAAGAACACTGAAACATTTGAGGGCTGAAAATCGATCCGCTGAGACATTGGGCCTCATTATAAGTATGCTGGTCCGGTAACAACAGTGCCGGTAAGCTACCAGCACCGTTGTTACTGGACCGGAATACTCCGAGTTCTGCGAGTGGGTGCCTTTCTGCCCGCCAGGTCTGACTTGGTGACTGGAAGGGCACCCGCTTGCAGACCTTGACGGTAGCACTGGCATTATTCTTGAATGGTGTTGGTGCTACCATCCTCCCCATTCCCATTGAGTCCAATGGGACTCAAATGGGAATGGGGAGTAATTTTTTCCGGCGTCCGGCAATAGGGAATTACTGGGCCCGCAGGGGCTGTAATGTCCCAGTAAGTCCCCACTGCCGGGCGCTGGATAAAAAAGTACTCTGACGGCAGCCGTGCCATTTGTACTGGCACGACTACCTGCGGACTCATAATGAGGCCCATTGTTTGCCAGATCCCTTATCCAAGTATTCTTGTCCCAATGGCCAACGCTGGTATAAGGCTCTGTTGGGTTGGAAATGCACTTTCAAAGTACTTTGCTATGGCTGCTGTGCTGCTATGACGATTTCTAGATGGGATCCCTAATTAATTTAAGAAATTGAGAAAGAGCCTATGGCCTGAGGGAAACAGAGCACTGTTCCAGAGCGTAATTCATAAGTGCAAAATAAATAACGCACATTTACAAAATTAAAGATAGATAGACTAAAAGTACAATTGTAATATGTATATGGATGTGAGGAAAAAGGTTTTCAGGGCTTGTCTGAAAACAATTAAATCTGGAATGCAATGAAATTCTGAGGGCAGAGAATTCCAGAGTTTTGGATCTGCAGCAATATGTGTTGTTTCCTCGTGGCTGGCTCGGAATGCTCTTACAACACAGTGTGTTCCTGCTCCCAAGAACTTCTCATTGTTACCAGTGATGGTGGTTAGTGGTGATGGATGTTGCCGGATGCCTTTGTTGGCTGAAATGGATTGGTCCTCAGTGGGGGCCAGCAGGCAGGCAGACACAATGCTATTCATTTCTGAGTAAAGAGAGTTCCAGAGTTATGGAGCTGCCAAAGGGATGGCTCTGTTACAAATGGCAGCTCTAAATGTGAGGCTCACCCTGCATCCTCTGTAGCCATTGGTGAACTGAAGGTCACGTAGGGTACTTGGTATACAGAAGTAAAATATAGCAAATAAAAAGACAAACAAAGACTCCATTTTTGGAGTCCAAAGGGTTCCATGAGGATTGTACCAGAGTTTCAATGAGTGCTCATGTTGCTATTGTCACAGGTTTTGACCCATGTTGAATCAATAGACTGGGTAGATGTGGGAATGAGCTGTCGCCCCCATTATTCTATCCCAGAACAAACTAAATCAATAGACTGGGTGGATGTGGGGATGAGCTGTCGCCGCCCACATTCATGCCAGAATCCAGGAGAACTGCGTAGTTTGCGCACACCAAAATGGTCACCTATTCTGCCACCCACCAAGTGCAAAGAAAGGTGGTTCTGTTCAAAATCCATTTTTTTTTAATGTCAAAAAGTTGCTAAAATCATGGGCACAAGACCACTCTAAAGATACAACCTTCTTGTGGGGGGGGTTCCACATCACCACTCTACTGTAGGGATGCCATCAAAACAATGTTAAGCAAGGGTCCTACACTATCAAGCAAAAGACCACTTTATTGAAATGCAGTAATTCAAGACAGATCCCAAAAATGGGTGCAGTACCAGCTTTGTCCACAAACCAGCGCTAGTAACTCTGACAGGGAAACTGTATTTAGGACTTGCAAGAGGGGCAGAGACTTCAAAGCCTGTTGGCTCTTAGCCACCTGCTGTTCCCAGAGGCCAAGAGGCTGAGAACTATTAACACCCCAGAGACTCACAACAGGAGGCAGGACATCACATGGCCCTTCTGAGTGAGAGGGATGGGGTTTCCCCTTCAGCCTGGAGGAGAGACAATAGCCCCTTTCAGTTGAATGGGGTATGTTAATTTTGAATGTTGACTGTAAGCAGAGAGCTGCCTGTGAGCAGAGACATGTGATCCCTGACCCACCCAGCTTCAAGGGGCGGGCCAGACTTGAGTGTGGATTCCTATTGCAGCAAATATATATTTTATAGAAACATTCATAACTTGTTGTAACCAAATGACAGGAATGGACAACTTTGAGATTCTTAATATGAAAAATGCCCTCACGATTTGAGTCCAAACTCCAATTTGTACGGTGTTCTAGGACCAAACCCCGCTATTCATTGATATTACAGACACCGGGTTTATGCTAGAAACCTAGTAAATAGCTGGAATGTGTGTAGAAGGAGGGTGTACATTGGTGTAATTTTTGATACCGATTTAACATTGGTAAACCAATTAAAACGAAATTAAGTTGTCATTTTTTAATGCAAGCCCCCAGGAAGATCAGGGTCGGACAAGCATGGACCATAAGGAATCTGTAATATGTACATGTAATTTCAACAAATTGTGTATCTGGGAAATATGTATTTGGATCAGAAATAGATTTGTGTGCACATTGATAAGGGGAGTGTCTTTCTGCAAGCCATAAAGATGACAACCAACCCAGCTCCCCAATCAAGGGAGAGGGGAGAACTGGGCCAATGACAAGTGAGAGGGGCAGGCTTAGCTAGGCCCAGGCACACACCCATTTTAAAAACACATAAAAGGAACATTGAAACCCAGGTAGAGACATTCACTTTCCACTTTCTTGCGGGACGCTTTGCCGGGAGACTTCAGACTTCACATCCAGAGATCCAGACTTCAAATCCATCAATCTCCAGAACATGTAGCAGAAATTAACTCCAGAATTTGTAGCAGAGAGGCCTGAATCCACAAGCTGAATCCTCTTCAGCAGGCCTCAAAACCAACCAAACTATTCAACAGCCGGGCGAGCTGTTTGAATTTTTTGCCAAGAACTTTTGCAAGAACCTGTAGCAGTATCCAGAAAGCAGTGCTGTATCCGGAACCAGAGAGAACCACAAACCAGACCGTTGTGAGCAGAACCGGTGCTTGACAAACCCAGAGAGCAGAGCTGACCCAGATAGCCGGGACTTCAGAACCACCCGCCAGAAGTCCCGTCCAACCTGACCAGACCTTGACGGATTATTTCAAAAATATAGTGTGAGTACTCAATGTGCCAAAACCAATCTATTAGTTTAAAATAATCAAATCTAAACTATTTTAGCCTATTATAACTGCCTCCTAGAATCGTGTCATTCTGTCATCTTTAAAACTGAAAACTGTCATCTGTCATTCTGAGCTTTAAAATTTCAAATCCGAAAAACTTCTTTGACTAAATCGGCCGTATCTCCGGAACCGTTTGTGCTAAGAGCGAGTCATTTTAAAGCTAAGATTCTAGACTTTCCAACAAACCTAGAACCGACTTGCTACTCCTTATAGGGCCTCCGTAATTACGCTCGACGCACGCGATTAAATTTGACGCGATTTGACATTTTGCACAATTTCAGCCACGTGTAAAAATCAGCAGCTCCTTGCTTTCCTTTGCTAAAATTCTTTTTAACCTGCTAGTTACTCATAGAACATTGCTAAAGTGAGCCTGAACTAATTTAAACTAGATATCACCCACCCTGAACCCCGTATTGGGAATTAAAAGCCTTTATAGCATATTTTTCACTTAATTGCAACCACATCAAAGTATCTTGCCTGTGTTAAAACTCATACCTGTTTTCCTCTAAGCTTGCTAGGGGGGAACTGAATTATATTTGATTGCATTCCTGAGAACTGTGTGTCTTCTTTCCATCTCCTTATATTGCATAAAGGGGGGGAGTGAATTGTCAAGGAAAAGTGATTACATTGTCTTTTGTTGAAGCCATATCAAGTTATTTTCTGTACTGCATTTCATTCATCATTGCGTTTCCTTGAACCATATAACGCATTCTTTCCCACCTCATTCTTCTGTTCCTATTCATAAGTAACCAAGAACTGTGCTACTGTAGGATTACCTCTTGCTGATTACTGCTCATATTCACAAGTGTACTATCCATTATCAATTTATTTATAGAAGTGTGATATATATATATATATATATATATTGTTTAATTTCTCAAATAAACCTTTTAAATTTGCAAAACAAGGCTACTTCTTGGCTCAGTGGGGTCAGGGGGGATTCTAAGAGAGGGGTGTTATACAAGGGTTCATCATCCAGATTATAACTTGCCATAAAAATGCATAAATAAGGGCTTCCCTTGGGCATCCTAGACAAGGCACTGACTTAGTGGGATTGCCTGATTGGAGTCACTTGAAGAGTGGGGGCTCGTAGCAGGGATATTCTGGATTAGTTTACCACTTGTGCAGCTTAATACAGTGTGTCAACTGACCGGATACACATATCCGGTTAGATCACCACGCTGTTTTACACTTTGAAAGCACCCCTCAAAGGAACGCTCTAAGGAAACGGTCTGTTTCGCAAAATAAAATACAAACTTCTGTAAGTCAGGAAGGAACTCAAATTCCAGAATGACGACACTGGTAGACATCAAAATAGCCAGAGAGCACTTCTTACATAAGCTATTTGTGAGAGGTGAATTGACTGAGCAGGGCCAGGATGCGTGTTTGCAGGCAATCACACGACAGGTCACTGCAACTGGGTTAGATATCTGGAGAGATCAGGGTCCCTTACATGTGGCCCTGAGTGAACTATACATGGCTCCTAAAGCTAAAGATGAAAACGACAAGATGGTTAGGATAGCGGCATATTTGTATCTACATATGGGAGCCATGCAGGACAAATGTGCTGAAGGCCAAGATCTGGCAAATAGGCAACAGATTGCGTTAGAGAAGGCCCAATCTGACCTGGTCTCTTCTGAGCAGAGGATGCACAGAAGCCAGGAGTCAGAAAATGAGAGCAGACAGTATCTCATTAAAATCAAAGAGGACATGTGTATTCTGCAACAGTAAAAGTCTGACCAGGATAGAAGATTTCTGGCCTTGCAGAAGGAGTACCAAGAAGGTTTGGACTCTCTACTGCAGAGCCAGAAAAAGCTGGAGCAACAATTAGATTTCAATAGGGCATGTGCTGAGCAGGTAGTCACCCTGCAAAGCCACCTAGATAGGGAAAAGGCAGAGAGCAATAAACTGATCCTGAAAGACCTGGATACCCAGGCAG
Organism: Ambystoma mexicanum; assembly: GCF_040938575.1. Lineage (NCBI taxonomy): Eukaryota > Metazoa > Chordata > Amphibia > Caudata > Ambystomatidae > Ambystoma > Ambystoma mexicanum. The sequence continues at coordinate 1,333,704,111 of NC_090924.1, forward strand.
AGTTTGATCAGGAGCGCCAGAAAGCTGGTGCCCTTCAAAGGCAAAGGGACGACCTGGCGGCACAGATGCAGACTCTTAGTCAGGAAAGGGATACCTTAAGCCAGGAAGTCTGCCATTTAAAAAGAAAAACTGAAGAAAATCACTTGGCCCTCCAGGGGCTGGTTGACCTCCAAAAAGAGCATCAGAACCTGTTAGAGCACACCAGGAGGGTGGAAGAGGCTCTGGCAAGAAAGGAGCAGGCCAGTAGGGATGGGACACAGGACTTAACCCTCCTGCAGCAAAGACTGGCCCAGTACTCCAGGACCAATCAGGAGGCACAGAGAGAGAAGGAGGCTATCTGTCAGCACAATGATAGGATCCAGCAACAGGTAGCCATGCAGGAGAGATTGATAGAGTCGAGTAAGGCCTTGGTTGAGAAGCTGAAAGCCCAGGCTCTTGCATTGGAAAAGGGAGCAGGGGCTGATAGAGATGAAGTTCGCTGGGAAAGGGAAACGCCTGAGCATAACCTCAGGAGCCCTAGAACCAGAGGCTTTCATCTCTACCAGTCCGTGGACTCCGCCACCCCCATGCTCCCTGGCGCACATGAGCACGGGGCCACAGGGATGGCAGATTACTATACAGCTTAAAGTATGGGGCTCATAGGCCAGTAGCACCCAGGAATGGAGGGGCGGGCATCCGGGTATGGGCACCCAAGCACAGTGCAATTTAGTGGGGAACCCCAGGAGAGTAGGCCCACTAAGGGCATCCTGAAAACCTCTGCCCAGTTAGGTCAGTGGGGGAGGGGGGTACCCATCAAATCCTGGCAGCAAGGAGGGATCTGAAGACTCCTCTGAGCGTCACAGGACACAGGAGACCAGGTTCCCACATTCTGCCAGCCATTCCCAGGCTCGCAGAATCTGGGAAAACCTGGAAGATCAGACAGGCACCTCTGGGAGCAGTGCTTCTGAGTCGGAGGATGAATGGACCAGGGTTACCCGAACCAAAAAGGCCAATAAGTCCAAAAGGGCCTTGCTTAAGGACCCATTGAAACAAATAAAGGCAATAAGGAGTGTCATCACGCCTTACCATAAGAACGCCAAGTATTCTGTTTGGGAACACTTGGATCTTTACGAGCAAATGATGGAGACTTTCCATGTGAAGGACAGCCAAAGCTGTATTCAATATGTAAAGTGGACCTTCTCACCAGAATACTCCAGTTTCTTTGCGGGGCTGGAGGACCAAAACCATTCAAGATGGTCCACCTACAGGGCGGCCATCTTGAAACATTTTTCTGTTCACAGAACTCCACAAGAGGCTCGCAAGGCAGCCTACAATTTGCAATGTGGGGAGGATCAGGCCCCACAAGAGTTCGTGCAAGAATTGGAGCGTGCCTTTGCGCAGACCACCAGAAGGGTGCTCACGGACAGCAGAGGGTTCATCAATACGTTTTTCCATGCTCTCCCCAAATACATAATGACCCAGCTCGTGAGAGATTTTCACGAGAAAAGATCTTTAGACTGGGTCATTGAGCAAGCCACCTGGATCTATGAGGTGCAGAAGCCCATAGAAAACAAAAGTAATGCGCAGAAAAGCCCCAAACCAACCAGCACCCCTGCTGCTGCCAAGGTGGCAGAGGTAAAGGTTGCCCCCGTTTTAGATTTGGAGATGGGCGGGCCTAAAAACCTTCCTGCACCAAATAATCCTAGGCCCAGACAGGGAGCCTAGGAGGTAGTCCCATAAATGTGGTCCCTCACTCCCCTGATTATGTCAGTCCCCGCTACAAGGGAAACGGACCCATCCTGGGTTATGTGTGGACTCGTCCAGCCCAAGGGGGGGATCCAGCCAAGCACCTAACCCAGGGAACTTCCCTCCTAACTTCCCACAGGAGGGCAGAAATTCTCTAAATCCTGGGCAGAACTTTTTCCCCAGGTATCCGCCCAACTTCCAACCCCAAAATCATCCATCCTTCTTTCCCCAGTTCCCTGAGCCCAATCTGGGAGAGGGGAGGCCAAGGGTGGAGGGGTACCAAAATCTTCCCAACCAGGGGTACTACCAGAGAAGGGATAGCTACCCTTCCAGGGATCAGCCCAGGGGAGAAAATAGAACCCTGTATCAGCCTGAGCGGGTTTCACAACTTGAGCGCCAGGTTCAGAACATGGCACAGGATTTGGGCCACATGCTGAGGGCACAACAGAACCCTCAGATCGGCATGCCGGCACAGAATGCACCAAACTCTGGACCTGGTGCTCCAGAACAATGACGGGGCCAGCACCCTGATAACCCACCGGTTCCCAGGGAGGAGGCACAAGGGGAAGGGGGTATAAAGCCTTGGAGGAAGCTTCCATCCCCACGTGTAAACAGCCCCTGGAAACCCAGGAACCGGAAACAAAATCTCCTGCCCCTGAAAGACTGCCTCCAAAGGAGCAGAGGGGGGGTGGGAGAAACAAAGTACCCAAACAGGCCCAGTTTGGGGAGGAGGTACAGATCTTCCAATTTGAGGGAGAGGGATCCTCAGAGGATCCTGGGAAAAGGATCTTCTCCTTTAGAGATGGGGGAACTCCTCCCAAAGAAAAATGGGTCCCATGGGATTCCAATCCAGACTGGGGAGATATGGAGACTGAGCTACCGCCGCCCATCATCTCATCCCAGAACCCACAATACCGAAATCCCCTGGTTCAAACCCATCCTGGTGACTGGCTCCAAAAAGGGGGGGCGGCCCAGAACCGGAACCAGGGGAACCCACAATGGCTCTGATCTCCAGTTGTCAACTTTTTATTTTAGATTCCCAAGGCTATCCACAGAATTCTGTCCAAATCTCTTCTCTTGCAATGTCCAAAACCAGAAAATTGGCCCACCAGTTGTCCAAAAATGTGCATTATCTGTGCCCTCTTGAGGAGAAGGAGGGAAGATATTATGCCCCGGTACAAGTACAGGGGCAGGGTACAATTTCAGCGCTGGTGGACACTGGATCTCAAGCTACCCTTCTGTCCAGAAGGGCCTTTGATGAACTGAATTTAGGAAGGGGAGAGAATTATCGTATTCCTCTCACCTCTCTTCCTGGACAACTCCAGAACTTTGACAGGAAGGAAATTCCCATCGAGGGGACAGCAGATTTGAACATTAAAATTCTGCGTCACAGGTTGAAACACCCGGTCATAGTAGTGACTCCAGAGGGCACCCCTTGTTTACTAGGGAACGACCTCCTGAGAAGGTTGTCACCCCTAATAGATTGTGTAAACAAGATCCTCTGGACCCAGACTAGCCGACCAATAAAATTAAAACAGAGTGTCAACCATGGTAGTTTAAATGGCACCTGCCACATGGTTGAACAAAAATCTGACCAAGTAGAATTTCACTTCCAGAACAACCAAATTCCAGACGTGACAGTAATAGCAGTAGGACAACAGACTGGTGATGGGGGGTCCTCTCTATTTCTGAAAATCAACCTTCCTTCCAGTTTAAGGTGGTATTCCACACTGGAAGGAAACACTCTGAAATTCTTTACCAATCCACAATCAGACACTCCCACTCCTATAGTCCAGAAAGATGTGAAATCAGCTCAGAGCCTGGCTGATATTCATCAAATTGGAGATCAGTTGTTCATCCCTGTTCAGTTAAAGGATGGGGAGAACTCTGTTCTCGCTCGCGTGTGTGTGAACAACGGTAAGAGCTTCATCAGCGAAGCCATGTGCCGCCAACTCCCAAAAGATCCAGCCATTCCCACATTCAAACTGATAGATAAATGGGGAATGGACCTGGAAGCACCCAATTCCAAACATCTCCTGCCAAGCAGGTGTATGCTCAAAATCTCCATTGGCAACAAGAGCATAGTCCATAATTGTTGGGTCCTGCGAGACGTCACTGCTGCCTTTTACTTAGGAAGTGACATTCACAATCGCTTTGCAATTAGTTTGGACCTAATAAACTTCAAAGCTTGGTCCCGATTAGTGGATAATCCCATGGGCTTTGATGATTCAGAAAAAGCATTTAGGTTAGCTCAATTGCTACCTTATGCAGTTGAAATTCAGATTAAAGAGGAAGTCACCATCCCAGAAAGGACCCGACAATTCTCCCTGGAAGTGAAAGTTAAAAGAGGACAGAAATTGAAAAACCCTGATGCTTATATTCATCTAAATGCTTCTCTCCAATAGAAATGGTTAGGGGTAAACCCAACACCATTAGTCAACATAGAACATGACACCATTCCAATAGAGGTGGATAACAGCGATTTACAGAGTATTACTCTAGCCGCAGGCACCATCATTGGAATGGCGGTTGATGACCGACATTTCTCCATTGATTTAGGAAATGAACTGTTAGGACCGATCCCCAAGGACTGTTTTGACAGTGACAGTGAGGACAATACAACACCAGACAGGATTTTCACCCGGCATGGGGGGAACTTCCTGGTGTACACTTCTTGCCCTTATGGTAAGGAAGATGTGACTTCAGAGGGGATGAGGTGATTTTCCAGGTCCATGAGGGCTGCCTTTCCCACCTGAAGCCTCCGGTCCAAATCGGCACTCTGACCAGGGACTTCTCCACCCAGCTGGAGGAGGCCACTGAGATAGCAAAACCAGAAGTCTTTCCAGGCTTCAGGCAGATGGTGGAAGAGAGAGTCAACCTAGCTGATGCCTGCGTGACTCTGGAACAGAAGCCAAAGTTGAAACAAGTTTTCTTGGATTTCCAAGATTTCTTTGCGGTAGACTCATATGACGGTGGTCGCACCGACATCCACACCACAACAATTCCCACGGACCCTGGAATGACTCCAGTGTTTGTGAAGCAATATCGGTTGCCTCTCGCATCCATGGAGTCCCTTACTGAAATAATTAAGAACCTTGAGTCCTGGGGAATAATCTGTCCAGTACACAGCACCTTCAATAATCTGGTGCTGGGAATAATGAAGCCAAACGGCCAGTGGAGACTCTGCGCGACCTTAGGGAGCTCAACAAACGGGTCCATACTTCCTGATGGCCTCTGCCCTACATTGACCAAGGGCTGGCCCAGATTCAGGGGTCACAGGTATTCACAGCAATAGACCTGACCAATGGATACTGGACCGTGCCGGGCAGTAGGGAGGACCGGCACGGTCCAGTATCAAACTGTATCAAAGCCATCAATACAAACTGGCTTTTACCTTTGGGGGCCAGCAGTACACATGGGCCCGGACTCCCTTCGGATACCTCAACTCCGGCAATGAATTCAACATTTTCCTACATAAGGCCATGCCCGACCTGGGTGCGAGGGGTAACCTGGCTTATGTAGATGATGTCCTCATCAAAAGTTCATCTGTGGAGGAACACATAGCGGAGATCCGTTATGACACAGTTCAGAAAGCACAGTGGTGTAGCACCCGTGTTAATTTCTTGGGGCATGAGATTACTCCTCAGGGTCTCTGTCCCCAGGAAAAGAAAGTGGAAGCACTCCAGAAACGGAAGGATCCCACAACTCTGCGGGAACTAAGGAGCCTCCTTGGACTGACTAATTACAGCAGAAAGTTCATTGAGGGCTACGCAGATATCACCAGACCCCTGATTCATCTCTTGAAGGGGGGGAACAAGTGGGAATGTGGTCCAGAACAAGCCGAGGCAGTAAGACAACTCAAGAGAAGCCTCTCACAAGCGCCTTGCCTAGCTTACCCTGTCAGAAACAAGGAATTTTTCCTGGAGACTGGGTTCTCTAATACGTGCTTGACGGCAGTATTATACCAAAAGCATGACAAGGTCAAAAAAGTAATCTCCTATGCGAGCAAAACTTTATCCTCTGTGGAGGAAAAATTCAACGATTGTGAAAAGGCACTCCTGGCAATGGTGTGGGCATTGAAGAATTACGGCCCGTTCATCCAGGGGGAACACATCACAGTGGAGACTCCACACCAGCCTCTGCAATATCTCCAAAGTGACAGAATCCGGGCCGGGAATGTGAGTAATTCCTGAATTACTTCCTGGATTCTGTCAATGCAAGGCTTTCCTGTGGAGGTCAGATATGGCCAAAACAAGAAGAGTCCCCTCGCGCAAGGTCTGGCTGACTTGCATGATTGAGCCAGAGAAAACTGTCTCGAGGACGAAAGTCTAAAAATCAAGGACAACATGGAGGTATACCTTAATTCCCCACACAAAGTCTTTGAAGAAGACAAGTGTGAGGGAATGCCCACTGTCTATGTGGATGGATGCTCTTACCATGTTGACAACAACGGGGAGAAAGAACTGGTGGCCGGCATAGGGAATGCATGGGTGACGGAGTTTCCAAAACCCTCCGCTGGATACAAAATTGGTCCCCGAAGTAGTCAAGTGGCAGAGTTGATGGCTGTGCATCAGGCCATCCTCACTGCTGTCCAACATCAACTCCACGAACTGGTCATAATCACAGATTCGGATTATGTACGGAACGGGTTCGTGGAGCACCTGGTTAATTGGAAAACCAGAGGCATGTTATGTGCTAATAACAAACCCCTGAAACATGGGAAGTTAATACAAAATATTGATGATCTGGTCACATCGAATGGGATGACCATCTACTGAAAAAAGATCAAGGGTCATTCCAAAGTAGAGGGACCAGACAAAACTGGAAATGACTTAGCTGATCAGCTGGCCAAAACCGGGGCCATCCAAGGGGAGCTAATAGAAATAGAGTCCCTGTTGGGGGAAATCCAGGTCACTGCTATCACTAGGTCCCAGACAAATGCTCACAATGATCTTTCAACTGCACAATGGAGTAAGGAGACCCCTGCTGCTGATTTAATTACAGCTCAGAAGGGGGATCCAATCATTGGTAAGTTTTACCAACACCTTGAGGACCCTGAGAACTTTCCCCTGACGGATACCGATTACATTGGGAAAGAGGACCTAAGAGTGTTGATGAAATGTCCAACAATGTTCAGAATCAAGACGGTTTGTTGGTAAGGAAATCCAAAGCTGGCCATGATCAGTGGGTGGTCCCTACCTCATTCCGAAGCCTGTTGTTAAGTCACGCCCATGATGCGGCCGCCGCCGGTCACAGGAGGTTTCACACAACACTGGAAATCTTAAGAGAGGTTGCATACTGGCCTCACATGGGGCAGGACCTAGACCAATACTTGAAGGGGTGTCTTGTGTGTGCACAATTTCAGCCAATATCCCTCACACACCGGGCGCCTCTCCAAAAGAGGGGAATGACACTGCCATGGTCAGATTTACAAGTGGACTACATAGGCCCTGTAATTCGCTCGTCTAGAGGAAACAAGTACATGTTGACCGTTACATGCTTGTTTACCAAGTGGGTGGAATGTCTCCCGGCCCCAAACTGCAAGGCAGAAACAGCAGCTGCCCTGATGATTAACCACATCTTTTCCCGTTTTGGCCTACCTCAAAGGATTGAGTCAGACAGAGGTAGCCATTTCACCAGCAAAGTAATGACAAAGATGTGGGAGATACTGGGGGTCAAAAGGAAGTTACATATTGCTTACCGGCCAGCTTCCTCTGGGGCAGTAGAACGCTACAACCGAACCATTGGGAGCATCTTAAAAAAGTTTGTGGCAGATTCTGTGCCAAGTTGGGATATCCGACTACCTCTGGTCCTAATGGCCATCAGATCTACCCCTTCATCTGCAACTAAAATGTCACCATTTGAGTTGATGGCTGGACGCAAGTTGGTGCTTCCCCAGCATTTGCTCTACAGAACCCAAGAACAACCGTTGATAAATGCCTCCACAACTCATGAGTATGTGGAGAAAATAAGGAAACACCTCCAAAATGCTTTTTCCTGTGCTCAGCGGAATCTAGAAAGATCAGCTGATAGCATGAAGACCCACTACGACCTGAAAACCACCAGGAAAGTATACGAGGTGGGGGACCGGATCTATCTATACAATTTCCAAAGGAACCAGGCCAAACAGCGAAAATCTTTGCCTGCATGGAAGGGAACGTTTAAATTATAGACAAAATCTCCCCTGTAGGCTATAAGAACCGCATCCCCAAAGGTAGTCTGGCGGAAAGGGAAGACAAGTGGGTCCATATCAATCAGCTAAAGTGTTGCCATCCCAGGCACACGCTGCAGCAACTGGAGGAGTCCTCTGCAATACCAGAGGGGACCGCTCCAGATTAATTCAGTTCCCATCCTAAAATATCCCACATATAGTCTCTAAAATATTATGATTTGAAAAAAAAAATGTTACATATTATATCTTGTTTTTCAAAATAAGAATGCTATGATCTATTCTTGTGATTTATAAAATGTATATGTCGCCCCACTATATCAATAGTGGTGGAAAAATGTCTATGAATAGGTATTGCTGCTTTTGCTTTGTCGTCCTAGGAGAAAGAAAACCTGGAGACTGGCCAAGGAGGACGACCGGGGACCGGGAGCAAAGATCCGAGGGGCCCGGGGTACCGCCCAATATTCCCATCTGGACCGGCGAGGAGAACCGATCGATCAAACTGGGTGGAGGAAAAGATGCTGAACTGTGCCATCTACAGAATTGGAAGAAGATATTGCGGACATACCAGCTCAGGGATCAAAACATCCTTTGCACCCGATTGCCCCTAGACTCAATTAAAGCGCAGTCGGGTGGGGGGATTTGTCAAGGGTTTTGACCCATTTTGAATCAATAGACTGGGTAGATGTGGGGATGAGCTGTCGCCGCCCATTATTATATCCCAGAACAAACTAAATCAATAGACTGGGTGGATGTGGGGATGAGCTGTCACCGCCCACATTCATGCCAGAATCCAGGAGAACTGCGCAGTTTGCGCACACCAAAATGGTCACCTAATCTGCCCCCACCAGTGCAAAGAAAGGTGGTTCTGTTCAAAATCCGTTTTTTTTTTTAATGTCAAAAAGTTGCTAAAATCATGGGCACAAGACCACTCTAAAGATACAACCTTCTTGTGGGGGGTTCCACATCACCACTCTACTGTAAGGATGCCATCAAAACAATTTTAAGCAAGGGTCCTATACTATCAAGCAAAAGACCACTCTATTGAAATGCAGTAATTCAAGACAGATCCCAAAAATGGGTGCAGTACCAGCTTTGTCCACAAACCGGCACTAGCGGTCTAAACTCTGACAGGGAAACTGTATTTAGAAGTTGCAAGAGGGGCAGGGACTCCAAAGCCTGTTGGTTAATTAAAAATCTTAGCCACCTGCTGTTCCCAGTGGCCAAGAGGCTGAGAACTCTTAACACCCCAGAGACTCACAACAGGAGGCAGGATATCACATGGCCCTTCTGAGTGAGAGGGAGGGGGTTTCCCCTTCAGCATGGAGGAGAGAGACAATAGCCCCTTTCAGTTGAATGGGGTATGTTAATTTTGAATGTTGACTGTAAGCAGAGAGCTGCCTGTGAGCAGAGACATGTGATCCCTGACCCACCCAGCCTCAAGGGGCGGGCCAGACTTGAGTGTGGATTCCTATTGCAGCAAATATATATTTTATAGAAACATTAATAACTTATTGTAACCAAATGACAGGAATGGACAACTTTGAGATTTTTAGTATGAAAAATGCCCTCACGATTTGCGTCCAAACTCCAATTTGTACGGTGTTCTAGGACCAAACCCCGCTATTTATTGATATTACAGACACCGGGTTTATGCTAGAAACCTAGTAAATAGCTGGAATGTGTGTAGAAGGAGGGTGTACATTGGTGTACTTTTTGATACCGATTTAACATTGGTAAACCAATTAAAAACGAAATTAAGTTGTCATTTTTTAATGCAAGCCCCCAGGAAGATCAGGGTCGGACAAGCATGGACCATAAGGAATCTGTAATATGTACATGTAATTTCAACAAATTGTGTATCTGGGAAATATGTATTTGGATCAGAAATAGATTTGTGTGCACATTGACAAGGGGAGTGTCTTTCTGTAAGCCATAAAGATGACACACAACCCAGCTCCCCAATCAAGGAAGAGGGGAGAACTGGGCCAATGACAAGTGAGAGGGGGAGGCTTAGCTAGGCCCAGGCACACACCCATTTTCAAAACACATAAAAGGAACATTGAAACCCAGGTAGAGACATTCACTTTCCACTTTCTTGCGGGACGCTTTGCCGGGAGACTTCAGACTTCACATCCAGAGATCCAGACTTCAAATCCATCAATCTCCAGAACCTGTAGCAGAAATTAACTCCAGAATTTGTAGCAGAGAGGCCTGAATCCACAAGCTGAATCCGCTTCAGCAGGCCTCAAAACCAACCAAACTATTCAACAGCCGGGCGAGCTGTTTGAATTTTTTGCCAAGAACTTTTGCAAGAACCTGTAGCAGTATCCAGAAAGCCGTGCTGTATCCGGAACCAGAGAGAACCACAAACCAGACCGTTGTGAGCAGAACCGGTGCTTGACAAACCCAGAGAGCAGAGCTGACCCAGATAGCCGGGACTTCAGAACCACCCGCCAGAAGTCCTGTCCAACCTGACCAGACCTTGACGGCTTATTTCAAAAATATAGTGTGAGTACTCACTGTGCCAAAACCAATCTATTAGTTTAAAATAATCAAATCTAAACTATTTTAGCCTATTATAACTGCCTCCTAGAATCGTGTCATTCTGTCATCTTTAAAACTGAAAACTGTCATCTGTCATTCTGAGCTTTAAAATTTCAAATCCGAAAAACTACCTTGACTAAATCGGCCATCGGCCAGGAGCGAGTTTTAACTGTCATCTTAAAGCTAAGATTCTAGGCTTTCCAATGAACCTAGAACTGACTTGCTACTCCTTATAGGGCCTCCGTAATTACGCTCGACGCACGCGATTCAATTTGACGCGATTTGACATTTTGCACAATTTCAGCCACGTGTAAAAATCAGCAGCTCCTTGCTTTCCTTTGCTAAAATTCGTTTTAACCTGCTAGTTACTCATAGAGCATTGCTAAAGTGAGCCTGATCTAATATAAACTAGATATCACCCACCCAGAACCCCCTATAGGGAATTAAAAGCCTTTTTATCATATTTTTCACTTAATTGCAACCACATCAAAGTATCTTGCCTGTGTTAAAACTCATACCTGTTTTCCTCTAAGCTTGCTGGGGGGGAACTGAATTATATTTGATTGCATTCCTGAGAACTGTGTGTCTTCTTTCCATCTCCTTACATTGCATAAAGGGGGGGAGTGAATTGTCAAGGAAAAGTGATTACATTGTCTTTTGTTGAAGCCATATCAAGTTATTTTCTGTACTGCATTTCATTCATCATTGCGTTTCCTTTAACCATATAAAGCATTCTTTCCCACCTCATTCTTCTGTTCCTATTCATAAGTAACCAAGAACTGTGCTACTGTAGGATTACCTCTTGCTGATTACTGCTCATATTCACAAGTGTACTATCCATTATCAATTTATTTATAGAAGTGTGATATATATATATATTGTTTAATTTTTCAAATAAACCTTTTAAATTTGCAAAACAAGCCTACTTCTTGGCTCAGTGGGGTCAAGGGGGATTCTAAGAGAGGGGTGTTATACAAGGGTTCATCATCCAGATTATAACTTGCCATGAAAATACATAAATAAGGGCTTCCCTTGGGCATCCCCGACAAGGCACTGACTTAGTGGGATTGCTTGATTGGAGTCACTTACACTATGATGAATCTGGCAATTTCTGGAGGTAAAGTGGAAGATTCAAATCCAGCTATACTGTGTTTATATAGCATTTATCCTACCATTCAGCTGCTTCACTGCACTTTCAAAGGAGGCACGCAATGGAAGTGGAGGCAGCTGATGACAAAAGTGAACGGGATGAAAGTGGAGGCAGGTGATTACAAAAGTGAAGAGATTCACAAGCAAGCACCAGATGTGCAGGTGTCGCTGAAATCTTGACTTTTCCTGTTCTTGCGATAATTGCTGAAATCGTGCAGAGAGGTCAGTCTTGTGCATGAGATGACCCGCCACCAGTACAGGAAATTGGTCAGACGGAGCAGGGCTCCGGCAAAGAATGTCTTGCTTCTCCAGACCCAGGAGGTCCCAGAAACCACTCTTCCAAATCCTGTGCTTCATTAAACAGACTCCTTTCAGAAGACTCTGCTTTCGTGCTGAGTCTTCATCAGTCTGCTCGTTGTAGTACAGGCTGCTCCCTCTGCACAATTGTTCAGCTAGCGCTCAGAACATGCATGTGTACATAGACTGCAGAAGCCACACATACAGCTCTGCAGCTGTTCAAACTGGTATATATGTCCTGCATTTTACAGACATCTCTTTATAAGAGTGAATAGGGTGACCAATCCAAACAGATGAATCTATTATTCGTGTTGAAGGTTTTCTTTATGTTTTCTTTATGAATATGTTGTTCCCATAACGCTCTTTGCTTTTATGCAAATCGCCAGGATTGAGTTCTATATAGAGATACAGTGTTGCACAATCTGGCCTTGGGACACACCCTTCGCCCGGCCCTCTCTTCCCAAAGCCCCACCCCTCCTACGAAGTGACTGTTCCCCCAATAAATGTTTTCCATTTCCAGCATGCCAGCCACCAAAACATATATCTCGCAATGCAGGACAGGTTTGGTTTTAATAGGCAATAGTTCGGTTAGTGCAGGGACAGCTGGTTTATCAGATATGTGTGCAGTACTTAATCACTAAAGAAGAGGGGTTTTGTAAACTATTTTACTGGTAGCCAACGTGTGCGCTTCAGTACTTTTGAAATATGGTCCGATCTCTACAGACCATGGAAGAAAATTAGAGTTTCGCAAGTGTTGATTTCGGGACACCAACAGTGATAATTTTTCAGTATTTAATGCAGGAACATTTTTTATGTTATGTGACTTCACGTTCATACCATGCAAATCACCATTGTAGTAGTTTTTATACGGTGTAGAGTCCTTAGGATAATTACAGAGTTAACTTATGTTATGCTAAAGGCTTTTATACTGCACCCATCGCCACTGCACTGGTCTCATAACAAGCCTAGTGCAGTTTGTTTGGCCATCGGTTCCATTAGGAAGTGGAGATGATGGAACGGGTTGGTGGGGACGTCACTGATCTACATCGTTGGCAGGGATGTCATTGATCTACGTCGTTGGCGGGGACGTCATTGATCTGCATCGTTGGTGGGGATGTCTTTGATCTGCATCGTTGGCAGGGATGTCATTGATCTACATCGTTGGTGGGGACGTCATTGATCTACATCGTTGGTGGGGACGTCATAGATCTGCATCCGTTCGCAGAGACGTCATTGATCTACATCGTTGGTGGGGATGTCTTTGATCTACATCGTTGGCAGGGATGTCATTGATCTACGTCGTTGGTGGGGACGTCATTGATCTGCATCGTTGGTGGGGACGTCATTGATCTGCATCCGTTCGCAGGGTCGTCATTGATCTACATCGTTGGCAGGGATGTCTTTGATCTACATCGTTGGCAGGGATGTCATTGATCTACGTCGTTGGTGGGGACGTCATTGATCTGTATCGTTATCGAGGAGGTCATTGATCTGCCTCGTTGGCAGAGACGTCATTGATCTACATCATTGGCGGGGGCGTCACACTGATCTGCATCATTGGCGGGGACGTCATTGTTCTGCATGGTTGGCGGGACGTCAATTGATCTGCATCATGTGCGAGATTTGGAAGTTGGCTTAGAAGTGTGGTGGGTGCAGCCTGGAGATAAGACCACGTTCACCCTACTGGGGTTTTTCTTGCATGCATAAAACCATCAGCTGGTTGCTTGCACACTGTCACTGAGCAGGGTTTGATGTAACAACCCCTGAGAGTGTGCCGCACCATCTGCCATGCAGCCACAAAAACCATCATGCAACTGCATGGCAAACTATACAGTCTACAACAACCCTGAAATGTGTAGGTTTTCACATGAGCCAAGGAACACTTTCCTATGATTATCTTAAGAAAGGCCCTGATTTCTGAGTACTGCACCTAATTATGGAATACAGCAACATCAGGACTTTCATTGGGAATCAATAATATTGCCAGTCCAAGAAAGCAGGCTCTCTTCTATGGACCAGGACTTATTCTCCATCACCAAGGTGCACCCTCTCCCTCCCTCCTTCTACATGAAGGTAATGAAGACCTCTCCAGATACTGATTAGGCTCCATCCCTGTACATGTGACCCCAAATCTGGCAAACTCTGTACCCCTCCCCCTTCCGTGTGCAGTGTTGCATTGCCGACCAGCTACGTTGTGCTACAGAATCCTCCCGCGCGCATAGCAGTTTGGGGTTCGACAAGGGTTTTCGGAGTGACAGCGTCTTACACTCTAGGAGGATGGCTGCGACCCAAGGTTTTTAGCGCACTGGATGCTTCCTGAAAAAGGCGGGCTTGCAATCCATTTCGGAAGTGATCTGGCTTTGAGGCTAAGTACAGAATTCCCCATTTTGAAAGCGCCTCCAGATGAGGATTACATCACTTTCTGTTGTTTCCGGATTAGCGTGTCCAGATGTCCTACAACACACTGTGTTCCGGCTCCCAGGACTTCGCATGTTTATCATTGATGTAAGTGCGTGCTGATGGATGTTGCTGGCTGACTGGGTTGGCTAAGATGGATTGTGCCTAAAGTGGGAGCCAGGGAGGAGTAAACAAATTAGAGGTTATTGTTATTATTATTATTATTATTATTATTATTATTATTATTATTATTATTATTATCATTAATATTATTATTATTATAATTATTACTATTTTTACTATTAGTAGTAGTAGTAGAGTTATTGAGCAAGGAGCTATCTACGCAAAGCAACAGAGCACTTTTCAAGGCTTGGGGGGACGCGTTGAGGAGGGAAGCAGATTACAAGGGATCAATACAAGGGAGCCGGGAGCTAGCAACCTCTGGGGAAGGGGTCTTGCAATTACACAGCAAGTTATCTGCAAGAACCCTGGGGCTACACAGGTGGGGGGACAGAACATCCACTCTCAGGTCAGGTAGGAAGTGGGGGAGGGTGTCTGACCCAGTTTCAGGTCAGTTGGGAAGTGAATGTGAGAATGTTTGGAAGGGCCGGGTGGTTGTGTTTGGAGGGAGGGGTTATCTAAATGCAAACTGATTGTCATTGTCCCGGGAGGATAGCTCAGTGGCAATGTGCTCACCTTGGAAATCAGACGATGCAAAGCAACACAGGTTCGATGCCTGTGTCCGCGCTTAGAAACCTCTGGGTATTAAGTGCGTTATAAATACGCAACTAAGATATGTTCCTGTAACAGCGCTTCAATGCCCCTGGGCTGTGTGAGAGCTTTGCAAAAAATTAAATAAATAGTTTTTAGCGGTGTCAGTGACAGTTTTCCCAGTTCCACTAGGAGGGCAAACGGATTGCCAGCTGCAGTGCATGAAGGTTACTCCTGTGGATCTGTTTTATACAGTTGGGGAGGTTGTGAGTGTTCCTGCTATGAATGACTACCCCATCAAAGAAACACTAAAGCCTCCAGACAGTGGCGATACAGACAGAATGCTGGCATTCTAAAGCCTTGAAGTGCTTACTTGAAGTTCCAAGGCATTGCAGGAAACCAAATTATTGCAGCATCGAATATCAACGAGCCAGCAGCGTAACACAGAACATGTGGCACGCAGTGGGTTCTGCCAAATGCAGTGATAGACCCTTGGCATTCAAGTATCCCAAAGAACTTCACATGCCACCCTCAAATCAATGAAATGTAATTGCATTATGCAAAATACAGGTCGGAGTGAACCAATGGAGTCCACCACAAGCCAAAGCAGGGTTCGGTGAGTCACAATCAAGGAGCAACTAATTCACCACTTTCCTCCTAGATAACAATTTCCTCTTGCTCCCACCTTGTGTCTGACAGATTTCTCAAGCACTCCGCAGAGGAAATTTACAGTTTTTTTTAAAAAAAGAAATCCCAGAAATAGTTGAACTTCCCTGATTGTTCACACCACTTTTTTTCACTTTTCACCTTACCATGTTATCCTGGGGATCTGCCCCTTCTTTGCCGATCCTCATCTGTTCATCGGCAATTTGCGGCAAGTTACAGTAATCGCAGTTGACTGCTTGAGCCCGATTCATGACATTTTTAGCACGGTTCAAAGTGACTTTGTACTGCTGAAAAGTGACTGCACTGCCTACACAAACCCTGATTCATGGAACTTTGCAAACTGTACTTTTGCAGTGCAAAGTTCATTTTGTAGTGCAAAAATGACTTTGCACTGACTTTGTACAGAAAAAATAATTTGTTTCAGCAGTGCAAAGTCACTTTGGACCGTGCAATAAATTCCATGAATCGGGCCCATAGTCAGCAGAAAGCATTGGGAATGGGGCTCCAAGAATTATACAGACTGCTCTTCACCAAACAGAATGTATTAGTGTTTGAAATGTCCTGGCCATGTGGCCAACACATCGAGACCATTACGTGCATCAAAGAACAGGAAGGAACAGTTAATCCCGGGACAAGAACTTCAGAAATGACCGCAAACAGCGACATTTTGCAGACGAGATTGGCGGCTAATCGCAAACAAGGCGAGCTTGCATGAAAACCACCGTCAAAGAGATCAGTGGCAAGAAAATCAGTCAGCCTATCATAGATATTAATGCTATATGGACTCTTAGCACACATTCCTGAAATAGAGAAGAAATATACAATATCAAGAGCCAGATCCACTGCATGTCTTCAGGACAGCCACACAAAATACAATTAAGTACAATGGCCCTCATTACAACTCAGGCGGTAAGGGGTTTACGGCGCCGTAAACAGCGCCGACCCTTACCGCCTGAGTACGAGGTCCCTTAGCGCCATGGCGGATTTAACACCTGCTTTTAGCAGGTGTTGAAATCCATGGCGCTAAGGGACCATGGAGTTAATTACGCCACCGTAAATTACGGTGGCGTAATTAACGCCTTCCTCACTCCCATTATGCCCTATGGGGCAAAAATGGGAATGGGGAAGGTTAAATGGGGATTGGGGACTTACCGCCCCGCCAAGGTCGGAATGGGGCGGTAAGTCCGCCAACCACCATGGCGTAAACATAGTTTACGCCATGGTGGTAAAGTCACGGCCCAGGCGGTAACTTACCGCCTGGGTCGTAATGAGGGCCAATGCATTTAAATTATTTAGATAGTGGCCATCTTGAAAACCTGGTGGTATTGGGCTCTTGAGGACTGCACTAGGAGTCCCCTGTTTTAGGGGCAGAATATTGCATTATTAAAACATAAAAGGATGACATTACAAGAACAAATGGTACACAGACCTGACTATCTTGAAGGGATTTGTAGCAAGGATGAATGTATTGTTGGAGTTTTTCTAAGGCACATGATAAGGCACATGATATACCTAAACATATAATTCTCTTAAGATGTTTGCGCATTGGGAAATTGGCATGTCTGCACGCATCATTACATTTAGACGCAGCTACAACTCTTCACAGAATAGGAAACATTATTTCTGATGTTTGTTAATCTGCTAAGAATCACATGCTGTGCATAGGTCCGACATCCATTGGTCACTGCGGAGTATTGCATTTTGTTTTTCGTATTCGAAAAGGGGACGTCGACAAGGCGTGTCTGAAACACTATCCCTATAGTGACGTGCGTTGTACCCACAATCCCTCACGCGTCGAGGTCCCTCAGATTGTTTTTTTCCACCCAGCTACTGGTCGCCTTTACGCGGAGCTCCTCGAGGGACATTGCAGATTTCATCTCCTCGACCCTTGGTCGTTTTCTTATAATATATAACACATAGATCCCTCCCTCGACGCAGTTGTGAAGCTGTTTCTCCGCCGAGCAAGATCTTCGACGGAGGGGACGAGCGGAGGAGATCCTTCGGCGTTGCCGAACACGTGGCCTGGCCTCGCAGGCCAAATACAGTAGGGAGAGTGGGGTCGTGGGACATCTCTTGTTTCCTTTCTGAAAATGCCTTTCCCTTTCCCCTTCCTTTCCCTTGGGGTCGTTATCACGATTTACTGCCTCAGCTATGGAGAGGACACCCTTTAGGTTTTGCCCACGTTGCAAAGGCAAGTTCACTTGGAAGGACAAGCATTCATGGTGTAACCGCTGTTTGCCCCTCGATCACAAGGAGGAGGGTTGCACGGCTTGTCGGCTTCTTAAGCCCAAGACTCTAAAAGACCGTAGGGTCAAGAGGTGGGTGGCCTACGCTATGTCGAAGGCCGATTCCTCACCCGCCGCCGCTACCACCGACAGTGACGAGGAACATGATAACACGACCTCCGCTACGGAAGTCGTAGACCCCTCTAAAGAGCGCTCACGCTCTTCGTCGTCTGTCCCCGGCCCCAACGGGCCCGGCTCACGCCCTGCTTATGGGGATGAACACCCCGGCGACACTGACGCACACGATACCACCCATAAGCACACAACCCACGGCTCTTCTTCGTCGAAGACGAAGACAGCATCAGCGCCCAAGGAGACGCAGGTTCCACCGGCGGCCTCCTCGGACCGTTCAGGTTCGAAGCCCCTCTTGCAACCGCAGCCGCGACCAGCGACTGGGCTTTCGGCAAATAAGGGCGCCACCCCCAAACCATCGGCTGGCGCGCACCAGCAGAGAGCGCACGCCCCCGTAGAACGATCGACACCCGTAACGTCGAAACCAGAGCCCTCCTCTGACAAACTAGTCGCAGAGAGCTTGGCGAGGATCGTTGTCGCCGACGCCCAGAAGCGTACGCCGAAAGACACGTCGAGCGCTACGCAAAGGTCGAAAGACACGCCGAAAAGGCCCGAAGAAAGACAGGGACTACCCCCTTCAGTCGGGGGGACCCCCAGCACACCAGAAGGCTTTTCGGAGGGCGATGGGAAACTTTCCTCGACGTTATGGGAGAGGTCGAGCCGTTTTCAGGCGGAAGACACTCATTTTCCCCCGCTAGACCGCTCAGGGGTACCCCATGAGACCATGGAAAGGCTCCATCTTTGCATGGAGAGGATGGTGGGGTTCATGAAGACCCAGAACCCTTCCACTCCCAAGAGAACAAGAGAAGGGCCTCAGGAGGACCCCAGGGCTAAATATCCGAGACTATTCAACCCCTCCCAGCTGGACACAGCCTCAGATTTCCATAATGTGTATGACCTCACTGGTGAGGAGCAATACTTGGAGGAGGAGGATGAATTTGTGGACGATGAAAAGGGACAGAACCAGGAGGAAGGTCTGGAAGACAGCCCAGGCATGGTAGGAGAAGGCTTCGGAGAAAATCCAGAAGAAGGGCCTTCACATCCCTGGCAATCCCCATCAGTATATTCGGACACTGATGTCCTGAACCTAAATCCTCCTGACAATTCACCTGTTAGGAACACGTCTCCCATAGACGATCAGCCCACATTCAATGCCCTGTTGCGCAGGGCAGCAGCACATTTCGAACTGGACACTGGGGAGATCTCTCCTGAAATAGACTTTGTGGAAAGAGTAATTAAGGAGAAACCCCCGGTCAGCCAGACCATTCCCCTCCTCGCTTCAGTGAAGAGAAGAATCATCCCTTCGCTATCCACGCCCGCACTAATCAGAGGAGTTAATCCGAGAATTGAAAAACTTTTCACTCCTTCACCCTCAGACCCGCTGTACATCAGGGGACATTCTATTCCTGACTCCCTTGTAGTAACTAATACAAGGAAGAGGGCAGGGGTGCCGCTGTCCACCAGCGAGGCACCACCTAACAAGGAGGGCAAGAGATTATATGCCCTTGGAAAGAGAGTCACATCCTCGGCTGCCTTTTCTGGAAGAATTGCGAAAAACAATTCCTTGCTAGCTGGCTACGCGGACGCGCAGTGGGCCAAACTGCACAAAGACGCCGAAGAAGCGCCGCAACCGCTACGGACACGCCTGCTATCAACTATTGGCGAGGGAACCCTGGTCAACCAGAGCATTGTGAAGAACTCTCTGGATGCTGCAGAGACAGCGGGACGTTCCCTGGTTCAGGGAATACTCCTAAAACGCCATGTATGGCTGCGTAACTCAGGGTTCAAACCGGAGACACAGGCGTCTTTAATAAATAAACCTATTGAAGACTCAAACCTCTTTGGGAAAGCGGTGGATGAGACTCTGGAGATGGCTAAAAAAGAGTTTGATACTATCAAAACTCTTGACCAGATCTCTAAGGCCACTACCAGACGCGGCTATGGCAACAAACGCTTTTTTCGTGGCCAACGCCAACAACAGAATCAGCAGCAACAATACCCTGCCACCAATTACCAGACCAATAGTGGGCAGTACAGCCAAAGAGGCCAGCGCTGTGGCAAAGGGAGAGGTCGGGGGTCCACCCCCAGAGGCTCCCAAGCCCCCAACAACACCAAGTGACGCGAAGATTCACGTCCCCTCCCATGCAACACCGGTCGGGGGCCGGCTAACATCCTTTCTTCCAGCATGGGAGGGAAAAACGTCAGACCGCTGGGTACTTTCCACCGTAGCCCACGGATACTGCATCGAATTCAACGGTTCCCCAACATACAGACCCCCGAGGGGACGACGCATGACACCAGAACACCGTGCCATCCTTCTCCAAGAAGTAGACCAACTGCTGGAAAAAGGAGCCATAGAAGTCGTGCCTCTATCTCAGGTAACGGAAGGTATTTATTCAGTGTACTTCCTTGTACCCAAAAAGGATCTAACCATGCGCCCTGTATTAGATCTGCGCCCAGCGAACAAGTTTGTCAAACCCCAGAAGTTTCGTATGGTGACCTTACAAGAAGTGATCAACCTGCTATCACAAGGAGATTACATGACAACACTAGACATGAAAGATGCATACTTTCATATTTTAATGTTGCCAGCGCACAGAAAATACCTCAGGTTCATGATAGAGGGCAAACACTACCAGTTCAGAGTGCTACCCTTCGGCATAGCATCTGCACCAAGGGCAGTGGCAGCGGCCCACCTGCGCAGGTTGTCCATCACAGTTTACCATTACCTCGACGACTGGCTCATAACAGGGGATTCTTACGAAACATGCTTCTCCAATACCCAAAAGACTGTAGACCTTTTGTTGCAGCTGGGCTTCTCCATCAACGAAAAGAAGTCCAGCCTAGACCACAGCCAGATCAAACAATTCCTAGGGGCTCTAATTCAAACAAAGGACGGCCTCGTCTTCCCCTCCAACGAGAGGGTCCAAAACATGTTGTTTCAGATCCCTCAATATGTGGCCGGTTGAGAGGTGACGGTACGCAAAGCAATGCGCTTGCTAGGAATGATGGCGTCGTGTATTTATTTGGTACCTCACGCGCGCCTGCGCATGCGCCCAATGCAAGACTGGCTCAACAGCCAGTGGTGTCAGGCCAGCGGACTATGGGACGATCTAGTGGTGGTCTCGCAGGCCTTGGTTCTCTCGCTACGGTGGTGGACAAAGGAAAATCTGGTAAGAGGGAAACCCTTTGCCACACCTGCAGCGGAAGCCACTCTAGCCACAGACGCATCCCTCACAGGATGGGGGGCTCACCTATCCCATCAGACTGCTCACGGAGTGTGGACTCCGAACGTAGCATCCAAACACATAAACATGCAATGCAGGACAGGTTTGGTTTTAATAGGCAATAGTTCGGTTAGTGCAGGGACAGCTGGTCTATCAGATATGTGTGCAGTACTTAATCACTAAAGAAGAGGGGTTTTGTAAACTATTTTACTGGTAGCTAACGTGTGCGCTTCAGTACTTGTGAAATATGGTCCGATCTCTACAGACCATGGAAGAAAATTAGAGTTTCGCAAGTGTTGATTTCGGGACACCAACAGTGATAATTTTTCAGTATTTAATGCAGGAACATTTTTTATGTTATGTGAATTCACGTTCATACCATGCAAATCACCATTGTAGTAGTTTTTATACGGTGTAGAGTCCTTAGGATAATTACAGAGTTAACTTATGTTATGCTAAAGGCTTTTATACTGCACCCATCGCCACTGCACTGGTCTCATAACAAGCCCAGTGCAGTTTGTTTGGCCATCGGTTCCATTAGGAAGTGGAGATGATGGAACGGGTTGGTGGGGATGTCATTGATCTACATCGTTGGTGGGGACGTCATTGATCTGCATCCGTTGGCAGAGACGTCATTGATCTACATCGTTGGTGGGGATGTCTTTGATCTACATCGTTGGCAGGGATGTCATTGATCTACGTCGTTGGTGGGGACGTCATTGATCTGCATCGTTATCGAGGAGGTCATTGATCTGCCTCGTTGGCAGAGACGTCATTGATCTACATCATTGGCGGGGGCGTCACACTGATCTGCATCATTGGCGGGATGTCAATTGATCTGCATCATGTGCGAGATTTGGAAGTTGGCTTAGAAGTGTGGCGGGTACAGCCTGGAGATAAGACCACGTTCACCCTAATGGGGTTTTGCTTGCATGCATACAACCATCAGCTGGTTGCTTGCACACTGTCACTGAGCAGGGTTTGATGTAACAACCCCTGAGAGTGTGCCGCACCATCTGCCATGCAGCCACAAAAACCATCATACAACTGCATGGCAAACTATACAGTCTACAACAACCCTGAAATGTGTAGGTTTTCACATGAGCCAAGGAACACTTTCCTATGATTATCTTAAGAAAGGCCCTGATTTCTGAGTACTGCACCTAATTATGGAATACAGCAACATCAGGACTTTCATTGGGAATCAATAATATTGCCAGTCCAAGAAAGCAGGCTCTCTTCTATGGACCAGGACTTATTCTCCATCACCAAGGTGCACCCTCTCCCTCCCTCCTTCTACATGAAGGTAATGAAGACCTCTCCAGATACTGATTAGGCTCCATCCCTGTACATGTGACCCCAAATCTGGCAAACTCTGTACCCCTCCCCCTTCCGTGTGCAGTGTTGCATTGCTGACCAGCTACGTTGTGCTACAGAATCCTCCCGCGCGCATAGCAGTTTGGGGTTCGACAAGGGTTTTCGGAGTGACAGCGTCTTACACTCTAGGAGGATGGCTGCGACCCAAGGTTTTTAGCGCACTGGATGCTTCCTGAAAAAGGCGGGCTTGCAATCCATTTCGGAAGTGATCTGGCTTTGAGGCTAAGTACAGAATTCCCCATTTTGAAAGCGCCTCCAGATGAGGATTACATCACTTTCTGTTGTTTCCGGATTAGCGTGTCCAGATGTCCTACAACACACTGGGCCTCATTAGGACCCTGGCGGAGTGGGTTTCCGCCAGCGCTAATCGCGGCGGACCCGTCCGCCGTACTACGAGTTCCCTTAGCGCCATGGAGGTTTTCTCCGCCTGGTTTTACCAGGCGGAGAAAACCATGGCGCTACGGGACCTCGTTGTTAATTACGCCACCGTATTTTACGGTGGCGTAATTAACTCCTTCCCCACTCCCATTATACCCTATGGGGCAAGAATGGGAATGGGGAAGGGCAGAATGGGGATTGGGGATTTACCGCTCCGCCAAGGTCGGAATGGGGCGGTAAATCCGCCAACCCCCATGGCGCTATCGACGGCTTTCCGCCGTGCTTCGCGGTGCATTTAGCACCGCGAAATCCGCCAGGGTCCTAATGAGGCCCACTGTGTTCCGGCTCCCAGGACTTCGCATGTTTATCATTGATGTAAGTGCGTGCTGATGGATGTTGCTGGCTGACTGGGTTGGCTAAGATGGATTGTGCCTAAAGTGGGAGCCAGGGAGGAGTAAACAAATTAGAGGTTATTGTTATTATTATTATTATTATTATTATTATTATCATTATTATTATTATTATCATTAATATTATTATTATTATAATTATTACTATTTTTACTATTAGTAGTAGTAGTAGTAGAGTTATTGAGCAAGGAGCTATCTACGCAAAGCAACAGAGCACTTTTCAAGGCTTGGGGGGACGCGTTGAGGAGGGAAGCAGATTACAAGGGATCAATACAAGGGAGCCGGGAGCTAGCAACCTCTGGGGAAGGGGTCTTGCAATTACACAGCAAGTTATCTGCAAGAAACCTGGGGCTACACAGGTGGGGGGACAGAACATCCACTCTCAGGTCAGGTAGGAAGTGGGGGAGGGTGTCTGACCCAGTCTCAGGTCAGTTGGGAAGTGAATGTGAGAATGTTTGGAAGGGCCGGGTGGTTGTGTTTGGAGGAGGGGTTATCTAAATGCAAACTGATTGTCATTGTCCCGGGAGGATAGCTCAGTGGCAATGTGCTCACCTTGGAAATCAGACGATGCAAAGCAACACAGGTTCGATGCCTGTGTCCGCGCTTAGAAACCTCTGGGTATTAAGTGCGTTATAAATACGCAACTAAGATATGTTCCTGTAACAGCGCTTCAATGCCCCTGGGCTGTGTGAGAGCTTTGCAAAAAATTAAATAAATAGTTTTTAGCGGTGTCAGTGACAGTTTTCCCAGTTCCACTAGGAGGGCAAACGGATTGCCAGCTGCAGTGCATGAAGGTTACTCCTGTGGATCTGTTTTATACAGTTGGGGAGGTTGTGAGTGTTCCTGCTATGAATGACTACCCCATCAAAGAAACACTAAAGCCTCCAGACAGTGGCGATACAGACAGAATGCTGGCATTCTAAAGCCTTGAAGTGCTTACTTGAAGTTCCAAGGCATTGCAGGAAACCAAATTATTGCAGCATCGAATATCAACGAGCCAGCAGCGTAACACAGAACATGTGGCACGCAGTGGGTTCTGCCAAATGCAGTGATAGACCCTTGGCATTCAAGTATCCCAAAGAACTTCACATGCCACCCTCAAATCAATGAAATGTAATTGCATTATGCAAAATACAGGTCGGAGTGAATCAATGGAGTCCACCACAAGCCAAAGCAGGGTTCGGTGAGTCACAATCAAGGAGCAACTAATTCACCACTTTCCTCCTAGATAACAATTTCCTCTTGCTCCCACCTTGTGTCTGACAGATTTCTCAAGCACTCCGCAGAGGAAATTTACAGTTTTTTTTAAAAAAAGAAATCCCAGAAATAGTTGAACTTCCCTGACTGTTCACACCACTTTTTTTCACTTTTCACCTTACCATGTTATCCTGGGGATCTGCCCCTTCTTTGCCGATCCTCATCTGTTCATCGGCAATTTGCGGCAAGTTACAGTAATCGCAGTTGACTGCTTGAGCCCGATTCATGACATTTTTAGCACGGTTCAAAGTGACTTTGTACTGCTGAAAAGTGACTGCACTGCCTACACAAACCCTGATTCATGGAACTTTGCAAACTGTACTTTTGCAGTGCAAAGTTCATTTTGTAGTGCAAAAATGACTTTGCACTGACTTTGTACAGAAAAAATAATTTGTTTCAGCAGTGCAAAGTCACTTTGGACCGTGCAATAAATTCCATGAATCGGGCCCATAGTCAGCAGAAAGCATTGGGAATGGGGCTCCAAGAATTATACAGACTGCTCTTCACCAAACAGAATGTATTAGTGTTTGAAATGTCCTGGCCATGTGGCCAACACATCGAGACCATTACGTGCATCAAAGAACAGGAAGGAACAGTTAATCCCGGGACAAGAACTTCAGAAATGACCGCAAACAGCGACATTTTGCAGACGAGATTGGCGGCTAATCGCAAACAAGGCGAGCTTGCATGAAAACCACCGTCAAAGAGATCAGTGGCAAGAAAATCAGTCAGCCTATCATAGATATTAATGCTATATGGACTCTTAGCACACATTCCTGAAATAGAGAAGAAATATACAATATCAAGAGCCAGATCCACTGCATGTCTTCAGGACAGCCACACAAAATACAATTAAGTACAATGGCCCTCATTACAACTCAGGCGGTAAGGGGTTTACGGCGCCGTAAACAGCGCCGACCCTTACCGCCTGAGTACGAGGTCCCTTAGCGCCATGGCGGATTTAACACCTGCTTTTAGCAGGTGTTAAAATCCATGGCGCTAAGGGACCATGGAGTTAATTACGCCACCGTAAATTACGGTGGCGTAATTAACGCCTTCCTCACTCCCATTATGCCCTATGGGGCAAAAATGGGAATGGGGAAGGTTAAATGGGGATTGGGGACTTACCGCCCCGCCGAGGTCGGAATGGGGCGGTAAGTCCGCCAACCACCATGGCGTAAACATAGTTTACGCCATGGTGGTAAAGTCACGGCCCAGGCGGTAACTTACCGCCTGGGTCGTAATGAGGGCCAATGCATTTAAATTATTTAGATAGTGGCCATCTTGAAAACCTGGTGGTATTGGGCTCTTGAGGACTGCACTAGGAGTCCCCTGTTTTAGGGGCAGAATATTGCATTATTAAAACATAAAAGGATGACATTACAAGAACAAATGGTACACAGACCTGACTATCTTGAAGGGATTTGTAGCAAGGATGAATGTATTGTTGGAGTTTTTCTAAGGCACATGATAATGCACATGATATACCTAAACATATAATTCTCTTAAGATGTTTGCGCATTGGGAAATTGGCATGTCTGCACGCATCATTACATTTAGACGCAGCTACAACTCTTCACAGAATAGGAAACATTATTTCTGATGTTTGTTAATCTGCTAAGAATCACATGCTGTGCATAGGTCCGACATCCATTGGTCACTGCGGAGTATTGCATTTTGTTTTTCGTATTCGAAAAGGGGACGTCGACAAGGCGTGTCTGAAACACTATCCCTATAGTGACGTGCGTTGTACCCACAATCCCTCACGCGTCGAGGTCCCTCAGATTGTTTTTTTCCACCCAGCTACTGGTCGCCTTTACGCGGAGCTCCTCGAGGGACATTGCAGATTTCATCTCCTCGACCCTTGGTCGTTTTCTTATAATATATAACACATAGATCCCTCCCTCGACGCAGTTGTGAAGCTGTTTCTCCGCCGAGCAAGATCTTCGACGGAGGGGACGAGCGGAGGAGATCCTTCGGCGTTGCCGAACACGTGGCCTGGCCTCGCAGGCCAAATACAGTAGGGAGAGTGGGGTCGTGGGACATCTCTTGTTTCCTTTCTGAAAATGCCTTTCCCTTTCCCCTTCCTTTCCCTTGGGGTCGTTATCACGATTTACTGCCTCAGCTATGGAGAGGACACCCTTTAGGTTTTGCCCGCGTTGCAAAGGCAAGTTCACTTGGAAGGACAAGCATTCATGGTGTAACCGCTGTTTGCCCCTCGATCACAAGGAGGAGGGTTGCACGGCTTGTCGGCTTCTTAAGCCCAAGACTCTAAAAGACCGTAGGGTCAAGAGGTGGGTGGCCTACGCTATGTCGAAGGCCGATTCCTCACCCGCCGCCGCTACCACCGACAGTGACGAGGAACATGATAACACGACCTCCGCTACGGAAGTCGTAGACCCCTCTAAAGAGCGCTCACGCTCTTCGTCGTCTGTCCCCGGCCCCAACGGGCCCGGCTCACGCCCTGCTTATGGGGATGAACACCCCGGCGACACTGACGCACACGATACCACCCATAAGCACACAACCCACGGCTCTTCTTCGTCGAAGACGAAGACAGCATCAGCGCCCAAGGAGACGCAGGTTCCACCGGCGGCCTCCTCGGACCGTTCAGGTTCGAAGCCCCTCTTGCAACCGCAGCCGCGACCAGCGACTGGGCTTTCGGCAAATAAGGGCGCCACCCCCAAACCATCGGCTGGCGCGCACCAGCAGAGAGCGCACGCCCCCGTAGAACGATCGACACCCGTAACGTCGAAACCACAGCCCTCCTCTGACAAACTAGTCGCAGAGAGCTTGGCGAGGATCGTTGTCGCCGACGCCCAGAAGCGTACGCCGAAAGACACGTCGAGCGCTACGCAAAGGTCGAAAGACACGCCGAAAAGGCCCGAAGAAAGACAGGGACTACCCCCTTCAGTCGGGGGGACCCCCAGCACACCAGAAGGCTTTTCGGAGGGCGATGGGAAACTTTCCTCGACGTTATGGGAGAGGTCGAGCCGTTTTCAGGCGGAAGACACTCATTTTCCCCCGCTAGACCGCTCAGGGGTACCCCATGAGACCCTGGAAAGGCTCCATCTTTGCATGGAGAGGATGGTGGGGTTCATGAAGACCCAGAACCCTTCCACTCCCAAGAGAACAAGAGAAGGGCCTCAGGAGGACCCCAGGGCTAAATATCCGAGACTATTCAACCCCTCCCAGCTGGACACAGCCTCAGATTTCCATAATGTGTATGACCTCACTGGTGAGGAGCAATACTTGGAGGAGGAGGATGAATTTGTGGACGATGAAAAGGGACAGAACCAGGAGGAAGGTCTGGAAGACAGCCCAGACATGGTAGGAGAAGTCTTCGGAGAAAATCCAGAATAAGGGCCTTCACATCCCTGGCAATCCCCATCAGTATATTCGGACACTGATGTCCTGAACCTAAATCCTCCTGACAATTCACCTGTTAGGAACACGTCTCCCATAGACGATCAGCCCACATTCAATGCCCTGTTGCGCAGGGCAGCAGCACATTTCGAACTGGACACTGGGGAGATCTCTCCTGAAATAGACTTTGTGGAAAGAGTAATTAAGGAGAAACCCCCGGTCAGCCAGACCATTCCCCTCTTCGCTTCAGTGAAGAGAAGAATCATCCCTTCGCTATCCACGCCCGCACTAATCAGAGGAGTTAATCCGAGAATTGAAAAACTTTTCACTCCTTCACCCTCAGACCCGCTGTACATCAGGGGACATTCTATTCCCGACTCCCTTGTAGTAACTAATACAAGGAAGAGGGCAGGGGTGCCGCTGTCCACCAGCGAGGCACCACCTAACAAGGAGGGCAAGAGATTATATGCCCTTGGAAAGAGAGTCACATCCTCGGCTGCCTTTTCTGGAAGAATTGCGAAAAACAATTCCTTGCTAGCTGGCTACGCGGACGCGCAGTGGGCCAAACTGCACAAAGACGCCGAAGAAGCGCCGGAACCGCTACGGACACGCCTGCTATCAACTATTGGCGAGGGAACCCAGGTCAACCAGAGCATTGTGAAGAACTCTCTGGATGCTGCAGAGACAGCGGGACGTTCCCTGGTTCAGGGAATACTCCTAAAACGCCACGTATGGCTGCGTAACTCAGGGTTCAAACCGGAGACACA
Source organism: Ambystoma mexicanum (assembly GCF_040938575.1). Taxonomy (NCBI): domain Eukaryota; kingdom Metazoa; phylum Chordata; class Amphibia; order Caudata; family Ambystomatidae; genus Ambystoma; species Ambystoma mexicanum. Next base: position 1,333,732,911 of record NC_090924.1, read on the forward strand.
GGCGTCTTTAATAAATAAACCTATTGAAGACTCAAACCTCTTTGGGAAAGCGGTGGATGAGACTCTGGAGATGGCTAAAAAAGAGTTTGATACTATCAAAACTCTTGACCAGATCTCTAAGGCCACTACCAGACGCGGCTATGGCAACAAACGCTTTTTTCGTGGCCAACGCCAACAACAGAATCAGCAGCAACAATACCCTGCCACCAATTACCAGACCAATAGTGGGCAGTACAGCCAAAGAGGCCAGCGCTGTGGCAAAGGGAGAGGTCGGGGGTCCACCCCCAGAGGCTCCCAAGCCCCCAACAACACCAAGTGACGCGAAGATTCACGTCCCCTCCCATGCAACACCGGTCGGGGGCCGGCTAACATCCTTTCTTCCAGCATGGGAGGGAAAAACGTCAGACCGCTGGGTACTTTCCACCGTAGCCCACGGATACTGCATCGAATTCAACGGTTCCCCAACATACAGACCCCCGAGGGGACGACGCATGACACCAGAACACCGTGCCATCCTTCTCCAAGAAGTAGACCAACTGCTGGAAAAAGGAGCCATAGAAGTCGTGCCTCTATCTCAGGTAACGGAAGGTATTTATTCAGTGTACTTCCTTGTACCCAAAAAGGATCTAACCATGCGCCCTGTATTAGATCTGCGCCCAGCGAACAAGTTTGTCAAACCCCAGAAGTTTCGTATGGTGACCTTACAAGAAGTGATCAACCTGCTATCACAAGGAGATTACATGACAACACTAGACATGAAAGATGCATACTTTCATATTTTAATGTTGCCAGCGCACAGAAAATACCTCAGGTTCATGATAGAGGGCAAACACTACCAGTTCAGAGTGCTACCCTTCGGCATAGCATCTGCACCAAGGGCAGTGGCAGCGGCCCACCTGCGCAGGTTGTCCATCACAGTTTACCCTTACCTCGACGACTGGCTCATAACAGGGGATTCTTACGAAACATGCTTCTCCAATACCCAAAAGACTGTAGACCTTTTGTTCCAGCTGGGCTTCTCCATCAACGAAAAGAAGTCCAGCCTAGACCACAGCCAGATCAAACAATTCCTAGGGGCTCTAATTCAAACAAAGGACGGCCTCGTCTTCCCCTCCAACGAGAGGGTCCAAAACATGTTGTTTCAGATCCCTCAATATGTGGCCGGTTGAGAGGTGACGGTACGCAAAGCAATGCGCTTGCTAGGAATGATGGCGTCGTGTATTTATTTGGTACCTCACGCGCGCCTGCGCATGCGCCCAATGCAAGACTGGCTCAACAGCCAGTGGTGTCAGGCCAGCGGACTATGGGACGATCTAGTGGTGGTCTCGCAGGCCTTGGTTCTCTCGCTACGGTGGTGGACAAAGGAAAATCTGGTAAGAGGGAAACCCTTTGCCACACCTGCAGCGGAAGCCACTCTAGCCACAGACGCATCCCTCACAGGATGGGGGGCTCACCTATCCCATCAGACTGCTCACGGAGTGTGGACTCCGAACGTAGCATCCAAACACATAAATCTACTGGAGCTACTAGCTGTGTTCAAGGCACTAAAAGCCTTCCAGGAACACCTACAAGGCAAAACAGTGATGGTCCTTACAGACAGCACCACAGCCATGTACTACATCAACAAGCAGGGGGGCACTCACTCTCCAGGACTGTCCAAACTGACCCAAAATATATGGAAGTGGGCTCTCAAACAAAACATGTTCCTACTGTCACAACATGTACCAGGGGAACTCAATCTGTTGGCAGACAAACTCAGCAGAGATTTCCCCCTGCCCGAAGAGTACGAATGGCGACTGCACGAAGACATCGTCTTCGACGTCTTCACGCAGTGGGGATTCCCAGAAATAGACCTGTTCACAACCCTGTAGAACTCACAATGCCAAAGTTACGTCTCCAGGTACCCCCAAAACCAATCCAAGGGGAACGGTCTGTCGATTCAATGGTCAGGGAAATTTGTTTACGCTTTTCCCCCGACTCCCCTTCCCAACAAGGTGGTGCACAAGATGCACCAGGAACAAGTGACCATGATACTGGTGGCCCCAATGTTCGCTCACTTGATGGAGATGTCTCTATCTCCCCCAGTGAAACTCCCCTGCCCGTACAACATGCTGTTACAAGACAAGGGCAGGACTCTGCATCCATGCCCCCAGAACATGAACTTAGCAGCCTGGCTCCTGAGATCATAGAATTTGGACATCTACAGCTCCCGCAGAGATGCATGGACATCCTCAGGGAAGCCAGAAAACCTAACACTCGCTACTGCCATTCTAGCAAGTAGAAGAGATTTGTCATCTGGTGCAGAGGAAAGAGCATCAACCCGATTGACTGCTCTCCCACACATATTGTTCTATACCTGACCCATTTATTGGATTCAGGTCTAGTGTTCAATTCCATTAAAGTCCACCTAGCGGCACTTTCTCCATACACCACTTCCCAACTCAAAGTGTCGTGGTGGAAGATCCCTGTTATAAAGGCCTTCATGGAGGGAGTAAAGAGAATGCACCCCCCGATAGCTGACCCAGCTCCCGGATGGGACCTTAACGTGGTACTTACCAGACTCATGGGCTCACCATTTGAACCCATGCACAAAGCACCTCTTAAAGACCTCACTCTTAAGACTGCTTTTCTAATAGCTATCACCTCCATCAGGAGAGTAAGTGAACTACAGGCTCTTTCTGTTCTAGACCCCTTCATTACAGTTCACAGAGATAAGGTGGTTCTACGCAAGCACCCAAGGTTTGCACCGAAATTCATCTCGAAATTCCACGTAAAGCATTCTATAGAACTACCAATGTTCTTTCAAAATCCTTCCAACTTGGGAGAAAAAAGTCTGCATACACTAGATGTGCGCAGAGCGGTCAAGTTCTACATGGAAAGAACCAGACCACTGAGGAAGACTAATCAGTTCTTCGTCTCGGTGGCAGCAGGAAGAGAAGAGGATGCAGTTTCAAAGTCCACTATTTCTAGATGGATTGTTCAATGTATCACTCTCTGCTATACTCTTGCTAAGAGAGAACTGCCCTTTAAGCCAAGAGCACACTCTACTTGAGGCACGGGGCGTCCATAGCATTCATTGCAAATGTTCCCCTTGAGTCCATCTGCAAAGTGGCTACCTGGAGTTCTGTGCACACCTTTACAAAACACTACTGTCTAGATGCACACTCGAGATCTGACTCCCAGGTGGGACAGGCAGTATTAAGACATATTTTCTCTACTGTTCCTTCTCATAACCTACCGCCAACTCCGGGTACTGCTCGCTAGTCTATACACAACATGTGATTCTAAGCAGATTAACAAACATCAGAAGACAATGCATTACTTACCGTAAAAGCATTTCTGATGGTTGTATCTGCTTAGATTCACATGTGCCCACCCTTCCTCCCCGCTCGGATGGAAGGAACATAGACTTCCTTTTATATCTCTCTTTTCTGTACTCACTCACGTCTAGAAGGCTCCCTCAGGGCAGAAAAATACAAACAGAGGGACTTCGACGCGTGAGGGATTGTGGGTACAACGCACGTCACTATAGGGATAGTGTTTCAGACACCCCTTGTCGACGTCCCCTTTTCGACTACAAAAAACAAAACGCAATACTCCGCAGTGACCACTGGATGTCAGACCTATGCACAGCATGTGAATCTAAGCAGATACAACCATCAGAAATGCTTTTACGGTAAGTAATGCATTGTCATACACATCACCATGGACGCAATTTAGTCAATTCATCAGAGCCATGTTATCCCCACATCCAAGTGATGAGGCTGTCCAAATCAATATAAATATGCTTCATTGCTGCACACATTGTATTGTTATGGTTAGTGATGTCAAAATGAAATGTGCATCCAGCCCAACGTGCATTATATTCAAGTATGCACATCTTTTTTCACATACAGATTTGTCAAATATAAAGATCTGTGATAATTCTGATGTTCCCAGAATGCTATTTGATTTTATGCAAAGCATGCTGACACCCTCACTGGTGCTGTTTGTCTCCATTTCTCATGTGGATATTCAAAAGATTACAATAGGAGTGTACCAATGTTGGAATGATAATATTCTATCAGAAAATAATATAGTTATTCTAGGTTTTGATAATGTGCTTTTCTCAGCAAGACAAAAGGTCAACTTGAATATGGTTATTATGACTGCAATATGTACTTGAAATCATCATGAGAAATAAACAATTACAATTTTAGAAGATAACAGTGAGCGCTATACCAGACCACTTTCCATTGTGTAAATAACCTGACCATGATTGTAAGCAATATTCAATCAACACTGCAGCCAAGTCAATGCCTAGTCTGGGATGCTGAGGAAAACCCTTATTAATGTATTTTTATGTCTAGTTCAGTACTCTGGTTGACCACCTTTGTATAACACCCCCCTTTTAGAATCCACCTGACCCCACTAAGCGAAGAAGTAGGTTTGTTTTGCAAATTAAAAAGTTTATTTGAGAATTTAAACAATACATATATATACATCACACTTTATAATAAATTAATATCTGATAGTACACTTAGACATATGATGTTGATCAACAATGGGTAATCTGGCACTAGCACACTTCTTTACAATCAATGAGGAGTTAGTATAAGATGGATAAAGTAGCAAAAATACTTTTATGATTTCAAGGGAAAAGCAATGAGGAATAAAATGCAGTACAGAAATACTTGACATGATTTTAGCAAAAGATAAGATAATCACTTTTTCTCTGGCAATTCACCCCCCTCCCCTATGCAATGTAAGAAATGGAAGGAGATGGAAAGAGGAGCACACAGTTCTCAGGAATGCAATCAAATACAATACGAAATTCAGTTCCCCCCCCCAGCAAGCTTAGAGGAAACAGGTAGGAGTTTGAAACACAGGCCTAAAATGCTTTTTAAATGTGATGGCAATGGATGGGAAAATGTGCCAACTGATTTTAATTCCCTCTAGAGATTCAGGGTGAATGGGAGATGTGTGTTGGTATTAGTTCAGGCTCACTTTAGCAATGCTCTATGAGTTATTACCAAGTTGCAACGGATTTTAACAAAAGAAAGAATGGAGCTGCCATTTTGACAAGTGGAGAAATTGAGCCAAAATCGCTAAATTTCGCGAGTGCGTAAATCGTGATTGCGGAAAAAGTATAAGGAGTAGGAAGCTGGTTCTAGGCTGGTTGGAAAGCATAGATTCGAAGTTTCAGAGTGAAGTTAAATCTCGTTCCTAACCATTCCAGAGCTACGGACGATTAAATAAAGGTAGTTTTTCGGATTTAAGGTAACTCAAAATGACAGGTGACAGCTTGCAGCTTTAAAAATGACAGATGACACGATTTCTAGGAGGCAGTTCTACTTAGGTTAAAATAGTTTGGATTAGATTATTTTAACTAAGAGATTGGTTCTGCACAGTTCTGCTAGGTACTCACAATATAAATTTGAACTAGGCCTCGTCACGGATCTGTTCAATACGTCCGGCTGCAGTTCTGTCTGCTCGGCGGGTCAATCAGGCACCGGTTCTGCTCACAGAGATCTGGGTCAGCTCTGCTCTGCTGGTCTAGCCTCTCTGGATTCTGGATGTAACACTGCTTTCTGGGTACTGCTACAGGTTCTTGCAAAAATGCTCGGCAAAATTCAAATGGCTCGCCCGGCTGTTGAATAGTTTGGTTAGTTTTGAGGCCTGCTGAAGAGGATTCAGCTGGTGGATTCAGGCCTCTCTGCTACAAATTCTGGAGTTAATTTCTGCTGCAGGTTCTGGAGATTGGTGGATTTGAAGTCTGGATCTCTGGATGTGAAGTCGTCAGTCAGCATGCTCCGCAGCAAATGGAATTGAATGTCTCTACCTGTCCCAGCAGTCTCTTTTTATGTGTTTTGGAAAGTGGGTGTGTGCGTTGGTCATAACTAAACCTGCCCCTCTCACTTATCATTGGCCAATTCCTCCTCTCTCCCTTGATTGGGGGAAGGAAATGTGAGTCAGAGTGATGCTGTAGGTTTTATGGTCAGAGGAACCTCCCCTTATCAGATTTCACACAAATCTATTTCTGACCCAAATACATATTTATCTATGTACCATTTTTCTAATATTATAGGTCCAGTTAACATATTTTCTGTAGCACCAAACCATCCGATCCCTGTCTTTGTATGATGTTGTGCCCACTGATGACAGAATTCTCCCCTTTTCATCCAGATAACGACCTCTAAACCTTTCCAGATTTTACACAAATGTGCACCAGGGATATGGGTTACAGATGATAAAGTGTCAGATTTTTAACATGCATACATTTGGAGTGAGACCCTATTTTCCGCTAGCAACCCCCCAGAATACACCACAGGGTCCTAACGCCTCTTAAAATGTTCACAGAAAAATCACAAAAATAATGATATTACTTATATAATTCTGACAAGTCCGCACTATGAGTTATCTATCTTTTTAAAATTATGCTCTGGTCAAAAAGGGGTGTGGCTTCCCACATCACAGGGTGGAATAACTGGTTTATCCACTTCCCCCAAGCCAGCTTGTTCACAGAGGCACAGCTGCCCACCAGTTTCTCCCAAGAGGAAGCTATTTTACGACGCCCCCAATATAACATTTGCCTGAATCCAGGACAGGCCTTTGTTCAACTCCCTGTAGTCCCCAGCTGCCACTCCCCTTTCAATCAACAGGGCCATGTGACCTCAGGATGCAGCCAGGCCTGGCAGTCAGGCCTGGGAACACAGCTGTTGATCCAGTTTCAACTCCTGTCGGGGGTAGATGTCAGGCAGAATTCAGTTTCATTAAGCCAGGTTTCAGCTAAATGTCACTTTTTGTTCCCAGTTTTCTACATTCAAATCAAACTGACAATTTTTACATATACATTAAATAATTACTTCCTTCAAGTCATTTCAGAATATAGTTTTACATTGTATCCACCTCTTAGCAAGTCTTTCCTTGGTCTGGTTTTGTTTCATTTGTTCAGTTTTACACAAAAGTCTGGTGGTTTTAAAACGCCGGCTTTCTGATAGTGGTGATTACTGGTAATGCAACCATTTTTGGGATTAAGAAAATGAATTCCCCACAATTCTGAATTGCTTTTTGGCAATCAGCATTGCCATTCCCAATGGTTTCAGGCTACTGTGTGTGTAGCCCAATGGTGGTTTTAGGCAGTGCCCTCCTGTGCTCACAACATAGGCAAAAATGGGTGGCAGCCTATTCTTCATGTTTTCCCTGTGCACTCTCTGGGGAGTTCTAGCCATCATGATGTTTTCCATGCCAGTACTGCACAGTTTTATGGTAGGGCTTGGATGCATGGGTAAAAACATCCCACAAGCTACTCTCAACCACTTAGTGCCAAAACATAGAGTGATACTGAAGCAGAAAGAGAGAGAGAAAGAGAGAGAGAGAGGGAGAGAGAGAGAGAGAGAGAGAGAGAGAGAGAAAGAGAGAGAGAGAGAGAGAGATAGAAAGAGATAGAGGGGCCAATTCATAGAACAAATGTGCGCCGAAAATCTTAGCGCAAGCCGGCGCAAGGTGGCGCAAGCATGAAAAATCAAGCGCACGCGCACACATGCGATTCAAGGAAGAGCCTGTGCATGTTTTCCACTGGGTGTGCACCAAATCCGTGTGTGGCGCACACAGGCGCACAGGTCATTGCAACAACCCAAACTGCGTGCGTGACGCGCACCGGTAATGCGCACAACATCGGTGCACACACCAAAAAGGGGGCGGGACACGGGGCGTAACACGCGGAATGGGGAACAACACGTATAAAAGAAGGCGTAACTGGGGAAGTACTGCAGGGAAATACACGGAACGCCCACACGCACGTGAACAACTCATATTCATGGAATGGAATACAGGAAACAAGCGCACGCTAAAAGACGCGCACAAGCGTCAACACGTCCGCCACAGGACAGTAGGCAAAAACGACCCCGCGCACAGCATAAAAGTGCGCGCAAACAACAAACACACATATCCAGCTACGATGAATGCTCCATATGTCGCAGCACTGACCGTGGGACACCACAGGAGGAAGAGAATAGCCAGGGCCCGTATTTTTTCCCCCCGGACTAGCCTTTTTGGGATGCCTGACGACTAGGTCTATTGGCAGGTATAGGTTTCCACTTCGTATCATCCTAGACCTGGTCAGGGAGTGGGAAGATGACCTTACATCCCCTACCCTCTGCTCCCATGCATTGAGCCCCTTGGAGAAGGAGCTCAATGCCCTGAATTTTTTGTCCACTGCATGATTTCAGTGAACTACTGCCATAGTGGGGGTGGTCTCACAGGCCACACAGTCACGCTGCCTACACCAGGTGTTGGTAATCATGTCTGTGCGCCCCTCAGTCCGCAGGCACATATACATGCCCAGAACACCCGCAGAAAGGCAGGCCGTAGTCCAGGACTTTTACAGGGTGGCACACTTCCCCAAAGAGCTTGGTGCCATAGATTGCACCCATGTGGCCCTACGTCCACCTAGGGCCACAGAGCACATCTATCGAAACCGCAAGCACTGGCATTCCATCAACGTGCAGGTGGTATGCGATGAAAGGGAATCATCACCTCTGTCTATGCAAAATACCCAGGCTCGGCCCATGACAGTTTCATGTGCAGAATGTCCGCCCTGAGCCGGGCCCTGAAAGCTGGCCAGCATGGTGACACATGGTGACACATGGTGACTAGGTGAGTACAAATGTCTGTGCACATGCATGCATGTCACACACAGACAAATACACAAACCCCAATAATCACAACCATTATCACCTCTCCAGGGGACAGTGCCTACACTCTGAGCAACCCCATGATGACGCCAATCTGGAACCCCACCACACCACCCCAGGTAAGATACAATGCTGCCCATATTGCAACCAGGGGCATAGTGGAGCGCACATTCGGAGTGCTAAATTCACGCTTCCGATGCCTTGACCGCTCTGGTGGGCAGCTACTCTATGCACCCCCAGCAGTGTGCAGGATAATTGTGGCAGCATGTGTCCTGCACAATGTTGCTACACGCAGGGTGTACCGGTGGACATGGTGGTGCCCCTACATCCCCAACCACAGGCACAGGCATTGCCCATGGGAGGGGATAGGGCACGTGGCGAGGCAGCCTGGACCCAGCTTGTGGCTACATTTTTCACCTAAACTCCCACCCCTGCAGAGTGCACACAGGCCTGGCACATACAAGGTGACAATTGATGATGACAAAGAGACAGTTAATTGTCACAACCTTACCACCCTGAGAATGTTGCCATGGAAGTGCTACATTGTGTGCATCCCTAGCTACTAAAACATAAACAATCGTGTGTGACCAAAAGGAACACATGCAACGTGTTTATCACACACCCCAGCAAAACAGGCAATCACAATCCCTGGTATGTCATCCAAACCCTCCTAAACCACATCACCCTTGTTTGACACACCATGACATGGAAAGCAATAGGAAAAGCCCAACACATTACCAATAATATACAAAGTGACATGTAATAAATGGAAAGTGGCTTCACACAATGACGCCTGTCATGGAATCAGATAAAATGACTGACCAACAACCTCCCACACAAAACAAGTCATACCCAAATGCATTCCAACAGATGTAGCATGAACATAACAATCAATACCTGTTCACATGCACATTTGGCACGGCAAAATCCCTACTCCTGAATATGTGTGCTGTGTGCGTCTCTTGCAACATGCTGCTCAGCACACAGCATAGTGACCAGCCATTGTGTCAGAGACACACTTTGATCATTTGATCATCACATGAAAAGGAAAATAAAATAATAATAATTGACGCATGTACAGGATCCACAAATGGTCATAGATCATGTGCTGCAGGGACACAGTGGTCCCTAGAAGGCAAACTGTGTGCACATTTGAACATGGAAGGGTGGATGTACATGTGGTGGATCATAGTGTGACTGTGTGTGTCAGTAGAGACATGCACTCAATACATGCATGTCCAATCAAGTGACCATCAGTGTCCTCTACACATCACATGTGAACATTACCCATGTGCACACCCCAGCATGTCAAACCACACCAATACCCTCACACCTGAAAGGTAAACACAACACAGGAACAGGCATTGACCAGCAGAACACATCATGTACATATGACACCACAGTAACAATATCAGGGTGCCCATCACACTGTAGGCCAAGACAACTGTCCAACAACCAAACACTCTCCCTCATCCACATATCACCATGACCTACTGAACAACTGTGTCGTCTGGGGTATGTATACTTCTTCCTTGAAGTCTACCTGGCCACAGGATCACCCTACCCCTTTGTCTCCATCTTCCACCTTGCGTGTAAATAGTGTCCAGCACCCTCAGAGGCCACCTTGACTGGCAAAATGCCAAATCGAATAGAACTCAAAGGAGCCAAACACACAAGCCAGGCAAAAAGCCTGTAGGCAGCAAAAAACACTTGAAGAGTCTCCAGTAGATGACTTGAAGTAACAGTACATTTCAAAGTACATGTACAAGCACAATGATGGAACAACCAAGTTAGCACACTTAAACAATGCTACAACATGATGTATATAATGTTTGGTACATAATATACCATGATGCAGCACCAACTGGTGGGTAGTGTCATTGCTCCCGTGTCCAGGCGCAGGAGTGGCACAAACCAACCACCCCCTCCGTGGACTGGGCACCTGCAAGGTCAAACTTACACCGGCCTCTGAGACCACGGTGGGGAAGGAGGGTCAGGGATATGTTGTCTAGACAGGCATTGGTATTCAGGATAACCGGAAAGAGGGGCAGGAGAGGGGAGTAGGATTGTCAAGGGAAAGTAGGGAAAAGACAAAAATCTACTAATCACAATAAAACATACTCAATCAGAAAAACCATGTACATCATACACATTGTACCAAATGACTCAAATGGAAGTCAAAGAGAAACATATCTCTGGGGTGAGTGCTGGCCTCCTGCCTGCGCACTCTCAGGTCTGGTAACAGGAGCAGTTCAATGCCGCAAAGATAGTAAGAGTTACTAATCTGTGTGTGTCTATAACACACACACACACCATACATGCCCCAAAGCAAGTAACTCCTCCACAAACAAACACTCGTGTCTGCTGCTTCGTACCCATACGTAAGATTCCTCCCGTGATGGTTCATACACTGTCAATGAAGTAAGTCAGGCGCACGTGGGCGTGTGGCAAATGGAAGACCAATGTGTCAAGATTCACACATCATACAATGGTCCCTGGGTAAGCAGCTACACGCATATATCGAGATATGACTTCAGTACAAGTAGTGTTCTGGCATCCCCCAAATAAAAGAGGTAGTGCATGTGTCAATTTGAACATGCAAATGATATGAACTGCACACGAGTCTGTCCCTCACTGCGTATCCCTGTGTGCAGCTCTATTTTTTCTGCCTTTGAACGCTACTGGGCTTATGCATCTGCTTCTATGGAGCATGGTGGACTGGAGGATATGTGCGAAAGCGCATGCATGTGCCCCTGGAAAGCAACTTGCCATGTTTCCACCAACTCATCTTAGCTGTACTGTGCGCTTCAACACCAATAACTGTCCAAGCTCACCATCAGTGGCGCTACTTAGCATGCATGTGGAACAGGCCTGGTGGAAGGTTGGCTTTGGTGTGTGCCCCTTGTACTGCTCACCTTGCCTCGGGTTCCTGGAAACACGTCTGCTTCTTTTGGATGTATGAGCACAAGCCCTGTGGCACTTCTTGCACACACATGCGCATGTCTGCACCACCGAACATGGCCAGCTGCCAGACGTACACTGGCCCATGTCTGCCGGCAAAGGTGGTCTGGAGGCTCATTCTCCTGCAGAAAGGGCACAAAACACAGAATTAATGCTGGAAAGTCCCCTGTGTGTGTCTCTTCATGCTGGTTGTGACTGGACCATGTCAGAGATGTACATCAGATTTCATCCCACCATCAGTGTTACTTTGACAGGCTAAGGGTGGCAGACACTCTCTACAGCATGAAGTGCATCAAGCACATGTACAGTAAAGAAAATACACATACAACACAATGTATAGCAATTAATGGACACCTGATTAATGACACCACCCATTTCTAATGCTGAAATGCTGTTGATAAGACCCCTACAATCCCCACTAGGGGTGTTAACACAAGTAGTACAGCAGCAGACAGGCCACAGATATGACGGTTCTAAGCCCTTGTGAAATAGACTGTAACACCGAACCATCCTTGCGAGCCCATAGATAAGGCAAGCAGGAGTGGCCTATGAGAGTCAGGACTCCAAGCTGCAAACACATACACAAGACAAGCTTGAAGGGCCCAGCTGGAACAGACAGTGAAACATCACATGAAAGCACAATAGAACAGCAATTTTGAACTATATTAACTAATTACACTACCTATAAAAACCTACATTACCTAATTAAACTAACTATCAAATTGAATGTTAACTAACTTAACTAAAATGAAAAATCAAAAATGGCCACATACAACCCGGGGGGGGGGGGCACCCAGGAGAGGGGAGGTACAGGGTGCAGCTCAACACCCGCATGCGATGATGTTGAGGAAAGAAAACCCTCCATGGGCTCAACGCCTGCACAGCCCAGCCTGTGTGGGAGATACCTTGTCGTCCGAGTCTGGCTCATCCTGAAAAGGAGGACGTGGCACAGGAGCCTGACCATGCCTAGCCGCAGCTTGCCCCTCGTCGGCAGCAAGTCTGCCGGACTGGTTGTTGATGAGGAGAGGAAATTACTGACGGGCCCATTGGTCAGTACTCACCCTCGAAAACTAGTAATACAAGATAGCTGCACCATGCAAGGACTGAGTGCAGGATTCACATAGTCCGGAAAGGATCAATAATCAGGACTCAGTAAATTGGCAGAGGGAAGTCCGTTTAATGATACATACATCAGCTTATGGAAATCAGCAGCATCACAAACACCTGCCTCACCCCGACTTCCTCGAACATTAGTCCAACAGTGTCTTTTATGGGCAAAATCCGTCTAATTCTACAGAAAAATCATCATTCAATACAATTGGTTGGGAAAGGTAACGTAAGTATAGGCGCTATATCTGTATATGTAAATAATGCAAGTGGATTGGATAAATCTTATCGGGTAGGCGTCTACACCCTTCCCTCTACACCACACGTGATTGACGTCACTACAAGTACGACGTCTCATTGGTTACAGTGTCTATAGGACCCTAGATTACATGGTCCCTTATGATTGGGTAAGTTACACCCCTAAACATAAATCTCCATTTTAATTAGCAGCTTTAGAGTAGACACCCAGGTGCCTAGTGTCCCAGGATTCACCCTTCCTCCCTTCCATCAATCAGTGTTTTAGGGCTGTGTGTCAATTAGTTGGCTGGGTATGGCTTCAGATCTGTAGTCTCTTATCAGGAAAAGTTATGGCACCCCCTGGTTCTGGATGACATCAGGCGGTGGTACATCTTCGCGTCTGTCTGGTCACGTGTTGGTTCACTGTGAATCTGCCTCAGTTTCCAACCTTTTGTGCATTTAATTCTGTGTGTACTTGGCCACCTGCATGGGCCTCTCTTATCTTGACCTTCACGGGTGGGCTGGTATTCTCTTTAGTTGGGGTCTTGTGAGCTCATGCTCACCTCCCCTTCTCTGGTTGACCTTGATCTCCCCGGCATAAGCATCTCTTTGTTGAGTTTCGATTCCGCTCCTTCTCTGGTCTTTGCTGGGTTTCTAAACTCGGCCTGTCAGGCCTTTGGCCGCATGGGTACATTTCTGCTTTCACGAAATGGAGTCGCATGTGTACATTGTGCAGTATTGAGGTAGATATATGGTTGGCGCTTGCCGCTCTACTCTTCTACTAGGCATTGCAAGCAGTATCAATATCTTATCCTCTTGCATTTCAAGCTTATTTACACACATTCAACAGGGCGGTTGCTTCCATCTTGTCTTATGGCACCATTCTCTTACGTTTTAAAAGTGTCTCTCCCCTGCATCCATTATCATTATCTTTGCAGTTGCTAGTACTGGCATTCGTGCTTTCAGTAGCCAAGTCTGTTTGTTCTCAGGGCTGCTCGGGCCCTTGGTTTATTTTCATTGGCCTTCCATTAAGGCTTTAGGGGTCTCCTCGTGGACCGTGTGCAGGTATTCCTCATTCCGTATCAGTGGCTGGTATGGCTGTCTGATAGGGTACCGTGCTGCCCAGGGTTGTCGCGTTATGGCTGCTTCAACCGGTATTGATCTCCTTACGTACAAGGGGCAGAGTCCCAGTGCGGCTCTCTGTTGGTTTATTTGCTCCTCGTACGTCACATACCACGGCGAGTACCTTACTGGAAACTCGCAATGGGGGCAGGGGTGCGGGTCATATCTGGGACCTCCTCTTAACTCCCCCCTCTGGTTGGTTCATCGACCACTCCTACTTCCTCATTTATATACAGTTTCTTTGATTCCTCAGCTTCTTGCTCATCGTCTCCTGGGTTTACACAAGAAGGCGTGAAAGTATACAATTTTGGTGTCCATATCTTTATCACCCCTTTCAAGCTTCCTGCTGTTCTCACATGCTCATTTTTGTTCCAGGTCATCAACTGGCATTGTCCATTTGGACTGCAGTAAATCCATTTGCCTTTGTACCTTCTTTGTTTCTTGGATAAGTGAATTTTGTTCCTTCGGGTGCAAATTCACTGGCCTTCACAAAGTCTTTTATCTCCTCATCTGTCAGGTCTCTGGGCTTCCAGCCTGGCTTGACATTGACCATACTTTTCATCCCAATTGCCTTCTTTGCTGTTTTCTGGCACTGTGTGATGATTATCTTGATAACACAGACTCCCAGCAGCACCATTGCTAGCAAAGCTCCCAGGAACTTGAATATATTTGCCATCCATTGTGGGACCCATGAGAATAGGTTCCCAAACCAGCTGCCGTCGTCCACGTCATCTGTCTCATCGGTCATCTGGTTTTTCAGGGTTGTTAACATGTCTATGGCCTCTGTGACGGTTCCATTTTCTTTGTCGTGTGATAGTATAAATGTGCAACATGATTCTCCAATTTTTGTGCAAACACCTCCATCCATTGCGGTGATCATGTCAAGCACATATCTGTTCTGGAGGGTCATCAGTCTGACTGCTCTCAGCTCTTCTTTGATCGCATTGAATCCTTTTATTGTGGTGTTGATGGTCTGCAGTTACTCCCATCTCGTTATCTGCAACCACTTGGTGTTTGCACCAACTTTGATATGCGGCAAGAGTATTGTTGTAAATACTGATGAAGTTAGGCTGAACAGCCTGTGTTCATAGGGAATGGCATAAAATGCGTCCTCTGATTTGGCAGAGAAGTAATTCTCTCTCTTCATCCACAGACCTCCTTTTCCTCAGGTGAGCGTCTGCTTTCGGGAAGCTGTCCAAAGTCAGTTCATTTTTTGGAATCACTAGTGCTGGAACGTGTACGTTCATCAGTGTGCATATGCCTCCCCAGTTCCTCGGTAAACTTATGTATGCCTTGGATCCACATGCCCAATAGTGGTCCATCAGAACTGCAGTCCCTTTCGACATCCCAGGAGCTTCGTATATTCGCCCACAGTTTTGATTCGCCCCCATTTTCCTCGTGCCATTACTTCTAAAGCACGGTTTAGGGTTTTCCAGCGGTACTATCTGCAAGGGTCCTCCTCTGTCTTCGACCCATGTCAACAGCTTTACCAATTTTGGCCACAATGATCTGCATAGTCTCTGTGAGTTCTCTATTGCTTCTTTGCAGGCTCCAAGGACCATCCAAACTCGGCAGATTACTACTCCTTCTTCCCATCCGTCTGGGGAGACTACTGATCCCCAGATCTGCATTTGTCCTCGGTTCTTCCATATGTGAGCTTCTTCTGCCATTTTCCCTTGGACATTCAGTCTTGAGTTTATTTCCCACCTTATTCCTGATCCCTTGATGTCAGGGTTTTCATATCTAATCGCATGATTCTTGATGTGCGCCATGTGTCTTGTTTTGATGTCCTGGACATATCTGTCTTCATCAGAGTAGTCCTTTTTGTTGGCCCATATAAACGAGGCATCTCTCCCCATGAATTGTCCTCTGGTGTTACACATTGCCACATAATGACAGGCAGCGTGCTATGGGGACATCTATTTCTACAGCCACAAAGATTTTGGACTTGCCGATGCTGTACGGCAGGAGTGCACAGAAAAAACATTCCCCTTCTGATTGCCTTCGTCCAGCTTCCTTCATGTGCTGGTATCATATGTTGTTTCCAAGATGGGCCGTGCTGTCCAAGTAATCGGTTAACTCGTTATCGATTTCATATGGACTTCTCTTGATCCTTAGCGTTTTTCTGCGGTTGGCTATCACTATGTCTCTGAATGCATCTGTACTGCTCTTTCGTTGAGGCAGACTCTCGGGCGTTATCCTTGGAGGGGCAGGTTTCATTTCCTGCCCCGCTTCTTTTTCTTCCCTCCTTCATTCTTTTGTAGACCTCCTCCCACCCATGTGATTTATGATCCTTCCAACACGTGGCTGTGTCGTTGGCTCGGTAGTTACTTCTGGTGTTGGAGCTGGCGTGCTCGCTATCACAGTTGTGGTGGTTGTCTTGCTCAGCTCCTCCTGCAGCTTCTTTGCTCTAAGTATGAGTGGAAACACATACTCAACTACCCCATGTGTTTTCTCAGTGAGTTCTTTCGTTGCTTCCTCTGTTCTATTGAGTGATTTTGCTATTTCACTTCGATTTGGTTTCTCATGTTGCTCCGTGCTTTCTGGAGCTGTTTGTTCCACAGGTGATTTCTCCCTTTCAGTTGGTTTAGCCTGTGATTTCGTAGCCATTGACACTTGCCCTTGTTCGTGTACACTCAGTGTATGGGTGCGTGCCCTGGACAGTGCGATGCTATCATTCATTCCGTGCTGACCATGTCTCCAGCCTTTCTCACCATTCATTACTTCAAGTGTATGCGTGTTACTGCTAATTACATTCAACTGTAAATCGTTTGCTTTATCATCAGTTTTTCTTGGAACAGGGATGACAATATAAGGTCTGGGTGCTTTTGTCGGCCCCAGATGTTCATTACCTGGTGGACGCACAGACATTGAGATGCTTTGTGCACCGATAAAAAATGCAGTTCTAATAGTTAACGATAAAAATACTACAATAGTCACAATGCATATACATATGATGGCCTTAAAAGACAGTTTACAGCATCTCATTCCGGGAAACCGGAGGCGCCCTTCTGCTGGTGGCACGACTAAGTTACTGTTTTGGGCCCCCATTTTGTCAGGTGTATCGACCCACGTTCAATTTATTATGCTGCAAGATGGCCGAAAAGCCCAAAATTGCGCCAGAATCCAGGAAAACCGCGCAGTTTTTGAGCACACCAAAATGGTCGCTTGACCCGCCACCCACCAGTGCGAGCGTGATGGGCCAGAAGCACCATGAGTGAAACGTGGGGCCAAAGGAAAAACAGCAGTGCCTGTTAGCTCAAAAAGTGCTTTGAAATCACCTTTGTTTCTCTGAATGCAAGCTCAAAATGCCTATTTCAAACTTTGCAAGATATTCAAAAATCTTACTGAACAACAGCAGACGTCTGGTAGAATGAAGTCTTGTGTGCATACCAAATATGGAAAGATGAAGAGCCTAAAATAATGTTCATAACAAAACTGGCTGAGCTGTGGATGTCAGCAGCTTAAGTGAAATGGGATTTAAAGCCACTAAAATCAAAATGTTTAAAATAAATGAGTAACCTACTTTTGAGTGTCAGATAGGTTGCAACTGTTTAAATGTCATAGTTTTGAACGTAGAATCAGCGTTCTAGCTGCATGTGTCAAAATTGTAAGTTTGATTTGAATGAAGAAAAATGGGAACAAAAGTGACCGTTGGCTGAAGCCTGGCTTAAGGAGATTGAATTCTGCCCTGCAACAACTCCTGACAGGAGTTGAAACTTGCCCAGCAACTGTATTCACAGGCCTGGCCGGCCTTCTGCTGCCTCACCAAAAGGAGATTATACCTCTCTGATTGAATCAGGGAAGGGGTGCCTGGGACTGCAGGAAAACAGAACAATGAACTTCCCTTTGCTCCAAGCAATTGCTAAATCAGGGGGTCGTAAATGGCTTCCTCTTGGAAGGAAATGGGAGGGGCACTGCCTCTGTGGGCCAGCTGAGCGTTGAGGAAGTGGACAAACCAGAAATTCCCCTATGTGCTTTGGGAAACCACACCCCTCTGGGCCAGAGCATAATTTTAGAAAGATGGATAATTCATAGTACATAATTGTCAAAATTATATCAATAATATCATCATTCCTGTGATTTTTCTGTGCACATTTTAAGAGGTGTTAGGACTCTGTGGTATGTTCTGGGGGGGGGGGGAGTAGTAGCAGCAAACAGGGTATTACTCCAAATGTATGTATGTTAAAAATCTGACACTTCATCATCTGATGCTCATATTCCTTGCGCTCATTTGTGTAAATTCTGGAAAAGTTTAGAGGTTGTGTTCTGGATGAAAAGGGTAGAATTCTGTCAGAAGTGAACATACCATTTTACAAAGACAGGGATCGGATGGTTTGGCGCTACAGAAAATATGTTAACTGGACATATAATATTAGTAAAATTGTACATAGATAAATATGCATTTAAGTCAAAACTAGATTTGTGTGCGAAGTGACAAGGGGAGTGTTCTTTCTGTATGCCATAATAATGATGTCTCATGACACGGGATGACTCACAATTCAGTTCCCCATTGAGGCGACAGAGAATCCTCTAGCCTATCAGGATCCTCAGAGGGTTGGGCATAAAAAGTCAGCCTTCCCACCCATTTTCAAAAGACATAAAAAGATACACTGAGACCCAGGTAGAGACATTCACTTTCCACTTCAAACTGATTTCTTGCGAAGCGCTTTGCCAGAAGACTCCAGAACCAGAACTTAGAATCCAGACTTCAGAACTTGTAGCAGAGAGGCCTAGTCCACGAGCTGAATCCTTCAGAGGCCTCAGAATCCAGCAACCTAACCAAACTAGTCAACAGCCGGGCTGTGCTGTTTGATTCTTGCCAAGAACTTTTGCCAGAACCAGACCCAGAGAGCAGTGCTGTATCCAGAACCGCAAACCAGAGACCATACCAGACCGCTATGCAGTGCCAGAACTTTTTGCCAGAACCAGAGATCCAGACCAGCAGAGCATAGAGAACCACAGCTAAACCTGTTAACCAGATCTGTGACGAGGCCCATTCCTTCCAAAATTAGGAGTGAGTATCCAGCCAGAGCTCTGCAAAACCAACCTCTTAGTTTAAAATAATCTAATTCAAACCATTTCCACCTATTTAGAACCAGAGATCCAGACCAGCAGAGCATAGAGAACCACAGCTAAACCTGTTGACCAGATCTGTGACGAGGCCCATTCCTTCCAAAATTAGGAGTGAGTATCCAGCCAGAGCTGTGCAAAACCAACCTCTTAGTTTAAAATAATCTAATTCAAACCATTTCCACCTATTTAGAACTGCATAGAAATCGTGTGTCCATTCTGTGATTTCAAACCTGTGAAAGTGTCATTTGTCATTTGGATCTTACTTTATTTCTGAAAATCTACCTCCACTAAATTGTCCGTATCTTTTGAACCATACGTGCTAGGAACAAGATTTAACTGTCATCTTAAAGCTAAGATCCTCAGCTTTCCACTCCTTATACGGATCACTCGGAAAAAGAGGCACGAATTGCAATTTGACTCAAACTTCTTCACCTGTCAAAAATAGCTGCTTCTTGCTTTCCATTGCTAAAATTCATTTTCAACCTGATAATCATTCCTGAATAATTGCTAGCGTTGACCTGAACTAATTCAAAGTAGCTGTCACCCACCCTGAATCTCCTATACAGAATTAAAATAATTTTTAGCATATTTTCACTTCACTGCAAATCATATTAAAAGTATTTCTGCATGTTTTAAAAGCATACCGGTTGCTCTAAGCTTGCTAGGGGGGGGAACTAGAATTTGGATTGCATTTGATTATATTCCTGAAAATTGTGTGTTCACCTTCCATCTCTTTATATTGCATAGGGGGGGAGTGAATTGCCACAAAGGAAAAAGTGATCATATTATCTCTTGTTGAAACCATATCAGTTTATTTCTGTGCTGCATTCTTGCTTTTCCTTGAAACCATAAAAGTATTCTCTGCTACCTTATCCTTTCTATACTAACTCCTCACTGATTGAAAAGAATGTGCAATTGTAACATTACCCATTGTTGATCAACATTATATTCATAAGTGTGCTATCAAATATTAATTTATTCATAAAAGTGATATAGATATATATATATATATATACATATATATATATATATATGTATATATATATATATATATAGTTTAATTTTTCAAATAAATCTTTTAATTTGCAAAACAAACCTACTTCTTGGCTCAGTGAGGTCAGGGGGATTCAAAGAGAGGGGCGTTATACAAGGGTTTATCATCCAGATCTATGAACTTGTCATAAAAATATATAAATAAGGGCTTCACTTGGTCATCCCAGACTAGGCATTGACTTAGTTGGAGTTCTGAATTGAAGTCACTGAACAATTTCAATCAAGTCCATAGTCCACTATTTATTTCTTTCTTCGTTCTGATCTCATTGTTCAAAGTTCAGCAAATACTAAAGTGGCATGTACTGTTCAATGTCCCCCCTCTTGTGAGTGATGATGATAATCTCTGAGTATGGAGTACAGTTCCTTTGCTAGACTATGGGAAAAAGGTTAGACTACCGTTTTTAGCACATCACATTCATCCTGCATTTGTTGTGGGAACCGCATTCGCACAGCACTCTTTCAACTCGTCATGGCCCTGAGGATATGCAGGACAATGTTTTCAGTGACACCAAGAAACGATGGATTCGCTACAAATCACGCAAAATAAAATATTGAAAAAATAATAAAAATAAAAATAAAAGTGAACATATGAAAAGGTAGGAAAAAATAAGAAAAAGGTTAAAAAAGGTAAACACGGCAGTGAAGTTCGTGTCTCTGTCCTTTCACTTGGTCGTTCGAGGTCGAGTTGATGAACAGTCTCTCTCTCACCCATTTATTCTCCTGTGCGATAATGACGAACAAATAGAAAACACAAAACAAGAAAAATAAGAACGGATGTAGTTATCCTTGTTTCTGCTCTTTTTGATCTGTCCTATGTTGGAAGCGTGAAGAACTGTCTTTTGTTTTCTTGCCTTGTGCCCGGCTAGGGATGATGAAAAAGGTTATTTTGGAACGCCCCCTTCTAAGGCTCTTCTTAGATGTGGATGTCCATAGTTGCTTCTGAGTTGTGATGCAATAGCTCTTAGGAGCCTGTTCAATTGGGCATTCTTTGCTGGATCACTAAGAAAGGCAGGCACATCAATGTTGCAGGGTCTGCCCACTAGTTCTGGAAAGTTTTCAATGAGATGAAAGAAAACACGAAAAGCATAACAACTGTCTTCAGGTGTTAATGACATTTGTTCTGGTTCTTTGGCTCTAAAGTCACAGGCCTTTTCTTGCAGTGTGATCAGTTGTTTTTTTTCTTCGATCTGTCCCTCGTCGGCTTGTCTCACTGAAATCTCCTCTGGAAATTGGACAGCTCCACCTGGAGCATGATGCCTTGGAGGAGTGCGCCCATGTGTGGGGTGTTGGCCGGATTCCTAAGAAAGGTGATGACGTCAACATCTGCCGGTCTCCCCTCCATTTCCGGATAGTCTGTGACTAATCGAAATAAAACGTTGTTTGCCAGCCGTGTATTCTCAGGTGATAGGGACATTTGCCTTGTTTGCTGGGTCCTAATCACAGTCCCTTCTTTTGATGCAAACAGGTTTTGCACTTTCCTGCTGCGTGAGTTGCAACCACGTGGTTCAGTTTGTACCACACTTGGTTGAGAAAGTAATTGTTTTTTGGATCTCTGATGAATGTCAATATATCTGTAGTTCTCCCGATAAGTCCTGGACATTCTTCGATGATGCAGATTAACAAAGTATATGTGATCTCGTCAATGATTACTTGTGGTGGAAGCATCTGTGTCTTTTCCGCTGTGTTCGGGTAGTGTAATGAAAGTTTCTGTTATGACAGTCAGTAGTTGTCGGATTCTTTTCTTGTTTGCAGGGTCTTGAATGAATTCAGTAACGCTGGCTTCTCTGCCTATAAGTGAAGGGTAGGACAGGAATACCAGCTGAAAATGTGTGAGCACATCCCACTTGAGACTTCTGCTGGGATGAACCATATGTCCATGAACAAAGTCTTGATCTTACTTTTACTTCTTATCAGAGTCTTAGGTTTTAAATGCTTTGTGTGGCTTTCAATGTTCATGAGATTAGCGCTTCGGTTGATATGAGTACGCAATTTTCTTCTTTTACCCTGCACCTTTGGCTGCACAGGGTGTTTGCTTGCTTTTTAATGTCTTTTTTGTGCCTAAAGAAAAGGTTCAGTGTGGACAAGATTTTCACAAAAGTTCTTTTGTTGGCTACATTCAATGTTCATTTAATTGTCCTTTTGCCACGTTTCATTTGGTTTGAAGAACTGTCTTGTTTTGAAAGTCTCACTTTTATTCTCCTCGTTCTTGTAACTTGTCTGCTCATGCGTCCTTCTTCCTTGCCATAGATCTTGTCTGCAAGTGCTGCAGTCCTTCCCCGATGTCTGTGGATTTCTCGGCAGTAGATGTAGTAGGAGTGCTCTCTCCTATAAAGAGTTTTATATCATTCGCGAAGATCCAGGCTCTTCTGCCTTTGAGCTTGACAGCTGACGGGGTGCAGTCCTCTACGATGAACGGGCCATTAAACCTTGGCTCGTCCCATCTTTTTCTTGTGAAATTCTTCACGAGGACTCAATCTCCAAGGAAAACAAGAGGCGCGCATGGGCTATGAGCTGCGCTGGCATCAGCACTGTCTGTTGTGGTTTGTGCTGTGTCGTCTCTTTTCTGCCGTCGATGCAGCTGGCCTGAAATAACAGTGGAACTGGATGTGAGACAACTCCAGATAGGCCTTCATCTCATCTCCCAGAACCTCCCTAGTTGACTGGGCATCACATCTAGCTATGTCTCAGGGGGTAAGAAATGTCCTCATCCTTCTCCCCGTGACTATTTCATGCGGCGTTAGATGATGGTCGGAGCCTGGCTGGTTCAGAAGAGCATACAATGCCAGTGGGAGGCAGTGCATCCATCCCTTTGTTAATGTGAGCTTCAACTTGGCTATCCTTTCCTTATTCAAGCCGTTGATCCGATAACATATCCCGTTTCCCTCTGGGTGATACGCCGATGAGAATTTGTGCTTTATACCAAGCAACAAGCTAATCTGCTCAAATACTGCATTTACAAAATATGCCCCATTATCAGATCTCATTACCTCGCACACCCCCCATATAGGGAAAACCTCCCTCACCAGGAATTTAGCAGCACAGGCAGCGTCAGGGTGTGTACAGGGGCCTGCTTCTACCGATCTGGAGAAGGGACACACAACCACAAGTAGATGCCTGTACCCATTACACACCTGAATCATATCAACATAATCAATATGTAGGTGCTGGAAAGGTCCATTTGGCCTGGGGATGACTCCTCTCACTACTTTTAATGTGTTCCCAGAAGTGAATTGCTGGCAGATAATGCAGTTTACCATAAAGAATGCAACATGCTCGGCCAAATTCGGTATAAACCAGTCTTCCGCGAGAGTTGCAGCAAGATTTTCTTTTGACATATGAATGGGGTAGTGAAGCTGTTTTAGCGCTACTTTCAGAAGGGCAACAGGCATTACTGGTTTACTAGTGCTGTCTTGCCTCCACAATCTGTCAGAGGGGTTTAAAGAACACCCTCGACACATCCATACATTTTTCTCCTCCTGAGGTGCCTCCCCCTGGAGCTCCATTAATGGATATTGCCCCATAATATATTGCTATAGGCTTCTGGAGTGGCTCGTGCTACCATCATTCGTTCATGGGTACGTGCCACCTCCACGTCCATTATTGTTTCAGTTTTGGATGCCATACGTTTGGCTTCCATGTCCACTTCATGATTTCCACGTGACACAAAATCTGTCCCTTTGGTATGAGCGGCGCATTTTATGACAGCTATGCCCACTAAGAGCTTTAGTGCTTTTATCAGCCTGTCCAACAAGGCTGCGTGCTGCACTGGCCTGCCGTCCGCTCGGAGGTGGCCCCTCCTCTTCCAGCGCGCTAATCCTGCGTGCACTGTTGACGTCACATAGGCGGAATCACTGTACACTGTTACTTCCTGGACTGCATGGTTCTCAATGGCGAGTATCAGTGCCACTAGTTCTGCAGCCTGTGCCGAATAGTGGGATGGTAATCGTGCACTGACAAGTACTCGGAAATCTCCATTCGCCATGTGTTTGAACACGGCCACGCCTGTAGACCTTTGCCCGTCATCTTGGTCAATTCTTGATGACCAGTCAATAAAGACGATCTCTCCATTTGGCACGGCATTTTCCTTGACCCTGGGGATCTCATCATAGTATTCTTCATAGTTTGCACAGTCATGCACAGGTTCTCCCTCTGTGACTGGCTCGGCTATAAACATAGCAGGGTTCACAGTTTTGCATCGCACTATTTTGATTGATGGATTAGAGATAATCACCTCGTAGGCTGATGCTCTTTGTGAAGTCAGCGTGCCCTTTGGCTTCTCTAGTATAGCGAATAGTGAGTGCTCAACATATAATGTCATCGAGCACCCCATCACAATGGATGACACCTTCTCAATGGCGAACGCGGCGGCAGCTAAATTTTGTTTGCACGGGAAGTGGCCCTTCAAGACCGGGTCCAGACTCCCGCTGTAATATGCTAGTGGTCTATATCCCAATGAGGTTCGCTGCACGAGCACTGCTGTCATAAAACTGCCATTGGTATGAGAGAACAGATAGAATTCCTCTGCATAATTAGGAATCCCGAGAACTGGGGCCTTACAAATTGCCCCCTTGAGTTCTGTAAACCCCTTCTCCATTTCTTCATTCCATTCAATTTCTTCTCTTGTTGCCTGGGCCTTTTTAAGGGCTGTAACAAGGGCTTGGTATATGAGCTGTAGTCAAAGACCCATGCTCTGACATAATTGCACAAGCCTAAGAAACTTTGCATTCGCTTTATTGTGCGCGGCTTGGCCGTGCGCATGATAGCTTCGGCCCTTTCTGGGGTTACCTTTTTCCCCTCATGTGAGATTAGTTGCCCTATGTACAACACCTCCTGTTGGCAGTACTGCAGTTTGTCCTTGTCTACTTTGTATCCTTTCTCAACCAATATAGTTAATAGCTGGACTGAGTCGTGTCGGCATTGCTCTTCAGTGATGCTGCAGATTAGAATGTCATCTACATACTGCAAAACAACACTGTCCACCGCAATATTGCTTAGGTCCATTTGCAGGACTCTGTTGAAAATAGATGGAGACTCGCAATACCCCTGTGGCAACCTCGTACTTTTCAGGTGCATTGTGAGTCACGGTGTAATGGGATCGAGAAAAATGCATTTTTCAAATCGATCACAGTGAAGTATTTTACCTCAGTGGGTATGTTGCACAAAATTGTAGATGGATTCGGGACTAGAGGGAACTCGGCTTCGACTATGTCGTTCAATGCTCGCAAATCCTGGATTAAACGGCAAGACCCTCCCTTTGATTTCTTGACAGGATAAATCACTGTGTTGCAAGGTGATTCTGACGTCACTAAAATGCCCTGCTCCATCATGGCAGAGATTGTCTTTGCGATCCCTTCATCCGCTTCTCTGGACATGGGATATTGTCGTGCCGGTGGCAGAATTGCCCCTGGTTTCAGTTTAATTTTTACTTTGCCGGCCCCTTTCAGAAGACCTACGTCATAGGGCCCTGTAGTCCATACCTTGGCCGGCACCAGGGCCATGTTGTTATCAAAGTATTCTGGACATACTAAAGCTAACATCATCCTCTGCGGTAACTCCCGCCTGATCATTTTGACCCAAAATATGAGTCTCACTTCCACCCGCGTCTCTTCTAGGTCATGGTGTTCTTCGAACAGATTGTCATCGGTGACGTCAGTCACTCGATACCCTTCTTCGATGGCGATAATCGCACATCAAGGGCTGCCCTCATCGTCACATCCCTCAACCAATACCACTTTTGCTCGCACTGCGGCAGAGTGCATCATTAAGGGAAATACTTGTCCCTCCTCTTCGTGCATGGGTATTCTTGGCCTGAATAGAAACTCATCTGGAGTTCTCATAGTTTTGTCTGCGAGGCCTGGCAACCCCGCCATAAGCACTTGTACGCCATATGCGAATACTGCTGGCTCCAGCGGTACAGCTCTCATAGCTGCAGGTCCAGAGTATGCTCTGATCATTTTGCACACGTTTGAATAATGCATTCCTGGGGTGGAGCACACTATGCCATCCTCAGTGAATGAGATGGTCATATTCAACTTTGTCATCAAGTCCCGACCCATGGTATTTACTGAGGACAGACGAGAATACAATAAAGGTACATTCATGTCGCACTCTCCCACGGAGACTGGGAGTGCATCAGTAAAGGGAACTCTGCTAAGCTCCAGTAAAACTCTGGGTATCTATTGCCTCGCCGGACAAGGAGAACTTGCCTTCTCGTATGCACGAGCGCGTTGCACCCGTGTCAACTAAGAAGTAATATTCTTTCCCCCCTATGTTGACATTTACCCTTGGTTCCCTGTTAGGGTCTGGTGTCACTGATAGGATAGAACACATCAGAGTTC
This sequence comes from Ambystoma mexicanum, assembly GCF_040938575.1. NCBI lineage: Eukaryota > Metazoa > Chordata > Amphibia > Caudata > Ambystomatidae > Ambystoma > Ambystoma mexicanum. Next base: position 1,333,759,480 of record NC_090924.1, read on the forward strand.
CCTGTGAGCCGTCCTATTTCATATATAGGTTCGTCCATTGTATACCTGTGGGTTTCCTCCAACTGAATTAGTGCCCTGAACCACTTGTGGCAGTGTCTGCTGGGGTTGTCCCTGCGGTACATTCCCCATGTTCAGTGGTTGGACCACTTGCTGTGCACCGTGCTGCAAGCCAGCTGCCTGCTGCTGCATGGTATAGTTTTGTGTATTGCCCTGTTGTGGGGTAGCAGGTTGATTCACCATGCCTGTCCCCAACCCTTGGTTATTCTGCCACATGCCTTGGCTTCTGCACATGCGCGCCACATGTCCTGTCACTCCAGATAGCCAACATACTGGCGGTGGTCAGGCCATCTGTCCATCTGGCATAGTTGGACTGCCCATTGGTGCGCTCTGGATACCACCTTGAACATTTTGAAAACCTCCTTGGTTACCTCTGATTGCTCTGCCATCCTCTCCCTCCAAATCCCCTTCCTCTCGGGTAATATCCCGCATTACCCTGATTGGTCTGCGGCGGGTTGGTTGCACGTTGTGCAGTTGATTCGGCTGGGCTTGTTAGCATGGCTCCCTCGAGAGCATACTTTCCTTTGCACTAGTTTCACCTCCTCTCCCTTACGTGTCCGATTCTTTTCTTGCAACAATCTACAGTAATGGGCAATCGTCAATTGGATTTTGGCCCATGGTTTAGCTTCTACTCCTACCATTTTGTTGAGCTCTTTCTGCACTGGTTCAGGCAACCCTTGGCACAATATATGGTAGAATACAGGGATAGATTTTGTACAAGACTCATGCGTTTCAAGCACCCACACGTCTTGAAAATTCTGGATATAAAACAAAGGATCCTCTGACTCCTTCATTTTTCGAGTCATTATAGCTCCCATATCAGATGTGTCTGGATATAGCGTACACAGCGCTTTCCACACTGCTGCTCTACAGTTGTTAAATGGCACTCCGTCATGGGAGGTGTTAGTTATGGTTACCCTGGGGTATCCTGCCTTTTTCCACACGTCGTCTGCTCTTTCACCAAATATAGCAATTAAAAGACCCTTAATGTCCCCTATGGCTAGAGTGACGCCCCCTGTCATTTTCTCTAGCTCATGTATCCACTTTCCGTCTCCCGAGGTCAGCATTGGAAGCTTATTTTTAAGATTCTCTCGGTCCATGTGTGGCCATGGAATATACTGCGGTCTTGCTCCCCCCTTTTCTAACAGTGGGAATTGGAATGCGCAATCCTTCTTTTCCTTCTCTATCCCTCCTCGGACTCTTGCCTGGGCGGCGTTCCCACCTTGCCTTCTTCCCGGCAATGCCCTTAGCCTATCTGTATAGGCAGGTACCGACACCCCCCTCCGACCGTGGGCTGTCTCTTCATGTCAGCTGGACTGTCCAGCGGACTTCGGTGTCCTATCTATGGACCCGGTTGCATCTGACCATAGTATCTCTCGGTTCCCTGGGTGCTGCTTTTCGCACCGCCTCCCTTCGTCGTAAGCCACTTCCTCCGCTTCTCCATCGGAGTCTGACTCTGAATACTCCCAGTTTACACAGCTTCTTGCATCAACTTCATTCTGCCCAACTTCTAGTGTATCTAGAGAACGTCCCCTACTCCCACTACTTTGGGTGACATCCTCAGTGTCATATAGCTGAGTACTCTCTAAGCGCTCATCTTCCCTTACCTCTTGGGAGATTCGTTCTAGTCCCATCTCATCATATATTTTATCAATCGCTTCCCCGATGCTTCTGGTGTCGGAGTCATCATCAATAATTGTCCCGCTTGTACCTGGTACCGCATCGTTGCAGGGAAGAACTCTTCTATGTCTTCCCAGTCTACAACAGGATTGGGTTTTTTCACTTCCCGTTGCAAATATTCTGAATCTTGCGCCCTTTGCCTGCATTTATGTTCTTCTTCCTCATCCATTTCTCTTTGCTTCTCTTTGCTTCTTTGCTTCCTTTCTAGCCTTATCAACTTCCCTCATCCGTTCATCTCTACGTTCCTTTGTCCTTCTATTTTCCTCATCTTCTCGCTTTTTTACCTTTCTTTGGTGCACTCTCTTCTCTTCCTCTAACCTAAGCATGTTCTGCCTGTACTTTTCATAGGCTGCATATTGCGGGCGACTGAGCGGTATACCTTGCTCTTCGCGATATAGTTGTTCTTGCCGCAACCTATCCTTCTTTCTTGCTCTTTCGTTTCTTATGTCCACTTCTTTTTCTCTTTCCTTTCTTTGCTCCTCATCAGACCGTTCACTCGGCCTTGCACCATCAATTCCTTTTCCATCTAACTTCAACAGTATCTGCCCTCCCATCCATTCGTCCTTTGTACATGTAAACTCATTGGTTCCTTTCCGCTTCTTTCCCTCTTTCTCCCTATCTAGAGGTGCACTTGTTTGTGCCTGGTCCTTCCTTTCCTCACCTCCCCTCTCTTTTCCCCATAGGACTGTGGAGGCCAAGTCAATTCCCTGTTCCTTCTCTTTCATCTCCTTACTGCTACACGCAGGTGACTCATATGCAGGGTTGCTATAACCTGTGGCTGCCTTAAGCTCTCTTAGTGGGTAAAGACCCTCTGACTTACTTCCCTCAACAACTGGTTCCGGCGGGGCAGGTGGCACGGTAGGCGTCTCACCCCCTCCGTACATACATTTCATATCCAGTCTGCGGGGGGTTCTTCTTCTTTTGCTTGTTCAAACATTTTCCAAAGCTCGAGAACAGCAAGGTGTTTTTCGAGCTTCTTCCCGCTATATGTGGCATGTAGGAAGGTGGTCATGTGCTGTAAAACAGCTTTGACAATGACCCATTTTAGGGCAACGGCATAAACATTTAATTTGCGGTGCCCTTAACCCACTCCTGGCTATATTTCTTCAATTTTGTTGTGTGCTTTGGCAACTGCTTGCATAAGTGTGTAAGTGGGGTAACGTCTTCCATCCTTAATTTTGTCATCAACAATCTTCATTCAGTTTTTCAACTTTACGCCATTATGAGCAAGCACCACATACGCGAGCTCCAATCCAATTTTCCCGCAAAATTTTATACCAACAGTTTTACTCAAAACACATCAATTCAGTGGCGATTCCCTCTCATTTACAGAATTGCGTAAGGCAAAAATACATTGCCATCAATTAATAACACAATAATTCCACATTCAGCATACAGAGGACATATAGGACAGACGCTTGACAGACTAGACGGACACCAGCTGGTCATACGTATACCTGCCTTATAATTGTTACCCCGTCAAGGGATTTGAACTAACCCCTTTATGACGTCTTTAAACGTCATCGTAGCCTAAAGTCCCCCCTCTGTGGGCTCTGGGTTCAAGTTCCTTCTGACCACTCTTTAAAGCGCAGGAACAAGGATTATTTTAGTTTTCTCTCTGTGCCTCCCCGGTATTCCTTACAGTTTTTTTCTCGGGTGCCCCCCCCGGTATTCCTTACAGTTTTTTTCTCGGGTGCCCCCCCGGTATTCCTTACAGTTTTTTTCTCGGGTGCCCCCCAGGTATTCCTCCCAATTACTTCAGGTGCCCGGGTTTTTACCCTTTATATCTCTACAGTCTTTCCTACTTTTAACTGTACTAATCTTCTCCACCACCCTCCGTTATCCTTCCCCTTCTTACTCTAAGTCCTATAAGACATTTGCCAAGGTAACAAGTTTCGTTGTTTTCACTCACCGATCGCCTCTTTTCCTCTCTGGAACTTCAGGATCTCCACCCCTTCCTCTTCCTGCTTTTATGGTTTTCGTCCGATGCGCTGCCTGTGGCAATGAGAAGGGTTATGCTTGGAAAGGCGGGTTCCTTCAGACCCACTGCAGATTTTTTGGGAATGATTACACTATCATTGTCCACGGGGAGCTTCTCAGCCTACTCAGCCGGTATAGCGAAAGGACTCGTGATGTAACCGAAGGCCTAGAGTTACTTTGTGCCGTCGTTCTAAAGCTGTCTTATACTATATCAATTGATAATCTATAATCGATGGCCGAAACCATCCTCACGCTACCAAGTGTTGACGAGGAGAGGAAATTACTGACGGGCCCATTGGTCAGTACTCACCCTCGAAAACTAGTAATACAAGATATCTGCACCATGAGAGGACAGAGTGCAGGAGTCACATACTCCGGCAGGGATCAATAATCAGGACTCAGTAAATTAGCAAAGGGAAGTCCGTTTAATGATACATACATCAGTTTATGGAAATCAGCAGCATCACGAACACCTGGCTCACCCCGACTTCAACGAACATTAGTCTCTTTTATGGGCAAAATCCGTCATCATTGACGTCTAATTCTACAAAAAATCATCATGCAATACAATTGGTTGGGAAAGGTAACTTAAGTATAGGTGCTATGTCTGTATATGGAAATAACGCAAGTGGATTGGATAACTCTTATCGGGTGGGTGTCTACACCCTTCCCTCTACACCACACGTGATTGATGTCACTACAAGTACGACGTCTCATTGGTTACAGTGTCTATGGGACCCTAGATTACATGGTCCCTTGTGATTGGGCAAGTTACACCCCTAAATATAAATCTCCATTTTAATTAGCAGCTTTAGAGTAGGCACCCAGGTGCCTAGTGTCCCAAGTTTCACCCTTCCTCCCTTCCATCAATCTGTGTTTTAGGGCTGTGTGTCAATTAGTTGGCTGTGTATGGCCTCAGATCTGTAGTCTCTTATCAGGAAAAGCTATGGCACCCCCTGGTTCTGGATGACATCAGGCGGTGGTACATCTTCGCGCCTGTCTGGTCACGTGTTGGTTCACCGTGAATCTGCTTCAGTTTCCAAACTTTTTTGCATTTAATTCTGTGTGCAGTTGGCCACCTGCATGGGCCTCTCCTATCTTGACCTTCACTGGCAGGCTGGTATTCTCTGTATTTGGAGTCTCGTGAGCTCATGCTCACCTCCACTTCTCTGGTTGACCTCGATCTCCCCGGCATAAGCCTCTCTTTGTTGAGTTTCGATTCCGCTCCTTCTCTGGTCTTTGCTGGGTTTCTAAACTTGGCGTGTCAAGCCTTTGGCCACCTGGGTACATTTCTGCTTTCACAAAATGGAGTTGCACGTGTACATTGTGCAGTATTGAGGTAGATATACGGTTGGCACTTGCTGCTTTACTCTTCTACTAGGCATTGCAAGCAGTATCGATTTCTTAGCCTCTTGCATTTCAAACTTATTTACACACATTCAACAGGGCGGTTGCTTCCATCTTGTCTCATGGCTCCATTCTGTTACGTTTTAACAGTGTCTCTCCCCTGCATCCATTATCATTATCCTTGCAGTTACTAGTACTGGCATTCGTGCTTTCAGTAGCCAAGTCTGTTTGTTCTCGGGGCTGCTCGGGCCCTTGGTTTATTCTCATTGGCCTTCCATTAAGGCTTTAGCGGTCTCCTCATGGACCGTGTGCAGGTATTCCTCATTCCGTATCAGTGGCTGGTATGGCTGTCTGATAGGGTATCGTGCTGCCCAGGGTTGTCGCGTTATGGCTGCTTCAACCGGCATTGATCTCCTTACATACAAGGGGCAGAGTCCCAGTACGGCTCTCTGTTGGTTTATTTGCTCCTCATACATCACGTACCACAGCGAGAACCTTACTGGCAACTCGCAATGGGGGGCAGGGGTGCGGGTCCAGGGGTACAGAACCTCCTCTACAGGGTGAGCCTGGTTCTGTGCAGCGATGACACGTAGGTCTGCATGCAGAACCTCCCGTGATACGCGTGCTTCCTCTTGCAAGTTAACACGTGTAATATGGAGTTCTTCCTGCTCCTTCCAGTGAGCGGGCCGTGAACTCTGCTGCCCGCTGCTGGAGAACCACCTGCCTAGCAGGGGGCAGCACGGATTGGGCCACACGCTCCATGCTCACAGCTATGTTTTCCATTGCTGCCCCCTGGCGTTCTGAATTGGTAGTCATGTCTTGCTTCCACTCAGTATACCTCGGTGGCGCGCGGCCACCGCGTTGCTGGGCTTGACACCTGCGGGACCCAAGGACCGGCCATCCATGTTGGGCTGGCACCGCCCACGGCTGCACGACTACATGCCCCCGTCGATGTGATGGTCCAGGCCCATCAGCGACTGGTGTGGAGGGTGACCCTGCATCCCGATCCACCACAGGCAGAGGTCCCACCACTGTCTGACCCCTCAGTGCAGGTGTCACGGACAGAGGAGCGTCCACATCAGAATCACTCACCCCTGACATATGGACCTGATGCACATCCAACTCAACATGGACGTCAGAGGGGTCATCTGGGCTGGACTCATTGCCAGCCAAAGACAAGATGGTCTGTAGCACATGTGTGTTCTCGTGGTCTACCACCCCACGACCCCCACTTGTGCCGGGTTGCTGTAGTGATAACAACCCTGTGCCTGGTATGACAACACCATCCTCTGGCTCTATTGCATCATCATCTGAAAAGTAGAGAGACAAAAGATTACTACACATGTTAGAAGCACACAACACACACACACATAGACATCACACATACAGCCAACACATGAAGCAGACATGTCACACACAAAAGAGAACCTGCCATGCATGCCAGGTCAACTTGACATTGCTTCAGTGATTAGGCATGTAGAAGGGTCTTATACGGCTCAGAGGTGAGTAGATCCAGTGCAGAACATGTGTACGTTACTCACTATCTACATGTACGAGTACTTCATGATGTGTATCAGAAAACGTGAAGGCAGTGCGAGGTCAAGTTCAGGCATCCATGTGCAATGTGCATGCAATGGGTTGCATGGCTACAAGCACACCACCACTCCCCCTAAGTGGAAATGCAGGGATGCCTTGCATGCTATCAAAAGGGTGACCAGAGACCTGTGTATTGGCTGACAGTGTTGACTAGCATCAATTGCATCAGCTGAGTCAACTGACAACACAGCAGATGATGATGGGACAGTAAGCAGGACACACGATGAACCCTCAGTAGTACAGCCATTTGTGCAGAAGACACTACACCAGTTGGACAGGGTCAGTGGGCCAGAAACAGGGTGAGGCCTGTGAGCCACACAGACAGCCACACCCTAAACATGTGTGGGACGCAGGTCCGAGCCACAGTGGGCATGGGAAGGCTGATGAAATGCCATGAAATGTAGGTCACCCTGGACACGTGCTACAATGATCATCCTGTCAAGGACACATAGGGGCATGCATGGAATGCACATGGAGCATGAATGGTCACTCATGTCCCTGCGGAGCATCTGCCATCCGCACAGTCAAAGTGAGACACCCTGCATCAAGGACAAAGGATGTACCCCACTGCATGTGTCTGGCAGGTTGTCGGGTGGAAGTTAACATGTACACAGGAGGCATGAACAGGCCATTATATTACGTCAAAATTATGCACACCAGTGCAAAGGTGAAATTGAGGTGCAGGGGGGGTGGAGGGTCAAGGGAGCATGCCTACGTGGATTACCCGCATGCAGGCAGGGGACACATGCACGTCAGTCATGCTATGACATAGTCCCAGTGCAGAGAGGAAGGACACCCCAGGCTACATGCAGAAGGGCCAGTGAGCTGGTACATGGACCGGAGGGGCATCGAGGAGACCAGCATGTGAGTAGGGTGCAAGTGTGGTGATGAGGACAGTCCCAGTCTGCTCCACATGTCCACCATCCTGCAGAGAAGCCATGCATCAGTGAAGCATTGCATTACTTGCACATCTGAACCATGTATATATGACATGTAGTGGCAGTCATGCACAACACATCACACAAGTAAACACACATGGCCTCGACAAACATGCATCAACACTCACTGGACTGGGCATCAAAGTCCTGCATCTCTCCCAGTCCTTTGACTAATTCAGGTGGTATGAACTCCGCAATGAGTGACTCGTGCGGAGTGAGGTCTTCCTCCTCAGGTTCCGGCCCACTGCCAGTCACCAGAGTCATGTTGTAATTTGAGGCACGCTTTGCCTTAGCACTGTGTTTGTGGTCATTCCAACGCTTTTTGGACTCTTGCGCCGTGCACACCTCATGGTCGAATGTACTCACATGTTCCGCAACTTGCTTCCAGTGGGTATCACGATGGGCAGGCATAGTTTGACAATTAGGCCCCAGTAGCATGTCACGGTTGTGGTCCCGCATGTAGTCCATGAGGAAGTTCAGTTCCTGCGCACAGAAAGGCTTCTTCCTCAATGTGCAGGAGGTCGTGGCTGTGTGTGGGGTCCCAGCCTGTGCTGCAGGTGCAACCTGCCTCCTCTTGGACGCTGGACCGGACCCTGACTGGCAAAAGCCACCCTGATCAGTATGGACAGAGGCGCTGGGGGAATGTGCCAAGGGAGTGCCAGGTGTAACATGGAGTGAAGCCCCGACTTGCGTCTGTGGCTGCTGTGGGCCCTGGAATGGACCCTGCGCAGCAACATCCGCTGTGCAAGGGTAATTGACCGCAAATGTCCTGGAAGGTAGACTCACAACGGGGGTGTTGTTGGCTGCATCTGCCCCTGCACTTGCCAACACCCGGCTGGTCGGGGCAGCAGATTACATTACTGGCCCAGGGAAACGTGTCTTGGTCACGGCAGCCCTGCGTGCACCTACCGTGTCCTGACCTGCTGGAAATCTTCCATGGACTCTTCAAGTGCCAACGCAGGCTGCGCTGGCAGACCCTGAGCCTGGGTGGTGGTGTCCACAGCTGCACTCAGCAGCTTCCACTACCCTTGGGCCCGATGAGACAGACTACTGGGTCACATGGGGGCCAGTGCCAGATGCAGAAGCTGCATCTCCCGGAACAAGTGGGGTTGGTGGCATGACTGCACCAACACATGGCACAACATCGTGCCGAAGTGGCGCACCCCTGCCTCTTCCCCCTATGCGACCACCCTGGAGACCCTGGAGTCCCCCTACTCCCTGGTCACCCCGGCCACATCCCTGACCACACCCACCATGAGGAGTATGCCCAGCTGAGGCACCCCTCATATTTGGTAGCCTCTCAACCATGGCACAGATGGAGTAGTGCCGGCACAGATGGAGAAGTGCCAATGGGAGGTGTACACAACAATTGTCCTGGGCAATTGGGGTGAAGGGGGTGGGATACAAGTTGTTAAAAGCACCCCTGCACCTGCAAGGCTGTATGTGACCCCAGTGATGAAGTGACGGATCACGCAACGCTCAGGCACCCCAAAACTGCAGTAAAACTGTGCACGCAGCCCCGGTAACCCGCGTGTGTAGAATTAACCTCCCGCAGTACGCAGTGGCACCCAGGGACACGAAAAACACGTACGCGTGGGACACGCAGGCTACTATGACCTTGAAAATGGGTAATCGATACACAGAGGCACCCGCAGTGGGAAAAATAGCATGCGCGACTCACCGTCAGACTAGCGTGATAATGAAAAACACATGTAGCCAATACCCCAGCCAAAACAAGAGATATGTCCTTGATCCGCTGTGAAGTTGTGATGGCGCGCAAAACAACACAAAGTAGCAATACACGTCGGTCTCCACGAAAGGCACGTACAGCGAACTGCTGGCCCTCGGATTACACGCATTAACACACGGACGTGGGCAAACGCCTGTGCGCGTAACGCTACAGACGCGCTTACGCAATAAGGGCCTTTCCTCGAATTACATGCTGACGTGCATTTTTTTCACGTGCCAAATCACTCCGTATCAAGCTGGCCACGCGACAATACACGGAAGACCATGCTCCTGCCTAAAAGGCCATTTTCCTGCCACTCACAGCCCCGAGCATGCTCCCACTCGCCATCTACTGCTGCCTGCCTGTCGCAGCCCACGTGCCCTGCTATTTGGTGCCTACAAGTCAGCCATCTGCAGGGGTCCAGTTGCTGTGTCGACCCCTGCTGGAACAGAAGACTCCAGACTGGGATACCATCGCTCCACAGCCCAGCCCCAGTACCCAGTTGGCCGCCCGCACCTGCCTCGGGGATCGCCATGTCGGGGCAAACACCATCCAACACCACTGTCGACCCCCAGCCAGAGAGGCAGAGGGCTACCAGCTTCAGCGATGAGGAAGTTGGTATCCTGGTGGAACAGGTTATGGGGCGTTATGATGCCCTCTTCACACCGTTGTGCGCCAACAAGGAAGGACGGAGGAGGATCTGGATGGACATAGTGGGTGCCATCAACGCGAAGGGGGTGGCACCCTGAGACCTGAGACACGTCCAGAAGCGCTGGGAGGACTACAAGTCCAGGACCCTCAAGAAGGCCTGGCGCCTCTTAGAGGCAGAGGATGTAGTGGGGCGCCGGGGCCAGCTTACCAACCAGCAGATGAGGGTCCTGGAGCGCATTCGCCCAGTGCTTCACCACCAGATCCTCAGGATGCAGGCCCGTCTGGAGTCTAGCAGTAAGTGGCCGTGCATTGCTGTGTGAAACAGGGAATGTTGCAGAGTGCTGAGAGTCAGCTAATTGCCTGTATGTGCAGCATAGGCCATGTATGGATGTGTGTGTGCAGGAACGTCATGGTAATGCATGTGAGAACAGTCATGCATGAACCACATGGATGGTGCATGTATTACAATGCAACAATGGGAGCAGCATCCGTAATGCACACATGAATGCATGCCTGTCACTGTACTTGAACATGGATGGGGTGTGAGAGATGGGTGAGGCTCTTATGTACATGTATGTTGCACATGTCTGTGTGTCTGAGTAGCGTGTGTGTGACTTAGAAACGCCATGGATGCATGACACAGTCCTTGACGATGTGTTGATTCACTTATGCAGTCTAGTCATCCTTGTATCCACTGTGTCTGTGGTGTACGAGCCCTGATGCATGACCCTCTGGTGATGTGTGTGCATGGGATCATTGCATGTGCCGTGCCTGTTTCTGCATGTGTGTTGCCTGCATTGACCCATGTATTGTGGGGGGACAGGATGGAAGTGACGATTGCTAATGTGTTATTGCTTCCTGTCTAGAGGAGTATTGTACAGTACCCTGATGCATGTGTTCTATGTCTCCCTCTACGCAGCGTCGAGTGAAGAAGAGGGTGGAGATGGTGCTGTGGAGCAAAGCGGCGTTGATGCCTCCACTGGGCGGTGACGCAAGGCTCAGCCACCCTCCCAGGATTTGCCATCATCCGGGAGCAAGGGGACTAGTGCCGCGTCTGCCACTACGGCTGTAGCGGAAGGGCCGGGTGAGCCCCCAAAGGGGCTTTCAATGGCGGAAGACAGTGTGGAGCCATCCAGGTTGGTGATCTCCACAGAGGAGGAGGAGGCCACTACTGAGCCGCACATGAGGCCTGGTGGGGGTAGTACCACTGGTGCATGTGGTGCAGTCCAGGACCAGGGGCAGGAGGCAGCACAGGTCACCGCGGAGGGGCCTGTGAATGTCACTGTCCCTGACCCTGTGACTGCACCACCATGTACCAGCAGGGATGCCCCGTCCCAGGCCCGTCTGCAGGTAGGGGGGAGGCCCACGTCATCTGGCACTCCACTCCCTGCAGACGAGGAGACCCATGACCGTATGGGGTCCGTCCTAATTGGTGTCGCATTGCACACGTGTGTCATTCGTGATGACGTGCGTGCTTCCTGGGGGGACCACGCACGCAATCACGAAGAGCTGCGTGGCGACGTGGCACAGTTGGGAGGGGCCATGGTCAGAGGGTTCCTACATGTGTTGAGCACTCTGACGGCCCTCTCCTCCTCTGTGGAGACTATGCGCCAGTCGTTCTCCCTGCCGTCTTCTAGCCCAGATTCCACCAGGGCCCCCTTTGGAGCTGGCCTGACCAACACAGCCAGCTTGGGGGAGATCACATCCCTGCCACAGTCAGGAGTCGGAGTTCCAGCAGGCGTGAACACCCCAACAACTGGAGACAAGCAGATGGAGGATGTGCCAGCATCATCAGGCAGGGCACATGGACAGTAGCAGCATGCTCAAGGTGGGAGCAATGATGGCTCGGGGCCATCTACATCAGAGGGTCAGGCATCGGCCGGAGGGCAGGAGGACCCTGGAATGGGTGTGTCTTCTGTGTGGCAGCGGTTGGGCCAGCAGATAGATGCGGAGCGGCGGCAGGGAGAAGAGGCACGGATCACCCATGGTCAGGGCAGAGTTCTCCATGTGCCGGGCATTGAGGCGGGCTGAGTGCCTCGAGGCAACTCGCAGGGAGTTGGAACAGGCCATGGCTGTATCCCTGCAAGACCTCAGGGCCAGGGCAGAGGCCCGCCTCCGGGACATCGACATGGAGTTGGATGATGCCCTGGCCCAGGACATCACAGAGTGAGCCGTAGGACTTGCCAGCTGCCATTGTATATTGTTAGTTAGTGTTAGGTTTCCTTTCTGTTTTTATTTCTGTTGGGGCGCTTGGACAATGCCCCACCTTTTTGTATGTAGTTCTTCATTAGGTATTTTTTTTTGTAGGTTTCATTTCAATGGTTGGGCTCACGGACCCTGGATTTGTGCTTTGTAAACAGTTCTTCACTGGATTTGCCTTCTTATTTTTGATGTTTCCATGGAGCAATGGTTTTATCTTCTTTTTTTCACTTTGCATTTGTTTTGCCGGACAGAGACTTTGGACACGTGCTTTTGGATTCATTTGGATTCTGCTTCCCTACATTTTTATTTTTCATTTTGGACATGCACTTTTTCATTCATTATTTGCATTCTTTTGTGTTTCATTTAATACATTTTTATTTCCTACTTCAATGTGTGCTATTCTCTCTTTGGTTTCATGCATATCACAATGTGTGTTTTCTCAATCACATGCACCCATTGTGTGGGTTTGACGGAAATATGTTGATGTGCATACTTGCCATTTGGGATGTATCATGTGATGGGGATGTCATTATGGGGTGGATGTAATACCTGGTTGTGTGTTTGGACTGGGGTGGCGTGGGGTGTGATTTGGGTGGCCATAAGGGCCATGATTGTGGATCGTCATGAGGTGTTGTGGGGGGACATGAGTCGGGGCCTGCGGGCAGGTGCCTGTCACTGCTGGGTGGGTGAGTGGGTAGGGGGGCATGAGTTGGAGCCTGCTGGCAGGTGCCTGTCACTGCTGGGTGGGTTTTTGGGTGAGGGGACATGAGTCGGGGCCTTTCTGGAGGTGCCTGTCACTGCTCAGTGGGTGAGTGGGTGGGGGGACATGAGTCGGGGCCTGCTGGCTGGTGCCTGTCACTGCTGATTGGGTGGGTGGGTGGGGGGACATGAGTTGGGGCCTGCTGGCAGGTGCCTGTCACTGCTGGGTGGGTGAGTGGGTGGGGGGACATGAGTCAGGGCCTGCTGGCAGGTGCCTGTCACTGCTGGGTGGGTGAGTGGGTGGGGGCCATGAGTCAGGCCTGCTGGCTGGTGCCTGTCACTACTGGGTGGGTGAGTGGGTGGGGGGACATGAGTCGGGCCTGCTGGCAGGTGCCTGTCACTGCTGGGCGGGTGAGTGGGTGGGGGGCCATGAGTTGGGGCCTGCTGGCTGGTGCCTGTCACTGCTGGGTGGGTGAGTGGGTGGGGGGACATGAGTCGGGGCCTGCTGGCTGGTGCCCGTCACTGCTGGGTGGGTGGAGGTGCAGGGGGACATGTGTCGGTGCTCACTTGTGCATAGTGGCATGTGGGCTGCCTGGGGGGGCATGACCAGGGTGGATGGGCTGCCTGCGGGGCATGGCCAGGGGTGCAGGGTGGTCCCCTGTGTTGTGGGCTGCCTGCAGGGCCTGGGGAGGGGGAAGAGGGCACACCTGGGAGGACACACACTGCCAATTCACATTGGGGTACACCAGGAATACACATATCCCTCCTGTGACAGCGAAAATGCGTGTTAAACTCCCGACGCAGCCCACGAAATACACGTATCCCACTCGCACAAGCCCTATCGCGTGTGATTCTCCACGCGCACCCCCGAAATACATTTACCCCGCTCGCACAAGGCATATCGCATGTGATACTCCACACGCACCCCTCAGAATACACGTACCTCGCTCGGCCAAGGTCTATCGCATGTGATAATTTACATGCACCCCCGATATACACGTACCCCACTCGCACAAGGCCGATTGCGTGTGATTCTCCCCGCGCACCCCTGGAATACACGTACCCTGCTCCCCAAGGCCAATCACGTGTGATTCTCCACGTGCACACCGAAATACATGTACCCTGCTCGCACAAGGCCTATCACATGTGATGCACCACGTGCACCCCCAAAATACACGTACCCTGCTCCCCAAGGCCTATCACATGTGATTCTCCGTGCGAAGCCCCAAAATACACGTACCCATCTCGGACAAGGCCTATTGCGTGTGATAATTTACGCGCACCCCCGAAATACACGTACCCTGCTTGCACAAGGCCTATTGCATGTGATTCTCCATGCGCACCCCCGAAATACACGTACCCCGCTCCCCAAGGCCTATCGTGTGTGATTTTCCATGCGCACCCCCGAAATACACATACCCCGCTCGCACAAGGACTATTGCATGTGATTCTCCATGCGCACCCCCGAAATACACGTACCCCGCTCACACAAGGCCGATCGCGTGTGATTCTCCATGCGCACCCCTGGAATACATGTACCCCGGTCCCCAAGGCCTATCGCGTGTGAATCTCCCCACGCACCCCCCAAAATGCACTGTCCCAGCACTGTGATCTAGTGCAGGGTTAGCGCGGCCCTTTGCGCTGCATTGGGGATTTCAATGCCTTATCCTTGCGCAAGGGGCGTTCTTGGGGGCGTAACTGGCGCTGTGGGATGTTCTCTGCGCCAGCGCTCAAAATGGCTTGGATTTTCCATGAATACGCGGTACACCATAATTCTGTTTAGCGCACCCGGCTGGCGCACGCTAGCTCTCTGCGCTGCTCGCGTGTGCTGCCTCTGCGCTGAAATCTATGAATTACCCTGAGAATGTTTGATCTGCATATGATCAACCAGTAAATATTCTTAAAACAGAAGAATCGCCAGGACGAAAAACAAACAAATCACAACAATATGTCTGCTGAAGGATTTCTTAAATGTTTTTTTCCATTATTACATTTTTGAGTTCTGCAGTCTCAAAACAGTCCTAGTTCCAGTTGCTGCCCCTGCCCACCAACTATTATTAATATTTCTGCTAAATATCAAGGTGCGCCCAAATAGATGGCATTAAAGCCCATAGAGGGCATCACACATTTCGTACTGACATCAGTGGTAGTAATTATACTTGGATGGCCAGTGGTGCTGAAGTCAACGTCTGGGATAATAAGACTCCAGTGATGGTATTTTCAAAGTCATGCATAATTAAAACGTGTTCCATTGTTTATACACGTGTGTGGTATATCGTCAACATACATGTGCAATTGACTATTCTTCCTGATACTAGTTATGCCTACTTAAGCAGGAGTTTGTGTCCTACCTCTCGTCTTGAACACTTGGGCAAATCCACCAGCTTCGTTCTTCATGCCACCCATCGAGAATGTTTACAAAGCACACCTAACTGTACTTTCACCCTTGTCGACCCATACATAAATAGAGCGATTTCATCATCCTTGATACTTAAAAGGCCTTTAGAGAGTTCTAGTTACAGGGGCCAGATTACTGATACTGTGCACCGGTGCAAGTTCAAAGTTGCACGGTATTAGCACTAGGCCAAAGTTTGCTCTATTTCTTAAAACACTTGGACATATCAGAAAACCATTGCACCATGACGAGTGAAGTTTGGCATGTTATAAAGCACCAGGCAAAAATTACCCTAGTCCAAGAACGATACATTTTCAATGCCTTTTTGAACCAGGGCAAAGTTTGCCCTAGTGCTAAAAATATTCTGAATTAGCACTAGGGCAAACTTTGCCCTGGTGCAAAAAGACAGTGAAAATGCATCTTTTTTGCACCAGGGAAATGTTTGCCTAATGCTTATAACATGCCAAAATGCACTTGTCATGGTGCATTGGTTTTCTAATATTTCCAAGTGTTTTTAGAAATGGGGCAAACTTTGCAGGTCTGCAGTAGGAAATAGATGAGGGCAAGCCAAGAAATGTGTAAAACCACGCTATATTTGTCATCAGCATAATATACTAAGAAAGGTTACATTTTTCTTATCTTCAAACAGAGCTGAACTCATAGATCTCCCAAGACAGCTTAGCCCATATTATTACACTTCCACTGAAAAATTGTTCCACCCACCGAGACTCTGGGCCTCATTCTGAGGTTGGCGGTAAGGGGTTAACAGCGCCAGCAATGATGTCGGTGCCGTTAACCCCTTATTACCAAATTACGAGGTCCTTTAGCGGGTCCCGCTAAGGGCGGCTGGTTTTTCCAGGTGCCCTTAGTGGGAGCCGCTAAAGGACCAGCATGCTAATAATGGGCCCGTTATTAGCATGGTCCACATTCCCATTGAGCCCTAGAGGGGCTCAAATGGGAATGGGGAAGTATCGGGTCCGGGTTCCTTGAATGAGGAATTACCGGGCCCTCCAAGGTTGGAATAGCCCGGTAATTCCCCATTCAGGGAACCCGGAAACGGTATGCGGTAAGGGGGTAGCCATGGTGCTAATAGCACCATGGCTACCTCCAACCTCGGAATGAGGCCCATTGTGTTAGGAATGGGTCTTATGGTACACTTGTATGCTGCAGACGATACTCAGCTTCATCTCCGTCTTTCATCCTCTGGTGACATCATCCACCTCCAGGACTTTCTCAGTGTTACTGATGATTGTCCTTGCTTTCTCTGAAACTAAATCCTTCCAAGACTACATTTCTACTGGTTGCCTCGTCTCCTTTTTCATTGACACTTTTGTAAGAGTGGCTCCCCCCACTTTCTGGTCTTGGTATTTCTCGTACCCTGGTGTCCTCAGTTAAATCTTGTGGTTTTGCTATTCATTTAAATCTAAACTTTAGAGCACATATTTCATGTCTTGCACAATCTTGTGTTTTTAGTTGTCTCTTCTCAAAATTAAAACTTGTATTCCTCTCTCAGACCTCTGCACGGCTATACAGGCATTCGTTCTGTCTCATCTGGGTGGTTGGAATGCTGTCTTCATGGGCCCTCCTGTTCTGGCCACTCTGAAGACTGATTATATTCTGTATGCCATTTAATTTCAGGAAGTCAGAGAACAATACCCTACCCTTATCTTTGCCCATAATGTCTGAGTTGAGCAGATGGACAACATTTTGAAATGCAAATAATTATATATCATATGACTGTACTCGAAATACCTTATAGAATTCATGTTCAAGTTGGGTATGTTACAATTTGTAGGGTTCCAATAATGAATCAGAGGTGAAGATTGTATCTGAAAATTATTATCTAAATAGAGCACATAAAACATTCTGTATTTCACCCAATTTTGTTTCTACTACATTTGTATAAGGTCCTATATATTTTCAATGCAATATTTTTATTTTGATAAAACATTTTTTATTATCATTTAATCACAACATAAACAAAACAACCAAAACCAAAAAGGGAGGAACAAGAAAAAGACAAGGCAATTACATCCACTGGGCCGGCGAGGCCCACCTTACAATAATAACTGTCTTGCATCACCATCTTTATGGAGTACAGTCACGATTCACCTTATAAATGTTCAGGGTGATGTCCCCGGAGTCTGCATACCTCAGGACCCTCCCTCCTCCCATGCCGACCATATTTTGGAGGCCTTATTGGGACAACCTCTTGCGGTAGGAGGCCTTATTGGGACAGCCTCTTGTGGTATAGATCCTCCTTTCAATCATAGCACATGTGTCCATGTCCAATGCCCATTGCTCTAGTGTCGGAGATTCCGGGGCTCCCCACTTCTGTACAATATTGCGCTTGATTAGGGCTGTTGTGTTTATATTGACTAGCAAGTTACTTGTCAGATAAATTACTAAATGTGTAGTCGCTCCATCTCATATTGTTGAGTAAATTGTTCTCTTTTCCCATTAAGATTACTTAATAGTCTCAACATAATTATTGGTTACATTCTGGCTATGTGATAATTTCTAAAGTAACTGGCAGAATCATGTCATCTAATCTAGAATTTGTATCCCAAATAATTTCCACTGGCCTATGTACAATATGAATTTTAATCAATTCAGTAATGTTCCTATTACATTTTTACTAAGTCCCACATGTCTCACCATAGTGGCAGAGTCCTACAATTACATTGGCTCTTTTCGGAATAAGATATCAGAGAATTTTAGGTGAGACTAGATGGGTTTAGAGCCCAGTTTTAAGTCTGATTGAAAGGCATTTTTCAATTATGCAGGAACCCCTGTCTAAGTCACTGAATGTCAATATTTCCAAAGAAAATACTATGACTTAAATATAGTTTTTTTGGATTTCTCTGTGAATGAACCCCTTTATACTTGCCATAAATGTAAGGCTTTTTTGTTTGAAAAATAAAATTTCTGAACAAATGTTCAAAATGTAAGATTGAACATATAAGTTCAAACAATATCGAATGATCCCATAAAAAATGCATCAACAGCATGTATCTTAATACAGTGGTATTCACGGGTTTGTTGTTAATTTCCAGCCTATTGATGAGACATCTGGTTTGAAACATTTGATCCAGGTTCCCACATAATTCCCAATATAGAGTGTTGCAAACATCTTGGAATATTGTGGAGGCACCACAATCAAATGGACATGATCTTTAAACTATTATGAAATAGTGCTATGATGAAATCACAACACACCAGACAACAAGAACACAATAATACATCTATATATCAAGGGTTATTCTTTCAGTGTTTGGAATATGATGGCTGCAAATTCTGTCTCTTTGTGTGCCATTAGCAGTACAGGCCCCTATACATTTATTCAATTTTCAGCAAGCAGAAGACACATCTCCAGATCACTGCGGAGTTCTTCATCTTATTGATATTGTGAGTCCCCTAAACATGAGTCTTTTAAAACTGTATTAATTAATTGATGGGTTGCAAAGTCACATAAAGATGTACAGTTTTTCCAGGGGTCAATAGGATATTTAAAAGAAAGTTTAAGAAGTGCTTGTTGCACAGAAAGAATCATACACCAAATCATATGTGTCAATGTTGAGTACACATATAATAATAGTTGATAGCCAGAACAAAAAGAAACAGGTGTTTGAGTCTCAGTAAATGCATCCCTCTGAGAAATGGCAGCCTACTTTTAAAATGGACATGTTTTATGTATGTATTAATTTGTTAATTACACATATACAGTGCTCTACGGGTAAGCAGAAGACTTCTGTTGACAGGAAGGAACAGTATTTTGTATTTATGTGTCATGTATATAGCACTTTACTTCAAAGTGCTGTACAGAACACATTTATGATACAATAAAATGAGGTTGCAAACTACACAAAATTGGCAAGATCAACATCAGTAGTGAAGAGATGGCTCTTAGGGGTAGTGCAAAATAGAGATTAGGCGGTAATAGAATGAAGAGTGATGGGATGCGTCTTCCAGTAGATTGGAGCAACCAAAGTAAACAAACGAAATCGTGTTGGAGAAACGAGGGGCAGGTAACTGATCATAAAAAATGAGTCTGAGAATGGAGTGCACGAGAGGGGAGATAACAAGAGACAAGCGATGAAAGATAGGAAGACGCAAGGCCACAAAGAGATTTAAAGACAATACAGAGAAAATTGAATTTAAGGCATGAATGAAAAGAAAGACAGCCAAGAGAAGATAGGGACTCTGAAATACAATCACGAGGAGAGAGCAAATATAAAAGATGAATGGAAGCATTGAAGATAGACTTTGGAGGAACTAAGCGAGAAACAGGGAGACCAGAACGTGCAGTAGAGCAATAGACGAGGCGTGATAAAATAAGTGAGTAGATCAAAGGTTTAGTAGCATTAAACATCAAAAGGGACACATTTTATGGATGTTAAAAAGATAACGACAGGAACGGAAGATGATGGAAATGTGATGAAAGATAAATCAGTATGAAGATAGGGGCCACTGTTTGGATAAGTGCTGTAGATTGGCAGTTGAGAAGGAGGACAACAGACAAAGGAGGGATGGGGAGGTGGGAATTGTATTAGCGGTCTGACATCCAGGATTCAATACCTATAAGGCCGAAAGTAAGATTGGCATGGATAGAAGGTGAAAAAGAGAAAAAGGACAGAAAAAGTTGAGTGTCATCCGCACAGAAGTGATGCGATATTCCCAAAAGGAGAAATAATAACAGCAAGAAGAGTAGTATAAAGGGAGAAAAGAAAAGGCCCCGAGACAAAGCCCTGTGGAGCACCACGAAGAAGGTAAGATATCAGACGTTTACCCAGCCTAAGCTACAGAGTATGTACGGTCAGATAGATTAGAACGAAACCAAGATAAAACAGAGCCAGAGATACCAAAATAGAAGAGAGAACATAAAGATAAAATATGATCCACTGTGTCAAATGCAGCTAAGATCCAATAGAATAGGAGATGAGTGTTTAGAGTTACGAGCAGGAAGCAGTGAGCCACATACCGAGAGAAGAGCAGTTTCAGTTAAGTGGAGAGGATGAAAGCCATACTGGAAACAAAGAAGAATAGAGTTATCAAAAGTGGAGACCTGGGAATAAACAAGACGTTCAAGTAGTTTAGAAATCTAGGGAACAAGATAAATTGGTCTGAAATTTGACGGGAAAGAAGGATCTAAAGAAGTTTTTTTTCAAAATGGGAAGAACTGAGCGTGCTTAAATGAGGAAGGGAAGCTAGAGGTAAGAAGATAAATATTGAAAAAGACTGGTGAGGTAGGAAACTAAAGAAGGATAGGCTTTAGGTATAAGTCATGAAGTGATAGGATCAAAGGGAGAACCTGTGGGATGAGCACAGGCTAATTGGGAAGACATATTCAAATTAGTGAGAGAAGAAAAGATGATATAACTGAATTATAAGGAGAAAATGATGGGGGGAAGTACAAGAGGAAGAATATGGTACAATGGCCGCACGAAGAGTGGACACTTTAGAATAAAAGTAGGAGGCCAAGTTAGAAGCAGGTAAAGTAGAATTAAATGAATAGTCAGGAGATGGAGGAGAAATTAGACGAGAAAGTGATTGAACCAAGCACCTGGGGTGCGCATATGGGGTGTTCAAGATATGAGAATAGTATAAAAGTTTAGCTGAGAGAAGAGCATCATCATACAATTATTTTTATAATTGGTTATTCATAAAACGCTTAAAAGCCAGAGGTTTCTAACGCAGACCAGGATCGAACCTGTGTTGCTCCGCATCGTATTACTTCCAAGGCGAGCGTGTTGCCCCTGAGCTACCCTCCGGGGCCTGTAGCACATGATAGCAAGAATGAGATAGACAATCTGCATTAGAGTTCTTTACCAGCGTCGCTCAAGGTGACAGAGGGCTTGTTGCATTGAGCAAAGTTCGGTTGGGAAGCAAACCAGGGTTGTGGTGGCTTCTGAGAGGGTGAAAATGAGGAGGCAGGATAAAGAGAATCGAGAGATGAGGAGAGAGTACGAAAGAAAGAGTAGAAGCTGCGTCATCAGCAAAAAGAGCAGTAAACACAGGGTGATAGGGAAGAGCAAAAATACAAGAAGAAACTGATAAAGGAGTATTAAAGGCACAAAGATAACAAAGAGAGTATGTGGGTGCTTCAGAATTAACTGGACTTGTTAATGAAAATGAAGGAAAAATAGAAACAATTTGTAGATGGTGATCTGAAGAATAAACAGGGAGAGCAGAAACAGAGGATGTAGGTAGTGATGAAGTAAAAATAAGGTCCAGGCAGGAACCAGACACATGAGAAGGGGGGAGTTGAATGAGCAGGGAGATGACAAGAATCAAGAATAGCAAGAAACGGAAGTGAAGAATGTACTGAGGAGAGATGAAGATTGACATCGCCTAGAAGTATAATTGGGGTTGAGGACAGCAAAACTACAGAGAATTAGGCACCAATATCATCACACAAAGCGACAGCAGGACCGGGTGAATGGCAAACAAAAGAAATAGTGAGGTTTGGAAAAAGTTATCAGGGAGTATTCAAATTAAGAAAAAGTGTGAAGAGACAACTAAGTAGGAGTAGTTGCAAACACTGAGTGATAGAGTATACCAGTCCCACCACCCTTGTCCGAAGGACGAGAGGTGTGCAGAAAAGCAGTAGTGGAAATAGAGAGAGAGGTAGGAAGAGCTCTGTTGGAAGATGAAAGCCAAGTTCCGTCGAGGCACAAGAAATGCAAATTCAGGCGAAAAAAGAAATCTAGAACAGAAAGAGATTTATTACAGAGTGAACGAGCATTCCAGAAAGCATGATTAGTAGGGAGCACATTGAGGAGACATAGAGGATAGAATACGATTAGAATGATTGTGAAAGGATGAACCGAGAGCCGAACCATGGGGAGTACAGAGATTAGGAACTGGAATAGCCATTATCAGCAAGTGTGGCAAAGAGGGAAGGGTTGGATTGAAGGAGTAATAATGTAGCCAACACTAGAATGCAATGTGAGGTGGAACCAGAAAAGTGAGCAAGCTAGGCGTGTGGCAATTGGGGAAGCTGGCAAAGTTGTTGACTGACTCATTGAATCTGAGGAGAAAGGAGTAGACACAGGCACAGTAGGAAGGAAAGAATGAGAATTGGGTAGTATGGTGTCCGCGTCCATCAGTGGACAGCTGCAGAAGGCAACAACTAGACTTTACAGGACTTCGCCCTGGGCTTTGCCCAGGACATGATGTCATATGGGTCCGGGGCCGGTGGGCGGGCTGATAGGGAGTGTGGCCAAAGTCCACAGCTCCGAGATGGAAACGCTGCCAAGGAACGCTGAAGCACTGCAAAATCCCCTGGAGCAGGCAGGTGAGTGGCTCCCCACAGTGGGGAGTGTCATCTGTGTAACTTCACTCTCCCTCACAGCCAGGCTTGTAGGAGATGTTAGTAGAAATAGGGGCAGAACAGCAGCTCCTAGAGAGTTGGAGTTCTGATGGTAGACCAGCTTATGGCAATAGACTGTATGTTCGGTACAACGTGTAAAGTAGTTACTGTCCATTAAACATTACAATATTCAAACGAGTTTTCACATCTTCATGGAATGCCTTGCAGTCGCATCCTAGGGTCAGAGGCAGAGAAGTCCAAACCTCTGTGTCAAGGACCTAAATGCATCTTCCACTGAACTAGTAGTATTTCATTGGCTAGGAAGGCTGTTTGTTTTGGGAGGACGAGAAGCGGTTACTGTCTTGCCGATGGGGGTCGAGTTAACTGGAGAGGTCTCCTGGACCTCATAGCTTAGGAGCATCATAATGTCCATTGGAATGCTGGGAAATGAAGCACTCAATGAAATGTAACCTGGATTTGCAGCATGGATTTACAGCATGCATGCAGGAAACAAAATGAAAGCCATTGAGTAGTCATGCACTTATGCACTTAGGGGGGGGGTTCAAGATTCATCATCTGTGCACTGGCGCAGGGGCTACGCTGCACGATGTTAGCACTTCAGTATTGAGCGTACCAGGTGACTGGAAAAAGAAATATGCAAATTAACCCTTTTCACGCCCTGCTGGCATATTGGACTTTCTGCAATTTTCACATTTGAGCTTCAGTTGCCTCCAGGAGTGAAATTTAGGGCCTCCTCGCCAATAGGCAGAGCCTATAATGTAGATTGGAGGGTCAGGCGGTTTGAAGAATGTGGGGTGCAAGTATTGATCTCTCCAACCCTCTGAAGTGTCCTTGGCCCCCAGCCAATTTAAAATGGGTGTTTAGGCGCGCGCGTACACACACACACACACACACACACACACACGGGTCAGCTGTTCTGCAAGTGTGGATAGCACTTGCCCACAGGATTGGGTCGATGATGAGCCCACTGGCCCTCGTGCAACAGCTTACACGGACAATGTGCAAATATGGAATACATGAATGTAATTATATTTTACCACTACCATTGCAATCTAGTTATTATTAAATAACACAAGGCGCCAAATAGTTAGTTACTCATCAGGTGCAGTTTGCAGTCATCCCTACGCCTAACAAAAGAGGATGGGGCGATTCTGTCTGTTTTTGCATTCATTTCCAATCCAGTCACATGACATGTTTTCCCCCAATCGAATGCTGACGTTTGGTCCCCATCCTTCATCACTTTATTTGAAAATATATCTAAGCGGTGCCTGTGCTGCTGCCTCAAATGATAGCAATGTTTTTTTTCTCACCGGTGCTTTGTGCACGTGTCGCGTAAGGTGTACCCATGCCGTGTGATCCCGCTAACACCATTACGATTGATTGCCCCGAGTCACCTTTCCAGTAAACCTTTTAAAATGGCTTTTCCCGCCATAATGTGCAGCGCGCGCGCACTCTCTGCAGGGCCCTCTCACTTCTCCCCTCTCAGTCCATTGATTGCGAATGCCACAGACTTCCTCTCCAGTTCCCCGGCCATATACGTTTTCTTCCTCAGGGATCTTAATCAGGAGAAATAATGGCCTTTCGCTTTTCTCATTAGCCAAATGGAAACGCACCATACCCGATCCATTAGGCGCTCTCCATCGTAGTAACAGCTTGGGGAAACATGGCGGCGTGCCAGGGGACACGGCCTGAGCAGAACCTGAGGTATTTGCAGGAGAAATATCGCGCCTTTCCCGCTTGCTGCCACACCGTTCAACCGGCCGAGCAATAAATGCTTCTGGGAGTCCTCGAAGTCCCCAGGCTTTTGAGTCTTATTGATAGCTGTGGGAAATCGGCACATATTTTGCCCGGGAAAGCGGGATTCCGAATTAAATGGCTTTATATTTTTACTGCGGCTGCGCCACAGTCCACCTTCGACTATTACCGTGCTTAGACTTCCCCTTTCTTAATCCGGTGCTAATCTGCGGGGCTTTCACGTGGTTTCCGGGCCGTTAGCAGCCAGTAAAGCCCCCTTCCCACCTCAATATTGGTGTTTGCACCCCCTGCGTGTGAGACAGGTGGCCATTTTTTTACGGGACTTCCGTTTTGTCTGGATCACGTGCGCCAAATTCCCTTAAATAGAATGATGTACTAAAATGGCTTCCAAAAAAATTTAAACAATAGTTCCATCCCCCTTTTCAGTGCCTGTCACCAATGATGACTTAAGGGGGTTGTTTGTGGATTAATATTACTGTATGTTGGTTGCTGCTACAAGGCCTGCGACTGCTCCTGGCCATCTTAAAGCAGAATGCTGTATCAATGCAATTTGATCACCTTGCGCCAATTGCCCGTGCCCCTGTTAGCTCCCTGCTCCCTTTTTCTCTGCATCTCTCACTGTGTTCATCCCCCTATGATTGTAAAGTGCTCTGTTGCTTCCTGAAGCTATGCCTGTGCTCAATAAATACCATCATAATAATAATTTGTTACCAAAAATGTTTTGCTGAGCCAGTCCTAAAAGTCCAAAAAAGGATGCTTGAATAATTTATTAAATGTGCTTTGAAGAGCACTTGGGAGGATAGCTCAGCGGCAACGTGCTCGCCTTGGAAGCAAGACGACATGGAGCCACACAGGTTTGATCCCCGGGTCCACACTTAGAAACCTCTGGGTATTAAGTGCGTTATAAATAACCTATCATATCATAACGTGTGGAGCACGATAAAGCATTTGGTGACTTCTAAGGGCAATCCCGGGAGGCCTGCCACATGCCTCACCGGTGCCTGGACCCACATGCCCACATCAAGACCATCTGGCAGAATGCGAGAGCCTACCCGCAGAATGTCTGGCATGCTGACCAGAGGGCAGGAAACATGCCCCTCTCCCCAAAGTGAGGCCCTTTTATTCAAATGAGAAATGAGGCATTGTTGTAGAAAGCATTCAGAGCAACTTAGCTCACTTGGCATCAAACCCAAACTTTCATTCCAATTGAAACATGTTCCCATATTTCGAGGAAATGCTGCTATTTTAAGTTCTTAACGTTCCTAGACGAGAGCCAACGGATCGAAATAACACATGGAATGTGGTTTTCTTACGTTAAAAAAACGTGCTTGTACCAGCCAGGCGTAAGCATAGTGTTACCACAATGTAAACACTTGAAACTAAAGCACAAAAGGAAGTGGGGTTCAACAATGTGACACGTACACACCTTCTATCATGATGATTTTAATTATTTTAATATTTTTTTTGTTTTTTGACTAGCACTTGCTACCAAAGTTCTTGTCATTTGCAGTCCTCTTAAAAGTGTGTATTACCTATTTTAAGGGTACTCAAAATGGTGTGTAATGATAGGATGTAGATGTTGCAAGTGAAGACAGTTTCAGTGAAGAATACAATTGACATACATGAATACAAAAATAGTGATTTTTAGCTTTGGCTATTAAGTGGTCCTTAAGCACCACCTGTAAGCTGAAACTACTGTTTTGGAGTACAGATGGGAGATGGCATGCGAGGAGCCTGTACTATTGTTTGGTATTTACCTCTCCATTAACTGCCCACGGCCATACACATTTCTGTGGCCATTCCTACGTTCTTTCTGCTACTCCCCAAGCAGGAACCTCAAACTATGGCCTGACACTGCTATTTCCTAGCAGTTTTCTGAGACTAAACGGCCTAATTGCACCTATAAAGGTGCTACTGGTAAGCAGGTGTGCGTTCAGCCACTTAGGGCCCGATGCATGGAATTTCTTTGCACGGTTCAAAGTGACCATGCACTTCTGAAACGTGACTTTGAACTGCTGACACAAACCCTGATTCATGGAACTGTGCAAAGTGTATTTTAACAGTACAAAGTGTGCAAAATGACTGCACTGATTTTGCACTGCGGAGGCATAGATCTGGTAGGCATTCTGTTTTGAAGATGAGACGAAACACGGACATTGTTTGCCGAATTATGTAGAGGCAGCTTTTTAGGGATTTGATCTTGGTTACAGTGTGGTCTTTTCTGGCAAACACTCCTCAAAGATATTATTTCCCCTTCAACCGAGTTTTCCTGTTTTGTTATTTTTCAAAATGCATTTTTGGAAATAATTCCATGTTGGGTAACTTGCCACAGGGCACCGGATCAAGTTACTGAAAAATAGTTGAAAGATTATTGACAGACAGGTGGATTGGATAATAATGTTGGGATGATGAGTCGGGGCAGGAAGTAGACTTGGGGGAGATGAAAGGGCGAAACTTGGGGTGGGCACTATTTCAGCTAAACATGACTTGTGGTGGAGAACTATATCTAAAGTAGGTGATTTGGGAGTGATGTGAAAGTAGAGTCGTACAGAAGGAGAGTAGTTTTGGACATACCATATTAGCAAGAGAATAGAGTTAATCGTTTTCGCGGAAAAGCAGTATGATTCTTGGCTTGCAGTTTACTGATTTCTATGTTTTAGGAATGTTGAGTGCAAACTAATTTTTCTCACAGTGATGAGAGATCTATTTACGGTCCAGAGTTTGTCATGAGGTTGTAGAGGAGCAGGTCAACGATTTCTCACTAGTTCCCACCCCTTCACCACCGTCATACTGGAATAGTCGGAGAAGAGCAGTAAATGGGACCCCCTGTGTTGTTCCCATACCACATCGAGTGTATGAGAGACGCTATGCACTCATACAGCCATACAGAATGTACCCTCACTTTGAGCCAGTGGAAGGATTCCATACAGAAGAATTCCAGCATGCACCATTGGCCACTATAGAGCATTAAGTGAAACTTGATGACCGTGAAGTGATGCCATAAAGAAGATATATGAACCTATGTTCAAACAATATGAAAATGCTTAAGAGTAACAACGTAACTGAATAGAAACATGTACCTACAAATTAAAGTAATCATGACTACAAAGAAGATGACGTTACTTACTGATCAATAACTGTAAATACGCAGTAACACAAGATAGAAGAGGCATATTGAAGCTTGCTACAAAGGTATATATACCGTGGCTAGGACGGCCATGATAGATAAATGGACGCCGATTTGTGTCTGATTTAACCAAGCTATCTCAGAGACAGACTAAGACTGTAGCATCAGGAGACGCGGGAGAGTAGTTCCATGTGCAGAGTCGACAGTGAGTCAAGGCTGGCCCAGAATAAAGGATGCTAATTTAAGGAATAAGTACAGAGCACCAAGGGAGTTACATGGATAAGCTCTGAATGTGGGACTTTCCTCATAGATTGTAGAAGAAGAACACATCTGCAAGAGCCAACTGTTGGTCAATTAAACGTGTGCACAGTTCATATGAGGTAGAGTGAGCAAGTCTCTAGAGGCCAAGAGGAGCAAGTGCACCCAGCATAATTTAATCAAATAGCAGAAAATAGAAGGTGGTCTGCTAA
Organism: Ambystoma mexicanum; assembly: GCF_040938575.1. Taxonomy (NCBI): domain Eukaryota; kingdom Metazoa; phylum Chordata; class Amphibia; order Caudata; family Ambystomatidae; genus Ambystoma; species Ambystoma mexicanum. Next base: position 1,333,787,439 of record NC_090924.1, read on the forward strand.
CACGTGATTTCGGAGAAGAGAACAAGGGCTATTAATTAAGCCTCAGACAAAGGAAGTGGTGGGCTTTCACTCCCTTGAATGTTTCAGGCCAGTGAGCAGTCAACAAGGTCAACAACAAAAGGAAGAACTTGGCTTACAGCCTGCCGATGAGAGGTGATGGACTAATTGGGAAAATGGGGGGTAGTCTAATGGGAATCCAACACTGACGTATTGCTAAAGACTCAACCTAATATACAATGTTGCATAGACCAATCCACTGACAGTTTGTCCATTATAATCAGTACTATACGTATTTATAGATAGTTCAAGGCATGCACTACAGATAAGGGGTATCCAATGATGCACTAACCCGTATATGTTCCCTCAACCAGTCTCTCCCCTCGATAGGTTTTGTATTTTGACACATAGTATGACAACACAGATGACACACATTGGGGTATAAGGCCTTTGCATAATCAGGGATAGTTGTGAGAGTGCATGCATCCGTCGGATGTTTGTCAGGTCTCCCCACTTTATGAACGAAGAATTAAGTAATGTTTTGCTGTATTCTTTGAGTCTGATCAGTTATTTGGTCTGTGATCTTTATTTGTAATTATCTAGCACAAGAGACGCTTTAAGGTGCCAACGAACAAGGTATTTGCATTCTGACTCGAAGTGATAAAGGTATATATAAATGGGTAATCCCTATTTTTTGTTAACGGGGGGTCGACGTGACTCGATTCAAAAACACACCATTACTCTGCAGAACGAGCTCTTGCCGCTCTTGCAGACTTCCAGCTTTCACTCGGACATAAACAACACAGATCAAGGCAGCACTATAACCACCAGAATAACGGTACATGCCCTGCCAATAAATGGTACCAAGTGAAATACAGAAATACAAAGACCAACCTTGAAAACAAAGCCACAGAAGTTGCTAATCTGAACCAAGACCAGAGATGGCAATACCCGGCCACATCCGAGAGTCTGACCAGTCTCAATAGTCCTAACTTCAGTCTATGGACCATAGATGTGCTAGTGTGCCTAATGGGGAACAAGAATAATCTACCACAAAGTAACCATTTGTCCTGAAGATGGCCCAACATTTACCTTAGTGATCACTGTTGACAGAGGTGGTACACTACAAAGGGCCGAAACATATGTCGACTGCTAAAGGGAAAACCTAATGTTTTTTCCCCTGTCACTAATGCATATTTTGACTCACTGTTATGCACAAAGCTGTTTAAGTTGTAGTATTCCCCTGTGAGAATAGATGAATGATGACTGAATGTTTTAATTGAAAATGTATTAAGTTTGCTATGTTTTGTTAAGCTTGTAACGTTTTTAGGTATTCTTGTGACTATTAAAAAGATAGAATTTTTTGTACCTAGCAGCATTTTTTTGCAATTCTTCCCAAAAAGGCGATAACCTTACTAACAAATTGTACAGGTTAACCTTCACCTTCACCTGTGACCCATACAGGACTTAAAGAGAGGGGTAGTCGATCTGTTTTTTCACAAATTTTTTCTCGAAGTGATAAAGGACATTGGGCCGTAGTTCCTGGACCAGCAAACTACGAGTTGTGCTCGCGGGTGCCTTTCTGCCCGCCAGGTCAGACCTGATGGGCAGAGAGGCACCCGCTAGCACAGCATGTCAATGGGAATGGGGAGCATTCCATTCTGGCGCCCGCGAATGGGCAGTTACCGGGTCCGGCAGGGCTGTAATGACCCGGTAATTGCCCATTCGCGGGTGGCGGAAAGTTTCGGAAGTTTGCCGGCAGCCTGCTGGTTTTACCGGCAAGGCTACCGCCAAACTTCTAATGAGGCCCATTGTTCTCATGTATGTTATACTAGCCGTTATACCCGGCATTGCCTGGGCTTTCATTCCCTCATTGGTACAGGTAACTCTGAAAGAATTGGTGCAGATTGGTGAAACAGTGTGGAATTGTATAAGGAACAAAGTTTTACCAAGCCACAAACCCACAAACAAATGTTGACTTTGGCTGAAATCCAGGGAAAGGGGTAGGGTGTCCAAATGTCATGTAGCCAGTAATAACCGGAGGGTCCTAACAGGTGACTGTGCACAATTTGGTGCAGATTGGTGAATTGGTGTGGAATTATATATGGAACATACCAAAAGCCACAGACCCACACACATATTTTCCCTTTAGCTGAAATCCACGGAATGGGGTGGGGTGTCCAAATGTCATGTAGCTAGTAATATCTGAAGGGACCTAACAGGTGACTGTGCAAAATGTATTGCAGATTGGTGAAACAGTGTAGCATTGTATAGGGAACATTGTGAAGCCACAAACCCACACCAACATTTTCACTTTTGCTGAAAATCTGGAGAAAGGGGTGGGGTTTCAAGATATCATGTAGCCAGTAATGTCCGGGGGTCCTAACAGGTGACTGTGCGAAATGTGGTGCATATTGGTGAAACGGTGTGGAATCGTATAGGGAACATACGCAAAGCCACAAAGCCACACACAAATGTTCACTTTTGCTGAAATCTGGGAAAAGGGGTGGGGTGTCCAGATGTCATGTAGCCAGTAATGTCCATAGGCTCCTAACAGGTGACTCTGCAGATTTTGGTACAGATTGGTGAAACGGTGTGGAATTGATAGGAACATACACTTTTCTACAAACCCACACATTTTCACTTTTATATATATAGATTGCACTGATGTCATGGCTGATTTTCAATGCTATTTCTAGTGCAGCTTTGTGACTGGGCATAGGTTTCCAGGTTTTCTTGAGTGTGCCAAAGCAATCGATACAGTAGGATTGACTACTTCATTTTCAAATGTCTGCCAGTATCCAAAGTTCCTAAACTCTCTTGAGTTTGGCAAATCTTCTAATATGGTAGGATTGAAGATTTTCTCCTTTTCAAGAGTCTTCCAGTATCCTAACATTTCAGGTTCTCGTGACTTTGACAAAGCTTACCATATGTTGGGATTGATTGCTTCCTTAATTTCCAGGAGTCTGGCAATATCAAATGTTCCTAAACTCTTGTGTTTGGCAAAGCATTTGATACAGTAGTATTGACACCTTCCTTTTTTAAGATTATTCTGTGAGCATCCAACAATACAATGATATGTTAAGGTTAGCAACGATTTCCATAATCCAAAATTGACTGCTTCGTTCATTTTCAGGACTCTGCCAATATCGAAAGATTTTAATGTTAATGTTAAAGATCATTCATACCGTGCATTGTCACCACCACAGTGGTCTCTGGTGCTCTGGTGGATTTGAAAGCAAATAGTGTGATGTGGGTTAGAAGGGTATAGTGGGAAGAGCTAGAGCGAGAGCATGATGTTCTGTTGACAGCTTCGGCTCGGTTTGCACCGCTCGCTGAGCTTGGGTATGATATATGGCTCGGTAGACTCCCATGTGCCGTTGTGCGGGACTATGTGTTGTTTGTTTGGTTGTTAAAGTGCGGTGAAGTGAATGTGGATTGCTGTGCATAGAGGAGGTTGTGTTTGTTTAGTGTTGAAGAGGTGTATATGGAGCTTGAGTCTTTAGGGTTGGGTTAGTGGGGCATTTTCTTACCTCGTTGCTTCGGAGTATTGTAGCATCTCTGTCTTGCTGTGTGTTGGATGTTTTGAAGTGGTTCATTTACCAGATTCTGTGCACAGTCCTGGCTTTCCTCTGTTACTGTCTAGTGGTCTGTGGGCATGAGGTGGTGAAGGCCTCCCCCCAACCATGGGAGGGGATGGGTATGTTGAAAGGCTGCTCTTAGGTTGCCCTAGGGTGTGTCTACCCATGCCTCCCTGAGCTCCTTGGCCCGGATCCCCACCCTCCTAGGACCAGGCCCTCTAAGGCTTCCAGGGTGCCATTTTAGGGTGATGAGCCTCATCTGTAGCTGTATTGCCTGTCCCAGGGGTGATGTCTAAGGAGGGTATATCGTTTGGATAGGTCTTTCCAGGGTCGTTTCTGGGCTCCCTCCTTGACTTCTTTCTTCTAGGTATGGTTGTTGTGGTGTGTTTGGTCTCTTTGGGCCTCATTACACGGTAGGCGGTAAGGATTTACCGGTACCGGTATTTTACCGGTACCGGTAAACCCTTACCGCCTTACTACGAGGTCCCTTTGTGGGTTGGGGAATTTAACGCCTTCTTTTTGCAGGCGTTAAAAACCAACCCGCAAAGGGACCAGTGGAGCTAATTACGGTACCGCAATTTGCGGTACCGTAATTAGCGCCTTCCCCATTCCCATAGAGCCCTATGGGGCAAAAATGAGAATGGGGAAGGGCAATGGTGGAAGGGGGAATTACCACTCTGCCAACCTTGGAATAGGGCGGTAATTCCCCTTTCCACCAAGGTGGTGCCGGTATTTTACCGGCATGAACCATGGCGCTAACAGCGCCATGGTTTACCGCCTACCGTGTAATGAGGCCCTTTGTCTTTACTAGTCATTTCCGTGTGATACTGTGGTGAAAGCCAAGTTTTAAGTAATTTTCTGAATTTTAGATAATCCATTGTATTGCGTGTTTCTTTTGGAGGCTGTTTCAAGTTTTTGCTTCCGGGTGAGAGAAAGATGACACCCCAAGTGTTTTACTTGTGTATGGTTTTGGTTCTGGGCAAATGTTGCTGCTTCGTTTGAGTGGTCTTGATGGTAGGTAAATGTTTTTTTTTTCTTTTGTAGGAATTCTGCTCCATGGCCATGGATTGCTCTGTACAAAAAGCACATAGTTTTGAACATGATTTGTTGTTTTATAGTTAGCCAATGTCACATTTTTGGTGCTCTGGTGATGTGGTCCTAAATTCTCCTGTTTTTGGCAAAGCTTTTCATACAGTAGGACTGATTGTTTCCTTCATTTTCAGGAGTCTACCTGTATCCAAATTTCATAAGAACTCATGAATTTGGTAAAACCTTTGTTACATTAGGATTGGCTCCTCCCGTTAATATAAATATTCTGTGAGCATCCAAAGATACCAAGAACTCTTAAGGTTATAAAGCTTTCCATAGTGTAGGATTAACTACTTCCTTAGTTTTCAGGAGATTGCCAATATAGAAAGATGCTTAATAATCCAAAGTTTGGCAAAGATTTTGATAAGGTCGGATTGATAGCTTCCTTCATTTTCAGTATTCTGCTTGTATCTAAAGTCCCAAGTACTCTTAAGTTTTCCAAATCTTTTGATACAGTAGGATTGACACCTTCATTAATTTTCAGGAGTCTGTCTGTATCAAAACTTCCCAAGTTATCTTGAATTTGGCAAACGCTTTTCATACGGTAGGATTGACTCCTTCCTTCATTTAAATTATTCTAGGAATATCCCCAGATTCCAAGATCTCAGAAGGTTAGCAAAACTAGGAGTGACCAGTTATTTCAGTCTCAAGAGTCGCTGTCCACTGTAAAGAAAGGAAATGATCCTATTAATTATAAACATGGACTCACTTTGGATCGAGTATTGCACTTTAGTGACAGACTAATTTTAAGTAGGAGAAACGTAGTTAGACTTCCCATCATATTCCAGCATTTAGACTGATCACTTCAAACGACTTAGAAATAGTTGAATATGTAGAGCAAACATGCACAGATAAAGTAATCCTACATCTGAACTAAAACCTGGTATGACAACTTTTATTGGATGTGGCCCATCACTTGAGGCCGATGTGATTTGACCTATACGAAAGTGCTGAGAAACCGAAAGAAAATAAACCTGTATATAAGAGTCCATTAAGAGATATGAGCCAAATAACAGGTTTGCAAACGGATCAAGACCTATGGGTAATAATAGAAGATTGCCTATAGAACATGATGCAAACAAGTAAGAAGGCTGATGGCGACAAGACCAAATGGAAATGGCTATCCAATCTAATAGCAAATAAAAGCAACAACAATAATGTAAAAAGAGCGAGCTGATAGGTTTTTTGACCCTCGCCAGCTGGAACACCAGAGGTTTTGGACATTTTTTTAAAACAGGAGAACTGCAAAAGGAGGACCTAAAAGTGTTGTGTTCGCAGGAAACGTGGTCACCAAATCCCCTACATTAGATGCTACTGGGTTCTGTTTAACCCGGCTTTGAAGGGTTCCGAAAGGCAGACCAAAGTCGGGTTTACTGGTAGCCGTAAGTAATGATTTGAATCGGACCCTGTTGTATGCTGAAAATCCATCCCCCTATATTCAGATGGTGGTCGTGCAACCCGAAAAAAATACAACGGGATATAACAGAGTGCTAATATTGTTAAATGTTTACTGGAACCAAGCCTCCCCCTTGAACACCACATTTTCTGATGAAGTAGCCCGTTTAATACACGGCCAAAGAAAAAAATGGCATGACCCATTTCTGATAATCATGGGAGACCTGAATTGAATGAAGGGCAGAGGTCAAGCCATAGAACATGAGCCAGCTATATCCACGAAGAAAGAACAGCGGGAAATAGTGTGGAGAAACATGATACAATCTAGAGACTGTACCATTCTGAATGGAATAACTCAAGGGTACATTCCAGTTAAACCAACGTGGAAAGGGACGGTTCCGCAAGCATACTGGACTACAAATGCATCTCCTCCAATCTGTCTTAGATTATTCAAAACCTGATGGTGGTAACAACACAGCCAGTGATCATAACATCCTGAAGCTAACTTACCTAAACATCAGCAACAATGATAAAATCACAAACAGGGACGATCTAACAATCAATTCGGGAAAAAACAGATTAAGAATACGGCAAGATAAAGTGCCACAGATGAACGCCATTTTAAATGAACTGGTAGCCTCTCTTCAACAACAAGAGGCTAAAAAGCTACTACATTCCTCTAGTAAAAGCATACAAATTAGACGGTGGAAAGGCAGGGAACCAAACTGTCACGTCTATGATAGAGTGATTAGAGAAAGAAAAAAGACACTTAAGAAAAACACTATGGGGGTCATTCCGAGTATGGCGGTAGCCATGGAGCAATTAGCTCCATGGCTGCCTACCATACCGGTACCGAGTCCGGTGTTGTTCAAAGGGGACTTACCGGTCCATTCCGACCCTTGAGGGACCGGTAAGTCCCCATTGAACAAAACATTCCCCATTCCCATTTGAGGCCACATAGGGCTCAATGGGAATGGGGATGGCGCAAATAACGGGCTCGCGAATGACAAGCCCGTTATTGTTGCCCTGGTCCCTTAACGGGACCCATAAAGGACATGTGGTCCAATCACACTTCCCTTACGGTTCCCAATAAGGGACTTCGGAATTGGGCGGTAGGGGATTACTGGCACCAGTCTCCTTACCGGGGTCCGGTATCCCCTACCGCCCACCTCGGAACAACCCCCTATATATCTGAAGAAGACGAGGCTGGTTGATTATGTCAAGATGATACACAAACTGAAACAGAAATATCATAGTTGGTTGTATCTGCATAAAAAAACAATGTTAAATCAAGAGACAGAAGACATGCTCTAAAAAATAAGAGCTAAAAAAACCCACCAAAATCTGGCAAACTATCAATGAAAATGGTGCGCCCCAAGACTCTCAGCTGGCAAATCCAATTCAAGCGTCAGTATGGTGCAAGTTTTACTCTCACTTGCAAGAAAAAAATCTTATGCTGACTAGGATAAAATCTTTGGCACCTAAAGACAAGGAGGAATTGGACATAGGAATTGAGGTCATAGTAAACGTCTTAAAAAAACAAAATAACTCCAGAGCCCCAGGCCCGGACGGGCTAACAAATGTCATGCTAAAGAGCAACATAACAGAGTGGGCGATTTTTCTCCACCAACTATTTGAATACATCTTGGAGGCCAAAAAATTTCAAACTAAATGGAAGGCAGCAGTAGTTGGGCTGATTTTCAAAAAGGGTCTAAGAAAAAACCCAGTTAATTATAGGCTGATAGCCCCCTTGGACGTGGTGGGAAAGGTCTTCGCTACTACTCTGCTGAAAGGCTTATCTGCGTGGAGGTATGCAGACGGACATAGATAACCCTGGCAATCAGGTTTTGTTAAAGGGAGAGGGACCTCCCTTAACATACTTCTGATCAACCTACTAAAAGCACAAACATTCACAAAAAAGGAACAGAGGATGTTTGTGACATTTATCGACTTATCAAAACCTTTTGATACTATCAGACGCACCAAACTGTGGGAAAAACTGGAAAAATGGAACTGCCTGCAGTTATTCACGGAAAACATCAAAGATCTTTTTTCTGACACAGTGATTCCAGTAAGGTTGGACAAAACGGGGCTATTGTCTGACCAGATAAACATAATGATGGGCCTGAAACAAGGCTGCCCTCTAGCGGCAGAATTTGTTTTATTTGTTTGTGTCAGACGTAGATAAGGCATTTGATCAAACGTGCTGTTTTCCTCCAAAGGTGTCAAACTGGGATGGTCGCTTAAAGGGAAGAAAATTCAGGAGGTCAACTCAGTTACCTATCTGGGAGTCTGTATCAATAATAGTAAGAGTGAAGCACCAAGAACAGTCGGGCTGAGAAGAAAGACAATCCACTTGGCTTCACAAAGGAAAATTATATTACAAAGGTCTTGCAGATTCACTCATACACCACTAGTCTCCTTTTATAAGATGAAAGTCATCCCGGTATTAGTCTACAGAGACGAAACGTTAGTACTCCTACCATTTCAAATAAGGTCCATTTTAGAAGGCCTATTCTGGTGAACAGTCCTTCAGTTACCAAAAGCAGTACCTGTTCAAGAAATAAGGAGAGAATGGGCCTTGACCTCGCTAAACACTGAAGCGGTATAAAAAACATTACAATTCTACCGCAAGTGTTTAGAGGAAGATGCAACAGGGGGCTTTAAGGTCCTCAAAACAGCATTAAAAGATCAATCAGATGACACCCTAAAGGAATGGCAAGGAATATGCCAAGCAAACCTTAAAGATCTAAATGAGACAGATGACGATTTAGTGAAGAAACCAGACAAAACAAAAAAAAAGCTGTACACTAGAGATTGGATCGACCCAAAAGAACATAACCGGAAGTGCAAAGGCTACGCTGATTTCTGGGCAGAACCTTGCAAGCTTAAAAACACGGCAAGCTATATGAAATTGTTCCCTAGCTGGTTTCTGCGAACTGTGTATATGAGATTTCGTTTCAACATTCCACCGACAAGACAAATAATCCAGAGAATAAATAAGCAACGCAGGGATGTAAGTTGCAGCCTATGCGGTGCCTCAAACTCAATAGAATCGCTGAAACATCTGATTCTAATATGCCAAGGAATGAGGAGGGAACGAGAACATTGCTTTCGGGACATTTTAAGAATACATAGCATAAGAGGAAAGAAGCATGGTGGTGAGTTTTTATGGAAGGGGATACAATCAGCATCAGTTTAGCCTTGCTAAGGCTGATCATAGCCATGTTCAAGAAGTTGGACAGATTGTCATTGGAAGGAGGAAAGGGGGTGGAACATTGAGTCGGAAGGAACAGCCTCGGCGATGGCAACCAACCCTGATGGAAGCTGTTGATAATAAGCGCCCCACCTGGAGCCACAACTGCAGTGAACTGTTTGACTTGAGCCTGGCAGTGGGGATAGCCAGCATGCTGTGTTATAGTTCTTCTTTTTTTATTGTAAGTTCACAAAGATCATTTTGGTATGAATTATCACTTGGGTTAAAGGTTTTCAATTTGTAAACCAAATGACCTAAAACAATTTTATTTAAACATTTTTTAAAAAAAGTCCCCAAGATCTCTTTGGTTTAGCAAAGCTTCTGATATGGTAGGTTGTGCTTGTTCCTTCATTTTCAGATATCCAAAGGTCCCACATTCTCTTTAGTATGACAACACTTCTGATAGTGTAGGATGTAATGATTCCTTCATTTTCAGGAGTTTTCCAGTATGCAAAGTACCCAAGTACTCCTGAGTTTAGCGCAGCTTCTGCTGGGATAGGATTACTGCTTCCTTTGTTTTCAAGAGTCTGCCAGTATCCAAACTTCCCAGGATGTATTAAGTTCATCACAACTTTCCATTCTGTGATCATGATAACTTTCCTCATTTTCAGCGGAATGCCATTATGGAGTTTGGAAAGGGCGATATCCTCTAATATAGATAGAGGAGGAGCAATTAATGGGGTTGTGCCTTAGGTTTGGGATTTTGAGCACACATCTCGTTTTATAGAGCTCATGTTCATGCTGATTCTTGTATGATTGCCTTTATTTTTATTTTGTTTGTTCACTGTGTTCATGCAATTGAGAAATGCTGTGCTGTGGTTCATTTTTGTGATGGAATGTGTTGCTAAGGGGAAAGTATTTTCCATTTTAGAGGAGATGGTGAGGATTTTTCCACATTTGCTAATGAAGCATTGAGGCAGTTTTGAGGTTTGGGACTCTTAGCTTACCTGGAAAAAGCACTGTGTTAGGTTGCTAGGCACTGTTGGTTGGGGAGAAAAGAAGGGCATAATTCTGTCAGGGTGATAGGGTATTTGTCATTAAAGGACTCTTTTAAAGCGAAAATGTACCTGAGTCTTATGGTGTCTACTCCCATGTGAGCTTTATTCGGTAAATTCAGGGTAATTGCCATCCTTGTGGCAGAGTTTACCTCAGGCTAGAAGTCATCAAATACTTCAAAATTTAGTTTCGCCTGTTTGACAGAAATTTCATCTTGAATTCATTTTTTTCCTTCTCTGTTCTGGCACCAACACTGTGGAATTCTCTCCAACAAACCCTACGTGAGATCCCGTTTCACCTTTGTTTTGGGAAACTGCTGAAGACTTTTCTGGCTTAACTCTGCTGTCTTTCCTGGTTCCGTGCTTGCACCCAGATGCCTCTGGGGCCTTAGTTGTTGCTCTTTACAAATTGAAATTCATACATACATACATTAATTGATCAGCAGACGTCAGGTGTCTTGAGAATGAAAGAAGTTCTATTTGAAGAGAGCGGGCAGACCAGAAGACGGACTCATGTGTGGAAATAAGACAAGCATTCAATGAGCAAGAGAAACATAGCTGTACATGAACAGGAAGACGTGGCTGCAGGGTCGGCTTTTTATGGGGTCCCAGAAGCCTCTTGGAAAGGAAATATCCCGATGAAAAAAGGGAGCTTACGAAGGGAAGTTCTAAACTGATGAGGGGAATGTGGCAGGACAGTGAATGAAAGGAAAGGAAGAGGAGCTGTCAAATGTGTTCAAGGCAGTGTTGGGTTCTGTGTCTGGTCACAACAGAGAAAGATGTACATTCCTGGAAGGGGCAGAAGGGGGAGGATGGGGTATGATGAAACATGAACGTTTTGGGTTCTGTTCTTGAACCGAAGACAGATAAATGAAGAAATGTTTGAAATAGGTAGTGAGGGGAGAATAGGAGGTACAATGAATGCTTCTATTGCTGACATAAAAAGCAAAGCCAGAGTCAGTGAAACAGGTTGTCAAAGAAAAGGAGGGTCGAGGAAGGGGATTCAATTATAAAAAAAAATATCCAGGGTAGGAATTAAATTATGTGATAAAGGAAGAAAGAATTTTCTTGGTTGACTGGAGAACTGGTAAGTGGTGTTTGTAAAGAGGTTTTTATTGATAACATGTATAGCTCAAGAAAACATTTCTGCTGGAGAGAAGAGCTGTGGGACAATAATTGTGATGGCAGAGCCAGTCTAATGGCTGACATTTAGATTAGAATAAAGAAAGACTGGAGTGGTATTGAGAAAAGACGGTTTTCCCATAATGTAATTGCAATAAGAAATGTCAAAGTGCAGATGTGAACAGCTGCAGTAGGTTTGAAAGGAGCATGGTAGCAAAATGCTATTAGTACCTACAATGCCAGGGGACCGGAGGTATGAGAGAGGGTACCCACAGAGGAAGTAAAATTGGCACTGGTGGCAGAGTGAACGCAACAGTACAAAGAAACATTGCCCTGTATATCGTCTATATAGGAAGAAAGAGACATGGATTATAATGTGTATTCAATGGTTGATAAAGTGTTACATTGTTCACATGAAAGAACAAAAATCCCATTAATAGCTCTTTCCATTGTTTGCCATCATATGGATACTTACCAGTTGCGCTGCATCATACAGAGTCCATGATTGTCTTTGATATAGTGCCTGCATTACGAGACAGTGACTAAGACTATTGCCTTTGTCTTTCCTCCCAGTATATGACTGCTGCTGCACCTATGCAAGGGACCTACATCCCCCACTACACTCCTGTGCCTCAGACAGCTGTACCCGTGGAGGTAAGTTCACTGATCTTTGCAGAGCTCTCGCCTGGGAGTTCTATGTGAGTCGAGTTTTTTTTACATCGCAGCAGAATTCAATTTGATTTTTATTTTTATGACATTTTGCGGGCCAATGTATGCAGGGGAGACCCCCCAAAGCCCCTGATTCCCCCCTACCTTTTTTATTACCCTAACCCTCCCCGCACATATATTTGCGGCCAAACTCGATCAAATAAATGTGATAAATTCTCCTTCGATGGAACCTCCCTATCCCTCGCTTGAGAAGAGTCGGATCCCGTCCCTCGCGAAGGGTTGGAGTCCATACCTAGAACATTGTAATTATAATTGGTTATTTATAACACACTTAATACTGAAAGTTTTTTAATTATGGGACCAGGGATCAAACCTGTGTTGCTCAGCATCATTTTGTTTCCAAGGCGAGCATGTTGCCCAGCATCATCTTGTTTCCAAGGCGAGTGCGTTGCCCCTGAGCTATCATCCCGGCCCGGTAACGCTCCAATACTAAAAAGTCAGATCTGCAAGAAAACAAGACAGTTAACTCTAGGCATTTCCAATCGGAGGGTAACATTGTGGAAAATTAAATCTGCTGCCAATGTATTATCATCCAAAGAGCTGGCCCGGTTTGATGGTTTCATCGTTACCTTTGGCAAAAACCATCCACAGGTTGGAAGGGCCGATAGTGCTCTTTTCAAGATGTACTGATTGTTGCTTTATTTGTTGGTAACTATGTGTCTGTGTGTAAAGATGACTTTATAAACCCTAATTGCTGTAGCACATACATCACTGTTGGCTTTGCTTGTCTTATCTGCGCCACACTACTCTTGCCTTCACATGTTCACGGTCAGCTTGTGGAATCAGAAAATACAATATTAAGGTTTTTACACCATGCAAAGAGAAATACACCGACACGGGCTTGTAAAGATTCCCAGAATCTTTATTGCAATTCTGTACAGTTTACAAAACAAAATACACAAATAGCTATTTGGCCATCAATACATCACAGAGACCACCAGCAGGGTTCAATGTGAGCAGTGAACAGGATTTGCTAGCTCGACATCAGCGTATTTATCCAGTTTCGTTATAACGATGTCCAGCCTCTTACAAGTTAATCATGTACTGGGCTAGGGTCGCGCCAAGTTCGTTCCTAATTTACATATCTTGTGTATGCGGTTTACTTTTTAATATATTTGCTACCAAACACTATTATTCTCTAGGTTTACTTTACACTCTTTAAACATTGCTTTAATACAGGTCAAACAGATGTTTTGCATGTCGTGTTTAGATTGCGTTATTGTTCTTGTATACTTGTAGGTTAACATCGCCGATTCAAGTAATCCCCTGATCCCGAGGTCAACAAAGGACAAGGTCTACATGACCCTAACATGTAGCCTGCAGGCAGGTTGGACATTAACTCTCCTACAGAGGTTGAAGAGGTTAAAGCAAGAACAAGAGAACACACGTCGGCCATTTTAGGCCACAGGGTGACTTTGCACGATAAACTAAAATGGCGGTTTTAACCTAAAATGGTGGCTTGATTCACTTAAGGTCACGACCTTGCAATACAGATTTCGTCGCAAAGCGACTGGGCATAGGCCAACATATACAATGAGGACGGAACAATATTATATCAGTTTTAACAAGCTGGAATCAAACTTCAGAACTTGTGTCCGGGGATTCCCTTGTGAGCCCTCGCTGTATCGCATTTTCCAGTCTATTGCTGTCCATTCATATGCAATGAGGACTGACGGGAAACCTTCAATGTACCGCTCTCAGCTAAACCTCTTTACTACATGAGATAAGAACAGTGTGGTTTCTGAGCCATGTGATAAGCACGATCTTTGCTAATCATATGTTATTCTGTTTACCTAGTGAGGCAGAGTTTACAGGGCAGGGTGAGTGTAGTCATGGGTACCAGAAAACATGGCGTTGTTGCATAGGGGCAAACTATCGAAAATTGAGTCAGGGATTGCATAGCTGTGCTGGTCGCATTTTTACCATGTGCATTATGTCCATACAGATCTTCTGATATGCAGGGGTCAACGTAGAAAGGGGGTGGATAGGTTTAAGAGTCATATGTTAGCTTTGTTATGGGATGTATTGTGGGAAGAAATGTGTCCTAGTCACTTTTCTTGAATTGTAGAAGTGGCAGCTTTTGACGCATCATCAGCACCGGCAAGCCATTGTGTCCTATTTGATTGTTCTCATTGGCATAGTGGTTAGATTTATAACTTAGAGGTAAAAGTGGTGGATATGCTTGGGCATAACTATATATCTGGGTCTTCACAGATGCATGCCACAATTGTTTCCCTCCTGTTTTCTATTTGAGTGGTGGACATTGCAATGTAGTTGTTTGATTGCTGTGACAGGATTTGCGCTTTGAGCACCTCATCGCCCTGCTTAGCAAATCTGCAGTGTCTACCTCTAGTTTCTGTGTTAAATGCAACTTGGCTGGTATGGCCTTGAAGCCTTTGTAGGGTGTTGTGCCAATTTGAGAACTAAAGGGTGACTGCCTACCACCTACTGTGCTGGTAGGGAGTGTGTCCAATTTGTCCATGGGTATTTCTTCCGACTCTGGGCAGCCGTGCCTTCTTCAGGGTGGCTTCAGAAGTCTGGAGTACTCTGCCCGTGCACTGAGGGCCATACCCATGTTGTCCCTGTTCCTAAGATGCCACAAGAACTACTTTTCCTGTTTGACCTTTTCTGATTAAGCATCCTTCAAATATTATCCACTTTTAGAGTTTTAATTTGAAGTAATTGACACTAAAAAAGACATACGAATTTTAAATGTATGCAAAGCGTGCACTCTGTGGGCACGTAACTATTACCCCAATAGATACGAATTTAACTTAAATATCAGAATCTCACACATTCTTCCCATGGCGCCCTGAGTACAGTGTGTAGATCCAGTAAGCCTGTCATTCCATGGTCCCTCAACATTGACTATTCTGGCTAGGGCTAATGTAAGTTCCAGGCCTAAACACCTGCAGAGCTGTAGGTTGCCTACCCCTAGGTCGAACCCTGCGTGCATTGTGTAGCTCCTGTAAACCTGTCATTCCATGGTCTTTCAACATTGACTATTCTGGCTAGGGCTAATGTGAGTTGAAGGCCTAAACATCTGGAGAGCTGTATGTTGCCTTCCCCTGGGTGGAACCCTGAGTGTTGTGTGCAGATCCAGTAGGCCTGTCATTCCATAGTCCCTCAACATTGACTATTCTGGCTAGGGCTGATGGGTGTTCCAGGCCTAAACACCTGGAGAGCCATAGGATGCCTACCCCTAGGTGGTACCTGAATGCAGTGTGTAGGACCTGTAAACCTGTCATGCAATGGTCCCTCAACATTCACTATTCTGGCTAGGGCTAATGTGAGTTGCAGGCCTAAACATCTGGAGAGTTGTATGTTGCCTTCCTTTAGTTTGAACCCTGACTGTTGTATGCAGATCCAGTAAACGTGTCAATCCATAGCCCCTCAAAACTCACTATTCTGGCTAGGGCTAATGTGAGTTCCTGGAGAGCTGTAGGTTGCCTACCCCTAGGTGGATCCCTGAGTTCAGTGTGTAGATTTAGTAAGCCTAACATTCCATGGTCCCTCAGCATTGACTATTCTAGCTAGGGATAATGTGGGTTGTAGTTCTAAACATCTGAAGAGCTGTGTGTTGCCTACCCTTAGGTGGAACCTGTGCAGATCCAGTAAGCCTTGTCATCCCATGGTCCCTCAATATTGACTATTCTGGCTTGGGATTATGTTAGCTCCAGGCCTAAACATCTGGAGAGCTGTATGTTGCTAACCCCTACGTGGAACCCTGAGGATTGTGTGCAGATCCAGTAAGCCGGTCATCCCATGGTCCCTCAACATTGGATATTCTGGCTAGGGATAATGTGAGTTGCAGGCCTAAACATCTGGAGAGCTGCAGGTTGCCTACCCCTAGGTGGATCCCTGAGTGCAGTGTGTAGATTAATTGAGCCTGTCATCACATGGTCCCTCAACATTGACTATTCTGGCTAGGGATGCTGAAATTTCCAGGCCTAAACATCCAAAGAGGTGTAGGTTGCTTAACACTTGGTGGAACCCTGGGTGCAGTTTTTAAATCCTGTAAGCCTGTCATTCCATGGCCCCTCCACATTGACTATTCTGGCTAAGGCTAATGTAAGTGTTAGCCTAAACATCTGGAGAGCTGTAGGTTGCTTTCCCCGAGGTGGAACCCTAAGTGCAGTGTATAGAGCCAGTAAGTCAGTGACTCCCATGATCCCTCTGCAGTGATTATTTTGGGCTGGAGTTTTAGGCCTATCCCTCGGTGGTACCCTGAGTGGATCCAGATCCAGTAAGCGTGGACACAGATGTTTAGGATATCTACACGTTATATTAACATTTACACATAAGGAATTGCTGGTAATGCATTGTAATGCATGTGTGTACAGTGTTAGCCATTTAGAAAGCCTAACTGAAATCCACTCCTCGCTGGGTTGATGGGCCTAACCCAACAGTCGGGACATGGTCCTTTTGCATGCAGTTTCTTTAAGCTTGAGGAAGCCCTCCTTGGATTGCTTGTTGCTCCATGCAGAGTGGGTGCCTATCAGTCCCGGCTGCTCCTTTCCAGGTAAAGTCTCATAGGTTTCTATGTGGCTGGTTGTGATGCGTAATGGCACAGCCGAGCTAGACTATGGGTGTAGGTACGGAGTGCCAATTCATAGGACATATTATATTCACTGCTTTTTGCTGATTGCCATAAATATACCTATCCTGATTCTTTCACTTTTCAAGAATATATTTTAATGTGATGAATGTATTGGTTCACAGTCAAAGTTTCGAAAACAAAAGGCTCAAATGCCTTTTTCTCGACAGTCAAAGTACTGAAAAAAAGGTTCGATTTTTTAATTTTTTTATTGGGGGGGTTGCCTGGGGGGGTTCCCCCCGTAACCCCCTGTTTTCTTTTTTTTAAAAACATTTTTTTACATTCTAAACTAAAAAATATATAAATAAATACATTTAAAGAAAATGTCGAACCTTTTTTTCGATCCTTTTACTTTCGAACAAAAGGTCATTCGACCCTTTGTTTTCGAACATTTGCCAGACACAGAATGTATTTACTACTATGCTACTAATTCAAATGAAATCTTGCATTCCTATAAACTGGATGGTTAAACCATATGCCGACTTCATCGCTTGGAACAATCGTGCACTAAGACTGCCACAGATGAAAACCATTTAGAGATTTCAAAAGATCAGAATAAACACAAAAAATCTGATAGTGGCCAATTCACAAAGAAGTTACTCCAACATACACTGGCTTAAACCCAACTAGGGAATTTTGGATTCACAAAGAAGTTACTCTGACATACCCTGGTCTTAAACTCAGCCAAGACCATTGGATTCAATAAGATGTTACTCTGGCATCCCTGGTTTTGAACTCAGCTAGGGCTCTTGGATTCACTAAGAAGTTACTCTGACATACCCTGGTCTTAAACTCAGCTAGGGCTATTGGATTCACTAAGAAGTTACTCTGACATTAATTTTCTTAAACTCAGCTAGGGCTACTGGATTCACTAAGAAGTTACTCTGACATCCATTGTCTTAAACTCAGCTAGGGCTATTGGATTCACTAAGAAGTTACTCTGAAATACCCTGGTCTTAAACTCAGCTAGGGCTACTGGATTCACTAAGATGTTACTCTGACATCCCTTGTCTTAAACTCAGCTAGGGCTATTGGATTCACTAAGAAGTTACTCTAGCATCCCTGGTTTTGAACTCAGCTATGGCTACTGGATTCACTAAGATGTTACTCTGACATCCCTTGTCTTAAATTCAGCTAGGGCTATTGGATTCACTAAGATGTTACACTGACATCCCTTGTCTTAAACTCAGCTAGGGCTATTGGATTCACTAAGAGGTTACTCTGGCATCCCTGGTCTTAAACTCAACTAGGGCTATTGTCTTCACTAAGAAGTTACTCTGGCATCCCTGGTTTTGAACTCAGCTAGGGCTATTGGATTCACTAAGAAGTTACTCTGGCATCCCTGGCTTTGAACTCAGCTAGGGCTATTGGATTCACTAAAGATGTTACTCTGACATCCCTTGTCTTAAATTCAGCTAGGGCTATTGGATTCACTAAGATGTTACGCTGACATCCCTTGTCTTAAACTCAGCTAGGGCTATTGGATTAACTAAGAGGTTACTCTGGCATCCCTGGTTTTGAACTCAGCTAGGGCTATTGGATTCACTAAGACGTTACTCTGGCATCCCTGGTTTTGAACTCAGCTAGGGCTATTGGATTCACTAAAGATGTTACTCTAACATCCCTTGTCTTAAACTCAGCTAGGGCTATTGGATTCACTAAGATGTTACGCTGACATCCCTTGTCTTAAACTCGGCTAGGGCTATTGGATTCACTAAGAAGTTACTGTGGCATCCCTGGTTTTGAACTCAGCTAAGGCTATTGGATTCACTAAGAAGTTACTCTGGCATCCCTGGTTTTGAACTCAGCTAAGGCTATTGGATTCACTAAAATGTTACTCTGACATCCCTGGTTTTGAACTCAGCTAGGGCTATTGGATTCACTAAGAGATTACTCTGACATCCCTGGTTTTGAACTCAGCTAGGGCTATTGGATTCACTAAGAGATTACTCTGGCATCCCTGGTTTTGAACTCAGCTAAGGCTATTGGATTCACTAAGATGTTACTCTGACATCCCTGGTTTTGAACTCAGCTAGGGCTATTGGATTCACTAAGAGATTACTCTGACATCCCTGGTTTTGAACTCAGCTAGGGCTATTGGATTCACTAAGAGATTACTCTGGCATCCCTGGTTTTGAACTCAGCTAAGGCTATTGGATTCACTAAGATGTTACTCTGACATCCCTGGTTTTGAACTCAGCTAGGGCTATTGGATTCACTAAGATGTTACGCTGACATCCCTTGTCTTAAACGCAGCTAGGGCTATTGGATTCACTAAGAAGTTACTCTGGCATCCCTGGTTTTGAACTCAGCTAGGGCTATTGGATTCACTAAGAAGTTACTCTGGAATCCCTGGTTTTGAACTCAGCTAGGGCTATTGGATTCACTAAAGATGTTACACTGACATCCCTTGTCTTAAACCCAGCTAGGGCTATTGGATTCACTGAGATGTTACTCTGACATCCCTTGTCTTAAACTCTGCTAGGGCTATTGGATTCACTAAGAAGTTACTCTGGCATCCCTGGTTTTGAACTCAGCTAAGGCTATTGGATTCACTAAGATGTTACTCTGACATCCCTGGTTTTGAACTCAGCTAGGGCTATTGGATTCTCTAAGATGTTACGCTGACATCCCTTGTCTTAAACTCAGCTAGGGCTATTGAATTCACTAAGAAGTTACTCTGGCATCCCTGGTTTTGAACTCAGCTAGGGCTATTGGATTCACTAAGAAGTTACTCTGGCATCCCTGGTTTTGAACTCAGCTAGGGCTATTGGATTCACTAAAGATGTTACTCTGACATCCCTTGTCTTAAACTCAGCTAGGGCTATTGGATTCACTAAGATGTTACTCTGACATCCCTTGTCTTAAACTCAGCTAGGGCTATTGGATTGACTAAGAAGTTACTCTGGCATCCCTGGTTTTGAACTCAGCTAAGGATATTGGATTCACTAAGATATTACTCTGACATCCCTGGTTTTGAACTCAGCTAGGGCTATTGGATTCACTAAGAGGTTACTCTGACATCCCTGGTCTTAAACTCAACTAGGGCTATTGTCTTCATTAAGAAGTTACTCTGGCATCCCTGGTTTTGAACTCAGCTAAGGCTATTGGATTCACTAATATGTTACTCTGACATCCCTGGTTTTGAACTCAGCTAGGGCTCTTGGATTCACTAAGAAGTTACTCTGACATACCCTGGTCTTAAACTCAGCTAGGGCTATTGGATTCACTAAGAAGTTACTCTGACATTAATTTTCTTAAACTCAGCTAGGGCTACTGGATTCACTAAGAAGTTACTCTGACATCCATTGTCTTAAACTCAGCTAGGGCTATTGGATTCACTAGGACGTTACTCTGACATCCCTTGTCTTAAACTCAGCTAGGGCTATTGGATTCACTAAGAAGTTACTCTGGCATCCCTGGTTTTGAAGTCAGCTAGGGCTATTGGATTCACTAAGAAGTTACTCTGAAATACCCTGGTCTTAAACTCAGCTAGGGCTACTGGATTCACTAAGATGTTACTCTGACATCCCTTGTCTTAAACTCAGCTAGGGCTATTGGATTCACTAAGAAGTTACTCTAGCATCCCTGGTTTTGAACTCAGCTATGGCTACTGGATTCACTAAGATGTTACTCTGACATCCCTTGTCTTAAATTCAGCTAGGGCTATTGGATTCACTAAGATGTTACACTGACATCCCTTGTCTTAAACTCAGCTAGGGCTATTGGATTCACTAAGAGGTTACTCTGGCATCCCTGGTCTTAAACTCAACTAGGGCTATTGTCTTCACTAAGAAGTTACTCTGGCATCCCTGGTTTTGAACTCAGCTAGGGCTATTGGATTCACTAAGAAGTTACTCTGGCATCCCTGGCTTTGAACTCAGCTAGGGCTATTGGATTCACTAAAGATGTTACTCTGACATCCCTTGTCTTAAATTCAGCTAGGGCTATTGGATTCACTAAGATGTTACGCTGACATCCCTTGTCTTAAACTCAGCTAGGGCATTGGATTCACTAAGAGGTTACTCTGGCATCCCTGGTTTTGAACTCAGCTAGGGCTATTGGATTCACTAAGAAGTTACTCTGGCATCCCTGGTTTTGAACTCAGCTAGGGCTATTGGATTCACTAAAGATGTTACTCTAACATCCCTTGTCTTAAACTCAGCTAGGGCTATTGGATTGACTAAGATGTTACGCTGACATCCCTGGTTTTGAACTCAGCTAAGGCTATTGGATTCACTAAGAAGTTACTCTGGCATCCCTGGTTTTGAACTCAGCTAAGGCTATTGGATTCACTAAAATGTTACTCTGACATCCCTGGTTTTGAACTCAGCTAGGGCTATTGGATTCACTAAGAGATTACTCTGACATCCCTGGTTTTGAACTCAGCTAGGGCTATTGGATTCACTAAGAGATTACTCTGGCATCCCTGGTTTTGAACTCAGCTAAGGCTATTGGATTCACTAAGATGTTACTCTGACATCCCTGGTTTTGAACTCAGCTAGGGCTATTGGATTCACTAAGAGATTACTCTGACATCCCTGGTTTTGAACTCAGCTAGGGCTATTGGATTCACTAAGAGGTTACTCTGGCATCCCTGGTTTTGAACTCAGCTAAGGCTATTGGATTCACTAAGATGTTACTCTGACATCCCTGGTTTTGAACTCAGCTAGGGCAATTGGATTCACTAAGATGTTACGCTGACATCCCTTGTCTTAAACTCAGCTAGGGCTATTGGATTCACTAAGAAGTTACTCTGGCATCCCTGGTTTTGAACTCAGCTAGGGCTATTGGATTCACTAAGAAGTTACTCTGGAATCCCTGGTTTTGAACTCAGCTAGGGCTATTGGATTCACTAAAGATGTTACACTGACATCCCTTGTCTTAAACCCAGCTAGGGCTATTGGATTCACTGAGATGTTACTCTGACATCCCTTTTCTTAAACTCTGCTAGGGCTATTGGATTCACTAAGAAGTTACTCTGGCATCCCTGGTTTTGAACTCAGCTAAGGCTATTGGATTCACTAAGATGTTACTCTGACATCCCTGGTTTTGAACTCAGCTAGGGCTATTGGATTCTCTAAGATGTTACGCTGACATCCCTTGTCTTAAACTCAGCTAGGGCTATTGAATTCACTAAGAAGTTACTCTGGCATCCCTGGTTTTGAACTCAGCTAGGGCTATTGGATTCACTAAGAAGTTACTCTGGCATCCCTGGTTTTGAACTCAGCTAGGGCTATTGGATTCACTAAAGATGTTACTCTGACATCCCTTGTCTTAAACTCAGCTAGGGCTATTGGATTCACTAAGATGTTACTCTGACATCCCTTGTCTTAAACTCAGCTAGGGCTATTGGATTGACTAAGAAGTTACTCTGGCATCCCTGGTTTTGAACTCAGCTAAGGCTATTGGATTCACTAAGATATTACTCTGACATCCCTGGTTTTGAACTCAGCTAGGGCTATTGGATTCACTAAGAGGTTACTCTGACATCCCTGGTCTTAAACTCAACTAGGGCTATTGTCTTCAATAAGAAGTTACTCTGGCATCCCTGGTTTTGAACTCAGCTAAGGCTATTGGATTCACGAATATGTTACTCTGACATCCCTGGTTTTGAACTCAGCTAGGGCTATTGGATTCACTAAGATGTTACTCTGACGTCCCTGGTCTTAAACTCAACTAGGGCTATTGTCTTCACTAAGAAGTTACTCTGACATACCCTTATTTACTATTGTATGGCTGGCCCCTAGCTCGTATGTGGGTTCTGGGAAGGAATTTCAGTGTGGCAGGCCTTTTAAGGGCCTGTCCCTGAGACCTGATGTAAAAGATATAACGTGCATTTCTGTTCTCAGTTGAATGTTGTAATTGCAGGTGGGAGAGCAGCAGTTCAGCAGTTCATCCTTGCCACAATGCATGTACGGTTCAGGAACTAACCTTTCATGTTGTGCACATTCCCTTGCACCTGCTCCAAAATAGTGCTGGGAAATGTCTGTCATTTTTGGGCATTTCAATGCGCATCTTATTTGTGAATTTGTCACGGGCATTGAAATGCGCTGAAATGCTCTCTTCTATTTGGAAATGCGCACACAGAGGGCCTCATTACGACCCTGGCGGAGTGGGTTTACGCCAGCGTTATTCGCGGCGGACCCGTCCGCCCTACTACGAGTTTCCGTAGCGCCATGGAACGTTTTCCGCCTGGTTTTTCCGGGCGGAGAAATCCATGGCGCTACGGGACCTTGTTGTTAATTACGCCACCGTAGTTTACGGTGGCGTAATTAACGCCTTCCCCACTCCCATTATACCCATGGGGCAAAAATGGGAATGGGAAAGGGTAAAATGGGGAATGGGGATTTACCGCCCCGCCAAGGTCGGCATGGGGCGGAAAATCCGCCAACCTCCATGGCGCTATCGGCAGCTTTCCGCCGTGCTCCGCGGTGCATTTAGCACCGCGATTTCCGCCAGGGTCGTAATGAGGGCCAGAGTGTCTAAGAGCATCTAAATGTGCACATCCGATATGCGCAGTGCATATGCCATTTGTGGGTTGGGGTGCACCTTTCTTTGCGCAAGTGATCAGGTACTCATCACTTACACCAAAATACCTTTTCGCGAATCTGGCCCCATTGGTATACCTGACTTAAACCCAAACACGGCTATTGGATTCAATAGCCCTTGAGAAGTGGCCCTATGTTGTTCCGAAAGCAAGTGTAAGTCCGAGACCAAATAGCCATGCAAATGGCCATAGCTGATGTCGTATGACCATGTGCGTCTTAAACCAATAAAGAATGCTGATTCCTCACCTTAATGCCATACTCTTCCCAGCTTCACATATTCTGCACAGCACCTCTGGTACTCGAATGCAGCAATCTCCCCACAATAACATTCGGCCTAGCTGCTCACATAGTGGGCCTCATTATGAGCTTGCCGGTCTGGATACAACGGTACTGGTAAGCTTGCCGGTACTGTTGTATCCAGACCGGCAAACTCTGAGTTGTGTTCGCGGGTGCCTTTCATTCCACCTGGTCTGACCTGCAGAAATGAAAGGCACCCGCGAGCACAGCATGCCTGTAGCACAGGCACTGTAATGATTGGTGCCGGTGCTACAGGCATCCCCATTCCCATTGAGCCCCATGGGGCGCAAATGGGAATGGGGGTCATCCGATTCCGGCACCTGCGAAAGGACAATTACCAGGTCTGGCGGGGCTAGAACAACCCGGTAATTGCCCATTCGTGGGTGCCAGACTTTCTTGCAAGTTTGGAGGTAAGCTACCTCCAACCTTGTTATGAGGCCCATCTCTCACATACTCTCTGAGATACCTCCCTGCAACCACCCACATGCCTGCTCAACATGGGTGACTAGCAGGGACTTGGCCACCCCGGCTAACCTTAATGCTGGCTAGGTGCGCACACGCAATCTGTTTCTCTATGACGAATATCCCATACCTGGACTTTGGTCTTCCAAGGGCGCTCAACCTACAGCGCGTTGAGACCATACCAATGGTGATAGGCGCTCTACAAATGCCAGTTACCTTACATTACCTTTATCAAGGGCATTCAACTCACAATCTGTGCGCTCTTGAAAGTTCCCCATACTTGCCAGGTAGCATGACATTTTTCTACCCCCTTTTAGTGCCAACTACAATTTTGTAATAGTGTTTTGGTTTTCACTGTCTTTTGGTGAGTGCCCTCAACCACCTGCTGCTAAGCCCTCCAATTTAGGATGCGTTTCCATATTAGCTCCTGGCACTGATGCGGTTAATCCCCCTTGTGGGAGCTGCATTATATTGTTAGGTGGGCTTGCTCTACATATATTGACGGTACGATGTAATTTCATCGGCGGATGTTTTTTCGCGGGGTTTTTTGCCACCGATTTTTTGGGGAAAATAAATCATCGAATTTTTTGGGGGGGTAAAAAATTATATAAATTGGGTGTTGGTGTACGGGGATATAAAATTAATTAAAGGGGATGGAGGGTTTAGGGGGGATAAACCCCCCCAAAAAAAATCCACGGTAAAAAACCCCACCATGAAACAGCAGGCGATGAAATCACATGGAACCATATTGACCATATTGACAGCCTGATTCATGCACCTACCTCTGGCCCAGTGGAAATGAGGGTCCTACCTTGTATCCTTCTCCAGCAGCAGGTGCTTCTTTTTGGTAAATTGGGACGAGCTTCTGGAGGATTTGTGGACCTGAAACATGTCACAGGGGCAAGTAGTTGTAAGAGCAAGCACTGTGGCCCTCATTACAAGCTTGCTGGTCCAGAAACAATAGTGCAGGTAAACTTACCGGCACCGTTGTTTCTGGACCGGCAAACTACGAGTCTGTGGCCATGTGCCGTACCGCCCGCCAGGGCAGACCTGTTCGGTGGAACGGCACCCGGCTACAGACTTTGACGGAAGCACCGGCACCGTTATTAACGGTGCCGGTGCTTCCGTGGGGTATGATGTAATTTCATTGTCGGATGTTTTTTCGCAGGCTTTTTTGCCGCAGATTTTTTGGGGAAAAAAAATCATCGTATTTTTGGGGGGGGGTTAAAAAATTATATAAATTTGGTGTGGGTGTACGGGGACATAAAAATAATTAAAGGGGACAGGGATTTGGGGGGTAAAAAACCCTGCGATGAAACAGCAGGCAATGAAATCACATTGAACCTTCCGTGGTCCCTATTCCCATTGAGTCCTAAGGGACTCAAATGGGGATGGGGATTTACAATTACGGGCGCCTGACTTACCGGACCGCTGGAGTTGTAATGCCCGGTGTTACTGGCGCAGGCACCGGTAAATCATTATGGGTCCGGCGGCTACCTGCCAGTTTTACTGACACGGTTACCACCGGACTCGTAATGAGAGCCCATTTGTTGTATGGAAGCATTACAAATACCCATTAAAATAAAATAAACCTGTTGTATCCTTTATTTGGGTTCCTGGGAATCTGCCAACATGTCTGAACTGATCCATGTAATCTAGGACTGTCTGGTACTGAGGCACAGCTGCCAATGGCCAGGTCATATGTGTTATGATACCAGTACATTCCACAGATGACGCTCAGCACAGCACCCTAGTAAATCTTTGTCATTTTAATGGACACATTTGAAGTGCCCTAAACTCGAGTAATGATAGGCATCCATATTTAAATCACCATGCTGGTTTTTGATTCTTTTCACTTTTAAAACCCCGAATCCCTTTTAATCTTGTGGGGGCATCAATACACGAGCCCTTATGGACAGAACAAGCGCAATTGCTGCGTAAGACCGCTCGCTGGGCAGAGCTGTTGGGATGTAGTCAGCGGGCTCTCAGCAGGTGTGCGTGTTGTTCCCATGGTCTTAGCATGCTCCCTCCCGCCATACATCTGTCGGTTTGTTCACTTGTTTGGCTTGCACGCTTTATAATGCTAGCCCCAGCCCCTGGGTTGCCTCACGTGACCCCGGCCATTTGGCGCGGTCTCCTCTCTGCAGCACAACTGCGCAGTCCCAAGGGCGCAGCTAAGTCACGGCTCCATATTGTACTGACAGACGCATCCAGGATCGTCCAGGACCAGCTTTTCTTTGGCGCATGGACCAAACAGCTTCGGTTGCCCCCCCCCCTCCCCGCGGATTGTGCACGTGCTGCATGTCATGGTTGTGGTTGGGATATTGCCTCCTTTGCCATTTCTAGAATTCCATGGCTTTTCTCACATGGATCAGTTACGAGGCAGAATACTCGTGTGATGTTCTGAAGAGCAGACAGCCAGATCCAGTCCCAGCAGACACATGTTCTCAGCACAGCTCCTCAGCTGCGCCTGATCCTGTCTGGGTGGGAGGGGGGCGGGAGGTGATGGCAGCATGATTCGCTTGAAGCTGCAGAATGGCTGCGAAACTAGTTCCTTGATCTCTTCACTCGAACAAACCACTCTGATGGACCAAAGACATCAGGTGCTCAACACCTAGCGCCTTGAGTGACATATACAAAACTAGGTTGCTTTGAAGACGCTGCATGATTCCAGGGTAGGAAACAGAGGGTCCCCTGAGTGCCTTAAGTAGGACCACCAGAGACATTGCTGGAGGGGGGTAGGGGCTCAGGGGGCTGAGGGGGCTATCGTTTTATGGGTGTAATCCAGATAGAAGCTCAGGGGATACAACGAAAAGGCTAGCTAGCCCCGAGTTCCAACATTAGCTTTGTCCTGGATCTTTTCCAGACCATGCAACACCCTTGAGTAGGTTTGAGACAGGGGAGTTGGGGTTTTAAAGAATGCAAGACATTCTCCGTGTCTATACTATACACTTTCAGTTCACATTGTTTCTCAGTCTTTATGCAAAGCACACGTTCTAGCTCTCATGACAAGTGAGAAGATCACACAGAAGGTGGCAGCAGGTTGTAGGCCAGTTTGTTACCAGAAACAGGAGCAAGGTTCTTACCCGACAGGTCACCAAGGACTCTCAGGCCAGCGGGGCCGGCCCCTTCCCTTCAAGCGTGCCAGGGCTGCTCTGTTGTTGGTGTAGGGCTGCCTCCTTGTGTGTGGGCACGTATTTCCCCCTTCCGTCTTAAGCCACTGGCCGGCTGGCCACCACATCTATCAACAGAGACAAGGCAAATACAAGCATGGGCAATGTCAACAGTTTGCTCTGTAGGCATGGCAAAGGACCTTGCCAGGCACTGCCATAGTGGTATTAACTGGCCATTGATGGTAGCAGGTGTAACATGGTGTGAACAGCTGGGCATTTAATAGCAGTGCCTGGCACATGCCTAATATTATACACAAGCCAAAACTGTTGGCTTCGTCAATGCTATATTTTAACAGGTCTTCAGGAAGAGAACACATAGTGCTTTTAATTCGAGTGGCTGAAAGCAGACCTGGTTAGACATTTGTATTACACCAGTATTGCCTTTACAACTCCAATTAAGTCATTAACTCTCGGGAGACTGTTTTGAAAAAAACACTGGCAGGCACCTTAAGTGCACAGTTTGGTGTTAAGGCTTGAATATAGTGAGCTGAAAGAGTTCCCATGAGTAGCTGTTTTGGGCGTTGAGAGCCAGGAACCGGGTGGGAATGGCTACAGGGAGCCCATGGTCATGGACAGTCAATGGGTGGGCAAATAACCAAACAGCACATACAAGCTTCCTGTCCCTCCTCATATGCCATTTCTCCCTGTCTGTACTCTAATGCAATACTGCCAGCCTATAGGTGGCATCACCTAAAAGCCCAAACTAAAAAGGACACTTTAGCACAACTAAAGGGTTTTGCGAGCTGCTGTCATCAAGGTCAAGATTTGTCATCGCCATGGCCGCATTTACTTGAGGACAGATGGCTCACTGCATCAGGTGTACGTTGCTCAGATCCGTGCTTACTCTGCAGAGAATGTGTTGGGGTCTAGACAGGTCCACATCATTTTCTTTTCTATTTCTGAGAAAATGTGTCCCATTAAGAAAAGAGCAGCAAGAGCCTCAATCCTTGCATTGCTGACACTGCCATGTTAGCAATGGGCTTAGACGTCTTATTTTGTGGCAGTGCTTCTGAGCGCAAAAGCGTCCACAGTGCTGTGTGTGCAGAGGAATCATTGACATGTTTTCGAACGCTTGCAGTCCCTTTGTCCCTAGGCTGCAGGGGGCCTCCCAATCCATCCTTGAACCTGTCGCGACGGAAACGCGTGAATGCAACAAGGAGACACCCACTATACCCTTTATTACCTGCCTTTCTTTGCATGCATTTGCAGTGCAGCTTCCATGCAGGTAAGCCTCCTTACTTTCCCTTTTTGAACACCTTCGGCCATGCCAAACAATGTGGCTGCATCAGAAACAGGGAACAAAGAAGGACCAATGCAACTTTGCGCTTGCAGTGTTTGTCAAGGAGTCCTCTCCTATGTTTTATTTGTCAGTAATGTGATGGCACATTCAGTAAATACAACCGGAAACAGTATACAGGATTTCACTTAAAGAGGGGCCTTCCAAGAGCAGTCCTAGAGGCTTGAGCATTCTCAAATTGTGTCTGGTCTGCTCATCTCATATGTGACGCCCTAAAAGTTGTAATGCTGCCTGGGGGGGCTAGCGCAGGCTTCTGGTCATTTGAACTCGGAGGTGTCCCGGCTGGATCTGAAGTGCAATCGAATGGGGCCTGCAAGGTTTTCTGGTCTGTGCCTCCCAGGGGTGGGTCTCCAGAAGCTGCAAGTCTGTGTCTAGGACCAATGAATGTTCTTTAGCTATTGCTATGTTATGTTATGTCTTATCCTCTGCGCACTGTCACCAGCTCGGAAGACACAACGTGCAGAGGCGGAGAAAGCTATGTTACTTCACATGACTATTGAAAGGGTAGTTTACCACTTTCTAAACTATTGTGTGTACTTGAGGTTCCTAAATAACATATTGATCGTTTCTGCCAGGGCACAACCCATCAGCTGGGCTTTTTGGAATATTGTATCTTCCAGAAGACGTGCATTTCTGGATCTTAAGGTCTGCGATTCCAGCGATGGCATATACTGAGTCTACTGATCCCTTAGAAATGCCAGCGATGGCATATACTGAGTCTACTGATCCCTTAGAAATTCCAGTGTTTTAAGAGGCTCTGTATGTAATGCACAGAACCTTAAATGTCACTCGGGTAGTCACTGGGAGCCTGTGCAGGATCCGGAAGTGGGTCTTAAATGGTTCCACCCTCTCCATCTCAGCAACAGCCTGGATACAATATTCTGAATTCTCAGAAGCCATAGTCACCATTTTCAGAGAACTCAAGATATATGCTGTTTGCCTAGTCCAAGTGCAAAAGAACCATCGTTATCATAGCCTGCTCTCTGTAGAGAGGGGACTGTCAGTCTTCTCACTACTAGAAAATATCTTTTTTTAACATCCAGAATTTGCGTCTCCAGAGAAAGAGATGCTTCCAGTAGAACTCCTACGTTCTTCACTTCTTAGCCAAAGAGGTGCAGGGTCCAAGTGCAAGCGGCTAGATGGAACATTGGCAACTGGTATTTTATCCAAAACTATAAGAGTCTATACATAAAGTCAGGGAGAGAGAGGAGCCTGCAGGACGTCAAGAGTCATGACCTGGGTAAAAGCGGAGAAAGGAGTGATTGAAAGATTTAAACATTACGGTTGGGATTTTACACCAGTCTAAGACTTTGCCTTTGGTTAATGTTAATGTTAAAGGACATTTGTACCGCGCACTGTCACCACCGGAGTGGTCCCCTGGCGCACTGGTTCTTAAATGCAGTAAATGAGTAATCCGCTCCTTGGACTGATGGGTTTGAATGCTGCTGACAGGTCAATCAAGATTGCTTTCCACCATCGCACACTATCCATTAAGATCATAGATTTGGGAGATCCGTGATCATGAAAGGTGGTGAGCTCGAAGTGCAGCCTAGAAGGACTAGAACCTGGAGATCGCTTCATCAAAAGACTGTTGTACAGCCTTCTCCAGATGTGTCTCTTGGAATGGGATCAACTTGCCTTTATTTCAGAATGGGGGTCAATATTGCCATTTTAAAATGCTTTGGACCCTCCTTTTCAGATGTGAGGTCCCCATAAGGAGATGAAGTGCAGTCTCTCAGGGCCCCTGTTAGCTACGATACTGATTCTAGGGTTAGTGGATGCTCAGAGGTATCCAGTCAGGAAATAAAGTTCTGTCTCAATGGGCCTTGCACATCCTCTTCTCTTCTGACTGGACATCCTCTAGAAGCTACAATACTGCTTCTAGGTCCGGTGGAAGCTTAGATGTATCCAGTCAGGAAATAAAGTTCTGTCTCATTGGACCTTGCACGTCCTCTTCTCTGTTCCTCTCACAGGTGATCCTCCAGAAGCCACAGTACTGTTTCTAGTGCTAGTGGATGCTCAGAGGTATCCAGGAAGGAGATGAAGTTCTGTGTCATGGGGCCTTGAACGTCCTCTTTTCTGTTCCTCTCACTGATGGTCCTTCAGAAGCTGCAGTGCTGTTTCTGGGGCTAGTGAATTCTCAGAGGTATCCTGGTGGGACACGAGGTTCTGTCTCATGGGGTCTTGCACGTCCTCTTCTCTGCTCCTCTTATTGGTGGTCCCCCCAGAAGCTGCAGTACTGTTTCTAGGGCTTGTGGATGCTCAGAGGTGTCCAGGCATGCGATGAAGTTCTGTCAATGGGCCTTCAATGCCATCACCTCTGATCCTCTCACTGGTTGTCCTCCAGAAGCTTCAGTACTGTTTTTAGGGCTAGTGGGTGCTTAGAGGTATCCAGGCAGGAGAGGAAGTTTTGTTTCATGAAGCCTTGCAAATCCTGTTATCTGCTCCTCCCACTGGTGGTACTCCATAAGGTCAAGTACTATGTTTAGGGCTTGTGGCTGCTCTGAGGTATCCAGGCACGAGATTAAGGTTTGTCTCATGGGGCCGTGTACATCCTCTTCTCTGCTCCTCTCACTGCTGGTCCTCCAGAAGCAGCAGTACTGTTTCTAGTGCTAGTGGATGCTCAAAGGTATCCAGGCAGGAGATGAAGTTCTGTCTCAATGGGCCTCGCACATCCCCTTCTCTGCTCCTCTCACTTGTCCTCCAGTAGCTGCAGTACTGTTTCTTGGACTACTGGATGCTTAGAGGTATCCAGGCAGGAAATGAAGTACTGTCTCATGGGACCTTGCACGTCCTCCTCTCTGCTCCTCTCACTGGTGGTCCTCAAGAAGCTACAATACTGTTTCTAGGGCTAGTGGATGCTCAGAGGTATCCAGGCAATAGATGTCATTCTGTCTCATGGGGCTGTGCACGTCCTCTTCTCTGCTCCTCTCACTGGTGGTCTTCCAGAAGCTGCAGTACTGGTTCTTGGTCTAGTGGATGCTTAGATGTATCCTGGCAGGAGATGAAGTTCTGTCTCAATGGGCCTTGCACATCCTCTTCTCTGCTCCTCTCACTTGTCCTCCAGTAGCTGCAGTACTGTTTCTTGGGCTAGCCCAAAACTTCAGGGGGTGGGGGCTGCTGAACACCAGTCAACTCAATGGTGTTGTGCCACTACTTGTGTTTAATGCCTTGATTACTTATTGGTAATCTTCATTACTCCTAGCCCTATTCTTCCTCATCCCAGTACTTGTCTATGAGGCAGTACTTATGTATGAGGCATTCTGCCACATACACAAGTACTGGGGTGAGGTAGGGGTACATGGAGGTAATGCCTGACATAACACCTGTAATCTTGATTACTCCTAGTCCCTCTTTCGCAAGGAGCCTCACACGTAAGCTCTGGGACAAGTAAGAGGGACGAGAAGATAATTCTGGGCCAAGGAGCTGATTTTGGAGGTTGGGGTAGGTGGTGGAAAGGAAAGGGGATGTGTGGGGTGGCGGGATTTTGCAATAACTATTAATGGTTGTCCTTGTCCAGGCTAAGCAGGCATGATATGTGGTATTAGTGCCTAGAGAGACATTTTTTAAACTAGGCATTTCTGATAAAGCAGACCTGCTAAGTGTCATTACACTTGAATGTGTGATCTCTTCTTGATGCGCGCGTGGTAGGTCTGGAGGCAGTGCAAGGTGTGACTGATCAAGAAAGAGCCTGGACTCAGTGAGACTCTGAGGGTAGCCAAGCAACCAGTCAGTACAGGAGACAGGTAAGTCAAGTAGGTTAGCAAAGGAGGGAGAGAGACAAAGCAGAGGAGATGAGAAAAGGAAAGTTTTGAGCTGCTTCCGGAACTTCAGGTGGTCCAGCTCAAGTTTGAGAGGCGCAGGGAGGCCATTCCAGAGGGAGGCACCTGCAGAGGAGTGAGATCTACCGCCACTCTCTGCCTGGAGAAGCATCCAACCCTTAGAGCGTTGGAGGTAGCTGAGCAAAGGGCTTGAGAAGGAAGGAATTTTGGAAGAGAGCATTGGATGTAGTGAGGGCCCCGGTCCCAGAAAACCTTGTGGAAAATGCAAAGGTTCTTGAACTTGATGCTTGCAGCCACCAGGAGCCATTGGAGAGATTTCAGGGCTGGAGAGATACAATCCCTGGGCTTGAGGCCAAGGATACGTCTTGCAGTCCTGTTCTCGATCAGTTGCAGAGGACAGAGAGTAGAGGAAGGCAGATTGAGAAAGAGGTTGTTGCAGTAGTCCATCCTAGAGGGAATCAGGGCTCTGGAGACAGTGAGCTGTTGGGGAAAGTGAGAAAGGGAAGAGTCCCTTTGAGGAGGAGCAGCCGGTAGTTTGACTTCTTGGTGACATCCAGGATGTGAGGAGAGGAAGAGAGAGTGGAGTTGAAGATGACACCAAGGATTTTTGCCTTGCAGAAAGGTGAAGGCGGGCGGCCAGAGTGAGAGAGGGAAGGCAGGGGAAGGGGTCCCAATGAGATGGCTCTCCATCTTACTGGTATTAAGGCAGAGATCGTTGGAGGCGCACTAACCTTGCATTGTGGATAGACGGTCAGGAATGAGAGAGAGAGGAGAGGTGCCTGTAGGAAAACTGAGTGCCATCCGCATAACACTGAAAGTTAGAGGAGAAGGTAGAGATCAGGTGGGCCAGGTAGAGGTTGAAAAACCATGGTGAGAGGATAGAGTCCTGGGGAATGCCTCAGGTAGAGAGAGATGTGGCAGAGAAAAAGGGACCACGTTGGTCCTTGGAGGGGCAGTCCAAGAGAAATGAGGTGAGCCACTCCAGGGCCTGATCTGTGATGCCCAGGTTCTCACATAGTCGATTGATCAGGATGGCATGGTTGACCATGTTGAAAGAAGAGGAAAGATCAGGGAGGATGATGACAGAAGGAATGCTGGAATCAAGGTTATATAGCAGATCTTCATGGGAGTTCAGGAGAGCAGTTTCCATGCCTCTGGCAGCTCTGAAGCCAGACAGATGGTCATGAGACAACACACAGATTCAGTGTGGAGAGTAAGCAGGGAGATGGCCAGCTTTTCGAAGAGTTTGCACAGGAAAGGGGTGATGGAGATTGGGCAATAGTTTCCAGGCAGGTAGGATCGGCAGACGGCTTCTTGAAGAGTGGGTGCGCAAGGGAGTGCTTAAGGGGAGAGGGGAAAATTCTGGTGGAGAAAGAGTGTTACAGAAATCGGCCAAGGCTGGCGCTAGGGTGTCAATATGGTCCTTGATGGTTCTGGAGGAGCACCTGTTTGGACGACAATTTAATGGATCGGAATTGTCTAGAAACCTCGTCAGGTGTTGACAGAGAGCAAGAGAAGAAAGGAGGAGGGGTGGGGGAGATGGCGAAAGGCAGGCTGAGAGAGGAAGCAGGAGAGGAAGAGTAGATAGAGGGCAGGATGTCCTGAGTTTTAGCTGAGAAGTGAGAGGCCAGAACCATACAAAGGCCTGGGAGGGAACAGGAGAGCTTGAGACTGCAACAGGATCGACCAATTCCTTGCAGATTTTAAAGAGTTTGTCCATGTTATTAGAGACCCAGGCTTGAATGTGTGCTCTCTTCTTGATGAGTGTTATTGCTTCGACTGGCATTTTGATACAACCAGTGTAGGTATGTCTAAATGTGGCATGGCTTGCTTTAATGTAATGTTATTACGTGTCTGCACTGGTCTACATTGTGCAGCCAGTTGGACATGTTTTCAATATGCCACAGCATCTTTAATAGCAAAGCATTAATGTTCCTGTGCACTGTTGATGACTTGCATGTATTGGATTGGTGTTACCCTATAAAGCAAATGCAAACACTCTGGCTTTTTAGCCAATTATTCTCAGAAAATTTGCATTATATTGCACTAAAACACATATTTATATCTTTCTCCTAGTGCAGTGTGTGGCATACCCCTCCTATTGCACAAGCGTGATAATCTAGGCCGGCCCAGAGTGTGGCGCGACCTGTGATTTTTTGCAGAGTTGGGTGGGGGCCCCTCAGCATGGCTCTCAGGGGGGCCCCCACAATATGTGTTATGCCACTGCATCTCATGGGGCCTGCACTTGCTTCTGGAATGCTGGCACACCACAAGCTGCAACACTGCCTCTAGGACAAGCGCGTGTTTCTAGCCAAGTGTGCTTAAAGGTGTCCAGGCAGGAGATGAAGTGCCATCTCGTGGGACCTGCAACAGGTTCTCGTCTGCTCTAGCCATCCGTGATACTTCAGAGGCGGCAGTATTGTCTATGGTACTAGTGAATCTTTCTGGCAAGCATCGTTTAGAAGGATATGAAGTGTTTCAGGCCAGAGCATAGTTTTGATAAGGACCCTCAAAGTCGGCATGCGGTGCCTACGGGCAGTACATACTTCAGGGCAGCTCCTGTCGTGCCGCAATCTCCATGGCAATGGTTTACTTCAATGATGAAAAACACATGCAAGGACCTGAATGGAATTCGCTGCACTCATCTTCTGAGGCTGGAGCAAAAAATACTCAATTTAAGAAGCTCATATCACAAGTGTTGACCTGGTCCATGCCTTTTACCACGATGATACGATCTAACAGGGGGTGAGACTGCTTTTTTCATAAGATCAATCAAAATGCCCATTTAAGCAAGGATGGTATACTGGGAGTTAATTGTTCAAGAGGCGTCTAGGATAATTTGACAAACCTCATAATATAGCAGATCTATCTATTGCCACAAACCGTCTTTCCAAGCTCTATTATGAAATGGTAGCCGTTCTAGGACAATTTGATGCCATTGGTTATGATTAATGTAAACCCTTCCGTCCATCACTTTTTTGTTTTAGTTTATCTCCGCAAGCGAGAGAGGGTATACCCCACAATGGGTCTCTTGCTCGCTGTGCAATAGGGATCCAAGCTGTACCTCAAAGGGCAGGCCCAACAAGGCTGAAACATGTCTGTGCAGAGGGAACATGGCCAAGTGACTCAGGCTGAACTACTCCTATTAAGGGCAGGCCCATGACTGACTGGCAAATGGATCATTCCCTTCTTGAATGATGCAAACAGGATAGATAATGAGTGGCACATGTGGCTGCCCAGAAGAGTGCCAGTGGTAATGGTTTGTTCAAAACCTACCATTCATCACTTTTTGATTGTAGCCCTCCTATTAGACCCACATGTCAGAGAGTTAATTTAACTCTTCGTTTGATACTCTTTTCCTTACTCCTTCAGAGGGAATTGAATAGTTATTTGTTGTTTCAGCTACTTTCTGCACAACTGGCAACATAACATCAGATTAGCGCCTTAAGCACTTGCCTCAGACACGGTGCAAACTTTAACTTCTCAAGTGCACATCATAGTATGGATTTCATGAGTCACCCCCTTCCTCCTTCCGAGGACGATACATTGAATGACATTTGCTAATGGCAATAATAATATTAAAGCCTATTGCCACAGTTCCTTGAAGTGAGTGATCTTACAAAAGCAGCTAAATAAAAGCATTACATTTTGTTTAATGTATTTATGTATTTATTTATTTAAATGTATTACATTACTTATTAACATATATGGAGGCATTTGTGACAGCTGGATGTTCTGTGACTGTTAAGATCTGTCATCTGTTTTTACATTGTTTTTATTTTTTGTGCATTAGTCACAATGGACATTTTACACATTTCTACAACAATCATGACTACTGGGGTCTGTCATCTTAGAGACGTGTACAGGCATACAGAATTCCCAAATCCAGGTCCCCATCTTGTGGCCCCTGCAAATCAGTACCCTATGGGTGCACAGCTGAACTTGGCTGCTTCTCCCTCGGCCACTGAAACATATTGCACTGAGAGTGGGGAAAGTATCAGACAGGGCACACTACAGTGCTTTCAGACCTAAACAATGGGGGCTTCTGAATGTTGAAACAGGTGAGATGTAACTATCCCTCTGAGCTGGCGTCACAAGTGGGACTGCACTGTGGAGGGCCGCTTCTCTTCTGATTCCGTGACGCATCTCTGTGCAATGAGCTCTCAGTCTACCTTGACAGAGGTTTGACTTGTCTTTGTCTCCTTAGGGTGTTGTTACTGATACCTCTGCTCAATCAGTCGGGCCTTCATCACAGGAAGTCAGTGGGCAACAACTGGCGGTGGAAGCATCCAGTGAACATGGCACTGCATATTCCTATCAACAGACGAAGTAAGCAGAGCGTTTATTTGCTTTCTCTAAAGTATTGTTGCCTGATAGCATGTGCTTATGACACCTGAGTAGGACCCGGAATGACTAGGACACACTTTTGAAGAAGTTGCATGCCTAGATATTTACACTGCAACTTACATGCCTACATGTTGCAGCTAAACAAGTGTCTGTTTGTGTGTTTGATTTAATGTATTTCACAAACTTAAATCATCTTTTGTCAAAGACGTTCACCAGTGATCCTGCATCAACCACCCAAGAGCATTGATTAAGAATTAAATACATGAAAAAAATATGTATGAACCTGGCCAACCCACTCTCAAATATAGCCATACTCCATATTGTTTATTGTTTATTTGTTTGTGTCGCAATATGTTAGAAAACTATCTACAATCAAAAATAAAATCGAATCTAACAATATAATAAAAGGCCAGATGTATACTTGTCCCTGTAAATTTGTCCAATGCAGTAGCTTCACCAGTTGTCACCCCTAGAGGGAGCTGTTGCCTTAGGATATATAGAGATAATGCCTATATGCATAGCTTCACCTGTTGTCACCACTAAAGGGAGCTGTTGACTTAGTATAGAGACAATGCCAATTTGCATTGCTTCGCCTGTTGTCACCGCTAGAGGGAGCTGTTGGCTTCGGATGTATAGTGGTTTTGCTGTATCAATGAAAACCTGCACTTTGGCCTGCGCACACAGACCTGTACACTAGTATATCTGTATTTGACCAAACAACCCTACATGTCAAGATGGCAACAATGACAACTTCAAATTCACCAGACAAGTGAATTTAGTCTTAATTTTAAATTCAGAATTGATCGCAATTCAGGGATGGTTGGTTTGACTACGTCATACATGCACAATTACTGTGCTCCAATGTTTGGGCTACTCCGAAGCTGAAGTTAGAGCTTCTGCCATCCCAGGGATCTGAAAGCTCATCCCAGTTTTTCCTGCCAGTTCAGGTTGGCATAGTCTCAACTTCTTCATTCTCCTGCACAGGAATGGCCGCATAGCACTGAGGAGATCCTAAGGCATGTTATGTTTATTGTAATGTCCTTGGATATCTTTGGAGTAGACACTTTCATGCCTGTGGCTCCATTAACACCTTTACCAAGGCTAACCAATTCCTGCCAAAGCAAATACAGCTTTTAGGAGTCAATGAATTAATTGGAAAAACCGTATGCTTGAATTTCTCTGATATTTAAAAATGTTATCAAAGTCCATCCGGCAAAGTGCAAAAAACATCAGGCCAAGGAAACAACTTCTCCTCAAACCTAACCTCCCATCACCTGTCTGTTTTCATTTCCTTCCCTCTCTCCCCCTCCCTTCCTTACTATGTCTTAGCTCTTCCACTATCTGAAATGTCGCCAGGCCGAGTACGGTAGTTAATTTCACATCCTTACTGTTCATGGCCTGTAAGAATGTCATTGTATTTTCCCTTGGTCCATACCTTCATATATCATATCATATCATCACCCCTTTGTTGTCTTCAACAGAACGTGAGATATGCAGCGACCCAACATCGCAGATTGTCATAAAATATTCAAATATAGATCCTAGACATTCATACACTAACCAAAACCTGCCTACACAAAAACTCACAAACAGTGTTGGACTGGCATTCACACGAGGTATTCTCCATCATGTGAGTAGACCCTAGGGCAGAAGCGGCAGCAAGTGTTGCCTCATAATAAAAGAGATGCCCTCTCAATCCACATTACTCTCTTTAGATATAGGGCCTCATTCCGAGTACGGCGCTAACCAATGGCGCTATTAACGCCTTGGTTGACGCCGTACCCGGACTGGCAGCGCCTTGGTGGATGGCGGAATTACCGCCCCATTCCAAGGTTGGCGGGGCGGTAATTCCCCATTCACCAAGGCTCTTCCCCATTCCCAAATGAGCCCCCATAGGGCTCAATGGGAATGGGGAAGATGCAAATAACGGTGACCGTTCATTACGGTCACCGTTATTGGCTTGGAGGCCCCTTTGCGCCCTCGACTTTAACACCTGCTCAAAGCAGGCGTTAAGGACGAGGGCGCAAAGAGAACTCGGAGTATGGCGGTAAGGGATCACCGTCACCGGTCTCGTTACCGGTGGCCGCTATCCCTTACCGCCATACTCGGAATGAGGCCCATAATCTGACACCCACATAAGCATTCTGAACCTCTCATTAAACAAGGCATTGAACCAACTACTAGTGGGCCTCATTATGACCCTGCCGGTTCATAAACAACGATGGCGGTAAATCCGCTGCCACCGTTGTTTCCGCACCAGCTGATTCCGAGTTCTGCAGGCTGGAGGTGTCACTCCCGCCAGTTCTGACCTGGCAGGAGTAACGGCACCCACCTGCAGGCAGAAATGGAAACACTGGCACCGTCATAGACGGAACCAGTGTTTCCATTGTCCCCATCCCCATGGAGTCCTATGGGACTCCATTAGAATGGGGATTGACCTAATTCCGCCTCCGGAATTACCGGGTCACCAGGGTTGTAATGCCCCAGTGATTCTGGCAATCACGGAGGCGGAATGGTATTTCGGGTCCGGCGGCAGCCTGCCGGTTTT
Source organism: Ambystoma mexicanum (assembly GCF_040938575.1). Taxonomy (NCBI): domain Eukaryota; kingdom Metazoa; phylum Chordata; class Amphibia; order Caudata; family Ambystomatidae; genus Ambystoma; species Ambystoma mexicanum. Next base: position 1,333,826,657 of record NC_090924.1, read on the forward strand.
TCCGGCACAGCTACCTCTGGACTCGTAGTTAGGCCCTATGACATTGCTGTTTGCAGGAAATGTCAACATTCACAAAGATTATGGGACTTTACTTGACAATTATCTGATACAACACTGTCATTCGCAAACCTACGTATGAATGCAAAAAGACCAAAAAACGAAGCCACGTCTGGCTCAGTTTGGTGCCTTATTATGGAAGACCAAACCACCTAGAATGTAAGACCCCCATCAGATTGGACTGGTTAGATGGGCTCAAATCTATTTTACCCTAAATACAGAAGTGGGGAAAAATCAACGTGCTTAAGAATCTTCAAACACTTTGACCCCCATCAACTTCAAAAATATCACATACTCATGATTGCAGTAAACTGGACCCCTCGTCACCCAAAAGTGCAACACGATCTCAGACAACATTAAGGGGCTGTTATGTTTAGGGGAACCACCAGAAACCTTGTAGTGTGCCGCAAAGAAGTAGTTTATTTAAGTATTACAGCACGACCCCCGGGAGGGACTCGACAACCGTCCACAGCAGCCTGTCTTCTCTGCTTTCTCTCCCTTGGAACCTGGAACCTCTGGAAGTTGAGGATCCACGTTCCAGACACACAGGCAAATGATGACATGGGAACATTCTGATTATACAGTGAACGTGGACAACATGTCTCAATATCATAAAACATTACAAATTACTTTTCATTTAACATATCTTATACATATCCTAACAGGGGCTGACTCTAATAAGCCTTAAACAACCTCTGTTGTGTTCTGCAACTCTAAACCCTGGGAGAAAAGAGCTGCAAGCTCTAGGAAGCCCCTACACCATCTTATCTTCTCAATTTACGGAAAAAGAGGCAGTCAAACACATGTCACACTAATCCCTGTCTGAGCACAATCTCTCTAAATAACAGTCTGAACTTGTTAAACTATTTTTCAATTGGTCTGTTCGCCTTACACACACGCACATGTACACACACACACACACACACACACACACATGGGCGCGCGTGCGCGCATTGTGGAGTTCATTAGGCATCTATAATATAATTTCAGTCAGGAAGCATAAAGGTAGTTTGCACGAATTCCTCCCTATCACTTCAAGGAATCACTCAAAAAGAGTCGAATAACACTCAAGCCTTTCAGCAGAATAGATCCAACCATCATCAACAACTGCATTCAAGTAGGTGTCATACAGACAATACAGCCACGCATTAAAACAAAAATATATGGAAAAGCCACAGGACAGGAAAGACTACAAGCTGAGTACAGGCCTCCTCAACTTGGATACGACAATCAAACTGTGCAGCTTAAGAACTCCTCAGATATTGCCTGAATAACAACCTGGAAACATGAGATTTCTGTCTCCCCATCCTTCATGCCTCTCAGCCATGTTTGACACAATTAACTATACAGCACTTGTCAACATCCCCAGGACCTGCATAGGCATAGACACCCATCTAAACAGATTCTCTCCCTCCTTTCTGCAAAGGCAAGCCCAACAAGTTCCAGTCATAGCTGCCACCTTCGCCCCAAATGCCACAGTGAGTCACCAAAGCACCACACTCTCCCAGATGTTATTTCTTATTAGCATAGAGGCTGTCTCTGGGAGCACACACTGAGAATAGGTGCCTGTCTGTCCCCCAATCTGCTGATGTTACTCAGTGTTAGATAAAAGTCACAGTTCAACATGATATTGTCAAGCACTTTAACCTGCAACTGACATGCATACAGGATTGGATGCTCACCAGTACTTAAAAGTCTGGCCTCAGAAAATTAAATTCCTTACTATTACCATCCTCTTAATCTCTCCTCCCCAATCAAAATTGGATCCCGCCCTGCTGAGCAGAGGACACTATTCCAACAGCTGTTTACAGCACATAATCTCTTGGGAAACTGCTAGACCTCAAGACTAACCTTGTGCTAGATATTACATATATTAATTTTTCTTGTGAAAGGAGATAAGTTTCTAAAAAGACCTTTTGCCAGCTATCATATAGATTAATATGATATCACCAGATTAGGCCTACGCTCTCAATCATAAAACCCTATGAGCCTGGCCCTCGCCTCTCTACATTGGCTCGCATCAAAGTGACTGTTTCTGTAAGACAGGCTGCATAACATTCAAAGCCAGCCACTAAAGAAAATGCCTAGCCAATAATCCTATTCACTAAGAAATCATTGTACCCAGAAGTCTGCATCTTTAAACAAAAACAAAAAAACGTACTGAACCTATTCCGCTTAAGAATATAGAATTTAATCTCACCCAAACTCTGTTTTTCCCTGTCCTTCATTAATTTTAGAAATAACCTCAAAATCCTCTTCTTCTCAAAATTCTAAAGAAGCAAACAATGTCCAATGTACATTGAATGTTTTCCATCACAGGTCCTTCATTCCACCTCTGCGTTCATCCATGTATTTATGTGCTGTCCACTGTATCATATGCCCTTTACAGTGCAGTTCTTCCAACATGCTTTATTTACAGACTCCAATTTTACGTTTGGAATGCATGGTCTTACCTGATGATGCCCAAACAACTTAGGTCCATGAGGAGCATTCCACTGAAGACCCCACCTTATCTTCTCTAGGATGAAACATATGTTATTTCCTCTATAAAAACACCTTCTTTCTCCCCTTAAAAGTTCTCACCCACACCTTCTTGAATGTCTTAGCGGGTGGTATTTTGCTGTAATATTGGCTCATAAAATCTAGCTGGTCGGGATAGAATAGAAGGGCCATGATATTTCACCAACCCACTTATTGCATGGAAAAGGGCTACACAATAGGAAGACTGTGTAGGCATGTTCTAACATGTTTCGCTCTGCTTGCCACTTGACTCTTCCCCTACCCTACCTACTGATAAAATGCATAAATCTGATCGGCCAAATTCTGTGTTCAAATAGCTAAGTCAATCCCTACCTCTCCTCATTGCAACAGTATAAAGCAAACACAGCTCTTTGTATTCCCTAGATAAAGAACCCTCTCGCATATCACAGTTTACTCACTGTGGCAGACTGACCCTCCTCCGCCAGAGGCCAGTTGGGTGGGATACATTCAGCCGCAAGTTGAATTGGCTGACTTTTTATTGATGGAATAGATGGGTTATCCAATTTACAAAAAAGGGGGGAATCCCAATAATACTACTCAAGTAGTTGCTCTACCTTTTATCGGGGAGGTAAACTTTTTAGACAATAGGGGTAGTTAGCACATACCAACAGCTTACAGTAAAAGCAATCATTAGATCAATAAAATACGTTACCTAACTTTATTTTGGCCCATATGTCACGACTATATTGTCGGGTTTTAGACAGTGTTTTAGTCTTTACTACGATTTAGCGAAAGTGATTATACTCTCGTTTTTTACTGAATGAACAGTGTTTTCGTTTAACAATTGCTATTAATAAAAATATTTTTGATTAGGCAATAATGACAGTATTGATCTAATGATTGCTTTTACTGTAAGAGGTTGGTATGTGCTAACTACCACTATTGTCTAAATAGATGGACCATCCCCTATTGAACACTGGCCATATAAGGGACACCTTACAAGATACTGGGAATCTGTAGTAGGCCCTTAAAGTTGCCAGATGAAGCTGCTTTTATGAGTTATTTTCCTTGTTTGACCTTATGGCTACTTTCACATGCGCCATTAAGATCGAGCACATGATCCAACACGTATCCATCTAAGACTAGATCCCCCTAGTCAGCAAAGACATCTAGTGGATCCATAAAATAGAGTTTTAGATCCATCATCTCCTTACTACAAAGATGTTCAAATGGTCCCATGTTCCTCTCGTCGCATCTTATCTTCTGGCCCTTAGGACTATCTGAAGATGATGCATCCTTTGAATTCATCCCAAAAAACAGTGGTATTTAGGAATGATGGTTGCTTTCTCTGTGTTTCATTATTACATTATCGATGGAAGAGTGGAAATTCAAATTGTCATGGAAAACGGAGTACTCTATAGTTTTTTTAACATAAGGTTCAAATCAGGGATACAAGTTCCAACTACAAGATCTTCCAACAATCTAAACATAATCTGCTGATCCCACACGTGTGAACTTTGGTAGGTGGCCAAACACTGTTCACCCAGCATAAATTGAACTTCCAATCTCAACTTTAGAGATTAGGGTCAGACAAATTATAGTTTAACTTTGCATCTTTTCTTCAATTTCACACCTTAACATCTGGGCACATCCCCTTGGTCTTTACTGAAACGTATTATATTTTGTTTTTTTAAATACAGATCTTATTTCTACAAATTGACATAGATCAGTGCAGCTCTCACTAGCAGAGATAACTCCACCTCATCCTTATATGATATTAAAGTAATTCATGTAACTCCTTAGCTTTTACTGTATTCCACCACAATCTTTTATTTGTGATAGTTTCCATCTTCAATTTACCCTCGGAATTGTAAAATAGTTTTGTTGTTTACAATTTGAATCACTGTTCCAAACCTATTTCATAAGATCTGTTGATGCTACACTGATAATGCATGAATACGCCCACTTTACGTGTTTCCAAGTGATATAGCTCTTCATCCGTAGATGCTTTATCGGTATACACAGTTAGGAAAGAAAACTCCAGTGCTTAACCTTATGATTTTACTAGAACAAAATATGAATTTAATAACCTGAGCAGAGTATACATCAGGAATGGCAGAATCCATTACGCAAATATGAAATAAGACTACTCTGTACATTTATACATTTCTGCTAGTCTGTTAAGGTCATCTAGCCAGATCAATAGCTAATATGAGCTTCCATCGAGTCTATGCCGATGTATCACAATTGAAATGACTTGATTGGCACTTGCATGCGCACTGCAGCACAACGCATAATCTTCTGGCCATATCTTCAGCAGCCATCTTCCCACTGCCAAAGTGAAACTTCTCTTTAATGTTCAACCTAAGGATTCCTGGTGCTCCTTCTGAATGATGGAGAAAGCTGATTAATAAGAATGAGGTTATGTTTGAGAATCCCTTGATCAAGGTGACTGAACATTAATCCCCTTAACAGTAACACTGCAGTTTACTCATTATTCGAGTAACAAGGCCCATTTCATGTGCAAGGAGTAAGAGTTGAGAATCCTTTGTTGTTAGATGACCCTTGGCCCCCGTCATAGATATTTGTGGCGAGCATAGCTGGGTGAGCTCTATCTGTTGCCTGTTTTTCATACTTATCAGTGAGAAAGCAACTCAGTGCATTTGGTACAGCGGAAAACCCCACTCAGAAGTGGCAGTGAAATGGGAAGTTAGGAGAAGGAAAATATCTATAGCCAAGACTGGAGAAAAAGTAAACATTGATGTTGTAGGGGATGGGAAATTTAGCAACACATTTAATGGTTTTGCTGTTCTATTGAGCAAGGATATAACTATTAACCCAAATAGCTATATGCATATGTATAGAACATACATGGAATTAGAGTTCTAAAGCCCATGGTGAAAGGTCACACAGAATGAGATGCTTAGGAGAAAAGGATCTCTTGCCATGAATTGAGGGGCAGCATAAGCAGATTGGAGCGAGAGAAAGGTTGTGATTAACAGGGTACAGTGACAGGGTAAGAGAGGTGAGCGATGGATCCTAAAATGTGAAATACAGCCTGTCAATCTTCATTGGTTCATAGATAAGAGAAATAAATAGAGAGAGAGAAGTGTGTGCCATAATGAATGTCTTACAATGGATGGCCAATGACTAAGAGGCAATAAACGAGGCATATAGAAGATCTGAAGAAATCTAGCACAGGGGACAAGCTAGATTATGCAGCGGAGTAAGCTGAGACTGCAGTGATTCTGGTGTAAAACACTAAGCCAAATACATCGAAAAACAGTGAGGACAGCATCTGAATGGTAGGGGTACAGTGATGGAACATGAAGGATTACAGCTAAATAGGCAATGTATCATCACAACGTGAAACATATGACGACAGCTCTGGTACTTGTGGCAAGAAGGAGGGTGAAATATACATTTCAAGGAATGTGTTGAGGGTATATAAAAAACTAAGGTAGGATGATTGATTGCAAACTATATTGGGGGCAGAATATTGAGCATAGTACAGGGGATTGTCTGAGTGAAAATATAAGTTATAAGTGGAAGGAGAAAGAAATACAATTCTGACTTATTGAAGCAAATACTGGTGATCAGAGACCCTAAGGGAGTTTCTCAATGACATGTGTGGAACATTATTATTTGAGTGTGGTAGAGTCTACTAAAGGTAATATCGATAGCAAACATGGTGTCAGGCAAATGAGGATATAGAAATATTAGATAAGATGAGCTAGCTCATATCAACTAATACTGGCTGTAGTTATGTAATTGAAAAGAGGAGTGCAAATAGTGAGAATATTTTACATTTGGGTTTGAGGTCAAGAAGAAAGTGAATGCTGAAGCTTGATGTTTAGGGACGAAAATATAGATGTTTTTGAAAAAATGAAACTTGGGTAGATGAGGAATTGTAATACTGAGCAAGTGATGACAGGAGCACTGCTCATCATGGGAAACTGTCACAGTGATCCAGACATGCTATGAAGGCCAGTTCAACATTTAGAAACATTGTAGGATAGGCCCTGTTTTAGTCAAATAAATGGCTAGCTAATTCAAACAAAATGGAAGTAGAATGGTTGATCCCTGGGTGGATATTTATGATCAGTACTCAGATTCCTATTTCTAAAAGACACTAAAAATGCTTGTTATGATTTGGGGATTGAAAGTTGACCCTCTTTCACTAAGATTTAAATCTCAACTCATACACACAACTGCACCAGATGTCCTGGGCATGAACGGCTAACGTTGAAGCTATTTCATTTTTTTTCTCTTTCCCAGACAATAAGCCTGAATCAGAGTGAAGAATGTCAATCGGAAACTTTTGCCTTGAATGGAGAGACTTCACTCAACGAGAAGTTGGCTTCCAGTTTGCACAGGCATCAAACAAATGCTTTCTTTCATTTTCTACCTTGTCCAACGAAAAAAAACAAAAAAAGTGTTTCATGTGCTGTGCAAATGGTTCCGTCATGTAGTCTGACAGTTTTCCTTTTGCTATATATATTTTTTTTTAAATATGAAAGAAAGATACCCCAGAGGAAAATAAAAAAGAAAAACTGGGTCAACATTTCAGCAGGATGAACATTTGACTTCAGAACTATCTGAAGGATAAGATAAGGATTTTCTTTTTCTCAACACAGCGAAACTGAAGATGTCAAGAGGGAGCCAGTATGGATGAAAAACTTTTGTCTTCCTCAGTAATTAAGCTACTCTTCTTTCTTTTCCACTTTTTTTCACTTTAGTGTTTTTTGTTATTTTCATAGAGATGTTTAGGTGAGGTTTTATCTTGAATCTTTATTGCCTTAATTTTAAGGACGTCAGATGCTATTGAAGCAAGCTTTTCCAACACCTTTCTTGGAAAACAGAAGATAAAATGTGCTTGCACTAGCTAATGAGTGCAAGAGTTTAATATGAGATCATAAGGTGAAATAATAAGCTGTACAGTTTAAAATGAAATGCTTTTCTTCTTTTGAAGAAATATCGTCGATGTAGAATCAGTGGCATCTGCAAGAGTTCAAAGAAAAATATGCTGGGACTTTTCTGAACTTTGTCTTAAGTGTCGACAGAATACATTCTGAAATCTGGAGAGTTTTACAGTAAGGTAATGAAAATGGAGGAAAAAATCAACAAAAACCTACGCATTCAGAGAAATGCGGATCATTTTTGCAGAATGCCTACTTTTTTTTATTTACAAAGCGTGATCGCTTGCAAAAGCATTAGTGCTTTTTATCTGCAATCTTTTTTATGAGCTTTAAGAAGTTTTTAGTCTGCTTTGCTTGTCACATTGCAAAAAAAGCTTAAGAGCATTACAAAATGTTAGTAGATAGCTTATGGTCAAAAAAAGTGCAAAAAAAAAAGCAATAGATAGAAGAAATTGTTGACAATTTCTGTAGTCTTTCCTAGTTGTGATCAAATGCAGCCTACGAATGGCCTATTTTATACCAAAGATGAAGTGACACCCTTGCGCAGTCAAGAAGATAGAGTTTTTTGGTTTGTTTGTTTATTCCTTTTTTAAATCTTTATTTGACCTCTATGGCCGGACCAGTTGTTTCTAAATTGTATGTTTAAACTATCTTCCACTGGTGTTCTACATAAAGAATCATGTTCTACTTTACATGGTATAATGGTGTTTGTCAAATAAACTAGGGGTGAGTTGCAAAAGCCTGTTCTTGCTACATTAAAGAATGTATTTGTTTGACAAATGTATCAAGGCAGGCACTGATATCCCAATCTTTTGTATGAAAAGAAGTGCTTCTCCTTTTTTTAATAATTTCCTGTCTTCCTTCTTAAACCAGATCTTTTGAAAGTGTACCATTTTCTGTCTTCCCAGTCCTGTGCACAGTAGCCATCTGGCTTCAGCATCTTCCATTGTCATGCCATTTTTTAAAATTATATCTGCACCCATCTTTGATCTGATTTCACAGTATAGAATGAATTTGAAGAGATAATGTACTTTTGAATTCTTTTGTGTCTACAAACTAGTTTGCCAGGAGGATAAGGTAATAGAATTAACATGGAGTTTTTTTTTAATTATTAAATAAAGTTAATGCATTTTACATTTGTGGCATCAAGTATTCAACAGATGGGGAAATAACAAAATGACATGGAATGTCACTGGAGCAATTTAAGAGCTTTCAATAATGTGTTGTGCTTGTCCATAATGACAGTAGATGGACATGCTGTTGCTCATTATTTTAATAGTAACAAATGTTGTTAGTTTATGATCATTTGTTGTTCAGTATCTCTGGAAAAGTCTGTATCAAATCAAATGATCAGGGCAAATCTGCTGCTAAAGTTCTGTCCATGGCAAAGGTTTTCCACTATTGTAGAATATGTACAGTTCCACGAAAGTGCCAAAACCATTGAGAGCATTAAGGGCCTTATGCACAGAGCGTTTTCTAATGGGATTGTGACATTATAAAATGCTTCTGTGAATCAGGCCCTAAGTGTGCTAAACAGAGGAAGTTAAATGTAGGCTCTCTTGTACTCACTCAGAAATATGGATCTTGCAAAGTTTCAAGGATGCAAAATTCAGGCAGTAAGAATACACATTTAGCAACTTAAAACACAAACCTATGTAAGGATATAACACATATCCCTTTACCGAAGGTGTGCTGTGCACATTTGCTACATCTTCTCAGCACGTTTGCTAGCAAATGCCTTGATTATTTATTTTCTTTTCAGGAGAGCAGGGAACCCAATGGATTCAGGTCTCATCTAGATTGTGGAATTGTGGATAGGTAATTTGAGTTCTGTCTATATGCCACAGTTTGTATTCAACTGTAACAATCCTGTGTGTGTTTGAAGCACAGTGTGTAAAGTAAGTGCCTCTCATCAATTCTTGTATTGGTTCATCTTGGAATATGAAAATGAACCAGGGGGTTTCGTATATTGATAACCCACTTTTCCTAACACCGTTTAGAAGTTATCCTTGAAACCATATCCATTGGAACCTTTAGTGCTACAAACAAGGCATTTGTACAGGCAATTCCCAGCAATCAAAAAACAGCCCATTCTCACCTTTATCACACAGGTTTCAGATGACATTTTGCAATCCCACTCCATGCAGGCATATGACACTTGGGTAAGAAAATTAAGTGTGCAACAATACATGACTTGCCCAAAGAAATCACTATCCCCTTTCCTCCTTGAAGCTATAAGATGGCTACTGTGTGACTGAGACGAATGCTGATTTAGCTTCCTTTTTCTGATCCAACTCCTGCTGCTTTATTTATGCAATTAGTGTGTTTTATTGTTTTCAGCTGATTTTGTTTAATGGTCTGAGTGTTTAAAACCTGTCAAACCCAAAATATCAGTGTATTTCTTATGTAAGAACATTTGCTTTAACTGAAGCAGAAAATCTGAACAGGAAAATAATTTCCTTCACGAGCACCTCTATAGAGTACTGTAATTTGTTCAGGATGTCTTGATTCTTTTTTGCCAGGTAAATGGTTGCACAGTTTGATATAAAGAATGGGCAAAAGGAAAGTGAGCGATTTTAAACCCAAAGGAATTTAAAGGGTCATCAAAGGCACCTTTGGCGTTAACAACCTTAACTATTGTCTATATAGCTAACCTGAATTTTGGCAGACAATGAAAATTATACCTCCTGGTTTCTTCAGATGTTCTGGCAATAATGTATGTTCAGTATGATGCAACATACTGTCCTAAAATGTACATCAAAACTGGCAGATGATACAACATCTGCCCATTTTACTGTTCATTTTAGGTACAGGTTTTCTGAAATAACTTATTTTCCGGGAATCCTAAAATATGTTGTATAAAACAATGTACCCCACATTTTGGAAGGGGAATACACATTTTATAATTTAAAGAACAATTACATTTTAATTCCACCTTGTTTTTTTGAAGGATAATGTTTACACTATAATTGGATTCATACAGTTAGGAAATATATATTTGCTTTACTTTCAAGTCAGATTGTTTGTTTGTTAGAAGCTTAATAAATATACAAACAAAGTATTAAAGGATTGACCAGGCATGGACCTTAGTCAATTCTCTCACTATGAAAAGTGGACCAGGAAATGTCAAATTAATTCGTAGCCAAAAATTGTTTTCTGTCCTGTAGAAGAGAGGGGGCCTTGAATTACAGTCCTTCCATTGCAACACTGTTTGCATTCAAAATGTATATAAACAAAAACCATTGTGTAAATGTGTTGGTTTCTTTTTGTCAGAAATGCCACTATGTGTCGCAATGGCACAAGAGAATAAACATTCATGTTAAAATATTTCATTCAATGTATTGCACAAAAGGCACATTTTATGGCGTCAATGCACAATTGTTCTCCTTTCCACCATTCTGTCACATAAACCATGCCGACAGGTATAACTCTACCATTGCATGAAGTCTCACTCCCATATTGTCCAAATATTGTCTAGACCTAAAGCCGTGAGATATATCAACAAGTGTAGTACTGACAGCTATTTCGGAAGTTCCTCATTTACACCAATGTTTTTCAGCCCACGCTACTCATAAAGTTATTTCATTTTTGGAAGAAAGCGTTATGGAAGGAGTGCTTTTTGTACAAATGTTTTCACAATGTTGTTGATCATTGAGTGTGAATTCAGATAGCAAATCATACAAGCCCGTTTATCTAGTGGGATGGTTAATCAACGTATCAAATCCTTCTCTTTAAGATCTAGATTTCTCTTTGAATTTGATTTCAGTACCTTGATCCTGGAATGCATATCACTATCTCCCTTTCTTCTCCCAAAACCTGTGGTTTCTTTATCAAGCTCCAAAAATCCATACAGCCTAACAGTGCACGACAGAGGAACTGTACTCCCTGAGGCATACTCACTTTAGATTACTCTGGAGAATGAAGAGGGTGCCCGAAAAATCACATACAATTACACATTAGCAAAAAGATCAGGACTTCACTGGCATGTATTTCACTCTCATCTCATTATTATTTTCAGTAATAAATAACTTATTTAAAAGCCCCTCCTCAAGAATTGACATTTTGCTGGTTAAATAGTTAACACAAGAAGCCAGCCTATCTTCAAATATTTTTACCAGTTTTAAATTAGTCATTGAAAGACTTAAATGCTCATTAATTTCAAAAGCATTAAATTGGAAATTCAGAAAAACAAATAAAGACATGTTCTCTAGCATAAGATTTATTAACTGAAATGATGGAATGTGATTGGCCATCATTCAAATTTTGTATAGTGGTTCATGCCAGATTCCTCCTGCTTCTAAGTGCTGGAATAATAGGTGTTATTATTACTCACTGTTTCATGGTATTCAATTTGTTTGATCTTCAGTGCAGGAAGATATTGACAATGTCTGTCTCATCTTTGTGAACTGTCAAATGAGCAGGTCTTTAGACAAACCCATGGTGGAACCCATGAGATCAGCAACCAGTGAAACATCCTTTTTATACTCAATATTTAAATTCATAAGAAAATATCAGTTTAAAATATATCCTGTTCTTGAAGGTGTGAAACTAAAGAAGAGTGTATCTCCGCCCTAAACTAGTAGCTTAGTGCAATGTGCATACTAGACCCCCAGGGTTTTATCAGACCATCATATCAGATCTGTGTACTTTTTCTTTGGGTCATATGTACTTTTGAAATATTTCCTATCCCATCCAATTGTATTCATGGAAAACTGCCAAAACCTTATGCCTGTTTCACTGAAATGTTTTGAATGCATGTACATCTTAGAATCGTATGTGGACAATATCATTCAAATGTTTGTTTTTTAAGAATGGTTGGAAATTGGAAACTGATCTCTAATGTTTGTGAAAGGTGCTTGGAGACCTTTGGAGAGATGGACATTCACCTACTAGAAGAATGAAGATCATGTTTGAGGCATGTTGTCCATGCATCTTCCTCGTCAATGAACCCTCATCGTCAATGCATCTTTGTCGTCAATGCATTCTCTGCTTGAGATACAAGACCATTTGATCATATTGACCAGCACATGTCCATCACAGACCCACATATTGTTTGTTACAAACAGAAGAAGAGCCTCTTAGAATTAAGTGTATTCCGGATCAAGAGAATAAAGTGGTAAAATATTAAATATATGTTTAGGTAACTGATATGTTGGGTATGGTCACATCTTATCAAATTATGGTTAGTTTGACAGATTTTACTTTCATTTGTACAGGCACATGTAATTTAAACAGTTTCATTATGCCTTGTAGAATACTTTTTTTCAACAAAGGTATGTTCCCCCACATCCCTGATTGGGATCAGAACCAGAAATGTAATTTTCCTATATCAAGCAATGTGAAACATTTGTTTTTGATATACAATCTCAGTTTCAAATGTAAGAACATAAATTAAAGCCTGAATATAGAAACCAGAAGGAAATCCCAAAAACATGGTTTGGCTTGTCCAAGATTCACTTCCAATGAGGAGCTACCTCTATCTACAGAGGTGCCACTGCAACCAATTCCTCGATTATTGAAGTAAAAAAAAGTTAAATTATAACTCTTTTTTATGGGAGTGTCTGTTTAATGATGTCAGAAAATGCCATTTAAAGGTCTGTAAAAGGTCTGTCTCTTTAGTCCCTTTGTAACAGAATCAGAAATGTTGCCATTTCTCTGCTCCTGGGGCTTTCTGTAGATCAGTGGATGTTAGGTTTAAACATTTGTTTTCTTTGATGAAGCTTTCAATAAAAAAACGAAAAAAAGTTACAAAACATCTTTAACGTCTCTTCTGGTTTTCCTTTGTTTTTCAATTCGATTGACTAATCCATTTTCCCTGTAGCTATCATTTCTTTGGTTGGAAAAAAGTTGTAGTTTGTCAACGGAAAAGCTGGTGGAACCAGCAGGTCGAGTGTATATGACAGGAAATAATAACAGACACCACACCACCTAATGCAAAACAAAGCAATGTCAATCGCCACCTCTGTCACTTGCTGATTGCCCACTTTGCAACTGTTATTGTTTAATAAGTGTAACTAGTTTGTCCAGTGATAAACTGTCCAATTCTGCTCTGTGACTTCAGAAAAAAAGATGGATTCCTACGCACAGCAAGCTGCATCATCACTTTGTATACAAAAAGGTTTGATTTTCTGTTTAAATTGTATCTTCGATTTTGAGATTTACAGAGCAGAGAGTAAAGTTTGCCATCACAAAGACAATTGAAGTGTTAAGTAGTGTAACATTAAGAGTAACATGTAATCAACTGGGGCAATAATTAGATACAATCCGTACATAAGAATCATGGGAGGTCCGTTTATTAAGCGCACAAGGAGAGAACATACTGGGTGATGGTGGGGGAGGTGAAAGGGAAGAGACAGTATACAAGGGGGTACGTACAGGGCTAAGGTGGGGGAGATGAGCATGAAGACACAATAAAAAGGGGTGTACATACAGGTCTAACACGGGGAGGTGACAATGAAGAGACAATAAACAAAGGGAAGTACATACAGGGCTAACACGGAGGAAGCCACACGGAAGTGACAAAAAAGGTGAGTTGTCCCAGTTTATTACGTGGTCACACTCAACTCAGGGAGTTCCTTTCCCCCCAATCAAGGTGGTGCACAACAAAGCACTATTATTTTGATTCAAGTTCGGTTTGATAAGGCCTCCAATCCATCTCGCACCCAATCTCTATAAATACCCGGTGCCGCAATGGACTAGGGACCAGGCTGATGTGTAGTAAGAATATAGATTCCTGAATTTACTTAAACCAAATTTGACAAACAGACTTTCATTAACCACTAATGCCGTGACAATACAAGAACAAAAATTACTTCTGTAATGGCACCAACACAGAGATAATATTAAGATATGTAGTCACAATTTCCTGCAGGTTTCTTTTCAAATCGCCCACCAATACAGACTAAGAACACTTGAAAGCACACACTGATTGCTGATTTGGTTATAATACTTTTTTCGCCCAGCAACCCCAACCCTCCAAACATCAATTAGACTTGACCGGTCTGAATTGAAGGCAAGTTGCAGAGAGTGGATCACAATGGGAAAATCGTTTTGGGTTCTGATAGTAAAATGCACACTTTGGAACAGAGATTCAGGGGGGAAAAAACCTTTCCATTTATTGCTACAGAGTCAATATGAGGGAAAGAAAAACAATGGAAAAATGTGTTTAACACGTATTACTACAGATGCAATATGAGGGAAAGAAGAACAATGGGAAAATGTGTTTGGCCACACCTAAAAAGAACAGGCAGGGCTTTGTGGTTTGGGTCCGAGCACAATGGGAACAAAGGGGCAATTTTGTTTCACCACACATGCAAAGGAAATACAAGGCTTCACACTTCTGATTTAAAATTAATGGGATCAATGGGAATTTTGTTTTGCACTCTGTACACTCACTTGAAAACAGGGTTTTGGAGATTAATTCTTATGGACTCTGGATCCCCCTTATCTGTACCGAAGTCAGGGGTTTTCTTTCAAATGGTCAATCAAATCTTTATGTCTATACTGGCTGAAAACACACTGAGAAGAGCTTGATAGTTTCGAATTGCTTACAAAACTCATCCCGAGATTTCTGCAGAGGAATTCATTGATTTACTTTAATTAAATGTGCTAAGGATCTACATAGAGAAACAGGGCATTTTGCTATGTGGAAATAACGAGAACAAAAGAAAAATGCAGGGCCTTCAAAATCTATGGCTTTGGGATAGTTTTACTTACAGGAGAGGCCATGTAATGGGCATCAGGGAACAACTGGACACTTCTAGGAGTGCAATAGTGTCAGTCAAGGATAGTCCCCTCTGGCTCCTCCAAGTGGTCTCAGTCACCTTCTATGTCTCCTGGTCCCTGTCTCCAATGCAACATTCAGGGCCTCTCTACTTGGGTCTTTCTTGCAAGAGTTCAGCAGCAGGTTACCTCCCAGAATAAGTGAAACAGCCCAGTTCTGATGCAAACTGGTTTACCTATAGGGCAAATGATATCTTGTCATGACTTAATTAACTTGTGATGACTCCCGCGGAAGGTATTGGTTGCTTTTCTCTACCCACCTCCCACCTCTGTGCTAATTCGACAAGGAGTTGATGGGTGCGAGTTAGGGAAGCTGTGGGAGGAGAAAGCTTTGTCATCCCAAAAAGACATATGGGTTTGGCATGTTTAAACTCAGAAAAACTATCAACATTGCAAGTATGTTAATTATTCAAATCTTCACATGTATGGATATATTTTTAAGAACTATATTTTAAGGCAAATCAGATTATGCTAATCTGAAGTCGACACACCCTTCCTATTCAGAGATATGTTTTTTCTTTATTTACTCAGAAGCCGCATCAGTGAAAAATATGTCATTGCATAGTTCCAATGTTAATTTTGTCCTTCACCCGCACACCACCTTTCAAAACTCTCGGAATTATGGGAAGGCCCAAATCAAATTTTCCTTAATAACTTCTGTTTTGTTTATCACACAGACATTGTTTTTGCAATGGTTCAAAGGGGATTACTGTCACCTTTAATAAAATGTATTTTTTGATTAGCTAAACTCCAGTCTCATATGCTTCGCTCACTCTGGCCCCCACTGTTTTTCTTTCAAGTTTAATTTCCCCTTAAGCATGTGACCAGCCATATGCTGGCTCATGTTTATCTTTGCCTATCCATTCTTGACTTTGTAATGGTCCTGGCTTCAGCTTTAATTCACAATTTATGGGAGTTGTATATATATATTTTATTTTTAAGCAATGGACCTGATTGATTGTTGACAACCAGACATTCTTCTTGGTAGGCCCAGGCCAAAAAGCCTGGAGGGTCTTTTTTCAGAACTAATTGCATTATTTTTTATGGGGCATGGGTCACAGTGTTGTTTCAGTGGAAAAGGCCCTCTGCATCCATGCTTTTCAAAGTACAGCTTTAAATTAAACAAAGGCATTGTGTTTACACATTTGCATAGAAAATTATATTTAAACCTGTTGTTTCTAACATATAGCTTTTGCTTCCACATGATTAACCCAGAGGTACATTCAGATTTTCACCAAACAGGCAAGTTACCAGAGAGCACTAGTGTTCAATTATGCAAAATGAAATAAGCCTTTCCATTAAATGTCATTTTGGGCTGTTGAAAATAAATGCTCTTTTCTCTCATGTGAAATGTTATAGACTCGGTTTCACCAGGATTCCTAAATCACAGTCTTGTGTTGCATAAAGATATTGTACACACTGTTATCTGTCTCTTTAAGTAGAATGTGTAGCTTTCCATGGATTTAGTAAAACAGCATAGACTGCCACAGGTCTTTCTTTTCCTTGCTGAAATGCAATGTACATATCTTTGCACTTTTGAGATTTAAGCCCACTTTCCTTCCTTTGAGATTTAGGCCTGTTTATGGTTCAATAGGCCTCATGTCTGACATTACCACTTCTGTGCTGTCTTTAGACTTCAATAGGACTCCACAAATCACTCTTTCTGTTTCCTTGTGGCCTTGGTTAATTCCAGGACTTTCCTCGCAAGAGCACCTTGCTCTTTTCCCTGTCCTGTCGCTCTGGTCTGCACTCCACTCTTTTTGGATTTTGGTTTTTGGTCCTGGACCCCTCCCTTTCCGGTAGCTACATCTCCGGCCTGAAGAGGCAAGGTGTTATTTAATCTGCTGAGAATAAAAGAGAAGTGAAGTATTTTATACAGTACTAATTTTCCTGGTATTTCCCTGGTATGATTGATAACAAACAACCTGTTACACATTACTTTTCACTCGATGTATACAATTCAGTATTCGTTAAGTCATAGTGGATTTTCATCCCCTCTGCCTACTTTTCTAAATTTCGCTGAGCGTAAGCAAAAGTGTGCTGTAGGTGTTTTCATAAATTTTCAATGTACTCATGAGTCGGGGATGCACTGATTATGGTCTGCTCTTGAGTTCTGTAGAGCATATGCTGAGGTAGCACCATTTTCCATCCAGTCATGAGCTCGAATTGAGACATGTTTTTCGCAGAAGATGGTGTAGACCTGATGGCCATCAGAACAAGCGGTAATCAGATGTCCCAACTAGGTCTAGAGTCCGCCACAAACTTCTTCAAGATGCCCAGAATTGTTTTATTGTACCTCTCAACTCCCCTGCTCGATGCTAGGCAGTAAGCAATGTGGAGTTTTCTCTTTACCCCTAGTATCTCCCACATCTTTATCATCACCTCTCATTCCAACTCAATCCTTTGGGGAAGGCTGAAACAAGAGAAGATGTGATTGATCATAAGGGTGGCAGCTGTCTCTGCCTTTCAATTTCGGGCAAGAAGACATTCCACCCACTTGGTAAACAAGCATGTCATGGTCAACATGTGCTTGTTTCTGCTAGAGAAGTGAAACACTGGCCAATGAAATCGACTTGCAAATCCGACCAAAGCAGTGTCATTCCCCTTTACTGTAGGGGAGCTGTGTGTGTGAGGAAACTTGGCTGGAACTGAGCAAACACAAGACACCCCTTTAAGTATAGGTCGAGGTCCTGACCCATGTGTGGTCAGTATGCAACATTTTACAAGATTTCTAAGGTTGTATGAAACCCCCTATGACCAGCAGTGGCCGCGTCATGGGTGTGACCTAACATCAGGCTTCGGAATTAGGTAGGTACCATCCACTGGTCACATCCAGATATGGATCTCCGTACCAACACACCTTTTTGGATTCAGATCATTTTGGAAAACTTCATCAACACCCGGAGATCCTCCTTCCCGAAATAATCGGATTCTGTCAGAGGAAAATTTACTAGGTCTTCAATATGTTGATAACATTTCCCAATAATCGTGTTCTCTTTTTGTGCAATAATCAAGTCTGCATCTGGGGTTTCTTTATTCCACCGGGCAGTTGAGAGTTCATTTTGGGTATATGTTTGGGACCTGGTGAAAGCAGCGACCTGGATATCCCCCAACAGGGATTCGGTTTCTACGAGATCCCCGTGGATGGCTCCGGTTTTGGCCACCTGGTCAGCCAGGTAATTTCCAGTTTTGTCTGGTCTCTCTATTTTGGAGTGGATCTTTTGCCAATAGATGGTCCTCTCATTTGAGGTGACCAGATCATTCAGGAGCTGGAGTGGTTTGTTATTCGCATGGAGCATGCCTTGATTTTTCCAATTAATCAGGTGCTCGACAAACCCATTCCTGACATAATCTGAATCAGTGATTATGACCAGTTCTTTGACTTGGTGTTGCACGGCAGTGAGGATTGCTTGATGTACCACCATCAACTCTGCCACCTTTCTCCTTCAGGACCTATTATGTACCCAGCAGAGGTCTCTGGGGCATCATTCACACAGGCATTCCCAATGCCAGCCACTAGTTATTTTTCCCTGTGATTATCAACATGGTAGGAGCACCCATCCACATAAACTGTGGACCCCTCCTCCTAGACTTTGTGCAGGGAAGTAAGGTACGTCTCCATATTGTCTTTGGTCTTTAGACTTTCGTCCTTGAGATAGTTTTATTGCGCACAATCATACAAGACAGCCACACCTTGAGCTAGGGGACAATCCAAGAAGTAATTCTGGAATTACTCACATTCCCTGTTCGGATTCGGTCACTTTGGAGATATTGCAAGGGCTGGTTAGGAGGCTCGACAATGATGTGCTCTCCATGGATGAACGGGTGGCCATTCTTCAACGGCCACACCGTTGCCAGGAGTGACTTTTTGCAATGGTTGAATTTTTCCTCCTCAGAGGACAATGTTTTGCTCAGGTAGGAGATTACTTTGTTGACCTTGTCATGCTTTTGGTATAATACTACCATTAAGCAAGTATTTGAGAACCCTGTCGACAAGAAGAACTCCTTGTTCTTTAGGGGTAAGCCAAACAAGGCTCTTGGGAAAGGCTTCTCTTTAGCTGTTTTACTGCCTCGGATTGTTCTCGACCCCACTCCTAATTGACCCCAGCCTTTAATAAATGGACCAAGGGTCATGTGACCTCTGCATAGTCTTCAATGAACATTCTACTATAATTAGTGAGTCCAAGAAGGCTTCTTAGTTCACGCAGAGTAGTAGGGTCTTTTAATTTCAATAATGCTTCGATCTTTTTTGCCTGTGGACTGAGACCCTCAGGGGTGATTTCACGCACTAAGAAGTTCATGCAGGTGTTACACCACTGTGCCTTCTGAAAGGACAGTTTTGCTCTGGCTTCCTGCAACTGGTTCTGAACATAACGAGTTTCGGCTATGTGTTCTTCCACAGTTGAGCTCTTGATTAAGACATCATCTACATAGGCTAGGTTTCTCCTTTCACCCAAGTTGGGCATGGCCTTATGTAGGAAGATGCTAAATTAATTGCCACAGTTTATGCATCCATAAATTAATTGCCACAGTTTATGTATCCAAAGGGGGTTTGCGTCCATGTGCACTGCTACACCCCCCTTAGGTAAAGGCAAGCTTGTACTGGTCTTACCTACTCACGGGTACGGTCAAGTAACTGTTGGTCAGGTCAATGGTGGTATACACCTTTGACCCTTGGATATGGGCCAGTCCCTGATCGATGTAGGGAAGGGGCAATCTTGACATGAGGACCCATTTATTTAACCCCCTAAGATCTGTGCAGAGTATCCATTGGCCATTGGGTTTGAGTATCCCCAGTACCGGGTTGTTAAGGGTACTGAGGACTGGATGAATTATCCCACTGGATTCTAAGTTTTTTATAATCCCTGTGAGTGACTCCTTAGATGCGAGAATTAACCGGTATTGCTTCACAAATACGGGAGCCATCTTGGGTCCCTAGGTATGGAGGTTGAATGTATCTCTGTGTTTCCACAGTCATACAAATCCATGGCAAAGATATCCTGAAACTACAAAAACACATGTTTGAGCTTCTGCTTTTGCTCTTTGGTCTCAGAGGCATCAGCAAGATTGATTTGTTCTTTGACCATCTGCATAAAGCCTGGAAACACATCAGGTTTCCCAATTTCGGCTGTATCCTCCAGTTGGGTGGAGAAATCTCTTGTTATGGTGTTGGCCTGGACCTGAGGTTTCAAGAATGGAGGTAGTCAGTGTTGACACCAAATACCACCTCATCATTCCTGATGTCACAGGTCACCTCTTCCACGCTGTAAAGGCAGGAAGAGTACTCCAAGAAATTCCCCCCTTGCCGGGTGAAAATCTTTTCCGGAGGGATGTGGTCATCAACACTGTAACATTCATTTGGAATTGGTCCAATTATCTCATTACCTAAATCAATAGATTAATGTTGGGCATCAACCGCCATTCCAATAAAGTTGTACCCAAAGTGATGGTACGGCGTCCTTACATCGCGGGATGATTTTTCGCTGGGTATTTTAACGCAATTTTTTCTTTAAAAATCCATTGAATTTTTAGAAAATGGGGGGTTGGGGGGTACCCCCCCAAAAAGAATGTAAAAAAAATTGATGGTTTTTTTCATAAACAAAATCACAGTAAAAAACCCAGCGAAAAACCATCCCGTGGTGAAATGACATGGAACCAAAGTGATATTTCTAGGGTCGCTGTTATCTACCAATATTCAGATGGTGTCATGTTCTAGGTCAAGTAGAGGTGTCACATCTAAAGACAAACATTGCTGTTGGAGGTGATAATTCAAATGTATTTAAGCATTGTTGTCTTTGAGGTTCTGTCCTCACTTAATTTTTAGGGGAATTGTAAATTGTCGCACTTGTCCTGGGATGGTGACCTCTTCTCCCACTTGAACTTCAACCACATATGGCAGCAATTGAGCTGACCGAAATGCTTTCTCAGTGTTGTCCAAGCCCATGGAGTTACCCCCCAGTTGGGTCCAGGCTTTGTTTTTAATTAGGTCCAAATTAATTACGAATCAGTTAAGAATGTTGCTGTCTAAGTAAAAGGTGAAGGGGACATCTCTCACAACCCACCAATTATGTACTATGCTTTTGTTGCCAATAGAAGTTGTTAGCATACACCTGATAGGCAGGAAATGTTTGGAATATGGACTGTCCAGGCACATTTCCAACTAATCAATCAACTTAAACATCGGAATGGTCTGATTTTTTGGGAGTTTCCTAAATAACGCTTTGCTGATGAAGCTTCTTCTGTTATTCAGGCATACGCTGGTGAGAATAGGCTCCTCCCCCTTATTTCTCTGAATGGGGAAAAACAGCTGTTCACCCTTTATATGGCTGTCAGTCAAACTTTGAGCTGGTTTTTCATCATCTTTTGTCATGGGATTTGGGTTTTCTTCTGGTTGTGGATTGGTATAACATTTCAGAATATTTCCTTCTTGTGTGGAATGCCACCTAAAACTGGGAGGGATGTTATTTTTCAAAAATGGAGAGGGGTTCCCATCACCAGTTTGCTCTCATACAGAGATGACAAATAATTGTTCCTAAAGTGGAATTCTATTTTGTTGGACCGTTGTTCAATCATGTGGCATGTACCATCTAAACTCACATAAATTGTATTTTGTTTGAATTTGATTGGCCGGTTAGTCTGAGTCCAGAGGAACATGTTCACACAGTCAATCAGGGTGACAACCTCCAGAGGAGGTAATTCCCCAGTAGACAAGGTGTGCCCTCTGGAGTGACGACTACCACCGGGTGTTTCACCCTATGTCTCTCAATTTTGATCTCCAGATCTGTAGTCCCTTCAACGGAAATATCATTCCCATCGATGTTTTGGAGTTGTCCATGAAAAGGTGTGAGGGGAATTTGGTGATTCTCCCCACTTCCTGAATTTAGTTGGTCAAAGACAGGAGGGTGGCTTGGGATCCAGTATCCACCATCGCTGATAATGCACATTGACACTGTTCCTTCTCTCTCTTCAAGGGGACAAAGAAAATGTGCATTTTGTGCCTACTTGGCAGTTAATCTTTCTGTGTTGGAGTCTAGGAATCTGTAAAGAAGATCTTGCACCCAGCAACAAAGAGGGTGGGGAAGTCCCCTTTTTCCCTGATTCTTTGCTGTCCCCAATTTCCTGGAGACAGTTACCCAAACCTGTTTGGGGGGAGGATACTTCAGTGCTTTCAGGGTCATCTGAGTGACATTGTTGGGGTTTAAGAATTTGTTGCTCTGGGTCAGTCTCCATGCTTACCCAGTCTAAGTTAGGGTGTTTCAGGACCCATTTTTCCTTGGGAAGGATCCCTCCATCCCTGAAAGAGAAGATTCTATTCCCTGAATCATACAGGGATTCTTCCCCTTCGAATGGCATGATGCGGACTTCCTTCACAAAGTGGGTTTTCTTTGGCTCTGTAGAGGTGTCCAGGTGTTTTGTTCTGGTGAGAAAGGAAGCTTCGTCTAGGGCTTTGCATCTCCCTTCCCCCTCGTCCCCCTCCTCTGAAACCTGTTGGTTTTCTGAGGTTTCTTACTGTCATTGCTCCAGGGGAACCAGAACCGGGTGTCGAGCTGTGAAATAAGCCTTTCCATTAGATGTAATTTTGGACTGTTGAAAATAAACTCTCTTTTCCCTCGTGTGAAATGTCATAGACTTGGTTTCTCCTGGATTCCTGAATCACAGTCTCATGTTGCAAAAAGATATTGTACATGCTGCTATCTGTCTCTTTAAGTAGAAAGTGTAGCTTTCAGTGGATTTAGTAAAACAGCATTGTCAGCCACAGGTCTTTCTTTTCGTTGCTGAAATGCATTGTGCATATCTTCACACTTTTAAGATTTAAGCCCACTTTCCTTCCTTTGAGATTCAAGCCTGTTCATGGTTCAATAGGCCTCATGTCTGACATCACCATTTCAGTGCTGGCTTTAGACTTCAATAGGACTCCACAAATCACTCTGGCCTCTTTATTTCTGGCATTCGGGGGCTACCCCAGAGAGTGCATATAGGCCTAACATGGGGGAGGTGAGGGTGAATAGACAGTAAACAATAAGAGTACATACATGACAAAGGTTGTGGAGATGAGGGTGAAGAGAAAGTAAACAATGGCAGAAAATTGAAGGCTAAGGTGGGGAGGTGACGGGGAACGCACAGTAAATAGGGGGAGTATATACAGGGCTAAGGTGGGAGAGATGAGGGTGAAGAGACAGTAAAGGGGAATACATACAGGACTAACGTGGGGGAGGGAATCGGTGTGAGACATTAAAAAGGGTAGTACATACATGGCTAAGGTTAGGGTTATGACAAGGACGAAACCACAAACAAAGGGTAGTTTGGCCCGGGCTAAGGTGTGGGCACTGAGAGAGGAAGAAACAGTGAACAAAAGGATTACAAATGTTAAGGGAGGGAAGGTGAGGGGGTAGAGAAAGTTACCAAGGGGAGTACATACAGGACTAAGGTGGGGAAGATGAGAGTGAAGGGACAGTAAACAAGTGGAGCACAAAGAGTGTTAAGGTGGGGGAAGTGAGGCGAAGAGAGGATACACAAGTACATAGAGGGCTAATTTGGGAGAGTAAAGGTGGACAAGATAGTAAACAACACTTTTTAGTCTTGAGAAAGATCTTAAACGAGAGAAACAGTTTGACTGGTGAGGTCACATGCCTCTTCAGTCCATCCAGCATGGATATATATCTTTTAGTCATGGACCGCATGTATTTTCTCACCTGGTACCTTATTGCAGGAATCTGAGGTAATGCAAACAGAACAGATTCATATAAAGTTACAGGGTGGGGAGAGAAACTTCAATGATCCGGTAAAGGGTTATACATTAAGCTTAGTTAAATATGTCTAGGTATTCACCCCAAATCTTTCTAAATATCTCTTGGTTCGCATTGAACATAAGTAAGTCTGTTCCAGGTTAGCCAACTTTGTCAAGGCGTTTAACCAATTATCTACAGTGTGTTTAATGGTAGTTTTTCAGTTGTACTGGCAAAGGTGTTTACAAGCCATCATTCCACTTTACAAAATGGGCTACTTCTGTGAAGTTTTTGAGATAGAAATAATTTGAACTGATCAACATATAGGGCCTCATTACTACAGGCATGGCTGCAGCCGGTATCAATTTTTTTCCGGCACCAGCAAATGGGCAATTAGCAGGTCATGCTGAGTTGGCGGACCCGGTAATTGCTCATTTGCAGGTGCC
This sequence comes from Ambystoma mexicanum, assembly GCF_040938575.1. Lineage (NCBI taxonomy): Eukaryota > Metazoa > Chordata > Amphibia > Caudata > Ambystomatidae > Ambystoma > Ambystoma mexicanum. Next base: position 1,333,851,068 of record NC_090924.1, read on the forward strand.
GGTGATGAGGGACTGCCCATCCCCTTTCGGCCCCATAGGGCTGAATGGGAATGGAACATCAGATGCACCGGCACCATTCAGAGTGGTGCCGGTACATCCAACGTGCTGTGCTCGCGGGTGCAGCTCTGCCCGCCCATGCCCGAGAGCACAGTTCGTAGTGTGGGGGTCCGGGAACTATGGTAACGGCATGCTTACTTGTACCGTAGTTTCCTGACCGCCATGCTTGCAATGAGGCCCATAATCTCTGGACTCAGGCGAACCACACACACCTGCTACAGTAACTGGAATCACTCCCACTGCTGCCACAGCCACTGTGAAGCTACTTACAGGTTACTAAGCATGTATACATATCCAGCCTCAGAATTTGGCCATTCTGTTTAATTTTAACATTAAATGTTTAGCATGTGCCAAGTCTAAACGGATTAAGATATATTTGTATTTTTTTTTCAATGCTTGCAGGGATAAATTGCACAATAACTACTGAGGATGTTCACAACCCAGCTCAACTCTTACATCGTGTTAACATTCAGTCATATTCTGGGACTGTTGGTGTCCCTGTGTGAGAGAGGGTAAGCAAAGAAGTGGGTCCCTTGCACGCTGCGCCATAAGGAACCACATTGAACCTCAATGATGAGGCCCGACAAGGCCAAAACAGGTCTGGGGTTGCTTGATTTTCCCTGCAGATGGGGTTTGGCCTTGCAGGCGGGCTGGACTCCTCCCATTGGTGGCAGTACCTGTCTGATTTGCGTATGGCTAGACCTTTTTTTGCAATGATATATATGAGCTAATAAACAGTGGTGTGGAAGGTTGCCCAGGGCAGTGCCAGTGCTTTCAGATATATTCAAAACCGTCCACCCATAACTTTGATGGTTACATTCTGGCACTCTGCCAGGGGTCCAGAAGGGCTAAGCAGCCTGCAAAGGTGGGGGCGCTGTATAGCACAACGCAGTTTGACAAACATTGCTATACCTGGGAGAGTAGCTTGGCAAGTTTGCCCAACACAAATGAAAGAGGCAGGATTGAGATATCATTCCAAAGTTCAGAATGTAACAGTCATGATATGATCAAACTTGATGGATCCACGTGGCGTCTCTTATGACTAGCAATGCCATAATAGGGGTTTTCATTCAATCTAACCAAGTCATTATCAAAGCGATAAAGTCCATGACTATGTGCAGTGCTGTGAATTTAAATATCGGGAATGCCAATTTAGGGGCCTAAACTGAAGGCGCGTATGGAGAGGTCAGTACTCCTAATTCCTAGTTTACCCATGGCCAGGGAGTTACCCCTTTTAGCATTGGGAGAGATAACTAGAGACATGCTATGATCTCCGATGTCCATCCGCATTCCCTATCTGGTGTGTGAAGCAAGAGAAATGAGAGTCAAAATACATTCCAAGATGGCCGCAACAAGCGCAAAGCTCTACAGCTGCAGCAACCAGGAAAAGGCGAATGGTGATAGGGAACGGACATACCCAAATCCTTTTCTTGTATGTATCAGTGGAAAGACATTTCTGGTTGCCTACATCTACAAATCGTGAATTAAATATGTGTTCCCAAACAAGTAAATACTCTTTATTTCATCAAGGCATCCACCAATAAACAGGGAAAACATAAACATTAACACATAACACATTTATGCAAATACATATATGTCCAAGTACAGTGTAGAAACAAAAAAGGGCAGCTTACAGAGTTAAGCCACAGACCATAGTTAATCGGTACATTGGTCGTCTGTGAGCAATTTATGTGCAAATCAAACATGTTATTATGTATGGTATTCACTAAAGAACTGGACATTTTTTGATAAGCAAAAGCAGAAGAATCAGTAAGTTGATCCATTTGGTTGCATGTCCCTCTGTCCAGGTTAATCAAGTAATGATCTGCCACATCCAACTAATGGACTAGGTTCAAACACAACGCCAGAGATACTCATTTTCTGTGTCTTTGCAAGGAAAACAGTTTCTTAAACATAGTGCCCAGGCATTTGGAAATACCTGGGTGACTAAACAATAACACAAATGAAAAAAGAAATTACATTGCGTGTTGCACATTGCAGAATATATCATGTTGCACATTGTAGAATATATCAATGTACTGTAACTAATGACAGGAACAGGAGTTGTACTTCAAATGAAGGCAATTCTACACTCGTTATTGGGAGGGTGCAACCCCCCCTTTCTCCCCTCAAATCCCTCATTCAGAGATCTAGCCGATTTAGACATTCTATAACGTGGTAGGTTTGTTGAAACACAAACCTCCACAGATGATCACCCAGGCTGTGCCCAAGTAGCCTCACTCAATCTATTGGCTCCACCCACCAGTTGTGGAAATGACACTCACAGCATTCCACATCTTTTGATAATTGTATCTTTACCCCCGCAATTAGTTTGCTGTGTGTGTCATAAGGAACCTGAAGAAAGAGTAAGACTTATTTACAATGTTCTGTATTTGGGTGCGGGCCCCAGACTTACAATCACACTGCCTGGTTTACTCTCCTGCCAGGTCTTTACAATGTTCTCTGTATTTGGGTGCAGGTCACAGACTCTCAATCACTCTGCCCGGTTTACTCTGCAGCCAGGTCTTTACAACATTCCATTCCAAGGGCATGAGACTTCCCTTTTTCCTTCACCTTCACTGTGCCTGGGATACTCTCCTGTCAGGACTTTACAATGTTCTCTGCTTTTGGGTGCGTGTCCCAGACACACAATCTCATTGCGTGGTTTACTCTCCTGCCAGGTATGTCACAATCTTCATCACCATTAAGGGCACAAGGGTTTGTGCCTCTTCCCCAAGTACCTCTTTCTCATAGCCCTGCACTGTTATTTACTTCTGTGTACTTCTGGGATTATTCATTTAGTATGAAAATTGTGGAATTGTGTTCCCCACTTTCAGTAAGTAATATCTTCCCAGTGCACAACCCGGTGTCCCAACCCTGCATCGTGGGCATTGTGATGGCTTCCCCACTCTCTCGGGTCCTTCTCCATGTTTGGCCAGTGCTCAAGCCGGTGTCCTAACCCTGCACCGTGGGCTCACCGACATTGTGATGGCTTGCCCACTCTCCTTTGGGTCCTTCTCCATGTTTGGAATCTGGTTGCGGTTCTAGGGGCTCTGCCTTGCACAAGAAGGGTGTTTACTTTACGCTCCAGCTGCCCTTTCTAGCGCAAAGCTTCTCCACTGCCTTGCATCCCAGTTTGTCATCTCTGGTGCCGTAGCAGATGTGTCTCTTGGCCAGTTTCTGCCTTCCTTTCTCTCTGTGCCTTGGCTATGCCTCACTCTCCAGTCTCTGGGTTCCCATTCTGAGCTAGGGAGCTTTATCTGCTCTTGTCTCACGTCTCCGTGCTCGACTGCCCGGATGACAGCATGGCTTCTCTCCACTTCCCGACCTGCGTAGGGTGAAGTGAATCTCTTTTGTCTTGACACCTCCTCCTTTTAAAATGTGTGCCATCTCCTGGAGGCCACAAACAACCAGCACGCGCCTTCAGTTCTGTGTCCTGTATTGCTCCCATGCCCTTTCTTGTCTCATTGTCTTTAAAGAAGATGTTAGAAAGAGTTCTATTGTTGGTGTAAGGTGGTTGAACTGGGTCTACCACACAATAAGCCATAAAGGTATGGGAGTCCATGTGGATGTCATGTTCTGAGTGTAAAGTAGGATGCCATGACCTTGCCAGTGTGTCTCCTTCCCTCCCCTGAGGGTTCTCTCCCCCTTTGATCCTCTCTCAGACAGCCACCCCCTGGCTCAGGATTAAATAGTGGCAGCCCATCCTTGGCCATATGGGTAGAGAGTTTCCCCTGAGAGGGAGTGATGACATTGCTGGATTCATCACATTCCCTTCCCCTCAGGTCACTGATTTATCATACACCCATAGATAAACGGGAAAGGTCATCCACATTTCTCTGAGCTTTTCCTTTCCGGTTTACCTATATTAAAACAATAGGGCTGTAGTTCTAAAAACCAGTGCATGCCTGGCATTAGTGTCTTTCCAGCGATTGATCCATGTTAAAGGGATTCCCATTCAGTGGTCAGTTATCATCCAGACATTCCTCCCTGTAAGATAGTAACATAAATAAGACAGAGCCCATTTTAAATCTAGGGCTACGAGTTCAATAGTGGCATAATTTCTCTCCCGTGGGAAAAGTTGTCAACTAATGAAAAGAATAGCATATTCAATGCCGTTATATTCATGGGAGAGGACTGCCCCTACCCCAACCCAGGATGTGTCTGTTTGTACTATGAATTCCTTATTGAAGTCAGCTACCTTTGAGACTGGTTCACTATAGAGAATCTGCTTGAGGGTGTTAAAGCAAACATTATCTTTTTGATTTTACTTACATTTTTTGGGTTAAACATTTCTAAGTTTGTCAGTAAGGTAATCTGTAATAGTAGAGTAATTGGGAACAAATCGTCTATAATACCCTACTAGGCCAAGGAATGCCCTCAGGTCTCTTTTTGTTTTTGGAGTTTGGGTATTCTGGACAGCCTTTACCTTTTCTGTTTGGGGTCGTACAAGATCGTTCCCAACAAAGAACCCCAAGTACTTTACAGCAGACCGGTCAAAGTGAACGTTTTTGGGGTTTGCAGTAAGTCCTTCCTTCCTCTGGGCCCTAGTTACCTTATATAGATGGCACATATGTTCATTCCAGGTCTTTCGATTTATGACTTTGACATCCAAATAGGCTCCACAGAATACCACTTATGGACGAAGAATTTGGTACACAAGCCTTTGGAATGTGGCGGGTGCCCATGAAGCCTGAAACTTAATACCTTGGCCTGAAATAGTCCCACAGAGATGGATAAGGTTGTTTTTCCTTTGTCTGATGGATTCCCTGGTACCTGCCAATAGCCCTTTGTCAGATCAATCATGGACAGGTAAACACCAGTGCTCAATCGATTAATCAAGTCAGCAATCATTGGCATGAAATAGTTGTCAAATTGAAACACCACATTTACCTTTTGAAAATCAATGTAAAACCTCCACGATTGTGGCAAGGACTATTGGAGAAGACCAGGAACTCTTGGATGGTTCTATAATGGTTCAACTCATGTACGACTATCCACTTTCTAGTCTCAGGAATTGTAAAGGGTTGCAGGTTGGCAGCTTTCCCTGGAATATAATGAAAGACCCTTATCACTCCCCTGGGCCCATGTCCAAAGACAGCTGGTTATTGTGTCAGTATGTCTTGGAGATCTTGTTATTGATTCTGAAGAGTATTTGGGGGCATTAGATTATACTCTTCTGGTCCTTCCGTCAGAAGGCTAACCATTATCACAGCTGTGGACACCACTGTGTCCTCTCTCCATTCTTTTAACAGGTTAAAGTGATATATCTGTGTCTTAGCCCATCTATCTGGCTGAGAGCCCCGGTAATTACATTAGCATGTCTGTTCTAGAACCTCATAGGATCCATGCCATCTGGACAGCATCTTGTTTTCGAAAGTTGGTAACAAACCAAAAACTTTCTATCCCACAGAAAAGGTTCTAGGGTTGGTGTTTTCATCATAAGAGGTTTTCTGTTGTTCTTGGGCTTTGGCCAAATTAAAAAGGACTATAGATCTTAGTCATCATGTCTTCTTTCAGACCTTGGGAGGTCTGAGATAGAGGTAATAAATGTTGTCATTCCACCCACATTGCCCTTAACATGTCTACATCCTGTGACTCCCTACCATACAAAGCTCAAAAGGCGAGAAACCTAAGGAGGATTGGGGGCTCTTCTAGATGGCAAAGAGAGCCCATGGTATCATAACATCCCAACTCCTCCCATCTGCTTCTACCAGCTTCATAAGGACACTCTTCAGGGTTTTGTTAAAATGTTTGACTAATCCATAAGTCTGGGGATAGTATATTGAGGTTTGAAGCATTTTAAGTTGTAAAACCGTTTTTCCTGTTTCACCTCTGTCATTAATGTATTCATAAAGGTGGTCTCTTGATCTTTGAGTATATCTTCAGAGAAACCAGCTCTAGAGAAAAAGTGTACCAAATGTTTAAAAATGTTTTTTTAGTATTTGTTGGCAGGTGTTGCTTCTTACAGGGAGAGCCTCAGAATATCGGGTTGCATAATCTAAAATCACCAAGATGTATCAATTGTATCAATTCCCTACTTAGGTGGTTCAAGAGGTCCCACTATATCCATACCAATACGGGAACATGGAAAATCAATAATAGGTAATGGTTGGAGCGGGGTCGGGGAACGTACCTGTATACTAGACTTCTGACACAAGGAACAGGTAAGGATAACATTTCTGCTGTCAGCGTAAATGCTGGGCCAATACAATCTGTATATAACCCACCCTTGAGCTTTGGCTGCCCCCACATTATCTCCTGGGAATGGGTGATTATCAAGAAAACATTTTTGTGACTTTTGGGGATCAACATCTGAGTTATAGGCATGCCCTCGGGACTCGTATCGAATGATAAAGAAGCAAGAACCTTCATTTTTTTCTCCCCTCTTCCTCTGGAATGGTACACAGGAAGGCTTCAGCAAACATCAGATCGTTACGTTGGGCTAACGCTAAGTCTGGAATAATCTCAGTTTCCTCGTCCCTAGGTTTTGATGGTAATACTTCTGATGTAACTGGAGGTTATTTGACTGTCTCTCCAAATTTTTCTCTACCCTCCCTGTCTTGTTGGTATTACTCACTTTGACCAGCTTGGATAATAGGGCCTTCTCTAAAATCTCCTCAGCCACTTTCTCTCCCATCTTGATGTGGTATGGATGTTTACTATTGTTCTGTATTACAATTTTCACATCACCCCTGAAGTTTGTGTCTATAACCCGAGCCATGACATCTAGGCAAGACCGCCAGGCCAGTCTGGACTTAGAATACAACCTTACATATGTTCCTGGGGGGAAACTAGGACTAGATCAGTAGAAATGAATAACCAGTCTCCAGGTTGCAATATTTCTTCATTGCTGCTGGACAAATCAAAAACAATGGATTCCTTAGTGGCTACAGATGGGTTGAATGATTGCTCACTAAAGATTTCAAATTTTAATGTTCCCCAGTTTGTATCAGCTGAGCCAGATACCATTCCTGACACCATTTATAATGACTCAGGAGTAAGGTCCGGACACAGAGGCCTTACGATGATTGCTATAGAGTTGTATTAACATAAAAGAAGGGTTAAAAAAATACCTATCTCACCCTATCACTATGAGGGGTTCCCGGTCCCAATGAAAATAAAGGATGCCAGTGTCCCAATGTCCAGGAATAAGGAGTTCTGCTTTCCTGTGTCCAAAATCCCCTCCTGACCCTTATAAGATAAACTCAAAAAAATGTGTAAAGGGATAAAGTCTTTCAGATTGCCATCTGTAGCTTTTACAATGGTCCAACACAAAGTTCCAGAAAAGGTATAGAAACAAATCAATTGTCAAAGTCCCACAACTTCCACAATACTCAGGAGGGGGACTTCCCTTTCACTGTGTTTCTCAGCTTCTACCCAGTTTAAAGTCACAGTTGTTTTCCCAGCATATGTAATTAATCAAACCAGGGGACATTCCACCCTTCTCCTGGATTCCACACACTCGTGGGGTTCTTTTCTATCTGTGCTTTGCACAGTATATTCACCTTTTCAGCCCAAGAGGTATGATGCTCAGCCCTTGGGTTTTTCAGACTTCCCATATGCCTGCCTGATATACCCTCCTGCCAGGACTTTTCAATGTTTGCTTTATTTGGGTGCGGGTCACAGACTCACAATCACCTGGTTTACTCTCCTGCCAGGACTCTACAATGTTCTCTGTAATTGCGTGCAGGTCCCAGACTCGCAATTGCACTGCATGGTTTACTCTCCTAATAGGTGTTTACAACATTCCTTTCCATGGGGCATGACACTTCCTATGAACCTTTACCTTCACTGTGCCTGGGATACTCTCCTGCCAGGACTTTACAACGCTTGCTGTATTCGGGTGTGGTTCCCAGACTCGCAATAACACTGCTTGGTTTACTCTCCTGCCAGGTCTTTCACAATCTTCAGCACCATTTTGGGCACACAGGGTAATGCCTCTTCCCCAAGTACATCTTTCATATAGTCCTTCACTATTATTTACTTCTATGTACTTGTCCCAGGAACTGGGATTATTCAGAACACTTAGTTTTCAAAAACATATGTTTACAGCAGGAGGGCCTGAGAAACGGTTTACAGGTAAGCCCTGGCACATAATCTTCAGCTTAGGTCATTGTCCATTAATATTCAGGGTTTTGTTGGGCATGAATATGATTTAAATTTTGTCCGGGTGTAGTTTGAAGATGTTGCTGCTGATGAATGCATTTATTTGTGTGAATCAGTTGGTAAGGGTTTGGCCGGTCTTTCTGGTGGTGCTGAGTTTGTAGATGATTTGTGTGTCATCATCCTAGTTGCAGCATCTGAGTCCATGACTTTGATGAGTGTCGTGAGTGGAGTCATATAAATGTTGAAGAGTGGTGTCGAGAGTGAGGAGCCTTGCAGAAACCCACAGGTTGGCGTGCACGATGCTGAGCTGAAGGGAGGTAGCCAGGTGGTTTCTGTTCTGTCTGTTAGGAAGGATGTTTTTAATAGTAGTGCAGTGTTGCTAGTGCCTATTTATTGGACTCTTTTGATGAGCTTTGCATGCTTGACTGTGTTGTAAGCTGGATGGGGAGAAACTGGTTGAAACTTAATGGGGACGAGACGGAGGACCTAGTGGTGGGCCCAGTTTCTCTTCTGTGTGCCCCCTCTTCACCTTCCTTGGGTCCTCCATTGTGGTCCCCTGTTTTCTGGCCTTCTGAGCTTGGTTCCTGTCCTTCTCTGGCTTCCTCAGTTAGGAACCTGGGATTTCTGTTTTCAGAGTCTCTATCTGCTGATGCCCATGTTAGCTCTATATGTAAATCGGCTATTTTCAGCTTAGGGTACTTAAGAAAGTCTTGCAATTTGTCCCAGAGAAGCTACACCATGTGGTAGTGTTGTCTGTGAGCCAGCTCGACTACAGCAACTCCCTGTTTCTGGCTCAACCAGACTACATTATTCATAGGCTTCAGCTGCTACTGAATTTAGAAGCCCATGTGGCCACTAACACAGAGTATGGGCCACATATTTCACCAGTCCTGAAGCTCCTACATTGGCTGCCAGTTCAGAAACTGATTATTTTCAAATCTCTCTGTATTATTCAGTGCGCTTTCAATGGAATAGGGCCTGAATTCCTTCAGGAAAAATTCCAACACTACCAGCCAGGCTCCTCTTTGAGATCTGAGAATGCCCAACCTTTGATCATTCCACGGTTTCAGCATACGCGAGTGGGATGCCGCTCATTTTCGATCGTAGCGGGCAAATTGTGGAAAACCTTGCTGTTACCCATTCAAGCCATCACTGACCATTTTGCCTTTCGTAGGCATCTTAAACCTTCTGTTCTAAGTGCCTCCATTCTCTGATGTCCCCCTCGCGCCATGATGCTTTGCGAATATGCGCTTTATAAAAACCCACACCATGACATAACTTAAGATAAGCCTAGTAGTGCTAAAGTGCAGTTGGAGTCTGAGTTAATGTTTAGGCTCTCCTGAATGGAGAGCACTGATTCTGTTCCTCTCATGGGCCTGAAGCCATGTTGTGCCTGATCTAGGAAGTGCAAGGATTGGCCCATATACGTAGGTTTCTGAGTTTTGCCGGGTAAGGAATGTTTAAGATAACCGAGTAGTTGGTTGGATTGTCTGTGTTTCCCCAGGGCACTATGAGAAGTGGTTTAACATGCGCTGCTTTGAAACTTATTGGTAGACCTATTTGCCAGCGACTGGTCTATGAGGTTTCAGGAAATCACCAGGCCTGGGAAAGATTCACACCAGCCTTCTACAAGACACACAAATAGACTTTGAGAGCATTAAAAAAGAGGTCTAATTCAAGGAATGCACAAGAAGTTAGAGATTTCTTGATGCAAAAAATATACTTTATTATTATAATTTGAAAGCCCAATAAAGTGTACACAGACTCCTTTATTTTTAAGCCACTATAGATCATCAGTTGGACAGGATTTTCTGTCCTGTCCAAGAAGAGAGTCCACATCCAAGCACGCGTCTCCACAGCCTCTAACATATCAGCTGAACTCTTTAAAATCTGCAAGGAGCTGGCCAATCCTTCTGCAGTCTTCACCTCTCCTGTTCCCTCCCAGGCTCTTTGTACAGCTTGGGCTTCTCACGTCACCACTAAAACAAAGAACATCCTGTTCTCTCTCTCCTCTACCTCTACTTCTCATACTACCTCTGCCTCTCTCCTCCCCCCTCTGACCACCCCTCCCTCTCATCCAGCTTTCTCCTCTTTCTCCTCTTTCTCCCCTGATCTTTCTCCTCTCTCCTCAAGCACTCCCTTGTGCAACCCTACCTTAATAAGCCTTCTGTCCATCCTAACTGTCAGGCAAACTATTGCCCAATCTCTATCACTCCTTTGCTGGGCAAACTCCTGGAAAAGCTGCCCACCTCCCAGCTTACTCTCCATAGTGAATCTGTTGGTTGTCTCCATGACCATCAGTCTGGTTTCAGAGCAGCCAGAGGCATGGAAACTGCTCTCCTGAACACCTGTGAAGATCTGCTCACTAATGTTGACACTAGCCTTCCTTCTGTCTTCATCCTCCTTCACCTTTCCTCTGCTTTTGACACAGTCAAACACACCATTCTGATCAATCGACTCTGTGAGAACTTAGACATCACAGATCAGGCCCTGGAGTGGTTGGCCTCCTTCCTCCTTGACCGACCCTCTCAGGTCCAACTTGGGTCTTCTCTCTCAACCACCTCCTTCCCCCCATGTGGTGTTCCTGAGGGCTCTAACCTCTCACTATGGGCCTCATCACAACTTGGGTGGTAATGGTAACGCTATTAGCGTGGGCGGTATTAGCCCTACCGCCAAACTCCCCGGCGATAATAGCGCCGGATCATGAGTTCGGCGGTAATGTCAATCCCCATTCCCCATTGAGCCCATTTGGGAATGCCCCATTCCCCATTGGTCTCAATGGGGAAATTTCGCGCTAATACCGCCGGCGGATTTCCCGCCGGCGGTAATAGCGCAAATTTTCAGCGGATTTCCCCCCAGCTCAGAGCTGGGGAGAAATCCGCCGAAGTCCTGCTTTGGCGGACCCTTAAATCCGGCGGTAATAGCGCTACCGCCGGATTTAAGGGTTACCGCCGAAGTCGTGATGAGGCTATGTCTCTTCAATGTCGACTTGTCCCCTTTGGCTACCATATCGCTACCTTCTTCTATACCTTTTAGTGTTATGCAGATGACACTCAGCTCTCTTTCAGGCTCCCCTCAGCATCCATGTAGGCCTTACTGCACCATCTGTGTTGTGTGTAAATTAATAGATTTATACTGGATTGTGTATATTTTGTAATTGTTATGGAGTTACTTTGCATGAACCTAGGAATGGAGCAATACAATTATGGCATAAAGAGTTGAATGAGGATTATATACAACATGTATTGTCCAGAGGAAACGGCTTCCGGCTGTCCTAGGTGTTCTCTTGAGTACTCTCTGAAGAACTGGGTCTTGCAGTTCTTACTAAACTACTAGAGTGCTGGGGTGATTGTAAATTCAACTGAGATAGTGTTCCAGTGGGTTTGTGCATAACAAAAACATGAATTCTTTTTTTGTTTCTTGATGTTGTGACTCCTGGAGGTGCACATGCCACCTGAGCCGGTGGGATTGAGGATAGGCATGTGGGCCCCCAGGAGGTAGTGGTGTTACATGTGAAATAGGGTATATTAAAGATTAGCCTGGATGGAAGCGGTAACCAGTGTAGTGCTCTTAGGAAGGAGTAATGTGGTGAAATGTGTCCACATGTATCATATTCTATGAGGGGGGATAGATGTGTGGGTGAGACACCGGCAAGGAAAGCATTCCCACCATTGAGGCTTAAGGTTTGAGATTGCTAGGACTTTGCCTGCAGTTTTTGCAGTCCTGTGATGGAAACAAGCGTGCTATCTTCCAGCGGAGTACTCGTTGATACGAGGCAGACTCTGTTTGTTTTGGTAACGCGTTGGCAGAAGGAAAGGTTACTGTTGATGGTGAAGCCACAGGGGCACAGATAAACAAGATGGGGCAACCTTCTTTCAGCTGTTAAGAGCTCCATTTACCTACACTACCTACACACCCTTCCCTTGGCAATAGACTCAAATGGATTAAGATATGCAGCACCCTGATGTGAGGCTGGTGTCATGGCCACTTGCCCAGGATCACAGAGCGGCACCATCAGGTGGAGGGAGCAAGGGGTACCATGGTTCACGGTCATCCCTTTGGGACGTTTATACATGGGGGCCCGGTTGCAATCATCCTTTAGTGCCAGGCTAAGGGAAGAACATAAGCAATACTCTCTTTATCATGGGCAGGAGTGCTTGAATCAGGAGCAAGACTCTCTTTATCATGGGCAGGAGTGTTTGAAACAGGAGCAAGACTCTCTTTATTATGGGCAGGAGTGTTTGAAACAGGAGCAAGACTCTTTTATTATGGACAGGAGTGCTTGAAATAGGAGCACAACTCTTTTATTATGGGCAGGAGTGCTTTCAAGAACTTTCCACTTGTGTGTAACCAGCCCGGGTGTGGTCTTCTATCTTAAGCTGTATGTGCAACTCCAAGGAGTGGCAGGGTGTGGCCAGCAGGACTGAGCTAGTGGGCGTGGCCTTAAGAGCTCAGCTATAAAAGCCAGCCCAACCCCAAGGCACACGCTTCACGTTAATCTGCATTCTCAAGCAGTGTAACGCTCACCGCCGCCTGGGTTAATCAGTACTTACCTGCGATTACAGTATCCTTTTCCTACACTTACCTCCTGGAGTCAGCTTACACCTGCATCCATCTCCACTGAGCCTGGCATCCATTCTTCATCTTCCGGATCGCAGGACTTCAGATCTGGGCAAGACATCTTCTTGATCTCTGGCACGCAGAACACCAGCTCCCGGCACCGCCGCATGACATCTTCTTCATCTCCGGCACACAGAACTTCAGTGCTGGACTCCACATCACACCATCTTCATCTTCCATGAAGGGCGACCCTGTAAAAGGACAAAATGCAAGGTTAGACATACTAACCTGCAGTTTAAAGTCACGTTTGCCAAAGTACTTCACGCTGTCCTTAAAAGCACACTTACCTGCTACCGGACCTCCGCTCCTCATCTGGAGCCACTTCGGGCTATGTTGCCCTGCTGGACTGCAATCACACCCATGTGGGGAGAAAGATAGACACTGTTTCAGCGCGGACAACAGGCCAAGAACAAGACAATATCAATACTTCATGACAAACCGAAAACAGAAAGACACATACCAGAAAGGTGTGGTATTGTTGCAGCTGGACTGGACAACACATATAAAGGACCACTGAAGGAACTCGGTCCTCATTCTACATGCGCTCCTGCCAGAAGTAGCAGGACGGAGAGTTCAAACTTAATAATCTACAGGTGAGCCTTAATAGGGTGATGCATACTCACCACACTATAGGAGGAAGGTGTTGAGAGGGAACTTGTTCGCCGGCCAGTAAACTTACGTCCTTTCATGTGTACGCAGGAGCAGGGTTCCAATTCATTGCAGCAGCCCACATACTATTTGCAGCAGGAGGAAGCAGATCGGGGGGTCCTACTTCCTGGGAGGGCTGCAACCATGCCCCAACGTCCCCGCAGAGACCAGGTGAGTGTAATAGAATGCAAAGCATCTACGAATCTCTGCCTGGGCGTTATGGATACCACTGAGACTGACCTATTGACCCAACTTTTGGGTGAATTACGGGCTGAAGTTAATGCTTCCAGGCAGGGAACCAATGCCTTAAGAAGGGACCTTATTGTGAACCGAGAGAGCACTGATGGTTAGGAAAGTCATTTACTCCAGGCACAAGCTGGCCAGGTTCCATTGCCAGGACCTGCTGCCCCCACACCACAACAGTCACCAACAGTCCAGGTGGTTCTTCCAGGAGCAGTTCCTCTGGCCCCGCCTGAACGTTTCACAGGCGACCCCAACAAGTACCCCATATTTATAAACCAATGCCGCTTACATTTTTTGTACAGACCTGGGGCTTTTCCCAATGACCAAGTCAGAGTGGCGTTCATACTCTCATATTTGGGAGGCAGTGCAGCAGACTGGTCGATACCTTTGGTAAATCAAGTTGATCCTTTGCTTCAAGACCCAGGGGGTTTCCAGCATGATATGGAGAAATTGTTTGCATGACACACTCAAGGACAGGCCTTGGACAACGAGTTTCTGTCACTCAGACAGGGAAATCAGGATTTGTTAACCTACATCACATCCTTCAATTGTCTTATAGCTCAAACAAATTGGCCAGAAGGGAAGAGGACTACGCTCTTTTACCATGGATTGCGCAGAGAACTCAAGTATGTTTTAGCTCATGTGGTAAATCCCCCAGGCAGCTGTGCTGAATACATCAACTTAACTGTACAACTCGATCACAGGCTGCAGAAACGAAAGATGGATCGAACTAGGGCGGAAGGGCGATCGGTCTATGTCTGGCATCTTGATCATCCACCCAAGTCACACAATCAGGCTGAACCCTTGCAACTTGGGGGATTACGAAGTCCTCAAACCAAAGCAGAACAAGACAAAAGGAGACATCAACAACTCTGTTTATATTGTGAAAAAGCATGCCATTTTCCTCGGGAATGCACATTGAAACTACCCAGTAAAATAGTCGGAGCAACCGACAAGGACGAAGAAGGAGAAGAAGACTCGAAAAACTCCAACGCCCAGCAAGCGCAGGGGTCCACTTGTTGAGCGGTAAAAAGGAACCTGCAGACCTCACACCTAGTCATTCCGGTGCTCTTGGTAAACCACAAACAAACATCAAAAAAACATGCTTTGGAAGCATACATTGACAGTGGAGCTGTGGGAAACTACATCGACCAAGATCTGGCTATCTGAATTTGCCTTCCTCTCAGCAAAAGCTAAAATCGGTAAACGTTACAGCAGTAGGTGGATCTCAACTTTCATATGGCCAAGTAACACATTATACCGAAAAAGTCAAGCTCTTGTGTCAGGACGGCCACCAAGAGGATATTACCTTCGATCTCATTGGTGCTCCTCAGTTCCAGATGATATTGGGATTGCCTTGGTTGGAGACCCATAACCTTAAGATTGACTGGCGGAAATGAGTTCTGACCTTTCCCCTAGACTGTTTTGACACCTGTTATGCTCAAAGGCCAACCAACTCGAAGACTAAGAAAGGAAACATACTGGATCTCACTGGCTCCTTGCCACCCAAATACTTAGAATACCAGGATGTCTTTCAAAAGGAACAAGCAAACGTCCTTCCTCCGCACAGGTCCTACGACTGCCAAATTGATCTCGTTCCCGGAGGCCAGATACCCTGCAGTCGGATTTATTCTCTAACTGAGCAGGAAAACCTACACCTAAAGTCTTACCTAGACCAGTACCTAGCCAATGGCTTCATCTGTCCATCTAAATCCCCTGCCTCCTCTGTACTCTTTTTTGTGTCTAAAAAGGAGGATGACTTAAGAACGTGCATTGATTATTGTAAGTGACTTCAATTCAAAACTCCAACTAAGTCTATGTTTAGTAGGGGATGCCCAATGGAAGCCCTTATTTATATCTTTTTATGTCAAAAGTTCTTTAAATCTGGATGATGAACCCTTGTATAACACCCCTCTCTTTGGATCTCCCCGACCTCACTGAGCCAAGAAGTAGGTTTGTTTTGCAAATTAAAAGGTTTATTTGAATAATTAAACAATGTATATATCACACTTTTATGAATAAAATAAAATTTGAATAGCACACTTCTGAATATGGACGGTAATCAACAAGGGGAATATTACAAAATTGACAATCTCTTTAATCACTTAGGAGTATGAATATGAAGGATACTGTAGCAGAGAATACCTTATGTGATTCAAGGAAATGCAATGATCGGAATGAATCCAACACAGAAATAACTTTGATATGATTTCAATCAAAAGATAATATGGTCACTTTTTCCCCTGTGACTACTCACTCACCCCTATGCAATATGTAGAGATGGAAACGAGGGAACACAGGTTTCAGGAATACAATCAAGAATGCAGTTCAATCCCAGTTACCCCAGCAAGCTTAGAGAAACAGGTAGGATTTTAAAACAGCCAAAAATACTTTTAAATGTGATTGTAATGGATGGGAAAATCTGCTAAATTGATTTTAATTTACTAAAAGAGATTCAGGATAAGTGATAGTTACTTTGGATTGGTTCAGGTCAACACTGGCAATGATTCATGAATGATTATTAAATTGGAAATGAAATTCAGCAGTGGAAAGCAAGAAGCAGCTATTTTTACAAGTGGTGAAACAGATACATTGCAATTTGCGGCAATTTTTCCGTGTGCGTAAATCGAGATTACGGAAAAACTATAATGAATTGGAATGTCGTTTTGGGTTCGTAAATTTCGCTCCGAGGACGTGCAGTTCAAAAGATACGGATGTTTTTGTGAAGGTAGATTTTCAGAAATAAAGTCAATATTTCAGAATGACAGATGGCACTTTACAGATTTGGAATCAACAGGTTGAACACAGGATTCTATAATGCAGTTCTGGATAGGTTAATCTGAATGGAAGAGGATTACTTTAAACTAAGAGATTGGTTCTGTACAGTTCTAGACTAGATACTCCTAGTTTTGGAATGGAATGGAAATGGGTCCCATCAAGATCTGGTCAAGGCATTGGGCTGCGGTTCTCTCACCACCGGACAGGTCCCAGGCACTGGGTCTGCATTCAGCACTGCACAGCGGTCTGCGCAGCCTCTTAGACTGGATCAAGCGGGTCGTGGATACAGCTCTGCTTTCTCTGGATCTTGGTTCTAGCACAGGGTTCTTAGCTAGAAGCAAACAGCACGGCCCGGCTGTTGAATGGTTTGGTTAGGCCCCGTGGAAGTTTAGGGGTTAGAATCAGGTTGCAAAAGATTCTGAAGGCCTGCTGAGAAGGATTCAGCTTGTGAATTTGGCCTTTGCTTCAGGGTTCTAGAGCTTGGTTCTAGAGTCTGGATTCTAAGTTCTTTTCTCTGGATCTAGATCTGGAGTCTCTATCTGGATATTGTCTGGATCTGGTCCGGCAGAGTGCTTCGCAGGAATCGGTGAGTAGTGGAAAAAATGAGTGTCCTATCTGTCCTAGGCAGTCTCTTTTTATGTGTTTTCATAGTGGGTGTGGAGGCTGATTCTACATGCCCAACCCCCTAAGGATTTGATAGGTCAGAGAGTCTCCTGTCCCCTTACTGGAGAAAAGATCAGTGTGTCATCCTGTGTCATCAAGTGCCATGTGTGTGTCTTAAGGAAACAACATGTCCCTTTGCTTTTACTTAGAAAATCAATTTTTCATAACAAACATATTTCCAAGGTGCACAACTTGTTCATAATACTTACACACATCACAGATTACTTAAGGTTCATTCTTAGTCCAACTCTGATCTTCCTAGGAGCTTTACAGGCCGATTCATGGAATTAATGTGCGCTGAAAATTCCCACGCAATCGTGCGAAACCGTGCGAATCGCAGTGCAAGTGCGAAAATTGCAGTGCAAGTGCGAAAATCAAAGCGAAACCCGCGCACATCGCTTCATGGAAGTCCGTGCGCGAGTAAAATCTGGGATGTGCGCTGAAAATCTGCGTGGCGCACACCGGCGCACAGGTCATCTAACGGTGTGCGCTACGGCCACAGCGAAAGCGCACATAGCGCGGCACACATAACAAAAGTAGGCGTAACACGGGGCGTGACACGTGGAATGGAGAACAATGCGTGAAAATGTGGGCGTCACGGGGGAAATACAGGAGGCAAGTGCGCGGAAAGCCCACCTGCTCGCCTACAACACGTATTCATGGAATCGAATAGGGCAAACCAGCGCACGGACAAAGACGTGCACATGCCCAAACACGTCCGCCACACGAAGGCAGGCGGTAGCGTCCCTGCGCATGAAAAAAATGCGCGCCAAAATGTGCGCTAACAAAAAGCATGTATATACAGCTCTGATGAATGTCGCATACTGTGGCCCTCTAGGACAAATGACGTGCAAAGGGGTGCGTGACAAACACGGACACCCGCTGTGTCAAAAATAGCGTGTGCGTGTATTTCGGGGGTGCGCGGGAAGTTTCACACGCGATAGGCCTTGGGCGAGTGGGGTGTGTGTATTTCTGGGGTTCGCGTGAAGTTTTACACACGATAGGCCCTGTGCTAGTGGGGTGTGTGTATTTCTGGGGTTTGCGTGAAGTTTCACACGTGATTGGCCTGGGTACGTGTAAATCTGGGGTTCGCGGGAAGTTTCACACGCGATTGGCCTGGGTACGTGTAAATCTGGGGTTCGCGGGAAGTCTCACACGCGATTTCAGCAGGGTACGTGTATTTCGGGGGTGCCATGAAGTCCTACACGTCAATTGGCAGTGTGGTTCCTCCCAGGTGTTCGCTCTACACCCTCCACGGCCCCTGCAGGCAGCCCACACCACAGGGGACTACCCTGCACCCCTGGTCATGTCCCGCAGGCAGCCCATCCACCATGGGCATGCCCCCCAGGCAAACCACATGTCAGCTTGCACTACTGATCACCAACGCATGTCCCCCTCCACCCCCACCCCCAGCACTGAGGGGCACCTGCCAGCAGGCCCCTACTCATGTCCCCCAGCACCCCCACCCCCCAGCACTGAGGGGCACCTGCCAGCAGGCCCCCACTCATGTCCCCCCGCACCTCCACCCTCGAGCACTGAGGGGCACCTGCCAGCAGGCCCCCACTCATGTCCCCCAGCACCCCCACCCCCAGCAGTGCAGGGCACCTGCCAGCAGGCCCCCACTCATGTCCCCCAGCACCCCCATCCCCCAGCAGTGCGGCGTACCTGGCAGCAGGCCCCCGTCTCATGTCCCACTCATGTCCCCTTGCACCCCCACCCACCAGCACTGAGGGGCACCTGCCAGCAGGCCCCCACTCATGTCCCCCGGCACCTCCATCCCCCAGCAGTGCAGGGCACCTGCCAGCAGGCCCCCACTCATGTCCCACTCATGTCCCCTTGAACCCCCACCCCCCAGCAGTGCAGGGCACCTGCCAGCAGGCCCCCAATTCTGTCCCCCAGCACTCCCCCTCAGCAGTGCAGGGCACCTGCCAGCAGGCCCCCACTCAAGTCCCCCAGCACCCCCACCCCCCAGCACTGAGGGGCACCTGCCAGCAGGCCCCCACTCATGTCCCCCAGCTCCCCCACCCCCCAGCAGTGCAGGACACATGCCAGCAGGCCCCCACTCATGTCCCCCAGCACCCCCACGCCCCAGCAGTGAGGGGCACCTGCCAGCAGGCCCCCACTCATGTCCCCCAGCACCCCCCACCCCTCAGCAGTGCAGGGCACCTGCCAGCAGGCCCCCACTCATGTCCCACTCATGTCCCCTTGCACCCCCACCCCCCAGCAGTGCAGGGCACCTGCCAGCGGGCCCCCACTCATGTCCCCCAGCACCCCCACCCCCCAGCACAGAGGTGCACCTGCCAGCAGGCCCCCACTCATGTCCCCCAGCACCCCCACCACCCAGCACTGAGAGGAACCTGCCAGGAGGCCCCCTCTCATGTCACCCAGTACCCCCACACCCCAGCAGTGCAGGGCACCTACCAGCAGACCCCCACTCATGTCCCCCAGCACCCCCACCCTCCAGCAGTGTGGGGCACCTGCCAGCAGGCCCCCACTCATTTCCCCCAGCACCCCCACCCCCCGGCAGTGCAGGGCATCTGCCAGCAGGCCCCCACTCATGTCCCCTTGCACTCCCACCCCCCAGCAGTGCAGGGTACCTGCCAGCAGGCCCCACTCATGTCCCACTCATGTCCCCTTGCACCCCCACACCCCAGCACTGAGGGGCTCATGTCCCCCAGCACCCCAACCCAGCAGCAGTGCAGGGCACCTGCCAGCAGGCCCCCACTGATGTCCCACTCATGTCCCCTTGCACCCCCACCCCCCAGCACCCCCACCCCCCAGCACAGAGGGGCACCTGCCAGCAGGCCCCCACTCATGTCCCCCAGCATACCCACCCCCCAGCAGGGCAGGGCACCAGCCAGCAGGCCCCCACTCATGTCCCCCAGCACCCCCACCCCCCAGCAGTGAGGGGCACCTGCCAGCAGGCCCCCACTTCATGTCCCCCAGAACCCCCAGCAGTGCAGGGAACCTGCCAGCAGGCCCCCACTCATGTCCCACTCATGTCCCTTTGCATCCCCACCCTGCAGCAGTGCAGGGCACCTGCCAGCAGGCCCCCACTCATGTCCCACTCATGTCCCCCAGCACCCCCACCCCCCAGCACTGAGGGGCAGCTGACAGCAGGCCCCAACTCATGTCCCCCAGCACCCCCACCCCCCAGCAGTGCAGGGCACCTGCCAGCAGGCCCCCACTCATGTCCCCCAGCACCCCCACCCCCCAGCAGTGCGGGGCACCTGCCAGTAGGCCCCCACTCATGTCCCCCAGCACCCCCACCCCCCAGCAGTACAGGGCACCTGCCAACAGACCCCCACTCATGTCCCCTTGCACCCCCACCCACCAGAAGTGCAGGGCACCTGCCAGCAGGCCTCCACTCATGCCCCACTCATGTCCACCAGCACACCCACCCCCCCAGCAGTGAAATGGCGATCTCATGACACAAAACAAAAGTCAACTATGTACATCAACACACGTCCGCCACACAAAGGCAGGCGGTAGCGTCCCAGCGCATTAAAAAAATGTGCGCTAACAAAATGCACGTATATACAGCTCTGATGAATGTCCCATACTGTGGCTCTCTAGGACAAATGACGTGCAAAGGGCTACGTGACAAACACGGACACCCGCTGTGTCAAAAATAGCGTGTGCGTGTATTTCGGGGGTGCGCGGGAAGTTCCACACGCGATTGGGCCTGGGTGAGCGGGGTACGTATATTTCAGGGGCGCGTGGGAAGTTTTACACGCGATTGGGCCTTGCTGAGCGGGGTATGTGTATTTCAGGGGCTCGCGGGAAGTTTTACACGCGATTGGGCCTGGGCGAGCGGGGTATGTGTATTTCAGGGGCTCGCGGGAAGTTTTACACGCGATTGGGCCTGGGCGAGCGGGGTACGTGTATTACTGGGGTGGGCGGGGAAGTACAGGAGGCAAGTGCGCGGAACGGCCACACGCTCACCTACAACACGTATTAATGGAATCGAACGGGGCTAAGGCATACGCCAAAAAAGATGCGCCAATCCGGAAAGATGTACACCAGCAGGAAGCAGGAGTACATCGACCCGCGCAGCATAAATGTGCGCGCAAACAACAAACAAGCTCAGATGCCAGGATGAATATACCGTTCCTAGCAGCAGTGGCCATGGGATACCGCAGGAGGAGGAGGAGGATAGTCAGGGCCAGAATTTTTACACCCAGAACCAGCCTTTTTGGGATGCCTGATGACCAGGTGTATGGGAGGTATGGGTTTCCACCTCACATAATACTCGACCTGGTCAGTGAGTGGGAGGAAGACCTCACATCACCCACTCTGTGCTCCCAAGCACTCAGCCCCCTGGAGAAGGTCCTTAATGTACTGCACTTCTTGGCCACTGGATCATTTCAGCAGACAAGTGCCATAGTGGGGGGGTGTCACTGGCCACGCAGTCACGCTGTCTACACCAGGTCTTGGCCATCATCACTGCACGCCCCTCAGTCCGCAGGCACATATAGCTGCCCAGAACACCTGCAGAAATGCAGGCTGCCGTCCAGGATTTCTAGGGGTGGCACAATTTCCCAAAGTGCTAGGTGCCATTGATTACACCCATGTGGCTCTACGTCCCCCCAGGGCATCTGAGCACATCTATAGAAACCGCAAGCACTGGCATTCCATCAACGCCCAGGTAGTATGTGATGCCAAGGGAATCATCACCTCAGTATATGCCAACTATCCAGGGTCCACCCACGACAGTTTCATCAACAGAATGTGAACCCTAAACCGGGACCTAGAAACTGGGCGGCATGGCGACACATGGCTGCTTGGTGAGTATAAATGCCACTGCACATGCATGCATGTCAGATACTGAGTAATGTCACAACCCCACTAATGATACCCATCACCACCTCCCCAAGGGACAGTGCCTACCCTCTGAGCACCCACATGATGACGCCAATGCGGAACCCCACCACACCACCCGATGTAAGATACAACACAGCCCAAATTGCAACCTGGGGCATAGTGGAGCGCACATTCGGAGTGCTCAAGTCACGCTTTCGCTCCCTTGACCGTTCTGCCGGGCAGCTGTTATACACTCCCCCAGTAGTGTGCAGGATCATAGTGGCAGCATGTGTCCTGCACAACATTGCAACACGCCGGGGCCTGCCCGTGGACATGGTGGTGCCCACACATCCCCAACCACATGCACGCCCGCTGCGCATGGGAGGAGAAAGGGCATGGGGTGAGGCAGCCCGTACGCAGCTGGTGGCTAATTACTTCACCTAAAATCACACCCCTGTGGAGTGCACACAGCCCTGGCACATACCATCTGACAATCAATGATGATGACTCAAGGGACAGTCAACTGTCACTACCATACCAGCCTGAGATTGTTCACCTGGAAGTGATACATTGTGTGCATCCCTACCGAAACAACAACAATTCTGTGTCATTAAAAGACATACATCTATGCCAGGGCTGCACAACTGATTTTGAGAGAGGGCTGAAAGTATCTTACATGAGGGCTATAGTGGCCCGAAAAGTAAATGTGGGCGGTGCGTTAGGTGGGGCGCGGCAGGAGGCTCCTTCAACCCACAATTTGTATTAAACACATGGAAAAAGAATATGTTGTTGAGGGGTAACGAATTCCATTTGCATTTCAAACGTACATTTAGTACTACACATTATCCATTGTCATGAATAATTTCAATGTAGTAATTTTATATTGTCTGTTCAATCAAATCATATATATTTTATTGACCCTTGATTGGACATTCAGTTCTTTTTCACTGCTATAGTTTGCTGTTCGGGTTGGCCAAGAGGAGTATGGCCTTCGTTGGGTCAGGTTTCCTCATAAAGCAAAGGACGTACATCTCTTAACTGTGCCTGTTTCAGCTTTATTATTGGGTTCACTCTTGGAGTGCAACACAATGCCCCATGGCTCCCACCCCCAACCAAACACTATATTACATGGCCCCCTCACCCCCAACTAAACACAATGCCCCATGTCTCCCACCCCCAAGCAAACACCATGCCCCATGGCCCCCTCACCCCCAACTAAACACAATGCCCCATTCCTCCCACCCCCAAACAAACACCATGCCCCATGTCCCCCTCACCCCCAACCAAACACTAAGCCCCATGGCCCCCTCACCCCTAACCAAACACTAAGCCCCATGGCCCCCTCACCCCCAATCAAACACTATGCCCCATGGCCCCCTCACCCCCAACTAAACACAATGTCCCATGCCTCCCACCCCCAACCAAACACCATGCCCCATGGCCCCCTCACCCCCAACCAAACACTAAACCCCATGGCCCCCTCACCCCCAACCAAACACTATGCCCCATGGCCCCCTCACCCCCAACTAAACACAATGCCCCATGCCTCCCACCCCCAACCAAACACCATGCCCCATGGCCCCTCACCCCCAAACAAAAACTAAGCCCCATGGCTCCCACCACACTTCGGGCCAACATCTCCAATCAGGCAGGAACTCGAACCTGCCCTGGATCACCCCACTAACTTAGCACACACACTCTCAAGCATGCACCCATACAGACTCGAACCCCACACACCCCAAATTGCTAAAACATGACAGTACTAAGTAAAAGTAGTGGTAGTCTTACAACCTGAATAAGCCAGCACATCGACCCCTTACAACTGTAGTGTTGCTGCCACGCAAATGTGCCAGTGTACTGCATACAACGTGAACTCCATCTGCAAAGTAGACGGCCTTGTGAAGACATGAGGAAGGAACCTGCAAATTAGGAGGAAGACATGGATGCACAAGCACATATCAATACACCATGCAGTGTACAATACAACAACAATATCCACTAGGAATGTATACACAGTATTGACTGCAGACTGCCCACACAGCTCATGGGAGTCCAACGTCACTGTGTAAGTCACTGTCACTAGGCACACCCTTTGCAAGCCCATGAAAACGGGAAGCAGGAGGGGTGTGTGTTTCACAAACCCAAGCATCTAACCCAAACTCAGGACCAGCCTGCATGTGCCCAGCCGGAATACAGTGGATGCCCATGGGTGCCACACAAGGCAACACACTGCAAAAAAATCAAAAATCAAAAATCAAAAATGGCCATGTGAGGACCAGGGGGTTGGGAGAGGCCACCCAGGAGGTCCGAGGACAGGGTGCACACCAACAGCCACCTGTGTGGATGTTGGGAAAAAAAACACCTCCATGGGCTCATGGCCTACACGGCTACGCTATTGTGAGAGAATTGCTGCTGTCGCTCTCCCCACCCTCTGCTGCTGCATCAGGAGGTGGTGGCACTATGGGAGGCAGCCCACGCAAAGCCCAGGTCTGGTCCTCCATGGCAGCAAGCATGCGGGTGTGGAAGGTCTTGTTCTGGAGGATTATAGTGCAGAGATCCCCATGCACCACCTGACGTGATGCCCGGATCTCCTCCCGAGTTGCCTGCATCTCAGCTGAGAGGCCAATTCTCAATCAGCCTGAATGCTGTACTCATTCACCTAACAAGGTAACACATGTGGGCCAATGTGGTGTGTAATGAATGACAGAAGCATGTCACATATGTGACAATAGGGCTGAGAAATGCGTAGTGAAAGTGGGAGAATTGAAACAATCAGCCTGATGAACACTGAAAAATACGGAACAATGTTGTTGCAAGATGCCACTTCAAGGGCAACTGCCGTAATGTTGCGCAAAATGTCTATTGTGGGCAGAGGGGATACTGTAATACCCAAATCCAAGGCCGCAGAATGTTTCGGATGAAGCACATGGGTGACCCAAACCACTCAGGCACACACACCCTCACCTGGCACTCAATCAGAACCCGTCACGCACACAACATACACATGGATCACACACGCCTCGTAATCTGGCAGTTCTCCCACACCTTGCATCTGTTCCTCTGTGACGTAGGTCCCAGCAACATACTCATGTATAGCAACATACTCATGTATAGTGAGTTCATTGTCCTCTGGTGGAGACCCACCGCCAGTCACCAGAGTAGCGGCATGATTTGAAGCCAGATTTTTCTTTGCCCTGTGTTTCAGGTCATTCCACCGCTTGTAGCAATCAACAGCTGTGCGCCTCACAAATCCAAGGGCACTTATGATGTCTGTGACGGTCTGCCAGACGTTGACCAGGTGTGGTCTTGCACCCTGCAGTAATCAACATTTCGCCGTCATGTGTGGACACATACTCCACAAGTGCATCACGTTCGGCCTCATTGAAGCTAGGCTTCCTTGACGTGCCGGACTGTGTAGCCGTGTCTGGGGTATCAGCCTATAGTGGACGAGCACTCTTCTTCTTTCTTTTCGAAGGTGGTGGGGATCATGAGTGGCTTACGCCACTCTGGTCACTAGGGGCAGGAGCACCGGTGGACTGGGTAGTAGGAGTGTGCAAATGCACACTGACAATGGGACTTGGTGCAGGCATTGGCTGGAGTGTGATGTTGTCAGGGGGAACGTTAGTATGATGGAACAGGACTGACACTGTCCTGGCTGGGAGAGTCAGAGCTGGGGCGGATGGAGCTGCAGCTGCCCCTGCAGCCTCCCCACCCTGCATACCTGGGGCAGCAGATGACATAGCTGCCCCAGATCCACGTGGATTGGTGACAACAATTTGCACCGCCACACGTGGCCTAGACTTGCTGACCTGGAAGTCAGCCAGGGAGTCATCCTGTGCCAGGTCAGGTGCCACAATGTCAGTCTAGAAATCTTATTTGAGACCGCAAATGCATTTTGGTGGCCGTGGGCCAACCGTCTCATGCACGATACGACAGAATATAGGTTTTCGAGTTTTCCAATGAACGGCCATTTTGATGTAACAAGAATCGCCATTTTGTTTTCTAACCATTGCTCATTGCTTTCTGTTCCTATTGCTTCGCAGTATATTTTCCGCTTAGACTGCTCGACTGTGGAACATTGTTGTCTGTATATGAAAAGGACAAGGCCACAGGGCCGAGAGGATAACAAGAGTTTCGCTGAAACACAAACGTAGGCAGCGCCAGGAAGAATGCCCGGCTCCCCCCTTAATGTAGCCTTAAGCAGAGCCGCAGGGCATTTAATCATTTCACAGCTGCCAGCCAGTCTCGTTATATGGTAGAATATGTTAGAATAATACCGCTAAAGGCTTGAATTATGCGTTTCTAACGGCCCCCCTTTGCTGAGCCCGCTAAGAGCATGTCAGCTCCCAGGAAACCAATAGCACCTGATAGATAGCAAGGTCTGGAATCCAACTCCCTCTGTATGTAGTTCGCTTCCTAGAACAGAAGCGCCATGTTCTATTCAATAACCGAAAGATGCCTACGCACTCACAAATTGTAAATTGTTACTAGAATAGATGTTTTAAGGTGTCATAGTGGTCGGAGATGTCCATCATCACACCAAGTTCAAAGAAACCCAATGAAGAGGGGAGTTATACATGTCATAGCTGATTGTTTGATATGCATTTTGTATATATGTAACTGAGGTACGTAATTCACTCTCTTGCGTCCCTCGAAGTCTAGAGATACACGTCGCGGGGCGTGAGACCATGTTGGCCAACTGAGACTTTTGCTTTGCAATAAAACCCTAGCTTTGGGAATACAACCTTGTGTCTGACGTCTCTATCGTGTGTGGTGACCCGCCTTGTTTCCATAGACATCAGGGTCCCCTAGGGGCCCCTTTCGAGATGGCGTTCGAATAGGGACCCTCCCCCACTTGTTCCTTCGCGTAACGTTGTAATTGACAAAGGCAGAGAACGGCGAGGACGGGACGATCAATCCGGGATCAAGAGGTGTTCGGGGCTCCCTGTAAAAGTGATGAGAGACTCCTTTGCAGATCTGCACACATCTGATCCCTGATCGACGTGCCTGGCTAGAGAACAAGGAGACGAGGGTCCCAAAACGAGGCGGAAGCCAAGAAACGCAGACACGACGTCCTTTGGTGCGTCAGTATACAGACGACTTGATTTATCAGGTGAGTCATTCCCCGATTCAAAGCATCCTGATATTGGTTGAGAGTTGACTTTGCAAAATCAAACGCCCTAGGTAAGGTTGATTAACCAAGGGGAAGATTGAAACATGCCTGGGGTATTGTCCACCTTACCGGGGTTTTTCAGCTGTGGTAGAGAATCTTTGGAAAATGGCCAAATTGTACCACCTGGGGGAACACCGGCGTATGAGATGTATGTGAAGTATGGAGTGGGTGCGATAATATTCTGTGAGACTTGGCATAGGCAAACCAGAAAGCAACAAGACCATCAGTGGCCGATTAATGGCAGTTTTGAGATGGATAGAAAACTTGTAAAGGGTGTTGATAAGAAAGAAAGCGTGTCCTGCAGCATTTGAAACTATTAAAGACTGGAGAAAGGAAGCAATGCTCCGATTTAAAAGCAGAGCAAAGCATGCGCGCAGGCATAAATCAAAAGGTGAGGTAGCGGAAGAAAAAGAAGAGGAGGAGTGGACTGAGAGTCTAAGAAGGGCAGGCAAGCATGACCAGTTGAATATAGAAAAGATATACCCACAACGAGAATTGCACATGACAGATGAATTCATAGAAAATATATTGACCCATACAAAACAAGGCCCAAGATCAGAAGTAAGACCAGATACGTCAGTAGCTATTGCCCAGACCCCGCCCGTAGCTCAAGCTCCCCCTCCAGTAGCTCAAGCCCTCCCACAGCCACAGACCGCGCACGTAACATTTCCTACTAGCCAACCAGGCCCACAACAGACACTTGCTGTTCCCATTGTCCCATCCGCACCTCCCGCCTTAGACACAGACTCGGTACCGTCCGTTCCTCCCGGGGTTGAAGTTGAAACCACGGGGGCAAGAGGCGGGACTGACCAACGGCAGTGCACGAGGGTAACCCGCAGCGCAATCAGCAAGGAAAGGAAGGTGGAATTGCAGCAACAGGCAGAGATGTATATAGACGGGAATGATGGGACGGCAACATTGGCTTCGATATATGACTTTCGTAGAAGCAACGAAAGACAGGTAGTGTTGGAATGCATGGGTGAATATTTGGTGGAGAGATGCAGCGATTGTTAGATTTGAATGCATTAGCACGTTGTAGGGAGAGGGATGAAGAAGTGAGAGAACATGTGTATAGACTTCTTCAGTTTAGAGATGAATTAGATAATGATTATGTCGAAATGTTTACTGCACCTGCCAAAATGTTTACTACACCTACGTACAGGGGTAGGGATATCGGGAGACCTGGAGAGTGGGAAAAGGGGTCGCATAATAAACAACGGCAGTTACCATCGCCGTGGCAGAAGGAGATGGTGAACGAATTATCGATGCGAAAACAGGTGGGGGCAGACTTGAAGGAATGTCTAATTAGAACACGGGTATTAATGCAGCAAGTAGTAGGACATAATAGAGGGCGAGTGAACGCACAAGTAAGGAGTAGATCGAATATACATGGGGGAACAGTGGGGCCGAATCAGTTTGCATATTGTAAAGAGGAAGGACATTGGCGAGCGCAATGCCCGCATCTACAGAATAGAAATGGGTCTGGTCAGAGAAGACAGCATAGAGGACACCCAGGAGGGAATGGACCAAATAGGAATAGTATGCAGCAGCATCATAAAAATGGAGGTAACGAAAACCAAGGCAAAAATCAAAATGCCCCAAACCAGAGTCAGGGACAGCAAAATCAACAATATGGAAATCAGAGTGGGCGAAATAGAGGGAAGAGTGGAAATGTTTTCGATACACAGCCAAACATGTATTACAGTAATAGTAATGATTATACATCGGACGATGTGTTATTTCCCCAATAGGACAGCCCAGGACAGGGGTCGGAACAAGTGTCTATTCCCGTGAATCAGAGAGGACCCTACGTAGAAATGAGAGTCGGGAATGAGGAACACCGCTTTCTTGTAAATAAAGGAGCACAGAAGTGTTCAATAGACCATCACTTGGTTCTGAATATACCACTGTCAGGGCAAAAGAATATTTCCGTCGGGTTCGCAGGTACACCAGTCATAAACCCAGTGTCCAAACCAGTCCCAGTTAGCATAGGACCATTTACCGAACATTGTCCTTTCCTTATAAAAGAAAATTGTGGAGAAAAGTTGTTGGGATTAAATGTGTTGAAAAAACTAGGTTCTGTTATACATTCCACGGCAGACGGAGTGTTTCTAACGATATGGCCACACGATGCCCCTGTGTCAGAATTCATGTCCGAAGCGTTACCAGGGGAACTAAGTAAAGTACCAACCTATATATGGGCAATGCATGACAACGATGTGGGATGTTTAAAGATAGAGCCAGTAAAGATTATTTTAAAGGAAGGTGTTACCCTACTGCGAATACCCCAATACAAAATTTTGGTTGAAGGTGAGAAAGGATTTAAGAGTATTGTTACTGATTTGGTGAAATTAGAGGTAATAGAGGAAATCACAGGCAGTACATGTAACAGCCCGATCCTTCCGGTTTATAAAAAAGGAGGTAATGAGGTACCATACCGTTTCATAACTGATCTACGCGCATTGAATAAAGTAGTACATCCACAATTTCCTCTAGTGCCAGACGTCATACAATATTGACAATGATACCTGTTTCAGCAGAATATTTTAGTGTAATAGATTTGAAGAACGCATTCTTTAGTATTCCAGTGGACAAGGACAGTAGATACTTGTTCACGTTCACATTAGGAGGACGATCATTTACATTTATACAGATTCCGCAAGGTTATACGGAAAGTCCAAGTATTTACAGTAGAGCATTAAAAGAACAACTAGACATGCAGGAATTACCCGTGGGTTGTGTACTTTAGCAATACATAGACGATTTATTGCTAGCTGCAGACACAGAGGAGATTTGTAAAGAAAGCACTGAATTACTACTGTCACACCTAGCGGCACATGGCCATAAAGCTAGTTTGACGAAATTAAAGTATAATCGAAAGGAGGTAGTTTACTTGGGCTACCTACTTTCGAAAGGAGGGAGAAGACTAACGCCAGAACGCATAGAAAGTATTTCTTGTATGCCTATTCCAAAGACACAAAAAGGAGTCAGAGCCAGAATGTGCATGGCTTCATATTGTCGACAATGGATTGGTAATTTTGCGTTGATTGTGAAACCATTAGTGAATTTGACTAGAAAAGATGCGGTTATGCCTTTGCAGTGGGATGAGAAATGTCAGAGAGCATTTGATGGATTAAAATCTGCATTATGCCCGGCTCCAGTTTTAGGTACGCCGAACTATAAGAACATTTTCAGACTATTTGTGTGTGAAAGTGAAGGATCTGCATTGGCGGTTTTGACACAGGAACAAGGTGGAAGAAATAGGCCGTGCAGGTATTTTTCTTCTGCGCTGGACCCTGTAGTGCGCGCACTACCACGATGTTTGCGATCTGTCGCGGAAGCTGCTGCATCAGTGAAAGAAACGGAAGGGATGGTATTGGGGCACACTTTAATTCTGATGGTGCCACATGCCATAGACGTTCTATTAAATAGGACACAGACGCAACAACTCACCTCTGCTAGATTGACAAGACATGAGATAATTTGTTTGCGCCCCATATCCAAATTATGAGGTGTAGCGCTTTGAATCCTGCAGAATTAATGCCATTAACCATAAAAGAAATTTGGAAGAATTAATCACCCCCCACGATTGCTTAATGGTCACTGAGGAAGAAACCAAGGGGAGAGTTGATTTAAGTGATATTCCACAGAAAGAGCCGGATGGAGAGTTATTTTGTGACGGCTCACGTTTTAAATTACCAGATGGCACGACAACTGCCGCATGCGCTATCACTACCCTAGAGAGTGTTGTAGAAAGTAAAAGAATCCCCTATAATTCAGCACAAGCTGAGGAAATAATAGCAGTAAACAGAGCCTGCGAGATTTCTGAGAATTTGAATGTGAATATATATACTGATAGTCAGTACACGTTTGGAGTGGTTCATAACTTTGGACGACTCTGGGCTGAGAGAGGGTTTCTGACATCACATGGTGCCAGAA
Organism: Ambystoma mexicanum; assembly: GCF_040938575.1. Lineage (NCBI taxonomy): Eukaryota > Metazoa > Chordata > Amphibia > Caudata > Ambystomatidae > Ambystoma > Ambystoma mexicanum. Next base: position 1,333,882,101 of record NC_090924.1, read on the forward strand.
TTCAACATGGCCCTTTAATTGTACGATTGCTGTCTGCACTCACGTTTCCAAATCGCCTACCAATAGTGAAATGCGAGGCACATAAAAAGGTAACATGCAAAATAGGAGAGGGAGACGTGTTTGTAGACAGGATTGCAAAACAAACTGTCACTGATTTAAATACCAAGATGATGACAGTTCAGACAGAGGAAGTACTCTGTATGATAGAAGATGGAGATGCAACTGTCAAAGAAATGCAGGCCGAGGCTACGGCCGATGAAATACAGGGATGGAAGAGGGATATGCTGAGTTGGATTTGGAGGGTTGTTGGGTGGACAAGGGAACTAGAAACTGGATGTTGCCAAATTCATATGTGACTGCAATGGTCACAATGGGCCACAGCCCTACGCACATCTGTGTCAAGAAAATGATACAGCACCTTTCTACAGTATGGCAGAATGCAAACATAAAAAAGAATGCAGAGAGGTTGGTGCAGAACTGTATCACATGTTTACAACACAATGTAGGAAAGGGAACAGTGATAACAACAGGCAGTTTTGGCCCGCCCTCCATGCCGTTTGAGGTAGTTCATTTTGATTTCATAGAGATGGAAAGGTGCCAAAACTTAAAATACGTCTTGGTGGTAATCTGTGCATTCAGTAAGTGGGTGGAGGCACATCCTTTAAAAGACTTCACAGCGATGACTACGGCAAAAGTAATGTTGAAGGAGTATTTTTCCAGATTTGGCTTGCCCCGTGTCCTATGGTCCGATAATGGACCACATTTTGTGGGTGCACTGGTGTTACAGATATGTGCAGGTCTCCAGATTGATAAGAGATTCCATAGTTCAAGGCATCCGAGTTCTGCCGGTCTTGTGGAGAGGCACAACGGGATTCTTAAATCAAAGATTAGCAAGATTTGTGCGGGAAGCAAGTTGAGTTGGGTGGATGCATTACCAATAGCACTATAATGCATTTGTACATCTGTACAGGCTAAAACTGGGCTCTCCCCATACAAGATCATAATGGGGAGGCCGGCAAATGTATGGTGCGCACCTCAGCCAAAACGACTCAGTGAGATAGAACATCCTGTGCTTAGTACTTATTGTGGCCTTTTAATGCAGAAATTGTGTTTGATTCATCAGCAGATGCAGGAGGCATTACCCATGCGGTATACCGGTCTGGGGCACGCGCTGGAGCCAGGAGACTGGGTGCTGCTAAAAAACTTCGAAAGAAAGTCATCATTAGCATCCAGGTGGCGCGGGCCCCATCAAGTACATTTGGCGACGCAGACGGCAATACGGGTGGAAGGAAGGAAGTCGTAGATCCATGCCACCAATGCCAAAAAGATTCCAACTGCACTGAAAGTCTTGCCTGACACTGATGACCGGAACGAGACAGCCGTCGCAGAAACTAAAGAAACTGTTGCCGGTGTGCAGCCACCTGATCTGCCAAAACGTGAAGTGAAACTCAAAACAAAGCCTGAGACGATTGACAAAGAGGGGGAAGGGCAAAGAGTGCCCCAACGTTGCCCAGCAGAATCGACATCACTGCTGACCGACGTGAAATCTGCCTTGCAGATACCAGCAAAACCAAATCGTGTACCCCTTTGGCGCCCACCAGCACTTGCCAACACGCCAAAAAATGGATCTGCATCATTGGCGTGGCACACACCAGCACCTGCAGTAGCGCCACAGGCAGACTTCAAGCCTGAATCTGGAAGTGCACCGGCACTGTTCAGGGATCATACGATACCAGGAGCAAGGCGATACAACCTCGGGCCTCGGAAGACAAAGTGATCCGCATTCTTTTTCTTTTGGTGTTTATGTCAACCTCTGGGTCAGCTCATGGACGGAGAAGGAACCAGGGGTGCAGAGGAGAGAAGCGTGAGAATTGTGCAAGTCGGACAATTCAAGACTCGCAGCTCCTCGGTGCGATCATAAAAGTACATGTGTCCGGAACCAGAGCGGACAAGCTGGGCGCACATGGTACTATGACAAGTGAGATAATTGATCAAAGGTCCTCTGAGCAGTATAAAGAAGGGACAAGTGATCTCGCCTAAAAACGAATAATCGAATCCAGGCTAAAAAAAAAAAAAAAAGGACAGGTAAAACTGAATTGTGAGAAATCCATTGAACTTTTAGACATCAGAGCAAACGCGACGAAGAGAGATATCCACAACGAAAATAAGCGTACGCGTAATACACGCAGACTACAATGACCTGTGAAGGGGAACGCGACACACGGGGCAAGCAAAGTTGCTAAGTACGTGCGGAACTCACCGTCTGCCTGGAAAAAGAAGGTGAAAATACGCGCGTGTGCGCATTGGCAACACCCCCGCCAACAGAAGAATTGTACACTGTCTGAGGAGACAGGACAAAAGGAGAAGTGAACTCTGTTTGAGGAAACAGGCCCAATAAAAAATCAGAAAAGAGCTCTCAGAGGTCACAGGGAGTACGAACTAGAAACGCTGTGAAGTAATAACGTGTGAACCGACACGAAGTACAGATTTCACCCACTCTCTCTCCACGAAAAGCACGTACAAGGAAATGGCGTCCTAAACGCAGCTTTTAAACCAACCCACACGTACACGTCAGAGACGCGTGTACGTGGGCGTTTTCATCCAATTACACGCGATGACACTCGGACGTGCAGTTTTTCCACGTGTGCTCTGTCATCACGTGCTATGAGGGAAACGCCCACGCGAGTAATGTAACTTACGCGCCTATGCGCTAAGGGCCTTTGGTCCAATAGAATCGCGTGGGTTCGCTGACGCGCTCACGCGCTAAGGCCCTTTCCTCGAATTACACGCTGATGTGCAAGATTTTCACGTGCCGAATCACTCCTTATCAAGCTGGACACGCAAAAACACACGGAAGACCACGCTCCTGCCCTGAAGGCCATTTTCCTGCCCCCCAGAGCCCCAAGCACACTCCCACCTGCCATCTGCTGCTGCCTGACTGCCTGCTGCCCACATGCCCTGCTATTTGCTGCCTGCACATCAGCCATCTGCAGGGGTGCAGTTGCTGTGACCACCCCTGTTGGAACTGAAGACCCCCGACTGGAATACCATCGCTCCAAAGCCCAGCCCAAGGACCCAGTTGCCCACCCATGACTGCCTCTGGGGTTGCCATGTCGGGCACACCACCATCTGAGACCACTGGCAACCCCCAGCCAGAGAGGCAGAGGGCCACCAGCTTCACTGCCACTGAAGCTGGTGTCCTGGTGGAGCAAGTCCTGGGGCAGTATGATGCCCTCTTCAGAAGTTCGCGCGCCGACAAGGAAGGATGGACCAGGATCTGGACGGACATCGTGACTGCCATCAACGCGGAGGGGGTGGCAGTCCGCAAATTCCAACATGTCAAGAAGTGCTAGGAGGACTCTCAACAAGGCCCAGCGCCTCTTGAAGGCAGCGGATGCTAAGGGGCGCCGGGGCCACCTGTCGGAACATCAAATGAGGGTCCTGGAACGCATATCCCCAGCGCTCCACGTCCAGGTCCTTGAAAGGCAGACCCGTCTGGAGTCGAGCGGTAAGTGTACATGCATACTGATTTAAGCTGTGCGTGTGGTGGTGTGCCAGTAGTGTGCAGGTTGCACATGTGGTTTTGTCGGGCCATGTATGGATGTGTATGTACAGGGCCATGAGGCTAACACATGCGAGTCCTCTCATGTATGAGACACATGGATGGTGCATGTGTGTGTAAGCTTGCATGACAAATGCAGATGTGTGAGCACACATGTTTGAATGACTGTGTATGTAAGTTGGCATGGTTGTGGTGTCACACATGGGTGTCAATTCCAGCTGCATGTATCTGCACCATGTACATGTGCATGTCTGTGTATTTCACAAGGGTGCAAAAGTGATGCAACATGGATGCTTGGGACACTGATACGTAGAAGACTGATTGCCAGATGTGACATGGATGCAGATCTCATCACTGCGACAGTTGGTGGAGGTGTACACATGCATGTAAGTGTGGTGGCATGTGTGCATGTCTAGTGCACTCCCTGTGTTTCATGTGATGTCTGGCTCACCTTTGGCTGCTCATGCTGTTGTATGTGTATGGATGGTGCTGGCTGTTGCCATATGACTGTGGAATTGCTCAGGTGTGTGAGTTGACATGCCATGTGTTTTGGGGATTGTGACGCCATGTCTGATGTTTGACACTGCCACTCATGTGCAACTGGCATGTGTGTATCAGTCCATTGTACAGTGTCCTGATGCCTGTCTCCTATCTCTCCCTGTCTGCAGCGTCAACTGATGAAGAGGGCGGAGAGGGTGCTGTGGAGCACAGCGGCAGGGATCACACCACCAGCCGGAGACGCAAGGCCCGGCTCCCCTTCCAGGTTGTGATATCGTCAGGGAGTGAGGAGTCCGGTGCCGAGTCCCAGGCCACAGCTGCCGAGGGTAGGTCCAAGAGGCGGAGGTCGGAGTTGGACTCCTCGGCAGCAGAAAGGGCAGCTGAGACCCCACAGGGTCTGACGAAGGAAGATGGCACGGAGTCATCCAGGTTGGTGGGCAGTTTGGTGGAGGAGGAGGCCGCGCAAGGGACAGAGACGGGGTCTGGAGGTGGGGATTCCACTGGTGCCAGTGGTGCAGTGGAGGGGCAGGGACAGGAGGCAGCACAGGCCTCCGCGGAGGTGCCTTTGTGTAATCCTGTCCCCGATCCTGTGACTGCATCATCCCGCACCAGCAGGGATGCCTACGTCCAGACCCGTTTTCAGGGAGGGGATCCGCTTACAACAACTGGCCTTCCTCTCCCTGCGGACGTGGCTATCCGGGACCGGGTTGAGCCTGTCTTGTCTTGGGTGGGGTGGCGTTGCGTCAACGGGCCATGCAAGGTGACCTGCAGTCTTTTCATGGGGAGACTGCATGTCACCTCGAATGGCTCATTGACCACGTCAGCCTACTGGGACAGGTAACCCAGGCTGGATTCCTCCGTTTGCTGAACCTTGCTTCGACCCCCTCCTCACCTGAACCCCCTATGCGCCAGTCGTCCTCCGTGCCGTCTTCCCACCCATGTATCACCTGGGTACCCTGTGGAGCTGCCTCTGACCGTGCGGCCAGGCTGGTGGAGGACACATCCCTGCCACAGTCGGGAGTGGGACGTCCAGCAGGGGTGGCCACCTCAACAACTGCACCCCAGCCGGAGGAGGATGTCAGGCAGCAGGAGCCAGAGCACGGGCACAGGCACAGCAGTACCAGCAACAAGGTGGGAGCCATGATGTCTCAGGGCCTTCGACATCGGAGGGGCAGACATCGGCCGGAGGGCAGGAGGACCCAGGATGGGAAGTGTCTTCCGTGTAGCAGCGGTTAGCCCATGCTATAGGTGCGGAGCGGCAGCGGGCAGAAAAGGCACGGCTCACGATGGTCATGGCGGAGAACTCCATGCAAAATGCTCTGAGGCGGGCCGAGTGCCTCCCAGCAATTCGCAGGGACCTGGAGGTCCAGATGTCATCATCCCTGTGAACCCTCAGGGCCTTAGAAGAGGACCGCCTCCGGGACATCGAGCAGGGGTTCGATGATGCCCTCCTGGTCCGGGAAATCAGGAAGTGAGCCGTCGGACTAGCCCGCTGTCATTGTATATAGTTAATTAGTGTTAGGTTTCCTTTTGGTTTTCATTTAATTTGGGGCGCATGGACAATGCCCCACCTTTTTGAATATAGTTGTTCATTCGGTACGGTTTTTGTAGGTTTCCTTTCAATGGTTGGGCTCATGGACCCTGGATTTGTACTTTGTATATAGTTCAACACCGGATTGCACTTCATTTAAGTTTCTTTTTTACCATGGATCAATGGATGTGTCTTATTTTTACACTTTGGATTTGGTTGGACGGACAGACTCTTTGGACCCATTTTCTTTTGGATTGATTTGGATTCTGCTTTCACGCTTTTTTTTGAATATTTTGGACATGCAGCTTTTTCTTCATAATTTCCATTATTGTGTGTTTTTTTTATTCATTTGGTTAATTATTGAATACACATATATTATATACTTTACTGATGTGGTCTTATTTCTTTTTGTTTTGTGCATGTCACAATGTTGATCTTTTCACGTCATGTGTCACCATTGCGTGGGTCTGAGGGACATTGATTCATGGCCATGCTGGTTATGTATTTTCTATCATGACTTTGGGAATTCAATGTGGGGTGTTTGGACTGGCGTGGTATTTGGGTGGCCATGAGGGGCATGGGTCTGGAGTGTGATGACTTGTCGGGGGGACATGAGTGGGGGCCTGCTGGCAGGTGCCCCTGACTGCTGGGGGGTGGGGGTGCAGGGGGACATGTGTGGGGGCCTGCTGGCAGGTGCCCCTGACTGCTGGGGGTGGGGGTGCAGAGGGACATGCGTGGGGGCCTGCTGGCAGGTGCCCCTGACTGCTGGGGGGTGGGGGTGCTGGGGGACAGGAGTGGGGGCCTGCTGGCAGGTACCCCTGACTGCTGGGGGGTGGGGGTGCAGGGGGACATGTGTGGGACATGAGTGGGGTCCTGCTGGCAGGTGCTCCTGACTGCTGGGTGGTGGGGGTGCAGGGGGACATGTGTGGGACATGAGTGGGGGCCTGCTGGCAGGTGCCCCTGACTGCTGGGGGGTGGGGGTGCAGGGGGACATGAGTGGGGCATGAGTGGGGGCCTGCTGGCAGGTGCCCCTGACTGCTGGGGGTGGGGGTGCTGGGGGACATGTGTGGGGGCCTGCTGGCAGGTGTCCCTGACTGCTGGGGGGTGTGGGTGCAGGGGGACATGTGTGGGGGCCTGCTGGCTGGTGCCCCTTACTGCTGGAGGGTGGGGGTGCAGAGGGACATGTGTGGGGCATGAGTGGGGGCCTGCTGGCAGGTGCCCCTGACTGCTGGGGGTGGGGGTGCTGGGGGACATGTGTGGGGGCCTGCTGGCAGGTGCCCTGCACTGCTGGTGGGTGGGGGTGCTGGGGGACATGTGTGGGAAATGAGTGGGGGCCTGATGGCAGGTGCCCCTCACTGCTGGGGGTGGGGGTGCTGGGGGACATGAGGGGGGGCCTGCTGGCAGGTGCCCCTGACTTTTGGGTTGTGGGGGTGCAGGGGGACATGTGTCGGGGCCTACTGGCAGGTGCCTGTCAATGATGGGGGGGTGGTGGTGCTGGGGGACATGTGTGGGGGCCTGCTGGCAGGTGCCCTGCACTGCTGGTGGGTGGGGGTGCTGGGGGACATGTGTGGGAAATGAGTGGGGGCCTGATGGCAGGTGCCCCTCACTGCTGGGGGGTGGGGGTGCTGGGAGACATGAATTGGTGATCATATTGCAACGTGACATGTGGCTTGGCTGGGGGGCATGCCCATGGTGAATGGACTGCCTGCGGGACATGACCAGGGGTGCAGGGTAGTCCCCTGTGGTTTGGGCTGCCTGCAGGGGCCGTGGAGGGGGTTGAGGGGACACCTGGGAGGACCCACACTGCCAATTCACGTGTAGGACTCCCGCACATCCCCGAAATATGCGTTCCCCGCTCTGACAGCAAAATCGCATGTGCAACTTCATGCGCAGCCCAGTAATACACATACCCTACTCCAATCACATGTGAAACTTCCCGCGCACCCCTGAAATACACATACCCATCGCGTGTGAAACTTCCCACGCACCCCTGAAATACACGTACCCAGCCCAATCGCGTGTGAAACTTCCCGCGCACCCCTGAAATACACGTACCCAGGCCAATCGTGTGTGAAACTTCCCACGCACCCCCGAAATACACGTATCCAGGCCAATCACGTGTGAAATTTCCCCCCCCGTAATGCACGTACCCTACTCCAATCGCATGTGAAACTTCCCGCGCACCCCTCAAATACACGTACCCAGCCCAATCGCATGTGAAACTTCCCGCGCACCCCCGAAATACACGTACCCAGGCCAATCACGTGTGAAACTTCCCGCGCACCCCAGTAATACACGTACCCTACTCCAATCGCGTGTGAAACTTTCCGCGCACCCCTGAAATACACGTACCCAGCCCAATCGCATGTGAAACTTCCCGCGCACCCCTGAAATACACGTACCCAGGCCAATCGCGTGTGAAACTTCCCGCGCACCCCTGAAATACACATACCCAGGTCAATCGCGTGTGAAACTTCCCGTGCACCCCTGAAATACAAGTACCCAGCCCAATCGCGTGTGAAACTTCCCGCGCACCCCTGAAATACACGTACCCAGCCCAATCGCATGTGAAACTTCCCGCGCACCCCTGAAATACACGTACCCAGGCCAATCGCGTGTGAAACTTCCCACGCACCCCCGAAATACGCGTTCCCCGCTCTGACAGCAAAATCACGTGTGTAACCTTATGCGCAGCCCAGTAATACACATTGCCTACTCCAATCGCATGTGAAACTTCCCACGCACCCCTGAAATACACATACCCAGGCCAATCGCGTGTGAAACTTCCCGCGCACCCCTGAAATACACGTACCCAGGCCAATCGCGTGTGAAACTACCCGCGCACCCCTGAAATACACGTACCCAGGCCAATCGCGTGTGAAACCTCCCGCACACCCCCGAAATACACATACCTAGGCCAATCGCGTGTGAAACTTCCCGCGCACCCCAGTAATACATGTACCCTACTCCAATCGCATGTGAAACTTCCCGCGCACCCCTGAAATACACGTACCCAGCCCAATCGCATGTGAAACTTCCCGCGCACCCCCGAAATACACGTACCCAGGCCAATCGCGTGTGTAACTTCCCGCGCACCCCAGTAATACACGTACCCTACTCCAATCGCATGTGAAACTTCCCACGCACCCCTGAAATACACTTACCCAGCACAATGGCATGTGAAACTTCCTGCGCACCCCTGAAATACACGTACCCAGGCCAATCGTGTGTGAAAATTCCCACGCACCCCTGAAATACATGTACCCAGGCCAATCGCGTGTGAAACTTCCCGTGCACCCCTGAAATAGACATACCCAGGCCAATCGCGTGTGAAACTTCCCACGCATCCCTGAAATACATGTACCCAGCCCAATCGCATGTGAAACTTCCCGCGCACCCCTGAAATACACGTACGCAGCCCAATCGCATGTGAAACTTCCCGCGCACCCCTGAAATACACGTACCCAGCCCCCTGAAATACACGTACCCAGCCCAATCGCATGTGAAACTTCCTGCGCACCCCTGAAATACACGTTCCCTGCTGAAATCGTGTGTGAAACTTCCTGTAATACACGTACCCCACTCGCACAGGCCCTTTTGCGTATGAAACTGTACACGCATCCCAGTAATACACGTTCCCCGCTTGCTGTTTGCTGTTTGGCAACCCCTTAAACTGCTCCAGGGTTAGCGCAGCCCTTTGCGCTGAATTGGGAATTTTGATGTCTTTTCCTTGCGCAAGGGCGTTCTTGGGGGCGTAACTGGCGCTGCTGCAGGGTCGCTGCACTACTCTGCACCATGGCTGGTTTTGGAGGCTAAAATCCATGAATATGCTGTGTGCGGAAAATCGATTTTAGCGAACGCGGCTTGCGCAGACATTCGCACGCGCACACTGTGCGCCAGCCGCGTTTGCCACTTTTGTGCGAAATTCTATTAATTACCCCTTTAGTTCAGAAAAATGACAACTTATTTGTGATTTTGGTGGGTTTCTCAATATTGGTTCTGCACCAAATTTTACACATGCATGCAGATCCACCCTGGGCATATCACTGTAAGTTTGTATGTTCTTAGCAAAAACACTACAGCTGCAATATTAATAAATCCCAGAGTTTGGTCTCAGAACATCGCACGACATCCAGCTTAGTCTTAAATTGTGAGTGGATTTGTCATTTTAAGAATCTCAAAGTTTGACATTTCTGTCAGCTTGGTAAATTTGTTATAAGCTATTTCATAAAACATACATTGGCTTTCAATTCAATACACACAACGGTTTGTCTCCGCCCCCAGAAGCTTGGCTGCCTCAGAGGTCACATGGCCTGTCTCTCCCAGAGCAGTTGTTGGCCAATCACACCCAAATTTAGCATATTCTATTCAGTCAAGGAATCTATTGTCTCTTTTTCCAGCCAGCAGGGGAAATCCCCTCCTCTCACAACAGTTCTAATTAACATGTCCATGCGATATCCTCTCCTGTTTGTAGGAAGGCCAGGTGTGAAGGGTTACCGTGGACAGAAGTCTTCTTGAAGTTTTAATTAAATCAGATTACCTTCTAGTCAATTTCAACAGAGTTCCTTGTGAAAAAAAATGCATTTTATAAACTTAAAATAAGCAATGTATCTTTAAATCAAGTCTTTTTCAACATGAAATCATTGTGTAGCACACTTTATGGCATTTTGATGGAATTCTCTTCTTTGTGGCATATTTAGCTTCTGAAAGACAGCTCTCCTGTCAGAATTTTAAATCGCCAGCACCTGACAGAGGCGAGTACCGGTACTACACCCATTTTTGACAGCTGTCTTTCTTTAAAAGGGGATTTAGCTTGATGTTAAGCTCACCTGGCTCCCACAGGGGTGTCGGTCGGACCCGGACTGCTGCGGCCTCCACCAACGTGATGCCTAGTGCAGAGATGACAGACTGGACTGGCCCTCCTAATCTCGTCAGCTTGACCCATAGAAGGATTCTCCTGCAAGTGGAGAGAGGAATTTAGCCACCCGTGGATTCTAGTGATGGCACCTCCCTGCTCTACCCACTAATCTCCTCCGAAATCCCCTTCCAGTATTCTCACCTTATATTCTTGAAAGATGAGCTCTCCATCCTGCGTGGATTGCAGAGGTGCGTAGAGAGCAGTTGCTTCACTGGTTAAAAGGCGTTGGGGAGTTCCGGATGAGAGTTGACTCTGAGGTTCCTGGCAAAGACCAGTAAGTATAGAGTTCATAGAGTTCAATATGTCCGGTGTTCACTCTTGTCCCATTCCTTTCTTATCTGGCAGTGGAGTTCGAGAAAAGATGGTCTCGTGGCAGTAGATGGCGTTCAGGTAAGAGTCTGTATTACCCGATGCTGTCCGGTAAATGATGCATGTATTTAACATGTTGTTTTCTCTCCGTTTTCAGATGCGGCGTTTGAAGATGTGAAGAGTGAAAGAATAATGCCTCCGGTGGTAAATCAGGTAAGTCTATGGTGGTAAGAGAGATTGTATTTGTTGGCTCTTTCGGCTCACCTGGTTATTTCTTTTGTCCCCAGATGCCGGAGCCCGGCGAAGAAATGATGGAGGCAGCACCGGATCAAAAGATGCTGTGAGGACTGGTGAGTATGGTGCGGCACTGCAGCTGGTGATGTGACGCATGTAGAAAGAATGTCCTTTCCAGGTGCTGAGACGTGATGGTTCCGGAATCAGGTGAGAAACTGGAATAAAGTTTGTTTTCTAACCTTGCCTCTACCTTCCTTCCTCTCTAGGAGCTCCGGATTCAGGACGGGCGTGGTAGAGGTCTGGAAGCTGAGTTGCAGGCACAATGAGCGTTACGCTGCTGGATGCAGAATAACGCAAAGCGTGTGTTGCTGGTCGGGCGTGGTTTAAATAGCCTCAAAAGTAGTGCCAGGTAAGAAGTCCCTAGAACCACACCCGAGTAAAAAATAGTCCCTGTAGTAAAATAGTCCCTTTCAGGCTTCATGTTGGATTGGAGTCATTTGCAGCATGGTCTGCCTGAGGTAAGTAATAGCTATGAGCCTGGCACCTTTGGCGCCAGGACTGATTTCTACTATGAGCCTGGCGCCTAAGGCGCCAGGACTAAACCCAGATAGCCCCTAGCCGGGGCAGCTGAGGTTTTACTAAATGTCTAGATGCCTGCTCCCGGGGCTGACGGGCTTGGTCTGGATGCCTGGGGGTAGGCATCATGACACTTGATAGCATATGATTCTTGCTGACATTGTATTGATGTGAATTCTTGCAGTAGAATAATGGCGAACACCCAACAAGAAGGTTGGATCTTTTTGGTGATTTGTGAGCCATGATTATAGCACATTTTGACAATCAAGAAAATGAATTCCCCAAAAGCTCTGTGTTGCTTTTGACCATCAGCATTGCTTTTTCCAAGTGGTTTCAGGCTGCTTTGTGTATGGCCCAATGGTGGTTTTAGGCAGTGATCTCCTGTGCTCACTAAGATAGGCAAAAGTGGATGGCAGCCTATCTTTCAGATTTTTACTGCACATTTTTGGATGGTTTTGAGCGAGCAGCATGCTTTCCAATGGCCATTCTGATGCTTCTGCTGCCAGCAATGCCTAGTGATGTTGCAGGGCTTGGATGAGTGGGTTAAGACATCCCACAAGTCCCCCTCTTGCGTTGGCCATTGTACTTTCATCAATGGAACTTTGCAAGACTGGGATGTCCGCATCATCTCTCGGGATTCCACAAATGGCACAGTACAGCATCTTTTCCTCCATCAGGGGTGGATCGATCGGTTCTCCTCGCCAGTCCTGATGGGAGTATTGAGCGATACCCCGGGCCCTCGGATCTTTGCTCCCGGTCCCTGGTCATCCTCCTTGGTCAGTCTCCATGGTTTATTTACCATAGGATGACAAAGCAACAAGGCAACAACATATTCATAGACATTTCCCCACCACTATTAATGTAGTGGGGTGGCCATATACATTTTATGAATCAGGAGACATTTGCACTCTTATTATTGTATTTTATAGACTATATATGGAATATTTTAGGGTTGGAATTTTATTGATCTAGAGCGGCCCCCTCTGGGGTTCCAGAGGACTCCTCCAGTTGCTACAGAGTGTGCCTGGGGTGGCAACATTTTAGCTGATTAATATGGACCCACTTATCTTCCCCCTCTGCCAAACTGCCTTTGGGGATGCGGATCTTGTAGGCAACTGGTGAGATCTTGTCTACAATTTCAAAAGGTCCCTTCTAGGTAGGCAGAAATTTCCACAGTTTGGCCTGGTTACTTTGGAAATTGTATAGATAAATCCAGTCTCCTACATTGTATTCTTTCCTGGTAGTCTTCAAGTCATAGTGCGTCTTCATGCTATCCGCTGATCTTTCTAGATTTTGCTGAGCATAGGCAAAAGCATGTTGAAGGTGTTTTTTTAAATTTTGAACATACTCATGAGTTGTGGAGGCATTGATAAATGTCTGTTCTTGGGTCCTGTAAAGCAGATCATGGGGAAGCATCATCCTTCGTCCAGTCATCAACTCAAACGGTGACATTTTAGTTGCAGAGTAGATCAGAAGGAGTAGATCTGATGGCCATTAGGACAAGAGGTAATCGGATATCCCAACTTGGCCCAGAATCTGCCACAAACTTTTTTAAGATGCTCACAATGGTTTTGTTGTAACGTTCTACTACCCTACTATAGGCTAGCCGGTAAGCAATGTGTAGCTTCCTTTTAACCACAAGTATCTCCCACAGCTTTGTCATTACTTCACTGGTGAAATGGCTACCTCTGTCTGACTCAATCCTTTGGGGTAGTCCAAAACCCGAAAAGATGTGATTGATCATCAGGGAAGCTGCTGTTTCTGCCTTGCAGTTTGGGGCCGGGAGACATTCCACCCATTTAGTAAACAAGCATGTCACCGTCAACATGTACTTGTTCCCCCTAGAGGATCGAATCCCGTGCCCGATATAGTCGACTTGCAAATCTGACCATGATAGTGTCATCCCCCTCTTTTGGAGAGGCGCACAGTGTGTGAGGGATGTTGGCTGAAATTGTGCACACACAAGACACCCCTTCAAGTATTGGTCGAGGTCCTGCCCCATGTGTGGCCAGTATGCAATTTCTCTTAATTTCAAGTGTTGTATGAAACCCCCTATGACCGGCTGTGGCCACATCATGGGCCTGACTTAACATCAGGCTTCGGAATGAGGTAGGAACCACCCACTGATCATGGCCAGCTTGGGATTTCCTTACCAACAAACCGTCTTGGATTCGGAACATTTTTGGACATTTCATCAACACTCTGAGGTCCTCTTTCCCAATGTAATCAGTATCCGTAAGAGGAAAGTTCTCAGGGTTCTCAATGTGTTGGTAAAACTTACCAATTATCGGATCCCCTTTCAGAGCGTAATCAAATCAGCATCTGGGGTCTCCTTACTCCATTGTGCAGTTGAAGGATCATTGTGAGCATTTGTCTGGGACTAAGTGATAGCAGTGACCTGGATTTCACCCAACAGGGACTCGATCTCTATTAGATCCCCTTGGATGGCCCGGTTTTGCCCAGCTGATCAGCTAAGTCATTTCCAGTTTTGTCTGGTCCCTCTACTTTGGAATGACCCTTGATCTTTTTCCAGTAGATGGTCAACGCATTCAAGGTGACCAGATCATCAATATTTTGAATTAACTTCCCATGTTTCATAGGTTTGTTATTAGCAGATAGCATGCCTCTGGTTTTCCAATTAACCAGGTGCTCCACGAACCGGTTCCGTACATAATCCAAATCCGTTATTATGACCAGTTTGTGGAGTTGATGTTGGACAGCAGTGAGGATGGCTTGATGCACCGCCATCAACTCTGCCACTTGACTACTTCGGGACCAATCTTGTACCCAGGGAGGGTTCTGGGGACTCATTCACCCATGCATTCAATACGCCGGCCACAAGTTCTTTTTCCCGGCTGTTATCAACATGGTAAGAGCATCCATCCACATAGACAGTGGGCATTCCCTCACACTTGTCTTCTTCAAAGACTTTGTGTGGGGAATTAAGGTATGCTTCCATGTTGTCCTTGATTTTTAGACTTTCGTCCTCGAGACAGTTTTCTCTGGCACAATCATGCAAGTCAGCCAGACCTTCTTGTTTTGCCATATCTGACCTCCACAGGAAAGCCTTGCATTGACAGAATCCAGGAAGTAATTTGGGAATAGCTCACATTTCCGGCCTGGATTCTGTCACTTTGGAGATATTGCAGAGGCTGGTGTGGAATCTCCACTATGATGTGTTCCCCCTGGATAAACGGGCGGTAATTCTTCAATGCCCACACCCTTGCCAGGGGTGCCTTCTCACAATCGTTGAATTTTTCCTCCACAAAGGATAAAGTTTTACTCGCATAGGAGATTACTTTATTGACCTTGTCATGCTTTTGGTATAATATTGCAGTCAAGCATGTATTAGAGAACCCTGTCTCCAGGAAGAACTCGTTGTTTCTGACAGGGTAAGCTAGGCAAGGCGCTTGTGAGAGGCTTCTTTTGAGCTGTCTTACTGCCTCGGATTGTTCTGGACCCCATTCCCACTTGACCCCCCCCTTCAAAAGATGAATTAGGGGTCTGGTGATCTCTGCGTAGCCCTCAATGAACTTTCTGCTGTAATTAGTCAGTCCAAGGAGGCTCCTTAGTTTCCGCAGAGTTGTGGGGTCTTTCAGTTTCTGAAGTGCTTCCACTTTCTTTTCTTGGGGACAGAGACCCTGAGGAGTAATCTCATGCCCCAAGAATTTAACATGGGTTCTACACCATTGTGCTTTTTGAAAGGAAAGTTTTGCTTTGGTGGCCCTCAACTGTGTCAGAACATAACGGATCTCTGCCATGTGTTCCTCAACAGTTGAGCTTTTGAGGAGGACATCATCTACATAAGCCAGGTTACCCCTCTCACCCAGGTCTGGCATGGCCTTATGTAGGAAATTGTTGAACTCATTACCAGAGTTGAGGTATCCGAAGGGAGTCTGGGCCCATGTGTACTGCTGGCCCCCAAAGGTAAAAGCCAGCTTGTATTGGTCCTGCCTACTGACAGGCACAGTCCAGTATCCATTGGTCAGGTCTATTGCAGTGAATACCTGTGACCCCTGGATCTGGGCCAGCCCTTGGTCAATGTAGGGAAGAGGCCATCGGGAACTATGGACCCGTTTGTTGAGCTCCCTAAGGTTGGCGCATAGTCTCCACTGGCCGTTTGGCTTCAATATCCCCAGCACCGGATTATTGAAGATGCTGTGGACTGGACGGATTATCCCGCGGGACTGAAGGTTCTTAATTATTTCAGTAAGGGACTCCATTGATGTGAGAGGCAAGCGATATTGCTTCACAAACACTGGAGTCATGCCAGCATCCGTGGGAATTGTTGTTGTGTGGATGTCGGTGTGACCACAGTCATATGAGTCCACCACAAAGCGATCTTGAAAATCCAAGAAACTTGTTTCAGCTTTTGCTTCTACTCCAGAGTCACACAGGCATCGGGTAGGTTGACTCTCTCTTCAACCATCTGCCAGAAGCCTGGAAAGACTTCTGGTTTTGCTATCTCAGCGGCCTCCTCCAGCTGGGTAGCTTCAGGTGGGAAAGGCAGCCACCATGGACCTGGAAAATCACCTCATCCCTTCTGAAGTCACAAGTCACATCTTCCTTGCCATAAGGGCAGGAAGTGTACACCAGGAAGTTCCCCCCATGCCGGGTAAAGATCCTGCCTGGTGTTGTGTTGTCATCACTGTCACTGTGAAAATAGTCCTTGGGGATCTGTCCTAACAGTTCTTTTCCTAAATCAATGTAAAAATGTCGGTCATCAACCTCCATTCCAATAATGGTGCCTGCGGCTATAGTGATACTCTTTATGTCGCTGTATCTACCACTATTGGAATGGTGTCATGATCTATATTGACTAGCGGTGTTGGGTTTACCCCCAACCCTTGCTGTTGGAAATAAGCATTCAGATGTATATAAGCATCAGGGTTTTTAAATTGCTGTCCACTTTTAACTTTCATTTCCAGGGAGAATTGTTGGGTCCTTTCTGGGATGGTGACTTCTTCTCCATTCTAAATTTCAACTGCATAAGGCAGCAGTTGAGCTGACCTAAATGCTTTCTCTGGATCATCAAAGCCCATGGGATTATCCGCTAATCGGTACCAAGATTTGAAGTTTATTAGGTCCCAACTAATGGCAAAGCGATTGAGAATATCACTGCCTAAGTAAAAGGCAGCAGTGACGTCTCGCACGACCCAACAATTATGGACAATGCTCTTGTTGCCAATGGAGATTTTGAGCATACACCTGCTTGGCAGGAGATGTTTGGAATTGGGTGCTTCCAAATCCATTTCCCGTTTGTCTATCAGTTTGAATGTGGGAATTGCTGGTTCTTTTGGAAGTTGGCGGAACATGGCTTCGCTGATGAAGCTCTTACCATTGTTCACACACACTCTGGTGAGAACATAGTCATTCCCATCATTTAACTGAACAGAAATAGAGAGGACCCCCATCACCAGTCTGTTGTCATACTGCTATTACTGTCACGTCTGGAATTTGGTTGTTCTGGAAGTGAAATTCTACTTGGTCAGATTTTTGTTCAACCATGTGGCATGTTCCGTTTAGACTAACATGGTTGACACTCTGTTTCAATTTTATGGGTCGGCTAGTCTGGGTCCAGAGGACCTTGTTTACGCAATCTATTGGGGGTGACAGCCTTCTCGGGAGGTAATTCCCTAGTAAACAAGGGTGCCCTCTCGAGTCACTACTATGACCGGGTGTTTCACCTTGTGTCGCCCAATTTTATTGTCCAAATCCGCAGTCCCCTCGACGGGAATTTCCTTCCCGTCAATGTTCTGAAGTTGTCCAGGAAGAGAGGTGAGAGGAATTTGGTAATTCTCCCCCCTTCCTGAATTTAGTTCATCAAAGGCCTTTTTGGACAGAAGGGTAGCTTGGGATCCAGTGTCCGCCAGTGCCAAAATTGTACCCTGCCGCTGCACTAGAACCAGAGCATAGTATCTTCCCTCCTTCTCCGCAAGGGGGCACAGATAATGCATATTTTTGAACAACTGGTGGGCTAAATTTTTGGTTTTGGACATTGAGAGAGAAGAGATTTGGGCACAATTCTGTGGAGAGTCTTGGGAATCTGAAAGAAAAAGTTGGCAACTGGAGATACCCCTTTTGGAGTCAGTCACCAGGATGGGTTTGAACCAGGGGATTCAGGGGATTTTGATGCTGTTGGTTCTGGGATGAGATGATGCGCGGCGCTAGCTCAGTCCCCACATCTACTCAGTCTGGATGTGAATCCCTTGGGACCCATTTTTCTTTGGGAGGAGTTGCCCCATCTCTGAAGGAGAAGATCCTTTTCCCAGGATCCTCTGCGGATCCCTCTCCCTAAAATTGAAGATCTGCACCTCCTCCACAAAATGGGTCTATTTGGGTTCTTTGTTTCGCCTACCCCCTCTCAGCTCCTTGGGTGGCAGACTTTCAGGGGCAGAAGATTTTGTTTCTGGTTCCTGGGTTTCCAGGGGCTTTTTACAAGTGGGGAAGGAAGCTTCCTCCAAGGCTTTACACCCCCCTTCCCCTGGTGCCTCCTCCCTGGGAACGGTTGAGTTGTCGGGGTGCTGCCCCCGTCATTGTTCTGGAGCACCAGGTCCAGAGTTTGGGGCATTCTGTGCTGGCATGCCCATCTGATTGTTCTGCTGAGCCCTCAGCATGCGACCCAGATCCTGTGCCATATTTTTGACCTGGCGTTCTAACTGTGAAACCCGCTCAGGCTGATACTGGGTTCTGTTTTCTCCCCTGGGCTGATCCCGGGAAGGGTAGCTATCCCTTTTCTTGTAGTACCCCGGGCTGGGAAGATTTGGGTACCCCTCCACCCTTGGCCTCCCCTATCCCGGATTAGGTGGTCTGTGCTCAGGGAAGTTGGAAAAGAAGGATGGATGATTTTGGGGTTGGACATTTTGTGGATACCTGGGGAAAATGTTCTGCCCAGGATTTGGTGAATTTCTGCCCTCCTGGGGGAAGTTAGGAGGGAAGTTCCCTGGATTAGGTGCTTGGTTGGATCCCCCCTTGGGCTGGAGGAGTCCACACACAACCCAGGATGGGTTGCTTTCCCTTGTAGCGGGGACTCACTAGTCAGGTTGAGTGAGGGACTCCATTTGTGGGACTACCTCCTTGACTCCCTGTCTGTGACTGGCTCGAGGGCCTTTTGGGCTTGGAATTATTCTGTGCAGGCAAGTTTTTAGGCCCCCCCATCTCCAAATCCAAAATGGGGGCAACCTTTACCTCTGCCACCTTGGCAGCAGCAGGGCTGCTGGTCGGTTTGGGGTTCTTCTGAGCATTATTTCTATTTTCTATGGGCTTTTGCACCTCATAGATTCGGGTGGCCTGTTCAATGACCCAGTCCAGTTACCTTTTCTCATGAAAATCTCTCACTAGCTGGGTCATGATGTATTTGGGTAAAGCTTGGAAAAAAGCATTTACAAATTCTTTACTGTCCGTGCGCACCCTTTTGGTAGTCTGCGCAAAGGCACGCTTCAACTCCTGCACAGATTCTTATGGGGCCTGATACTCCCCACATTGAAAATTGTAGGCTGCCTAGCGAGCCTCTTGGGGATATCTATGAAGAGAAAAGTGCTTTAAGATGGCCGCCCGATATGTGGACCCTCTTGCATGATTTTGATCCCCCAGCCCCGCAAAGAAACTGGAGTATTCTGGGGAGAATGTCCATTTTACGTACTGAATGCAGCTACTGCTGTCTTTCAAATGGAAAGTCTCCATCATTTGCTCAAAGAGCTCCAAGTGTTCCCAAACAGAATACTTGGAGTTCTTATGATAAGGAGTGATGACGCTCCTTATTGCTTTGATCTGTTTTAAGGGGTCCTTAAGCAAGGCCCTTTTTGCCTTATTGGCCTTCTTGGTTCGGGTAACCCTGGTTCATTCATCCTCTGACTAAGAGGCACTGCTCACAGAGGTGTCCATCTGATCTTCCAGGTTTTCCCGGATTCTGCAAGTCTAGGAATGGCTGGCAGTATGTGGGGACTTAGTCTCCTGTGTCCTGGGACGCTCAGAGGAGTCTTCTGATTCCTCCTTGCTCCCAGGATTTGATGGGTACCCACCACTGACCTAACAGGGCAGAGGATTTCAGGATGCCCTTAGTGGGCATACTCTCCTGTAGTTCCCAACTAAACTTCACAGTACTTGGGTGCCCATACCCAGATGCCCACCCATCCATTTCTGGGAGGTACTGGCCTATGAGCCCCATACTTCTGGCTGGATAGTAATCTGCCATCCCCGTGGCCCTGGGCTCATGTGCGTCAGGGGCCATGGGGGTGGCAGAGTCCAGGGACTGGGAGAGATGAAGGCCTCTGGTACTAGGGCTCCTGAGGTTATGCTCAGGTGTTTCCCTTTCCCAGCGAACCTCATCTCTATCAGCACTTGCTCCCTGTTGCCATGCAAGAGCCTGTGCTTTCAGTTCCTCAATCAAGGCCTTACTAGACTCTATCAGTCTCTCCTGCATGGCTACCTGTTGCTGGAGCCTATCATTGTGCTGATAGAGAGCCTCATTTGCCCTCTGTGCTTCCTGGTTGGTCCTGGAGTACTGGGTCAGTCTTTGCTGCAGGAGGGTTACCTCCTGAGTCCCGTACCTACTGGCCTGCTCCTTTCTTGCCAGAGCATCTTCCACCCTCCCGGTGTGCTCCAACAAGTTTTGATGCTCTTTTTGGAGGTCACCCAGTCCCTGGAGGGCCAGGTGATTTTCTTCCAGTTTCCTTTTTAAGTGGCAGACTTCCTGGTCTAAGGTATCCCATTCCTGAGGAACAGCCTGCCTCTGTGCCACCAGGTCGTCCCTCTACCTTTGGAGGGAACCAGATTTCTGGCGCTTTTCATCAAACTCTGCCTGGGTGTCCAGGTCTTTCAAAATCAGCTTATTGCTCTCTGCCTTCACTCTATATAGATGGCTCTGCAGGGTGGCTACCTGCACTGTGCATGCCCTATTGAAATACAGTTGTTGCTCCAGCTTTTTCTGGCTCTGCAGTAGGGAGTCCAAACCTTCTTGATACTCATTCTGCAAGGCCAGAATTCTGGTATCTTGGTCTGCCCTTTCCTGTTACAGGATACCCATGTCCTCTTTTATTTTAATTAGATACTGCCTACTATCATTTTCTGACTCCTGGCTCCTCTGCAGCCTCTGCTCAGAAGAGTCCAGATCAGATTGGGCCTTCTCTTATGCCAACAGTTGACAACTTGCCAGATCTTGGCCATTAGCAAATTTGTCCTGTATGGCTTCCATATATAAATATAAATATGCCGCTACCCTGGCAATCTTGCTGTGCTCATCCTTGACCTTTGGGGCCATATATAGTTCACTCAGGGCCACATGTAAGGGACCCTGATCTCTCCAGATATCTAACCAGTTGCAGTGACCTGTTGTGTGATCGCCTGCAACCATGCATTCTGGTCCTGCTCAGTCCATTCACCTCTCACAAATAACTTATGCAAAAGGTGCTCTCTAGCTATCTTGATATCTACCAATGTCGTCATTCTGGAAATTGATTTCCTTCCTGACTTACAGAAGTTTGTTATTTTATTTTGCAGAACAGACCTTTCCTGAGAGCGTTCCTTTTTGAGGGGTGCTTTTCCAGAGTAACACAGCATGGTAGCCCAACAGGATTTATGTATCCTATTAGTTAGCACACTGTATTAAGCTGCACAACTGGTAGATCTAATCCAGAATCCACGGCTACCGATCCCCCAATCAGTAAGTGACTTCAATTCAGCACTCCAACTAAGTCAATGCTTAGGATGGGATGCCCAATGGAAGCCCTTATTTATATATTTTTTTATGTCAAATTCCTTAAATCTGGATGATGAACCCTTATATATCGCCCCTCTCTTTGTATCGCCCGACGTCACTGAGCCAAGAAGTAGGATCGTTCTTCAAATAAATCTTTTAATTTGCAAAACAAACCTACTTCTTGGCTCAGTGAGGTCAGGGAGATTCAAAGAGAGGGGCGTTATATAAGGGTTCATCATCCAGATGTAAGGAACTTTGACATAAAAAAATATATAAATAAGGGCTTCCATTGGGCATCCCATCCTAAGCATTGACTTAGTTGGAGTGCTGAATTGAAGTCACTTACACTATAGAGCAGTAAATCAGATCACAGTGAAGAATAGATACCCGTTACCACTTGTCCCAGAACTCTTGGGTGAGGTCAAAAACTCTCAGATCTACACCAAAGTGGACTTACGAGGGGCCTACCACCTTGTAAGGGTCAAAGAAGGAGACGATTGGAAGACAGTGTTCCGTGCTAAATATGGTCTCTACGAATATCATGTGATGCCCTTTGGGTTATTTAATGCCCCGCGGCATTCCAGTTGTTTATGAACGACGTTCTCCGTGAATTACTGGACGTTTGCGCACTTGTCTATATTGATGACATTCTCATCTATTCAACTTCCAAAGAAGAGCATATTGGTCCTGTTCGGGCAGTGTTAGAAAAGCTTTGGCAACATCTACTATTTGCCAAGTTGGAGAAGTGTTTTTTCCATGTAACAGAGGTTGAATTTCTTGGCTTTATTCTCACTCCACGAGGCATTTGCATGGATACACGCAAAGTGGACACTATCCTCCAATGGCCCTCACCGACGTCTACAAAAGGAGTACAAAGTGTGCTGGATTCACCAAATTCTATCATCAGTTCATACCTGGTTTCTCTTAGATCGTCCATCCTATTATCTTTCTGCTACGAATAAACAAACAATTCTGCTGGTCTCCAGAGGCTGTGGAAGCCTTTCAGAAACTAAAACAAGCATTTACCAGAGCACCCGTACTACGACACCCGCAACCAGATTTGCAGTATGGGGTTGAAACTGATGCCTCTAACAGCAATGGGAGCTTTATTGTCCCAAGGGAACCCGGAAACCGGACAATTGCACCCTGTGTCATTCTGGTCCCGTAAGATTTCTCCTCCCGAATTAAACTATGCAATCCCTGACAAAGAATTGCTAGCAATGAAGGCAGCATTTAAAGCATGGAGACAATATCTTCAAGGAGTCAGACATACAGTCACGGTCATCACGGATCACCGCAACCTACAATACTTAAAGTCTGCTAAAGCGCAATCTTCGCGCCAACTTCGTTGGGCCCTCTTCTTTGCAGAATACGACTTCGTTATTACCTATAGGCCAGGAGTTCATAATGGGAAAGCGGATGCCCTCTCCCGCATGAGTGAGGAAAAGGAAGCTTTCACGACACTAGTCCCTGTGGCTATCATTCCTGAAGAGCAGATCCACAATATGATTGTTACAGCAACCTGTCTGGACGATCTACATTCTAATTTGCGATGCCAGATGAATCAATCTGCCCAACAGGAATGGCCTCAAAAAGGAGACTGATACACCATTAAAGACAAATCTACCCTACTTCAAGGGTGATTGTACATTTCGGATAAGAAACTACAAACCAGATCATTACCAACTATCATGATTCCTTGGTGGAAGGACATCCAGGAATAGCAAAAACTCAAGCTAAGGTAAAAAAACACTTTTGGTGGTGGCCCACTTAGAGGAAGGACATCATCCACTTCATTACGATCTGTGGTGTTTGTGCCCAACACAAATCTCAAAATCAAAACCTCACCGGTTTAACCTCACCGGTTTACTACGTCTGTTGATGATACCACCAGCACCTCGGCACACTCTGTCCATGGATTTTATTACAGATCTCCCTTCCTGCAACGGTTACAACACCATCTTGGCTGTTGTGGATTTGTTCTCCAAAATGGCCCACTTCATTTCTTTGAAATGACTCTCCACCGCTGTGGCTCTCGAAACAGTGTTTCTAGAACAGATTGTGCGACTGCACGGGTTCCCATCAGTATTGATATCGGATCGTGGAACCCAATTCGTATCAGCATTCTGGAGACAGTGTTGTAAAATTGCCAAAATCGACCTTCGTTTATCCACAAGTCACCTACCCCAAACCGAGGGTCAGGGCGAAC
The DNA here is from genome assembly GCF_040938575.1 of Ambystoma mexicanum. NCBI lineage: Eukaryota > Metazoa > Chordata > Amphibia > Caudata > Ambystomatidae > Ambystoma > Ambystoma mexicanum. Next base: position 1,333,905,635 of record NC_090924.1, read on the forward strand.
GAACCAACCAGACCCTAGAGCCGTATTTAAGATGCATGTTACACCAATCTGAAGACTCCTGGAAAGACATCCTCTGGTTGGTGGAGTATGCATACAACAATTCCATTCACACTAGTACAGAGCATTCATTTTATACTGTATACGGAAGATACCCACGGACATCTGGTTTTGATCCACTCGATACATCAGAAAAGAAGAGACAGAAAAGGTTTGATGATCAACATCGAAGAGAAGCTGTTAGTTACCAAATTGGAGACAAAGTCTGGTTGGCATCAAAGAACATTCCTCTGAAAGGACCAAGAGCTTTCCACCCAGATACTCGGGGCCCCACACAATCAAGGCCATAATCAATCTTACAGCCATGAAATTGGAGTTGCCATCCAACATGCGCATTCATCCGGTATTTCACGTTTCACTTCTAAAACCAATGGAACCAGGTACACGCATCAGCATTCCAACAGATCCTGAGATAATTGAGGGGGAGCCAGAATACAAAGTCAAAACTATCCTATACTCTAAGGTAGTCTGATACAAATTATACTACCTCATAGACTGGAAAGTAAATGGGCCTCAAGACCGAACCTGGGAAACCAGTGAACATATCCATATCCCCGGATTGGTTAGGCAGTTCCATCACAACAACCCCACCAAACCAGGACCAGGAGGAGAACCACTCTTGGGAGGGGCCTTGAGGGGGAGTGCCCAGGATCACAGGAGCGGTACCATCAGGTGGAGGGAGCAAGGGGTACCATGGTTCATGCACGTCCCTTTGGGACGTTTATACATGGTGGGCCCGGTGGCCTCAGTCCTGGCACCTTTGGAGGCAGGCTCATGGAAGAACATAAGCAAGACTCTCTTTATTATGGGCAGGAGTGCTTGACAAAGGAGCAAGACTCTCTTTATTACGGGCAGGAGTGCTTGAAAAAGGAGCAAAACTCTTTTATTATGGACAGGAGTGCTTGAAACAGGAGCAAGACTCTTTTATTATGGGCAGGAGTTCTTTCAAGAACTTTCCACTTGTGTGTAACCAGTCCGGGTGTGGCCTTCTATCTTCAGCTGCACGTGAAATCCAAGGATTGGCAGGATGTGGCCAGCAGGACTGAGCTAGTGGGCGTGGCCTTAAGAGCTCAGCTATAAAAGCCAGCCCAACCCCAAGGCACACACTTCACGTTAATCTGTATTCTCAAGCAGCGTAACGCTCACCGCCGCCTGGGTTAATCAGAACTTACCTGGGATTCCAGTCTCCTGTTCCTACGCTTACCTCCTGGAGTCAGCTTACACCTGCATCCATCTCTGCTAAGCCTGGCATCCATTCTTCATCTTCCAGATTGCAGGACATCAATTCTGGGCACGACATCTTCTTGATCTCTGGCATGCAGAACACAAGCTCCTGGCACCGCCGCACAACATCATCTTCATCTCCGGCATGCAGAACTCCAGCGTTGGACTCCGCAGCACGACAACTTCATTTTCCACAAAGGCGGACCCTGTAAAAGGACAAAAAACAAGGCTAGAAATACGAACCTGCAGTTCAAAGTCGCGTTTGCTAAAATACTTTGTGCTGTCCATACAAGCACACTTACCTGCTGCCGGTACGCCGCGGAATCCTCCGCTCCTCATCTGGAGCTACTTCAGGCTCTGTTGCCCTGCTGGACCGCAATCACACCTATGTGGGGAGAAAGATAGACACTATTACAGAGCGGTCAACAGCTTAAGAAGAAGACAATATCAATACTTCACGACCAACAAAAAACAGAAAGACACTTAGCAAAAAGGCGTGGTATCGTCGCAGCTAGACTGGACACCACGTATAAAGGATCAGTGAAGGCACTCGGTCCTCATTCTACATGTGCCCCTGCCAGAAGTAGCAGGACACAGAGTTCCCCCTTAATAATCTACAGGTGAGCTTTAATGGAACAATGCATGCTCACCACACAATGGGAGGAAGGTGTTGAGAGGGAACTCGTTCGCAGGCCAGTAAACTTATGTCCTTTCATATCTATGCAGGAGCAGGGTTCCAATACATCGCAGCAGCCCACATACTATTTGCAGTGGGAAGAAGCAGATTGGGCTGTCCTGCTTCCTGGGAGGGCTGCAACCGTGCCCCAACGTCCCAGCAGAGACCAGGTGAGCGTAACAGCTGCTCTTGTAGTGAATGGGTGTGTTCTTTGATTCCTGTTTTAGTACAGGTATACATGTCTTCAATGCAGCCCCTGTAATGTACAGACATGGCTGTCACTGCAGCTGTCAAAAGTGTACTTGTGTCCTCTGAACCTGCTCTTTGCCACTGGTAGAACAGGCACTGCAAATCAGGATACTGATGCAGCAGGGCACAGATACACACTATGGTTTTAGTATGGACCTTATGAAAGAGGAATCTGATCTTCAGATTTCCCTTTCAGTGATGGAATTGGCTGTATCATTTCATAACTTAATACAAATTAAAAATGCTTGCCAGATGGCAATTCCTCACAGGTTCTCCCCAAACAAAGTTTGTAACATTTCCTTGAACATCCTGGTCTCCTCCAGGGACGTATAAATCAATAAATCAATGCCCAGAGGAGTGGTCAACACTGGTTCAAAAACCTACTATTAATAAATCCTTAACCTTCTTGGTACACCAAGCTAAAACAGAAATGTTTCAATTCTTGGCCAAGCAATTCATTTATAAAACCTGTTCTGCAATGTCCAGCCCTGGTCTTACAAGATAGAGAAACATATTTCTCCTGGGAAGACTCTTTCAGGGTTTGCTCAAAGTCTGGACCCATATTTAGTCATCCTGCTTTCAATCGGTCACTCTAGACTTCTCCCAGTTTCTGATTTATCAGACTTCTTTTCAATTTGGCCTCTTTATCTTCCATCTTGTACTGGTTGTGTCTCCAGCAGTCCTCTCTGCATGTTTGAGTTTGTCACTAATCTCTGACAATCACTATACCAAATAGGCGTCTCATAGACCCTAGTATTCAGGAAAGGTCTCTACCTAACATCAACATACTCTGAATTCTCATGCTCAGGGCTCTGACTAGTTTGGAGGGCCTCCCATGAGTCTCTGGTGCAAGATTCAGCCTACAGTTCTCAGCATTCACTGGTGTAGGTCTCTCAAGGCACTAGCTTTCACTATCAACTTGATCAGGTCTCCCCCTTTTTTTTGTTTCTTAACTTTCACTTGTTTATGAGACCTTGTTTTGCAGCATTCACTTGGTCAGGTCTCTCCCAAGACATTGCTCACAGCATTCACCTGTACAGGCCTTTCAATAGACCATGGCTGTGTTTGCATTTTATTATGCAGGTTTCTAATAGACCTCAGGTATTTTAGGATCTCCGTCATTCACTGGATAGGTCTTTCCCAGATCGTTGTCTCACCCAGCATTTGATTCTAGCAGTCTCTCATAGACCTCTGATTTAATCATTATTCATTCCACTTCCTAGAAATATGATTTCTCTGTTTCTGGTCTAAATGCTGTGCCCCCAGAAGCTTTAACAAAAAAGGTTGCGCATTTGCGGATGGGTCTCTGATCACCTAAACACAAAGAATGCCCACCTCTTAAGAAGTGTGTGCACATTTGTCCGTAAAGCAAGTTTATTGTACAAACGGCTGGGAGGAGCTAGATGATGCTGTGGAGGCAAACTAACCCGAGTCTTCCGGAACCACACAAGTTTCACATTTCTTATATTTTGCAACAGTTAAAACACTCCCACATATTTTATTACAAATCATCCCCCACACATGATTCGTCAAACCTATACAAAGGAATGTAATCTCCTTTAATTCCCACGGTCGCATTGGGTACATGTATTCAACTACCATCCCCTATCAACATATTTTTGCATCAGCTCATATTTACAGTACACCCCTTTTGGGGATCTTTCAGTGGTATGTCATGATGTTGTCCACTAGTTACACATTCACACAACAAACATGATTAATTACAAGTTACAACTGGTCAGAGACCTCTAACCTTGAGCGTGATTCACATAGTTTTTGCAAAGACACTTGAACAATAGGACAAGGTGAAAAAATAAACAAATTACCTTTGAACTGGCAATAAATATCTTATCCACCCAGACTTGATGGCGTCCTTCTTTCATACTAATCTACACAACTTCCAATTCTGCATGCATGGACTCTGTGCACATCCTGAGGACCTGATCAAAACCCATAAACAATCCGACCACTCTCCCCTTAAGCGTCCCTTGCACTGGTTTTCTAACTCGGTCACAATCTAAGTACCAGACGGCCGGATTTTCCTGGACAATGAATAACAGGCTCCCATGAACTTAAAACATTGCATCTCCTCTCCACAATAGTACCAAGTTGTAAAAACCAGATTCTGGCTATAACTGGGAATATTATATCGCAACCGCCCGCTGCCCTTCATCAGCCTTTAACCTTGCTTAACCAGTTTTCCCAGTCACATAGAGGTCAACTCGCCACCCCAGAGTTTTGGGCCAGCACAATTCCTAGCTTCGCAAGGGCTTGCAGCATACAGATTTGTATATTCAACATGTACCCCAACTGTCTCAAACACATGTCCTTACAGACCCCAATGCATGTATGTATTTAGATGTATGATCAAGACTACCGCTTCCTCTCACAGTGATTTCTACATTGCAAATCTCCTATCTCGCTGGAGCATATGAAGCTTTGTGCTGCCCAACTTTAGGCACTACACAAAGTATCACTAAAAGTAACACATATCTGTACCTTATTAACTACTTTAAATTTATGGTAATTTGCAAAATTGCAAAATTGCATCAGCATCGTCGTTCCGCCAGTTAGAAATATGGTGCATGCAACACAAACATTTCTTTCTTGTCTAGTTACCCTCAACTCTTTGCTCACACCTCCAAAGTCAATATCTATCACCTTATTCCTTTCTGCTAATGACTCTGCTCACTGCTTTCCCTCTAAAATCTCTAAAGATTGTGACACTCACACAGCCCTCCTCTCCCCCCCACTCCAACCTTTCTTCTGTCCACCAATCCCACCCATCTTCTACTCTTAACTACTTCTCCCCTGCTTCTCCTATTGAATTAGCACCCATCTTTGCAAATCTCTTCCCATCGTCTTTGCCTAATGAACCCTTGTTCTCAGAATTAGTCAAAGACTTAGCCTCAATTACTTTCCCGTATGCCTCTGAGGCCTCGCAGGCCTCCAACCTCCCTCTCTCTGCTAGACTCTACCCTTCCTCCTTCAAATCTGTGCCCTATTGAAGAAGCCCTCTGCTGACCAAAACATCCCAGAAAACTGTTACTGAGTTTATCTCTGTCTCCATTATGCAAATGTACTTGAGTGGGTGGTCTTTAATGGATGACTAGGTACAATGGTGATCCATTTCAATTTGCCTTCCATGGTAAACACTCTGATGAGACTGCACCCATGTATGCCTCCAGTGTTCTCACTAATGCTCACCATTTCAGAGTCTCTTTTATGCTCATACTTTTGGATCTTTCTGTCACTTTTGACACTGTTGACCACTCCTCTCTCCTCCTCATTCTCTGGGACTTTGGGGTTAGCAAATCTGCTCTTGTCTCAATTGCCTTCTACCTGGAAGTTTGATCCTTTAACATCTATAGGAACTTGCAAACCACCGACCACACTCTCTCCCTGTGGGTGTCCCCAAAGGATCAGTCCTGGGACCTCCGCTCTTCACCTTCTATTTCTCTGCCCAAGGAAGTCTTAACTCATCCTTAGGCATTCAATTTCATATTTTTGCTGATTTTAGTTTAATTGTATTTTATTGAGCATTTTTAAGGTGCTTATACCTCAAGCAAATTGTGTTTCAAAGCGCCCACAGGGCAAAGGGAAGGGAGCACGGGCAACATCAAGACAATGGAATACACCAAATGCAGAAAAAGTAGTCCTTATAGGCCTTGTGAACATTTGTATCATGCACATGCAGAGAGAGAAGGGACAGGGGAATGGGGTAAGTGCTAGAGGATCCACAGAGGAGTAAAGTGCCAGGGAAGTAGTGGCAAGGCAAAAGGTAAGTGTGAGAGATGGTTGCTAAAACAAGAGGTAAGTGCCAGGCAGTGACTGCTGGATGGAAGAGGGGTCACCATCCCATCAACAAGTGCAGGCCCATGGGGCTGTACAGGCTGAGTGGTGCCCAGAAGCAAGTGCAGTGGTAGGGGGATACTGCGAGCGATCAGACAGAAGGACAGGACCCAGAAGGACACATACGGGCCCATGCTGCCAATCACAGCTACTGTGGGGCTTAGCACAGGAGGGAGAGAGGGATGAAGGGGGAAAAGCGGAACGTATTGAGGTGCTTGTGAAACATTTGGAGATCCAGCTCAAGACAGATTGAAAGGGGGAGGCTGTTTGAGAGAAGGGAGCCAGCTAAAGAGAGGGAACGTCCACCTGCTCTCTGCTTGGAGAAGCGCTTGACAAGCACAGAGTTGGAGCCAGTGGATCACAGGGATCTGGAAGGAGAATATTTGGTGAGAGAAATTTGCAAATCGGGTGGTCCCTGGCCCCAAACAGCCTTATGAATGATGCAGAAGGACTTACATTTCATCCTTGCAGCAACCGGGAATCAGTGGAGAGAATTGGGACTGTGGAGATACAGAACCTGGGCTTAAGGCCAAGGATAAGTCTTGCGGCCCTATTCTGGATTAGCTGGAGAGGACATATACAAGATGAAGGTAGAATAAGGAAGAGGCTGTTACTGTTGTCCAGCCTGGAGAGTACCAGAGCTCTGGTGACATTGAGCTTCTGGGGCAAAGTGAGGAAAGGGAGGATGCGCCTGATGCAGCAGAGTTAGAAATGGGCCTTCTTGACAAGGTCCAAGATATGATGAATGAAGGAGAGAGAGGAGTGGACGATAACTTCCAGGCTTTTGTTCTAAGAGGAAGGTTAGTGGACAGTGCCCATTCAGGGTGGGCAGATTGAGAGGAGAAAAGAGGGAACAGGAGCCTTGATAGGATGAATCTCAGTGTTGCTGGCTTTAAAACAGAGGTCATTTGAGGTACACAATGACTGGATAGCCAAAGAGCAGTCAGGAATGACAGAGGAGGTCAGGAGAGATGCAAAGGGTGTAGTCAGAGGAAGAGTTGGGTGTTGTCTGCATAACACTGGAAGTATGGTGAGAAAGTGGAGGTTAGGTGAGTGAGGGGAGCGAGATAGATGTTAAAGAGCCAGGGCGAAAGGTTAGAGCCTGGCAGAATGCCACCGGTGGGGATAGAAATGGGAGAGGCAAAAGAACCCTGTACAACCTGGGAGAGAAATCTGTGAGGAATAAGGTCAGACAGTCCACAGCCCACCCCGAGACATCAAGGGTATCGTGGAGCTGTTTTGTGCGGATGGAGTGGTTAATCATGTCAAAAGCAGAGGAGAAAACAAGTAGAATGAGAACAGAAGGTGAGATGGTGTCTAGAGATGTGAGCAATTCTTCACATGTGTTGGAGAGCAATTTCAGTGCCTCAGATTGCGCAGAATCCCGATTGATGGTCATCCAAGCAACCACCAAGCTCAGTACTCTGGGTGAGTTGGGGTAAGACCGACTTCTCCAGGAGTTTCCCAAGGAAGGGAGTGAGAAAGATGGGGCAGTTGTTAGATAAACATGAGGGGTCGGCCGAAGGCTTTTTCAGAAGGGGGCGCACAAGAGAGTGCTTGATAACGCTCAAATAATGTTCTCCTTTCCTTCCTTCACCCCAGTATTCTCAAAATACATTATAACCTGTTTTACTTCAATTCATCACTGGAAGGCTGTCTGTTTTCTCATGCTGACCTTTTCAAAAACTGAATTCCTCTTTCTCTGGGCTTGCAATGCCATTGCTCCCCTCCCCACTCCTATCTCCTTCCCGTATGAACCTCTTGCTCCCTCACCCAAGTACTCCTCATTAGTTTGAAGCACCTGCCCCGTTAGATTAATGTTACCTTTTTAAGTCTCCAGTTTTCTTATGTAAGTAATTTTTCTGTTGTTTTTCTTTTGTCCCCGATGTATGTCCCACTTTCTTACACCCTCCAAAACCGGCTCACCACTTGTTCTCATCTTTGTGCTTTTGTATAGACATCCTTTGTAGGGATTCCTCCATCATTTGTTATTGTGTTATTGCAAATCATTAATGACCGAAATCGACATCCCTGTTCTTCGAATAAATACAATACAAATGCATTTCTCTGATATTCAGTGTAGGTGCCATCAAAGCGGTTGCTCTAAAGGCACCGTTTGGCTGGTACCAGAAGGTGGGTATTCTGCTTTTGATTGGCCATTAGGAACGGCTTGTGTTAATGATTGTTCTGGGAATGAGGATGTACCTCTCTCAATGTGAGCCTTAGGATTATGATCCAGATTGCAAGGCAGGATTGATTCATCAGTGCAAGGAGTGGACTGTTCCACAGGTGTTCACTGTATTGGTGTGACTTGCTGATCATTTAGGACTCTGGGATTATCTAAGTGTTTCCAAGCAGAGTATGAGGGGATTTTATTCCTGATGATGTTTTTTGCTATGTGTAGTAGTTGGGAATTTAGGTTGATTTAGTTAAGGTTTTCGTGGAGGACTTTGGATATGATCCTGCGGTTACTGTATTTATTTGTATTTATACTGCACTTTCACCAAATCCCCATTCCAAATTTAAAAGAACAACAGTACAATCATGCTATGAAAATCTGAGTCAAATCATGACGCAGAGGACATGGATAGAAGGTAGGACTTTAAGCGGGTGTGAAAAAAGACAGCAAGTAGAATAAGAGTGAATTAAGAGCGGGAGAGAGTTCCAATGGAGAGGAGCAGGAAGGGAAAAGGAACAAAAACGAGAAGATGCACAAGGTGGTCTGGGATCAGCCACATGCTAAGTGGATTAGGACCAAAGAGTTTGGGCATGTGAGTAGAAAGAAACAAGAGAGGCAAGATAAGGAGGAGCGAGACCATGGAGGCATTTGAATACAATAGAGAGAACGTTGAACAAGAGACAGAACTCAAAAGAAAGAAAAGCAGCAATAGAAAATGCAGATGAAATAGGTGATCGAGGGGATAGCCCAAAAAGTGGACAGAAAGCAGAATATCAGATAGCACAAAGAGGGGAAAGACGGGTAGTAGGTAAACCAATCAGAAGAGAAGAACAGTAATCAATGCGCGAAAGGTTTAGAGCAAAGATAAGGCGTTTGGTAGCGTGAAATGAAAGAAACGGATGAGCCCGGCGTAGAATAAAGAGTGACAGTTGTGGACAGTAAGCAAAATATGAGAAGAGTAGGAGAGAGAGGAGTCAAAGAGAACCTCTAAGTTACAGGCAGAAGAGGAAAAGGGAAGCTTGGCAGGAAGGTAAAGAAGATAGGAAGGGGGGAGGAAGAGAAGATGAGAGGATGGAGTAATACAAATTAAATCCATTTTAGATGGATTTAAATAAAGAAAGTGAGAATTCATCCAAGCTTGGGTGGAGGAAAAACAAGCATAGACTTTAAAGTGACGTGATCCGTGAATTCAGAAACAGAAAAAAAGATTTGAGAGTCATCAGCATAGAAATAATAGCAAAGATTAAACGAGGAGATGAGTGAGGCTAGAGAAATAGTATATAGTGGAAATACAAGAGGACCAGGGACAGCGCCTCGGGGGAATTTCATGCAGAAGAATATTGGGAGGAGAGAACTGGCCCATCCAGGGCACAGAATAGGGGCGAGCAGAAAGATAAGATTTTAACCAAGCAAGAGAAGTGTATGTGACAACACGGATACGTCTCTCATCCATAGATTTGTCAAGTATTCTCATACTCTTAGAGGGTGCAACTGTCTTTATAAAAGTTCAAACAATCTGTATGCATCACTCACTACTTCTCAATCGTGTTACCAAAAACCCCTGGCGCATGTGAGTGTAATAACAATACAAAGGGAAGAATGCCCAAAACCTGCGTGCACACACGTCGCTAAGTATGCAACATTGAGCAGAACTTGCGAAAGATTGCCTTGTATTTTGAGGTTTGATGTTAAGATTAAAATCTGAATCTACAGACATTGATGTTTGCATATGATCATAGTAAGAATCTACACAGTGTTCTCATGAAAAGCAGCACAGATTTAATATCAAGTCAATACCTATTGGTGACCTCAAAGACAGTCCCTGGGCCTCATTCCAAGTTTGGAGGTAGCCATGGCGCTATTCCAACCTGTGCGGACCCGGTAAGTCCCCATTCAACCAACCCTTCCCCATTCCCATTGAGCCCCCACAGGGTGGTAAGCGTTTAACGGCACTGGTCTCCTTACCGGTGACCGTTATCCCTTACTGCCCAAGTCGGAATGAGGCCCGCTGTCTCAATTGTAATAAATATAAATGTAATGGTTTATTTGCGGACCCGGGATCGAACTTGTGTCATTTTGCTTCCGAAGACGAGCGCTTTGCCCCTGAGCTATTCCCCCGAGACTACAATGCTTTGAAAAGCAATATCGTATCTTCTCGCCATGCAGAAAAGAGTATTGTTGTATGCCGTAATACTACATGGGACACAGTCAGCATGAGCTACACTATCAGATGCCACTGTGGGATGTATTATGCTGCTCAGACTAATATAGAAATGGGTTGCACAGCGGTCCGACATCAGGCTGAAAAATGGTAGGTCATTTGCAGGATTTTTCAAGGAATTGGTGCAACAATTCAGCCCGATCTGATTTAAAATACTGGAGGCTGTTTCAAAATTGAACAGAGGGAGACATATTACCAAACACAGAAAGAATGCTTTTGGAATGATCATTTGGCTGCTCTTTCACTTCATGAGTTTAATAATCAATGGAATTTCCAGTGTTTTAAATAAGAAGTTACTAGGAGCACCATTGATATATATTTTTTAAATGTAAGCAAGAGTGTGGCTGGGAGCCCCACTAATTTGAAGGAGCATGGGTCAAATAGCCTGTTCTGTGGGATTTCTCCCACTCAGAGCGATCTACAACCACTGCACGCCTCTCAGAGGAGAAATATCCTTTTGCATATCAGTCTGGTCCCTCCTTCAAGGGCAGTCCAGCACCCAAACGCTAGGCAATTCTCCTCTCAACAAGCGTACCATCTGCAAGCCCAGGCACACGTTTCGGCCTTGTTGGATCCCCTCACTAAGGTGAAGCTCTGCCTCTCTGAGCACAGTGAGCAAAGGGTCCTAACCAGTGCTCGACAAATCTGGGGGGAAACCACTGGAGCCCCTGGCCACCCCCAATACCACCACCAAGTCTTTTCCCAGATGAGCCCAGACTGTGTGTTACTAGATCACAACCAAAGTCAAAGGTTTGGCACCACTCCACACAGAATAACCAGCAACCAAATCCCATGGCAGATAGCACTGACTTGACCAAACCTGACTACAGTCTTGGCATTACATATCATGCCCTGTTATTTTCTAGAACCCATACGTTCCTGTGGCTTATGGGAAAATCTGTTCACTGCTGGGAAGGACCCGGCTGATCATTTTCTCTTGCAAAGCAGTATTGGAATCGTGCAAACAAAGTTACAGTTACAGTGCAGCCGGTTACTACAGACGTGGGAGAAATGGTCCACTTCACAATAAACATTTGGGCCCGTGCTCAGAGCATTGACTAAATGGTGTTTGCAACACGCTGAGTGGACCTTTCCTTCCTCTAACATCCAAGTGGGATCCTGAAGTAGTTCAAGGGGCAGAAATCATGTGCAATGTGTTACTGGGTGATGAGTTGCATAAAAAGGGATTCAGGCTAGAATGGGAGCTGACTAGTAGAAGGCGGAGGAGGTGGATGGACAATTACTAAGTTCTTTAGTGCAGCAGACAATGGGCCACATTACACGGATGGCGGTAGGGATTTACCTGTACCAGTAAAATACCGGTACCGGTAAATCCCTACCGCCTTACTACGAGGTCCCTTTGCGGGTTGGGGGATTTAACGCCTGCTTTTTGCATAGAGCCCTATGGGGCAGAAATGGGAATGGGGAAGGGCAATGGCGGAAAGGGGATTTACCGCCCCTCCAACCTTGGAATGGGGCGGTAAATCCCCTTTCAGCCAAGGCGGTGCCGGTATTTTCCCGGCATGAGCCATGGCTCTAATAGCGCCATGGCTCACCGCCTACCGGGTAATGAGGCCCTATAGTATCACATATCCTTTCTTCCTTTGCACATGCCCACTTCATCATAAAGTGCTTTAACAGCAACTATAAACCTATGAACGAAATTGCCACTGGGCCTCATTACGAGTAGGGCAGTAAGGGATACCGGGCACCAGTAAGGAGACTGGTGCCGGTAATCCCTTACCGCCCTACTACGTGTTCGCTTAGCGGGACCCTCCTTTAACGCCTGGTCTGACCAGGCGTTATGGACCAGACCCGTTAAGGGAAATCAGAGCCAATAATGGTACCGCAAATTGCGGTACCGTTATTAGCTACTTCCCCATTCACATTGAGCCCTATGGGGGCTCAAATGGGAATGGGGAATAGTTTTTTCAATGGGGATTTACCGGTCCCGCAAAGGTCGGACTACACCGGTGCCGGTACCGTTATTGGAGGCAGTCATGGCGCAAATAGCGCCATGACTACCACCAATCTCGGAATGAGGCCCACTGTGTCCCAGATCAGCTTCCATTACCAGGCACGTTTATTACAGCACACATGCACTGTGACAACAGTAGATGTGCTACAAGTTGCCACCACACAGCCTGAAGGACTTAGTGGCAACCCATCGGAGCTCTGCGTTGGAAGGTTTATACCAATGCCATCCCAGATTACTGCAACACTGAAAGAAGAGCTCGAGATGGGGCATATTTACAGCATGGCACTGACAGCTGATACCTAATGTGATATGACCTTTTGAAAAGGCCAACAAGTGTTTTCATTTCTGAGTGAGGTTCTTCCTCTATTGTACGTGCTTGAGTTTAAAGTGATTAACATGGCCAGATTGTCATGCTCTTTTGGCATGTTTGTATGCTGAGTGAATGCTTACTTTGCTGTCTGTCTGGGTCATCTATTTTAGGAATGCCAGAGGGAATGTAGAATGAGGAGTGCTGGGGATTCGGGAGATAACTGTTGGAGGGGACTTGGAGATGGGAACCTGATGTAGAAGGATGCTTAGCCCCTTTACTCCCCTGTAACCTTCTACCTGAGATCTAAGCAGTAAAGTAAATTACCTGTTTGTGCTTCCTTGACTCAGTGTTGTTCCGGCGTGCTGGCTGGCTGTCCAGAGGTTCCCAGATGCTTCAGATTCAGTGTTGTGGTAGGTGATGAGGATATGGCAAAACTGGTGAGGGACCTGCTTTCAAACTTGCATGGCGATCCACAATTAGGTGCAGTTAAAGGTAACATTGAGTACCTTTGCTCTTCCCTTAGGGAGTCAGTTTTCAAAGTAAAGCTGGACAGTTTTCATATGCATGACTCAGGGAGGAGGACTTGCAGCAAGCATCACAAGGAGGAAACACTGTGCAAATGAGCAAAGATGCTTTGCCGTAGCTCTTGCAGCATGAATTGCAGAAATAATGCAGACAGCAAGACTCAGGGAGGAGGACTTGCAGCAAACATCACAAGGACGAAACACTTTGCAAATGGGCAAAGATGCTTTGCCGCAGCTCTTGCAGCATCAATTGCAGAAAGAATGCAGGCAGCAAGAAGAACACTAATCAGCTCACATGTTGCCAAGTGGACCAAGAATGGCAAGCTAAACAGAGATGGCATCAGTGATCGGATGCTAGTACATCTCTGACTCTGGTTGACAGCTTTGTGTGCAGTGTGTGCAAGCCCTATGGGGCGTAGAATCTAAGAGACACACTCCTCTGTGACTTGGACATCTTGAATACCAGGGGTCATCAACACGAACAGACAGTGGCCATCATTCACCAATTGCTTGATGCCTATCTCCTGTATACTTCTCCAAAATGATGGCCCATTACAGTTATGGTAATAAAAAAAAACATGTGTGCATGAAGGTAACATAAATCATTAAATGTTTATTATTATTAAAATCATATGTGATCTCCAATCTGAACACAACCGGCCTCATTCCGAGGTTTGCGGTAAGGGGTTAACGGCGCAGGTAAGGGTGCCGGTGCCATGAACCCCTTACCGCCGCATTACGAGGTCCTTTAGCGGGTCCCACTAAGTGCGGCTGGTTTTACCAGGCGCCCTTAGTGGGAGCCGCTAAAGGACCATGGAGCTAACAATGGGCCCGCTATTAGCTCCCTCTCCATTCCCATTGAGCCCTATGGGGGCTCGAATGGGAATGGGGATGGGTATTTTTAATGAGGAATTACCGGGTCCTCCAAGGTTGGAATGCCCCGGTAATTCCTCATTCAAGGGACCCGGTATGCGGTATGGGGGTAGCCACGGCGCTAATAGCACCATGGCTACCTCCATACTCGTAATGACCCCCAACGTATTTAAGTCACATGTTCCAAAATACACATATAAAGGTACTTGCCAACAATATAAACATTAAAAAGAAAAAATAACATACATCAAGAAATATAGAGTGCATAACACAATGGCAAAATTCATCAGTGAATACAAAGGCAAAATTCATCAACGAAAAAAGTGTTATGTGCTAACCTAAGTATTGTATATAATATCAATTAAAGTACAATGACACATGGATATTCTTGTAGATAAACAATGACCCACACATTTTGTCTATGGTTTATGAGCCCTATGTCTACTAGATGACACAACTTTTTTCAAAAGAAGGAAACCCCTATTGCTGTCTTTAATGGTGAGCTCTTGTAGCCGCTCTAATTAGTCACTGTGTCTCTAGTTTCAACAATTCAACCTCCAAGGCATTTCCAGCTGCGTTCATCATTGTGACGCTATTCAATCCATCTCCATTCAAGTGAGCGACACAAACGTGGAAGCCGCTATGGCACACAGCAGGTTTGCGTTCTCCCGGGAGGAAATGCCTTGTACTGATGAATGGATTTTCAAAAGAAGTCTTATGCATTGTGACAGGGTGGCCCAGCACAAAGAACCACACTGACTCAGATGAGGGGTGTTTAATTTGCAATACAGTCTGGCTTTATGGTCAATTAGAGAATGTTCTATGGTTGTCAGGGCTTGGAGGTTTGGCGCTAGGGCCGTCCCTCGATCTCTCTGACCTTTCCCTGGGTGTCTCCCTACTCCCTACACCATGCTCCCTTGTCAGGGAAGTTAGTGCTAGCCAACAGTAACACCTGCATGTCCGCTCTCTTTCCAAGTCTGGTGTTGGTGTCCCTAACATGATGACTATCTGACTCCCTAGGGATCTTCTAGTTTTGATCTCCTGTCCCCGCTTAGTAATCTGAGGGAGTTAGGAATGGTGCCTGCTTTCACCCAGCACCACACTCACTTCTTTCACACTCTTTCAAAGTTGCCCCTTTCTATACTGGTCCCTATAACTTTTCCCAGTCTACTTCTTCACTGTTCCTCAAACTCTCTCACTCTGCCTTTCCTCCTCCATCATTTGATCTTACTTCTTTTCTTACTCCTGCTCTTACTAACATGTGTACCTCCAACTATCCCTCTGTCTATGTTAGCGTCTCTTCCTTCCTCTCCCTCTATGACAATGGCTCCCCCTATTTTCCACTCAATGTCACTACAACCACTCGCCCTCTACTACTGCATGTGTTCCACTACTAAGACTCCAGCCTTACCATTGTCTCTCTCTCTAGAAAACTCCAGTGATATCGTGCCCTGCTCATCTCTCTTGCTAGGCTTTGGTCAGACCCTCTTGGACATCCTGGGATTTGGTGCCCTGCACACCCCTCTACTACCCACTACCACCTATCTGTTTCACTTGCTACTCCCACTACCTACTTTATTTCCATTTGCTACCACCACCTCTACCATTACCCCAGTGCGCCACTACCTACTCTACCTGTAATGCTCACATTCTCCCTCTCTCACAAAAACACTCCGCAGACCCCCTCCTTAACAACAGTCTCTGCATTCTTTTTGCTTTCTCCACCACTGGTTTCTCGGACAACCTCCACCACCTTCTGTCCTCACCCAACTACCCCACACTTGCACTCACACGCACACACACTCTTAATCCTTCCCTCCCCCAGGATTTGCAACTTACCCTGTCCAATCACTTACCTGACTTCCATGGGGGGTGATAGGAAAGGCTCTGGGAGGGCTTAATGAGGGCTGATAAGCACTGGACCCTTTTCTTCTCCAATATGGGCCATAATGAAGCCCAGGTATCGTGGACCTTTTTTTAAGTAATAACATCCCCAGTGGTTTATTGGATTCCCAGACCTTTCCATGGGTATTTTTGTAATATAAAATCTTCTCTGATGGTTAGTGGTGTTTCCTATTCGTGTAGGATCCAGCAGATACGTTCTTCGGGAGCTCGAACACCATTGACGAGTCCCAGGGCCGCTGACCATGCTGACCATGCTGATTCGCGCGGCACCCTCTCTTCTTGCCATTTCCTATGGCAGAGCAGGAGCTGCGGCAGCCGGGCTGCAGCCTCCTCCTTCCTCTGGCTCCCGCAGTGACCGTCGCTGCTACAGGTAGGAGAGAGAGGAGAGGGGGTCCCCAATCAAACACACCGACACTGTGCTCAGGAAGTGGGCTCCCCCCTTGACAGGGCTGGGCTATTGGCCCTGTCACACCATCTACACGAGGGACAATATGATATGACATGATAGGTTATTTATAATGTGCTTAGTACCCAGAGGTTTTTAAGTGCGAACCCGGGGATCGAACCCATGCTGCTCCGTGTCGTCCTGCTTCCAAGGCGAGCACGTTGCCCCTGCGCTATCCTCCCGGTATAGAGGGATCCACTTATTGAAAAAGCAGATGTCCACTGTTTCATTCAAATTTTAAGATGCCGATATTTACCAGTAAATTACACATATCAAGAGAGCGAGTCCTGATGAAAATATGGTCCCCTAATAGGAGGTTGAATTGTTGAAAGTAGAGAAGCAGGGACTAATTAGCGCAGCTTCAAGAACTCAACATTGAAGACAGCAATAGGAGTTTCCTTCTTTTGAAAAAAGTTGTCTCATCTAGTAGACCTAGGGCTCAGAAGGTGTAGATGAAATGTGTGTTGTATTGTTTTTCCACAAGAATAGCTATGTGTCATTGTACTTTAATTGATATTGTATATGATACTTGGGTTAGCACATAGCACTTAGTTCACTGAAGAATTTCCACATTGCATTTATTGATGGATTTTTCTATTGTGTTTTTTGCATGCTTTATATGTGGAAGTATTTGTTTTTAACCGTTAGATTTCATTGTTATGGTTATGTTGTTGGCATTTACCTTTGTATGTGTATTTTAGAACATGTGACAAATTTGTTTTGTTCAAATGTGAGACCACATATGAAATTATTATAATAAATGCTTAGTGAGTTATGTTGCCTTCTTGAACACCTTTTTTGATTGCTTTATACAATTGCCCCTTTGGGGCACACCTGCCTTGATGTGGTTCTCCTTTATACACTAAGTAGTTCATCTAGCTCGTGCAACATATGAGATTTGCTGAGAGAGTTTTCTGTGCGTCTGGGAACTTCATCTATCCCCCGGAGAAGCTATGCATGTCCCCTCGCTGGGTGCAGCCACAGGCTCTCATCTATCCCCTGGAGATGCTATGCAAGTCCTCTCGCTGGGCGCAGCCACAGGCTCTCATCTATCCCCCCGGAGAAGCTATGCAAGTCCTCTCGCTGGGCGCAGCCACAGGCTCTCATTTATCCCATGGAGATGCTATGCAAGTCCTCTCACTGGGCGCAGCCACAGGCTCTCATCTATCCCCCGCAGATGCTATGCAAGTCCTCTCGCTGGGCACAGCCACAGGCTCTCATCTATCCCCTGGAGAAGCTATGCAAGTCCTCTCGCTGGCTGCAGCCACAGGCTCTCATCTATCCCCCGGAGAAGCTATGCAAGTCCTCTTGCTGGGCGCAGCCACAGGCTCTCATCTATCCCGTGGAGAAGCTATGCAAGTCCTCTCGCTGGGTGCAGCCACAGGCTCTCATCTATCCCCCGGGGAAGATATGCAAGTCCTCTCGCTGTGCGCAGCCACAGGCTCTCATCTATCCCCCGGAGAAGCTATGCAAGTCCTCTCACTGGGCACAGCCACAGGCTCTCATCTATCCCCCGGGGAAGATATACAAGTCCTCTCGCTGTGCGCAGCCACAGGCTCTCATCTATCCCCTGGGGAAGCTATGCAAGTCCTCTCGCTGGCTGCAGCCACAGGCTCTCATCTATCCCCTGGAGAAGCTATGCAAGTCCTCTCGCTGGGTGCAACCACAGGCTCTCATCTATCCCCCGGGGATGATATGAAAGTCCTCTTGCTGGGCGCAGCCACAGGCTCTCATCTATCCCCCGGGGAAGCTATGCAAGTCCTCTCGCTGGCTGCAGCCACAGGCTCTCATCTATCCCCCGGAGAAGCCATGCATGTCCTCTCACTGGCTGCAGCCACAGGCTCTCATCTATCCCCCCAGAGAAGCTATGCAAGTCCTCTCGCTGGGCGCAGCCACAAGCTCTCATCTATCCCCCGGAGAAGCTATGCAAGTCCTCTCGCTGGGCGCAGCCAATGGCTCTCATCTATCCCCCGGGGAAGCTAAGCAAGTCCTCTTGCTGGCTGCAGCCACAGGCTCTCATCTATCCCGCAGAGAAGCCATGCATGTCCTTGCGCTGGGCACAGCCACAGGCTCTCATCTATCCCCCGGGAGAGCTATGCAAGTCCTCTCACTGGGCGCAGCCACAGGCTCTCATCTATCCCCTGGAGAAGCTATGCAAGTCCTCTCGATGGGCGCAGCCACATGCTCTCATCTATCCCCTGGAGAAGCTTTGCAAGTCCTCTCGCTGGGCACAGTCAAAGGCTCTCATCTATCCCCCGGGGAAGCTATGCAAGTCCTCTCGCTGGGCGCAGCCAGAGGCTCTCATCTATCCCCCCGAGAAGCTATGCAAGTCTTCTCGCTGGGCGCAGCCACACGCTCTCATCTATCCCCTGGGGAAGCTATGCAAGTCCTCTCGCTGGGCGCAGCCACAGGCTCTCATCTATCCCCCGGGGAAGCTATGCAAGTCCTCTCGCTGGGCGCAGCCACAGGCTCTCATCTATCCCCGGAGAAGCTATGCAAGTCCTCTCGCTGGGTGCAGCCACAGTCTCTCATCTATCCCCCCAGAGGAGCTATGGAAGTCCTCTCGCTGGGCACAGCCACAGCTCTCATATATCCCCAGGAGAAGCTATGCAAGTCCTCTCTCTGGGCGCAGCCACAGTTGCTCATCTATCCCCCCAGAGAAGCTATGCAAGTCCTCTCGCTGGGCGCAGCCACAGTCTCTCATCTATCCCCTGGAGAAGCTATGCAAGTCCTCTCACTGGGCGCAGCTAAAGGCTCTCATCTATCCCCCAGAGAAGCTATGCTAGTCCTCTCGCTGGGTGCAACCACAGTTTTCATCTATCCCCTGGAGAAGCTATGCAAGTCCTCTCGCTGGGCGCAGCCACAGTCTCTCATCTATCCCCTGGAGAAGCTATGCAAGTCGTCTCACTGGGCGCAGCCACAGGCTCTCATCTGTCCCCTGGAGAAGCTATGCAAGTCCTCTGGCTTGGCGCAGCCACAGGTTCTCATCTATCCCCTGGATAAGCTATGCAAGTCCTCTCGCTGGCTGCAGCCGCAGGCTCTCATCTATCCCCCGGAGAAGCTATGCAAGTCCTCTGGCTTGGCGCAGCCACAGGCTCTCATCTATCCCCTGGATAAGCTATGCAAGTCGTCTCGCTGGGCGCTGCCACAGGCTCTCATCTATCCCCTGGAGAAGCTATGCAAGTCCTCTCGCTGGCTGCAGCCACATGCTCTCATCTATCGCCCGGAGAAGCTGTGCAAGTCCTCTCACTGGGCGCAGCCACAGGATCTCATCTATCCCCCGGAGAAGCTATGCAAGTCCTCTCGCTGGGCGCAGCCACAGTCTCTCATCTATCCCCTGGAGAAGCTATGCAAGAGCTCTCGCTGGGCGCAGCCACAGGCTCTCATGTATCCCCTGGAGAATCTATGCAAGTCCTCCGGCTGGGCGCAGCCACAAGCTCTCATTTATCCCCTGGAGAAGCTATGCAAGTCCTCTCGCTGGGCACAGCCACAGACTCTCATCTATCCCCTGGAGAAGCTATGTAATTCCTCTTGCTGGCTGCAGCCACAGGCTCTCATCTATCCCCCGGAGAAGCTATGCAAGTCCTCTCACTGGCTGCAGCCACATGCTCTCATCTATCGCCCGGAGAAGCTGTGCAAGTCCTCTCACTGGGCGCAGCCACAGGATCTCATCTATCCCCCGGAGAAGCTATGCAAGTCGTCTCGCTGGGCGCTGCCACAGGCTCTCATCTATCCCCTGGAGAAGCTATGCAAGTCCTCTCGCTGGCTGCAGCCACATGCTCTCATCTATCGCCCGGAGAAGCTGTGCAAGTCCTCTCACTGGGCGCAGCCACAGGATCTCATCTATCCCCCGGAGAAGCTATGCAAGTCCTCTCGCTGGGCGCAGCCACAGTCTCTCATCTATCCCCTGGAGAAGCTATGCAAGAGCTCTCGCTGGGCGCAGCCACAGGCTCTCATGTATCCCCTGGAGAATCTATGCAAGTCCTCCGGCTGGGCGCAGCCACAAGCTCTCATTTATCCCCTGGAGAAGCTATGCAAGTCCTCTCGCTGGGCACAGCCACAGACTCTCATCTATCCCCTGGAGAAGCTATGTAATTCCTCTCGCTGGCTGCAGCCACAGGCTCTCATCTATCCCCCGGAGAAGCTATGCAAGTCCTCTCACTGGGCGCAGCCACAGGCTCTCATCTATCCCCCGGAGAAGCTATGCAAGTCCTCTCGCTGGCTGCTGCCACAGGCTCTCATCTATCCCCGGAGAAGCTATGCAAGTCATCTCGCTGGCTGCAGCCACAGGCTCTCATCTATCCACCGGAGAAGCTATGCAGTTACTATGCAACTATGCCAATGACTAAGGCTCTGCAACAGGGGAAAGCCACCCCTTAACGTTCTGTGTTTTTTTTTCACAGGGTGCACTACTGAGAAAGCTTGTGTGGGTTTGTGCAGCATATAGTCATCTTCTAAGGTTCTGAGTGTTTCAAAGAGGGCCCAGACCCTCCATAAGGTTCTCATGATTTATTTCCCACAGGACGCAGCCATCCACTACCATTTTTTGTGTGGGCACACCCAGTCCCTATGTTCTGCAAGTCCTACAGTGAGCAGCCATCACTTAAGGTGCTCTGTAACATGCTCACAGTCTCCAGGATGCAACTATCCCTTAAGCTTCTCCGCTTTTTTCACAGGTAGCAGCCACCACTATCGTTTTTTTGTGGTCTCCTTCAGATTGCAGCTAGCCCTTAAGGTACCCACTGGAACTAATACCTGTATTAGTTGCCTGTAATCTTCATTACTCCTAGTCAAACTCTTCCTCATCCCAGTACTTACTTATGAGGCACAGTGCCTCATACATAAGCAGTGGGACAAGGAAGATGGATGTGGAGGTAATTCTTGGCCGAGGAGTTGATGTGGGGGTTGCAGAAGGGGGTGAGAGGGAGAGGGGATATGTGGGGTGGAGGAGGTGGTTCAGAGATTGTGCGATAAATGCCCATGGTCATCCATGATATGTGCAATTAGTGGCTAGAGAGCCATTTTGGTGCAGCCAGTCTAGACATTTATTAGTTTGGCTTGACTAATAAAGTAGTCCTGCTAAGTGTAATTACCTGGATAGACTGGCATTTGGCGGCTGCCAAACAGCATGGCTTGCAGGGTTGCTCTCAGCATGGCTTGCAGGGGTGCTATCTGGCGTTTTACAGGGTGCAGCCACCCACTAACATGCTCAGGTTCTATCTAAGGGTCTTGGCTTTTTTCGTAGGAGCAGTAACCCACAAAGGTTTTCAAGTTCATTTTGCAGGGTGTGGCAGTCTACTAAGGTTCTAAGGGTATTCTGCAGGATAGACACACCTGTTGAGGTTCTATTTTTTGTTTTATTTCCCACAAGGCGCATATACGCACTAAAATGGTCAGGTGTTTTCAGAGGGCATATGTGTTTTGGGTTGTTTCACAGAGTGCAGCTACCCATTAAGGGTCTCAGGCCTCACAAAGTGCATATCCAGCACTTAACATTGTCTCATTTTTTCACAGGGTGCCACAACTAACTACATTTCCCAGATGTGTTGGTTGTTTCACATAGAGCAGCCACCCACCACGGTCCTCAAGCTCACCCACTAAACATTTTCGACACCTGCCAGAGGCCGCTGCCACACTCACAGGTTGGGGGTCTGTCTCCCTGCGAGTTTAGTCCTTCTCCCAATGAATAGAAGACATAAGCCAGCAACGTGAGTGAGGGGCCACTTTAGAGGTCCCAAGGAGGGTCGCCTGTGCAACATACTCACTGTACAGCCCTTACTATGGCCATCCAGCTACGAGTAAAGGTGCATGGTGCATGTGTCATTCCTGAATTGGAAGTAGCCTATGCAACATATTCACAGTGTCCTTACCCTGTCTTTGTCAAACACTTTATGACTTTCAGCCTCATTTTAAATAGGTAGGAGCGGGAAACGGAAGCATATACATCAAGTCATAATGATTTTATGCCTGCATTTCCATTCTAGCTCTGCCCTATTTTGCACAAATGTCAAAGGAGAGTCACAGAGTGGAGATGAGATCCTGCAGACTCCCATCCAATGGATTCCTGCGGAATCTGCCTCCCTTTTGCACCTGGTCAAGAAAAGGCAGATTCCAAAGGAATCTATTAGTAAACAATGCCTGCTAAGTATATTCTAATTTTACACTTAATGTTAACGCTGGGGTTCCACCGCATGAAATTTGAGTTCATTAGCAAATGGCCCCGTTTGTGTGATTATGTGTACTTCCCTCTATTATTGACCCAGTCAAAAGTTTACATCTTTTGAGTTTGCTGTTTCAAAGAAAAGAGACTGCATGCACGCAAAGAGCCACTGGATGGCACTGCCGACTAAACGGTTGAAACAGTGAAGGCAATCGGTTCATATTAAGGCGGTCTCTTCGAGGAATGATGCATCACACATCTGAAGTCGGCTTCGCCTTCCCTAAACCCGAAATAAAAGAGATTTACGCAGCAACCGCAGGGGTCTTTTGTCGGCGCTCCTGTTTCGAGCATGCGCAGGAAGCGTCCGCTCCTCGTATCTGTATGGTGAATGCGTGCTCTGGAACCATGCCATGAACGCTTCGAAGGTGCTTCTTAAACCTGTGAGCGGGCATCTCATTGCATCGCACGAGAATCATTAAAATAAGACAACGCTTTAAGAATCTAAGGTGGCAAAGTTGGCATATGTCTCAAAGAAGACTTATCCGTAGGTTCAAGAAAATCCAAGTTGGAGGAAGCAGTGACAAAGCCAATTTTTTACTCGCTGGATATTTTTCAGACATTACCATCATATAACTTTTTAATGTTGGGTATTCACATCATGTGATCAAGCAGAGCCGCTGGTGATTTTGTAAAATGGAGGAGAATAAATGTTTGCGCAGAATTTGAAGGAACCCTAAACCATCAAGGGGGTTCTTGATGCCAAGTAAAAACGTTGATGTCACACTAAGAAACTATATGCATACTGGCACGACCAATTTAGAGCAGTCGATCCACGTAATAACATGTATCATGTTTGCTTCACCCTTCATAAGTACAACATGTCATGCAACATTAAAAAAGTAAATACACACTGGCACTCTTAATGTAGGCAAGTCTAGCCACAAAATAGCACTTATCATGTTAGCTTTACCCTTGATGAACAGTCAAATATATGTACTGTGCATCAAAAAAGAATGCAATGCCCCCAGCAGTGAACACCCCTAAATTTAGCAGGCTCACTCACCTTTCACACTTGCAATCTGATACAACACTCTTTCACCACTGCAATTATGCATTAGTCGCAACAACTCCTTGCCTGCATGCATGCATATGAACTAACATACAAATATAAAAGGGAGCATGCACACATTCAAAAACATCTGCATTTCATCAAAAACACACTTACCTCATCTGCTCACACTGCTGATCCCCACCTCTCATCTAAACGACAACATGAACACACTGACTTACAGGAGAGGCCTGCTCATATGTCAGTCAATGTGCGTATGCTTATAGGACAATAATGAGAGGAAGCAGGGCCAGACCCCCACCATCTATCTTTATTTCATACTTCCAAAGGGCTATGGATACAACAAAAAAAAAAGTAAATGCATAGCGGGAGGATGTGCCACTGTTCAGAGGCAGGCAGCACAGTCCCCTGTGCAAATAAAGTACACAAGTCAACTGTGCTGTCTGGCATTCAGGAGAGGGGGTGATGCCCCCCACCCATTGTGGTGAGCCGCCACTGTATCCAAGTACTTGCATTATCACCAGGGGATGGCATCAACTATGAAGGCACATACACCAATGATGGATACTGAATGACATGTCATAATACTCCTCATATTGGTCTGATCAAATGCCAAGGGACTCTGAATGTTTGTGCCTTTACAAAATGTCCTGCTACTCAAATGGTAGGTTATGTTAGTGAGATTGAAATCACACTCTGCTACCATTTTTATGGTCTCCAGGTACTCTGGGGGATCTGGAAGAGAGGAGGGGTGGGTTGGGTTACTCGGAAGAGAGTTGAAAATGCGAGATAGTTTTGCTGTTGTTTGGATATATGTAGATCAGGAGTACCCTGAAATCCGCCTGTGGGTGAGTTTCTAGATGTTTTGTGTCAAGAGCATGCAGACATTTGTGTATTAAGGTAATCGTGTGTGCCTGTGGTAGTAAGATGGATTGGCTCAGTTGGTTTCAGAGGTGTCCTGTTATGCTGCTTGATGTCTCTCTTGGGGGTGTTCAGTTACCCTGTGTGGGCGGCTTAGCTGTTATCCGTATTTTGTATTGGAATTTGAGCGGGTTAGTGCAGGAAGCAGTCAGAGTACTCGATGAGGAGACACACCTGAAACCACATATAGCAGATTATACGTGCATGGCAAGGCATGCTCAAAGCTAAGCAAGTCATCACAATGCATTAGAAGTCCCAGAAACACCTTTAAAATGCCTTGCAACGTGGTGTCCTCGCCATGCTACACGCACTAGCTTCTTGTGGGCAGGCCCCATTTTATTTTCTCACATTGCCACTGCCAGATCCCGAATGTGGATCCTTCTCTTCTCTCTCTATTTATCTCAAATAGATACATTTTACCATATGTGCCACAGGGATATGGGAACTGGCAGATGGGGGAAGTGAGCAGCCTGGCGACTCCACTCATTACCATAAACTAGTTGCTAAGGGAGAACATTTCATTCAAAGAAACAGCTTCCTGGGGTACTGACATTCATATATCCAGGACACCCAGGTAGTACTTTATACTCATAAAGTAACCATGAACAAAACCCCAGCCCTCCAGCTCGTAATCTCCCTCTTCCACCTGATCTAAGTGGAATTGCTTGCATGCCATCTGTGACATGTTGCCATTCCACATTCCACCTGCAACCCATTCCTCTTTAATGCATCACCCACATATATTTCAGATACGAAGACCCCACTGTCCCCTTTCATCTTCCTGAGTATGTACCTTTGCAGGCTGAGTGCCGTTCCACCCCTCACTCTCACTTACTCAGGTGCTATGCTCAGTGGCCAGATCAGACCTTTGCCTGTTGGTGCATATTGTGCTGAAAATGCAAAATTTTAACACAATTATTAAAATGAATTCTCAGAGGGAGAACCCCACAAACCCTGCTTAGCTGATTGTGGCTACCTTGCTACGTTCGTTTGATTGTTCCCACATATTTCTCCTTCTCTCTTCTTGCTCCACTTGCATGGAATTCTCTTCCCTCGGACATCCGAGAAACAGACCACACAGATTTGTTCAAAACCAAACTAAAAGCCTACCTCCGTGCCTCTGAGTTACCCAATTAATCTACCTCTCCTCTGCCTGCTGGATAACATTGTTCCCTCACCTCTAATATGCCTCTGTACCTCACTTCCTCTGCTTTGACTCTAGCACTTCAGCTATCAAGGTCACCCCACAAGCACAGCTGACCGTTCTGCCTCTCTGCACTTAAAAATGTCCAATGTCGGTTGTCCTTAATCTATGTATGTCTACTTATGTAGTGTCCCTGGTTACGGTTCCAGTTACTCCCCTCCACAACTTGGTCAGAATGTCCCTCCAACTCACCCCTTTATAAGAAGCTTATTGCTTCCCGTCAAATCTGATTTCTTATCTATCAGACATTCTTTTGTGATCAAAAGAGCTCATATGATATGTGTGGGAAACATTTATGCCCTCCAATTAAAACATACACCAGTTGTCAGACTTGCCACTGAGTACCCAAAAGGTCCATGCTGTTTTTTTAAAAATTTTAAAAAAAAATTCTGTATGAGCTTCCTCTCTCTGGGAGACTGGTTAGAAATCTAATCTCTCACTCACCTCTACTCTGCATCCTTACCCCTCTTCCATGCCCTCCCTTGGCCCCTCTCTTGCCTCCCTTTTTATTCCCCTCTTTTTCTCCCATAACACCTAATGAGGTTTCTAGACATGTTTGCTCTATGAATGTCTCCTCCAAATAAGTGTTCCCTACTCCTCCAGAACCATCAAGAACAACATTGTATCCCTTGCACCAGCCTTGGCCGATTTCTGCCATCATTCCTTTGCCACTGGTTACTTTCCCTCACCTCACAAGCACTCCCTTGTTCACCCTCCCCTGGAAAGGTATTCTGCTGATACTTCCTGTCAGGCAAACTACTGCCCTATCTCCACTACCACCCTCTTTGGCAAACGCTTGAAGAAACTTGCCATCTCCCAGTTTATCCACCACACTGAATCTGTTAGTTGCCTCTGTCGGGGGGAAATTCTGCCGGGGTCGGCCGGGCCGTCCGCGGACCTCCAGGCAGGGAGGCCCCAACTCCTCCCGTGTATATCCCAGATGAGATGAGATAGAGTATGAGACGCACACAAGGAGCAAGGTGACTCTGCTGTTTATTAGACAAAACGGCAGGGATGGGTCAAGGAGCGTACGCGTTCGTCCTGACACACACACACAATCGTGGGGCTCGCAGGCCCTTTTTACGGTATTATGACGCGCTACTTGCGTCACTTCAGAAAGTTAACAAAAAACCTATCGCCACTCTTAATTGGGTGTTCGAGTGGTAGGGTTAGTATAGCACACATATAGAAAATGATATTAGTGGACAAGGTGTAGTCAGGTGGTATATCTGGGTTGTCCCTACAATTAGATACATGAGAATTGTTACATGAAGACTCCTGAGGATTGGCTAAATTTGCTGGCGTCAGTGATAAGAGCCCCATGTTCTGATTGGTGCGCCCGTGAGCTTCCCAGCCTGGGACCACCGTCGTTCCCAGCTCTCGGTGTACCTGTAAGTTGTAACAATGTTTCACTATGGGTACATGCAGACAATGTGAGGACTTATTCATAGCTGGGCGGGGGACCGCTCCCACTGTTGCAGATGTCCATTGAGCCTTTCAAGTGTATCTGCCAGTGTCTCGTAGCGAGGGATCCAGACGCCTCTGTTCTCCTGGGTTTGGCATCTCGTCAGGTTCAGCTTGGTCACGTGGGGAGGGACCGTGAAAGAGGCAGAATTCTGCACAATTAATATTGTTTTTCTACTGCGCGTCTGGTTTAATTTGTCGGGGTGACTTTAACGTTGGGGCGCGGAGTACGAGGTTGCAACATCGTGCCTTTGATGATTTGCTCTTGGAACGCAGGTTTGCAACATTGCGACCTTGGCTGGTTGCTTCGCCAAGCTCATTCTGCAGGATCAGCAACTGACTTTTGCCTTGTTAATGTCCACGGGAGCTCTTGTTTGAGGCCTCCTTGGGCCTGGTGCATAAGTTGTCCGTTTGGTGCACAGGTGCTTTAGGTTATAGGAGCATATAATTTCATGACCAGTATTGTCTTCATTATACTTCTCATGGCGGTAACTGGTTTCAAGAGAAGCGTGAGCAAGCTAGTAGAAGAGTTCATGACGCGTCTTGCGTTTCTGCATTCTGAAAGCCTATGTAAAAATAATAAAGATGCACGTCCGTGAATATGCCTGTCGCCTACGTCATAGCACTGAGTATATTCTTCGTGTAGGTTGGTGTGGGAATGTCCAGTGTGTACATTTGTACAGATGTGCTTCCCGTTGTCTAGGTCGTCATGGCATCTCTAACGACGTGTAGATTTTAGTCTAGTTGATCCGTGCCGCAGGTGTCGGCATGGCCAGTGCGGGCTGCTGGGCAGGCAGATGGACACATCCGTATGTTCCTGTACCAGGGTATCTGGTCGTCTGGCAAATGGACAAACTCTTCTCGTGGCGGGTGTTTGGGTCGTGACCCTCTAGGCCAAGCGCGAGAGGCGAAGGACGGGAGCCTGGTCTTCCATTCTCCCACTTCAGTCCCCCCTCTGGTCGACTTGTCGACCACAAACATATCCTTCTCGTTATCTCCTCTTACTCGCCATATCTTAGTTATTCCTCCGAGATGTCCATAGTGGTTTACATGATCTTCAAAGGACCAATACATATATTCACAGGTACCTCCAGGAGTACAGTATACCCATCTTCCTATGTAGCTCCTGGGGTTTCTTGGGTTCTCGATCTTCACGGATGGTGGGTCTAGATGGTTGGTGATTATTTGGGTGTGCAGCTTCTCCCTCTCCTGTATTATTACACCTGTATGCTGGCCGTCATCTGTTGGCATCAAGGGGTGCATTCCCACCATTTCCAGCAACTCGTCAGTAGTGCGTGCCTTCCGTGCCTTCCAAAATCTAATTATGATCAGGGTAGCTCCAGCCAATATAGTACAGCCCACTATTATTTTCAGTCCATCTGACAGCCAAGATGGCATCCATGACCATAACAGTGAAAACCAGCTCTTATCCTTGTTCACACCGTTGCTTTCATCCATCATTTTGGAGTGCATCTGGGCCAATTGCGAAACTGCTTCTGTCAGTGTACCATTGTCAGCATCATTGGCAGGTATGAACGTGCAGCATGATTGTCCTATCTTTGCACAAACTCCTCCTTCCATTGCTGTGAGAAGGTCCAATACATATCTGTTCTGGAGTGCTACCATCCTTACAGCTCGCAGCTCCTCTTTTATTGCGTTGAACCCATTTACTGTAGAATTGATGGTCATCATTAGTTCCCATCTAGTTATTTGGAGCCATTTTGCGTTTGCGTAAGCCTGTAGTCCCGGGTGTATTATTGAGGAGAAGAACATTGCTGCTCTGCTAAATAGTCTGTGTTCTGGCGGTATTGATGTTAGTGCCGTTTCCGACCTTCCCCACAGGTAATTTCCTGTCAGCGGCTCTCCTTGTCTTTTTCTTCTATTTAGGACAGTGTCATTGCTGTTGGTCCTGTTCCCTTGCTCCTCCTGAAGTGGTGCAGATCTCTTTCTTCTCTTATCCACTTCATCCATTCTAGGAAATTTCGCCACATTGACATGCTTCTTAGGTACCACTAGTGATGGCACATTGACGTGTACCATTGTGCACACACCATTCCACAGGGGAGGCAGCGTATGGTATGCCTTTTCTCCACAGGCCCAATAATGGTCCATTATTACTGCTGTTCCCGCTCCCCCCTCAGGTAACTCCGTCACACTTGCACAATTGGTGTTATATCCTACGTCCACCTCTCCTTTATGCTGGTAGCATACCTTGGGCGCAGTCAACGGTAGTATCGTTATTGGGTCTTCATCTTCTTCTACCCACGTGAGCATTGGTACATACTTGATCCACGTCGTCCAACATCGGTGATTGTGTGTCTCGATGGTTGAGATAGTTTCTTTTGTTACCATGTTGCTGCCAATCACTCCTATCTCCCAGCTGTTGTCCAGATACACCTTTCCTGTTATCGTCAGTAGCGGCCTCTCCCAGCATCCTTGTTTACCCGGAACTTCAGTGGCGTACCAATCACATGGTAAATACTGCAGTGT
This sequence comes from Ambystoma mexicanum, assembly GCF_040938575.1. Lineage (NCBI taxonomy): Eukaryota > Metazoa > Chordata > Amphibia > Caudata > Ambystomatidae > Ambystoma > Ambystoma mexicanum. The sequence goes on from NC_090924.1 coordinate 1,333,935,436, forward strand.
TACTTTCTGTGTTTCTCCTTTTGCAGGGCCACTTGTTATATATTTGAATGCTTCAGCATGTAAACTGGTCTTGTGATAACTCAAGTAGGTCTTGAGGAAGTTGTTTTCATATGGGTATGAGTCTCGTGTTTTCCATGTCATGTGCACTACAGTTCCTTGGAATCTTCCTTTCGTCTGGAACAGTGCCAAGTATATTATGCACTGCGCTATCTTCTCATTTATTTCTGTGGCAACAAATGTTCGTGAAGCACTCATGGCGTATGGTATTAATGAGCAGACGTAGCAGCTATCCTCAGTTGTCTGCTTACCAATGCGGGTCATGTGTTGGTACCATATGTTGTTTGTGACGTGTGCTGAATCTTGTACATAATTATCAATACCTTTATTGTCTGAGTATGTGCTGCGTTTAACTCTATTTTGCTTGGGTGCAATGTTACTACTACCACCTGACGTAACACCTGTTGCAGCAAGGAACGGGGGTATATTAGGTTTGGGTGCAGCAATAAAATTGATAGCACAGCTGTACTGCCAGACAGAGGCAGCCAAAAATCCGGTGATCATCAAAATCCCTATTATTTTTATTACAACTGCTAATTTCACCGGCATTTTGCTCTTACCTTGCTGCAGTCCTGGCAGCGTATTCTTGCGACGTTAAAGTTGCCCGCCTAAAAATTCTCAGAAATGCTCGTTTTTAGATGTTAGTTTTGTTTTATTTAAGCTCTCCCTATCAAATAGTCATTCAGTGCCCAGGCGAAGAGCTGCTCCCACGCTACTCTAAGTGATCGGTCTCTTAGGACCGGCAAGTATGGGCGGAGGTGGGGCATGTAATATTCTATGGCCAGGAGGAAGGCTGTGTAGTAGACACGTACCCTTCTTCTTTTTAGGTATGTTGGCCTTTTTATTTCGTATACAAATTGGTGTGACAATTCTTCTGGGTAATTATCGTCTGGGAGTACCATCTACGCCTGGACAGTGGACTTGTTAATTAGCTCTCTACTTAACAATACAATAATACGCAGTTCCTGTATGTGCGAGAGAAAAAAGAGAACATTCACGTGTTTACATGTGTATTTGTGCGAGAGAACATTCAGTTTAAATTGCAATTATACAATAATACGCAGTTCCTGTATGTGCGAGAGAAAAAGAGAACATTCACGTGTTTACATGTGTATTTGTGCGGCTAGTGGCTTTCAGTTTAAGTTACAACTGTCCTTGGGAGTCAATGGGCGGGGGGGGGTTTTTTGCGCTCAGATGGCGGAAGTATTTTTACTCTTTGAACGTGTGACCATGGGGTGGGCAGTGTAGGGATCACCCCTTTCTTCGTCAGTTGTTGTCTCTGGGGTAGCTGGGTAGTGAATTGGGTCGTTGTCTGTGGTAGAACTTCCTTCCGCCGTCGGGGATGTTGTTGCTGTTCTTCCAATGGACCTGTCGTTGGCGCTGGGGCGGGTCTGCAGTTTATATATCTTTACATCGTGTAGGTGGTTCCAGGCACGCTTGTCCTTTAGTTTTACTGCTCTTGGTGATACGTCTTCTACCAGATGTGGGCCGGTGAACCTTTTGTCGTTCCACTTCCTATTGAAATTGCGAAGTAGCACGTGGTCACCTTTGGCAAGTTTGCACAAGTTCTCTTTTTCTAATTCTGTACTGGCGCCTTCTTCTTGATTTCTGGTGGACCCGCCCCGCGTGCGCTCGAGCTGTTGAGACACAAACACAACACTAGTAATCAAAGACGACACATATTGATACATTTCATCACCTAGTACACTCGCTGAACTTTCGTGGTCAGTGAATGCCCTTGACGTTGGCGTTAGGGGAAGGCGCATTTGACGTCCAGTAACCACCTCGTGTGGGGTGAGGTGGTGGTCGGACCCTGGCCTGTTCCTTAATTCGAATAAGGCTAACGGAAGGCAATACAACCAACTTTTCTTTGTTGTTTGTTGTATCTTTGCAACTGCCTCCTTCAATAAGCCATTCAGGCGTTCACATACACCGTTAGCCTGTGGGTGATATGCACATGCAAATTTGTGCTTTATGCTCAGCAGGGCTGTGATATGTTGGAACATTTCGTTTGCGAAATGCGGGCCGTTGTCTGATCTTAACACCTCGCACACTCCCCACCTGGGGAAGACCTCCCTTACTAGGAATTTGGCTGCTCTAAATGCATCTGGGTGTGAACAGGGCCCTGCTTCAATCCACCTAGAAAATGGGCATACTACTACAATCATATACCTATTACCTTGACATATGTTGATCATATCAACATAGTCAATGTGAAGGTGCCGAAAAGGTCCTTCTGGCCGGGGTATGGTACCTCTTATCACTTTTAGGGTATGACCGGCCGTAAACTGTTGACATGTGAGACAATTGCTGATAAAATTTGACACATGAGAATTCAACTCGGGACAGAACCAATCTTCACTAATTCGTGCTGCAATTATTTCCTTGCCTGTATGGGCTGGGTGATGTAATTGGCTCAGGGCGGTATTTAAAAGTGCCAATGGTATTACAACTTTCCCAGTACCACCCTGGCGCCATAGTGCGTCGGTTGGTGACATTGTACATCCTCTTTTTACCCATATTTCCTTTTCGGCCATTGGTGCAGCCGCTTGTAATTCCATAATCTGTGTGGCTGGGAGATGGGTGTACCCTTCTCTTATTAACATCTCCCTAGCCATTCCCCTCCCTCTCCCTCTCTGTGAGTCTGTGGGGTTCCATATCTCACCAAAGTATGCAGCATATTTCGCATGTGCGTCTGCTGCTGCATTCCCTTTTGAGACGTGGTCTTCACCATTGGTGTGTGCGGTGCATTTTACTAGGGCTAGCTCTTAGGGGTCGTTTATTACTTCAATTAATTCAGCCAACAAGAGGGCATGTTGCACTGGAGTGCCATCAGCTCTCCTAAACCCTCTTCTTCTCCATTTTGATAGCCCTGAGTGGACAGTGGATGTAACATATGCACTGTCGGAATATATTGTTACACGTTTGTTAAAACTTACCTTTAATGCTAATATTAGTGCAACTAGTTCTGCGGCTTGAGCAGAGTAATGCTGTGGTAACTGTACACACTTCATAGCCACACACACCGGCGCCTCCATCATTTTTACCACTGCTGCCCCAGTCCTCCGTATCCCATCTCCTTGATCAATAGTTGATGACCCATCAATAAACAAAAGCTCACCTCCCTCTAGTGCATTTTCTTCAACTTTTCTAGTACATGAATATATTTCATTTAGTTCGGTGCAGTCGTGGGCGTAATCTCCCTCCTCAATTATTTCTGCTAGGAACCTTGCAGGGTTAACAGTGCTACATCTAACAATCGCTAGTTCAGCCCTAGACAAAATGATCTCATAACCTGATGCCCTTTGTGTCGTTAGTGTGGACTTGGGTTTATTCAATATTGCAAATAGTGCATGTTCCACAAACAGTGTAGTTGGACACCCCATGGTTATCGCTGATGCTTTTTCTACTGCAAAAGCAGCTGCAGCGAGACCTTGTTCGCAAGGGAAGTGGCCTAACATCACGGGGTCTAAGTGACCGCTGTAAAATGCTACTGGTTTATAGCCCATGCTTGTTTTTTGGGCCAATACTGCTTTCATTACTGCTGAGTCGCAATGTGAAAATATAAAAAAGCGTCGCTCATAGTCTGGGGATGCCAGTACTGGAGCTGTTGATATCGCGTCCTTCAATTCGTCAAATGCCTCCCTCATTTCCATAGTCCACCCCAACTTTTTCTCCCCTTTATTTGCTTCCTTCAAACCCTCAAGCAGGGGTCCTATGTATGAACTGTAATCAAATACCCATGCTCTACAGTAGTTGCACAGCTCCAGAAATTGCTGCAGTTCTCTCACAGTCTGTGGCATGGGAGTGCTTGAGATGGCCTGTGCTCTTTGTGGTGCAATCTTTCTTCCATGTTGGGATATCAGTTGGCCAATGTAAAGTACCTGTTCCTGACAGTATTGTATTTTTTCCATGTCTACCTTGTACCCCTTTTCAGCCAATATAGTCAACATTTTTAATGAGTCCTCTCTACATTTACTTTCATTTATACTGCAAATTATTATGTCATCCACATACTGTAACACTGTGCTTTCCACCTCAACGTTACCCAAATCCATCTGTATTACTCTATTGAAAATTGAGGGTGATTCACAATACCCCTGTGGTAACCTGGTATGTTTCCATTTTGTATTTCGGTAAGTGAAACTTGTCAAATCTTGTGAGTCGGGGTGTAATGGTATTGAGAAAAATGCATTTTTAAGGTCTATTACTGTAAATCGTGATGCTTCTGCTGGGATGCCACACAATATTGTGGCCGGGTTTGCTGTTACTGGATATTCTGCTTCTACTATGTTGTTCAAGGGCCTGAGGTCCTGTATGAAGCGCCAAGACCCTCCTTTAGCCTTGCGCACTGGGTACACAGCCGTGTTACATGATGATTCTGAGGGGACCAATATGCCATTGTTTATAAGGGCCGTTATAGTTTCATATATGCCCTCATCTGCCTCTTTTGACAGTGGGTACTGCTTTACTCTTGGTAGTATGGCACCTTTTTTCAATTTTATCCGTACACCCCCTAAGCTTTTTATGCATCCTACGTCATAAGGGCTAATGGTCCATAATGATTTGGGCACCTTTGACATATCCTCCTTAAAGAAAGGGACTGGGGTGCATGCAGGTGCCTCAAGTGCCATCGCAATTTTCTGTGCTATTTGTTTGTGAGCCACTCTTAGCCATATTTCTACACTCATCATGAACACCATTTCCCCCTCCTCCTTTTCTTCTGAGAACAGCTCCTCATCTGACACCTGGGTCAACCTACATCCTTCTGCTAGTGCTATCACTGCCCTCCATGCTCTTCCTTCTTTGTCTTGGGCGTGCACAGCAATATACTCAGCTGTTGCAATAATGCTCTCAATGTCCATTACAAACACCTTTCCTTCTTGTTCATTAACAGGTGTTTCTGGTCGGAACAGATAAGCTGCTGGCCTCCTCCATATTTTCCCTTCTATCCCTGGCATCCATGCAAATGCCATGTCTGTTCCATACTGGAATAGCTCGCCATCTACTGGTTCCGCCCTAATCGCTGTCTGTCCGCAGTATGCTTGCATAATCTGTCGTGCTGCTAGCATGTTAATCCCTGGAGTAGAGCAAATTATACCATCCTCTGTAAAGGAGATTGTCATATTTAACCTATTCATTATGTCCCTCCCCAGTATATTTACTGGTGAGGCACTATAATACAAAAGTGGAACTGACAGATCATAATCTCCGATAGATAAAGGAACGTTATCAGTAAAAGGAACCAACCCTTTAGCCCCAGAAAATCCTTGGGTGTTCATGGCTTCGCCTGACATCTTAAATTTACCTTCCCTTATGCAAGACCGGGTTGCCCCGGTGTCAACAAGGAATGATAACTTTTTGTCACCTATCGTTACCTCTATGCGTGGCTCCTCCGCACTATTAGGTGTTACTGACAGGATGGGACACACCAAGGCCGTCTGTGGGCTGTCCTATTGGGGGTACAATGATTGGCCATTCCCTGTGTAAGGGTTGTGTCCCAAGACCGTCACCCTACCCAATTGCGTTTGTTCAGTTTGGGGTTGCTGTGTTAGCGCTACTTGTTGTTGTGGCAGTGAATATGTTTGTGGCTGTTGTTGCGTTATTTGTTGTTGTTGTATGCCCTGCTGTTCTTGTGATGGCCTAGGTTGTGCCTGTTCATTCCATGCTGGTGTTCCTGGCCTGACCCTACACGTACGTGACATGTGTCCTAATAATCCACAACTCCAACACACGGGTGGTTCCCTACTCTGCCATGGGAAGCTCCCTGTGTTGTCCTGGTATACCGGTTGCCCTGTGGGGTAGGGATTTCGTCCCCCCACCTGCTGTTGGGTATTATATCCGTATCCTCTCCCTCTCATAAATCCTCCTCTCCCTCTGTTATAACTGTAATACCCAGCTCCTTGCATTGGGTACCCTCCTCCCACGTTTGGTGCGTGTAATTGCAGTGGCGGCACTTGCTGTATTATACTTTGTGGGGGTGCTATTTGAGCTGGATCTTGTGCAGCCACTACTTGTGTGGGGCTTTGGGCCATTGGTGTGGGCGTAGTTATTAGTGCCCCTTCCATTGTGTATTTAGTAAGTTTTTTCTGTACTAGTTTGGCCTCTTCTGTTTTCCTGTCCTCTTCCTTTTGTTTCATTTTTCCTTGCCATATCCTGCAGTGATGTACTATAGTCAGCTGTATTTCTGGCCACGGTTTTGCTTCCATTCCCACTACTTTCTTTAGTTGTTTCTGAACTCCTTCTGGGAGCCCTTGTACTAGTATATGATAAAATATGGCTGGTGTTTTATCCCATTGTTCTCTAGTTTCCATGCGCCACTTCTCTTGAATATCCTGGATATAATCAACAGGATCCTCATTCTCACGCATCTTACGGGAAGTAATTGCTCCTATGTCTGATGTGTCTGGGTACTGTACTCTCAGTGCCTGCCATAGCGCATGTCTGCAGTTTGCAAATGGCGCCCCATCATGCGATGTGTTCGTTATTGTTACCCCATGGAATCCCGCTCTCTTCCAGATGTCGTCCGCTCTATCCCCTAATATTGATATTAACAGGCCCTTCACATCTCCTACTGCTAGTTTCTGTCCTGCGGTGTGTTTTTCCATTTCATATATCCACTTACCCGCACCTCCACTTAGTGATGGGAGCCTACATTTTATATTTTCTTTATCCGTATGCTTCCAAGGTACATACTGCGGTCTAACCCCTCCTCTCTCCAACAGTGGCATTAAGTTGTGTCTTGTGTCACCCTTTACGCTCCATAATATTGAGTCCTCACAACCCTCCTCTTCCCCCGTTTCCTTTACCACTTCAAATTCTTCCTTACTACCCCTGCTCCTACCTCCCTCTTCTTCCTTTCCCCTTTTTTCGTCATTTCCTGTGTTTAATATGGGTATGTTTATTTGTCTGTCTTGCCTGCGGCTAGGGAGGTCTCTAAGCCGACATGCATAGGGAGTCAATTCGTCCATGAAGGGCGCAAGCTTTATTGTGCGCAGCGAGCGTGTGGCGGATGAGCATGTAGGGTGCGATGGGGGAGGGCGTGATGGAGATGGTGATAGTGTGGCTTCATGGGTTTGTTTTTCCACTAGTTGGTGCACCCTCTCCTCACTTCGTTCTAGCTCCTCCCTTCTCTTACTGATCCATGGCGAGTCTATGTTTGTTCTAGTGAGGTACAGCTTATCTAAGCTTTCCCTTTCACTCTTTCTTCCTCCCCTCTCTACTCCTTCTTCCTCCTCACTGCAAAAATCAGTCATAAATGGTATCCCCCACTCTGCCTTTTTCCCTTTTACTGTTACTGTTTCTAAGTCTATTAGCTCCATTTCTCCTCTTCCTTTGTTACCAACTGCTCCCCCTGGTGTCAATGTTGTTGCTACTTCTCTACTTCTATATACATCCCCCCATTTTTCACTCTCCCTATTACTCCCTTCTCTTTCCCCTTCACTCCTCTCCTCCATCTCCCTACTATTTTCCTCTCTTTTCCTTTTTAGTTCCTCCATTACTTCGTTGCTCATCTGTTCCAATATTCTTTCACCCTCTTTCTTCCTTTCCCATTTCACCCTTTCTCTTTCTAGTGCTTTCCCCTCTTCATATTTCTTAGCTGCCTCTGATACTACCCTCCTCCTCCATATTTCCATTTCCCTTTCTTTATCTTCTTCTTCCTTCTTTTTTTCTCTCAACACTACTCTTGACACCCTGTCTGCTGCTGCTTTTACCCTTTCAGCTTCTATCCTTTGCTCCTCATTTCGTTCCCTTAATTTGTCCAATTCGTCTTTACCCTCTTTCTTTTTCCTCACTCTCTCTTTTTCCTCCTTCTCAAGCTGTTTTATTAATTCATTCTGCTCATCCCTTAGCTTTGCCAATTTTTCCTCCAAAATCTCTTCTCTTTGTCGTAATAGCTCCTCCCCCTTCATCTCACTCTCCCTTGTACTATCCTCGTCTGTTCTCTTTACTGCCTCCCTCTCTTCTCCCGTTAGTGTGCCCCGTAATTTTAATAATATCTGTGCAGCTACCCACTCATCATGTCCTATCTCTACAATCTGCTCTTCTCCAATCCTCCCCTCCCCCACTGTCATCTTCCTATGAGCCACATATGGTGGAGGGCTGTATGCCGGGTTCGAGTATCCTTCAGCCGCCCTTAACTGTCCTTCTATTTCTCCTAATTCTCTTAACGGGTACAACCCTTCTCCCCCTGTTTTCACTCCCGGTGTTATGGGTATCTCGTTGCTCGGTTCCTTTTTTATGTTGTCTAATTTATCAATCTTTTCTCCTCCCTCTCCTTCATTCCCCGTATTCTTTGTCCTTTCACACCCCTTTTCCCCATCCGTTCCTTCTTTCTTAATCTCCTTTTCTTCCGGTGTTTCCCCCATAGTGAACATTCCATTTGGTCCTGGTCGGGACCCCTGGAACATCCTCCATAAGTTAAACACCTCCACATGGTTTGCCAACTTCTTCCCCTTGTATGTATTGTGCAGATGGTTTAGCAGTGAATGTTGGGCATATGGATCGAAACTACCATTAGGCGGCCATGGTGTTAACATTTTGTTGTCCGTCCCCTGGGTCCACTCTATGCTGTACTTAATTAATTTCTCCCTATGTGGTGGCAGTGTGGTGCATATGTGTTGTAGTGGGGTAGTGAGGGTGTTCCCCCACCCTCCCGACCCTCTCCCGTATGACATAGTGGCACTCCCCTTGTTACCCTTCCCTTTACTAGCAGTTTACAATATACAACCTTGTATTGCTTACCTTGCCCCGCAAGTGTGGGGACTTACGACAATCCTTTGACAAATTATGCAATAATAATAAAAAAAAAAAAATAATAATAATAATAAAAACAAATATATGTATATATGTATGATGTTATATTATATTCCTTCCCCTACGGCCCGCCGCGGCCGAAGCACACGCAGCCCCCCGCGGCTGCGTACCCCTTACGACGATCTTATACAGTCGTCCTGTTTCCCCGTTCTCCTCCCCCTTTTACACTTGCCGTGGCCGGCGTTCTCCGTGCGCAGCCACGCCCCTTTCCCCCTTCTCCTCTTTCGATCCACTCGTTTATCGTTTATCTCCGTATCCGCTCCTTTATCATGTTTCTCTTCCCCACCACTCTCAAACCCAAAGTTCCTTGTGCTCGCGATATCCTATTAAATTCCTACTGGTGACGTCACCGATTTCTTCGAGCTACTGGTACATTCTTATTATGTTCTTTAAGTTCAAAATACACTTGCAATCTACCCCGCTAACCCTACAGCTGTCTTCCTGTCTCTCCTGGAACAAGGTAATCTCATCAATAATATAACCGGACTGCGCACGCTGCGTCGCCTCGCGTGTGATACGCCCCTCAACAGCAGGGCTTAACCAGCCAATTATCTTCCGTATTGGGCAACTATGTAACTAGCTACCGCCTACAGGGAAACGTCATCTACCTATCGAGTTTCTTGCTCGAACAATAGGGAACCTCGTCATCTACCTATCGAGTTTCTTGCTCGAACAATAGGGAACCTCATCTACTCATTGATCAATAAATGTCAAATCGTAGGAAACCACACACACCCACCCCTACACGTTAGTCGCGATTTAGGCCAATCAGTGTCTACGAGCGGCCACACGTGATGTTTTCGTGCTCCGCCCCCCTCTTTTTGCGTGACGTAGCCGACTGCTCTCGCACTCGTCTCGTCACCTATTCATTCCATTAGCAACACTCAGTTGTTAAACCTTCGCCGCGCATCTGTACAATACCTCCCTCCTCCCTTATTTACTCCCTCCCCCTCCCTCACAATTTCGCATTGCTCGTTGTGCGTGTCATGCTCACCAAGTTCTCTCGATGCAGGGCCGCTCGACTGCGTGCACCCCTCCAAGCGGCTCGCCACCTCCCCTCGTCTGGACCACGTCTGGACACTCGCCAACCGCGGGCGGGATACTTCTCAACCGGCTCCCGAGGGCCAATATCCGGATTGCGCTGTCCGGTCTTCTCGCAGCTCCGCGATGGTCCTGTAGTCCTCAGAAGGGGGCAACGGCAGAGGGGGCCGCGCCGCCGGGCCTCCTCGCAATGTGAGTGCCTGGAAAAAGTAAAAATAAAAAGTCGATCTTAAACAGATCTCAGCAGTGCCTCCAACTTGTCGGGGGGAAATTCTGCCGGGGTCGGCCGGGCCGTCCGCGGACCTCCAGGCAGGGAGGCCCCAACTCCTCCCGTGTATATCCCAGATGAGATGAGATAGAGTATGAGACGCACACAAGGAGCAAGGTGACTCTGCTGTTTATTAGACAAAACGGCAGGGATGGGTCAAGGAGCGTACGCGTTCGTCCTGACACACACACACAATCGTGGGGCTCGCAGGCCCTTTTTACGGTATTATGACGCGCTACTTGCGTCACTTCAGAAAGTTAACAAAAAACCTATCGCCACTCTTAATTGGGTGTTCGAGTGGTAGGGTTAGTATAGCACACATATAGAAAATGATATTAGTGGACAAGGTGTAGTCAGGTGGTATATCTGGGTTGTCCCTACAATTAGATACATGAGAATTGTTACATGAAGACTCCTGAGGATTGGCTAAATTTGCTGGCGTCAGTGATAAGAGCCCCATGTTCTGATTGGTGCGCCCGTGAGCTTCCCAGCCTGGGACCACCGTCGTTCCCAGCTCTCGGTGTACCTGTAAGTTGTAACAATGTTTCACTATGGGTACATGCAGACAATGTGAGGACTTATTCATAGCTGGGCGGGGGACCGCTCCCACTGTTGCAGATGTCCATTGAGCCTTTCAAGTGTATCTGCCAGTGTCTCGTAGCGAGGGATCCAGACGCCTCTGTTCTCCTGGGTTTGGCATCTCGTCAGGTTCGGCTTGGTCACGTGGGGAGGGACCGTGAAAGAGGCAGAATTCTGCACAATTAATATTGTTTTTCTACTGCGCGTCTGGTTTAATTTGTCGGGGTGACTTTAACGTTGGTGCGCGGAGTACGAGGTTGCAACATCGTGCCTTTGATGATTTGCTCTTGGAACGCAGGTTTGCAACATTGCGACCTTGGCTGGTTGCTTCGCCAAGCTCATTCTGCAGGATCAGCAACTGACTTTTGCCTTGTTAATGTCCACGGGAGCTCTTGTTTGAGGCCTCCTTGGGCCCGGTGCATAAGTTGTCCGTTTGGTGTACAGGTGCTTTAGGTTATAGGAGCATATAATTTCATGACCAGTATTGTCTTCATTATACTTCTCATGGCGGTAACTGGTTTCAAGAGAAGCGTGAGCAAGCTAGTAGAAGAGTTCATGACGCGTCTTGCGTTTCTGCATTCTGAAAGCCTATGTAAAAATAATAAAGATGCACGTCCGTGAATATGCCTGTCGCCTACGTCATAGCACTGAGTATATTCTTCGTGTAGGTTGGTGTGGGAATGTCCAGTGTGTACATTTGTACAGATGTGCTTCCCGTTGTCTAGGTCGTCATGGCATCTCTAACGACGTGTAGATTTTAGTCTAGTTGATCCGTGCCGCAGGTGTCGGCATGGCCAGTGCGGGCTGCTGGGCAGGCAGATGGACACATCCGTATGTTCCTGTACCAGGGTATCTGGTCGTCTGGCAAATGGACAAACTCTTCTCGTGGCGGGTGTTTGGGTCGTGACCCTCTAGGCCAAGCGCGAGAGGCGAAGGACGGGAGCCTGGTCTTCCATTCTCCCACTTCAGTCCCCCCTCTGGTCGACTTGTCGACCACAAACATATCCTTCTCGTTATCTCCTCTTACTCGCCATATCTTAGTTATTCCTCCGAGATGTCCATAGTGGTTTACATGATCTTCAAAGGACCAATACATATATTCACAGGTACCTCCAGGAGTACAGTATACCCATCTTCCTATGTAGCTCCTGGGGTTTCTTGGGTTCTCGATCTTCACGGATGGTGGGTCTAGATGGTTGGTGATTATTTGGGTGCGCAGCTTCTCCCTCTCCTGTATTATTACACCTGTATGCTGGCCGTCATCTGTTGGCATCAAGGGGTGCATTCCCACCATTTCCAGCAACTCGTCAGTAGTGCGTGCCTTCCGTGCCTTCCAAAATCTAATTATGATCAGGGTAGCTCCAGCCAATATAGTACAGCCCACTATTATTTTCAGTCCATCTGACAGCCAAGATGGCATCCATGACCATAACAGTGAAAACCAGCTCTTATCCTTGTTCACACCGTTGCTTTCATCCATCATTTTGGAGTGCATCTGGGCCAATTGCGAAACTGCTTCTGTCAGTGTACCATTGTCAGCATCATTGGCAGGTATGAACGTGCAGCATGATTGTCCTATCTTTGCACAAACTCCTCCTTCCATTGCTGTGAGAAGGTCCAATACATATCTGTTCTGGAGTGTTACCATCCTTACAGCTCGCAGCTCCTCTTTTATTGCGTTGAACCCATTTACTGTAGAATTGATGGTCATCATTAGTTCCCATCTAGTTATTTGGAGCCATTTTGCGTTTGCGTAAGCCTGTAGTCCCGGGTGTATTATTGAGGAGAAGAACATTGCTGCTCTGCTAAATAGTCTGTGTTCTGGCGGTATTGATGTTAGTGCCGTTTCCGACCTTCCCCACAGGTAATTTCCTGTCAGCGGCTCTCCTTGTCTTTTTCTTCTATTTAGGACAGTGTCATTGCTGTTGGTCCTGTTCCCTTGCTCCTCCTGAAGTGGTGCAGATCTCTTTCTTCTCTTATCCACTTCATCCATTCTAGGAAATTTCGCCACATTGACATGCTTCTTAGGTACCACTAGTGATGGCACATTGACGTGTACCATTGTGCACACACCATTCCACAGGGGAGGCAGCGTATGGTATGCCTTTTCTCCACAGGCCCAATAATGGTCCATTATTACTGCTGTTCCCGCTCCCCCCTCAGGTAACTCCGTCACACTTGCACAATTGGTGTTATATCCTACGTCCACCTCTCCTTTATGCTGGTAGCATACCTTGGGCGCAGTCAACGGTAGTATCGTTATTGGGTCTTCATCTTCTTCTACCCACGTGAGCATTGGTACATACTTGATCCACGTCGTCCAACATCGGTGATTGTGTGTCTCGATGGTTGAGATAGTTTCTTTTGTTACCATGTTGCTGCCAATCACTCCTATCTCCCAGCTGTTGTCCAGATACACCTTTCCTGTTATCGTCAGTAGCGGCCTCTCCCAGCATCCTTGTTTACCCGGAACTTCAGTGGCGTACCAATCACATGGTAAATACTGCAGTGTTACTTTCTGTGTTTCTCCTTTTGCAGGGCCACTTGTTATATATTTGAATGCTTCAGCATGTAAACTGGTCTTGTGATAACTCAAGTAGGTCTTGAGGAAGTTGTTTTCATATGGGTATGAGTCTCGTGTTTTCCATGTCATGTGCACTACAGTTCCTTGGAATCTTCCTTTCGTCTGGAACAGTGCCAAGTATATTATGCACTGCGCTATCTTCTCATTTATTTCTGTGGCAACAAATGTTCGTGAAGCACTCATGGCGTATGGTATTAATGAGCAGACGTAGCAGCTATCCTCAGTTGTCTGCTTACCAATGCGGGTCATGTGTTGGTACCATATGTTGTTTGTGACGTGTGCTGAATCTTGTACATAATTATCAATACCTTTATTGTCTGAGTATGTGCTGCGTTTAACTCTATTTTGCTTGGGTGCAATGTTACTACTACCACCTGACGTAACACCTGTTGCAGCAAGGAACGGGGGTATATTAGGTTTGGGTGCAGCAATAAAATTGATAGCACAGCTGTACTGCCAGACAGAGGCAGCCAAAAATCCGGTGATCATCAAAATCCCTATTATTTTTATTACAACTGCTAATTTCACCGGCATTTTGCTCTTACCTTGCTGCAGTCCTGGCAGCGTATTCTTGCAACGTTAAAGTTGCCCGCCTAAAAATTCTCAGAAATGCTCGTTTTTAGATGTTAGTTTTGTTTTATTTAAGCTCTCCCTATCAAATAGTCATTCAGTGCCCAGGCGAAGAGCTGCTCCCACGCTACTCTAAGTGATCGGTCTCTTAGGACCGGCAAGTATGGGCGGAGGTGGGGCATGTAATATTCTATGGCCAGGAGGAAGGCTGTGTAGTAGACACGTACCCTTCTTCTTTTTAGGTATGTTGGCCTTTTTATTTCGTATACAAATTGGTGTGACAATTCTTCTGGGTAATTATCGTCTGGGAGTACCATCTACGCCTGGACAGTGGACTTGTTAATTAGCTCTCTACTTAACAATACAATAATACGCAGTTCCTGTATGTGCGAGAGAAAAAAGAGAACATTCACGTGTTTACATGTGTATTTGTGCGAGAGAACATTCAGTTTAAATTGCAATTATACAATAATACGCAGTTCCTGTATGTGCGAGAGAAAAAGAGAACATTCACGTGTTTACATGTGTATTTGTGCGGCTAGTGGCTTTCAGTTTAAGTTACAACTGTCCTTGGGAGTCAATGGGCGGGGGGGGGTTTTTTGCGCTCAGATGGCGGAAGTATTTTTACTCTTTGAACGTGTGACCATGGGGTGGGCAGTGTAGGGATCACCCCTTTCTTCGTCAGTTGTTGTCTCTGGGGTAGCTGGGTAGTGAATTGGGTCGTTGTCTGTGGTAGAACTTCCTTCCGCCGTCTGGGATGTTGTTGCTGTTCTTCCAATGGACCTGTCGTTGGCGCTGGGGCGGGTCTGCAGTTTATATATCTTTACATCGTGTAGGTGGTTCCAGGCACGCTTGTCCTTTAGTTTTACTGCTCTTGGTGATACGTCTTCTACCAGATGTGGGCCGGTGAACCTTTTGTCGTTCCACTTCCTATTGAAATTGCGAAGTAGCACGTGGTCACCTTTGGCAAGTTTGCACAAGTTCTCTTTTTCTAATTCTGTACTGGCGCCTTCTTCTTGATTTCTGGTGGACCCGCCCCGCGTGCGCTCGAGCTGTTGAGACACAAACACAACACTAGTAATCAAAGACGACACATATTGATACATTTCATCACCTAGTACACTCGCTGAACTTTCGTGGTCAGTGAATGCCCTTGACGTTGGCGTTAGGGGAAGGCGCATTTGACGTCCAGTAACCACCTCGTGTGGGGTGAGGTGGTGGTCGGACCCTGGCCTGTTCCTTAATTCGAATAAGGCTAACGGAAGGCAATACAACCAACTTTTCTTTGTTGTTTGTTGTATCTTTGCAACTGCCTCCTTCAATAAGCCATTTAGGCGTTCACATACACCGTTAGCCTGTGGGTGATATGCACATGCAAATTTGTGCTTTATGCTCAGCAGGGCTGTGATATGTTGGAACATTTCGTTTGCGAAATGCGGGCCGTTGTCTGATCTTAACACCTCGCACACTCCCCACCTGGGGAAGACCTCCCTTACTAGGAATTTGGCTGCTCTAAATGCATCTGGGTGTGAACAGGGCCCTGCTTCAATCCACCTAGAAAATGGGCATACTACTACAATCATATACCTATTACCTTGACATATGTTGATCATATCAACATAGTCAATGTGAAGGTGCCGAAAAGGTCCCTCTGGCCGGGGTATGGTACCTCTTATCACTTTTAGGGTATGACCGGCCGTAAACTGTTGACATGTGAGACAATTGCTGATAAAATTTGACACATGAGAATTCAACTCGGGACAGAACCAATCTTCTCTAATTCGTGCTGCAATTATTTCCTTGCCTGTATGGGCTGAGTGATGTAATTGGCTCAGGGCGGTATTTAAAAGTGCCAATGGTATTACAACTTTCCCAGTACCACCCTGGCGCCATAGTGCGTCGGTTGGTGACATTGTACATCCTCTTTTTACCCATATTTCTTTTTCGGTCAGTGGTGTAGCCGCTTGTAATTCCATAATCTGTGTGGCTGGGAGATGGGTGTACCCTTCTCTTATTAACATCTCCCTAGCCATTCCCCTCCCTCTCCCTCTCTGTGAGTCTGTGGGGTTCCATATCTCACCAAAGTATGCAGCATATTTCGCATGTGCGTCTGCTGCTGCATTCCCTTTTGAGACGTGGTCTTCACCATTGGTGTGTGCGGTGCATTTTACTAGGGCTAGCTCTTAGGGGTCGTTTATTACTTCAATTAATTCAGCCAACAAGAGGGCATGTTGCACTGGAGTGCCATCAGCTCTCCTAAACCCTCTTCTTCTCCATTTTGATAGCCCTGAGTGGACAGTGGATGTAACATATGCACTGTCGGAATATATTGTTACACGTTTGTTAAAACTTTCCTTTAATGCTAATATTAGTGCAACTAGTTCTGCGGCTTGAGCAGAGTAATGCTGTGGTAACTGTACACACTTCATAGCCACACACACCGGCGCCTCCATCATTTTTACCACTGCTGCCCCAGTCCTCCGTATCCCATCTCCTTGATCAATAGTTGATGACCCATCAATAAACAAAAGCTCACCTCCCTCTCGTGCATTTTCTTCAACTTTTCTAGTACATGAATATATTTCATTTAGTTCGGTGCAGTCGTGGGCGTAATCTCCCTCCTCAATTATTTCTGCTAGGAACCTTGCAGGGTTAACAGTGCTACATCTAACAATCGCTAGTTCAGCCCTAGACAAAATGATCTCATAACCTGATGCCCTTTGTGTCGTTAGTGTGGACTTGGGTTTATTCAATATTGCAAATAGTGCATGTTCCACAAACAGTGTAGTTGGACACCCCATGGTTATCGCTGATGCTTTTTCTACTGCAAAAGCAGCTGCAGCGAGACCTTGTTCGCAAGGGAAGTGGCCTAACATCACGGGGTCTAAGTGACCGCTGTAAAATGCTACTGGTTTATAGCCCATGCTTGTTTTTTGGGCCAATACTGCTTTCATTACTGCTGAGTCGCAATGTGAAAATATAAAAAAGCGTCGCTCATAGTCTGGGGATGCCAGTACTGGAGCTGTTGATATCGCGTCCTTCAATTCGTCAAATGCCTCCCTCATTTCCATAGTCCACCCCAACTTTTTCTCCCCTTTATTTGCTTCCTTCAAACCCTCAAGCAGGGGTCCTATGTATGAACTGTAATCAAATACCCATGCTCTACAGTAGTTGCACAGCCCCAGAAATTGCTGCAGTTCTCTCACAGTCTGTGGCATGGGAGTGCTTGAGATGGCCTGTGCTCTTTGTGGTGCAATCTTTCTTCCATGTTGGGATATCAGTTGGCCAATGTAAAGTACCTGTTCCTGACAGTATTGTATTTTTTCCATGTCTACCTTGTACCCCTTTTCAGCCAATATAGTCAACATTTTTAATGAGTCCTCTCTACATTTACTTTCATTTATACTGCAAATTATTATGTCATCCACATACTGTAACACTGTGCTTTCCACCTCAACGTTACCCAAATCCATCTGTATTACTCTATTGAAAATTGAGGGTGATTCACAATACCCCTGTGGTAACCTGGTATGTTTCCATTTTGTATTTCGGTAAGTGAAACTTGTCAAATCTTGTGAGTCGGGGTGTAATGGTATTGAGAAAAATGCATTTTTAAGGTCTATTACTGTAAATCGTGATGCTTCTGCTGGGATGCAACACAATATTGTGGCCGGGTTTGCTGTTACTGGATATTCTGCTTCTACTATGTTGTTCAAGGGCCTGAGGTCCTGTATGAAGCGCCAAGACCCTCCTTTAGCCTTGCGCACTGGGTACACAGCCGTGTTACATGGTGATTCTGAGGGGACCAATATGCCATTGTTTATAAGGGCCGTTATAGTTTCATATATGCCCTCATCTGCCTCTTTTGACAGTGGGTACTGCTTTACTCTTGGTAGTATGGCACCTTTTTTCAATTTTATCCGTACACCCCCTATGCTTTTTATGCATCCTACGTCATAAGGGCTAATGGTCCATAATGATTTGGGCACCTTTGACATATCCTCCTTAAAGAAAGGGACTGGGGTGCATGCAGGTGCCTCAAGTGCCATCGCAATTTTCTGTGCTATTTGTTTGTGAGCCACTCTTAGCCATATTTCTACACTCATCATGAACACCATTTCCCCCTCCTCCTTTTCTTCTGAGAACAGCTCCTCATCTGACACCTGGGTCAACCTACATCCTTCTGCTAGTGCTATCACTGCCCTACATGCTCTTCCTTCTTTGTCTTGGGCATGCACAGCAATATACTCAGCTGTTGCAATAATGCTCTCAATGTCCATTACAAACACCTTTCCTTCTTGTTCATTAACAGGTGTTTCTGGTCAGAACAGATAAGCTGCTGGCCTCCTCCATATTTTCCCTTCTATCCCTGGCATCCATGCAAATGCCATGTCTGTTCCATACTGGAATAGCTCGCCATCTACTGGTTCCGCCCTAATCGCTGTCTGTCCGCAGTATGCTTGCATAATCTGTCGTGCTGCTAGCATGTTAATCCCTGGAGTAGAGCAAATTATACCATCCTCTGTAAAGGAGATTGTCATATTTAACCTATTCATTATGTCCCTCCCCAGTATATTTACTGGTGAGGCACTATAATACAAAAGTGGAACTGACAGATCATAATCTCCGATAGATAAAGGAACGTTATCAGTAAAAGGAACCAACCCTTTAGCCCCAGAAAATCCTTGGGTGTTCATGGCTTCGCCTGACATCTTAAATTTACCTTCCCTTATGCAAGACCGGGTTGCCCCGGTGTCAACAAGGAATGATAACTTTTTGTCACCTATCGTTACCTCTATGCGTGGCTCCTCCGCACTATTAGGTGTTACTGACAGGATGGGACACACCAAGGCCGTCTGTGGGCTGTCCTATTGGGGGTACAATGATTGGCCATTCCCTGTGTAAGGGTTGTGTCCCAAGACCGTCACCCTACCCAATTGCGTTTGTTCAGTTTGGGGTTGCTGTGTTAGCGCTACTTGTTGTTGTGGCAGTGAATATGTTTGTGGCTGTTGTTGCGTTATTTGTTGTTGTTGTATGCCCTGCTGTTCTTGTGATGGCCTAGGTTGTGCCTGTTCATTCCATGCTGGTGTTCCTGGCCTGACCCTACACGTACGTGACATGTGTCCTAATAATCCACAACTCCAACACACGGGTGGTTCCCTACTCTGCCATGGGAAGCTCCCTGTGTTGTCCTGGTATACCGGTTGCCCTGTGGGGTAGGGATTTCGTCCCCCCACCTGCTGTTGGGTATTATATCCGTATCCTCTCCCTCTCATAAATCCTCCTCTCCCTCTGTTATAACTGTAATACCCAGCTCCTTGCATTGGGTACCCTCCTCCCACGTTTGGTGCGTGTAATTGCAGTGGCGGCACTTGCTGTATTATACTTTGTGGGGGTGCTATTTGAGCTGGATCTTGTGCAGCCACTACTTGTGTGGGGCTTTGGGCCATTGGTGTGGGCGTAGTTATTAGTGCCCCTTCCATTGTGTATTTAGTAAGTTTTTTCTGTACTAGTTTGGCCTCTTCTGTTTTCCTGTCCTCTTCCTTTTGTTTCATTTTTCCTTGCCATATCCTGCAGTGATGTACTATAGTCAGCTGTATTTCTGGCCACGGTTTTGCTTCCATTCCCACTACTTTCTTTAGTTGTTTCTGAACTCCTTCTGGGAGCCCTTGTACTAGTATATGATAAAATATGGCTGGTGTTTTATCCCATTGTTCTCTAGTTTCCATGCGCCACTTCTCTTGAATATCCTGGATATAATCAACAGGATCCTCATTCTCACGCATCTTACGGGAAGTAATTGCTCCTATGTCTGATGTGTCTGGGTACTGTACTCTCAGTGCCTGCCATAGCGCATGTCTGCAGTTTGCAAATGGCACCCCATCATGCGATGTGTTCGTTATTGTTACCCCATGGAATCCCGCTCTCTTCCAGATGTCGTCCGCTCTATCCCCTAATATTGATATTAACAGGCCCTTCACATCTCAACTGCTAGTTTCTGTCCTGCGGTGTGTTTTTCCATTTCATATATCCACTTACCCGCACCTCCACTTAGTGATGGGAGCCTACATTTTATATTTTCTTTATCCGTATGCTTCCAAGGTACATACTGCGGTCTAACCCCTCCTCTCTCCAACAGTGGCATTAAGTTGTGTCTTGTGTCACCCTTTACGCTCCATAATATTGAGTCCTCACACCCCTCCTCTTCCCCCGTTTCCTTTACCACTTCAAATTCTTCCTTACTACCCCTGCTCCTACCTCCCTCTTCTTCCTTTCCCCTTTTTTCGTCATTTCCTGTGTTTAATATGGGTATGTTTATTTGTCTGTCTTGCCTGCGGCTAGGGAGGTCTCTAAGCCGACATGCATAGGGAGTCAATTCGTCCATGAAGGGCGCAAGCTTTATTGTGCGCAGCGAGCGTGTGGCGGTTGAGCATGTAGGGTGCGATGGGGGAGGGCGTGATGGAGATGGTGATAGTGTGGCTTCATGGGTTTGTTTTTCCACTAGTTGGTGCACCCTCTCCTCACTTCGTTCTAGCTCCTCCCTTCTCTTACTGATCCATGGCGAGTCTATGTTTGTTCTAGTGAGGTACAGCTTATCTAAGCTTTCCCTTTCACTCTTTCTTCCTCCCCTCTCTACTCCTTCTTCCTCCTCACTGCAAAAATCAGTCATAAATGGTATCCCCCACTCTGCCTTTTTCCCTTTTACTGTTACTGTTTCTAAGTCTATTAGCTCCATTTCTCCTCTTCCTTTGTTACCAACTGCTCCCCCTGGTGTCGATGTTGTTGCTACTTCTCTACTTCTATATACATCCCCCCATTTTTCACTCTCCCTATTACTCCCTTCTCTTTCCCCTTCACTCCTCTCCTCCATCTCCCTACTATTTTCCTCTCTTTTCCTTTTTAGTTCCTCCATTACTTCGTTGCTCATCTGTTCCAATATTCTTTCATCCTCTTTCTTCCTTTCCCATTTCACCCTTTCTCTTTCTAGTGCTTTCCCCTCTTCATATTTCTTAGCTGCCTCTGATACTACCCTCCTCCTCCATATTTCCATTTCCCTTTCTTTATCTTCTTCTTCCTTCTTTTTTTCTCTCAACACTACTCTTGACACCCTGTCTGCTGCTGCTTTTACCCTTTCAGCTTCTATCCTTTGCTCCTCATTTCGTTCCCTTAATTTGTCCAATTCGTCTTTACCCTCTTTCTTTTTCCTCACTCTCTCTTTTTCCTCCTTCTCAAGCTGTTTTATTAATTCATTCTGCTCATCCCTTAGCTTTGCCAATTTTTCCTCCAAAATCTCTTCTCTTTGTCGTAATAGCTCCTCCCCCTTCATCTCACTCTCCCTTGTACTATCCTCGTCTGTTCTCTTTACTGCCTCCCTCTCTTCTCCCGTTAGTGTGCCCCGTAATTTTAATAATATCTGTGCAGCTACCCACTCATCATGTCCTATCTCTACAATCTGCTCTTCTCCAATCCTCCCCTCCCCCACTGTCATCTTCCTATGAGCCACATATGGTGGAGGGCTGTATGCCGGGTTCGAGTATCCTTCAGCCGCCCTTAACTGTCCTTCTATTTCTCCTAATTCTCTTAACGGGTACAACCCTTCTCCCCCTGTTTTCACTCCCGGTGTTATGGGTATCTCGTTGCTCGGTTCCTTTTTTATGTTGACTAATTTATCAATCTTTTCTCCTCCCTCTCCTTCATTCCCCGTATTCTTTGTCCTTTCACACCCCTTTTCCCCATCCGTTCCTTCTTTCTTAATCTCCTTTTCTTCCGGTGTTTCCCCCATAGTGAACATTCCATTTGGTCCTGGTCGGGACCCCTGGAACATCCTCCATAAGTTAAACACCTCCACATGGTTTGCCAACTTCTTCCCCTTGTATGTATTGTGCAGATGGTTTAGCAGTGAATGTTGGGCATATGGATCGAAACTACCATTAGGCGGCCATGGTGTTAACATTTTGTTGTCCGTCCCCTGGGTCAACTCTATGCTGTACTTAATTAATTTCTCCCTATGTGGTGGCAGTGTGGTGCATATGTGTTGTAGTGGGGTAGTGAGGGTGTTCCCCCACCCTCCCGACCCTCTCCCGTATGACATAGTGGCACTCCCCTTGTTACCCTTCCCTTTACTAGCAGTTTACAATATACAACCTTGTATTGCTTACCTTGCCCCGCAAGTGTGGGGACTTACGACAATCCTTTGACAAATTATGCAATAATAATTAAAAAAAAATAAATAATAATAATAATAAAAACAAATATATGTATATATGTATGATGTTATATTATATTCCTTCCCCTACGGCCCCCTGCGGCCGAAGCGCACGCAGCCCCCCGCGGCTGCGTACCCCTTACGACGATCTTATACAGTCGTCCTGTTTCCCCGTTCTCCTCCCCCTTTTACACTTGCCGTGGCCGGCGTTCTCCGTGCGCAGCCACGCCCCTTTCCCCCTTCTCCTCTTTCGATCCACTCGTTTATCGTTTATCTCCGTATCCGCTCCTTTATCATGTTTCTCTTCCCCACCACTCTCAAACCCAAAGTTCCTTGTGCTCGCGATATCCTATTAAATTCCTACTGGTGACGTCACCGATTTCTTCGAGCTACTGGTACATTCTTATTATGTTCTTTAAGTTCAAAATACACTTGCAATCTACCCCGCTAACCCTACAGCTGTCTTCCTGTCTCTCCTGGAACAAGGTAATCTCATCAATAATATAACCGGACTGCGCACGCTGCGTCGCCTCGCGTGTGATACGCCCCTCAACAGGAGGGCTTAACCAGCCAATTATCTTCCGTATTGGGCAACTATGTAACTAGCTACCGCCTACAGGGAAACGTCATCTACCTATCGAGTTTCTTGCTCGAACAATAGGGAACCTCGTCATCTACCTATCGAGTTTCTTGCTCGAACAATAGGGAACCTCATCTACTCATTGATCAATAAATGTCAAATCGTAGGAAACCACACACACCCACCCCTACACGTTAGTCGCGATTTAGGCCAATCAGTGTCTACGAGCGGCCACACGTGATGTTTTCGTGCTCCGCCCCCCTCTTTTTGCGTGACGTAGCCGACTGCTCTCGCACTCGTCTCGTCACCTATTCATTCCATTAGCAACACTCAGTTGTTAAACCTTCGCCGCGCATCTGTACAATACCTCCCTCCTCCCTTATTTACTCCCTCCCCCTCCCTCACAATTTCGCATTGCTCGTTGTGCGTGTCATGCTCACCAAGTTCTTTCGATGCAGGGCCGCTCGACTGCGTGCACCCCTCCAAGCGGCTCGCCACCTCCCCTCGTCTGGACCACGTCTGGACACTCGCCAACCGCGGGCGGGATACTTCTCAACCGGCTCCCGAGGGCCAATATCCGGATTGCGCTGTCCGGTCTTCTCGCAGCTCCGCGATGGTCCTGTAGTCCTCAGAAGGGGGCAACGGCAGAGGGGGCCGCGCCGCCGGGCCTCCTCGCAATGTGAGTGCCTGGAAAAAGTAAAAATAAAAAGTCGATCTTAAACAGATCTCAGCAGTGCCTCCAACTTGTCGGGGGGAAATTCTGCCGGGGTCGGCCGGGCCGTCCGCGGACCTCCAGGCAGGGAGGCCCCAACTCCTCCCGTGTATATCCCAGATGAGATGAGATAGAGTATGAGACGCACACAAGGAGCAAGGTGACTCTGCTGTTTATTAGACAAAACGGCAGGGATGGGTCAAGGAGCGTACGCGTTCGTCCTGACACACACACAATCGTGGGGCTCGCAGGCCCTTTTTACGGTATTATGACGCGCTACTTGCGTCACTTCAGAAAGTTAACAAAAAACCTATCGCCACTCTTAATTGGGTGTTCGAGTGGTAGGGTTAGTATAGCACACATATAGAAAATGATATTAGTGGACAAGGTGTAGTCAGGTGGTATATCTGGGTTGTCCCTACAATTAGATACATGAGAATTGTTACATGAAGACTCCTGAGGATTGGCTAAATTTGCTGGCGTCAGTGATAAGAGCCCCATGTTCTGATTGGTGCGCCCGTGAGCTTCCCAGCCTGGGACCACCGTCGTTCCCAGCTCTCGGTGTACCTGTAAGTTGTAACAATGTTTCACTATGGGTACATGCAGACAATGTGAGGACTTATTCATAGCTGGGCGGGGGACCGCTCCCACTGTTGCAGATGTCCATTGAGCCTTTCAAGTGTATCTGCCAGTGTTTCGTAGCGAGGGATCCAGACGCCTCTGTTCTCCTGGGTTTGGCATCTCGTCAGGTTCGGCTTGGTCACGTGGGGAGGGACCGTGAAAGAGGCAGAATTCTGCACAATTAATATTGTTTTTCTACTGCGCGTCTGGTTTAATTTGTCGGGGTGACTTTAACGTTGGTGCGCGGAGTACGAGGTTGCAACATCGTGCCTTTGATGATTTGCTCTTGGAACGCAGGTTTGCAACATTGCGACCTTGGCTGGTTGCTTCGCCAAGCTCATTCTGCAGGATCAGCAACTGACTTTTGCCTTGTTAATGTCCACGGGAGCTCTTGTTTGAGGCCTCCTTGGGCCTGGTGCATAAGTTGTCCGTTTGGTGTACAGGTGCTTTAGGTTATAGGAGCATATAATTTCATGACCAGTATTGTCTTCATTATACTTCTCATGGCGGTAACTGGTTTCAAGAGAAGCGTGAGCAAGCTAGTAGAAGAGTTCATGACGCGTCTTGCGTTTCTGCATTCTGAAAGCCTATGTAAAAATAATAAAGATGCACGTCCGTGAATATGCCTGTCGCCTACGTCATAGCACTGAGTATATTCTTCGTGTAGGTTGGTGTGGGAATGTCCAGTGTGTACATTTGTACAGATGTGCTTCCCGTTGTCTAGGTCGTCATGGCATCTCTAACGACGTGTAGATTTTAGTCTAGTTGATCCGTGCCGCAGGTGTCGGCATGGCCAGTGCGGGCTGCTGGGCAGGCAGATGGACACATCCGTATGTTCCTGTACCAGGGTATCTGGTCGTCTGGCAAATGGACAAACTCTTCTCGTGGCGGGTGTTTGGGTCGTGACCATCTAGGCCAAGCGCGAGAGGCGAAGGACGGGAGCCTGGTCTTCCATTCTCCCACTTAACCTCCATGACCATCCATCTGGCTTTAGAGCCACCAGAGGCATGGAAAGTGCTCTCCTGAACACCCATGAAGACCTGCTCTCTAATCTCAATTCCAGATCTCCTGTTCTCATCCTTCATGACCTCTCCTCTGCCTTTGACACGGTCAACCATGCCACCCTGATTAAGCGGCTACGTGGCTCCCTTGCCATCACTGGCCTGACTCTATACTGGTTGTCTTACTTTCTCTCTGACAGACTCTCCCAGGTACAATTGGGCCCTTTCTTTTATAAAATCTCACTCTACAGCTGCAATAAGCCTTAGGGCTTTATCCTCTCACCCTGGCTTTTTAATACCTGCCTGGCCCCCTTAGCCAATCTGATCACCTCCTTCTCTGTTAACTGTCAGTGATATGCTGATGACACACAGCGCTCCTTCAAACTTCCCTCCTCTACCTCCTCTCTCATTCCTGACTGCCTATCTGCTATTCAGGCATGGTGCACTACTGACGATTTCTGCCTTAATGCCAGTAAGACAGAGAACCTTCTCATTGGGACACCTGTCCCCGCTTCTCTCCCACACTCTGGCCAGCCACCTTGTGCCCCCTCCCCTCACCCTCATGTGAATCAAAGAGCCTTGGTGTCATCTTTGACACCTCCCTCTAATTCTCTCCTCACATTATGGACCTGGCCAAGAAGGTCCACTTCCAGCTTGACCTGCTCAGAGGCATCCTGCCCATCCTCACCTTCCCCTAGAAACTCAATGTCTCCAGAGCTCTGGTTCTCTCCAGGCTGGCCTACTTCAACAGCCTCTTCCTCAATCTGCATAACTCTTCTTTCGCCCCCTTCAACTAATCCAGAAAAGGGCTGCAAGACTTATCCTTCACCTCAAGCCCAGGGACCACATCTCTCCAGCCCTAAAATCTCTCCACTGACTCCCGGGGGCTGCCAGGTTCAAATTCAAGAGCCTCTGAATCATGCACAAGGTTTCTGGGTCATGGGACCACACAATATCCAACTCTCATTCCTTAAATACCCTCACTCAGCTAGCGCCATTTCTCTGCAAATCAGACATTTCTCCAAACAGGGAGTGGGGGTAGATCTCTCTCCTCTGCATGTGCCTCTCTCTGGAGGGGCCTCCCTTCCCCTCTCAGGTTTGAACTGGATCTCCGTAAGTTCGGAAAGCTCCTCAAGATCTTCCTTTTCTCTTCTTCCTTCCCCCTCTCCTGCTGAAGTCCCATCTGACTGTGACTTGTATCCTGGGTCCTTCAGAGTCTTACAGGGCACCAGGCAATCCCCTGCCCAGTCTACTTCGGCACTTGTTCTTCCCATCCAACCCACCATCATCCTGCACTTACCTTCAATTAGCTGGGGAGCTTTCACCCTTGTAGAACCCCAGCTCACTCAATTGCACTTAGTTGTGGACTCCTCTTACTCTCTCCTTCCCCCTGCCCACCTGGCACCACCCGACAATTCCGTCACATGGGCCATCCGCCGCATACCTGAATTTGTCCACCTCCCTTGTCCCTTGCACTATTGTTACCACACTTGCACAATCTGAATGTTACACTTGTGTATAGGTGCATTACAAATGAACAATAAAATAAATAAAACACATTTTCACTGATTAAGTTGGGTCATCTTTGTGTAAGGAGTGCAGGTAGTAATGTTCCTCTTTAGTAAAGATAGGTAGTGAGATGCCTAGCTTTCGGTCAATCTATGCTTCACATGAAGTGACCCTCGTGGATAGCTCAGGGGCATTGCATTTGGCTAGGACGCAAGACAGCGCAGAGCATCGCAGGTTTGAAACCCCCCCATACCCAGTCCCAAGTTCAGAGGCTTTATCTCCATCATAAAGTGCGATATAAACGCTCATTTTGATTTTTTTTCAAATTCCTTCTTATCGTTTGGATACGACACATATTTTCATCAATCAGGTCGGATGACCCTCCAGTTTGCAAACTTGTCTCGCCATTAGTAGAGGTTAGTGGCTATCACAGTAAAGGTGGACCTCCATTGCCTTTCCCTGTAGCACCCGGAAACCATTCCCAAGGCTGTCTCGGCCTGATTGTACTGTCTTGCCCGTGATGTATGGAGTGAATGTTTCTCCTGAGCCTCCACTGTGGGCAGTCTAGTGGGGGATCGGGGTATTTTGAATGCAATACTGCCTCTGATTGGAAGCCATTGCAGGGGGGGGGGGTGAGTTCCCATCTTTTCTGTCTCAATGGGAGTCTTGCTGCAGCATTTTGTCACCTATGGAGGTTCAGGAGGTAATGAGGGGTGTCTCTTTAAGGCTCTTCCACTCCGGATAGCACCTGCATGATGACTGCAAGTGAAGTGTGAGACAACGGCCAGTACATCATCATTCACATCCTATAGAACCTATGTTGAAAAAGCATGTTCAAAAATCTGCTTTAATTTATGATTCCTGAGAGAGTGAGGTGTCCATAATAATCCAGAGTTTTTTTTTTTTTTTGCAATATGTTGACTTTAGGGAAGGTGCCAATCTCTTACAGACGAGAGCGGGGGACCGCTTCGGGAGTGTCTGGGGCGTCTCACTTGCATGAAATGGGTGGAACAGATGATGCTTGTAGAACTGATAAGGTGGGTAGAACGGATGAAATAAGTGGACCGGAGGATGAAAGGGTAACATGCATAGATCAGACGAAGCGCATGGATCAGAACTGATTGAGCAGATAGTGTGCATAGAACTGAGCGAGTACATGCAACAGATGGAATGCACGGAACAGATAGAGGGCACGGAATGGACACTGTACAAAATGGTTAGGATGCATGGAATGGTTTGAGTGCATGGAATGGTCTGAGTGTATGGAATGGTTTGAGCGCATGGAATCGTTTGAGTGCATGGAATGGTTGGAGTGCGTGGAACAGTTGGAGTGCATGGAACGGTTGGAGCACATGGAACGGTTGGAGTGCATGGAACGGTTGGAGTGCATGGAAGTGTTGGAGTGCCCTTGATCACAATTACATAATGTAAACCACCATATCACATCTCCACGCTTACTCTCTTCTATACACCACCACTCAATTAGAACACAGCGATACTATGACACATTCGGTATAGCTGTTCTCATACCATCACCTGCCTCATACTCCCCATCATCCTAATTAAAAACTGCTGGCTACACACCCGCCGGCCTAGGCGTTCTCCTCAGGCCTAACGCAGCTAGAATCGGTCTGGATAACAACCTGCCAGAACGAACACATACTCATGATCTCCCAACCAACACACCTACTGCTAAGAAGCAAATATCATACGAATGCCACACCTACTGCACACATATCCGGTGCACACACGCACCTTATGCCTCTCTCTCTCTCTCTCTCTACTGACTTGAACCACGGTTCCCGTGGGCATTCAACCTACCAGCACCTTGAGATCATACCAATGGTACAAAAGGCGCTATATAAATGCAAAGTAACATAACATAACATAACTTGCCCTTCAGTGGGGCATTCTGCCTGGTTTATGAGGCTTTTTGTGGTTTGGAATGATCTCGTATTTTGTATTTGTGTTTTTATTGTTTTATACAGAGCTTATCACCTAAGCACTGTACAGAAAACATCGCAGGGTAAAATAAAATGCAAACAGGGCAGTGGTACAGAATCAAATCGAAAGAAGGCGGTTCTCAAGCGGAAATATACAAAAAGAAAGAGGAATGTGACTGAAGAGACAAAGGTAAGAGCATTCGGGTGGGATGAGTGACCGGAAACTAGAGGAGGCACAGGGGTGTTCTGGGCACAACTAGAAGAATACGGGGATTGAGAACAAAGGGCATGGGAAGAAAAACAGAATGAGAGGAGGGAGGGCAAATAAGGTGGCGCTAAACTGGGAACACATTTGAACACGATACACAAGAAATAGAAAAGAAGGCAGATTTCAAATAAAAGCCACCAAAGAGAGAGGATTGAAGATGAAATGGAGTCACTAAAATACATACACAAATGTACAGATACATGATAAATCGAACGTAGCGGGTCAGGCTGATAAGCAGGAAGACCAAAGAAAAGAGATGACCAGTAGAACAACTGCGAGGGTGTTTTCTTTTTTTAAGAATAGGAAGAATAGAAGCATGCTTCAATGAGGAAGGGAAAGCAGAGGAACGAAGCGAGGAATTAAAAAGGGCAGTACGATACCGAAGAAGAGTAGGGTAGACCAATGGAATTAGGGATGAAAGGAGAGGGTCACTGGGAGGGGCAGTAGAATGTTCCTTAAGGAGAAACAGAGAGATGTCAGACTCAGAAAGAGAACAGAAAGAAGATATAAGAGGCAGAAGGGAAGGCAAAGAGACAGGAAGTGATGTCGAGGTGAGGGGGATATAGAAGAACAAAAGAGAGATCTTCAAGGAAAACAAGTTGGCCAAATCAGAAGCAGAAAGAGGAGAAAGGGAAGCAGGATTGAGAGGAGTGGGTGAAATTATGTGAAGAAGATTCAGAACTAAACAGCTTGGATAGAAGTGAGAGAGGCAAAAAGGTTGTTAAAACAGAGATGTGTAGCATAAAGAAGCAAAGAGTCACAAAGAGAATGGACAGAAAATAGGTGGGTCAGATCAGAAGCACCCTTAGATATATGCCAACACTATTCAGCCTTATGCAAGGAGCGATGGGCGGCGCAGAGGGTGAGAGTAAACCGAGGCTGGGAGGGTATACGGGGAGGTATCAAGGAAAAAGAAGGATAGAAAAGAACAAGGGTGTCCACAAGGCGCCTGAGAAAAGAACAGAAGCAGAGACCAAGAATAGCGACGCACAATCCACAGTGGAAGGAGGAAGATACGAAAGCGCAGAAGAAAAAGCTGAAAACTGGAATTAACAGAGTTCACCATGAAGAAATGTGGAGGAAGAGGGAGGGACAGCAGGGGTAGGATGGAGGATAAGTTAGAGGAGAAGGTGGTCAGATGAATTCAGAGGTAAAGCTGAATCTGAGTAGGAGATATGAACAGTAGAAAATATTAAGTCCAAGGTGGAGCCAGAAAAATGGGAAGGTGGAGAAGTTATCTTAACAAGGTGATAGGACTCAAGGATACATAGCAGGGGAACAGCAGAGTGGGATGTAGAGAGATGGAGGTTATATATGATAGATGGCTCACCTGGAGTCATTTGAATGTTCTTAGGTCAGTCATACTAATGGCAAATTCTGGAGAAGGTCATCTTCAGGAAACCACGTAATGTGGCAAGTCCCACTTCTTCCTGGAATTTATTAATTTGCTATTGTTTGCTGTGGCATGGGCCAGCAGCATTTAAAATTTCCTTCCACACCGTAGAGTGGATTCATTTGGTAATTGAAAAAGGTTCCACAGCTGTCGACCTATTTAAAAGAGCAAAATGTGTTCCTTTTTTAGAACTGCTCACTTTTTTCACTAATTTACAAAAGTATAGCAGTGCCCTGCAAACATATTTACAAAAAAGAATTGTCAATTTTGAGTGTCTTGCTTCTCCTTACATCTGCGACCACCATCTAATGAACAAGTGAATCAGACTTCAAAAAAGCGAATGCATTGAACCATCTGAGCTAAATATTTTCAGATAGTCCAATAAAAGGTACATACATGTGTATTGTGTGTGATTTTAAAACAATGCTAAAAACAGATGATTTCCCCTTGATGATACAAAGCAAAGGAGTTGACAGAGATCTGAACTTGTGCCATGTCAAGTGTAAAGAGCACATCCAGCAGTGCCTCGTCTGCTTGCACTCCTCTGCTGGTAGTGCTAAGAATCTATCTTTCAAGTGAGCGGCCTTTGCTTTTCAGCCATTAACCCATTTCATGTTGCTAACTGTGGATCCAAATGTATGGGAACAGCAAAACTACACATCATCAAAAGCACTTGCTTCGATAGACGCGCGGGATCAGGATTCAGACCTGTATTGCGCTGTGTTGTCTTGCTTCTTCCAAGACAAACGCGTTGTCCTTTAGCTATCCTTCCTCCCACATTGCATGGCCATGGACAGCCGACACATGTTTCGACCTTTCTTCAGGTCTTTATCAAGACTGTGCTAACATTTCTACAACTTACTAAAGCCTAAAAAAGGGGGGGCGGCATTTTACAGTTATGTAAGAAACGGCAAATTCACTCATTTGTGTGGCAAGAATTTACATTTGCGCAACCCTACCTGACTCTCCTTACGCCAGTTCTCCCACAAACAACTGCAGGCCCTCCAAGGCACTAACAGCTTTCTAACAAGGATGCTCGCCGGTGTTGAGGAAACGTGTGCAAGTGCAGACCTGAGGAATGAGGCTGAACGGAAAGGAAACAGCTAGTGGTAAAACGATAGCCAACACCTGACATGGCTCTATTGGTCACATCAAGAGGAGGTTTCAAAACAACACTGTGCTGATCTCTATCGAGGAATAGTTCATTTCATGTGAAAGAAAAGACTAACATGGTCAAATATCTCCTTCAAGTCCAGGCTCCTTCCGAGAATGCCATCCTCACATCTCCCTACTCATGGCATTAGATGTTTGATACATTAAAGCAGCACCTAGAAGCCAAACCCTCAGAACTCTCAGCAGCATTCATGTAGGCCTGTCTGACTATGGAAAATAGGAAACAAAAGCTCCATTGGCTAGATTCACAAAGATGCAAGCCCGGGCAAATATAGAGATGCCTGGAGCCTTGAGTGGCTGCCGCCAGGGAGGGTTCCCCTTTTCTCTTAGAGACGTGTTCTGGGTCACACCTGGGCTGTCCTGGAACATGCTTGAGATGAAAACTGCATCGACAAGATAATAATGATATCCCGTTTCTAAGCAGAGCTTCGTGCCTGAATCCTCACACTTCTATGCGCTGTAATAACAGGTGGCATTATTGGTACTCAAAGCGGCCCATTACAATACCGGCTGTAGCTGTGCCGGTATAACAGGCACGGCTGCCGCGGTATCATTTTGGCACCCGCGAATGGGCAATTACTGAGTCATTACGGCCCCGCCGGACCCGGTAATTGCCCATTCGCGGGCACCGGAAAAAAATGCTCCCCATTCCCTTTGAGCCCCATGGGTACCAGGGGTGTGTCCTCGCCAGTAGCTTTCATAGAGAAGCAGTGCAGTTTCTTTGCACGCTAGTAGGTGCTCTGTGACTGTCAGTCACAGTGTTACATTTCATTGGCTGTTTGGCAGTCAGTACAATCTGATACATATGTTTGGCTCTGTGGGCCTGCTGTGATTGCAGCCACGTGCAGCAGATGTGGAGAAGGGGAGCAGCCTGTGCCAGGTGGGGTCAACAGCCATTCACAGAGCCGGAGGTCCAGGCATTGCTTGGAGGCAGCGATGAGTCTGGACCTGGAGCAGGTAAGATTGACAGAAAACATCGTGTGTGTGTGTGTGTGTGTATGTGTGTGTGTTTGCGTGTGCATGCCTGTAAGGCTATTCATGTGTGTATATATGTATGTATGTATGTATGTATGCGTTTGTGTATGTGTAGGTAGGGGCATGCTTGAATGAGGTTACATTATGCATTTCTGTAAGAGTGTGACAGTGTGCTTGCGTATGTGTGACTGAGAATTCAGTGCAAACTTTCTGTATGTGTACGCATGTGAATGAAGTTCAATGAGTATGTGATTGCTTTGTATAATGGGTATGTGTGTTGGAGGGTCGTGGAGCAAGGCTGGGAGGGGCATTGAACAATTTCTTAAAGTCTAATGGCATGTTTTAATAGCATTATGGACAAAGCCTACTTGATGCATATTCTTGTATGGGGGAGTTGATAGGACAACTATGTTTCAATAGCAAGCTTGGGCATTTTCTCACAGAGGAATGCCATGTTTTACTGCCATTACGGGCAATGCCAAAGCCAACATAGTGTTTTATATGGCCATACTGTCATACATTGGTGTAGCCAGTCTGAGCTTGTTTCCTTAAAGTGGTATTGCATGTTTCTACAGGCAATATGGTCAAATGCAACATAATGAGTGTTCCTATTAGGCCAATATGGGCATGTTTTCTTACAGCAGCATGGCATTTAAAAAAAATGGGATTATGGGGAATGCCAAAGGGCAGTATGCTCTTACTTGGGAGTAGTGGCAAATATTGACAGAATCAGCATGAGCTTGTATTCTTATATTGTATTACCGGCATTATGGGCAAAGCACACATGAGTATGTTCTTCTGAGGCAATACTGGGAAATGTTGGTGCAGCCAGCATGGACATTTATCGGCTCCACCATCATGAGCATGTTTGTTTTCTCATTGGCGATTTCCTTGCATAGAGTGTAGGAAGAGGCATCAAGAACATGTGTGGGAAAACCTTTGCTCTCTTTGTGTCTTGGCTTCTATTGGAATTTTTCACATGTTAGCCTACAAAACAACTATAAACTCGGTGGCCTTTTACCACATTCTTCACAGATAGTGCGATGTAAACTGCACCACTTTCACACATTTAAAAAAAAAATAATGTTCTAACGGAGAAAACATACTCGAAACCTCGCACTTGGTTGGTTCAGACTCCTCTTTCAATGCTTGGTTGATCAGGAAATGGTTACGCCCCTCTAAACAAAATGTTGACCTGCAGCCAATGGGCACAATATGATATTTTATGTTCTTCACGGTGCTTTTATGATTCTATCGACTTCCCTTATTTAAGTATGTTTGGAGTCTTTTCAGTGGCACCTCATTATAAGCCACCCCCTTTTCATGTACACAATCTGTGTACGTTTTTTGATAATTCGTGGAAAAGTTTAATTAGAGTGTACAATGTTATACGTGTAATAACTGTCTAGCTGTGCATCATTTAAACAAAGTCACAAAAGGAGGGTGATGCTGTTTTTGCTGAGGGTGATCACAGAGAGGTCTGCTGAGTTGGTAACAATGAGTCCAGGAGGGGAAACATCCCGGCCTTTATTTCTGGCTATACTGTCTAGGGTGGGACCTCTGAACCTATTTTACAGCACTGGCACTTAATATGTATTGCCTAAGTTTGGAAATGGCCTCATTTTCTAGATATCCCTCTGCAATGAAGAAGCTTCAAGGAAGCCGGAAGCAAGGGTGGAAGGTGGATGTCTTGCCCGTGCCATGACCTTACTTGCAGCACCTCTGAATTAGTATACACAATGTCTAAATCAGAGAATCAGGGATCAATCAGCAGAAGATGAACAGTGGTTCTGATTTTATGAGAGAGAGAGAGAGAGAGAGAGAGAGAGAGAGAGAGAGAGAGAGAGAGAGAGAGAGAGAGAGAGAGAGAGAGAGAGAGAGAGAGAGAGAGAGAGAGAGAGAGAGAGAGAGAGAGAGAGAGAGAGAGAGAGAGAGAGAGAGAGAGAGGAGAGAGAGAGAGAGAGAGAGAGAGAGAGAGAGAGAGAGAGGAGAGAGAGAGAGAGAGAGAGAGAGAGAGAGAGAGAGAGAGAGAGAGAGAGAGAGAGAGAGAGAGAGAGAGAGAGAGAGAGAGAGAGAGAGAGAGAGAGAGAGAGAGAGAGAGAGAGAGAGAGAGAGAGAGAGAGAGAGAGAGAGAGAGAGAGAGAGAGAGAGAGAGAGAGAGAGAGAGAGAGAGAGAACGAACGAACTACTGGCATCCCACATGCTCAGGCTTCCTTGAATGCCCATCGGCCCCCAATCTTCTATTTGAAACATATTTCACTTGTTCTTAACGTGTTGACAAGTAACTCAGAGGGTTGCTGTGTCTGCTGCAGAGATTGCATTAATTCTGCATGGAAACCTCAGTCATTCATTTTAAAAGGTTGGAAGGTTTTTTAGCAGTTACTTTCATCTAAATAACAAGTTCTCTTGCTAATTGCAAACAATAACATTACACACGTTTGAGTTTTGATAGCTTTTATTTGATTAACTCAAATTATTATGCTCAGAGAGAATAATGCATCCAAATAGTAAAAAGCAAAATTAGGAGATTGAACAATGATGTGTATTTTTCACCCTAAACTGGCATGCAAGGAATGCAGTGATGGCCTCATCTCATCTTAAAGGTTCACATCTACAGGCAGAGTACACTGCAGTTGTTAGCAGATTTTAAGTGGAGTAGAGTCTCTTCTTTCATGCTACTGTGCACTTGGCGACTGAGGAAGAATGGGGCAATATGATAAAAACCCCACGATGCGCGGAGCGCAACGCAGTTTGCCCCAGAGTTCACTGCAGTTGTTAGGAGCTGTGAGCAAGGGAGCCTTGGGCCTTGCTTGAAGCAAAAAGGAAGTGGGGAAAAGGCAGCTCCACCTACTAGTGTGTGCGGCAAGGGGTGTTAAGATCTACAACGGTGAGTGGGAACAGGGGGAAGTGTGACCTCCCTGGAAAGCGTGCCTGAAAGGCAGCTATATTACATAACCTGGCAGCGTTCTTATGCAGCTTTCTTCTACAGGCCATGAGCACTATTGTTTTCCAGCCAGCAGCTCCGTAGCACCTTGTGCTAAAGGTGCAGCATATTGTTTTGTTTTTGGATAGCACCAGGTGGCGTTGTACATAAGGGCAACATTGCAGGCTATTTACCAGGAGGGTGTCAATGCCAAGTAAAGCAGGCAAGAGTAACTACAATCTTCGTCTCACTGAGGCAGATGCATTGATTGACAATGTATTAGCGGCCGGTAAGCAGGTTCCCCAAGGGATGGAGTCCAGGACCTATCCCACAGAAGAAGGGGTGTGCCTCCCAATTAGACAAGAGTCAAATATCATCATCCTTCAAAGGCCCGGGTGAGGGCACAAGCAAAACGTTCCCACACCATGCATTTGATAATAACAACTTGTTCTTTAATTTATGTTATTCTCTGCAGGCAGAGACTCAACACACAGTTCTTACGAGTAATGGGGAGAGTGGCCCGGTTGAAGAACAAACATTGCTTGAAGCCCTTCTTCCTCCGCCCTTGTCCCCAAGGTCTTGGGAGGGTAGCACATGGGCAATGCGCTGGTTTTAGAAACAAGACGAAGCAGAGCAATACAGTTTCAAATCCCCGTCTCTGCGCTTAGAAAAAACCTTAATGAACCAGGAGGTGCCAGACAATTCTGCCCGATTGCCAGCAGAGATCAATGTGGTTTGTGGAGATAGGGTGGTAATGCAGGAAGTTCTTGAGCCCATGCAAGTGGCCAAGTGTCCAAGTTACCTGTACATTGTGAGGATAGATTGCATATTGCCTTTGAATCACCGAATAACAGTAGGGCCTTGGCAGGACTGGAGGAGATTGTGGAAGAGGATAACCATGGCAAGGCCTGCTGTGCATGATGCGGTGGTCACGAGGCTGCCTTGGCGCCATCTGTTAAATGACCTCGTACTTTGTTCACCCTCTCAGGCCTATTTGCAATTTGCAAAAGAGAAGATCCCTTTGAACTGGGGAAGGGTGATGATACTTCTGGGCCAAATACCAGCTTTAAGGTTACTGAGAAGTGAGGACTTTGACAATGTTGAGCAACTAGAAGATCAACCTTTCCCCAACTCCCCCACCCCCCCCCCCGTGTCTAGAGTGTTCTGTCATTAATCGGAGTTGGTATCATTGGAGAGATCAAATATTGTCTCTCTACTAAAATGGGGATATGACTTTGACCTCCCAATTCAGAAAGAGGCTGCAGTTAAGGCTGCATCATCTTTAGAGGGCCTTAGCCACGTCCTGGTATCTAGTTCTCTGTATCAAGTGACGGGGAAGGTTGATGTGGCTCCTAATTTTCTTTTGGTAGACCCAATACTTGATGCAAATTGGGCGTGGTTACTTTCGTTTGTGGCCCCCACTCCACTTGCAAAACAATTCTTGATCTCTGATCTTGCAGTCCTGGAACACCAGGGGCTATTCCCATGGTTTTGCTGCTGATGCTACATCCTTCGATGCATTACGCCCTGAAGATGTACTGTTATCACAGGCGACGAGGATGATGGGAAATACCTCTTTGGGTTGGTGTGTTTGCTATCAGGTGTAGCTCTTCATCTGAGCTGGGCTTACGTCACAGCAGAACAAGTACAACATAAAATGAATTTTAGCAGCGGGGAGTGGGGCTAATTCTAAATATATTATTCTTTTTTTTCTTTCTTTTTTTCTTCTTTTATTGTGCGTTAACCTTTTTGCACATCATTAATATCAATATAACGTACAAATACATATTTAGAAAGAGATATATATATATATATAATCAAAATGATTGCTCATCTTATACACAATACATGACTAAAAGGACCATAAACAGCAAGGTTCAAGACACAATAAAACTATCAATGTATTGATAATACATCAAAGGCAACACATGTCATAGAAAGTAGTACTACAGAGTGTAACATATCAACAGAAATAAAAAGATATCATAAATTACATAAAATCGTGTAATTTACCACCGTCAGGCGCCTCATGTTATTACAGCGCAATGACTCTTTGCTTACGTTTAACACCCACATATAGGACACACAAGCAGCGGGGGGATAAAGTGCCTTTATAAAATTATAATGACTGCATGAATAGTTTATGAAAATACCCAGCTAAGAATGTATTGCCCAAAACAACTAAAGCACTTTCTCTGTAACATATATTAGTTAAGTATGGTTGAAGATATTTTGGGCTTCCTTCCAAACATTGAATGATGCCACAGTGGTCACTACAGACTCTGCTCCATAGACACTACTCCAAACCTGGTTGCCTCAATAAAATTGTAAGTGGAGGTCAAGTCAGAGTATCCCTTCAAGTATACATTTCTTAGTTTCAGGCAGCCAGTTGCCAAATATGTCGGATGGCCTCAACAGTCATGGCACATAACCTGCATAATCTATGAGTCTACGAACTGGAGAGTAGTGCGGCTGTGTTTACGTCCTTGCCAGTAAACAAGGGGGAGAAGAGGAGATTACCTGCCCCCTTGTGGGTGGAATTCTATAGTGATTTGGAATTGTATATAATGAATGGGCAAGTTACAGGGGGAAGACCTGTGGAATGTAAGCGACTTCAATTCAACACTACAGCTAAGTCAATGCCTAGTCTGGGATGCTGATGGAAGCCCTTATTGATGTATTTTTATGTCCAGTTCATTTACTCTGGATGACAACCCTTATATAACACCCCTCTCTCAGAATCCCCCCGACCCCGCTGAGCCAAGAAGTAGGTTTGTTTTGCAAATTTAAAAGGTTTATTTGAAAATTAAACAATATATATCTATCACACTTTTATAGTAAATTAATATTTGATAGCACACTTGTGAGGATGATAGTGATCAACAATGGATAATGTTACAGTGGTACACTCTTTTTGATGGCTTAGAAGTGATATAGAGAGGATGAAGTAGCTGAGAATGCTTTTATGGCTCAAGGACAATGCAATGATGAATGAAAATGCAGTACAGAAAATAAACTTGATATGACTTCAACAAAAGACAATGTAATCACTTTTCTTTGACAATTCACCCCCCTCCTCCCCTTTATGCAAGGTAAAGAGATGGAAGGGAAGCACACAGTTCTCAGGAATGCAATCAAATATAATTCAGTTCCCCCATAGCAAGCTTAGATGAAAACAGGTAGGAGTTTGAAACACAGGCAATATACTTTGATGTGGTATGCAAAGATGTGAAAAATATGCGAAAAATGCTTTTAATTCCCTGTAGGAGGTTCAGGGTGAGTGAGAGATACTTAAATTAATTCAGGATCACTTTAGCAATGCTCTATGAATGATTGTCAGGTTGCAAACGAACTTCAGAAAAGGAAAGCAAGGACAAATCTTTTTACAAGTGGCTGAAATGAAGCAAAATGTCAAATTGCGGCAAATTCAGTCCCGTGCGTCGAGCGCAATGACGGAGGCACAGTTAAAACCCGCTCCAAGCACAAACGGTTCCGGAGATACGGCCGATTTAGTAAAGGTAGTTTTTCGGATTTGAAATTTTAAAGCTCAGAATGACAGATGACAGTTTTCAGTTTTAAAGATGCCAGAATGACACGATTCTAGGAGGCAGTTCTAATAGGCTAAAATAGTTTTGATTAGATTATTTTAAACTAAGAGATTGGTTATGGCACAGTGCTAGCTGGGTACTCACACTAGATTTTGGACAGGAATGCGACTTCGTCACCGATCGGGTCAGGATTGGCTGGACTTCTGCTAGCAGTTCTTCACAGCGATCTGGTCTCTGGTTCTCTCTGGTTCCGGATACAGCACTGCTTTCTGGATACTGCTACAGGTTCTTGCAAAAGTTCTTGGCAAAGAATTCAAACAGCTCGCCTGGCTGTTGAATAGTTTGGTTGGTTTTGAGGCCTGCTGAAGAGGATTCAGCTTGTGGATTCAGGCCTCTCTGCTACAAATTCTGGAGTTCATTTCTGGTCTCTGGAGATTGATGGATTTGAAGTCTGGATCTCTGGATGTGAAGTCTGAAGTCTCCGAGCAAAGCGTCCCACAAGAAAGTGGAAAGTGAATGTCTCTACCTGGGTTTCAATGTTCCTTTTATGTGTTTTGAAAATGGGTGTGTTCCTGGGCCTAGCTAGGCCTGCCCCTCTCACTTATCATTAGCCAAGCTTTCCTCTCTCCCTTGATTGGGGGAAAGAAATTGAGTGTCAGGGTGATGCTGTAGGTTTTATGGTCAGAGGAACCTCCCCTAGTCAAATTGCACACAAATCTATTTCTGACCCAAATACATATTTATCTATGTACCATTTTTCTAATATTATAGGTCCAGTTAACATATTTTCTGTAGCACCAAACCATCCGATCCCTGTCTTTGTACGATGTTGAGTCCACTTATGACAGAATTCTCCCCTTTTCATCTAGATAACAACCTCTAAGCCTTTCCAGATTTTACACACATGTGCACCAGGGATATGGGTTTCAGATGATAAAGTGTCAGATTTTTAACATGCATACATTTGGAGTAACAACCTTTTTTTCCGCTACTATCCCCAAGAGCATTCCACAGGGTCCTAACACCTCTTAAAATGTGCACAGACAAATCCCAAGAATGATGATGTTATTTATATAATTTTGACAAGTCCACACTGTGAATTATCCATCTTTTTAAAACCATGCTCTGGCCCCAAAGGGGTGTGGTTTTCCAAAGCACATGGTGGAATTTCTGGTTTATCCACTTCCCCCAAGCTCAGCTTGCTCTCACAGGCACTGCCCCTCCCAGTTTCTCCCAAGAGGAAGCCATTTTACGACCGCCCCAATATAACATTTGCCTGACTCCAGGACAGGGCTTTGTTTAGTTTCCTGTAGTCCCCAGGTGCTCCTCCCCTAATCCAATCAGAGAGGTGTCATCTCCTTTTGGCAGGGGCAGCAGAATGCAGCCAGGCCTGGGAAGGGTTGTTGAGCCAGTTCAACTCCTGTCGGGGGTAGTTGTCAGGCAGAATTCAGCTAAATGTCACTTTAGTTCCCAGTTTTCTACATTCAAAACCAACTTACAATTTTTGCACATGCAGCTAGAATTCTGATTCTAAGTTCAAAACTATGACATTTAAACAATTGCAACCTATGTGACACTCACAAGTAGGTCACTCATTTATTCTAAACATTTTGATTTTAGTGGCTTTAAACCCAAATTCACTTAAAGCTGCTGACATCCCCAGCTATTTTTTATATATACATCAAATAATTACTTCCTTCAAGTCATTTCAGAATATAGTTTTACATTGTATCCACCTCTTAGCAAGTCTTTCCTTGGCCTGGTTTGGGTTCATTTCTTCAGTTTTACACAAAAGTCTGGTGGTTTTAAAACACCGGCTTTCTGATAGTGGTGAGCACCAGTATTGCATCCATTTTTGACATTAAGAAAATGAATTCCCCATAGTTCTGGGTTGCTTTTGGCAATCAGCATTGCCATTCCCAATGGTTTCAGGCTACTGTGTGTGTAGCCCAATGGTGGTTTTAGGCAGTGCCCTCCTGTGCTCACAACATAGGCAAAAATGGGTGGCAGCCTATTCTTCATGTTTTCCCTGTGCACTCTCTGGGGAGTTCTGGCCATCATGATGTTTTCAATGCCAGTAATGCACCGTTTTATGGTAGGGCTTGGATGCATGGGTAAAAACATCCCACATGAAGTAACATGAAGAAGAGGCAGGTCCTCTTCTGTTATTGACTATCTATATGCTAACTCAAATCTGTTTGATATGCAAATGATTATGGGGGTCGTATTTAACGACCATAGTGATCACACCATTCTGTCCTTATCAATGACACTAAACTCTTTAATGATGATTGATATGGACCGAGTAGGGGTGATAGAGGTTAACTCCACTAATGAAAGGATTGGCTAGGCAGATAAGAATGCCTATGCCATTTCTTACTATATGACAACATTGGCAGTTGACGTATGTATTTGGATACCTCTGATGATATTGGTAAACAGGTGTCTGACATTACTGCATCATTTCTGCCCATAAGGAATAATCGAACTCCAAAATATGGCGAGAAAGAGATTAAGAGGATAGGGTTATTAAGGGTAGGAAAAGGGAGTTGAGGCAAAAACTGAGACGGATTTGAAATAGTGACAGTTCTCCAAAGGGTAAAAGCTGTTGTATTAGAAGTGCAAAAAACACGTACAATAATTGGGTCAAATGAGACAATCCTCATTATGGATCTGGCGGTAAACCTGCCAGTGCTACCGGCGGGTTGCCGCTGGACCCGTAATATTTTACCGGTGCCTGACTTCCCGGTGCCACCAGCACATTACAAGTCCGACAGCCTCGGAAGTCAGGCGCCGGCAAATTGTAAGTCCCCATTCCCATAGAGCCCTCTGGGGTTCTATGAGAGTGGGGACATGGAAGCACAGCATCGTTACCAACGGTGCTTCCTTGAGCAGTCTGCCTACCAAGGCCGCTGCGCCTGACAGGGTCAGACTGGCTGGGCAGAGCGGCCACGATAGGCAGACTCAGACTTTGCCAATCCAGAAACAAGGCAAATTCCGAATGAGGCCCAATGTGTCTTGTAATAATAAGGCTTCCCAAGAAATGTATGTAATCCAAAACGATGGTAACTCAAAGAAGCTATGGAAATGTTTAGGAATAGGAAATACGTGGAACATGATGCATTGGTAAACATTATGAATGAAGATAAATGGTGCCAGTTGCTGGCACCCGAACTTTAGATCTAACCATACCTTTGTGGTCAAAGTCAATGCTGATAACTCCAGTCCTTCTACTGGAGTTATCAGCATTGACTTTGACCACAAAATTATAATTGAGATGATCCATGGCCTTAAGCATTTGAGAGGCCCGGTTGTATATTGCGGTGCTGGAGTACTTTTTGTGCACAGTAAGCAAGTGATCAGCCTCCTACAGATTGGTTTTAGAAAGGGCTTGCCAACAGTTTTTAATATTTTCGTTATTAATAATTCAGATTCAACAAGTGAGAGTCAAAATTGCTGTGCCTTTGTATGCTTTATTCATCTACTTTTCGCTGGCTTTTGATTCTGCTGATAGACAGCTGATGTGGGCAAAATTAGATTTGTTGGGTGCCCCCAAAGAGTCTGTTCTACCCATGTAAACTCCTACATCGTGAAAACAAAGCATGAATATGACTCAATGGAGCAGGAGAGCTCTCAGTGTGAGCTGAGATTGGTAGGGGGTCAGGCAGGGATGGGTGCTGGACCCCCTCCTCCTTAATCTGTCAGTATTTCATGTAGTGTTGGATGTATTGACCCACTTCTGCTTTGCTATGCTGCAGCACTGTGTTATGATGGTGCCAGAAAACAGAAAAAAGGCTGCAAAACCCTTGTGCGCGCCAAAACCTCTGAAAACCGTGATTTGCAATGCACAAAAAGATGGCTGTCCAATCTGCCACGCATGTTGTCAGTGGCGGAAAAGGGATCTCACTCCTATAATATGTCTCTAGGCTCCACAATAATTGAAAATGAAGTACAGAAGGAAAAAGCAGTGCTTTGCTAAATGAAGCTTTAAATCCCTTTTTCTTTGTTGCTGAAACTTCAGACTGCTGGTACAGAACACCCTCAAATATCCAAAATTCTTGCTGGGTGCTACAATTCACTTAGTTTAAGAAATCATTGTGATCTTACAAAGTCCTGAAAAGCTGAAAGCATAAAGGGATTTCCACAGCAAAAGTGGCCTGTCTGTGGATCTGTCAAAAATCTCTGGGTGCACTACCCTGGGCCCCCTGAATGACAGCTGTCAGGAGTCTGCCTGATTAAACTTTAACATGTATAAACTGAAATCAAATGTTTGCGACCTAAGAGGCCTATTACTGAGAGTAACCCATATTGTAATTGTTTTGATCCCATGGTAACTCTTGAATGAGAATTCTAGATGTGAATTGATACAACAAGATTGTTTTAAGCTAAGGAAAAATTCAACAGAGTTAACAATTAAAATTAAACCTGGTTGAAGTTACCAAACTGGAATAACAGATTTTCTCACAAGAGGAAGGTCTTTCCCCCCAGCAGGAAATCACACAGAAGTGTTAATTATGGGGTTAGGAAAAAACCTGGTCTACAGAGGCATGAGGAACAATGATCAGCTGCTACTAAGGAAATTCCAGGCGTGAAGACAGCTGTAAATGGCCTCTGCCAAGAGCAAACAGGGAGGAGACTGCTCCTGGACTGCAGGGAGACAAAAAGAGGTGGACCCAAACAAACCATCTGTGGCTGAACATTAACAAAGAACACTTTTTTTTTAAAAGACCGAGAACTTACTGTTTAAAATTGTGAAAAATATAAAAGTAACAGATTTGTGAATCTAAATTTTGGCAACACGTTTCAAGAGACGGCAAAATCGTGTGACATGTTCTGGAAAGAAATGGCAAGAAATGTGATTTTATGCAAAATGTATTTCTGCTAGAAGTATGAAACTTTATACACTTATGCCCATGTTAAATGCAGACACTTGTAGAAATTTGCTTATGAATTGGACATTGTGTTCCTGATGAAAAGGGCAAAATTCTGTGAAAAGCAGAGGCAAGATCCCACGGCTACGGGGTTTTGAGGAGTCGCTGCTATGGAAAATATGTATTCTGTATATGTGATTGTTATAGAGGTTGCACATGTGGAAATATGTATTGTGCCAAAAGTAGATTTTGTGTTCCAGGGGCTAGGGGTGGATTCTCAGCCTCATAAAATCACA
The DNA here is from genome assembly GCF_040938575.1 of Ambystoma mexicanum. NCBI lineage: Eukaryota > Metazoa > Chordata > Amphibia > Caudata > Ambystomatidae > Ambystoma > Ambystoma mexicanum. Next base: position 1,333,979,371 of record NC_090924.1, read on the forward strand.
CCATAAAAGTGACACTCTGTTTCTCTGCTCCTATCAAGGCAGAGAGTAGACTCTGACCCAATCACCTGTCAAAAGGGGCAAGCTTAGGATAAACCAGCCAACACACCCCCTTTATGATGCCTGACATAGCATAAATAGACACAGCTCACCACTCAAAAAGACAGACAGCTTCACTCACTATCCTGATGCTGGCGGAGCACCCTGCTGCTGAACTCTACATCTTCATTGCTCCAGACTCCAAAAACTTGGCAAAGCAGAAACCCATTGCATAGATGAACCATTTTAAGCTAGGCCTCAAAATTCCAGAACCAGAACCCCACACACCTAAAGGAAGCATCTTAATACTGCTGGGCTGTGCTGTACTGCTTGCCTGCTGAAAATAATATCCTCATAACCAAGAAGGGCAGATCCAATCCAGTCCTGTGCCGTGCTGTGACCAGAGGGCCTTGCAGGTCCAGTCCAGTCCTGTGCCGTGCGTGACCAGAGCGCCTTTCAGATCCGATCCAGTCCAATGTGCCCAGCCATCTGTCCTAAATCAGATCCCATTCCATGACCATAATTTTGACTGACCAGAATCCTGACAGTTCCATTTAAAAACATATCCAGTGAGTATCTATAGGAAGAATTGTGTCACTGGCATATGTATTTTGCATAGTCAATCCCTATCTTAAACCCATCCTATCTTGTATTCCGAACCTGTATTGTTAGGAGTTTTTTTGAATTGTCTGAACTCTCTATCCAAAACATCCTATTCTTCCTCCCGTACCAGTACTGCTAAAACTATCTTTGCGCTGATATTTTCTCAACTGAAGAAGGCGAGTTTCCTCCGCAGGCAGTCATTCTGATCAAGTGACTGTGTTCCTGTGTGGTATTCATTTTGTTCATAGTCATCCTCTAGTGTCAGAAACCCTTTTGTCATTTTAAAAGTGCATTCTTGTTTTCCATTCTTGCGCCTATCTTGAAAAAACAACCTATGCTAAAACATCCATAACTCCCTCAGTTATTGAGCTAGATTCAAAATTTCAACTTCTGCTTGTAGCTAACATCCACAGCTTTAAATCACATTCCAAATCAATTTTCGTTTTGGGAAATTGTTACACGTGTAGAACAGCTTTTAATTGCTTCCGACTTGAATTTTAAGATTTCAAATTGTTTCTTGGTATTAAATCATTGCTTGTGTTTGTGTGCAACTATCCAACGCGGCGTCCATAAGAATTGATTACAATTTCAGCGATTTTTACCACATTTAGTGTCTACCCAGTTCATTCTAAAGATAACTTTACAAGCCATTTTGACAGCTTGACAGTCCATTCCGTTCTCCCGTGTTTGAAAGGGGGAAAGTGGGATTGATATTCTGTTTGAATTCTGCCATTCCTGAATAACTGCTCTCTCCTCCTATCTCTTTATATTGGGAACCTTTCACCACAGTGCTATCCTATCTGAAACCACACACAAGTTTTATATTCTGTTCTGAATTGTTTGCTCACTGCTACTCCTTGTGTATTAAAGAGATTATTCCGTGTTACCTCACCCCATTGGTGAGTGAGGTGTAACTATTAAAACCTATTGTGATCAAATTTTAAATACATAAATAAATATTTACCTTTGCAAACCAACCTGATTCCTGGTTCAGTGTGACCGGGTTGGTTCCAGGAGAAGGGCATGATATGAGTGGTATATTGTTCAGAATAAAGAACTTTTAGACAAATATAAATAAGGATTTCAGATGTGCACTACATGCTAGGCGTTGACTTAGGTGTATGCTGGATTGAATTCACTTACAGCTTGGGGGCTCGTCCAGGATCCTGAATTAGACATACCACTTGTGACAGTCTAACACATCGTGCTAACTGACGGGGTACATACATCTTGTTGGGCTACCATACTGTGCTACACTGTAAAAACACCCTTCAATAGAAATACTCAAAGAAGTTAGGCCTGTTTTGTAAAAGTGAAGTAACCCTGAGATAAGTCAGAAGGAAATTAATATTTCCAGAATGGCGACCCTAGTGTAAATCCATATTGCAAGGGAACACCTATTAAACAAATTGTTTGTCAGGGGTGAATTGGTAGAGCAGGATGAGAAAGTCTGGCTGCAGGAAATCAAACAACAAGTCACTGCCACAGAATTAGCCACATGGCAGGACCAGGGTCCATTACACCAGGCACTTAGTGAGCTGTATATGGCCCCAAAAGTAAAAGAAGAGAATGCATAATTGCCAAAATAGCGGCTTACCTGTACTTCCACATTGGAGTAATACAGTAAAAATATGCCGAAAACCTAGATCTGACAAAGAGGCAAGTACAATCCCTAGAGAAAATCCAGTCTAATCTGGAATCTGTAGAGCAAAGGCTCCAGAGTAACCAAGAAGCTGAAACAGAGGCTAGGCAGTATGCTGTCAAACTACAAGAAGAACTGACACTCTTACTGCAAAAGAATGCAGAGCAAGATGCCCAGATGCAGACACTGCAAAAAGAGTGTCAAGAAAGGTTGTACTCTTTAAAACAGAGCCAACAAAAGCTGGAGCAGCAATTGAACTATAATAGAGTCTGTGGAGAGCAGACAGTCACCCTGCAAAACCTCCTAGAATCCTTAAAAGAGGAAAATAATACATTGATTATCAAAGACCTAGAATCACAAACAGAGTTTGATGAAGAGCGCCAAAAAGCTGGTGCATGGGTTTCACAAAGGGGCACTCTAACTCAGGAAAGGGACGCCTTAGGCTAGGAAGTCAGCAATTTAAAAAACAAGTTAGAAGAAAATCACCTGGCCCTTCAATGACTGGGTGAACTCAAAATGGACTATGAAAAGCTGTTAGAGCATACCAGGAGGGTGGAAGATGCTCTGGCAAAGAATAATCAGGCCAGTAAGGACCAAACTCAAAAGGTGAGTCTCCTGCAGCAAACATTGGCCCAATACTCCCAATGCAGACAGGAAGCACAGAGAGACAATGAGGCTCTCTTTGAAAAAAATGACAGGCTCCATAGGTAGATAGCCATGTAGGAACAATTAATAGAGACCAGTAAGACCTTAATAGAAGAACAAAAGGGTCAGATTCTTGCATGCCATCAGGGAGTAGGGGCTGAAAGAGATGAGGTCAGATGGGAGAGGTTAACCCCTGAGTCTTGCCAGAAACTTTAATCCCTTCAATTCCATGAACTCTGCCAACCCCATGTCCACTAGCTCACATGAACCAAGGGCCATGGGGATGGTAGACTTCAACCCAATGGGAAATATGGGGCTAATAGGTCAGCGCCTCCCAGAAATGGATGGGCGGGCGTCTATGTACAGGTTCCCAAGTGCTAGGGCCATCTTCTCTGATCAGGGAGACTCCAGTGAGGGGAGAATCAGAGAACTGGATCCTCAGAAATATAACCTACCAAGAGATCAGGCGGTACCATTTGGTGGGGAATTCCATGAGGCTAGGCCCATCAAGAGGATACTAAAAACCTCTTCCCAGCTAGGACAGTGGGGGGGGGTACTCAACCAATCCTGGGAGCAAGGAAGAGTCAGAAGACTCTTCTGAGCACCACAGGTCTCAAGAGACTAGGCCCCCACATTCTGTAAGCCATTCCCAAGCCTGCAGAATCCAGGAGAGTCTAGAAGATCAGACAGCCACATCTGGTAGCAGTGCCTCTGAGTCAGAGGATGAGTGGACCAGGGTGACTAGAACTAAAAAGGCTAACAAAGTTAAGAGGGCTTTACTCAAGGATCCCCTAAAGCAAATAAAAGCTATCATGAGTCTCATCACACCCTACCACAAAAATACCAAATATTCAGTTTGGGAGCACTTTGAATTATTTGAGCAGATGATGGAGACTTTCCACCTGAAGGACAGTCAAAGCTGTATTCAATATGTAAAGTGGACATGTTCCCATGATTACTCCAGCTTCTTTGCGGGGCTGGAGGATCAGAACCATTCCAGATTGTCTACCTATAGGGCGGCCATCCTGAAACAATTTTCTATTCATAGGAACCCTCAAGAGGCCCGCAAGGCAGCCTACAACCTTCAATGTGGGGAAGACCAGGCCCCATAAGAATTTGTTCACGAATTGAAAAACGCCTTTGCGCAGACCACTAGAAGGGTGCGCACTGACAGTAAGGAATTTGTGAACACCATCTTTCATGCTCTCCCTAAATACATTATGACCCAGCTAGTGAGGGACTTTCATGAGAAAAGATCACTAGACTGGGTCTTTGAACAAGCAACGGCATCTATGAAGTGCAGAAGCCGCTGGAAAGTAAAAATATTAGCAAAAGCCCCAAACCAACTGACACCCCTGCTGCCGCTAAGGGGGCAGAGGTGAAGGTTGCCCCCATTTTAGATCTGGAGATGGGGGGGGCCTAAAAACCTTCCCACACAGAATCCAACCAACCCCAAATCCAGAAGGCCCTCGGGCCAATTCCAAACAGGGAGCCAAGGAGGCAACCCCACAAAGGGGAACCCTAACTCCCCTGATTACATCAGCCCACGCTACAAAGGCAACAGATTAATCCTGGGCTATGTATGGACTCTCCCAGCCCGAACGGGGGGGATCCAACCAGACAGCTGGAAACCCAGGAAACTTCCCTCCTCCTTTTCCCCAGGAGGGCAGTAATCCCCCAAATGTCGGACCAAATTTCTTACCCCGGTACCCGCCAAACTTCAACCCCCAAAACAACCCTTCTTTCTTTCCCCACTTTCCTGAGCCCAGACTGCCCAATCTGTGAGAGGGGAGGCCAAGGGTGGAGGGGTACCCAAACTATCCTAACCAGGGGTATTATGCTAGAACAGATTGTTACCCTTCCCGGGATCAACCCAGGGTAGACCGAGGACCCGGTACCAGCCAGAGCGGGTGTCCCAACTAGAGCGCCAGGTCCAGAACATGGCACAGGATCTGGGTCGCATGCTAAGGGCTCAACAGAAACCTCAGATGAGCATGGCAGGCCAGAACTCCTCAAATCCAGGGTCTGGTGCTCCAGAACAATGACGGGGAAGAACCCGAAAACCCTCCGGTTCACAGGCAAGAGACACAGGGGGAAAAGGGGTGTAAAACCTTAGAGGAAGCTTCCCTCCCCACTTGTGTAAAGCCCCTGGAAACCCAGGAACCGGAACCAATATCTCCTGCCCCTGGAAGTCTGCAACCCAAGGAGCAGAGGGTGGGGAGGAGAAATAAAGAGCCTAAAAAGGCCCATTTTGTGGAGGAGGTGCAAATCTTCCAGTTTGAAGGAGAGGGGTCCTCAGAGTATTCTGGGAAAAGAATCTTCTCCTTCAGAGATGGGGGAACTCCTCCCAAAGAAAAATGGGTCCCAAAGGATTCCAATCCAGACTAGGTAGATGTGGGGACCGAGTTAAAACTGCCCATAAAACTCCAGAATGACCAACACGAAAATCCCCTTGTTCAAACCCATTCTGGTGACAGCCTCCAAAAAGGGGGGGGGCAGCACAGAATCAGAACTAGGGGAGTCCAAAACTTCCCCCATATTTAGCTGTCACCTTTTTCTTACAGGTTCCCAAGATCCCAAACAAAATCCTGCCCTAATCACCTCTCTGTCAGTATCCAAATCAAGTAAATTTACCCACCAGTTGGCCAGAAATGTGCATTATCTCTGCCCCCTTGAGGAAAAGGAGGGAAGATTTTATGCCCCGTCCAAATACAGGGGCAATGTACAATTTTGGCACCGGTGGACACTGGATCCCAAACCACCCTTCTGTCAAAAAGGGCTTTTTATCAACTGATTTCAGGAAGGGAGGAGAAATACCAAAGTCCTCTCACCCCTCTTCCTGGACAACTTCAGAACTTCAACGGGAAGGAAATTCCTGTCGAGGGGACTGCGGATTTAGACATTAAAATTGGGCGACACAAGGTGAAGCACCCAGTCTTAGTTGTGACTTCAGAGGGCACACCATGTTTACTAGGGAATGACATCCTCCGTAGATTGTCTCCCCTCATAGATTGTGTAAACAAGGTCCTCTGGACCCAGACTTACCGACCAATAAAATTGAAACAGAGTGACAACCATGTTAGTTTAAATGGCACATGCCACATGGTTGAACAAAAACCTAACCAAATTGAGTTCCACTTCCAGAATAATCAAATCCCAGATGTGACAGTAATTGCAGTAAGACAACAAACTGGTGATGCAGAGTCCTCTCTATTTCTGAAAATCAACCTTCCTTCCAGTCTAAGGTGGCATTCCACACTGGAAGGAAACACTCTGAAATTCTATACAAATTCACAATCAGAAAAGCCCTTTCCTAAAGTCCAAAAAGATGGGTAATCAGCTCAAAGCTTGGCTGACATTCAGAAAATTGGAGAGCAGATGTTCATCCCTATTCAATTAAATGAGGGGAAGGACTTGGTTCTCGCCCGAGTGTGTGTGAACAACGGTAAGAGCTTCATCAGCGAGGCCATGTTCCGCAAACTCCCAAAAGATCCAGCCATTCCTACATGTAAACTGTTAGACGAATGGGAAATGGTCCTGGAAACACCCAATTCAAAACATCTCCTTCCTGGCAGGTCTATCCTCAAAATTTTCATAGGAAACACGAGCATAGTCCATAATTGTTGGGTCGTGCGAGATGTCCCTGCTGCATTTTATTTAGGCAGTGACATTCTCAATTGCTTTGCCATTAGTTTGGACATAATAAATTTCAAAGCTTGGTCCCAATTAGCGGGTAATCCCATGGACTTTGATGACGCAGAGAAAGCATTTCGGTCAGCTCATCTACTGCCATATGCAGTTGAAATTCAGATTGGAGAGGAAGTCACCATCCCAGAACATACCCGACAATTCTCACTGTAAGTAAAAATTAAAAGAGGACAGAAACTGAAAAATCCTGATGCCTATGTTCATCTTAATGCTCATTTCCAACAGCAAGGGTTGGGGGTAAACCCAATACCACTAGTCAACATAGAACATGACACCATTCCAATAGAGGTGGGTAACAACGACCTAAAGAGTATCACTCTGGGCGCAGGAACCATTATTGGAATGGTGGTTGATGACCAATATTTTTCCATAGATTTAGGTAACGAACTGTTAGGACCAATCCCCAAGGACTGTTTTGACAGTGATAGCGATGATGACACAACACCAGACAGGATCTTCACCCGGCATGGGGGGAATTTCCTGGTGTACTCTTCCTGCCCTTATGGTAAGGAAGATGTGACCTGTGACTTCAGGAGGGATGAGGCGATCTTTCAAGTCTACAAGGACTGCCTTCCCCACCTGAAGCCATTAGTCCAAATCAGCACTTTGACCACCCAGCTTGAGGAGGCCGCTGAGATGGCCAAACCAGAAGTCTTTCCAGGCTTCAGGCAGATGTTTGAGGAGAGAGTCAACCTAGCTGATGCCTGTGAGACTCTGGAGCAAATGCAAAAATTGAAACAAGCTTTCTTAGATTTTCAAGATCTCTTTGTGGTGGACTCATATCACTGTGGTCGCACCGACATCCACACGGCAATTCCCATGGACCCTGGCATGACCCCAGTGTTTGTGAAGCAATATCGCTTGCCTCTCGCATCAATGGAGTCCCTCACTGAAATAATTAAGAACCTTGAGCCCAGTGGGATAATTCGCCCAGTCCACAGCACCTTCAATAATCTGGTGCTGGGGATTTTGAAACCAAACGGCCAGTGGAGACTCTGTGCTGACCTGAGGGAGCTAAACAAACAGGTCCATACTTCCCGATGGCCTCTTCCCTACATAGACCAAGGGCTGGCCCAGATCCAGGGGTCAAAAGTATTCACTGCACTTGACCTGACCAATGGGTACTGGACTGTACCTGTCAGTAAGAGGACCAATACAAGCTGGCCTTTACCTTCAGGGGGCAGCAGTACACGTGGACCTGGACTCCCTTTGGATACATCAACTCCGACAATTAATTTAACATATTTCTACATAGGGTCATGCCCGACCTGGGTGAAAGGGGTAACCTGGCCTATGTAGACGATATTCTAGTGAAAAGGTCAACTGTGGAGGAATACATAGAGGAGATCCGTTATGTTCTGACAAAGTTGAGGACTGCCTGAGCAAAATTCTCGTTCCAAAAGACACAGTGGTGCAGAACCTGTGCCAATTTCTTGGGGCATGAGAAAACTCCTCAGGGTCTCTGTCCCCAGGAAAAGAAAGTAGAAGCCCTCCAGAAAATAAAAGACCCCACAACACAGCGGGAACTAAGGAGCCTCCATGGACTAACTATTTACAGCAGAAAATTCATTGAGGACTACGCAGAGATCACAAGACCCCTGATCCATCTTTTGAAGGGAGGGGTCAAGTGGGAGTGGGGTCCAGAACAAGCCGAGGCAGTAAGACAACTCAAAAGAAGCCTATCACAAGCACCTTGCCTAGCTTACCCTGTCAAAAACAAGGAGTTCTTCTTGGAGACAGGGTTCTCAAATACATGCTTGACTACAGTATCATATCAAAAGCATGACAAGGTCAATAAAGTAATCTCCTAGGCGAGTAAGACTTTATCCTCGGTGGAGGAAAAATTCAATGATTGTGAGAAGGCACTACTGGTGTGGGCATTAAAGAATTACCACCTGTTTATCCAGGGGGAACACATCATAGTGGAGACTCCACACCAACCTTTGCAATATCTTCAAAGTGACAGAATCCGGGCCGTAAATGTGAGTAATTCCCAAATTACTTCCTGGATTCTGTCAATGCAAGGCTTTCCTGTGGAGGTCAGATATGGCCAAAACAAGTAGAGTCCCCGCGCGCAAGGTCTGGCTGACTTGCATGATTGTGCCAGAGAAAACTGTCTCGAGGACGAAAGTCTTAAAATTAAGGACAAGATGGAGGCCTACCTTAATTCCCCACACAAAGTCAATGAAGAAGACCAGTGTGAGGGAATGCCCACTGTCTAAATAGATGGGTGCTCCTACCATGTTGAAAACAATGGGGAAAAGGAACTTGTGACCGGCGTAGGTAATGCATGGGTGATTGATGCCCCAGAACCCACCGCTGGGTACAAAATCAGTCCCCGAAGTAGTCAAGTGGCAGAGCTGATGGCTGTGCATCAAGCCATCCTCATTGCTGTCCAACACCAACTCCACAAACTGGTCATAATCACAGATTCAGATTATGTATGGAACGGGTTCGTGGAGCATCTGGTTAACTGGGAAACCAGAGACATGCTATGTGCTAATAATAAACCATTAAAACATGGAAAATTAATACAAAATATTGATGATCTGGTCACCTCGAATGGGATGACCATCTACTGGAAAAAGATCAAGGGTCATTCTAAAGTAGAGGGACCAGACAAAACTGGTAATGATCTAGCTGATCAGCTGGCCAAAACCAGAGCCATCCAAGGAGATCTACTTGAGATTGAGTCCCTGTTGGGGGAAATCCAGGGAACTGCTATCACTAGGTCCCAGAAAAATGCTCACAATGAACTCTCAATTGCACAATGGAGCAAGGAGACTCCAGATGCTGATTTGATTACGGCTCAGAAAGGGGATCCAATAATTGGTAAGTTTTATTAACACATGGAGGACCCTGAGAACTTTCTCCTAACAGATACCGATTACAATGGGAAAGAGGACCTCAGAGTTGATGAAATGTCACAAAAATGTTCTGAATCCAAGACGGTTTGCTGGTAAGGAGATCTGTAGCTGGCCATGGCCAGTGGGTGGTCCCTACCTCATTCCAAAGCCTGATGCTAAGTCACGCCCTTGATGCAGCCACAGCCAGTCTTAGGGGGTTTTATACGACACTAGAAATCTTGTAAGAGGTTGCAGACTGGCAACACATGGGGCAGGCCCTCGACCAATACTTGAAGGTGTGTCTTGTGTGTACACAATTTCAGCCAACATCACCCACACACCGTGCTCCCCTCCAAAAGAGGGGGATGACACTGCCTTGGTCAGATTTACAAGTCGATTCTATCGGGCCCGTGATTCGCTCCTCTAGGGGGAACAAGTACATGTTGACCATAACATGCTTGTTCACTAAATGGGTGGAATGTCTCACATCCCCAAATTGCAAGACAGAAACAGCAGCTGCCCTGATGATCAATCACACCTTCTTGCTTTTTGGACTACCCCAAAGGATTGAGTCAGACCGAGGTAGTCACTTCAATAGCGATGTGATGACAAAGATGTGGGAGATACTTGGGGTCAAAAGGAAACTAAACATTGCCTACCAGCGAGCCTCTAGTGGTGGAGTTGAGAGATACAACAAGACTATTGTGAGCATATTAAAAAACTTTGTGGCAGATTCTGGGCCAAGTTGGGACATTTGATTACCCCTTGTCCTGATGGCCATCAGATCTACCCCTTCTTCTGCAACAGAAATGTCTCCATTTGAGCTAATGACTGGACAAAGGATGGTGCTACCCCAGCATCTGCTCTATAGAACACAAGAGCAGACCTTGATAAATGCCTCCACAACTCATGAGTATGTTGATAATCTGAGCAAACACTTTTAACATGCTTTTGCCTATGCTCAGTGGAATCTAGAAAGATCTGCAGACAGTATGAAGACCCACTATGACCTTAAGACAACTAAAAAAGCATACCAAGTAGGAGACCGGGTCTACTTGTACAATTTCCAAAGGAACCAAGCCAAACAGCGCAAATTCCTCCCAACTTGTTGGGGTCCTTTTGAAATTGTAGATAGAATCTCACCAGTCGCCTACAAAATCTGCATCTCCAAGAGCAGTTTGGCAGAAGGGGAAGATAAGTGGGTCCACATAAACCAGCTGAAGAGTTGCCATCGCAGGCATACTTTGCGGCAAATAGAGGAGCCAACCGGAAACCCAGAGGGGGACATTCTGGATACCTAAAAGAATCCCACTGTTAAAACCATTAGTAAATACAGGTGGGGAATATTGTAAATTGTGTTCAATGTATGCATCTGCCCCACTACATGAGCAGTAGTGGGGTCATTTCCATAACCATGCTCTGTTCTGTCTTATAACATTGGAACCAAGAATTTCTAATTACTAAGGAGGACAACTCGGGGACTGGGAGGAAAGACCCAAGGAGCGTGGAGTATCGCTCCATACTCCCATTCAGAACCGGCGAGGAGAGCATGTCACCTTCAGCACTGATGGGAGAAGCAGCTGAATTTCTTCACCTGGACAAAAGAAAGAAGGAACATCCCAATCTCCCGACTTCCCCTTTACGGGCGGTCAAACTCAAGGTGGGAGGGGGGGCTCTGTGGCATGTATTGACCCACTTCTGCTTTGCTATGCTGCAGCACGGTGTTATGATGGTGCCAGAAAACAGCAAAATGGCTGCAAAAACCCTTGGCGCGCCAAAACCTCTGAAAACCGTGCTTTGCAATGCACAAAAAGATGGCTGCCCAAATGCCACGCATGTTGTCAGTGGTGGAACAGGGATCTCACTTCTGAAATATGTCACTGGGCTCCACAACAATTGAAAATAGAGTACAGAAGGAAAAAGCAGTGCTTTGTTAAATGAAACCCAGAATCTTGCTTTAAATCCCTTTTTCTTTGTTGCAGAAACTTCAGAATGCAGGTACAGAACACCCTCAAATATCCCAAATTTTTGCTAGGTGCTACAATTCACTTAGTTTAAGAAATCATTGTGAACTTGCAAAGTCCTGAAAAGATGAAAGCATAAAGGGATTGCCATAGCAAAAGTGGCCTCTCTGTGGATCTGTCAAAAATCTCTGGGTGCAGTTCCCTGGGCCGCCCGAATGACAGCTGTCAGGAGCCTGCCTGATTAAACTTTAACGTGTATAAACTGAAATCAAATGTTTGCAATCTAAGAGGCCTATTACTGAGAGTAACCCATATTGTAATTGTTTTGATCCATGGTAACACTTGAATGAGAATTTTTGCTGTGAATTGATACAACAAGTTTGTTTTAAGCTAAGCAAAAATTCAACAGAGTTAACAATTAAAATGAAACCTGGTTGAAGCTACCAAACTGGAATAACAGGTTTTTTTCACAGAAGGAAGGTCTTTCCCCCCAGCAGGAAATCACACAGAAGCATTAATTATGGGGTTGGGAAAGAACCTGGTCTACAGAGGCATGAGGAACAATGACCAGCTGCTACTAAGGAAATGCGAGGTGTGAAGACAGTCGTAAATGGCCTCTGCCAAGAGTAACCAGGGAGGAGACTGCTCCTGGACTCCAGGGAGACAAAAAGAGGCGGACCCAAACAACCATCTGTGGCTGAACATTAACAAAGAACACTTTTTTTAAAAGACGGATAACTTACTGTTTAAAATTGTGAAAAATATAAAAGTAACAGATTTGTGAATCTAAATTTTGGCTGCACGTTCCAAGAGGCGGCAAAATCGTGTGACATGTTCTGGAAAGAAACAGCAAGAAATGTGTTTTTATGCAAAATGCATTTCCGCTAGAAGTATGAAACGTTATACACTTATGCCCATGTTAAATGCACACACTTGTAGAATTGAACATTGTGATCCTGATGAAAAGGGCAAAATTCTGTGAAAAGCAGAGACAAGATCCCATGGCTACGGGTTTTGAGGAGTAGCTGCTATGGAAAATATGTAATCTGTATATGTGATTGTTATAGAGGTTGTACATGTGGAAATATGTATTGTGCCAAAAGTAAATTCTCAGCCTCATAAAATCACACCATAAAGGTGACACTGTGTTTCTCTCCTCCTATCAAGGCAGAGAGTAGACTCTGACCCAATCACCTGTCAAAATGGGCAAGCTTAGGATAAACCAGCCCACACACCCCGTTTATGATTCCTGTTCATAGCATAGACACAACTCACCACTCAAAAAGACAGACAGATTCACTCACCATCCTGATGCTGGCGGAACACCCTGCTGCTGAACTCTACATCTTCATTGCTCCAGACTCCAGAAACTTGGCAATGCAGAAACCCATTTCATAGCTGAACCATTTTCAGCTAGGCCTCAAAATTCCAGAACAGAACCCCACAAACCTAAGGGGAAGCATCATAATACAGCCAGGCTGTGCTGTACTGCTTGCCCGTTGAAAATAATATCCTCATAACCAAGAAGGGAAGATCCAATCCAGTCCTGTGCCGTGCTGTTACCAGAGGGCCTTGCAGATCTAGTCCAGTCCTGTGCGTGCGGTGTTCAGAGCACCTTGCATATCCAATCCAGTCCGATGTGCCCAGCCGTCTGTACTAAACCAGATCCCATTCCCTGACCAGAATTTTGACTGACCAGAATCCTAACGTTCCATTTAAAAATATATCCAGTTAGTATCTATAGGAAGAATTGTGTCATTGGCATATGTATTTTGCATAGTCAATCCCTATCTTAAACCCATCCTATCTAGTACTCAGAACCTGTATTGTTATTAGTATTTTTGAATTGTCTGAACTCTCTATCCAAACAATCCTATCCTTCCTCCCATACTAGTATTGCTAAAACTATTGTTGCACTGATCTTTTCTCATCTGAAGATGACGAGTTTCCTCCACAGGCAGTCATTCTGATCAAGTGACTGTGTTCCTGTGTGGTATTTGTTTTGTTCATAGTCATCCTCTAGCGTAAGAAACCCTTTTGTCATTTTAAAAGTGCATTCCTGTTTTCCATTCTTGCGCCTATCTCAAAAAAACAACCGCTACTAAAACGTCCATAACTCCCTCCGTTTTTTAGCTAGAATCACAATTTCAACTTCTGCTTGTAGCTAACATTCACAGCTTTAAAATGAACATGGTTCTCCCGTTATCGCGAATATCGCGCAGTGAAAATTTGCCACAAATTTTCGTTTTGGGAAATTCTTACTTGTGTAAAAAAGCTTTTAATTGCTTCTGACTTGACTTTTAACATTTCAAATTGTTTCTTGGTATTAAATCAATGCTTGTGTTTGTGTGCAACTATCCAAAGAGACTCAATTTCAGCGATTTTGACCACATTTGGGGGCGGATTCATGGAATTATTTGCATCGAAAAATGGGCTTTGTGCGCCATTCTGCCCGCAGATCCCTGTTTCACAAATGGGGATTTGCAAGCAGAATGACGCACAAAACCTGTTTTTCGGTGCAAATAATTCCATGAATCTATTGATGAGTAATGAAGGAGGGGTGACACAGGAGATGCAGTCAGGGCAGCAAAACAATGTAGGGTAGGTTATCCCACAGATCAGAGTTGGTACAACGTTGGGCCAAGCGGATGGGGAAATCGGCTTAGAGGAGTAGGCTGAGATCGATTTCAAAACTATCTGGGAAGAGGAGTTTTTAATGGTGGAGAGCCGCAACAATGTTGGAATTGCAGAAGAATAGGACACATAGCTAGAACATGTAGATGCAGAGGAGGCATGCAGCAAAATTGGCAAGCTCCAATGGGGGGATGGGTTATATTCCGCAATATTATACAGAACCACAGGAATATGATGCCCAAGATCACACGCAGGTTGAGACAAATACGCTGCAACCACAGCAAATGCAGCAAGAGCCATTACAAATGCAATTGCCAAAATGGCAATCACATCAAGTACCCGAGCACGCACAAAAGGTACAAACTCAGCAAGCACCGACGCAGCAGCCCATGGTGCTGCAATGCAATAGGACTACAGGAGTCCAGCAAGTACCTGCACCCAAATTAGGGAGTGTGACTGTGGTAGGAGGAAATCCTTTCACAGGTACAGGGATGCATTTATATCCACAATAGGAGTGCCCACAGAGCGACCTTATGCTTTCAGTACTATCAGTGACACCAGACTCCCAAGAGAAACCAAGGGTCAAAGTGATGATAGGAGGCAAGACATTTTAATGTCTTGTGTACACTGGAGCAACTCGTTTCTGTGTCCATGAGGGACAATACCCAATGTCAGGTATTGCAATGAATGCACAGTGATTCTCTGGGGCATTATTTAGTTCCTTTTACAGATGAATTACCAATCCCTATAGGAGAACACTACGGGCCTCATTACGACCCTGGCGGAAAGGGGTTTACGCCGGCGTAAAGCATGGCGTACCTTTCCGCCTGACTACGAGTTCCCGTAGCGCCATGGTGATTTTTACGCCTGCTTTTTCCCATTGAGCCCATTGAGAAAGGGGGAATTACTGCCCCACCAACATTGGAATGGGGTGGTAATTCCTCTTTTCTCCATGGTGGTACCGTTATGGTACCGGCGGCAACCATGGTGCTAATAGCACCATGGTTTACCACCTACCGTGTAATGAGGCCCAATATCTTTTACTAATGAGGGAATAGTGTGTTCCATCCCAGGGATACATTATATTAATGTGAGAGAGCATGTGTTAGCCTTTACAAGACAGAATGCATTATAAGGGGTCACTTTGAACCCAGAAGTATGTTTGTATGGAGTGACTATTTTATTATCGTGGTTGCCCAGGTTGATAGGTAAACTATTAAGAATACCTGATGAGTTTTTATTATGACCAGAAATCCATATGGGTGATGAAGAAGGGCAGAGTATCCCCTTGGAGTTAAGAGCAGCAGTGGTGGTGGTTCTTCATGGGACACATGATGAGGGAAGAGGATGGGGAATATTGATAGCCCTCAGTGAAAGATATAGGCGGACAGATTTGGCAGACAAGGGGTTGTTTTAGGATGAGTATTCAGATGATGAATTAGTATTTTTCATAAGTCTCACTTATTGGATAAACTTTAAGAAGAGAGCAATACTGCAGAGAATGGCATTGGTAAAAAAGACACTGGGCCGCATTCCAAATTTGCTGGGTGAGAAACAAAGGTGCCGGGAAGTTCACTGGCACCCTTGTTTCCGGACCGGCCAACTACATGTTTGCCTGCCATGGCCTCTGTGTCTAACAGGTCTGACCCTGCCGGGTGCAGCAGTCATGGTAGGCAAACCCTTCACGGAAGCACCAGAACCATTAGCAACGGTGCTGGTGCTTCCGTGTCCCCACTCCCATAGAGTCTGGTAGGACTGTATGGGAATGGGGACTTACAATTTACCAGCGCCTGACTTCCTGGGCCGCCAGACTCATAATGAGCTGGTGGCACGGGGAAGTTAGGCGTCGGTAATTCATTACAGGTCTGGCAGCAACTTGCCGGTAGCACCGGTAGGGTTACCGCCAGACCCGCCCACTCATTTTTCCGAGAAGATTAGAGAAAGTGCTAAAGATTTTTTGGACCACAGTCCATCTGATGTGGGTCTATTGAAAGGAGTAGGAACAGTTAAAATCACGCTGAAACCAGGAGCACATTTGCGATCTGCAAAGCAATACCTCTCGTCAAGAGAGGTGGATAAAGGTACATTTAAGACCATTTGCGCTTTGATGAAGCAAAGAATATTGGTACCATCCAATTCTCAATGTAACACTGCTGTGCACAATGTGATAAAATCAATGGGGGGTTGTGGAGATTTATTTGGGACCATTGCCCCCCAAACAATATAGTCGTTGCTGAGTTTCCATTAGTTCCAAATCCTGTGACAATATTGCGCAACATCCCATCTAAGGCCAAATATTTTACAGTCACAGGGTCTCATTATAACTGTGCCAGTCCGGAAACAATGCTGCTGGTAAGGGTACCAGCACCAGTGTTTCTGGACCAGCACAGTACGACTCTGCAGGAGGGTGCCATCCTGCCCGCCAGGGTCAGACCTGGCAGGCAGAATAGCACCTGCCCGCAGAGTTTTACAGAAGCACTGACACCGTTATTAACAGTGCCTGTTCTTCTGTGGTCCCCTGTCTCATTGAGTCCAATGGGACTCAAATGGGAATGGGCATTAACACATTTCTGGCACCTCACTTCCAGGAACACGGGGGTCGTAATCCCCCGGTGTTTCCTGCAAGCCAGGCACCTACAAAATGCAGAAGACTGGCCGCAACCTGACAGTTTTACCAGCACGGTCACCACCGGACTTCTAATGAGGCCCATAGATTTATAAAACAGGTTCTTTTCAATTCCCCTTCATGAAGACTCACAGGATTTTACTTCCATTTTGTATAGAACGATCTGCCTGAAACATACTCGATTACCCCAGGGTTAGTCAATGTTCAGCTTGAAAGTGCAATAGTTCAATATGTGGATATTTTGGTGTGCAGTGAGACAAAGGTAAGGTGTAGAGAAGATTCCATTAAGCTTATGACTATCCTCTCAGGAAAAGGGATATAAAGTGGACAAAGAGAAGTTACAATACTGTCAGAAAGAGGTATTTTATAGAGGACAGCTGATTTCTCTTGAAGGGAGGAAAGTGATTCCTGAAAGAGCAGAAGCAATTAAGAAGACCCCAGAGCCTAAAACAGTGAAGGAAATGCAACAGTTTTTAGGCCTATGTAATTATTTCAGGGCCTGGGTTTTCGATTACAGTACTTATATTTAATCACTTTTAAAAGGACTTAAAGAAGCGGAGGTGGGTAAGAGTAAAATAACATGGACAGATGAGATGACTGTAGGATTTGAAGAATTAACACAGGTGATCAGTACAGCCCCTTTGTTGGGAATTCCAGAATATCATGAAGATTTGTATGTATTCTCTCATTCAAAAGGAGAAGTCATGAGAGCATTCCTTACACAGAACATGCCATTAGGACATGGACATAAACTATTAACCTATTCTAGTGGGATTTTAGATCCAGTTATGAAAGGGCATTATCATTCTGAGCAGTCTTTAACTGCTGCTGCATTCACGATTGAAAAAGATTCAAGTATAAGTGTTCAGTAACATTATTTGCTGAGCATGCATTATTTGCGATTTTAGAGAAATCCAAAATTACATTGACCAGACAGAGAGCATCAGGATACGAGGTAATAATATTGAATCCTGCAATTAAATTTGTTAGATGTAAGACAGTGAATCCATCAACCTTCATAGCTGAACAAATAAGAGAGGATGATTATTTACATGACTGCACAATGTATACTGAGAACTGTTATGAACTATTATGAAATTATCCAAGCTAGAGAAAATGCCCTCGGGAGGGGGGAAGTTTGTGTTGATGGCTCTTCATAAATGGACCAAATGACTGTTGAAAGGCATACTGGATCAGCAGAAGTAAAGCTGAACCGAGCGGTTGAATTTCAAGTAGTGAATAGTGTGAGATTGCCTTCACATTGCTCAGCACAGGCTGCAGAATTAGTGGTATTTATCGCTGCGCTTCAGAGATTCAAAGATGAGGACGTGACAGTGTACTCTGTCTATGTAACGTCAACCGTACATGCATGTCTGTCACACTGGAAAAGATGGGGCTTCCTCCATGCAGACATCACTCCATTGCAACATGAAGCCCTTTTCGGTTTTGTAGCTGCAGAAATCTGGGCTTCCCTAGAGCCTGAGGATAGAAGTTTGATCCCAAGACTCTTACCTGATGCTTTTGGAGCAGGGTAAGGTCCAGCACTCTGCATTCCAGGACTCATTGGGGACAGGTAAACCGAACTCCAAGATCTCTGTCTTATCCTCATTTAACTTTAAGACATTTCCTGACATCCAGTCTCCAATGGACATGAAACAGGATCTCAATTTAGAAGCAGGATCTGACGTGTATGCACCAAGGAGGAATAGCAATTGAGTATCATCGGCGTATGTGGAAAAAAACATATATCCTGCCTCTCAATGAGGTCAGCAAGGGAGCGAACATATACATTTAAAAAGAAGGGGCTAAAGGGAGGACCATTGAGGGACACCACAAGTCAAAGTCTCGGGTGAAAAGCAAAAAGGAAAAAGAGATATTAATTGAGTGCTATTTGTGAGAAAAGAGGAGAACAAGGCTAAAGACGTACCAGACATGCCTGATCCTTCAACAATATGGAATAAGGTGTCATGGTCAATGATTTCAAAGACCGTAGAGAGGTCCAGGAGGATCAATACTCTGGCCTCACTGTAGTCCTGCATTAGAGCCATGTCATCCAGAATGGAGATCATAACTGATTCTGTGCCCATGAAGGTCCTTCAACCAGAATGAACAGAGTGTAAAGAGTGAATATAGCTTCCATAATTTTCATCAAGACAGTGAAATGGAAATGGGATGGTAATTAGCAGCAGACGTTGGATCCAAATGAGGTTTCCTGAGAAGAGGGGTAACCAGAATGTGTTTTAATGAAATTGGTATTGTCCAATTAAGAAAAGAGTAGTGAAGGGCTGTCGTAAAAACTGAAATTGTTTCAGATGACAGTGATTAGATAATATGCAGAGGAATAGGACCAGCCGGGGATGAAGATTTAAGACTGTGAAGAGCCACTAAATCAGTATTGTCAGTGACAGGTTCAAAAGTGAAAAGCTCCAAAAGAGCAACTGGGGAAGGGGATAGTTCAATAACATCAGAGGGGAGGTTTTCCAGCAGAAATAGATTGACAAATCTTGTGCATTTTCTCCACAAAGTAAGTACTGGTGGATTGGCCTGAGAGCAGGAGGGGTCAACTGTAGGCCGTGGTGGAGCTCGGAGTTCCCTGATAGTTCAAAACAATTCACGAGAGGAGCATGACGCAGATATAATTTTGCAGCTTTAATATCACTGTCGTAGCCAGACACCGCCTGTCTGTTGGGCTGTTTAGCTGTAGACTCCTTCGAACCACACCTTTTGTGCTTGGCTCGCCGGCAGATCCATTTAACAATTCTTAAGTGAGTGGATAGCCAGTGCCCTGACGGTTTAGCGTGAGTAGTAGATTGTTTAACGGGAGCTAATATGTCTGCCACCAATGTCATAGCACAAAGTAAGGCAGAAAAAGGATCCAAGTTATTAGTCTCAACCAAACAAGTGGTGTGAGCCATGCAAGATGCAGCTACATTCACCCCGCACCAATAACGACTCAAGCGTTAAACTTTAGGAGGAAGGGCATAGTGGACGGAGGCGAAGTAAGAAAGGGAAGAAGAAAATGTTCTGACCACAGAACCGGCAGAGGGTTAAAGGCAACCGTAAGGACTTCCTCTGAAAAAATTAAATGAAGAGCATTCCCCGTACAATGTGTAAGACACCGGCCGCAAAGATGCAGATGTATATCAGCCAGTGTATTAACCAGATTTCTCGCGTGGACATCATTTATACTGTTAGGCCAAACATTGAAGTCATCCATTAAAATGAGTTTAGAATAAGATAGCGTTAAATCATATAAAAATTGAGTAAAATTGCCTGAAAAGCTAGCTAGGGGGAGGGCCGATAAACAAGCAGTATATGCATTGAATCATTCGGCGTGATTAGTTGCTGTACTAAAAAAAGTTCACACGGCAGGTTATGTGCTATGGTAATCAAAGTATGGTTGAACGTATGTAAGTAAACAAAGGCTAAACCACCCCAGTAAGTGTGGGGCTTCTATCAAGGCGTAACATTTTATAGTTTGCTGATATCATCTGCATAATATCAGAATCAGATGTGAGGTAAACCAGGCTTCAGTTAAACATAAGAAATCAGGCGACAATTCTGTTAAAAGTGAGCAGATATAATATCGATGGCGGAACTGATGATCTAGCATTGATCAGGAGGCCAGTAGAAAAAGAGGATGATAACACCATACTCATATGATTTCTGTTTCAGTATTTTTTTTAAATAGCTTGGGCACAGGGGGGGCGGGGACACAGGCCAGACCAAATGGAAAACTAGTATCAGGTGGAGCAAGTGTTAATAAAGCGGGAATATAAAAGCCCCACAGTCCTGTTGCTCCTATGCTGCAACTGTGACAACCTAGACATCGCAAGACGATCAGCTGGGTCTTGACAAGCTGTTAGCGCCCATTGCCTGCCCAAAGCACAGACGACCGCAGACGTGCTTGCTGTAAGCTGCTTGCTGACACCAGCCATGGCACATAAGTGCTTGATACCACGTGGGGTCGCATTACAAAGCAGCAAGTGAAATGGAAGAAATACTTCCTATCTACACATAGAAGTAGCACAACAACTGTGGAGAACAATGCAAGCAAGGATGCCAATAGTTTAAGCAAATAGCTCTCTGAGTTCATGCTCTAGTGATAATCTGTTTCCTCATAGCCGTCTGGTAAATTGTGAGGTTGTGTATGCCGGGGCAGAGTGCAGTGAAGTAAGACCATCCACCCGGTTTATGGAAGTGTGGTGCGGACGTGCCACTGAAGGGAGGAGTGCAGGCAAGTGGCACACTGCCACCACGGAGTAATGAAAGTGTGCTGCGACAGGCTGCCTAAGTGAGGAGTGCAGGTAAGTAACACCATTGCTGCGGTGTATGAAAGAGTGATATAGGCGAGACGACAAAACAGGGAGTGCAGGTCAGTAACACTGCTGCCTCATAGTAATTGAGCATGCCGTGGATGGCCAGGTAAGTCTGTAGAGAGATGAGAACAGGGTTCTGACTTGCCTGTGCCACATGTGTAAATTACCAGCAACTGGCATGGGCCAACATGGGGCCTCAAATAGAGCCACCCGGTTGGCTTCCTCCTGCTGCCAAAGGGTCTGGGAAATATAGTTCAGGAACCCAAAGTCCTCCATTGCCAAGGCTTATTAGCCTTACAAAGATGGAACATGCCACAACAGGTGGTTTAAAGCCTTCTGCCTCATACAATCCTTATATCGTGTGGATAACGCATTGAAGGAGTAGAAAGAGTGTGAGGAAGAAGAAAGACTAAGAGAAATTTGAAGGAACTCAAGGAAAATAAGCTGAGTGAGCAAGACAAACTGAAAGTGAAAGACATTGAGCTTTCCATGTCAATATTGACCTGAAGACTTGGGCTAAGGGAGCAACTCAATTCAACATGAAAAATATAGTATCATCATAATCATGTAAGAAATTCCATAGCAGTATAAACAACAGATTTTTAACACAATCTAGAGAATGAAATGCAATATTAAAAAAACAACAGCATAAAATAAGGTAAAAACATTAATTCAGTCATTGCCAAAAGGAAGCCCACCCAGTTAGCAGCATTAGACGTTGTATTCCTCCAGTATAATGGCAACTTTTTCCCAAAAATGGTAAAGAACATGATACAAGTTTCGTTATTCCCCCCCCCATAATTAGATCCCAAAGAGCTTCACCAGTGAAGGTGTGTCCCAGGCCAGCTGCAAGAAGGGCCCTTGACCTATAAGCTTCCAGTGCTTCACAATGTATTCACCGATGTTTAGCAGACTCAAGTTGACCAGAGCCACATTGGCGGCACAATCGTGATGGCCTTGGGATATTGTTCCAAGCACCCGTCATTTCCAGGGTCTGACAAAATGTCAGATGTAATTCGGGAGATGTACCCGTTAGAGATAATTACCCAGTAAATAGGCTGCTATTTGACATGGTGGCCAGATTGGCAATGTATTGCTCATGATAGCAAGCCTAAATAGTAGCTTTCATAGCGGCTTTGAACCTTGGAAAAGAACAACTGGGGAAGCACCGGGAGCCAAAGCCAACCATCTAGTAACCACAGTGGTAATGCAGTGTAAGGCACTATCCTGCATGCAAGCTACCTATGCCCGGCCAGCATTAAAAATTATGGAATTCAAAGTGCCAGCCTGGGCATTAGCGAGCCACCAGTATGTACTCCAAGAGGACAACTGGAGTCTCGCCAGGCAGGAGAAGACACCAAACTCGAGAAAGATGGTCTGTACCAGAATACGAGTAGGGAGGCAAAAAAACCTATTAAGGAGAAAAGATGCCAATTTTGCCACTCCCTATGCATTACCAGGATACCATCCTTCAGCCTTATACATAGGAATTGGGATAATCCTGGCCAGATATAGCTGTGCCAAAATCCCAAGAGGGTAACCTATTACAGATTGGGCCAATTTTCCCAAACACCCAATGACCTGTGAGCCCCTTAGCTTAACATGGTTCAGGTGACGAATGGCTCGTAGACCACCATCAAAGTGGAGTCCCATTTATTTGTACTGATTAACCACAACAAGTTTATTCCCATCGAGGTGCCAAGACATAGTGATCTTCTTATGGCAAGGGGGTGGAATACCATGACCTTTGTTTTTTTATGTTTATCACAAGGTCAAGAGAGTCAGAGAATTTTTTCAACAGATCCAAGGAGGCCAGTAGGCCAAAAGGGGTGAGGTCCAGCAGAATGATGTTGTCTGCCTAGCCCATTCATTGGAGTGGAAAATCACCCAATTTCGGGGGTGTTGATAAGGGATTGGCAAGGGCGGCGCCCATATCTGCAAGGTATAAATTGAACAAAAGAGACGCAAGAGAACAGCCCATTTTTAGGCCACCTGTAGTGGGGAACCAAGAGTATGTATTGGCGACTGGTCCAATTGAACTTTATCCTTTGTATCAGAGGGGAAGAAAATAATCATAGACAAAAGTACTGCCGGAATGATCCAAGCAGATCATTTCCCCAAAGTTTGGTATGATTGACAGAAGCAAATGATGTGCTGTAGTCAATAAACGTGGTGTAAATAGGGCGCTGTCGATTGAGCCAAGCCTGCTGGATTACAGTCTGTAAAGCAATTAGTCGTCATGCTCAAGCCCCTCCGGAGGCCGATCTGGTTGAGTGACATAAGCTTGGCCTTAACGGTCCAGTACTGTAGTTCATTGAGGAGCATGCAGGCACATTTCTTAGATGAGGCATCAAGCATGGCAAGTAGACAATGATTGCCAGGATCAGATCAATTAACCTTCTTCCAAATGGGGATGATAATGCTGTCTCTCCATGGAGGTGGTATCCGTTGGGATTCACCACTTCTGTGGAATAGGGAGACCAGCACGATGCACAATTTTCAGCTTCTTTCTTGATCACAGCCCTACTGATGTCATCAGAGCCGGGGGCTCGCAAGGACTTACTGCCAGTAATGATCTTAAAAATGTTATTATTGCCATCTGTCCAATAGAAGGGAAGGACCATGGGGTATAGAATCCCCTCTTTCCAGCATTCTTACGACATGCTTGACCCAGGGTGATTCAGGGGCACTGAAGAGATCATGTACCAGGTAATGGCCATCAGCCACCTTCCAAAATTGACGTGCATCATTAGCAAGAGCTAAGCCAACCAACTTACGCAAGCGTGAACACTCAGTGTAGTACTGGTATTGTTTTAGCCAGTTCCGATATAGATGTTTGGCTTTTTTCATTGGTGTTGCACGCACAGAGTGTACCAGTTCGAATCCCACTATGGTTTTCAATTCTCTGCACAAACAATTCCTCTAGGCAACTATTTTCTCATCATAGAGCTAATGATGAGGAAACCGAAGAAGTGTGATCCTCTTGGCCCTATTGTTTATCATACCAAGTTTAGAAGTAACAAAGGCCATTATAACATCTCCAAAATCCCAAATCACCACAGAGAAGAGGGGCAAACACAAGAGTTTCCAAACTCCCAATCGCACAGCACTCGTCAAAGGAAGCCAAGGCCATTCGTACGAAATCAGAAGCTTTGGCTAGTCTTTGATCATTACATGATATGTGATTTAGGGAAGGGTTAACCCTGAGAGCCCCAGTGGTCTCAAGGATGATAGTCGGCTCGACAAAGTTCAAAGTCATCACGAGGGGCATGTGGTCGCTCTCCAAATAGAGAAATATGCCCATGTCAGAGACACAGCATGGATCACTAGCCATAAATACATAATCCAAAATGCTGCTAGATTTGGGACCATAACAAGTACGTTGTGGTGGAGAGTCTGACAATGAAGCACCATTAATCATAGTAAAACCAAAGGAGTAATGTAGACTAACCCATTCCAAGCCCCTCCTGCAGAAGAGCGAAAGCAGTCCGCCGTCCACAGAGGTGGACAATTGAAGGCCCTCAGTCTTAGTCAAGTTAGAAGGGGAAGGGATGTGGCAATTAAAATCCCCACAGATGATACAAGGGGGCAAGAAGTCAAATTGCTGAGTAATGTCTCAGTGTCAAGTACGATTGATGCATGATGCTGCCTGTACTGAAGATCATAAAGGGTAATAATTACAACCTCCCTACTACCCCTTGAAGAAGGGATGGCAACCCTACCCATTAAGATTTTAGGGAAGCACATCTGTAATTCCATCAGTCTCATGGAGTTCTTAGCACCCGGGAGCAGGCCTTTGCTTGGGCGCCCACGGGGGCCCTGAGAGGCCGGTTTGTAAATGAAGTGCAACCCATCCACCACATCCGGTTCAACCAGCCAAGTCTCCTGTACTGGTCAAGTTCGTCCATAAGGCGGCCTTCCTCGAATAAGTGGGAATATCCACAGGTGTTCTGACTAATCAACTGTGCAATGTGTAATGAGTTCTGAGCTAAAGACCCATTGACCCCCTTTGTGCAGTGCACTTGTACAGCCATGCCCATTGGCTCCCTTCCCCTGATGGTGCCTCCCCAGTCCCTGCTCCAAATGGAAATCTAGGAACTAAAGAGGGAGCACAGGTGGGTACTAGAGCAGCAGAGGATCTTCCACTCAACTCCAGTGGCGATCTTCTTCCGTATATGGAATCGATTAGTGAGCACTTGTATCCTAGCCGATTGAGAGAATCAGAGTGTTCTAAGATGTAAGCCATAGTTTCCTTAGAGAAGAAGCAAACTACTGATGTAGCTTTCTGGGACATTTCGCAGATATCAACTATTTTGATATCATAATTTCGAATAAAATGGAGCAGAATGGCACAGCAAAATAAGTCAAGTAGGCGAGCACGATTTAGGAACCGGCCATTGTCATCACAAAATAGGCACTGGATCAAAATAGACTTAGTGAAGGATTTGCAAGTCAAAAGGCCTTATTCGTCCCCTTGGTCCACCTGGTCATATCTTATAGGCTAGAAACAGGATCCCTCCCAAGAGAGGGGTCCATAGTTGCCAAGGGGGTAACACCAAGACCAAGTCTGCACTCTGTCTGGACAGAGGTGTTGGAGATGGTTTTACCAACCACATTTAAAGCAGGACCAGAGGCCGGTTTGGTGATACAAGCTGCCATGTCTGCAAATGGATTGGCAGACTGAGGCTTTAATAACGGATCAGTGTTAATGCCACTAAACCAGTTACAGGGGGCATTACGTTTTGCATAAGAGGATCATTTTCAATCAACACGAGACCCTTATTGGCATCGCCAGATAACACACAATTAGATGAAATTAAAACACTTCCGGGAGCCGCAATGTAGTAATCGGGGCCTGAGTGAGGATAGAAAATGAGGAAAAGGGGTACAGGGATCTCCCCGGACGAGTCCATAATAGTCTCTATAGCGCTCGCAGCCACCATAGACCTTGTATTTTTTTGTTAATCAGAGGTTTGACTAACAACCTTGACGGGCCACCTATTTTGATGATTCCCCAGAGCCAAATGGGAGGGGGATACGTCAGTGTGAAGCAGCTTAGGGTTGTGTGCCGAAGGAGTAGAAGGCAGAGCCATGGTTACAGAGTTTGGCAAGGTTGAAGAATATGCAGACATATGGGACAGGGCCTCAGTCCAATAGGATCTGTGCCGAGCAAAAGTACTAATTAACCCATCTACGATATTTAACGTTTTAGTGAGCTGCAAGTCCTGCACATCTAATTTGGCTGCAATCGCATTACATTTGGTGGGTAATCAGAAAAAAGTGACTCCAAAACATTAAACATAACCGCTGAGCAGCTACTCACATCAGCTTGTAGATGAGCAGCTAAATGCCTCTGCAGGAAGTCCCGCCCCCATTCGTCCTATATGTTGGAAACCGGAAATCGCGACCTGCCTGACCCCAGTGATGGTGCCTATTCCACAGAGAGACTTTGAGAACCGGTATGCATTGAGAAAACCCTACATGATGTATCCCCATAGAGATGACATTATATGAAGAGGAAAGGAAAAGAGGCTGATGACATCACAAGAAATGAGCGAGACGCACTGAGAAGGATGGTCGAAGAAGAAGATGCATAGACCTCATAGAATCTGATGACGAAGTAAAGAATCGAGTAAACTTTCATAGGCGGAATGAAGATTGCTCGTGTGAAGAACACCACAGGAAATGAAAAGCTGTTTTATAACTGTACAGATGCAGCAGCACAAGTAGACTAAGAAATCTTAAAGGCTAGCTATACATAGTGAATAGACTGCAAGCGGTGCTGCCACTATATAGAATCTGGACATCGGTGTCACACATTTAGTATGCTCAGACCCGTAAAGAAAGAAGGATCGGAAAGCTGTGTTGCAGTGAGAAAGCTGTCTGGCCTGCTGTCAAGAGATAGAGTGGCCAATAACCGGTTATCTATCCTTGAAGAACAGTCAATGTGAGAAGCAGAATCAGCCCTTATTAAGGTGCAATAAAGAATGCCATGAGTGCCAAGTTTATTAATTCAAGATAATTAAATGCTGCAAAGCAGGCCGAAATACAGTCTCCTGTCACGTGAGTCAAAGATGGCAATAGGAGTTGGGCGTGCAGACCAGAACTATGATAATAGTGTGCCTATACTCCCCTTTAA
Organism: Ambystoma mexicanum; assembly: GCF_040938575.1. Taxonomy (NCBI): domain Eukaryota; kingdom Metazoa; phylum Chordata; class Amphibia; order Caudata; family Ambystomatidae; genus Ambystoma; species Ambystoma mexicanum. Next base: position 1,334,006,533 of record NC_090924.1, read on the forward strand.
TCTCAGGATACTTTGCAAGGATAACTACAAAAACAATCTGAATGGCAGATGGCATGAGCGATAAGAGATATTGGGCTAAGTGGGTAGAGAAACACAGTTATATCCACCCACTGACACCTGGGGTAGCTTACGTGCTAGTGGACCGAATGTTCCAGAACGGTACAAGCGTACAAACCATTTGTAGACGGCTATATAACAAAGGGCCTTATAGTTTGATAGCCAATCGTGTACTGTGTATCTAGTAACTAATAAAGATGACTTGCACCAGGGGTGGGCACAAGTTGTCCACCTGACTGTAGAGACCCAATCACAACCTGATCCCTTAAAGAAAATATGCTCAGATGTTCCCTTTAAGCCAAGCACAACTCCCCATAGGTTTTATTAGTTTTCCACATATTATGATGTCACGTATGATGTAAGTATAATTTGTTTTTATGAAATGCTTCGACAGATAATGTTGTGCAACGTCTGTTGATGTCCGTTGTAACTCTCTGCTTTAGACAATTGACAATAAACAGTAGGGAAAGACTTCTTGGTAACTTCCTGAGTCTGTCTTATTATTTGGTGTAAGAGGTATTCTGCATCCCATCCTTGTATGTACGTATTACTGATTTAAGCGCCCCCTAATGGGTCAAGCTTATACAATTGACACCTACGATGAAAAGCCATTATTTGTATGAAAAGAGAAAGGATGTAAGTCGCCAGAGTGGTCAGTGCAGGCTACTCATGGATTACTAGCGGGAAGTCCAAAGAGGGTGTAATCCAGGAAGGGCCAGGGGAATTGTCCTCGGTCAAGGAGACATTGGCAGCAGTTTGGCAAAAATGCACCATACACACAATCTCCCCACATTCCTAATGGGAATGGAGTTGTCACCAGGTTGATGGATGGGCGATGCAGGACAGGCAGCCTTTGGTGAGAGATCGTTGCTAAAAGTAAAGGATTGGGACGGAGCAATGATGGTATCAGCCAGGATTCATCGCCGAAGCCGTGGTAAGCACCCTACCAACTTGTTCCATGCTCATGGATCGTTATCACTAGAGGGGAGCAGAGCGTTCTTGAATCAAATACACAGATAGTGATCGGGTGGAGGAGGAAAACATGTCTTCACATTCCTTCTTATGAGCCGAGTAAAAGGCGGTCATTTTAGTTTCCTGAGCTGAACCTTTGATCAATTTCAGAGTACTTTGGGGACATTCACGCTTAGCATGGCCTGTGTTGGGGGTCTCTGGGCGCCCCCGCTGCGTGCCCGCGAGCCCCAGCATGCACAGATGGGACACCAACACGTCTGCACGCTTCGGGCTCCCCGGTCGCTCTCCCGCGGCCGGGAACGCCCCGTTTATTTAAGGCGCACGCGGCGACGTGCAACGTCACGCCGCCGCGTGCGTATCCCCTCACGGGGCAACGCCACACTCCTCCTTTTTCGGGGAGGAACAATAACAACAAAACACATCAAACATATTACTACCCACACTGGCATGTATAACTCACAAGCCCCCAGGCCCCCATTTATTAACAGCCTCCCGGATCCCCTTCACTCCGGAGCCCAGTCAATCGGCCCCAGCACATAGTCTCCGAGGTAGGCAGGTCTCCCTCGCCCAGCCCTCTGGGGGTACCTCCCACCTACCTCAGTCGCCGGACTCCCGGCCGCCCCGGTGTCTCGTGCTGGTGACCCCACGAATTCCCCCCGGGGGGTGTCTTCATCCGGGAGGACCGTCTCATCCGGGTCAGGCGGGAGTTCAGTCCGAGAGTCCCCCAGTTTCTTGAAGAAGCTCACGTTCCGGGTGACGGCCGACTTCCCATCCGAGGCCGTCACCATCGACCCCTTCACCGCCACTACGTCCAGCGGCTCGGGCTCATATGGAAGCGAGAGTTTCCCATGGGGATGCCGGTTCCTAATCAACACTTCGTCGCCCGGTTCCAGCCGCTGCGGACGAAGGCCCCTCCGTAGATTTTCCTGACTGGTCCTTGCCAGCCGCTCCGCTTCCACCCGTTGGTCGTCTATTACCCCGGGTACCTTCTCCTGCACCTCCGGGAGGAGACCTCGGGGGCACCTGCGGAACAGAGCCTCAGCCGGGGCCACCCCAGTTGAAGCATGTGGGGTAGTGCGGTACACTCTTAGGAACTGGTATAGCGCCCGCTGGAGAGGCTGACCTTGTCCCTGAGCTATCCGGAACGTCTTGTTTAATGTCCTCATCAGCCTCTCTGCGTCCCCGTTCGCGCGGGGCCACAACGGGGACACCTTCCGGTGGGCCACTCCGCAGCTCTCGAGGAATTCCGAGAACCTCGCGCTCTGGAATGGGGACCCATTGTCCGAGCACAGGGTCACAGGGAACCCATGGGTGGCAAAGATCTTTTCCACAGCGCCCACCACGTGCTCGAATGCCACCGACTCAACGAATTCCACCTCCGGGTATCGCGAGTACTCATCGACGATGGCTAGGAAATGAGTACCCACGGCCGTGGATCCGAAGTCCGCATGCACAACTTCCCATGGGCGGGTCCCCCGTGGCATTACCTCGATCTCAGGCTCCCGTTGTACTGGGGAAGCCGCCTGGCACCATACACAGGCCGCTACGAAGTTGTCCACCTTCTTCTCCAGCTCGGGGAACCACACCTTCAGCCTCAACCTCGCCTTCGTTTTGGCGGCCCCTTGGTGTCCCTGGTGCGCCAGGTTGATGACTTCGTGGACCTTGGAGCCCGGCACCACCAGGCGATCACCCCGCAGCAACAGACCCGACTCCGTGAAGGACAGTTCATCCCTCACCTTCCAGAGTTGCTCGAGGGTCACCTTGGCCTCCTGCGTGCGCCCGGCCACCAACTCCAGCACGGTCTTCCAGGACCCCGATTGTATCGAGCTTCGCAGGATGCGGAAGCATTCGTCATTGGCTGCTGCGGTCTCCAGTTCGGGGAGCGGCATCGCATTGGGGGTAGCACTCTCGACCACCATGCTCACGTGATCATCGGCCTCCTCAGCACACGACTCTTGGGCGGGCCCGTCCCTGCCCACCGGATGCCTGGACAGGTAGTCCGCCGCATTGTTGGCCCCTGGCCTGTAGATAAGGTTAACGCCATATTCTAGGAGGGCCAGCATCCATCGCTCGATCCTGGCTGGTGGTTTGGAGGAGGATCCGGCCATGATTGGGATCAGTGGTTTATGGTCTGTTACCACTGTCACAGGTCTCCCCAGCACATATAGCCGAAAATGCCGGCAGCCCCACAGAACCGCCAGGGCCTCTCGCTCAATCTGAGAGTACCTCTGCTCGGTTTCGGAGAGGGCCTTGCTCGCATAGGCCACGGGCTTCATTCCTCCGTCTCTGCCCACCTGGGTGAGGACCGCCCCAAGGCCAAACGGGCTGGCGTCCACAACAATCTCCGACTCCAAGGCAGGGTCAAAGAAAGCCACGGTGTCCTCCGCTGTTAGTGCACCTTTGATATCCTCGAATGCCGCCTGTTCTAGCGGGCCCCACTGCCAGATAGTGTCCTTTTTCGTCAGAGCCCTCAGAGGTTCCGACCTCGAGGCGAGATTCTTGATGAATCGCCCGCAGTACGTCACCATTCCGAGGAAGCTCCGCACCTCTGATGCGGACTCAGGGGGTCGTGCTGCCTTGATGTCTTGAACCTTCTTGGGGTCAGGAGACACCCCGCCCTCCTTGAAGATGAAACCAAAAAACTCAATGGTCGGGCGGAGGAACTCACACTTGTCCTTGTGGAGGGTGAGCCCCAGCGATTGCAGCCTCTCGAGAGTCCTGGCTAGGCGTTTCAGGTGGTCTGATTCAGTCCTCGCAAAAACCAGAATGTCGTCGCTAATGTTCAGGACGCCCTCCAGGTCTGCGAGAGCGCCTCGGATTAAGTTCTGAAACACCTCAGCTGCAGACGACACTCCAAAGCTCAGACGCTTGTACCTGTAGAGTCCCCTGTGGGTGGTGAAAGTCGTTATATAACGGGACTCTGGGTGGAGAACAACCTGGTGATACCCAGCCCGTAAGTCTAACTTCGAGAAGAAACGGGCCCCTTGCACTTCCGCAATGATGTCATCAATCGTCGGGGTCAGGTGTCGTTCTCTCCTGATAGCCTTGTTGGGCAACCGCATGTCCACACAGATTCGGACAGAGTCCGGTTGTTTAGGTTTCCTCGCCACGACAATGGGGGATACCCAGGGTGTGGGGCCCTCCACCTTTTCAATTACGTCCAGGTTCACCAGGTTATCGAGTTCCTTGTCCACCTGGTCCCTTAGATGGAATGGGATCCGCCTGTGCTTCAGGGCTATTGGCTGTACCGACTCGTCGATGTGGAGCCTCACGGGGTCGCCGTTCATCCTCCCGATCCCTTTGAAGATGTCAGCATACTTGTCGAGCAGGTCGTTGATGTCCTCCAAGTATACTGAATAGGCGAAGCTGACTATACCAAGGGCCTCCGCTGCCGCACAGCTGAGCAGGGTGTTGCTGCTCACCGGAGTCACATAGAAGCGGGCCCTGATCTTCGACCCGTCGTGTTCCACCTTGGCAACGAACACCCCATCGAGTGGCAAGGGCTCCCGCCCACCAAATGCGAAGATACGGGCCCTTGGTGTCGCCAGTCTCGGGGCTGGGTCGAGCGCAGCATAATGTCCTCTCGCCATGACATTTACAGAGGCTCCCGTGTCGACTAGCACAGGGACTGGCGAGCAGTTAACCTCCACGACACACCTCGGCTGTCTTCTGCTCCTTCCCTTGAGGACCTCCATGCTGGAGACGAAGAAGATGTTCTCCTCATCCTCCTCCTCCTCCACTTCTTCTTCCGCCGGGGCCTCCTCTGGTTCCACCTGTTCCACCTGAGCTACCCTCGGCGGGCGGTACTGCCGCGGGGCCCATAGACGGGGCTGCCCTCTCGGGATAAGTACAGGCAGAGTCGCCCTGCACACCCTCGAGAAGTGGTCAGGCACCCCACAGCGTCCACAAACTTTTCCTTTGGCCATGCACTCCGATGAGTGGGGAAGATCATATCCGCATTTCTGGCACGATTCTACCGGCTTCCCCGCTCTGTCTCTGGGAGGTATACCGGGTTTTCGCACCCCTCTGCCACCCCGCCAGATGGCGCACACCTCCTCCGGTTTCGCCGGGCGGGAACCGGCCTCCATTTTGTTGGCTCGAGCCTCCGCCACCTCATGGCACCTCCCGAGCTCCAGAATCCTGGCCAGAGTGAGTCCGGGCTCTCTTAGGACTTGTCGCCTCAGCTTGCCTGACGAGCACGCCTGGATCAGCATGGTCCTTATCATGTCCTCCGCATCCCCCCACGCACACCCTTGTGACAGGCGGCGCAGGCGGCCATAGAAAGTGTCAAGCGTCTCCTCTTCCTTCTGTTTGGCCGACAGCATGACGAACCTTTCAAAGTCCACGTTGGCAAGGGGGATGAAATGCGCCAGGAGGGCTGCTTTGGCCTGATCATATGTGTTACCCGCTGGAGTCAGAGATTCAAAGATCTCCTGCACAGTCACCCCTGCGGAGTATAGCATTGTGGCCACCATGCTGTCGTCGTCCGTGACTTGGGCGGCCCGAAAGTACATGTCTAGCCTTGCGATCCATCTCCTCCATCGTGGCCCTAGACTGGATGGAGGGCCCGTAGCATCAAACTCCGGAATTGGCTGCAAGGCCGCTTGCGCCCTGGCTTGGGCCATGGCCAGGGGTGGTGGTTGGACTGGAGGGGGGGCTGCACCCACCGGTTGTACAGGCAGTCCAGACGTCGTCGAGCGTGGGATGTGCTGTGGGGGGTTCTGCTGGAACAGGTCTGTTAGATCTTCATCCTGCGACTCCTCCGAAGCCGTGGCAGTCGCACCCTCCAGGGCACCAGGATCACTCATAGGCGCAAGCGCACAGGCACCCTTGTTCCAATTCTAAGGGCCGCAACTTGCACCACTCCCCACACTGCCACCACCCACGTGATGATGAAAGGGTTGAAGGAGAGTACCTCAAGGCGCCTGGTGTCCACGTGGGCCGCAGAAGCTGGAGCGTCATCCCCCACGTGATGATGATGAAGGGGTTGAAGAGGGTCCTGAAGAGGATCCGTGAACAAAAGTCTCCAAAAATTGAGCTATAAAAGGAATGGGCTGAGAAGGCCCAGCCACCTCAGTCCATCTTCCAGCTACAACACGACGTCACCGCCTGAAAATTCACCAAAATGACGAAATCTTGGCATGGGCCTGCAGGTTGTACTGCCTGCAGTCAGTTGATCCAAAAATTAGGTTTGGATGGTCTTCCTGCTCCAAACCGGAGCCGTTAGAAGACTCTCCACCTCGTGGGCAAGATGGCCGCCAGCCGCGTGTGGTCCGCGGCCTCGGCGTGATGCGAAACATCCACGGATGTTTCACTCGAAATGAAAAATTACTCCGGGATTGCGCTCACCGCCGGGCCCGGGCATCCGACACTCGTCGCCACTGTTGGGGGTCTCTGGGCGCCCCCGCTGCGTGCCCGCGAGCCCCAGCATGCACAGATGGGACACCAACACGTCTGCACGCTTCGGGCTCCCCGGTCGCTCTCCCGCGGCCGGGAACGCCCCGTTTATTTAAGGCGCACGCGGCGACGTGCAACGTCACGCCGCCGCGTGCGTATCCCCTCACGGGGCAACGCCACAGCCTGTGGTTTTTGGCAGGGATGTCAAATGGAGCGTAAGCAAAGCCTTCCAATATGTTTATTTCAAGGGCCTCATCCAAAGAGGCAATCGAGAGCACACAGCTCGCCATAGCGCCTGGCATAGCAAAAGCCGCGCGCTTGAGCGGGCGATGTAGGCAAAGGGCAGAGGTTTGTTGCTTCAGCGTGAGTACTTAAGGAGTGATTCCTTCTTTATGGAAAATTAATAACAAGAGCACCAGACAAGCCAAATAGATGGGAATGCACAATGCAATGAGTCTTCAATCATTTAGGGCAAAAGGTAGAAATCTAGAAAGATAAGTCCCCATACTCACCAACTAGCCAAACTGCCAAACTGTCAACAGTTTGACCTCACTTCCACACTTGCACGTGCATCTGCAGGCAGTGAGATTGTGTAGGGAAGTACAGACTTAGCCAGCTGAACAACGAGCTCCCAGGCAGATCAAGGAATCAAAAGCAGATGGCAGGTTGCCATTCACAGGTATCAAGCAAGGTGCAGCAAGTGAAGTCAAATCAAGCAGTGTCCTGTGCCAAACTGCCAACACTTCGACCTCACTTCCACACTAGGATGCACTTAGAAATACACACAAATCAAAGGCATTACCTCTGCACCTGTTTGGAGCAGGTGCAAGGGAATGTGCAATGCATGAGAGGTTCATTTCTGAAACTTTCATGCATTTCCTGTGATTTAGGAGAGCAGCAGCGTGAACTGCTACCCTTCCTCTTGCATTTCTTTCCTTCAAACAACACTGCACAATATGCTCCCAGAACCCACCTGGGTCCTTGGAGCTGGAGCTACATTAGCTTTCTGTCACACGCTCCTGACACTAATGTCATAAGGGGTTATGTTATTGCATCTATAGGGGCAATTTCATTCTCCAAGCGGGTATTTGGGGAATATGGGTACTAATGCACGATGTGTTTGCAAAAGGTGCAGATGAATCTGGCTGAGAATGACAACTCTCTGTGGAGTCATGTGTATGTGTTTGTCCAATAAAAATGGCCAAATGTCATGTGCGCCCTGAGACCCAGTGGGCATGTGGAGCGGCCTGAAAAGCCAATAATAATAATAATAATAATAATAATAATAATAATAATAATAATAATAATAATAGCTGCTTTCCTTGAGTTCTTCTATATCTGCTTACTTCGCTGGGCAAAACTGTGCTTTAAATTGCACCAGTTTACAAAACAGTTGCAAATGATATCCTATTCATAAATATTTAGCCATTTATAAGCCAAGCTCATGATTACAAACCAAAAATGATCGTAGAACTCGACGGGCTATGCACAGAGAGCATCACGAGAAAGGGTCTGGGCACTGGCACTTATTTGCTTTAGCAATCAAGCACTTGACTAACAGCCAGCAAATGTGGACAGAGCTATATTACTGATCAACAGAGAAGCTATATGGGAGGTCTTCACGGCTCGCGTATGGACAATTCTTACTCCATATCGATAACTAGAGCAGGAAAGGGCACAGAGGTGGAATAAAGGAAACGCTGAGCTTGGAGTAGTGTTGGGTGAACTTGTTTGGGGATAACTCAAAGCACCTACATTTCATGTAGTTCAAGGTCCTAAAAAACCTTCAAATATTCCCAGAGATTCGTCCAGAAAAATGCGAGGTTCACCAGAGTCCATCAATAAGGGCCTGCAGAAGCTCTTAGGCTGCTGCTATCCCCAGCAAGGTACTCTATAAAGGTCAACTACCCACTGGCACAGGGAAGACCCCCACATGTGTCTATATCCAGCACGTTAAAGGGGAGAATCTATGGGAACAGTTGAAGGGATAGACCGTACGTGTGCTTTGGGGGTAGATGGTTCGAATCCCCAATGTGCCCTTTGAATAGTCGCAGATCACCAAACCTTTGGATTGCTGAACCGTAGGTTTTTGTGGGTTTGTATCTTGTAATATGCTGGCTGTTGAGAAACTCATGGTCTGTTATAATTATGCTAACATCAGCACCAGTTTCTCTAACCACAGATTATTGATCTAGTGAAGTGAATATAACTGGATGTTTTAGCTGTACTCACTCTTCTTATGACTAGAGTCATATTCTGTGCTAGACCGTCTCATCATAACTTTTGGAAATAATTGTAGTGGTGATACGGGACGGAGTGCATTATTAACTGCTTCTGAACAGGTAGTGTGTAGCAATTTTCTGGGTGTGTGTGTTCCTCATTCTTACAAACAGTGCATTAACTAGTTTTTTGTTGAGATGGTTGAATTAATTAATTTAGCAACCGAGTTTTAGGTATTTGGGCAATTAAGCCGCCTGCCAGTGACTCAATTATAGAGCCATATGTATGCAGACTAACCTCAAATAATGACAATTTGTATGAGATCAGTAATTTGTTGCTTCTTCATTTAGGTGTAAGGACAAGGCAATAGCTATTGATGCATTTTAACAACTCGATTTCATTCTTTTCCGAATACTTCAGACTTCAGACTCTGATGAATTTCCATAAAAATAATTAATAATCAAGATGAGAAGAAACATGTTGGGTCTCTTTTTGTTATGAACATGTGATAAACTGATATAATAAGCTGTGACTAGGTCCTCCAGTCACTGAGAACATTATATTTAACAGTGTTAGGATGTTTTGCTACTTGTTATAGTATGTTTATTTTTGCTAATGAGTATATCACTGTGGGAGATTACTTTTTTTGCTACATGATATTAATTTTGTAGGTCTGTTTTTTTTCATATATTCTTTTGATTATATTTAGACTAATAGTATGGACCTCATTACGACCCGGGCGGTAAGGGATTACCAGTACCGGTAAGGAAACCGGTGCCGGTAATCCCTTACCGCCCAATTACGAGGTCCCTTTGCAGGTCCTGCCTTAACGCCTGGTACTACCAGGCGTTAAGGACAGGACCCGCAAAGGGACTTTGGAGCTAATAACAGTACCGCAATTAGTGGTACCGTTATTAGCGCCTTCCCCATTCCGATTGAGCCTTGTGGGGGCTCAAATGGGACTGGGGAAGGGCTCTGGTGAATGGGGAATTACCGCCCCCGCCAACCTTGGAATGGGGCGGTAATAGCTCCATTCACCAGGGCGGAGTCGGTATGGGTTTGGAGGCATCCATGGGGTTAATAGCGCCATGGTTACCTCCAAACTCGTAATGACCCCCTATGTATAGTATGTTGTTGTTGATTGAGTGTAGCATGGATGGGGTGTTTTGTGATGTGAATGTGTTTGGGTTTGTTAGATTTTGCACTCTGAAGAGGAATATGAATTAATTGTATATTTATGATGTATGTGTTTTTCAAATTTTCTCCAAATTGACATATGTTAATACATTTTTTTATCCATATGGGAGTTTTTATGACTAAATAAATGTATTCTTATAAGATGCATATGGAAGTGAATTGAATTCTTTCACTTCTGAACATGAGATTGTAAAGGACCGGTAGGGGGTGGTCAGTACTTCTGCTCTCTATATGGTAGAAGAGAGGCACAGAAGACCCCAGCCAAGATTCTCTATTACGGTAGCAATGGACGAGCAATCAAGGCCTAGCTTCTCAGGAGGTGATGCAGGCTGGTTCTTAAGTACAGTGTAGTCCCCAAGCCCCCACAAAGGAATGTCCACACACTGTATTGGTTAGAACACAGTCTTTATATAATCAATATTCAAGGTTATGTACACTTATCATAATAACTCACTTTGTACTTAGGAAAATCAACAATGGCAAATATATACAATTCTAAAGTGGTACCACCCTTTGTATTAGATCTCATTAAAGTGCATCAACAATACTGTAACAATGTCACACAGATCAATAGAGTGAAACCAGCAATAGAGAGAGGAGAGAAAATAAGATGGTTGAGCAATAGGCAGAATACTGGCCCCTACCACTAGACACAGTTCTGTGTGGAGATCCCCCCACCTGGGCAACCTGTAAAATAAAGATATAGCACAAGCCCAGTCCATATATTGTTCTGCAAGTCTTATTCCCTCCTATAATGTTTTTACCCCCCTAATGTACCTGGTGGAGTCGAGTTCTTCGAAGAGGCGTCGACAGATCCTTCTTGAGCGACCCCCTTTCAAGCGGGAGTCACGGATCGTCGAGAGGCGTCGAGAAGCGTCGAGGAACTCGGCGTTCGGCGGCGGGGAATCGACGGCCCTTCTTGAATGCCTTCCCTTTCAAGCGGGAGACAAGGGGCGTCGAACGTCCGTCGACAAACAGGGTAGAACGGCATCGATGTGGTGGCAGCTTCGTCCGAGCGGTGCTCGTCGGCGTCGGAGCGTCGGCGTCCTGCAAGGCAGAGGCGTGCGGGGCAACTCGGTGACAATAGTTCTGGACCGCAAAGATTGTGGAGACGGAGGCCCAGCAAGGGCGTCGAGTCGTTCGAGTCTATGTGGTCTTCGGGTGGCGGGAAACCCACCGGCAGGTTTCTCCTCGGCGCGTTGGTCGTCCTCGACTTTCTCCGGCAGGATAAAGCGGTCGACGGTGCGGACGAGGGAGTCCTTCGATTCGAATGTTCTTAGGCAAAGGAGCGGGCGGCTCCCGTCGTCGGCGGCACGGCATCAAGTGGTCCCCACGGCTGGGTAACACAACTTCGACGGGCCTCCAGCGGTTACACAAACTTGCGAACCCTGGTCGACGGCAATGGACTTCGACGGCGGCGATGTCCGGGTGCTTCACTTCGATCTCCTCGGCGGTCCCGTCTCGGGTCGGCAGCCTTTCGAGGGTCTGTCTTCCAGGGCGCTTCGGCGAAGATGGAGCGGTGCTCGATGGTCCCTCGGAGCACGGGAAGAGGGCGCCTTACCAGGTCCTCTCTCGGGTCAGTCTTCGACGATTTCGGCAGCCTTCGTATCGGTGGAAGCAAATGCAACAGCAAGTCTTCTTCTTCCAGCTGGACGTCGAGGATCAGCAGTTCCAGTTACTCTTAGAGTGGAGACTCCACTCCAGAACGCTTCTGAACGCTTCTGAACGCTTCTGAACAATTACCAGTGGTGAGAGGTCCCCAGATATACTATTCTGTCTCTCATCCACACTGCTGGCACACACTCAGCAGCCAATCATACAGAGGGTCATTCATGCAGTCAGTCAGCCAATCAGGCACACAGTGCATTCAGGCCACACTCCTCCCTTTCAGACACTCACAACAAGGAATGTGGATTGGGACAAGTACCCAGCCATTCAACACTACACACTGCATTCAGGCCAGTTTCGGGCAGGGCTGTCTCAGTCTTTGTCTCTCATGCCAGAAACCAGACAACCACAACAAGGAGTGTATATTGGTCACACACTCCATTCACCCAGGTCCCACCCACAGGAGGTACCCACAACATACAGTCACTGGGAAGGCTCCAGTCAGTCTAGCTGGGCCTTCACAACAACACCATATATGGAACTTCCACCCAACATTGATCCCAATGGCAGGGCTTGGGTATCCCAAAATGGAGGACACCCAGAGCACCTGTCAAATTCAGCATGGAGCTGCCACCAGCCCATACCCTGCTCTGTGGGCCACCCACAGGTGCCCAAAAACATACACTAGGGGCACAGGGTTGTACCCCTACCCATGGGTGCCATAAGGGTATCCCATGGGTCTGTTCACCAAACCAAAAGAGAGAGCTGCACTGCCAGGAGTCCCACATGGACTCCTGTGCAGAAAACATGACAGGACACACGATAAAAAGCAGTAAAGGACAAGGATTCAGAGGCCCTGTCCCTCTGATGCATTTCCAGCATCACAGTCGCCCCCCCCCAGACTGAGGTGGAGGGTGTCTAATCTCCCACGGGATAGACACCCTCATCCAGACGGTCAACATACCTTCTGGAAAGGCCATCTGCATTATCGTGACTCTTCCCTGGTCTGTGCTCTATGGTGAAGTCTAGCCCTTGCAGGCTAATGGACCACCTGAGCAATTTCGGATTCTCACCCTTCATCTGCATAAGCCACTTCAGGGGCTTATGATCTGTTTGGACCTTGTAGTAGGCCCCGTAAGTTATGGCCTAAAACGCCTATGGCTCCAAACTATGCTAAAACACTCCTTTTCAACAGTAGCCCACCTAAGTTCTCTACCCTTGAGTTGTCTACTGCTGAATATGATAGGATGTTCTCTCCCTTTGTCATCTAACTGGGACAAGACAGCTCCAATTCCGGTGTCGCAGGCATCCGTCTGGACGATAAAGGGTCGGCTGTAGTCAGGCGCACACAACACAGGTGCCCTATACAGACTTTCTTTCAAGCCATCAAAGGCCCTCTGACAGTCTTCGGTCCAATTAACCTTCCTAGGCTGTTTGGGTGAAGTTAGAGCTGTCAGGGGTGCAGCTATGGTTCCATAGTCTGCCATGAAATTGCGATAGGACCCAGTGAGGCCCAAAAAGGCTCTCACCTGGGTTTGAGTAGTGGGAGTCTCCCAGAACTGTACATGCTGTACTTTACTGGAGAGAGGTTGGATTTCACCCCCTCCTACCTCATGACCAAGATAGGTAACTTCCCCTGAGTTATCTGGCACTTGGTGGCCTTGATAGTGAGGTTAGCCCTTTTCAAGGCCTGCAACACCTTATCCAGATGTGTCAAATGCTCTTCCCAGGTGGAACTGTAGACGGCAATGTCGTCTAAGTAAGCCACACAAAAGGCTTCCAGCCCACTGAGCGCATGGTTGACCAATCTCTGGAAGGTGGCAGGGGCATTCTTCAACCCAAAAGGCATGACCCTAAACTGGTAGAGTCCCTCAGGTGTTGAGAAGGCCGTCTTTTCCTTGGCATGGTCCGTCAGAGCTATTTGCCAATAGCCTGAGGTAAGGTCAAAGGTGCTCACAAATTTGGCAGCACCTATGGTGTCCACGAGCTCATCAGCCCTGGGCAATGGGTGTGCATCAGTTTTGGTGACGGCATTGACTCCTCGGTAGTCCACACAGAACCTCCAATCCTTGGTACCCGCCTGGGAACTTGCCTTGGGGACAAGGACCACTGGACTGGACCAGGGACTGGTTGAGGGTTCAATAACACCCAGATCCAACATCTTGGCGACCTCAGCCTGGATGTGGTTCTTGACGGTATCTGACATATGGTAGCACCTGCTTTTGACAGGCACACTGTCACCAGTGTCAATTTCATGCCTACACCACGGTGTAAGGCCTGGCGTCAGTGAAAACAGAGAGGCATATTGTTGGAGCAAAGCCCTGCAGGCCCTCTGTTGCTCTGTTGTCAAATCCGGAGAGAGATGTACTCCCTCCACTGAGCCATCCTGAGGGTTGCTATGCAGCAAATCTGGAAGGGGCTCACTCTCATCCTCTTCTTGCCCTGAAGCTAGCAAGAGACATGAGACTTCTGCTCGCCGGTGGAAAGGCTTTGGCCGGTTGACATGGAATATCTGAGGGGCTACCCCAGAGGCTCCCATGTCAACCAGATAATTGACTTCGCCCATCTTGGAGATGATCCTGAAGGGTCCAGTCCACTTGTCTACCAAAGCTCTAGGCTTGGTAGGCTCCATCACAAGGATTTCCTGTCCCGGAGTCCAATCCACTTGCGAGGCTTTAAGGTCATGCCAGTACTTATTCAATTCCTGGCTGGCCTTGAGATTTGCTGTTGCCTGAACCATCATCTGTGTCATCCTCCGTCGGAGGCCTAACACATAGTCCCCCACTTGCTTGGCGGGACCTGGAGGGGTGGCTTCCAAGCCTTCTCTGATCAAGGCGAGGGGCCCCCTCACGGGATGTCCAAAGAGTAACTCAAAGGGGCTGAAACCAACACCCTCTTGAGGTACCTCTCTGTAAGCAAACAGCAGGCATGGCAGGAGGAGATCCCATTTCCTCCTTAGGGGTTCTTCCAAAGCCCCTAGCATGCCCTTGAGAGTTTTATTAAATCTCTCAACCAGACCATTGGTCTGGGGGTGGTAAGAGGTGGAGGACTTGTAGGTTACCCCGCACTCTTTGCACATGGTTTTCATGTAACTAGACATGAAGTTGGATCCTCTGTCAGAGACAACCTCCTTGGGGAATCCAACATGGGTGAAAATGCCCAGGAGAGCCCTGGCAACCACCTTGGCAGTAACAGTCCGAAGGGGTATTGCCTCAGGGTACCTGGTGGCATGATCTACCAAGACCAGGATGAACCGATGTCCACCTGAAGTGGGAGGGTCAAGGGGACCGACGATGTTGATGCCCACCCTCTCAAATGGTGTGCCAACCACTTGCAATGGCTGCAGTGGGGCAATGACACTGCCTCCAGTCTTGCCAGACAACTGACAAGTTGGGCAGGTCCATCAGTGGGACTCCACCTCTACTCCCATCCGTGGCCAGTAGAAATGGGCAGAGAGCCTCTGCTTAGTCTTCTTGGTCCCAAGATGACCAGCCAAGGGCACCTCATGCGCCAACTGCAGTAGGAAGGGCCTGTAAACCTGGGGTACCACCAACCTCTTGAGGGCACCAGGTTCAGGCTTAGTGGGCTCACTAACAAGGAGCTCACCCTCCCAATAAATCCGGAATGTCCTAGGCACTTCTCCTTGTGCCTGGGACAGGGCCTGTTTCCTCAGTCCCTCGAGAGAGCGGCACTCTCTCTGTCCCTTACAGAAGTCTGCCCGGGAGGGTCCCCCTTCAGCTAACAAGCATTGAAGGTCGGGATGATCCTCCGGGTTGAGAACCTCTCCCACAGGAGAGTCTTCTGTCTCTTCTCCCACAGGATTTGAGTTTGGGTTTTCCACTGGACCCAGCCCGTCCGGAGCATGGATCCCTATCGGTGCTGTCGGTACAGCAGGAAGAGAAGGTGTTCCCTCCACAGAGGTGGCCTTCTTGGTCTTCCTTCTTCTTGCCTTAGGCCTCGCCTTTGGCTCGGGTACCTGACTCACAGCCAGACCCGGTGTCACCTGTGACCTAGTGACTGCAGCAGCAGTCATGAGAAGACCATCCAAAATCAACCCCAACTCTACTAGATCATTTCGTAACAGAATGTTAGCAGGGACATTGTCCTGAACCAGGACAGGAAGCTTTGCTGTCTTGTCTCCAATCATGAGTGTGACTAAGGCTGCAGGTGATAATTTGGGAGGCCCACCAGCTAACCTGGTGGTTCTCAGAGGAGCACCTACATAGTCCTTTGGCTTGAGCAGGGTCCTGTCCACCACATGCTTGCTGTCATGCTTGCCCCAGTGTCTCTCAAACCAGTAGAAGGCTGGCCATTCAAGAGGACACTTCTCAAAAACCTACGGGTGTTCTGTGGGATAGTCGCCAGTACTTCTGCATACTGGTCCCAGGCCCCAAGGGACACTAAGGAAATCTCTACCGGAGCACCAAATGTGATCCCGGTAGAGGAGGGGAGGACAGTGGCCTTCACCTCAGACACGGGGTAAGGGTAGGTCAGGCTGACAGCCTGTACTCCAAGTGCCTTACCTTTACACTTGGAGTCACCCCTTCTGTGATCCAGAGCCCCACAGTCCCAACAAGCGCCAGGAGTGCAGGGTACGGTACTGGAACCACTGGGTGCCTGCTTTGCAGCAGGTGGACCACTACTCTTATTCCCACCCATAGATGACTTATCCCCACTAGATTTTTGGGTCTTGGGAGAGGAAGGTTTAGGTTTACTCGACTGTGACTGCTTGTGGGACTCCTCAGCTTTCTGAGAGGCCCCCTTTTCTTTGTCCTTGTCCTTCCCACTGGAGTCCTTAGGGGACACCCGGTGGGAGACCCACTTGTCAGCCAACCTAGCCAGCTTAAAGGGGTCCAAAATGTTCTGGTCAGCCACATACTGACGCAGCTCTGGTGAACAGGCTTCAGAAAAATGCTCAAAAAACAAGAGGTGGGACAATTCAACAAAAGTCTTAACCTTGTATCCATCAATCCACCCATCATGTTCATGTGCGCAGCACTCACCCAGTCAACCCAAGACACATTCTCTCTTTTCTTAAAATCCCTGAACCTTCTAAGCTATTGGGTAGGTGTCTTGCCAAACTTGGCAATCAAAGCAGACTTCATACACTCATACTGACCCCTTTCTTCCACACTCAGCTTCAGAATACAGTCATATCCAGTTTGAGGCACTCTGCTTAACAAACACTTAGCCCAATCTCTTTTATCAACATCATGAATCGCACAAGCCATTTCAAACGCTTCAATCCATTGGAGGATATGTGAACCCTCCACAAATACACCAACCAAATCTTTCATGAACTTGGTGGCTGGGGACCTGACACTTTCACTGGTTTTAGCTGAAGTCTCCACTCTAGCTTTCTCTAGCTGGATTCTCTGACATTCAGTTTCCTGGCTCTTGAGTTCAAGGTCCTTATTTCTGAGTTCAAGATCCCTATTCTTGAGCTCCACTTGTTGAGCCAACTCCTCTTTCTTAAGTTCAGCATCTATTTCCAACTTGCGGTATTCAAAGGCCAATTTCATCCTTAGTAACTCAAGCTCCAATGGATTGCTGGGGTTTGGAACAGAGGCAGCAGGAATAGCGGCATTCCCAGAAACAGATTCAGCAGAAACCCCAGGGGCAGAGTTCTCATTGGTTGCATTCCCCCCTCAACAAGAGTTTCACCATCAGTCTGGTAGTCCACCAGGGCAGCTATCAGCTCAGCCCTAGACTTATCCACAAAGTCTAACTCCCTGGCTTTACAAGCACTCTGGAGAGCCTCCAAGCTCATCCGAGTCAATTTGCCATTTGCAATAGACTCCATTGTTTGTAATGCAGTTATCTTGTACACAACTAAACCTTAATTTAATAAAGTGCGGATATTTTGTAAGTGGCACGGTTATACACTGTTTCTTAAAACCATAAGCATCCCACCGCTGCCACCAGTGTAAAGGACCGGTAGGGGGTGGTCTGTACTTCTGCTCTCTATATGGTAGAAGAGAGGCACAGAAGACCCCAGCCAAGATTCTCTATTACGGTAGCAATGGACGAGCAATCAAGGCCTAGCTTCTCAGGAGGTGATGCAGGCTGGTTCTTAAGTACAGTGTAGTCCCCAAGCCCCCACAAAGGAATGTCCACACACTGTATTGGTTAGAACACAGTCTTTATATAATCAATATTCAAGGTTATGTACACTTATCATAATAACTCACTTTGTACTTAGGAAAATCAACAATGGCAAATATATACAATTCTAAAGTGGTACAACCCTTTGTATTAGATCTCATTAAAGTGCATCAACAATACTGTAACAATGTCACACAGATCAATAGAGCGAAACCAGCAATAGAGAGAGGAGAGAAAATAAGATGGTTGAGCAATAGGAAGAATACTGGCCCCTACCACTAGACACAGTTCTGTGTGGAGATCCCCCCACCTGGGCAACCTGTAAAATAAAGATATAGCACAAGCCCAGTCCATATATTGTTCTGCAAGTCTTATTCCCTCCTATAATGTTTTTACCCCCCCAATGTACCTGGTGGAGTCGAGTTCTTCGAAGAGGCATCGACAGATCCTTCTTGAGCGACCCCCTTTCAAGCGGGAGTTACGGATCGTCGAGAGGCGTCGAGAAGCATCGAGGAACTCGGCGTTCGGCGGCGGGGAATCGACGGCCCTTCTTGAATGCCTTCCCTTTCAAGCGGGAGACACGGGGCGTCGAACGTCCGTCGACAAACAGGGTAGAACGGCGTCGATGAGGTGGCAGCTTCGTCCGAGCGGTGCTCGTCGGCGTCGGAGCGTCGGCGTCCTGCAAGGCAGAGGCGTGCGGGGCACCTCGGTGACAATAGTTCTGGACCCCAAAGATTGTGGAGACGGAGGCCCAGCAAGGGCGTCGAGTCGTTCGAGTCTTTGTGGTCTTCGGGTGGTGGGAAACCCACCGGCAGGTTTCTCCTCGGCGCGTTGGTCGTCCTCGACTTTCTCCGGCAGGATAAAGCGGTCGACGGTGCGGACGAGGGAGTCCTTCGATTCGAATGTTCTTAGGCAAAGGAGCGGGCGGCTCCGGTCGTCGGCGGCACAGCGTCAAGTGGTCCCCACGGCTGGGTAACACAACTTCGACGGGCCTCCAGCGGTTACACAAACTTGCGAACCCTGGTCGACGGCAATGGACTTCGACGGCGGCGATGTCCGGGTGCTTCACTTCGATCTCCTCGGCGGTCCCGTCTCGGGTCGGCAGCCTTTCGAGGGTCTGTCTTCCAGGGCGCTTCGGCGAAGATGGAGCGGTGCTCGATGGTCCCTCGGAGCACGGGAAGAGGGCGCCTTACCAGGTCCTCTCTCGGGTCAGTCTTCGACGATTTCGGCAGCCTTCGGATCGGTCGAAGCAAATGCAACAGCAAGTCTTCTTCTTCCAGCTGGACGTCGAGGATCAGCAGTTCCAGTTACTCTTAGAGTGGAGACTCCACTCCAGAACGCTTCTGAACACTTCTGAACGCTTCTGAACAATTACCAGTGGTGAGAGGTCCCCAGATATACTATTCTGTCTCTCATCCACACTGCTGGCACACACTCAGCAGCCAATCATACAGAGGGGCATTCATGCAGTCAGTCAGCCAATCAGGCACACAGTGCATTCAGGCCACACTCCTCCCTTTCAGACACTCACAACAAGGAATGTGGATTGGGACAAGTACCCAGCCATTCAACACTACACACTCCATTCACCCAGGTCCCACCCACAGGAGGTACCCACAACATACAGTCACCGGGAAGGCTCCAGTCAGTCTAGCTGGGCCTTCACAACAGCACCATATATGGAACTTCCACCCAACAGCCAGTCAGGGGGAAGGGACAGAGTCAGCGCTTCCCAGGACTTTGGGAAACAAGGTAACAGGCAATAGAAAGCAGGAGGCCACAGGGGCCATCTTGTTTCCTATCAGGAATCAACTGATCCCAATGGCAGGGCTTGGGTATCCCAAAATGGAGGACACCCAGAGCACCTGTCAAATTCAGCATGGAGCTGTCACCAGCCCATACCCTGCTCTCTGGGCCACCCATAGGTGCCCAAAAACATACACTAGGGGCACAGGGTTGTACCCCTACCCATGGGTGCCATAAGGGTATCCCATGGGTCTGTTCACCAAACCAAAAGAGAGAGCTGCACTGCCAGGAGTCCCACATGGACTCCTGTGCAGAAAACATGACAGGACACACGATAAAAAGCAGTAAAGGACAAGGATTCAGAGGCCCTGTCCCTCTGATGCATTTCCAGCATCACAGAGATGAACGGTTTTACCATTTTTGGTGTGGGTATGTAATAGTTGTTTTTGTTTTGCTCTACACCTAAATTGAGGCAGTTGAATCCCGACCTCTTAGTTTACATATATATGAGTGTTTCCCAGGTGTGGTCGGGTTTCATTTGAACCTGGGGTTCCTATTTGTGTTTGTTAGTTTTGAGTGGGTTCACATTGGCTTACTTTGGATCAAGCATAACTCTGACTCCTGCCATGATACTCTTCTGTACCTGCGATCGGTCACACGGAAGCTCCAGGTCGAAATCCACCTCTAAGTCGCAGGGCAACACTCGGGCCATTGCCCCACTGGACCTGGCTGAGAAAGAAGATTTCATGTTCAGTGATTAAAATCTGTGGCCAGACGGACAACTAATACCAGCCACGCTCTCAGACTCCATTTGTCCTGCAATATTGCCAATAGAGTTTGGCATACCATGGCGGAAAACTGATTTTCCTTCTTAGAAACTGAAGTGAATATAGAGTCATATTTTGGAGAGATTTCCAAATGTATGAAAATGAGTAAAGAATAAAGAGTATGCACATGTATACACCTTCCACACACTACTGCTTTGGTTTTGTGTGTGTTTTTATATGTGTGTGTGTGTTGTGGGTATATTTTGTCTGTCAGTGTCTTTCGTGTTTTGTGTGTGTGTGGGTGCTTGCATGTCAGTGTAACTTGTGTGTGAAAGACACGTGCAGGTGTGTATGTATGTATGTGTGTGTCTTTTTCATCTGTCTATGTAGTATGTTGTGCCCAGAATGTTATCATTGCCCGCAAATAAGCTTCTGAACTGCGCCCATCACCACTGCTGTGGTTTCACAGTGCAGTGGAGTAGCCGGGTGTGGCCAGACAGTAGTCTGTGGGGAATAGGAAAAGGGCAAAGACACGACAGAAGAAGTGCACCTCGAGTAGCGGACGCATTGTGTCTAGGGCTGCACATGTTTATTTTCGCCATTCACACACAAGGAACGTGATCAATTTCTAGTCTACTCCCACCACCACTAGCTCTAACTATTTCTTCCTGTTTTCCTTTTAAACCATTCTGACAGAGACAAAAGAGCAGTCAACATGAATTCTGTGCCAGATGTGCCATTCATGCAGTTTCAGCACTTATGGCGCCAAGGAATTCTGCTGGATTGCGGAAATAACAGCGACATTTCACAGTCTTTGAGGAAATTCTGTGCATTGACTTTAGACAATGAACCTATCAAAATAAGGTGCAGGGCTGTGTTTTGGAATTCTTGGCCTATGTTTTTAATATAGATTTGAAAGCAGGTCAACTGGGCTGTAAACCCAATGATGAGTTGTTACCCGTTTAAAAAGGGACAGGTATGCAGGCACAGTTTCTCAAGTGTCTGCGAAGTAGACAGCATAGCAGATTTTTATGGCAGTCCAAGAGTATGGTGGTTAGGAAGCAATGGTACTGGTGTCGACACATCGTGGGTTTCAGCCAGTGGCGGTCTGTTGTTGTTTTTTTTACTTCTGCAGGACATCAGGGTAATTCTTCTGTCGTGAAGATGTAAATGATGCAAAATAAGCTATGGCTCTGCAACCCCCACTCTACAGGCAGCAACACAGGACCACCAAACGACAGTATTAGGTCAATCATTGCTTTTTTTATTTTAAGGTTTTCGGGGGTGCAGTAGGCTTTTTGGCAAGTATGAGCTACTGTAACGCTCACCTGATTCCCGCAGAGGCGCCGGTCTTGACTGGGTGAATGCCGTATCTTCAAAGGTGATGTGTAACACACGGTTGGCTCTTTGGGCTGGACCTCTGTGCACTGTATGTCTGACTCGAAGAGTAAGATGTCTTAGGTAAGTGAACGCCGAGCTCTCCATCTGCCTCGGGGCAGGGTGCCGTAACCAGTTTCTTCACTGGATAAGGGTGCAGGCCTCTTGACCTCAGAGGACTGCTGTCCGTCGTTAACTGCATGAACGGTAAGTTCTGGGCACTTCAAATGTCTTAAAAGTCTTTTGTAATGATATCTCTTGTTTTGCAGGGTTCCGGCGATGGCGGACGGCGGGCTGATGAGAGTTGAGGATCGAACCCGCGTGAGGAATAGAAGCGCCTGGAAGCACGTAAGTAAGCGCTTGTAGCCTGCTTCACGATGCGCACTAACTGTCCCTTTTATCTTGCACGTACAAGTTCGGAGCTTTAGAGAAGCTGAAGGGTGCTGGAATACCCACTGGATTCGGCGTGGGAAGGAGTAATGGCACGTGAGTAATAAAGTTGCCCAATGTCTTTAAACGCACCTTCTTTTGTCTTTCAGATGCGGGATGCAGCGCCGAAGGCCTCCGGAGTGTGCGAAGAGCTGGTAAGCTTTTGTCTTTCAGATGCCGGAATGCAGTGCGAAGACCTCCGGAGCATGCAAAGAGTATGTAAGCCTTTGTCTTTCAGATGCCGGAATGCAGCGCGAGGCGTTGGTGACAGCCGATGGAACAGGTAAGAGATGCGCTGCCACTGAAGACAGTAGTGCTAACCTGTTCTTTCTTTGTCTTTACAGGTGCTGCTGAAGACTGGATTCCAGGATGGTAAGCCTTTGTTCCCTTAGGCCCAGGATCAGAAGCAGAAGACACGATGAGTGTTCTGCTGCAGAGAATGCAGAATAACACAAAGCAAGATTCATCCATCGGGTGTGGTTTAAATAGCCTCCTGTAGTGCTTAGGTGTCTCCTTCCACAGCCACGCCTAGGTAAGAATAGAGTTCCTGCTTTCCAGAAGAGTTCCAGTGTTCTGAACCTAGGGAGTGGCTCCTGCCCCACCCAACAGGAAAAGTAGTCCCAAACAGAAGAGGATCAGGGGTTCAACTGGCAGGTAAGTAAGCAGCATGGTCTGCTGCAGGTAAGTCCACCCGAGCATTCTGAGCCCGGCGCTTCCAGCGCTGGGACTGGGCATCTTTATGAGCCTGGTGCCACTGGCGCAGGACAGGGTCCAAAAGGTCCCAATTGGGACTGGCTGGCACTCGGAACCGGGGTTATGGGTCTGCTTCCAAGGGAGTCGGGCAAGTCCTGATCTTTTGGAAGCAGAGATCATGACAGCACCCCCCCGCAAGGCCCCTCCCAAACCGGGCTTCTCCAAGGGGTTTGGGCTTGTTAGGAAATGTTCGATGAAATCTTTTGATTAGACGAGGCGCGTGGACATATTCTGCAGGTTCCCAGGATCTTTCTTGGGGACCGTAGCCTTTCCAGTCAATCAGGTAAAATAGTTTAGATTTGGAGATCTTGGAATCCAGGATGCTTTTGACTTCAAACTCGAGTTCTCCATCAACTAGAATAGGTTTTGGAGATGTAGTTAGTCGGGTTTGAGATTGCACGGGTTTTAATAGAGAGTCGTGGAAGACTGGATGTATCTTCATGTGAGGGGGCAAGTCCAACTTGACCGCTACTGGATTTACTATGGTAGTGATGGAATAGGGACCAAGGTATCTTGGGTTGAATGTGCGTGGTTCTTTTAGAGGTAGATATTTGGTGGATAACCAGACTTGATCTCCTACTTGATATTGGGGGGCTTCCTTCCGATGTTGGTCTGCTCCTTTCTTGTATTGTTCTTTAGCCCTTTGAAGGTGAGAAAAGGCTTCCTTAAAGGCTTGGGTGATTGTAGAATGCAGGTGGTCTACTGCTGGTGTTCCAAGATCTTGGAGTGGATCCAACTCCGAGGTTCGAGGGTGACTACCGTATAAAAGAAAAAACGGGGTCTTCCCAGTTCCCGAGTGGACAGAGTTATTGTAGGCATATTCGGCTATCCAAAGGATATCTTTCCAAGTTTTTTCAGTTTGTTGTAGCATGCAGCGCAAATATTGTTCCAGAGTTTGATTGGTCCTCTCGGTTTGTCCGTCGGTTTGAGGGTGGTGGCTAGTCGAAAGTCTCACATCAATTTGAGCCGACCGACAGCAACTTCGCCAAAAATGAGAAATAAATTGACTACCTCGATCCGAAATTAGAAATGAAGGAAAACCGTGCAGTCGGACGATGTTTTCGAGAAATTCTCGGGCCAGAGTTGCTGCTGTTGGTAAGCCTTTGAGTGGAATGAAATGCGCCATCTTGGAGAATAGGTCCACGATTACTAGGATCGTATTGTATCCGGAGCATGGAGGTAGATCGGTGATGAAGTCCATAGAAAGCGTATGCCAAGGGCGAGGCGGGATGTCAATAGGGCGTAAGAGGCCGGCTGGTTTTTCCTTTTGACTCTTGTTTTGGGCGCATACTCCACAGGACATTATAAAGTCTCTGATATCTTTTTTCCAAGACGGCCACCAGAAGTAGCGCTTGATCTTTTCCGAGGTCTTGGCTATACCGGGATGACCTTCCATTAAAGAATCGTGATAACAAGAGATTACCTTTTTCTGTAAATCTGTGCTGGGCAGGTATAACCGTTCTTGGAAATATAATAGGTTGTCCTTCACCGTAAAGTCCTTTCCCTGCAGATGCCAATTCTGTATGTCTGCTGGAGTTACCAGTAGCCTGGCTTTATCCTTAACTTCCTCTATGGATTGTGTGGCGATTACACCTAGAATTCTTTGTTCGGGAATGATAGGTACAGGTTTAGGATTGATCAAATGTTCTTCCACTCCCATCCGAGAAAGGGCATCAGCTTTACCGTTTTTTGTACCAGGTCGATAGGTAATTATGAAGTCAAACTCGGCAAAGAATAGTGCCCAACGGAGTTGCCTAGAGGATTGAGCTTTTGCGGTTTTCAAATATTGCAGGTTTCGGTGATCTGTAATCACAGTAACGGTGTGTCGGGCCCCCAGAAGATAATGCCGCCAAGCCTTAAAGGCGGACTTGATAGCTAGAAGTTCCTTATCAGTAATAGTGTAATTGATTTCAGGAGGCGAGAATTTGCGGGACCAAAATGCCACGGGATGCAACTGATTGGTTACTGGGTCCTTTTGTGATAGAACTGCCCCCATGGCAAGGCTCGAAGCATCAGTTTCAACGATGTAGGGGAGTTCTGGGCGAGGATGTTTTAAGATCGGTGCAGAGATAAATCTAGTCTTCAAATTCTGGAAAGCTTGTTCCGCCTCGGTAGACCATTCAAAACGTTTGTTTTTCTTTAACAAGGCGGTGATGGGCTGGACTATTCGAGAGAATTCGGGGATAAACCTGCGGTAAAAGTTAGCGAAGCCTAACATGCTTTGAACACCTTTTACGGAGGATGGCGATGGCCATTTGAGAATTGCATCGACCTTCTTTGAATACATACGCACTCCGCTAGGTGATAATATGAATCCCAAGAATTCAACTTCAGTCACGTTGAAAACACATTTTTCCAACTTAGCGAAAAGTTTGTGTTGACGCAATCTCTCGAGGACCATTTTCACGTGTTTCCGATGTTCAGTTTCCGATGAAGAATAAACGAGGATGTCGTCAATGTAAACAACAACACACACATCTATGAGCTCTCTGAGGACATCGTTCATAAAATATTGAAAGGCGGCCGGGGCATTGCAAAGTCCGAAGGGCATGACCTGATATTCAAATAGCCCATACTTGGTGCGGAAGGCCGTCTTCCATTCATCGGCCTCTTTTACTCGTACCAAGTGGTAGGCTCCTCTAAGATCCAGCTTTGTATATATGCATGCTTTTCTGACTTGGTCCAGGAGTTTAGGGATCAAAGGTAACGGATATCTATTCTTAACGGTGATCTGGTTCAGGGCGCGATAATCTATACAAGTTCTAAGGTCCCCTTCTTTTTTTGGAACGAAGAACAAAGCTGAGGAAGCAGGGGACTTGGAAGGACGAATAAACCCATTCGCTAGGTATTGATCCAGGTATTGTCGGAGGTGAAGATTCTCAGGCTCGGTGAGGGCATAAATTCTACTACAAGGAGGAGTAGATCCAGGTATCAGGTCTATCTGGCAGTCATAAGACCTATGAGGAGGTAGAGAGTTAGCCTGA
Organism: Ambystoma mexicanum; assembly: GCF_040938575.1. Lineage (NCBI taxonomy): Eukaryota > Metazoa > Chordata > Amphibia > Caudata > Ambystomatidae > Ambystoma > Ambystoma mexicanum. The sequence goes on from NC_090924.1 coordinate 1,334,032,145, forward strand.
TCCTTCCGGAAAACATCTTGGAATTCTAGGTATTCAGGAGGTAACTGGGGAGCCTCCGAGGAAATTGCTGCCAGTGCAACACCAGGTCGAGGGTGACAAGTAGAGACACATTGTGGAAACTGAACCGTTCTTGCTCGCCAATCGATCTGAGGATTGTGCTTCTCTAACCAAGGAATTCCTAGAATAATCTGGAACTGAGGGGCCTTGATCACATCGAACACAATCTTCTCATGGTGTCCATCTTGACTTACTAGCGTCACTTCTTGGGTGGTATGCGTTACTGGTCCGGAGGCTATCTCCGTACCATCCACCGTAGTAATGACGTCCTTTACAGCCTTTGGACAAAGAGTCAGATTCATCCTCAAAACCATTTCATGATCCACATAATTGCCGATGGCACCGCTGTCGACGTAAGCTTCAATCGCATGTAATCGATCCGGATGTTCAGGGCTAATGAGGACCATAGGTATCACGAAATGCGAGGTCACTGAACTGGTTTTAACGCTCGGCAAGAGGACCTCTATTCTTGTCGGGCGAGGTTGTTTCCCTGCCCAGAGTTTGTGACCCTCGAAACTGCAGCTCCTACTGCCTTTTTGGCTGGTTTTACTGGACAGTCTCGAAGAAAGTGCCCCGAGTTTCCACAATAGAGGCATAATTGCAGCTGTTTTCTCCTTTCCCACTCCTTTTGTGTTAGTGGTCCTTTCAGGCCCCCTATTTGCATGGGTTCTCCGGAGTCTACTCCTTTGGTAGGAGTTGGTGGTTTGGAAAATACTCGAGCATCAAACTTGGAACGATCGGCCTTCCTGTTCTGCAGTCTGTGGTCAATTTGAACGACTAAGTCAATATAGTCCGAACAGTCTTGCGGGGGATTCACTACTTGGGCTAACACATCTTTGAGCTCTCCACGTAGACCTCTATAAAACAGCGTAATCCTTTTGTCCTCAGGCCATCGAGTTTCCACTATCAGTCTGTTGAAAGACGCAATATAAGCCAAAAGGTCTTGATTACCCTGTCGCAATGAAAGGAGCTCATTGTCCAAGGCCTGCCCCTGTGAATGTCTTGCAAACAGTTTTTCCACACTGAGCTGAAAAGCTTGAAAATCATGGAGAACTGGATCATCTTGATTAACTAGAGGGATCGACCAGTCTGCCGCATTGCCACTAAGGTACGAAAGCACGAAAGCTACCTTAGCTTGATCAGTTGGAAAGGCTGCTGGCCGGCATAAGAAGTGCAACCGGCACTGATTAATAAATACTGCAAACCTCTTTGGGTCACCAGAAAATCGTTTGGGCGGAGCCAGAGGTACATTCCCAGGTAGGTTGATCTGCACTGGGTTCGTAGAGGATGTTGAAGGAAGATTTGCCCCTGATGCGGGTAACGGAGTTTGTCCGGCTTGTGACTGTAGCAATTGTCTAGCGAGATCGTCTGTTCGCTCCTTGGAAATAATCAGTTCCCTTCTTAGAGCATTCGTTTCCTGACGGGCTGCATGCACTTCTGCTCTTAGTTCCCCAAGTAACTGGGCTAGCTGGTCGGTATCCGAGGTTTCCATAGCGCCTGGGTGGGAGTTTTGCGGTAGGCTTTGTGTTCTGTAACGCTCACCTGATTCCCGCAGAGGCGCCGGTCTTGACTGGGTGAATGCCGTATCTTCAAAGGTGATGTGTAACACACGGTTGGCTCTTTGGGCTGGACCTCTGTGCACTGTATGTCTGACTCGAAGAGTAAGATGTCTTAGGTAAGTGAACGCCGAGCTCTCCATCTGCCTCGGGGCAGGGTGCCGTAACCAGTTTCTTCACTGGATAAGGGTGCAGGCCTCTTGACCTCAGAGGACTGCTGTCCGTCGTTAACTGCACGAACGGTAAGTTCTGGGCACTTCAAATGTCTTAAAAGTCTTTTGTAATGATATCTCTTGTTTTGCAGGGTTCCGGCGATGGCGGATGGCGGGCTGATGAGAGTTGAGGATCGAACCCGCGTGAGGAATAGAAGCGCCTGGAAGCACGTAAGTAAGCGCTTGTAGCCTGCTTCACGATGCGCACTAACTGTCCCTTTTATCTTGCAGGTACAAGTTCGGAGCTTTAGAGAAGCTGAAGGGTGCTGGAATACCCACTGGATTCGGCGTGGGAAGGAGTAATGGCACGTGAGTAATAAAGTTGCCCAATGTCTTTAAACGCACCTTCTTTTGTCTTTCAGATGCGGGATGCAGCGCCGAAGGCCTCCGGAGCGTGCGAAGAGCTGGTAAGCTTTTGTCTTTCAGATGCCGGAATGCAGTGCGAAGACCTTCGGAGCATGCGAAGAGTATGTAAGCCTTTGTCTTTCAGATGCCGGAATGCAGCGCGAGGCGTTGGTGACAGCCGATGGACCAAGTAAGAGATGCGCTGCCACTGAAGACCGAAGTGCTAACCTGTTCTTTCTTTGTCTTTACAGGTGCTGCTGAAGACTGGATTCCAGGATGGTAAGCCTTTGTTCCCTTAGGCCCAGGATCAGAAGCAGAAGACACGATGAGCGTTCTGCTGCAGAGAATGCAGAATAACACAAAGCAAGATTCATCCATCGGGTGTGGTTTAAATAGCCTCCTGTAGTGCTTAGGTGTCTCCTTCCACAGCCATGCCTAGGTAAGAAAAGAGTTCCTGCTTTCCAGAAGAGTTCCAGTATTCTGAACCTAGGGAGTGGCTCCTGCCCCACCCAACAGGAAAAGTAGTCCCAAACAGAAGAGGATCAGGGGTTCAACTGGCAGGTAAGTAAGCAGCATGGTCTGCTGCAGGTAAGTCCACCCAAGCATTATGAGCCCGGCGCTTCCAGCGCTGGGACTGGGCATCTTTATGAGCATGGTGCCACTGGCGCCAGGACAGGGTCCAAAAGGTCCCAATTGGGACTGGCTGGCACTCGGAACCGGGGTTATGGGTCTGCTTCCAAGGGAGTCGGGCAAGTCCTGATCTTTTGGAAGCAGAGATCATGACAGCTACATTTTAGTGCACTAAGAATATGATTTATTTTTTAAGCCGCTGAATGTAGGTGTAGTCTCGCAGACTATTAGTGGGATAGTAGTCTGGGTAGCGCACAGGGAAAGGGCGTGGGAGGCGGCTTTCATAGATCGACATTAAATGTGTAAACGTTGCTGTGTCTGTGTGCCTAGCATTAGCTATTCCAGATACATTGCTAGTTTCTGTGGGTCAAGTGCAGGACTTCCGGTTCATGGATTCTGATTGTCTAGCAAAATCTCAAAGTTCGGGTGTTATAGAAAATGTCTGAGTGACTTCTGTACGCTAATGCAGACGCCTTGCATCAAACACAAGCATAGGGCCCTAATCAACCCGTGAGCAAACTAAAATGCCTTTCTTAAGCTTTGACCAAGCTAGCAAACAGTTTACAGAATGCCAAATGTAAGCATTTAATTAGCCCTACCATGACAAATTTAAATGAGATAATATTGATATGGTGATTTGAAAATGTCAAGCAAATGTTTAAAGCTGCTTATCAACTGCTTGTTTAGCAAGTGCTATGGAAGTACACATTCAATTAGGCAGTATCATTTTAGAATGTGATAAACATATCAACTGTTTAATTAATAATAATGAGTAAAAAGTCAATAAGCATTAAATAAACAGCATACTCAATGCTTAAAGAATGTATGGACTGCTCGTGGCAGAGAAATGCTGAACGTTTCCTGGGAACTGTTATTTAGGCATAAAGCAAGTATTTTTTTTTTTTTTTTGTCTAGGGATCTTATTTACTTCAGGCAGCTCATATGCACGTATGCCCTCTATGGACACAATACACAGGCAGACAAGCGCGGCGGCCATTAGGGAGTGTCGCGTGGGACCACAGTGCCTTTGAAGGTGGCTTCTGGATGCCGGCAGCAGGACCACACTTCTAATCTGGTGCAGGGGTAACGCAGGAGGAGTCAGCTATCGATCCCCTAGAAGGGGGAATGCAATGCAAGCTAACCACCTCTTTTGCCGATACCTATTGACAGCCGTACATCTTTATTTTCATGATGCTAGGAATTCTGTTTGGGAACTTGACATTGTGTAGACGCTCCTTATTGACATTTGTTAAGTTATGTTTATTATTTTTGTTCACATTAATTGGCAGCAAGTGGTGTGAATGGGGAGCAAGATCATTTTGAACTACATTTTAGTGTGCTTGCAGTGAATCATACGCTCGGATAGCTTCCTTTCTTTCTCTTTCCTGGGTATTTTCCATCCAAGGCAAAGAAAACTGCATTTGGCAGACAGAGGCCTAAAAGGTGTAGAACCTGGAACACGCACTGTGAGCTGACATACATTTCTTCCTACAGATTCCCAATCTCCAACACGGAAAATTGCCCAAGATCACACAGTATCGGTATTCAACCTGAAGAAAATGACCACAGAGCTGGCAAATAACTCACACTTCCTTTGTACTCTTGGGGAAAATGAGGGCAGCTTTTATGCCCCAGTCAAGGTACAGGGTCAGTGTGAATTATCGGCTCTGGTGGATGCTGGATCCCAAGCTACTCTCCTGTCCAAAAAGACTTTTGAATGACGCAACGGGGGAGAGTCATCAGATTCTCCTCATACCTCTTCCTGGAGAACTCAAACATTTTGATGGGTATGATATTTTTGTCAAAGGGACTGCGGATCTAGAGATAAAAATAGGGTGACATTGTGTAAAGCACCCAGTGATAATGTCGACTCCAGAGGGCACTCCTTGTTTACTGAGGAAGGATTTCCTTCAGAGGTTATCATCTCTAACTGACTGTGTGAACCAGGTCCTCTGGACCTAGACTAACTGGCAATAAAAATTCAAGAAAGTACAGACTATGTGAGTCTGAACAGGCACCTGCCATCTTATTGACTGGCGTACCGATCAATTGGAATTTCATTTCCAGAGGAACCGAGTCCCAGAAATCACCATCATCTCTGTAGGAGAACAAACCGGTGATGGAAACTCTTCTCAACTCAAAAATCAAGCTTCCTCTCAGTTGCAAGTGGTATCCCACAGTGGAAGGGAATATCCTAAAATGTTATACATGTCAGAAATTAGAAGAAACACTGAATCCCTTGAAAGAGGAAGGTATAAACAAAGCCCAAAGTCTGACAGACATTCAGAAAAAGGGCAAACACTTGTCTTTCCCCATTCAGGTCAATAAGGGGAAGGAGCCAGTACTTGCCAGAGTATGCGCGAATAATGTGAAAAGGTTCATCAGCAAATGATTTTTCAGGAAACTCCAAAATGATCAGAACATTCCCACATTTAATTGAATGATAGGTGGGAAGTGGGTGTGGAGACACTAAATTCTAAACATTTCCTGCCTATCAGGTGTATGCTAAAAATGACCATTGGCGATACAATTATAGAACAGAATTGTTGGGTCATTAGAGACGTCCCTTCTGACTTTTATTTGGATGGTGACATACTAAATCGATTCGCAAATTAGTCTGGATATAATCATCAACAAAGTATGTTCACGACAGGGGGTAACCACATGATCTCTGACAACACAGAAAGAGCATTCTGTTGAGTTTAATTGAACAAGTGTGACAATTTACCACATTTAGCGAGGACAGAACCTCTAATATAAGGATGCCTACATCCATTTGATATCTCACATCCAACAACAAGTTTTCCATGTGTATCTAACCCCTTTGAGTGGACTTAGAACATGGCACCATTAGAATAGTGTTGGATAACAGCGACCCTCAAAGTATGACTTTGGGTGTGGACACCTCTATGGGAATGGCAGTTGATGCCCAACACTATTCTGTTGATTTAGGCAAAGTGATCATTGGGCCAATTTCTCAATACTGTTTCAACATCAGTGTCGGTATTCCTCCAGAAAAGATTTGTACCCGCTACGGGGGAAATGGCTTGGTGTACTCTTCATGCCCTTGTGGGGTGGAAGAGGTAACCTGTGAAATTAAGAAGGATGTTGTGAAATTTAGAGTTAATAACAACTACCTCAAATCCATGTAACCTTTTGTCCAGGTTAACACCATAAAAAGAGATCTCTCCACCCCAATGTAGGATACCATTGAAGTTGCCAAGTTTGAGATCTTTTCAGGTTTCAGGCAGATAATCGAGGAATGGATCAATCTCTCCGATGCCTGTGAGACAAAGAAAGACACTGAAACAGGTATTCCCGGACTTGCAGGATATCTTTTCAGTAGACTCATATGACTGTGGACATAAGTACATCCATCCATTCAACCACCATACCCATGGACCCAGAGATGGCCCAAGTACTTATTAAACAATACCGGTTACCTTTCTTGTACATGGAGTCACTCACAGACATCATCAAGACTTTGGAATCCTGTGAGAACATTTTTCCGATCCACAGTACATTAAACTACCCGGTACTGAGGATACTAAAACAAAATGGGCAACAGAGAAAATATGCAGACCTGAGGGTATTAAACAAATGGGTCCACATGTCAAGATGGCCACTTCCCTACATCGATCAAGGGTTAGCACAGATCCAGTGGTCAAAAGTGTACACAGCCATTGACTTGGCCAACGGTTACTGGACAGTACCCGTGAGTAGGGAAAGACCAATACAAGCTTGCCTCTGCCTTTCGGGGGCAGCAATACACGTGGACCCAAAAGCCATTGGATATTTTAACAGTGTATTTAGAGACCTCTGTCTACACAGGGAGTTCATCCTCTCCCCACCTAAGGTCTCTCGCAACAAACTGTTACAAATTGGGGGCTCGTGGCTGGGATTTAGCTGCCTATTTCTGACTAATGATCATTACATTGTGACAGACTATTCATTTTGATGCAATTCCATTAAGTTGGAGGGAAATTCATCTTTTTGTTGTTAAAGTACCGCAGAGACTTGACCCCTGAGTGCCAGGGAGTTATATAGGCGAAAAATTACAATTTTGTAAGAATTTATTTGTGTGAGGAAATCAAGCAGAAACAGGGTAATTTTGCCCCTGCATAAAGAAAGTTTTACTAAGGTGCAAAACACCATTGTGAAAATGACTACTGTAAAAATTGGTGAAGCCAAGGAGCATCTCCTAGATAAATTATTTCTTAAATGAGAATGGGTTTAGGGCGATGCTGGGAACTGTCAAACCAGAATTGTGCGGGAGGTTACCTCAGTACCAATGATTTTTGGCTTGAAGGTGGAATGTTACACCAGACGCTTGAGGCATTTTAAATTACCACAACTGCTTGCGATGAACAGATACAAATGGCTCAGCTAAATGCTCAGTTATATTTTCATTTACTTTCAGTGGAAGAGTATTGGCAAACTAATGAGACTAGTAGGATGAATCAGGCAGGTGACCTGTCACAGACCCAGGATCTTGTTCAACAACTCAAAAATGAGCTGAAAACACAACAGCAAGCCAGTGCAGAGTGAGAGATAGACTATGCTCCACTGCATAATACATGCACTGAGAGGTAAGACACTGTAAGTCACCTGCATTCCCAAATGAATAACCAGACTGGTCATATTGGGAGGGTTGTTCGATGACATTATGGCCCTGAAACAACAAATTAAGACTTTATAAAGGGAAAATAGCCAGTTTATCCATAAAGAAATGGTCTCACAACAGAACTTTGATTGAAATGCACCAAGGTATAAGTAATCTAAAATAACAGATGATGCAGCTGATTCAGGAAAAATACCTCTTGAATCAAGTTAACAGCATCCTATTACAGAGGAGAACTCAATTGGAAATGTAGGTAGAAAAGGGACACTCAGTTTCTCATGAACTGACCAGAATTAGAGACAAAAGGAATGAGCTAGTAGAGCGAGTGAGACAAATAGAAACTGAACTATTAGAGGCAGCAAAATGTAGTATTGAACAAGAGAAAGAGATTATTCTCCTGAAGGAAAAGTGCCATGAATATGCACGCAGCATGCAAGACTCACAGAGGGAAAATTAATCTCTTCAGCACATGGTGCTGCAAACAAAGGATCGGTTGGTAGTTCAGACCAGGGTGCTTGACACTAATCAGGCCTTAGTGTCAGAATTAAAATGCCAGCTCTCTGAATACCAACAGGAAATCTGGACAGAGAGAAGCAGATGTGAGAGCCTCACCAAGGAAATCGAAACGTATAAACAGCACCTGAGGCACCCGGATCAATCAGGATATGGGATAAGGCCCACTGATGAAGGTGAGGTGCAATTCCCAACAGGCACCTCATGCCAGTCATTTATAACCTCCCATGTATGAATGGGAACTAACCTTATGCAGGCCACCTATCAAGAACAAGGTGACATGAGCCAGTAAGATTTACCCAGGCCTAGCCCAACTGATCAATGAGGCCACTCCCTGTATAATATTGATGAATATTCATCTCAACCACACAGAAGGGAAAGTGGCCAGACCAGTGTTTCCTGGGAATTAAGAATAATACTGCAAGTACATCCAACCATGAAAACTCTTATGATGACAAAGTCTGGGAGTTAGATTGGCTGAAGATGTGACTACAAAGAGACCCCCTTGCCCGCTGGCTGAAGTAGAAAAGCCAGACCCTCGGCCTAGAAAGGCCATTCAAAAACCTATGTTTATTCAGAGGAAGGGGAGAATTCCCCAGACTCCCTGTTAGGAGGGAGGAGGAAACTGGGTTCTATCCTGGACATGAAAGGAACTCTGGCGAGAGTGACTCTGAGAGTTCACTTTGTTCCAGGTTAGAGGAGTCCAAACCCTGTGGTTCTGGGAGATATTCCCAGTCTTATAGAGATAGGGAGTGCCTAGAAGACAGGGAAGGGAGTACCAGTAGCAGCTCTGAGTCAGTAGGTGAATGGACTCAGGTGCAGAGGAAGAAAAAGACTGGGAAACAGAGCAAGGGTGTTGTGAATGACCCAATAAGAAAAATCAAGGCCATTAAGAGCTTCCTTACCCCATACCACAAGAATGCCAAGTATTCGGTATCGGAGCACTTGGAACTATATGGGCCGATGATAGCATCATTCCAGATCAGGAATGATGTGAAGTGTACAGCATTTGCTAAATGGACTTTCTCCCCTGAGTACTCCAGCTTCTTTGCAGGACTAGAGGACCAGGATCATTATAAATGGTCCACCTATTAGGCGGCCATTTTAAAACATTTCTCCTCACACAGAAACACACAGGAGGCCCATAAGGCTGCATATAACTTGCAGTGTCGGGAAGATCATGTGCCTAGGGAGTTTTTGCAGCAGCTAAAGCGCGCATTTGTTCAGACTTCACTGTGGGTGAACACCATTGCAGTGAGTTCATAACTGTCTGGCTCACAGAAATTCTGGAAAAACTGGAAATTCCCCCCATAGTTTTCCATCCTGAATCTCCCTTCTCCCGGGTTCAGGGATCTATTGCCCTGGAGGATTGTTTTGGAAGTTCTGGTTTGGGGGATATCCGGGGAAAAAGTTCAGATAGGGAGGTGGAGTGATACTTCTCTCCTGAGGGAAGTTTGGAGAGCAGTTTCCTGGGGCAGTACTTACCTGATTGGTTCTCCCCTTGGACCGGGGGAGTGAATACATAACCCAGGATTGGCTTGATACCCTTGTACTTAGGGTTTATATAGGTGGCAGGGTCAGAGGGATCATTATGCTGAGCCCCTGATTGACTATCATTCGATTGGGCCAGGTTGGGGGGGTCTCTTTTGCCTTCCATTTTGCTGGTTTGCAAGAGGGTTACTTTTAGGCCCCCAGTTTCCAGATCCGATGGAGGGGTCGTTTTTACCTCGACCACCTTCGCAGCAGCAGGTGTGTTAAATGCCATTGGGATTTAGGCAGGTTTTTGCACCTTGTAGATCCTGGTGGCCTGTTCAATCACCCTATCCAAGGTCCTATGCTTGTGAAAATCATGCACCAACTCAGTCATTTTTTATTTGGTTAGTGCATGGAAATATGCAGTTATGAACTGTTATGGCTAACATGTTTGGGGTTGAATAGTTTATTGCTCTGGGTCGTTCTCCATACTTACCCTGTACCACTCAGGGTCTTTTGGGACCCATTTATTTTTGGAGGGGTCCCCCCATTTTTATAAGAGAGATGGTCTGCTTATCTGAATCCTCCAGGGATTCTTCTCTTTCAAAAGGGATAATCTGGAGTTCCTCCACACAGTGGGTTCTTCTTTGGACTCTCCTACTTAACCTTTGCTCTTTGGGTTCTTACATTTTGGGGGTAGAAGAGACACTTTCAGGTGGAGAGGTTTTTAGGGCTTCTGTCTGGGCGAGGCAGGAAGCTTCCGTTAGGGCTTGGCATCTCCCCTCCACCATGGTCCCCTCTTCAGGAACCTCTGGTTTGTTGGTGGTTACCTCTTGTCATTTCCCCCCTGGGGCATCAGTCCTGGGTGTTGGAGAATTCTGGGAAGTAGGGCCCAGACTAACCACCCCATACAATAAAAAACAAGTACCAATTACATAAGCCTGAATGGTACATGTCACGTAATTGATCAACGTCCTGAGAATGTAGAGTTTCATTTCCAGAATAACCAAATCCCAGACATCACTGTTATGTTTGTAGGAGAACAAATCGGTGATGTGAACCTTTCTCCATTCTTGAAAATCAACCTTCCTCCTAATTTTAAGTGGCATTCCAAACTGGCAGGGTATAGCCTAAAATGTTACACTATTTTGAAATCAAAAGAAAACTTTAGTCCTGTGAAACCATACAAGTAAGAGCCTGCTCAAAGTCTGATGAACATTTACAATAAGGGCGAGCAGTTGTTTTTCCCCATTCAGTTAAATGAGGGGGAGGATTCGGTGCTTGTCAGAATATGCCTGAATAATGGAAGGAGCTTCATCAGCAAAGAATTATTCATGAAACTCCCAAACGATAAATAAGCCCATTCACACATTTCAATTGATTGACAAAATGGAAATAGGTCTGGAAACCCCAAATTCCAAACATCTGCTGCCTAACAGGTGTATGCTAAAAATGTCCATTGGCAACAAAAGCATAGACCATAATTGTTGGGTCATGAGAGAGGTCCCTTCCACATTTTATCTGGGAAATAACATTCTCAACCGATTCACAATCACTTTGGACCTAATCAATCATAAAGTCTGAACCCGACAGGGGGATAACCACATGGGCTTGGACAACATTGAAAAAGCATTATGGTCAGCTAAATTGATGCTGTATGCTGTTGAAATGCAAGTGTGAGAAGTTGTTACCATCCCAGGACAGGTGAAACAATTTACTCTCCCCCTCAAAATTAAACGTCAGATGCCTATATGAATCTAAATTCCTATCGCCAACAACAAGGTTTGTATTTAAATCTAACAACTGTAGTAGACTTAGAACATGGCACCGTTGGAATATTGGTGGATAACAGTGACCCTAGAGATATCACTTTGGGCACAGAGACCTATATTGGAATGGCGGTTGATGCCCAACATTATTCTATTGATTTAGTTTTGGAAATCATAGGACCAATCCCAAATGACTGTTTCGACTTCAGCGATGGTATTCCTCCAGAAAACATTCTTACTAAGGGCGGGCATTTCCTGGTGTATTCTTCATGCCCCTACGGTGTGGAAGACGTGCACTGTGACATTAGGAGGGAGGAGGTCGTGTTCAGAGTGCAGGACCACTACCTCATCAACACCATCAAAAGAGATCTCTCCACTCAACTGGATGATACCGCTGAAATTGACAAGCCCTAGGCATTTCCAGGTTTCAAACAGATGGTCGAGGAAAGGTTCAATCTTGCTAATGCCTGTGAGACCGAGGAGCATAGACAAAAGCTAAACTAGGTCCTCCCAGAATTCCAAGATATATTTTCATTGGACTCATATGACTGTGGACGCACATCCATTCATTCAACCTTCATTCAAACAGACTCTGATAATGCTCCATTATTTGTGAAACAATACTGGTTACCTCTCGCGTCCATGGAGTCACTCACGGAAACTAAGAATTTAGCAACCTGTGGGATAATTCGTCCGATACACAGTACCTTCAACAACCTGGTACTGGGGATACTCAAACCAAACGGCCACTGGAGACTATGTGCAGACCCAAAGGAGTTAAATAAATTGGTCCACATGCCAAGATGGTCCCTTCCCTACATTTATCCGAGACTGGTCCAGATCCAAGGGTCAAAGGTGTACACCGCTATTGACCTGACCAATGGATACTGGACAAGTACAATCTTGCCTTTACGTTTGGGGGCAGCAGTACACGTGGACCTGAATCCCCCTTTGGATACATAGGGCTTAATTACACAGAAGGCGGTAACCATGGCGCTATTAGCGCCATTGTTGCGGCCGGTATTTTACCGTGTCCGCCTTGGTGGATGGCCGAATTACCGCCCTACTCCAAGGTGAGCGGGGGCAGTAATTCCCCATTCACCAAGGCACTTCCCCATTCCCATTTTTGCCTGCATAGGGCATAATGGGAATGGGGAGGGCGCTAATTACGGTACCGCAAATTGCAGTACCGTAATTAGCACCAAGGTCCGTTTGCGGCACCCTACTTTAACGGCTGGAAAAAACAGCTGTTAAGGTCGGGTCCCACAAAGGGAACTCGTAGTAAGGCGGTAAGGGTTTACCGGTACCGGTGCCCTTACCGGTACTGGTAAACCCTTACCGCCTACTGTGTAATGAGGCCCATAAACTCTGGCAATGAGTACAAAATCTTCCTACATAAGGCAATGCCCGATCGGGGCAAAGGGGAAAACTGGCCTATGTGGATGATGTTTTCATCAACAGCGGAACAAATCTTTTATGTTCTTATGCAGCTGCAGAAAGCCGGAGCAAAACTATCCTTTCAGAAGACACAGTGGAGTAAGACCTGAGTGAACTTCTTAGGGCACAAGATCACTGTTAAGGATAATTCTCATTTACGGCTAATTTCCCTAACCTAGTGAGTCGCTCAGCAACTTTGCTGGATTTCTGGGGTTTATTTTTTCCATCTGCTAAGAGTGTGAGCCTTTTCCCCACTCTTACAGTGTATTTTTTTGTGTGTGTTGTACTTTTTGTGCTCATGGGCTATGGAGTGTCACCAACTCCCTAGGCATCATCTTTTTACGTGTGTGTCACACAGCACCTTTAGTGCAGTCACACAGGGATGTCTTTTTAGGCTTCCCTTGTGAACTCCATTTCTGGGGATGACTACTGTCCCCCAGAAACATGTAAAGTCACCATTGGCTTTACTAGTCCTTTTAAATACAGATCCAGTACCAACCATCTTACAATGGAGTACTGGAGGGGAATATCTTTCCCCTGTCCTTCTGTACCTCAAGAGGCACTTTCTGTCCCCCTTCCCAACCTGACATGGCTGGTGGCAGTGGTAATTATCATTTTTACAGGGATTCCCGTGTTAGTGTTCTGGCTCTGGTGACAGACGTGAACATAAAACCTGCTACCCCATATCATTTCTATTTTGGGTCCTAGCGTGGTTTGTCATCATTTCGTGTCGGAAAGGTCTTTCTTGTTGTTTGCTTTTTGCACCAAACCAGGTTTGGTTTCCTTGTTCTCCGTCCTTTGGCTGGCTTCTGCAAAGAAGCCCTACTTTGGCGTCTGGGTGTCTAGGTGGGCTGAATGTGAGGGAGTGGTTTAGTCGCCTCCTGCACAGGGTCTCCTTGGAGACCCAAGTTGCACTTTGTGTCGATTGGCTGAGGTGGTTGTCCGGGCTGGACAACACCACTGTTGTGTGATTGACAGCCAGGCTGTGTGAATGGGGGAGTTTGGCATAAATGGCAGGACTCTTGGGCTGGAAGTCAGAGTCACCACTGGAACTGCAAGAACCGAAGAGAAGTGGAGAAGAAGACGGCTGCTGCAATTCCCGAATCCTGGTGAAGAACTGCTGCAGTCCTGAGCTATCTACCCTTCAACGACAGAGAAGATCCAGTCCAGAATCTTCTTCCCTTGAGCCTGGTGGGATCAACCAGTTCACCTTCTACAGCCAGAGAATCCTCATCTGGGTCGAAATCGCTACACAAAGCTGTAGTGGTCCGGATAGCCATCAGAAGAGCTCTCTCCTGTTTTAAAGGAGCACACCTTTTATTCACTGTTGCTTTGCTGCTGCTGGCCTCATCCCTGGGGAGTGCAGATCACTCCAGATGTCCTCCTTCTTGTCCCCATGACTGAAGCTCCAGGAACCGTGAGTCTGCAGTTACTACCAGGAACAACTGCCATAGCACCAGCTTTCTTCATTCGAAAAAGGTACTGTGTCCAGTTGGTCGTTCTCTCCATCCAACCTGGAAGAATCGGGGTGAACCCTTTTCCTTGCCGAAGGCTTGTCCTTCCTTCCTTCCCTCTTATAACTTTTGCTTCCCTTTGACAATATCCAGTACTCCTGGCAACGTTAATCTCAAACTGTTCTAATCGTGTGATCCTAGACAACAGAGCCCTGCTCCCTTTGACACTGGCGCAGGCCTATTGACTTTTATCTGTCTCTTAGAACTCGTCTTCTGATTCTAGTGCCTTGACAAAAGCATGGCCTATGATTTTTATCCACTATTCTTGGTTTTAATTCAATGGCCTGAATGTGTTTGACTACGGTTACAATTCTTCCCGCGGGTACGCTTTTCTTTCGTAAGACTGTACTGTCATTACTGTCAAAAAGTGAACGCTTCTTAAACCCCCCGGTAACGTCTCTTGTTTCGCAACACCGGTCTGTCAAATCCTAATGTACTCACCATGAATTGACCTGAACCAAAGGAATTGGTGGTGTGTAGTATATTTAAAGTGTGTTTTTTTTGTTTAATATAAGTGAAGTGTTTTGTGAACAGATGGTTTAAAAATAAATGTACTTATATTTTTTTAACCAGAAACCTTGAGTCAATGTTTGTTTGAGTCAGAGTAATTGTAGTCCTTTGTGTAATCCCTGTTACTGCTCATTTGCTCTTGAGATAAGTCTGGCTGCTCAGCCATCGCTACCACTTTACTGCGTAGTACAGGCTTGTACCAAAGGTGAAATTGTACTACCACTTGTAGTCTTAATTGTCTGTAGTGTTCCCTAAGGGTACTGCAGTGGATTCTGCCTAACAATCACAACTGAGGTTCTTACTCTCCAGGCAAAGAAGGTGGAAGCCTCATTGAAATTAAAAGACTCTACTACTCTGCGGGAATTAGGAAGCCTTCTTGGACTCACTAAATATAGTCAGAGGTTCATTGAAGACTACACAGAGGTCACTCGACCCGGTATTAGGTTATAATATCCCCATACATAATGTCGCTGGGAAAAGCCATTGGCAACATTATATATGGTGACATTATGCATGGGGACAAGTTGCGGGGCTATCCCCTGCTCCCCTTGTAAAAAAAAAAGAAAATGAGGGGTTGTGGTGGTGCCCATTGTATGTTCAATGTAATAATGCCCCCACAGAAATAAGGCAACTTTTTTGTCAGGAGACATTTTTGCAGGGACATTCTTACATGGAACTATAGTCAAGTGGGAGTAGGGTCTAGAACAATCTGAGGAAGTTAACCAACTGAAAAGAAACCTTTCCCAGGCTTACCCCATAAAACAAGGAGTTTTTCTTGGAGATGGGGTTCTCAGATACTTGCCTAACAGCAGTGTTGTATCAAAAGCATGATAAGTTAAATAAAGTCATCTCGTATGCGAGCAAGACTTTTTCCTCTGTGGGTGAAAAAATCAATGACTGCGAGAAGGTGCTCCTGGCAATGGTGTGGGTTTTGAAAGGTTGCCACCCATTCATCCAGGGGAGGACTCCACACCAAACCTTGCAATATCTTCACAGTGACATAATCCGGCGGGGAATGTTAGTAATTCCAGAATTACTTCTTGGATTCAGTCCATGCAAGGCTTTCCTGTAGAAGTCAGATTTGGCCAAAACAAGAAGAGTCCCCTAGCGCAAGGGTTGGCAGACTTACATGATTGTCCTCAAGAAAACTGCCTCAAGGATGAAAGTCTAATTACCAACAACATGGAGCCATACTTAACGTCCCCACACAGGTCTATGAAGAAGACACGTTTCAAGGAATACCAACAGTTTATATGGCTTGGTGCTCCTACCATGTTGATAACAACAGGAAAAAAGAACTGGTGGCTGGCATTGGGAATGCCTGGGACAAGGATACACTGGAACCCTCTGCTGGTTAGAGAATATGACCCCAAAGTAGTCAGTTTGCAGAGTTGATGGCCGTTCATCAAGCCATCCTCTCTGCAGTGCATCACCAACTCAATGAACTGGTCATAATCACTGCATCTAATTATGTCATGAATGGGTTCGTGTAGCACCTGATTAACTGGAAGAATAGAGGTATACTTTGTGCTAACAATAAACCCCTAAAGCATGCCAAACTGATCCAGTCAATTGATGATCTGGTGACCTCCAATGACATGACCATCTATTGGAAGAAGATAAGAGGCAAATCCAAATAGAGGGGCCAGATAAGACTGGGAATGACATGGCTGATTAGCTGGTTAAAAGTAGCGCTCTGCAGAGGGAATTCATAGACACAGAATCCCTGCTGGTGGAAATCCAAATGTCTGCTGTCACCAGGTCAGCAACTCGGGCTAACAGCATACCTGTGACAGCATAGTGGAGTAAAGGTACCCCAGGTGCAGATTTGATCACTGCAGAGAAAGAAGACCCGAACATTGGGAAATTTTATTGACACATTGAAGACCCTGTGAGCATTCTTTTGACAGAGTGGGATTATACTGGTAAAAGAGGATATTTGGGTGTTGATGAAGTCTTTCAAGATTTTCCAGAACAAACATGGTTCGTCTGGATGTGACCAATGGGTGGTACCTAACTCATTCCGAAGTGTGATGTTGAACCACACCAATAACGCGGCCACTGCCAGTCATAGTGGTTTTCACATGACATTGGAAATCTTGTATGAGGTTGCCTACTGGCCACACATTGGCAGGACCTCAACATGCATCTAAACAGGTGTCATGTGTGTGCACAATTCCCCCACATCGAGAGCTCCCCTACAAAAAAGTAGAATGACACTGCCCTAGTCAGCTTTGCAAGTCAATTTTATTGGGCAACTTATTCGATCCTCTAGAGAAAACAAGTAAATGTTGACTATAACATGCTTGTTTACAAAGTGGGTAGAATGGCTTCCTGCCTCAAATTGTAAGGTGGAGACAGCCACCGTACTTATGATCAACCACTTCTTCTCTCATTTTGGCCTCCCGCAAAGGATTGAGTCAGACTGAGGAAGCCATTTTACCAGTGAAGTGATGACCAAGATGTGGGATATTTCAGGGGTAAAGAGGAAACTCCTCATCGTCCTACTGCCAGGCATTGAGCAGAGGAGCTGAGAGATACAATAAAACAATTGTAAGCATACTGATGAGGTTTGCGGCTGACTCTGGGCCCAGTAGGGACATTTGATTACTGCTTGTGCTGATGGATATTAGGTCTACACCATCTTCTGCAACTAAAATGTCTCCATTTGAGCTTATGACTGGACAAAAATGTGTGTTAATTCAACATTCGCTCCATAGAACTCAGGAGCAAACACTGATTAACTGTCATAAATCACCAATGTATCAATTGAAAAGGATACGGTAACCAAAAAAGGATACAATTGGTAGGTCTCTTCCGGATCCTTTTTCACACAACTTGATTGTAGTTAAGTCAAATTAGACCTTCCAAATGATACAACTCTCTGACTGATGAAACAGGCAGAGAGATGGATCACTGGAAAGGGCATGGCTATTGTATCGGAAGTCAGCCTAGGATAGATAAAGTATCATAAGAAACTGTCCCAAACTCAACTCACTATGATAGCACAGTATTAGCATAAATTCAAAACACTGAATCTATGGCAAAAACTGAAGTATTCAACGAAAGTCTCTTGAAGAAAACCAGGAGTTGAACCAACGACAAAGGAGGGGAAGATTAGTAAGGGAGACTTATCCCGAACGGCACGAGGCTCACGCTAGATACCGGGTTGGTGCACCACAGGATAGCGTCCAAAGTACTGTGCACAATCACCTTCCAATAGTTCATTAAATACTTCCTTTCCCACGAAGAACAAAAATAGAAGTTCACCTGTTAACTATCACAGGTACCAAAGGTTCAAAGAAATTCAGAAAACCACGTGCAGGATTGCACGCGACAGCGTACACGCAGCCAGGACAGCCGCGCTTGGAGACAGCATTTGCACGTGGAGATTTGGCATGCGAACAGGATACACGCAGCCCAGGGCACCGCGCTTGAAGACAGTGTCCGCGTGTGGAGATTTGGCAGGCGAACAGAATACACGCAGCCCAGGAAAGCCGCGCTTGAAGGCAGCGTCCCCGTGGAGATTTGGCACGCGAACAGGATACACGCAGCCCAGGACAGCCGCGCTTGAAGACAGCGTCCGCGTGTGGAGATTTGGCACTTGAACAGGATACCCGCAGCCCAGGACAGCCGCGCTTGCAGACAGCGTCTGCGTGGAGATTTGGCACGCGAACAGGATACATGAAGCCCAGGACAGCCGCACTTGGAGACAACGTCTGCGTGGAGATTTGGCACACGAACCGGATACACGCAGCCCAGGACAGCCGCGCTTGCAGACAGCGTCCGCGTGGAGAGTTGGCACACAAACAGGATACACGCAGCCCAGGAGCTGCCCTTGGAGACAGCGTCCGCGTGGAGATTTGGCACGCAAACAGGATACACGCAGCTCAGGACAGCAGCGCTTGCAGACAGCGTCCGTGTGGAGAGTTGGCACGCAAACAGGATACACCCAGCCCAGGACAGCCGCGCTTGGAGACAGCGTCCGCGTGGAGATTTGCCACGCGAACAGGATAAACAGCTCCAGAAATTAGCGTGTGGCGGAAAACACGCTACAAAAGGCCAAAGAAGTTGCTGAAGGGAATGCGAGGATGCAGGTCCAGAGTTCAGCTACAAAACGCCAAAAAATGAATTAATCAGAAGCAGCGATCGACGTTTCCACGCTGCTTATGTACGTACTGCCGTGACACACGTGACGGAACTAAGTCACGTGAATTTAACGACGTGAAAAATGCAGACGTCGTTTTCCTGGCAATGCATCGAACAACCTCCATTTCGAATAGAACGGTCTAGAGGTTCTATGGGCGTAACTCATTCTGTATGGAGAGGTTGTTCCTGGTCCAGAGATATGTCCAGCAGGCATGACAGTGCCACCCCCCATAGGAGCAACCTCCCCCCTTTTTGAGTGGAATCGCCTTAATAAAGCAGGAGCATGAATGTTAGACAGAGGTTCCCAGGATCTATCCTCGGGACCATAGCCTTTCCAATCCACCAGATAATACGGCTTCCCAGACCGTAGCCTCATGTCCAGTATGTCCTGTACCTCATATTCGTCTGAACCTTTCACAGAAATAGCAACAGGCCGTATAGGCAATCTAGTAGCATCAGAGCACGGTTTGATGAGTGACACGTGGAATACAGGATGCACTCGCCACCGTTGTGGCAATGCCAGACCGACAGTAGCTGGATTTATAACGTGGAGCACTTCACATGGCCCGATGTATTTAGGCAACAATTTCTTTTTACCGGGTATCCTCAAGTTTTTAGTGGACAGCCATACCTTCATATCTGCTTTGTAGACAGGTGCAGGGATTCTATGAGCATCGGCATAGGTCTTATCTTGTTTTTCAGCTTGCTCCAATTGCTGCTTAAGTTTCGTCTGTAGACTCTTTAGATCTCTAATATTACGTCCTGCTGCAGGAGTATCTAAAGACAAACTGGAAACCAAAGGAATGGATCGGGGGTGTTGCCCATACAGAGCATAGAAAGGCGAAGTACCTATGGCACTATGGTATGAATTATTATAGGCAAACTCTGCTGCCGGCAGGACATTGAGCCAATCTGACTAAAATTGCAGGCACAAACATCGCAGATATTGTTCCATAGTGCTATTGACTCTCTCAGTCTGTCCATCTGTTTGAGGGTGATAAGCACTAGACAACCTCTCATCAATTAGTAATGCCGAATTCAGTGCTCTCCAAAAACGTGACGCAAATTGTGAGCCCCTGTCAGTGATTATCACTGAAGGTAGGCCAAAAAACCGGAATATATGCCGGATGAATAAATCAGCCAGACCAGCAGCTGTTGGTAAACCAATACAGGGGATAAAAAGCACCAATTTTGTAAAGTAGTCCACTACAACCCATATGGTATCGTAGCCATTATTTCTTGGAAGTTCTACCACAAAATCCATTGATATCATGTCCCATGGTTTTTTAGGAACAGGTAGGGACTGGAGTAAACCCACTGGTTTGCCAGGAGTGTTCTTGCATTGAATGCATACAGAACATGTTGAAACGTAATTTATAACATCTTGTGTTATGGACGGCCACCAACGCCATCTTTTAAGCAACTCTAGGGTCTTCTTCTGTCCAGGATGGGCTGCAATCAAGGAATCTTGACCCCAACTGAGGGCCTTATTCTGAGTGGTACCAGTTGGTAGATAGAGTACTCCTTGTTTGAAAGGCAAACCATTGTATATATCAAGATTCAATCCCTGAATCAATTGTGGATTTAGTTTCACCCACTCCTGTAATTCGTTTTTTAGGGAAGGTTGTGCAGAACAACTACATATCACGTGATCTGCCAACAATTTATTTTGCACCGACGGTTCTTCCTTCACCTCTTCCCCGATGCGAGACAAAGCATCCAATTTGACATGTTGTCTGGCAGGGCGATAAGTAATTTGGAAATTGTATTGAGCAAAAAAGACATGCCATCTGGCCTGTCTAGCTGTAAGACATTTCATAGTTTTGAATGCCTGAAGATTTCTATGATCCGAGTACACCAGCACCTGATGTTTGGCCCCAAGAAGATGATGTCGCCATTCTCGGAAAGCATCCTTGATTGCAAGTAATTCCCGCTCAGTGACAGTATAGTTCTGTTCGTATGAGGTAAGCTTACATGAGAAGAAATCAACTGGATGTTCCTCCTTGGTTTCTGTACAAACTTGTGAAAGTACAGCTCCTGTAGCGACACTGGAAACGTCTGCTTCAACGATAAACTAACAATCCGGATCAGGATGTTGAAATACAGGTGCAGTGGTAAATGCTTCCTTTAACATCTCAAAAGATGCTTGGGCATTCTGGTTCCAACAGAATGGAACTTTGGAACTAGTCAAAGCTGTCAATGGGGCCACTGTTTTGGAGAAAGAAGGAATAAATCTGCGATAAAAATTTGCAAAACATAGGAATGACTGTAATGACTTGACATTGTGTGGAACGGGCCAATTCAATATGACCTTTACTTTGGAACGACTCATTTGAACACCTTGATTGGTAATGTCGTAACCCAGAAATTCCACTTCTTGTGTATGAAAGACACATTTCTCGGCTTTAACAAAAAGCTTGTTCTCTATGAGTCTTTGTAAGACAGCTAACACGTGTTTAACATGTTCTGGAAAAGACGATGAATATATCAAAATGTCATCCAAGTAAACCACCACGAATTGGTCCATCATACCTCTGAAGATATCGTTCATGAAGAACTGAAATGTGGCGGGAGGGTCAAGGAGACCAAAAGGCATCACTAAATATTCATAAAGGCCGTACCGCATCTTAAAAGCGGTCTTCCATTTGTCTCCTTCATGAATGCGAACCAGATTGTAAGCACCGCGCAAGTCCAATTTAGAGAAGTACTTGGAAGTTCCTAATTGATCTAACAGAACATTTATCAGTGGTAAAGGGTACTGATTCTTTATGGTGATGTCATTAAGGGCCCTGTAATCAATGCAAGGCCTTAGATCTCCTCCTTTCTTCAGAACAAAGAATAAAGGAGAGGCAGCAGGTGATTGAGAGGGTCGTATAAATCCCATATCAAGAGCTTTATCGATTTATTCTATCAAGACAACATCTTCTTTGGGAGTTAAATAATAGACTCGACCAGTAGGGATTTTAGCTCCAGGAATTAGTTCAATTGGACAATCATACTGCCTATGTGGAGGCAGCTGTTCTGCCTGGCCTTTGTCAAACACATCAGCAAAATCTGTATATTCACTTAGTATATGTGTACCACTCTGATGTACCACACTAATAGTGGAAATTCCCTCCATAGAGGCCAAAATATGTGATTTATTTGACACCTCCTGACTGGTAAAGCAATGTTCATTGCAAAAAACGGAAGGATATTGGACCAAACCCATCACCCAGTCAATGGCGGGATTATGAAGAGTCAACCAAGCAAGTCCAAGTAATATTTTGTACTGAGGAGCCGCAATGACATCGAAGACTATTTACTCCGAATGACCATTTAATAAAGTCATCTGAATAGGTACAGTCTCCTGAGTTACCATACCGGAAATCAAGAGCGATCCATTCACAGTATTAACAGTTTCAGGTTTGTTCTTGTCTACAAGGGGTATAGAAAGTTTCTTGGCATATGTGATATCGATCTCATTATTAGTGGCTCCAGAATCAACCATAGCCTTGGAAACCAATTCTTGATCATCAAAACGTAAAGTAATCTCAACAGCTATAGGTGCGTGCGCTGGAAATGTGATGGAGTCCGATGTAACACTCGACACAGGGACTCCTGCTACTGTCGAGTTTTGGCGTTTCCCGAAGGCTTAACTGGTTTTTTAGGACATGCCGCCAGTAAATGCTCAGATGAACCGCAATACATACATAAATTATTTTTTCTTCGGTTCTCTCTTTCTGCTCTAGATAACCGGCCTCTCACCGCACCAATTTGCATTGGTTCAGGATCATTCGAAGAAGCTGCCAGTGTCTCAGAATGAACCGGTGCATGCAAGAAAGGTTTTCTCTCTCCTTTGCGAGCATTTCTTCAGGCATCAATTTGTAGAATCAAATCAAGAAATTCTGAGAAACCTGTAGGAACCACTGGGACCGTGGACAAGGCATCTTTGAGTTCTTCTGAAAGACCCTTGTAGAAAACAGCCGTTTTCTTGTCTTCAGGCCATTGGGTTTCGGCTGTTAATTGGTTGAATCGGGCGATGTAAGCCAACAGAGGTTGACTGCCTTGTTGTAGATTCAGCAACTCCAGGTCTGTGGCTTGAGTAGCGTAGCGCATATCAAAGACTTTACTCATAGCAGCCAGAAGATCATCGCAATCGTACAACAAGGGGCTATTTGATTCCAATAAAGGATTAGCCCAAGCAGCAGCTGTACCCCCCAAATGGGAAAGCACGAATGCTGCTTTAGTAGTTAGGTCGGGAAACTAATTAGGCCGGCAAAGAAAATGGAGTCGGCACTGATTAACAAAAGTTCTATAGGTTTTAGGATCACCTGTGAACCTTTCCTGGGGAGCCAAGCGAAACTGTGTTGGCATAACCACTTTAAGAGTTTCCTGTGATAATGATGGTGCCGTAGTCCCAGATCCAGATGCAGTGGCTACTGGAACCTGTGCTCCCTGAGGAGTGGCATGCATGGCATCTTGCATAACATCCATTCGATGCCGTAGCATGTCCTGTGCCGTAATCATTTCATTTCTCAAGTCAGTGATTAACTGAGTCAAAACAGTTAAAGGATCCGCACCCTCCATGGCTTCTGATTCTGTCATAAATCACCAATGTATCAATTGAAAAGGATACGGTCACCAAAAAAGGATACAATTGGTAGGGCTCTTCCGGATCCTTTTTCACACGACTTGATTGTAGTTAAGTCAAATTAGACCTTCCAAATGATACTTCTCTGACTGCTGAAACAGGCAGAGAGATGGATCACTGGAAAGTGCGTGGGTATTGTATCAGAAGTCAGCCTAGGATAGATAAAGTATCATAAGAAACTGTCCCAAACTCAACTCACTATGATAGCACAGTATTAGCATAAATTCAAAACACTGACCTTATGGCAAAAACTGAAGTATTCAACGAAAGTCTCTTGAAGAAAACCAGAAGTTGAACCAACGACAAAGGAGGGGAAGATTAGTAAGGGAGACTTATCCCGAACGGCACGAGGCTCACGCCAGATACCGGGTTGGTGCACCACAGGATAGCGTCCAAAGTACTGTGCAGAATCACCTTCCAATAGTTCATGAAATACTTCCTTTCCCACGAAGAACAAAAATAGAAGTTCACCTGTTAACTATCACAGGTACCAAAGGTTCAAAGAAGTTCAGAAAACCATGTGCAGGATTGCAGGTGACAGCGTACACGCAGCCAGGACAGCCGCACTTGGAGCCAGCGTTTGCACATGGAGATTTGGCACGCGAACAGGATACACGCAGCCCAGGGCAACCGCGCTTGAAGACAGCGTCCGCGTGTGGAGATTTGGCACGCAAACAGAATACACGCAGCCCAGGACAGCCGCGCTTGAAGACAGCGTCTGCGTGGAGATTTGGCACACGAACAGGATACACGCAGCCCAGGACAGCCGCGCTTGAAGACAGCATCCGCGTATGGAGATTTGGCACGCTAACAGGATACCCGCAGCCCAGGACAGCCGCGCCTGCAGACAGCGTCCGCGTGGAGATTTGGCACGCAAACACGATACACGCAGCCCAGGACAGCCGCGCTTGGAGACAGCATCTGCGTGGAGAGTTGGCACGCAACAGGATACACGCAGCCCAGGAGCCGTGCTTGGAGACAGCGTCCGCGTGGAGATTTGGCACGCGAACAGGATACACGCAGCCCAGGACAGCCGCGCTTGCAGACAGCGTCCACGTGGATAGTTGGCACGCGAACAGGACACACGCAGCCCAGGACAGCCGCGCTTGGAGACAGCGTCCGCGTGGAGATTTGGCACGCAAACAGGATACACGGCTCCAGAAATTAGCGTGTGGCGGAAAACACGCTACAAAAGGCCAAAGAAGTTGCTGAAGGGAATGCGAGGACGCAGGTCCAGAGATCAGCTACAAAACGCCAAAATATGAATTAATCAGAAGCAGCGATCGACGTTTCCACGCTGCTTATGTACGTACTGCCGTGACACACATGACGGAACTAAGTCATGTGAATTTAACGACGTGAAAAATGCAGACGTCGTTTTCCTGGCAATGCATTTAACAACCTCCATTTCGAATGGAACGGTCTAGCGGTTCTATGGGCGTAACTCATTCTGTATGGAGAGGTTGTTCCCGGGCCAGAGATATGTCCAGCAGGCATGACATTAACGCGTCCACTGCTCATGAGTACATTTCGAACATCTACAGGCAGGACCGCCTACACACCAAAGGGGGTTGAGTTGACCTCATAGCTAAGGAATCCCTTCCTCTAAAACAGGTCTCCATGAAGGTAACAGTGATGTTTGTCCCTCAAGCTTACCACTTCCCCTAACTGCATCATCACAAGATACATTGTTTACTGCCCCCCCTCCCATGGCTGCCTTCCACGAGAATCTCCTCCGTCTCCTATGTGACAATCTAAAAATCTCCACTAAGTCCATCATACTAGAAGACCTGAACCTTGGATACAACAATCCAGAGGATTCTGTAGCGATATCTCTCGCCAAAGCTCTAGACACCCTGGGGTTCTGACAATCGATCAAAAACCCCACCTGCTCTAAAGTAGCTTTAAGAGTAATTGAGGAGCCCAATGAAGTTTGAGTGGATTAACCATCTGAGGAATGAAGGTAAGATCAAAACCCAAATGGAAATCAAAATATATAGAACAGGTGAGTAATTAATTTAATAAAAAAATATGCATGGGGAATGGAAGGAGTGAAGTCCTGGGAGGACCCCAGGCACCCTGAAAAGGAACCAAGGAAAAAAGAAGGAGGGATTTTGTGACTGTACCCATGGAATGCAAAAATAAGGAAGTGGAGACCAGAGTACTCACTCCCTGAGGAAGAAAAAAGAGTAGGACTTGTCCCTTGAAAAATACAAATTGTGAGAACAATTACACTCTCCCCTGCTCTTTTCCAAGTGTAACATTGTCAATAATAAACAGGGGGGTGGGCTGTGGTTTTTTTCTGCCCAACACAAAGGAAACTGCATTTTGCAGACAGAGGCCAAAAAAGTGCAGAACCTGGAATTATCACTGTGAGCTGACAGACAAAAGGTAATATTTTACTAGCATCTGCCACATTTCAAAATAATTTCTAAATAAAGTTTTCAAAGAAAGAGAAATATACTTACTTACTAAGCGGTCATGCAATTGTTAAAGGTAAAAAACAGAGGCCTACATTTCATTAGAGGTGACAGATGCCTAAAGTGAACATTTGCAAAAACAGAAATTGCTACCATGGAAGGGAAGGGAGTGCATTCATTTTGAAGCCTAAAATAATGAACACATGGAGTCAAAATGTCCCTTGCGAGAGTAATGTGAACATATTATGGTGGAAAAATGGACATTGACGGCAAGACACTATTATATTAAAAGTAAACAGAAAGTTTCATTTATAATGTAATGGTAACATTCAAACATGAGTTTCGGTACATTGAATAAGGCTGGGTTTGGCCACAGGACATTTTTCCCTCACCCATCAGGGATTAAAAGCTCGGCTCAGCTCGCTATTGGAAAATCTCTTTGAAGTTTCTGCAGAGCCAAATTGTGCTGGACTAAAGCTTTTATGAGGTTAACAGATGACCCCATAGATCAACAGAAGACCCATTAATGGGAGTAAAGCTAAAAATAAACGCATTTAAAATGTAATCCATGGTGTAGTCGAGACTTGAATGACAAGTGATATATTACAGAAATGGCCCCATGATGCTGAGAGGGCATGGTGGTACTTACTGAAATGGGACAAGTATCATTGGAAAGCTTATTACAAGCGCATTCTGGTGTCGCAACTCCCATACAAATTTGACCTTTGGAAACAAAGGTACGACCTGAAATGAATTTCCAGATCCCCAGAAGATTTTATGAGGCAGACATTGGGGGAGATGATAGCTAAGTGAATTAAGTAATGGTATATAACATTGTCAGACACTGAACATGATCATCCATGAGCAATTTTGGAAAAATGGCTGTTTGAACCCACAACCTTGTGCCAAAGAACAATTCATTTCATTAAGTTCTGCATGATGAGAAGAATGTAACCATGTATATATTGTTAGGTTTATTTAGAGAAAGTAGCCAATTTGCAGTTTTCAAGTGCAACATTGAAATGTCTGGAAATGTAAATTTCAGCAGGTGGACATATGCTTTCCATAATTTAAAAGTATCAACTCCAGGAGCCTATACACAGAGAGGGGACTAGGTCTTGTGGGAGGAGAGGGCCGTAGGTGTCCAATTCATATCGAGAGCCAATAATCTAGCATCTCATCATTTCAAAATGTTGGGGTTGTGGTGAAACATATATAAAGTGGAACCCCAATGGACAAAGAGAAAGCTGCCTAAAGTCATCTGGGTAGTAATACTGAAAGATTTCTGCAGAATGTAACCTTGCCTGAGGAGACTGCTTGAAATTACCTGGGTTGGAACGGAACTAGCCAATTTGATTGAAAAAAAAAAAAGATCTAATTGTACATTTGACCGATTTCAGCCAGTACCATTCGATGGATTTTCAAAAATACTGAACATGAAGAGTGGGGTTTGCGGGGATTTCCCCCGGTCCGCTTGTTTGGTATCTTTCGTCATTCGGGGGGGGGGGGGCAGGTGTGTCCCTCGCTTCCTCAATATTTGAGGCATGGGACCCAAAAAAATATTTTAAAAGAAAAAGGGACCTTGTGCCGTCGGATCCGACCTGACTAGAGGCACAGAACTGACACTGCATTGTACAGGAGAGGCAGTAGACAGAGAAAAGGTAAGTAGGGGGGTTGTGGACGTACTGGCAGATTGGGAGACAAAGGTTTGGTTTGTTTAACTCTTTATCTGTGGCACAGGTTTGAGGTACCAATGTGGCACTATATGAGTAACACACAGAACTAGATTGAACCAGTAGGGGATATTAAGGTGGTACTTTCGATTGGGGGGAAACTATTCCCTGGATCAATGGTTGCTGTATAAATATCCCTCACACTCCACTGTTCTCTTTCAGGCTCTCTCTTTTACTCTCTGTCTCAATATATATTTCTTTCTTGTCGACAAGAGTTGTGTTAACAGGTGTAGGTTTGTTAGGTGTAGGTTTGCTAGAGCCACCCCAGTTGTGTCTGACTGCAGTGTGACCAGATAAAATAAACAGAGATATCATGACAGAGGAGGGGCTGGTGGGGAGGTGTGCTTTTTAAAGGATGATGAGAGTAGCAGTGACAGAAGCATCTACTGAGGTGGGAACTGGCTTAGTATTTGGAGATGTGCATTGTCATTGCGTGTATCCTGCAGGAATGTCTGTCACACTATTGTCCATTCAGGGGGAGTTTCCGCTCAGGGTGCTGAGCATCTGACACACCTTGTAAGGGAATAGAGGGCCAGGCTGCAGGATTTACAATTGCGAATGTTATTTTCTATTGATTCATTAATAATGTTTGTGCATATAGTAAAACATGTGCATACTCAGCAGAACTACAAACCAGTAGACAGCACACACAAGTATGCACTGCTTGGTGCTGACACAGGTAGCGGAACATTGATTTCAATATGAGCGTGTCCCTTTCCAAGAAGGAAGAACATAAAATGGTGTGTATTCTCAGTGAAAGAAGCTACTAAAAATGGAACTAATTTAATTGTACTAACATTGTAACATGCCTTTTCAACATTTTTTTACAAAGTGTATTTGTAATGATCACTTCCAATAAAAATTGGAATTATAATAAGAACTTCAAACTTGTCATACTTACAAAGAAAATTACCAAATCATAGAATACCCACATACGTTATTTTTGTTACACCCCTATTGTATTCTTTTATTATGCCCTCACAAGAAAGGAGAAGGGTGTAAATAGCATCAATGTTGGTTACTGGCTGTTTTGCATGAAATCAAAGAGCATTTTAGGACCCTAATGTATGACCAGAGATCTTTATATGCAAAAATATGCCTATAATTACAGGTGTGTCTGCTAAAATACATAATGCTGACTGGATTTGGTAGAATTTCATTTTTCCACAACACTCACCATAGCATTAATGTATGTGCACCCATAAACCATAGGCACTCTTTATGGCAACCCCAATCTTTAAACTTGAGGATAAATACACTGTGATAACTGTCTCTCCGTCAGGGGCCTAGAGCCCCCTTCTTGTATTCCAGTGTCAATGTTGTCTTTCCTATATGAGGAGAGCCTCCTAGAATTTTAGAAGAGGAAGCTATGGGTCTTGAGCACAGCTGTATGTTGGTGTGTAAATGCCCATTCCCCAGCACACAGCCACCTTTACAGAATTATATATAAATGGAGATTTTGAAGTCTGCTTTTGTTCTCCTTGGTATAGAAGAAGGTGTGGTCTGCTGTCATAGGCCAACCTGCTGGATAAGGGGCCTGATTCTCCATGTTGTCCATGGAAAGGAGGGTACTTGTCCCATCTTACTCGGTCCACCCTCAAATTTAGACAGCTATTATCTTCATGTCCCCACTAATTCCTATCATCTTTAGATCTCCAATATTTCCGGGTCAGGTGTGGTTCATCAGGTCATCGGAAAGTGCTTTTGTTCATGGGTACTGATTGTTGTATAACTCATTAGTTCCACACCAATAATTGAGAACTTGTCTGATTATGTGAGGCATATCTAAATTAGTATTGCATTACATTCTCATTCAGATATGTATGCCTACAAATGGTTCTGCTTCATCTTAGCCTAGGGTGGTCATCAACTCACCTTGATAGTTTCAGTTTGGGCTTATGCACTGGCCCCCTATGGCCCCTGAATTAAATGAAGGAGTTTCTCATACGGTTTGTCAGATAGAGATCATGGCTTTCATTTTGTTTAACAACCCATGCAGACACTTTGTTGCCTGTAGTACCATTAACCCAAAATGGGTGCATTCTAAAATAAGCAATTGAAGTGTAAGCCTGGAGTAGACATTTACAAGGCACTGACATAATGGTATTACATGCCCGTAACATGGCCATTGCTGGCAAATTGTGTGAGAATCTGGGCATACGATGGCCGGGCTTCGCAATCATCTGTAAAAGAACCAAAACTGTTGGCTTTTCCAATTCCTGTTTTTAACAGGACTTCAACATAAGGAACAGATTCAAGGTTATTCCTTAAAAATTAAGTGCTTAAAGGCACCCTCATTTAAGATATTTCTATCACACCAGGAGATGATTTAAACCTGCAATCAAGCAATTGCCTTTCCGAAGACCTTTTGGAAATAACAATGGCAGAGACATAAAAACCCATATTTTGAAGAAAGTGCACGAAAGTGATAACTCAAAGAGGTCTCAATAGGGTGGGTTTTGGGATTGGAGGTGTGGGTAGTGGCTGCACATTGCAATAGGGATTAACATCGATATCATGGGGTCAGGCTGTGGGCCCCTCCTCACATTCTATCTCCACATATATCTGTACACACATGCCAGCAACATTGGTTTCATACACTTTGCTAAGGAATCAACTAATAGCCAGGCCTAAAAAGTGTAAACAAAGGAATGTCTATGAATCCAAAGTACAATATAATGCTTCCTTGCATTATGAAAGAAGAAGTATGATAAACACTGCTAACATCTTCAAAACATATGTGTATCTGTGCTTGAACCTAAAGGTTTGGCCATCAAACTAATAAAGAACTGGAGGTTAAGTACAGTCTGTGGTCTTGCAGCCAGGAATGAAATTGACAGATTTGATGAGATAGCCCAGCACTCTTTGCCTACTTATATAACTGCAGTAACATATAGATTTGTATATGGCTGACTATCAACTATCAACACCATGGCAGCTCAGAGTCACATCTGATAGGCAAGGTGAGTGAAGTTTGAGTTCTCTATGATGTGACTCTAAACCTCAAATGTTTCCCCTTGTTTGATAGTCACGCATGTATAATTTTAAAATGGACTTGCAGAAAGTACCTGTACTTCGCACGGGTTCTGTAGAGAATACCCTCTCATCAATTGTTGAAAATCAATGATCCTGTGGGTCACATTCCTAATTGCTTATTGCTTGAAGTGTCTGGTTTACATACACAGGAGCAGACGTGGAGGGGAGTTGATGTGATGGAGCATAGTGTCGCCTTCTGTGCATGCTCGCCACCTGTTGCCTCACCCTGGCGTGGTGCAGTGCGTTGTGGTGCTTTGTGGTGCAAATATCTTGTAAACGGTGCATTTTAGGGCCTTCTAACATGTTTTTGAGTTTTGTTCCTTGTGTCGAGACGCTTAAACTGAGCTTTGGCCAGTCATATGACCAAATGGATGTTTTGCTGATTTGAGGCAACCGCCTCACATGTGAAGGGGGCTGAAATCCAGGAAATGGGCGGGGTGTCCAAATGTCATGTAGCCAGTAATTTCCAGAGGGTTTTAACTGGTAACTATGCAAAATCTGGTATAGATTGGTGGAACAGTGTGGAATTGTATAAGGAACAAACTAACAGATGTCCTGCTATATGTATAGCCGTTTCAATGCTCTTAGAGGAATTTTAGGGTCCTTTCCTCTAAGGGTCATCACTTTATGATTTGCTTGGTCTGGGAGGCTAAGAGGAATCAGCGTGGATGGTGCATTGAGGTGAGGAGGGACCTGACTGGCAGCAGAGTAAAGTAGATGAATGGAACCCCACAGTGAATTATGACGTCCACATTTCACTGCTCTGATGTCAGAGCGAGGAGTTATGACTTTTGGTTTTGGGTGTATTGTTTAATAGGCTTCAATGGAAGCCTTATACAATGTGAGTGTGTGTGTGTGTTTGTGTGTATCTGTAAGAGTTCCTGCTAAGCACACGCAGCCACTGCAAATTGATTCGTTTTCAGGTGTATGGGTGAGAATAGGGTGAATATAGTCTTTTCATTAATGGCTCCACACTGAAGCACTGAAGTGCGAAATAATCTACATTAGTGCAGGGTCCCTCTCACTGTGTGCCAGCAAACTCCAAAGTTGCCAGGCATTGGAGAGTGGAGTTTACACTTCCTCCACGCTCAGAGAGATGGCATAAAGCACAGACCAACGCAGTATATATTTAATGCTAAGAAGGACACATCAGTGGGACTAACAAGCAACATAAACAAAGGCAGACACAAGTCCACATGGTCAATAGAGGGCCGGGCCATTGAACGAATATCCACCTTTAAATACCTGGGAGTTTGGCTCAGTGACACAATAGCAGAGGCTCCTTTGGTGTCCCATTTAAGAGCCAAATTGAAAGCCCTGGCCAGTCAAGCATGTGCCATAAATCATAAATATGGGCGATTTTCCATCCTTCCGGTGCTCTTTTTTTATAAATCTAAAGCCGTTCCAACCATCACCTATGGATCTGAAGCAATGCCTAATATTCCACCTATGTCTAGCCGCAACTAGAAGGCCTTTTTTGGAAAAAAGTGTTGAGCATTCCGCCAGCAATACCAATCCAAACAATACAGCGGGAGCTGGGTTTGTCTTCATTAAAATCAACCGTTGACTGGAAGAATTTTGCATTTTTGCGGAAGTGCTTTTTATCTGAGCGCCCGGAAATCCTAGAAATGTTGAATAAGGAGATCATTGCCTCTGACACTCCTCCGTTGCAGAATTGGACAAGGAAAACATGTGCTCTGTTGGAAGAGACTGGATGTTCAATCAAGATTATTCTTACCAACCCATTGATGATCAAGCGTAAACTGCACAAGTTGGATTGGATTAATACCCTTGATTCGACACAAAATACAAACTGATGGCCAATATACCATCAGAACCAAGGAAACTCAATGTTGTTTGTGGATACCTAAATCAATCATCGGATCAAAAATTGAGACAACGATTTCTCCATATCCGTTTCAATCTTTACCCTACGTAGGAGATTCAAGCAATTCATGGGCAATCTGTCACCAATGGATGTTGGTTCTGTAAAGACACTCTGGCCGTGGAATCAGTAAAGAATTTGGTGACTTCGTGTACCTATCATCGGATCCTCGGAGCGAAACACATGACATTTGGTGGTCATTGCTGATAGCAGGGAACAACCAAGTCACGTGATTGCCTTGACTCAATACTTGGAACCTTCATTTTCCATGTACAAGAATGTAGATATGTGGTCTCTTCTTGCCATTTTTCCCTTTTTGGATAACTAGGAATGGACTCTATATTGATTACATTGATGTAACACAGAGAACAGTCTCTGTTTTGCTTTTTGCTAAAACATGTTCTTAATTAAAGCAAATAAAAAATTAAAAAATAAACAAAATGCAAATGCTTCTTGAATGCCGTCTAGATTAAGGCAATCAATATATTTGTACTAATCAGTATGCAGTCACTACATGAAAATAAATACTTCACCAATAGCAAGCACTATAAGAAACGTTGCCCTTCCCCCTTCTTGTTAATCTTTATTTGAACAAGTTAATTCATATTTTCAAGAAATTCAAGATAAACTTCCATTCATAATCAGACAATGCACAAATCTTTCTGAAAATTCGGAATCTTGAGGAAGCAGCCTTGAGAGTAGGCCAGTTCCTCGACAAAGTCAGTCTTTGGATGTCCCACAATTGCCTTCAGCTAAATGCTAATAAAACTGAAGAAGCATTATTTGGACCTAAACATTTACTGGCTGACATTTTGAAACACTCTCCCCCGCTGACTTTCTGGGGTCTAAATTTAAGTATGCCCCTAATTTAAAGAATTTAGGGTGCATTTGGCAAGCAAATTTGGGTATAGAAACCCAGGTTGGAAAACAGTATGTTTTCTATTCTCTCCATCTGTTGCCTCTTGCCCACCCTCTAAATGACAATGCTACTCTTGTGGGAGCACTAGTTAACTCTCGCCTGCTGTCAGGCTGCCCCGAGAAACAAATGATGCAGCCACAGAGTGCACAGAATGCAGCAATTAGCCTGATCTTCAGAGCTCCTAAATGTGCCTCTATTTCCCAGCTGGTCCGATCTCTCCACTGGCTTCTTGTGAGGTACAGAATTAAATGCCTCCTTGGTCTTGTACCACAATACCTATCCTGGAAGATTATATGGCTTAAATGGTACCAACCCAGCCGTACGCTTAGGTCTGCAAATAAGCTTCTGCTCCAGGTTCCACCTTCTCAGTGTGTCTGCAGAGGGGACCGGCACATTACGATTTATGACCCCAGACTTCTCAACTCTCTTCCTTGGGAAATTCAAAAACTGTTGAAAAGATTTATGTTTAAGTCAGGGCCCAAATGATTCCTGCCTACTCTCCCAGGACTTGTCGTCTAAGGAATCAGAGATTCGTATTGTGTGCTGCCAATGATCTTTGCCTTAATGCCATTAAGACTGAGATCCTTCTCATTGGGACCCCTACTGCCTCCTTCCCTCCAAGCTCTGGCAACCCTCTATGAGTACCCCCTCACTCTCTTGTGAGGAAAAAAACTTGTTGTCATCTTTGTCTCCTCTCTCTCCTTTTATCCTCACATTGCATACCTTGCCAAGAAGCCCCACTGTCAGCTGCACCACATCAGAGGCATTCTCCCTTTCCTCACCTTCCCCAGAACCTCAATGTCTCCAGAGCTATGGTCCCCTCTAGGCTGGACTACTGCCACAGTCTCTTCCTCAATCTTCCTTTATCCTCCCTTTGCCCCTTCAACTAATCCAGCATAGGACTGTGAGACTTATCTTTGGCCTCAAGGCCAGGGTAAAGCATCTCTGCACCCCGAAAATGTCTCCACTAGCTCCTGGTTCTTGTCAGGATCTTAATTACGACCCTCTGCATCATCCACAAGGCTTTCTGGGGCCTAGGACCCCGCTACATCTAACACTCTCTCCCTAAATACATCCCTGCCAGAGACCTTTGGTCTTCTAGCTCCAACTGTCTACATGTTAGATGCTTTACTAAGCAGATTGTGGGAGGTAGATTTCTCTCCTCTGCAGAAGCCTCCCTCTGATATCGTCTCCCTGCCCCTTCCAGGCTTGAGATGAATCTCACTAAGCTCCGGAAACTCCTCAAGACCATCCTTTTCTCTTCTTCCTTCCCTCTCCGCCTCCCGTGCTAACACTGCTATCTGCTGCAGAGATTAGCTACCTGGTTCCCTCTGAGTTCTGCAGGGCACCACCCCCCCCTTCCAGTATACCCCCTTCACCGCACTTAGCATGTGGACTCTCACCACCTGAACCCCATAAAATTCCCTGGCACGTGCCCTGCTGTCCTCCCTTAAGCACTCGCCTAGCCCCGGCCTCCCACCCCCCTTTCACTTTCACTCTCTCCTCTAAGCCTGCACTTCCCTGCCCAACCCAGCACTTCATGCTAGCTCAGACTGGCACCCCCCCACTTTGTCCATTGCACTTCTTGTTACTGCACTTGCATGGTCCAAATGTCACAAGGTCTAGTATGGCGGTTATTATTATCTTTCTCCCAAGCCCCTAGCCTCTTTTTGGTCTTGTGGCGCATTGCAAAATCATTTGTTGTATCTGCACCTTATGAGTAACCAATAAATAAACAATAAATACATAAATTATACCTTCTGCACACAAATGCAAAGAAGTCTGCCAGGATTAGCGCCATATACGGTCCCTTTGCTGGGACAGAAAAAGCACAACCGCAGACTAACAATGCTGCATGCCCGTACAGTACATATTCACTGGCCCTCTCGGCCAAGAGTCACGTCCTCAAGAAATCGCCTACTTGGCCTGTCCACCCAAGTCTCCACGACCAAACACAGCACGACAGCCTCACCACGCTGACCATACACAGATGCTATCTTGCGGAAATGAGTTCACTAATTCCTGCATCACCCGAACACACCACAGCTCCACCAGTCATTCATCCTCCTGACTGCCAAGCTCTATGGCACATCCCCTGGACTCACCACTCCTAGCCCTACCGCAATAAAAACCCTTCCAACTGCACAACACCAACTCACTGGGCCTCTACTCCCTATCACTGCATCTGTACACAGAGAGCCCACCCACACCCACTCTAGTCACTGCTCTGCCCCAACCACGTCCGTCCACACTCACCCAAAAAGAATTGTCTCCCTGTCTAAACTAAGGGAAGATTACAGGCTCATCACACATATGAACCCATGTACCCCCAAATTCTCATTTGCTGGCATCTGCACACAACTACCTTGTGCTGCACCTGCCGAAGCTACCTCCCCCAGACCACCTAAAAAAGTCTTGAGCCTCATCAAACTACCACCTCCTCTGACCATGTCACTGGATCACCAACGCAGGATGTAGCATCATTGTATGCGATTGCCTCTCTTGATTGCCATCCATGCACAAATGTAACTGTACATGCCAATCTTGATATACCAACTCCGTATTCTGCTGATCACAATCCCACTGCCTATGACCTGATCCCTACCATGGTGAATCCAAATGTTTCCCCAACTCTCCTGAAGGTCACACTTGTAAATCCTCTGCACTCACATGCTGATATGAACTCAACACCTATTAGGCTGAACCATGGCACCACTATGTCCATCCACTCCGGACCCAAGTTAAGTATAGCTTACACATCCAACCTCCCTGCCACAACCACCCTTGATACTAATAGGACCTACCTCGCCAAGAACCACCTGAAACCTCTGGAGTCATTCCAATGTGACATCATTAATGCAAATTCCCTCCCAGCACACACCCTGGACATCTGCAACCTGCTCACAGGTCACAATCTGGATCTATTAGCCATCTCAGAAACCTAGCTACATGACGTCTATGGCCCCGCCATCTCCTTAGCCCTACTCCGAAGATACAACATCTACCGTCAGGACCACCTACACACCAGAGGGGGTGTAGTTGTCCTCATTGCTATGAAATCCCTTCCTCTAAGACAGGTCTCCAACTCTTTCGAAGGTAACAGTAAAATGTTGCCCCTCAAGCTTACCGCTTCCCCTAACTGCACCATCACAATACATATAGTTTAACGTCCGACCCCCGACCCCCGGCCCCATGGCTGCCTTCCACGAGAATATCCTCCATCTCCTATCGGGAAATCTAAAAATCTCCATCCTATCATCAGCTCCAACGCCCCCCGCCCCTGGACAGACCACCATGCCATCTGCTTTTCCATCCCCATGCCAA
Source organism: Ambystoma mexicanum (assembly GCF_040938575.1). Classification (NCBI taxonomy): domain Eukaryota; kingdom Metazoa; phylum Chordata; class Amphibia; order Caudata; family Ambystomatidae; genus Ambystoma; species Ambystoma mexicanum. The sequence goes on from NC_090924.1 coordinate 1,334,068,881, forward strand.
CGAAACAAAAACCTCTTAGAATTCCCCTACCACCCGCTATATGTTGGAGCTCACGTAAACTAGCCAAAGAGAGGCTACTGCCCTATCTAGAAACTTCTGCTTTCAGACCTCCCTTGTCCAATGACCTTACAATTCTAGCTGAACTATCAATTTCTGCATTAAAGAATGCAGTTGACACCATAGCTCCACTGTTAGCCAGTTAAGCAAAAACTATTAGCCATGCAAACTCCTGGTTCACCCCTGAGCTACTGAAACTCTGATTCAATAAACACACCGCCCTCTCCACCTGGCAAGCTAAGCCACTTGAATCCACCAAACTAGAATTCAGCAAGTTAGCTGCCGAATACAAAAAGGCAATCATCTTAGCCTAAGCCGCCTCCTTTAACACTAGGATTGCCAATGCCAAATCTGGATCTAAGAGATCTTTGCCATTTTCAGGGAACTAGAATCACCAGCTCCTACCACGCAGGTCATTTCAAAAGACATACATTTGTGGGGATCTAACATCCAAACCGCCATGCTTAATACCCTTGACCTACTGCATAGCAGAATCCTAACCAACCACAACACACTGATCACACCCACATCTACACCCACCACTAACCCCTCCGCCCAGGACTACCCCCTCTGCTCCTCAAGGATGTCACTGAACCCGAAGTCATCACCCTCCTGAAACCCCACAAATCATCAAATTTGCAAAGGTGATGACTGCCCAGCCATGATCATCAAAGACTGTGCTGTCACACTTGCTCAGTTCTCACTGCATTCATAAACACCTCCTACCACTTCTAAAACAAAACATCACTTGACCCGACCTCCCCCAACATCTACAGGCCAATAACTTCAGTCACCTTCCTTCTAGCAATCCTCGACAAAGCAGCTTACACTCAGGTCCAACACTTCCTCGAAACCAACCACAACCTGGGCCTACGTCAATCCAGCTTTCGCCCAGGTCACGGCACAGAATCTGCTCTGCTTGACCTAAAACAACAGTTAGATGAGATCAAGGATGCAGGCAAGCCTTCTCTACTCCTCCTCCCGGACTTATCAGCTGCATTACACCTAGTGGACTACAGCATTCTGTGTTATCACCTCACATCATCAGCCCACTTCTCACCCAAAGCCACAGCATGGATCACCTCATTCTGGAAGGAAGAGCCATGAGGGTGTTCTCAGATGAGACCTGTGCAGCCCCCACCAACATCTACTGCGGAATCGCACAGGGATCCTGTATCTCTCCCACTCTCTACAACATTTTCATCTTAGACTCCATTGGCATAGCTTACACCAACTATGCTGATGACACCCAAGTCCTCCTCCCACTCTCCTGATGCTAAGTCCCTAAACACAGCCTACTCCACTGTTCAGACCAGCATGGCAGCCACTGGCAAAAGATGGAAATCCTCCCAGTAGGTCCTCAGGAAACCCTAAAAAAACTCACCAGCCAATACACCACTTTCACACTTGACAACATACAGATTCCTGTCTCCTCCTTGGTCAGGACCTTAGGAGTCTACCTTCATGCCACCCTCTCCACGACACGTCAAGTCAGCGCTATCGCTTCCTCAGCGACTTACTATACTAAGCTGATTAACACAGCCAAACCATTTTTATTCACTAAGAACTGCCCCTTGATTGCTAGAGCAATAATAGGGTTAGGATTGGACTACTGCAACATACTCTTTGCTGGCACTTCCTCAAAAAACCTAATGAAACTCCAATAATCCAAAACAATGCACTTCAAGCTGCTCACAACATTCCCAAAGCAGAACACATCTCCGCAGCCAGACGCAAAGTCCACTGGCTCCCCATCAAAGACTGTGGGGGTCATTACAAGTTTGGAGGCAGCCATGGTGCTATTAGCACCATGGCTGCCTCCAAACTCGTGTCCGGGTTCTCTGAATGGGGATTTACCGGGTCATTCCAACCTTAGAGCACCCAGTAAGTCCCCATTCAGAAAACCATTCCCCATCCCCATTCGAGCCCCCATAGGGCTTAATGGGAATGGGGATGGAGCTAATAACGGGCCCTCAAATGGCAGGCCCGTTATTGCCTCACTGGTCCCTTAGCGGCTCCCACTAAGGATGGCTTGTTTTACCAACCGGCCTTAGTGGGACCCGCTAAGGGACCTCGGAATGCAGCAGTAAGGGGTTAACGGCACCGGCATCCTTACCGGTGCCGTTAACCCCTTACTACCACACTCGTAATGAGGCCCTGTGTTTTATTTGAAATTCTCGCCATCACTCACAAGTGTATCACGCACATAAACCCCCCTACCTTTCCTCGAAAGTAGTTAGAGCGGGCACTTCCAGACATATTATAACACCATACTTCCACCGACTCATAAGCCCCAGAGTCAAAGGTGCAAAAGCAAGTGGTGCTTGCTTCCCTTTCATTGCTGCCAGACAATGGAATTCCCTGCCACTTACCCTCAGAAATGAACCCTCCCACCCTGCATTCCGCAAAGTCTTCAAAACTTGGCTGTTCCACTAACCGCTGCGCTCCCGTTTTTGCCTTACTCTTGCTTACTCATGTTCCATGTAACCAAACAAACTGTGTACACTTGATATGTTATGTCCTTTACCAATGTAACTAAGTGAGCTACCGCTGTAATAGCTATGATATTCGATGTATGTATCACTGTAACTAAGGAGCTTACCTACCTCTGTAACAGTGCTGCTATGCCCACGGGCTGTTTGGCTATACAAATTAAATAAATAAATACATAAATATATACATCTGTCAAAATTAAAAAATCAAATCACTCACTCATCTGTTGGCCCAGGAGCAATGCACAGCCCTCTCTCTCATCTGGCATCCATTGGCCATCTAAGGGGCAATTAATAGTCATCTCACTCATTTGATGGCCCACTGACCATCTCATGGGCAATACACACCATCGCTCTCATCTGCCAGCCCACTGGCCATCTCAGGGGCAATATACACCCTCGCTCTCATCTGCGAGCCCACTAGTCATCTAAGGGAAAATACACACCCCTCTCTCTCATCTGCCGGCCCACTGGCTGTCTAAGAGGGTATACACACCGCTTTCACACATATGGCGGCCCACTGGTAATCTATGGGGTAATACACATCCCTCTCACTCATCACTGGCTCACTGGCCATATAATGGGCAATACACACCCTCTCTCTCTCATCTGGTGACCCACTGGGCATTTAAGGGACAATATACATCCCGCATTCTCGTCTGGTGGCCATCTATCCATATTAGGGGCATTACACATCACTCTCTCTCATCTGGTAACCCGCTGGTCATTGCATTAAAAACATGCACTCCTCTCACTCATCTGGTAGCCCTCTGGTCCTCTAAGGAGAAATACACACACATCTCTCACTCATATTGAGACCCACTAGCTATCTAAGGAGCATTGCAGACCCCTCTCACTCATCTTGCAGTCCATTGGCCATCTAAGGGGAAATGCACAGCCTTCTCACTCATTTGGTGAACCACTGGGCATTTAGTGGGCAATAAACACCCCTTACCTCATCCTGCTTCCCACTGCCCATCTAAGGAGCACTACACTCCCCTCTCCCCCATCTGGCAGCCCACGGGCCATTTAAGGGGCAATACACACCCTTCTCCCTCATCTAGTGACCCCCTGGGAATTTAGTGGGCAAAACACATGCCTCTCACCCATCTGTCGGCCCACCGACCATCTATGGGTCAATACACAAAGATCTCACACACATCTGATGGCCCACTTACCATCTAAGGAGCAATTCACACCCCTCTCACTCATACGGCAGCCCATTGGCCGTCTAGGAGGCAATGAGCAGTCCTCTCTTCCATCTGCAGGCCCACTGGCTATCTAAGGGGCAATAAACAGCCCTCTCACTCATATGATGACCACAGGTCGATTAAGTAAAACACACACCCCTCTCCCTCATCCTGCAGCCCATTGGCCATCTAAGGAGCACTACATTCCCCTCTTCCCATCTGTGGATCCCACTAGACATTCAAGGGGCAATACACACCCTTCTCCCTCATCTTGTGACCGAATGGTCAGTTATAGGCAATACCCAACCCTCTCCTTCATCCTGTGGCACAGGCGTAGCCGAAATTGCCTAACAAATGGGGCCTGAAAATAATGTCGTTGGGTCCACAGCAGTGACTTTAACATCTGTAAATGCCCACATTGTGCTTCTGAGTGGGCATTAACAGATTGTGGATGGGACCCTGTCTATGCCTCAGTCCTGTGGTTCATTCACCATTTAAGGAGAAATACACTCTCCTCTCCCTCATATGGAGGCCCACTTGTCATTTAAGGAGAAATACACACCCTTCTTCCACATCTGGCAGTCCACTGTCCAGCGAAAGAGCAATGTACACCCCCCTCCTTCATCTGGTGGCCCACCAGCCATTTAAGAGGCAATGCTCATTCTTCTCCCTTGTCTGGTGAACCACTGGCCATTTGAAGGGCAATACACACCCGTCTCCCTAATCTGGCAGCTCAGTGGCAATTTACAGGACAATATACACCCCTCTACCTCATCCGACAGCAGAGGCATAGCCAGGATTGCCTAATAAGTGGGCCCTAAAGCTAATATAGTTGGGCCCACTGCATCTGTAAACGCCCACACAGCGATGCTGAGTGGGCATTTACACATTTTGGATGGGCCGTGTGTGCTCAGGCCCATTCATGTCTAAGTGTCCTGTGGCCCAATGACATTCTAAGGAGGAAAACCCTCCCCTATCCCTCATCTGGAGGTCCACTGACCATTTAAGGGGCAATACACACTCCTTTCCCTCATCTGTCGGCCCACTGCCATCTAGGGAGCAACACCCACCCCTCTCCTTCATCTAGCGGTCCACTGGCCATTTAAGAGGTAATACACACCCCCTCCCTTGTCTGGTGACCCACTGTCTATTTACGGGGCAACACATATCCTTCTCCCTCACCCTGCGGCCCACTGGCCATGTAAGGAGCAAAAGACTCCCTCTCCCTCATATGGAGACCCGCTGGCCATTTAAGGGGGAATCCACACCTCTCTCCTTTATCTGGCAGCCCAATGTCCATTTAAGTGGCAGTACACACTCCTTTCCCTCATCTGGCGGCCCACTGCCATCTAGGGAGCAACACCTACCCCTCTCCTTCATCTAGCGGTCCACTGGCCATTTAAGAGGTAATACACACCCCCTCCCTTGTCTGGTGACCCACTGTCTATTTACGGGGCAACACATATCCTTCTCCCTCACCCTGCGGCCCACTGGCCATGTAAGGAGCAAAAGACTCCCTCTCCCTCATATGGAGACCCGCTGGCCATTTAAGGGGGAATCCACACCTCTCTCCTTTATCTGGCAGCCCAATGTCCATTTAAGTGGCAGTACACACCTCTCTCCCTTATCTGGCGGCCCACTGATCAGCTATGGAGCAATACATACCCCTTGTACTCATTTGGCCGTCCAATGTCCATTTAAGTGGCAGTACACGCCCCTCTCCCTCATCTGGCAGCCCACAATGCCTGTGGGTCTGTGCACTCTATAAATGTAAAAATGAATAAATACATATCTGGGGGACCAAGGTCAATTGAAGGGGCAATACACACCCTTCTTCCTCATCTGGTAGACCGCTGGCAATTTAAGGGCAATACACACCTCTCCCCTTTATCTGGCAGCCAAATGTTCATTAACGGGCCAATACACACACACCTCTTCGTCATCTGGCGGCTCTCAAAGATTGTAGGTTTGTGCACTCTACAAATGTAAAAAATAAATAAATATCTGGTGGACAAATGACAATTGAAGGGGCAATACACATCCTTCTTCCTCATCTGGTAGACCACTGGCAATTTAAGGGGCAATACACACCTCCCCCCTGTATCTGGTAGCCAAATGTGCATATACGGGTCAATACACACCCCTCTTCCTCGTCTGGTGGCTCACAATTCCTGTGGGTGTGAGCATTCTATAAATGTAAAAATAAATAAATAAATACATATCTGGCAGCCCAATGTCCATTTACGGGTCAATAGACACCCCTCTTCCTCATCTGGTGACTCACAATAACTTAATTCTACCACAATGCATATAGTCCCCCTTAATGACAAATCAACCTTGGCCACACTGCCAGAAAACACAAGAACATGCATTATGCCTCCCCCAGTAATCAGAAATCTTCGTGCAAATGTAAATACCATCACAGCCCTGACCCCAAAGCTTAGCAAGTTAGATGGATTGTGCTTTATTCACCGCAGGACCCTATTACAAATTATTAGGCTTTTCCTTTTCTGCCCAACAGACTGAGCATTCTAATGTAAGCTCTCTAAACTCCTAGAACCCAGACCACTGCCGTCGCCTGAACCTGGGGCTTACCCATGGCTTCACACGCAATGATACAAGATTAGTGACCACCACAGCCTGCATCCTGAGGCCCCAGAACAGAAGCCACCACATCACTTCAACACCAGGCACCATCAACGCATTGGCTGCCAAGAGCCAGAAGCCTACAGTTGCACGTTGCCTGCAACACCTTGAAGACCGCCCCACCCCCAGAAAACATAAATAAAATGCCAAGGCTTCTCTGCCCCACATCGCCAAGTCATTGAAGAATAGCAGGCACTAAAGGACCAGCAAGAACTCAGTATGATTTCAACCTGAGCATTGACAGCACGTCCACGCTGGAAAAGCACTGAGAGATTAGCACAGTTTGCTTACAAAATACAGTACACTAAAATATCGTCCCAGACCAAGATCAAAGCAGTTTCCCTTCCATGACTCGGATGGAAACCTGATTGATAGGTGTTCAAACGAACATGTTTCTGTATGGGTTCCTGCAGCTGGGACGTGATTATTGTTCAAGGATCTTGCCTGTCCTGGGCAAGCTGTCTAAAGGGCAATCATTTTGAAGATCTTTAAGGGTCAAGACTAGATTTTCTCAAGAGGGGGGATACCATAGAGAGTTTCAACTCAGATGGAACTAGTCCTTGTGGTAATGAGTAGTTGATGATAACTGTGTAGTTCGATCTTGTGAGACTGAGCTATACAGGCAGGAACAATGAAAAGTTAATTATTTGTAGGTTTCAGACCTTTTAACAGATCATAAACCGTATCAAGTGGAACAGGGTGAAAAAAAAATTGTTCAGGCATTGGAGCCTTATCTTCAAAACTGGTGTTGGACCAAGTTAAAACCCAGTACAGATTTTGGTCAATTGTTTCCTGGATCTTATCAACTTCATAAATGAAGAAGGTATTGAAAGGGTTAGCTTGAGAAATGGAGGGCGTGAGAGCCCTTGAGGCACAGCTAGAGTGAAACACGTTAACTATCATGACAAATCGTTTTCGAGGTTTATTGAATGAGGTCTGGATTTCATTCTATAAAAACCGTGCCTTGGCTTAGAAGATTGCAACGTTATCATTTGTCGAAGCCGTTTTTACATGTACTATAGTTGTAGCTGTTTTGGTTTCCTCCAGAGAGATTCCATTTGCCGAAATGTTTTCTTTAGGGGCAGAGGTGACTGTGAGTACCAAGGGTTGGATGAGTTTGTAGATGTTCTTTGTACGAGAGGAACACATTCCTTATAGACGGAATCTAGTTCCTCAATACCTTGCCTAAGGAATTCAGCACAGCTCTAAATAGAATGTGTGGCGGTCAAAGACTTTGCTAATTGTGGGCCTGGGATGTCCTCCAGATCTATTAGCTTACGATACGTAAGTGGAGTGCTTAACGGTGTGATCCTAGGAGATATAACGGTTGACCTGATGGGAAATAGACTTCGCAGGTGGTATGACCAGGAGACTGATGCTAGGCTGAGAATGGACCAGAAAAGGATCAAGACAGTGGCCCTGTTGATGGGTAGGCGATATCGTTACGATATTGTGAAAGGTCTCGGGTTGTGGCTGTTCAGGATGTCCCAAAAATCCACGGAGTCAGTTAGTGTAGTCTGAGACATCCAGCCAAATATTAAAATCTCCCATAAGTATCAATTTCTGATATCTGAATCCCATACTGAATAAGAACAATTCCAAACTGGATAAACACCTTTTCACAGAGCCAGGTGGTCTAAAAACTAGTATAATGTTATAAGAGAACGTAGGTGAAATCCAAACATTCATGTGCCCCACTTGGGCCATGTCATCCCAGCAGAGAGATTCCAGATGGGAGATGTTTAAATTAGATCTATAAATGACCACAATCCTCGCCCCCCGCATTTTTTGGTATGAGCAATCGATTGAATAAAAAAAAAAACAGTCAGCACCAACATTTGAAACTTAGCTTCAGAAAAACAGTTAAACATTGCTTGTGATACAAAAAGGAACTCGAGGCCTGCAAGAGGAACGATTGCTGAGGGACAATGCAGCGCAACACAGGTTCGAATCCAGATCCTGTTTATAGAAACCACTCGCTGGTATTAAGCAAGTTATAAATGAACCATAAAATAAATAATAAATGGGCCACTTAAGACTTTGCTTTCAGGAGAACAGCTTTGACTGATCCCATGGCATTAGCCACGTTCACTAAAGCATGCCTCTCCATCATATTGGCACACATTTTCTTTAAGGTCCTAAGCATAATGTGGCCTTAATGCCTAATGCATGAATAAATAAGGTTAACCATGGAGGACAGGCTCAGTAAATCGGCCCAAGGATGAAGATGAACTGAAGAGGGGTGTGTATTGTCCCTCTGATGGCCAGTGATCGCCAGATGAGACAGAGGGGCGTGTGTTCCCCCTTTGGGACTCTTGCAGGGATCCAGAGTCTCAAACTAAACTCTCACATTTTCTTGAAAAACAAAAATAGTGTTGTGAAGATACATTAATAGAACTTTCAACATGTGGAAAAACACCTGACCAGAAATCACTGCTTAACATGCTGTTTCTCATGCTGTTTCATGCCATGTCAGCAATTTGCAGAGTGCTTTCCCCTCACTAGGTATCTTTTTCGGCGGTGAGGCGACTACTCCAGCAACAATAGTGAACAGCCCGCTAAAGGTGCAAATTGCATAGACAGCACTGCCTATGTCAGCATTACCATGCTTGTTGGTTTCTTTGTGCAATGATGGCCATGTGCACTATGAAGCTGAACGAAAAGTGCCAAACCTGGCGGAAAATGGGTTAACACTTGTGGTTGCACTTCCTAGTGCAAAAAGAGTACATTCCTAACAAAATGCAAGCTTGCACGAGGCCTTTACCAGGTAGTGCTATGGAATACACCTGCTTGATAATGTGATTTACTCACTACAAGTGTTACGTTTTTATTATGGCGACAATATTTACTGGAAAGAGCATTAGAAAAAACGTTGCAAAATTAATTAAAAAAACAACCAGTTCACAATGTTAGTCAAATCAATTTCCTTTTTTAATATCTTCTTTTGCAGAGAATATTGTCTCCAGAATGGCTAGTCCGCACCCCCCGGGGAATGCTTAACCATAACAAAACATAGCAGGGAACGCGATTACCATGTCTGCCTGCCTTAGCCATTCCTCCAGCGAAACACAAAACCTGTTTTTAGCTCCTACCAAAAGTAGCAGGATTCCTTTGTAAATGGTTCCGATAATTATACCGAGCAAAGAAAGGTTAACTTTTTTGCTCAACAGTGTAACAAAGCGTCGTGACCTATTCTTTCCAGACGTACCATGTTTCATTTGTGTTGTGTAATGAAAATGACCAACCTTGAATGCCGTTCTACCAGTCCCTCCACACCTGCAGTATGTGCTGTTAGGAAGTCCATTGTTAATGTAACTGAAAAAATGTATCAAACTGACTTTTCTCTATGACGCCATTTTGTGAAACCCTGTAAAACCCTGTGTGTTTTGGGGGCCCAATTCTGTGTCAGCATTACTGTGCCTGTTTCCCTGCCCCCTGCTGCACAGTATGGAATCTTGCTTCTCCATCTGCTGCTTAGTTTCTCTACTGGATTATTTGCTGGTGGGCTGCAGGATGTGTTAGTGAATATCTCTAGTTATTATACACATGATTTAAAATGTGCAAAATTGCATCCAGATATTCGCATCACACCTTGCGTCCAAATATCCTGAGTACCAGGGCTTGGAGACGACGACTATGAGTCTTTCAGAAGAGTATCACCAAGGCTAGATCTACTATAAGGCGATTCTAGGCACATACGTTGAGTGCCATCTGGAAAGGGGATCGCTAGACCGCTGCTTCAAATCTGGCCCAATGGTAAGGTGGGTGGGGTCAAGCGACACTATGAATAAGGCTGTCGCTCATTCTTTGCATACACCCAGAATATCGCTCCCCAGATGCTGCTGGAGAATTGTAGACAGTGGAACCCAAACCAGATACAATTAAAGGCGTTCGGCAGCTGAAAAACATCTGTGCTTCTCTCTCTGTTTATCAACTGAGATCCCAGATGACTCTGGGCTGATTCCTCACGCTGATGACAGAGAATGCCTCATCTGAGCTAGCATCTTGGCTCTGCCACTTCCAGCCGAGCAGACTGAACATCTGCACCACTTGGCGCGGAGTCTCGTGCACTTGTAGGGACAAGAGTTCCCACAACGCCTGCCTTGAGAAATTAGGCCCTCATGTATCATCTGTATATTAGCATCCTTCCCAGATGCTTTTTTGCATAGCAGCATTTGTCGCCAGCAACGAGGGAGTGGAAAATCAGAATAGTGCTTTAGGACTACGAATGTTTTCTTTTTTTTTTATTTCTGATGACTAAAAAATAACTTTTAACATCTTGACTCACGGTTTGCTTTTTCCAAACAATTAACGGAAGCACGGATAGGGCACGCCTGCACTGAAGCAATGCAAGTGTCCCTTCCACTACGAGTCATAGGTTTCACACAGTTTCTTACATGTGTGTCTTTCTGTATCTGTCCCTGTCTGACCATGTCTAGTTATATCGGACCATGCCTGGCCATGTGGGACCATATCTTCATCTTCACCCTCACCAAAATGGAAGATCTTATGTAAATCAGTTATTTTTCTTCGCAATAGTGGTCAGAAGTGGTGCTCTAGTAATCAACACTAAATGAAGACTGTGAGACTATAAACAAGTATTTGGTTAGTATTCTGTTAGCATTGAACTAGTATACAGCATGCTGAATAGTCTTCATATAGTATGATGCTTAAAACAAATACTATGGAATACTAAAAAAGACCAGCTATAGTCTCCGAATACTATAAAAGGACAAGTAAAATACTACATGTAGTATTCGACTTTGGTAAGAGAATATGCACATGCAAGTCCATATGACTGCTCATGTCTCCACTCACAGTTTTTCTACCTGACCAAGTAGCGCAATGAAGCAAAGGCACTCATGTGCTGTTTTATAGTCCAGAGATCCCTTTAATCCATATCCAGCCATGGTTGGCCATGATTCAACATCTCTCCATATCATACAATCACATAGAATTGAATTTGAATATGCATTGCTTGCCATTCTGCATATAGCTACATGTATATGTTTGCAGACTTATTGGGTTCTGGTGCAAAGGCGTTGGTGGCCTAGTGTGGAATGTGAGGGATGTCATTGCTGGAACTCTTGTGTGGCATGCTGGAGGGTGAACAACGCCCAGGGTTCCAAGACTGTCAGTTGAGCCGTTGAGATTGGAGGTGAAGATCGTGTGGGGTTTGCTTACCTGTGACTGAATAAACCAGGTTGCAGCTTATCTTTGCCATGTGCTGGCTTTACATTACTAGCGACTAGGCATCAGTGTCAGCAGCCCCCCAGTCTATGCTGCTGCTCTGTGCTGTCATCCCACGCTGCTCCGTGCAGCCTTGAGGTATCATTCCAGAAGAGGAGTGTGTGCACCAGGTGAGGGGCAAGGAGCATTCCACAGCCCCTGTAGATAATCTGCTCCGCTATATCAGACGAAGGGTGAACGAAAAGAAAAACCCATTACACTTAGGAAATATGCAGGGCATTGGCGCATATCTGAGGACAGAACCCTAGCAGGTGCATGTTGCGGTTGGTCATGAGCTTGGTTGGCCCTCATGCATGATCTGACTGCCATACTAGGATTGGCAAGGCGTTCGGTATGGGCACGGCGATATTACGGTTGCCTATCATCTCGTAAATATTTTTCAGTATGTAATTTAAAGCAGATCGGAACAGCATGTGAAAAGTAGGCAACATAAAATGTAAAGGCATCTTGGACGTAACCACTAGGATCATTGTTACTATAAAGAGCGGGTAACTCCCGCAGGTGAATAGGCGGAAGACATAACAGGAGTGTGGAAAAGCACCCCTGTATACAAATTAAACTGTGACTATTATAACTCACCTGGCGACAGCACAGCTGGAAACAGTGCAAAAGTGGTGTGAGTTAAGTGTTACCAGCCATCATGGCCATGCCTGGTGTACCGGGTCCTGTTATGTTTATGCTGTGGGATGTATTTACCCATGCATCCGAGCCCTACCTCAAAACTGTGCAGTACTGACATGGAAAACATCATGATGGCCAGAGCTTCACAGAAAATGCCCAGGGAAGTGCATGAAGAATAGGCTGCCGCTCATTTTTGCCGATGTTATGGGCACAGAAGGGCACTGCCTAAAAACCCCATTGGACTACCCACACAGTAGCCTGAAACCATTGGGAATGGCAATGCTGATTGCCAAAAGCAAACCCATAACTGTTGGGAATTCATTTTTCTTGAATGTCAAATATGGCAAAATCATGGGCACAGAATTACTTTACTGCAGAAACACACCAATGCCATGTCCTGAACATGGACAATATACTCCATGTAATATCACTTGCTGAAATGAATCAATCTAAAAAAAATCCCAAGGATGGATGCAGTAACCACAAAATCCTGAGGATGGCGCTAGTGGTCTAAACTCTGACAGGAGAGCTGTCTTGCAAAACTGTCTAGTGCAAAGAAAGGGGTCTTATTCAACTAAAAGTTCAAAGGGCTTGCCTGTCCTGAGAACTCTTGACACTTCAGAACTCAACACAAGAAGCCAGGAAATCACAGGGTTCTGTTAATTAAATGCAAAGTGGCTCCCTGGCCTCCTGATCTCAGCTTCCCAGAGACCACACAATGGCCCCTTTCCTCTGAAAGGAATATGTTGATTTTGACTGTTTACTGTCAACAAAGGCCTGCCTGCCAGAGGACACATGTGACTGACCCACCCAAGTCTTGGAGGCGGACTCCAACACTATGAGAACTGAATTGAAAGAAAAATATATATTTTACAAAAACACTGATAACTCTTTGTAATCAAATGACAGAAATGTATAACTTTGAGAGCCTTAATTTAAAAAATGTACCTTCAATTCAAGCCCAAACTCCAGTTTGTGTGATGTTCTGGGGCAAAACCCTGCTAATTGTTAATATTACAGACACTGTGTTTAAGTTAGACAAATGAAAATTCATTGGTATAAGTATGGACAGGCTGTGCACATTGTATGAAGTTGGAAGAAAAATCTGATGTTGCAAAACCACTAAAAAGGTGAAAATATTGCCATTTCTGAATGCAAGCCCCCAGGAAGAGCAGATTTGGACAGGGTATATCTCCTGTGATATGTGATGTGTGTATGTCATTTTAAACAAATGTGTACCTGTGCAAATATGTTTTTTTATCAAATATAGATTGTGTGCAATTTGACAGGGGAGTGTCCTCTCTGCAAGGCTGTAAAATGACATCACTCTGACACAACTTAGCTCCCCCAATCAGGGGAGAAATGAAAGCTTGGCCAATGATAAGTGGAGAGGGGTAGAGCCTAGTGATGCTGCACACACACCCATTTTCAAAACACATAAAAGCAGACAGACAGGACAGATAGGGACATTCATTTTCCACTTGCAGCTGGAAGCTCTGCCAAAATTCCATACCTTACCTCCATCAAACCTCCTCCAGAGAGCCAAATTAGAGACTTCAATCTATCCAGAACCAGAAACCCAGACCAGACCAGCAGAGCAGAGCTGACCCAGATCACTGTGAAGAGACCCAGACCAGACCGGAGTCCAGTCCAAAACCTGACCAGATCTGTGGCGAGGCCCATATATTTTAAAAGATATTGTGAGTACCCAGCAGAACTGTGCAGAACCAATCTCTTAGTTAAAATAATATAATCCAAGCTATTTTAATCTAAGTAGAACTGCCTCCTAACTGTCACCTGTCATTTTCTAGTTGCTAGCTGTCACTTGTCTTTTTGAACTTTAAAATTTCAAATCTGAAAAACGACCTTTATTATATCGCTCATATCTCCGTGACCGTTTGTCCTAGAGACATGTAGTAACTTTCTCCTGAAAGCTTAGAATCTCAGCTTTTAAAAGAACCCAGAACCTATTCTTTATAGTTTTGCCGCAATCGCGAAACCCGCATTCGCAAATTTTGCCGCGATTTGAAAATTTCTCCACTTGCAAAAAGATAGCTGCTTTTGCTTTCCTCTGAAAAAAATCGTTTGCCTCATAAAAACTATCCCTGCATCACTGCTAAAGTGAGCCTGAGCTAATATTAACTAGATACCACTCACCTGAACCTCTAGAGGGAATTAAAAGAATTTAGCATATTTTTCACTTCATTGCCAGCACATATAAAAGCATTTTGGGCCTGTGTTTTCAACTTCTGTAGTCTAAGTTGCTGGGTGAACTGAATTACATTTGATTGCATTTCTGAGAACTGTGTGCCTTCCTTCCATTTCCTTGCATTGCATAAAGGGGGGGGGGTGAATTGTCCAAGAAAGTGATTACATTGTCTTTTGCTGAAATCCTACAAAGGTATTTTCTGTACTGCATTTCATTCCACATTGCATCCATTTGAAACCATAAAAGTATTATTGCTATCTTATCCATTTCATGTCAACTCCTTAGCGATTATAAAGAGGTGTGCTAGTGCCAGATTCTCCGTTGTTAATCTTTATCATATCAGATTAAGTGTGATATTCAATTATTAATTATTAAAAAGTGTGATAGATATATATTGCTTTACTTCTCAAATAAACCTTTTAACTTGCAAAACAGAACTACTTCTTGGCTCAGTGGGGTCAGGGTTATTCAAAGAGAGGGGTGTTATATAGGGGTAGTCATCCAGAACGCATGAACTGGACATAAAGATATTTCAATAAGGGTTTCCATTCAGTATCCCAGACTAGGCATTGACTTAGCTGTAGTGTTGAATTGAATCCTCTTACAAATTGGGGGCTCGTGCCGGACGTTTGGGTTAGATCTACCATTTGTGCAGATTAATACAGCGTGCCAGCTGACCAGATACACATATCCGGTCGGAGCACACGCTGTGTTACGCTGTACAGCACTCCTCAAAGGAACGCTCTTAGGAAAAGGTCTGTTTTGCAAAAATAAAATAAAAACTTCTGTAAGTCAGGACAGAGACCAATCTCTAGAATGACGACCTTAGTAGACATGAAAATAGCCAGAGAGCACCTCTTACATAAACTATTTGTGAGAGGTGAGTGGACTCACCAGGACCAAACAGTCTGGTTGCAGGCCATCACACCCCATATCAGGGTCAGATATATGGAGAGACCAGGGTCCCTTACATGTGGCCCTGAGTGAACTATATATGGCTCCTAAAGCCAAAGATGAACACAATAAGATTGCCAGGATAGCAGCATACCTGTACCTATATATGGGAGACATGAAGGATAAATGCACTGAAAGCCAAGATCTGGCAAATAGGCAACAGATGGCAGTAGCGAAGGCCCGATCTGATCTGGCCACTTCTGAGCAGAGGCTGCAGAGGAGCCAGGAGTCAGAAAATGATAGTAGGCAATATATCATTAAAATAAAAGAGGATATGGGCATCCTACAACAGGAAAAGACAGACCAGGATACCAGATTTCTGGCCCTGCAGAAGGAGCACCAAGACAGTTTGGACTCCTTACTGCAGAACCAGAAAAAGTTGGAGCAACAGATCAATTTCAACAGGGCATGCGCGGAGCAGGTAGTCACCCTGCAAAGCCAGCTAGATAGGGAGAAGGCAGAGAGCAATAAACTGATTTTGAAAGACCTGGATACCCAGGCAGAATTTGACCAGGAGCGCCAGAAAGCTGGTGCCTTCCAAAGGCAAAGGGACGACCTGGCGGCACAGATGCAGGCTCTTAGTCAGGAAAGGGATACCTTAGGCCAGGAAGTCTGCCACTTAAAAAGGAAATTGGAAGAAAATCACCTGGCCCACCAGGGACTGGGTGACCTCCAAAAAGAACACCAGGACTTGCTAGAGCACACCAGGAGGGTGGAGGATGCTCTGGCAAGACAGGAGCAGGCCAATAGGGACACAGCTCAGGAGGTAACCCTCCTGCAGCAAAGACTGGCCCAGTGCTCCAGGACCAATCAGGAAACGCAGAGAGAGAATGAGGCTCTCTGCCAGCACAATGATAGGCTCCAACAACAGGTAGCGATGCAGGAGAGACTGATAGAGTCTAGTAAGGCCTTAACTGAGGAACTGAAGGCGCAGGCTCTTGCATTGCAACAGGGAGCAGGAGCGGATAGAGATGAGGTTCGCTGGGAAAGAGAAACTCCTGAGCATAACCCCAGGAGCCCTAGTACCAGAGGCCTTTATTTCTCTCAGTCCCTGGACTCTGCCACCCCTATGTCCCCTGGCGCACATGAGCACAGGGCCACAGGGATGGCAGATTACTATCCAGCCAGAAGCACGGGGCTCATAGGCCAGTACCACCCAGGAATGGAGGGGCGGGCAGCCGGGTATGGGCACCCAAGCACGGTGCAATTTGATGGGGAACCTCAGGTGAGTAGGCCCATTAAGGGCATCCTGAAAACCTCTGCCCAGTTAGGTCAGTGGGGGGGCTACCCATCAAATCCTGGCAGCAAGGAGGGATCTGAAGACTCCTCTGAGCGGTACAGGACACAGGAGACCAGGTCCCCACATTCTGCCAGCCATTCCCAGGCTCGCAGAATCCGGGAAAACCTGGAAGATCTGACGGGAACCTCTGGGAGCAGTGCCTCTGAGTCAGAAGATGAATGGACCAGGGTTACCCGAACCAAAAGGAGCCAGTAAGGCAAAAAGGGCCTTGCTTAAGGACCCCTTAAAGCAGATTAAGGCGATCAGGAGTGTCATCACGCCTCATCATAAGAACGCCAAGTATTCTGTTTGGGAACACTTGGAGCTCTATGAGCAAATGATGGAGACTTTTCATTTGAAGGACAGCCAAAGCTGTATTCAATATGTAAAGTGGACCTTCTGCCTGGAATACTCCAGTTTCTTTGCGGGGCTGGAGGACCAAAATCATTTAAGATGGTCCACCTATAAGGCGGCCATCTTGAAACATTTTTCTGTTAACAGAAATCCTCAAGAGGCTCGCAAGGCAGCCTACAATTTGCAGTGTGGGGAGGATCAGGCCCCACAAGAGTTTGTGCAAGAACTGAAACGTGCCTTCGCGCAGACCACCAGAAGGGTGCGCACAGACAGCAGAGAATTTGTTAATACGTTTTTCCATGCCTTGCCCAAATACATAATGACCCAGCTCGTGAGAGATTTTCATGAGAAAAGATCTTTAGAAAGGGTCATTGAACAAGCCACCCGCATCTACGAGGTGCAGAAACTGGTGGAAAACAAAAACCAGCCCAAAAACCCCAAAACTAACAGCACCCCTGCTGCTGCCAAGGTGGCAGAGGTAAAGGTTGCCCCCGTTTTGGATTTGGAGATGGGGGGCCTAAAAACCTACCTGCACCTAATAATGCTAGGCCCAGAAGGTCCTCGGGCCAGTCACAGACAGGGAGCCAGGGAGGCAGCCCCACAAATGGGGTCCCTCGCTCTCCTGATTATGTAAGTCCCCGTTACAAGGGAAACAGACCCATCCTGTGTTATGTGTGGACTCCTCCAGCCCAAGGGGGGGGATCCAGCCAAGCACCTAACCCAGGGAACTTCCCTCCTAACTTTCCACCGGAGGGCAGAAACTCACCAAATCCTGGGCAGAACTTTTTCCCCAGGTATCCACCCAACCTCCAGCCCCAAAATCAACCATCCTTCTTTCCCCAATTCCCTGAGCCCCGACAACCGAATCCGGGAGAGGGGAGGCCAAGGGTGGAGGGGTACCCAAATCTTCCCAACCCGGGGTACTACCAGAGAAGGGATAGCTACCCTTCCCGGGATCAGCCCAGGGGAGAAAACAGGGCCCCGTATCAGCCTGAGCGGGTTTCCCAGTTAGAGCGCCAGGTTCAAAACATGGCGTGGGATCTGGGTCACATACTGAGGGCTCAGCAGAACCCTCAGATCGGCACGCCGGCGCAGAACGCACCCAACTCTGGACTTGGTGCTCCAGAACAATGACGGGGGCAGCACCCCGATAACTCACTGGTTCCCAGGGAGGAGGCACAAAGGGAAGGGGGGTGTAAAGCCTTGGAGGAAGCTTCCTTCCTCACTTGTAAACAGCCCCTGGAAACCCAGGAACCGGAAACAAAATCTCTTGCCCCTAAAAGTCTGCCTCCTAAGGAGCAGAGGGGGGGTAGGAGAAACAAAAGACCCAAACAGACTCATTTTGAGGAGTAGGTACAGATCTTCCAATTTGAGGGAGAGGGATCCTCAGAGGATCCTGGGAAAAGGATCTTCTCCTTCAGAGAAGGGGGAACTCCTCCCAAAGAAAAATGGGTCCCTAGGGATGCAAATCCAGACTGGGGAGATGTGGAGACTGAGCTACCGCCGCCCACCATCTCATCCCAGAACCAACCGCAAGAAAATCCCCTGGTTCAAACCCATCCTGATGACTGCCTCCAAAAAGGGGGGGCGGCCCAGAACCGGAGCCAGGGGAACCCACAATGGCTCTGATCTCCAGTTGCCAATTTTTTCTTTCAGATTCCCAAGGCTCTCCACAGAATTCTGCCCAAATTTCTTCTCTTGCGATGTCCAAAACCAGAAAGTTAGCCCACCAGTTGTCCAAAAATGTGCATTATATGTGCCCCCTTGAGGAGAAGGAGGGAAGATACTATGCCCTGGTACAAGTACAGGGGCAGGGTACAATTTTGGCAATGGTGGACACTGGATCCCAAGCTACCCTTCTGTCCAGAAGGGCCTTTGAGGAACTAAATGCAGGAAGGGGGGAGAATTACCAAATTCCTCTCACCTCTCTTCCTGGACAACTGCAGAACTTTGACGGGAAGGAAATTCCTGTCGGGGGGACTGCAGATCTGGACATCAAAATTGGGCGACACATGGTGAAACACGCGGTCATAGTAGTAACTCCAGAGGGCACCCCTTGTTTACTAAGGAATGACCTCCTGAGAAGGTTGTCACCCCTAATAGATTGTGTAAACAAGGTCCTCTGGACCCATACAAGCCGACCAATAAAATTAAAACAGAGTGTCAACCATGTTAGTTTAAACGGCACCTGCCACATGGTTGAACAAAAATCTGACCAAGTAGAATTTCACTTCCAGAACAACCAGATTCCAGACGTGACAGTAATAGCAGTAGGACAACAGACTGGTGATGGAGGGTCCTCTCTATTTCTGAAAATCAACCTTCCTTCCAGTCTAAAGTGGTACTCCACGCTGGAAGGAAACACTCTGAGATTCTATACTAATCCACAATCAGAAACTCCCACTCCTATAGTCCAGAAAGATGTGAAATCATCTCAGAGCCTGACTGATATTCAGCAAATTGGAGAGCAGTTGTTCATCCCTGTCCAGTTAAATGATGGGAAGGACTCTGTTCTCGCTCGAGTGTGTGTGAACAACGGTAAGAGCTTCATCAGCGAAACCATGTTCCGCCAACTCCCATAAGATCCAGCCATTCCCACATTGAAACTGATAGACAAATGGGAAATGGACCTGGAAGCACCTAATTCCAAACATCTCCTGCCAAGCAGGTGTATGCTCAAAATCTCCATTGGCAACAAGAGCATAGTCCACAATTGTTGGGTCGTGCGAGACGTCCCGGCCGCCTTTTACTTAGGCAGTGACATTCTCAATCGCTTTGCCATTAGTTTGGACCTAATAAACTTCAAAGCTTGGTCCCGATTAGCGGATAATCCCATGGGCTTTGATGATCCAGAAAAAGCATTTAGGTCAGCTCAATTGCTACCTTATGCAGTTGAAATTCAGATCAAAGAGGAAGTCACCATCCCAGAAAGGACCCGACAATTCTCCCTGGAAGTGAAAGTTAAAAGAGGACAATATCTGCAAAACCCTGATGCTTACATACATCTAAATGCTTCTCTCCAACTGCAAGGGTTAGGGGTAAACCCAACTCCATTAGTCAACATAGAACATGACACCATTCCAATAGAGGTGGATAACAGCGACTTAAAGAGTATTACACTAGCCGCAGGCACCATTATTGGAATGGCGGTTGATGACCAACATTTTTCCATAGATTTAGGTAATGAACTGTTAGGGCCAATCCCCAAGGACTGCTTTGACAGTGACAGGGATGACAATACAACACCAGGCAGGATTTTTACCCGGCATGGGGGGAACTTCCTGGTGTACACTCCTTGCCCTTATGGTAAGGAAGATGTGACTTGTGACTTCAGGAGGGATGAGGTGATTTTCCAGGTCCATGAGGGCTGCCTTTCCCACCTGAAGCCTCCAGTCCAAATCAGCACTCTGACCAGGGACTTCTCCACCCAGCTGGAGGAGGCCGCTGAAATAGCCAAACCAGAAGTCTTTCCAGGCTTCAGGCAGATGGTGGAAGAGAGAGTCAACCTAGCTGATGCCTGTGTGACTCTGGAACAAAAGCAAAAGTTGAAATAAGTTTTCTAGGATTTCCAAGATCTCTTTGCGGTAGACTCATATGACTGTGGCCGCACCGACATCCACACAACAACAATCCCCACGGACCCTGGCATGACTGCAGTGTTTGTGAAGCAATATCGTTTGCCTCTCGCATCCATGGAGTCCCTTACTGAAATAATTAAGAACCTTGAGTCCAGGGGAATAATCCGTCCTGTCCACAGCACCTTCAATAATCCGGTGCTGGGAATATTGAAGCAAAACGGCCAGTGGAGACTCTGTGCTGACCTTAGGGAGCTCAACAAACGGGTCCATACTTCCCGATGGCCTCTTCCCCACATTGACCAAGGGCTGGCCCAGATTCAGGGGTCACAGGTATTCACTGCAATAGACCTGACCAATGGATACTGGACCGTGCAGGTCAGTAGGGAGGACCAATATAAGCTGGCTTTTACCTTTGGGGGCCAGCAGTATACATGGACCCGGACTCCTTTCGGATACCTCAACTCCGGCAATGAATTCAACATTTTCCTACATAAGGCCATGCCCGACCTGGGTGCGAGGGGTAACCTGGCTTATGTAGATGATGTCCTCATCAAAAGTTCATCTGTGGAGGAACACATAGCGGAGATCCGTTATGTTCTGACACAGTTGAGGGCCGCCGGAGCAAAACTTTCCTTTCAGAAAGCGCAGTGGTGTAGAACCCGTGTTAATTTCTTGGGGCATGAGATTACTGCTCAGGGCCTCTGTCCCCAGGAAAAGAAAGTGGAAGCACTTCAGAAACTGAAAGACCCCACAACTCTGCGGGAACTAAGGAGCCTCCTTGGACTGACTAATTACAGCAGAAAGTTCATTGAGGGCTACGCAGAGATCACCAGACCCCTGATTCATCTCCTGAAGGGGGGGTCAAGTGGGAATGGGGTCCAGAACAAGCCGAGGCAGTAAGACAACTCAAGAGAAGCCTCTCACAAGCGCCTTGCCTAGCTTACCCTGTCAGAAACAAGGAGTTCTTCCTGGAGATGGGGTTCTCTAATACGTGCTTGACGGCAGTATTATACCAAAAGCATGAAAAGGTCAATAAAGTAATCTCCTATGCGAGCAAAACTTTATCCTCTGTGGAGGAAAAATTCAACGATTGTGAGAAGGCACTCCTGGCGACGGTGTGGGCATTGAAGAATTACCGCCCGTTTATCCAGGGGGAACACATCATAGTGAAGACTCCACACCAGCCTCTGCAATATCTCCAAAGTGACAGAATCCAGGCCGGAAATGTGAGTAATTCCCGAATTACTTCCTGGATTCTGTCAATGCAAGGCTTTCCTGTGGAGGCCAGATATGGCCAAAACAAGAAGAGTCCCCTCGCGCAAGATCTGGCTGACTTGCATGATTGTGCCAGAGAAAACTGTCTCGAGGACGAAAGTCTAAAAATAAAGGACAACACAGAGGCATACCTTAATTCCCCACACAAAGTCTTTGAAGAGGACAAGTGTGAGGGAATGCCCACTGTCTATGTGGATGGATGCTCTTACCATGTTGACAACGACGGGGAGAAAGAACTGGTGGCTGGCGTAGGGAATGCATGGGTAAATGAGTCCCCATAACCCTCCGCTGGATACAAAATTGGTCCCGGAAGTAGTCAGGTGGCAGAATTGATGGCTGTGCATCAGGCCATCCTCACTGCTGTCCAGCATCAACTCCACGAACTGGTCATAATCACAGATTCGGATTATGTACGGAACGGGTTCGTGGAGCACCTGGTTAATTGGAAAGCCAGAGGCATGTTATGTGCTAACAACAAACCCTTGAAATATGGGAAGTTGATCCAAAACATTGATGATCTGGTCACCTCGAATGAGATGACCATCTATTGGAAAAAGATCAAGGGTCATTCCAAAGTCGAGGGACCAGACAAAACTGGAAATGACTTAGCTGATCAGCTGGCCAAAACCGGGGCCATCCAAGGGGATCTAATTGAGATTGAGTCCCTGTTGGGGGAAATCCAGGTCACTGCTATCACTAGGTCCCAGACAAATGCTCACAACGACCTTTCAATTGCACAATGGAGTAAGGAGACCCCTGCTGCTGATTTGATTACAGCTCAGAAGGGGGATCCAGTTATTGGTAAGTTTTACCAACACCTTGAGGACCCTGAGAACTTTCCCCTGACGGATACCGATTACATTGGGAAAGAGGTCCTAAGAGTGTTGATGAAATGTCCAAAAATGTTCCGGATCCAAGACGGTTTGCTGGTAAGGAAATCCAAAGCTGGCCACGATCAGTGGGTGGTTCCTACCTCATTCCGAAGCTTGATGTTAAGTCACGCCCATGATGCGGCCACCGCCGGTCATAGGGGGTTTCACACAACATTGGAAATCTTAAGAGAGGTTGCATACTGGCCACACATGGGGCAGGACCTCGACCAATACTTGAAGGGGTGTCTTGTGTGCGCACAATTTCAGCCATCATCCCTCACGCACCGCGCGCCTCTCCAAAAGCGGGGGATGACACTGCCATGGTCAGATTTACAAATCGACTTTGTAGGCCCCGTGATTCGCTCTGCTAGGGGGAATAAGTACATGTTGACTGTGACATGCTTGTTTACCAAGTGGGTGGAATGTCTCCCAGCCCCAAATTGCAAGGCAGAAACCGCAGCTGCCCTGATGATTAACCATATCTTTTCCCGTTTTGGTCTACCTCAAAGGATTGAGTCAGACAGAGGTAGCCACTTCACCAGTGAAGTAATGACAAAGATGTGGGAGATACTGGGGGTTAAAAGGAAGTTGCATATTGCTTACAGGCCAGCTTCTTCTGGGGCAGTAGAGAGATATAACCGGACAATTGTGAGCATCTTAAAAAAGTTTGTGGCAGATTCTGGGCCAAGTTGGGATATCCGATTACCTCTGGTCCTAATGGCCATCAGATCTACCCCTTCATCTGCAACCAAAATGTCACCATTTGAGTTGATGACTGGACGCAAGATGGTGCTTCCTCAGCATTTGCTCTACAGGACCCAAGAGCAGACACTGATAAATGCCTCCACTACTCATGAGTATGTGGAGAATTTAAGGAAACACCTCCAACATGCTTTTGCTTACGCTCAGCGGAATCTAGAAAGATCGGCTGATAGCATGAAGACCCATTATGACCTGAAAACTTCCAGGAAGGAATATCAGGTGGGAGACCGGGTCTATCTATACAACCTCCAAAGGAACCAGGCCAAGCAGCGCAAATTTTTGCCTACATGGAAGGGACCCTTTGAGATCATCGACAAGATCTCCCCTGTGGCCTACAAAATCCACATCCCCAAAGGTCCTTTGGCAGCGGAGGAAGACAAGTGGGTCCACATAAACCATTTGAAATGTTGCCATCCCAGGCACACTCTGCAACAACTGGAGGAATCCTCTTGAATCCTAGCGGGTACTGTCTCAGACTAATTCAGTTCCAACCATAAAACATACCACATCTAGTCTCTTAAATATTGTGATTTGCATGAAACTGTCTCTTAGTTATACTGTTTTTTTTCAAAATAAGAATGTAATGTTTTGTTATGATGAAATGCATATGCTGCCCTACTATCTCAACAGTGGTGGAAAAATGTCTATGAATAGGTATTGCCGCTCTTTCTTTGTCGTCCTAGGAGAAAGAAAACCTGGAGACGGGACAAGGAGGACGATCCGGAGACCGGGAGCAGAGACGCAAGGGGCCCGGTGTACCGCCCAATATTCCCATCAGGACTGGCGAGGAGAACCGATCGATCCGACCGGATGGAGAAAAAGATGCTGAACTGTGCCATCTATTGGAAGAAGATGAGGAAACATCCCAGGTCTTGCGAGTCCCATCAGTGAAACAGAATGGCCATCGCAAGAGGGGGGCTTGTGGGATGTATTTACCCATGCATCCGAGCCCTACCTCAAAACTGTGCAGTACTGACATGGAAAACATCATGATGGCCAGAGCTTCACAGAAAATGCCCAGGGAAGTGCATGAAGAATAGGCTGCCGCTCATTTTTGCCGATGTTATGGGCACAGAAGGGCACTGCCTAAAAACCCCATTAGACTACCCACACAGTAGCCTGAAACCATTGGGAATGGCAATGCTGATTGCCAAAAGCAAACCCATAACTGTTGGGAATTCATTTTTCTTGAATGTCAAATATGGCAAAATCATGGGCACAGACTTACTTTACTGCAGAAACACACCAATGCCATGTCCTGAACATGGACAATACACTCCATGTAATATCACTTGCTGAAATCAATCAATCTAAAAAAAATCCCAAGGATGGATGCAGTAACCACAAAATCCTGAGGGTGGCGCTAGTGGTCTAAACTCTGACAGGAGAGCTGTCTTGCAAAACTGTCTAGTGCAAAGAAAGGGGTCTTATTCAATTAAAAGTTCAAAGGGGTTGCCTGTCCTGAGAACTCTTGACACTTCAGAACTCAACACAAGAAGCCAGGAAATCACAGGGTTCTGTTAATTAAATGCAAAGTGGCTCCCTGGCCTCCTGATCTCAGCTTCCCAGAGACCACACAATGGCCCCTTTCCTCTGAAAGGAATATGTTGATTTTGACTGTTTACTGTCAACAAAGGCCTGCCTGCCAGAGGACACATGTGACTGACCCACCCAAGTCTTGGAGGCGGACTCCAACACTCTGAGAACTGAATTAAAAGAAAAATATATATTTTACAAAAACACTGATAACTCTTTGTAATCAAATGACAGAAATGTATAACTTTGAGAGCCTTAATTTAAAAAATGTACCTTCAATTCAAGCCCAAACTCCAGTTTGTGTGATGTTCTGGGGCAAAACCCTGCTAATTGTTAATATTACAGACACTGTGTTTAAGTTAGACAAATGAAAATTCATTGGTATAAGTATGGACAGGCTGTGTACATTTGTATGAAGTTGGAAGAAAAATCTGATGTTGCAAAACCACTAAAAAGGTGCAAATATTGCCATTTCTGAATGCAAGCCCCCAGGAAGAGCAGATTTGGACAGGGTATATCTCCTGTGATATGTGATGTGTGTATGTCATTTTAAACAAATGTGTACCTGTGCAAATATGTTTTTTTTTATCAAATATAGATTGTGTGCAATTTGACAGGGGAGTGTCCTCTCTGCAAGGCTGTAAAATGACATCACTCTGACACAACTTAGCTCCCCCGATCAGGGGAGAAATGAAAGCTTGGCCAATGATAAGTGGAGAGGGGTAGAGCCTAGTGATGCTGCACACACACCCATTTTCAAAACACATAAAAGCAGACAGATAGGACAGATAGGGACATTCATTTTCCACTTGCAGCTGGAATCTCTGCCAAAATTCCATACCTTACCTCCATCAAACCTCCAGAGAGCCAAACTAGAGACTTCAATCTATCCAGAACCAGAAACCCAGACCAGACCAGCAGAGCAGAGCTGACCCAGATCACTGTGAAGAGACCCAGACCAGACCGGAGTGCAGTCCAAAACCTGACCAGATCCGTGGCGAGGCCCATATATTTCAAAAGATATTGTGAGTACCCAGCAGAACTGTGCAGAACCAATCTCTTGGTTAAAATAATATAATCCAAGCTATTTTAATCAAAGTAGAACTGCCTCCTAACTGTCACCTGTCATTTTCTAGTTGCTAGCTGTCACTTGTCTTTTTGAACTTTAAAATTTCAAATCTGAAAAACGACCTTTATTATATCGCTCATATCTCCGTGACCGTTTGTCCTAGAGACATGCAGTAACTTTCACCTGAAAGCTTAGCATTATAGTTTTGCCGCAATCGCGAAACCCGCATTCGCAAATTTTGCCGCGATTTGAAAATTTCTCCACTTGCAAAAAGATAGCTGCTTTTGCTTTCCTCTGAAAAAAATCGTTTGCCTCATAAAAACTATCCTTGCATCACTGCTAGAGTGAGCCTGAGCTAATATTAACTAGATACCACTCACCTGAACCTCTAGAGGGAATTAAAAGAATTTAGCATATTTTTCACTTTATTGCCAGCACATATAAAAGCATTTTGGGCCTGTGTTTTCAACTTCTGTAGTCTAAGTTGCTGGGTGGACTGAATTATATTTGATTGCATTTCTGAGAACTGTGTGCCTTCCTTCCATTTCCTTGCATTGCATAAAGGGGAGGGGGGTGAATTGTCCAAGAAAGTGATTACATTGTCTTTTGCTGAAATCCTATCAAGTTATTTTCTGTACTGCATTTCATTCCACATTGCATCCATTTGAAACCATAAAAGTATTATTGCTATCTTGTCCATTTCATGTCAACTCCTTAGCGATTATAAAGAGGTGTGCTAGTGCCAGATTCTCCGTTGTTAATCTTTATCATATCAGATTAAGTGTGATATTCAATTATTAATTATTAAAACGTGTGATAGATATATATTGCTTTACTTCTCAAATAAACCTTTTAACTTGCAAAACAGAACTACTTCTTGGCTCAGTGGGGTCAGGGTTATTCAAAGAGAGTGGTGTTATATAGGGGTAGTCATCCAGAACGCATGAAATGGACATAAAGATATTTCAATAAGGGTTTCCATTCAGTATCCCAGACTAGGCATTGACTTAGCTGTAGTGTTGAATTGAATCCTCTTACAATGCCAACTCCGGGACATCCTGTGAGAAACTAAAGGCCCCGGGCATCTCTCTCTCTCAAGTGGCCAGAGTACGGCCATCTCCTTTGGATCCAAACCCTAGGGGGTGGACTAGTATGGGAAGATCACTGGGGTGGGGGCCTTCAGGGTGCGGGGTGAGGCGACCGATGCTGAGATGTGATATTCCCCCTTTGGTGAGATGCAATATTCTCCCCTTCCCGTGCTCATACCCCCCACAAGAAAGTCTCAGCAGAATGTTTGATATCTTGATAAAAAGCAGCAAAGTGAACAAACTCTGAAATGCGCAATGGTCAAGATCAACCCCCCAAAAGGGGAAGGTGAATGCTTTAAGAGAAAGATTTCCTTGAACTTTCCTGTGGAACTACCAAGACCAAGAGACACTGGGGAAAATAACACAATGAGAGAGCAGAAGTGAAAGTTGAAGTGGTCCTGCGGAGGTCTATGGAAAAAGGCTTGCACATTTGAAAGTCTTCAACATCAGTGAAAGGTCTGAGCCCAACTGAGGGAGACCTGGAATATGAAATAAGTGAGGGGAAGGGAATCCATAATGAATTTGAATAAAGCTTGGGAAGGGAACCCCTGCAAATGGCGTAATTGCAAGGTCCGAACCCAGTTGAGGGAGATCTACATTGAATCAGGTACTTTTTGGTTGAAATGTCCGAGCCCGATTGAGGTAGACCTACGTGAACTATTGATGATATGAGAGTGCCGACCCGGACCGAGGGAGACCTACATGAACTTTTGTTGAACTGTGAACAAATTTTTGAAGAGCTGGAAGAAGTGACTTTAACGTAGGAGGCCAAGCGGGCCTCAACCCACATTTTGAACTGCCTTTTTTTTGATAACTTGAGCCAGAGTGTGCCATCCTGTTTTTGGGGACCGTCTTACTCCATGCTGTCCAACATGGGGAGGGGAGCTGACTCATCTATGTTGATCCTTTATGTTGTAACACTGACTTTACTTTACATACACAATCCCCTTTTCACACTTTTTGTATAAGAGATAGGGCAGGCATTAGGTTTTGTTAGTATAGATCATTTTGATTTGACAAAGACTGAAAAGGACTGTGTATTCTTTATTATTTGATGGTAGAGACTACTCTCATCATAGCTATAGGGCAGAATAGGAGTGTTTCCAAACCACAAGAATTTGATAACGATTTGAAACTTGTAACTCTTGTGTCAGTGTGATATCATGCCTCCCTTACACTCCCAAAATAAAATGGACACCGTGGAATAAAGGATTTCTCCATTATACAAGGGCTGCATGGACCTTCATTCCACAATGAGAGGAAAGTGTCCCTCCTGATTTATTTTTGGCTTGTGAAGGGCAAAGATATATGATATGATTCCTGATGTAGGGGACCATGTTGGCAGCAGTGATGTGACCAGTGAACTAGACTTGGCCTTATACAAATTGGATGCTCACTTCAGCCCTAAAATTAGAACCATTCTGGAACGATACAAATTCAGATTTCACGTTCAAGAAGAGGGAGAAATTGTTGAAGAGTATGTCAAAGCTTTACATTATCTAGCCTTGCCATGCAAGTTTGGGTTTAGCTTTGATGAATGCATAAGGGACCAGCTCATGACCCATTGTTGTAACAATGGGATAGGAGAAGATTTGCTGCTCAGAGGTGAACCGAGTGTAGATGAGGCTCTTACGATTGCACAGAGAGTAGAACATTCACTGGCATGTCTGGCAAAGCTTGTCAAGTCTGAAAATAAAGTATATAAGGTGGAAGTGTTAAAAATATCGTAGAGTAAGCCGAAGAAGAAAGTTCAGAAGGACACAGAAAACAAAAGTGGGGTTAAAGATAAGAAACCATGCTATAAGGAAAGGATTGGCCTAGATAAACTGAGTTTTCGCTTTGCCAGTAGTTTGCATTTCGCAGCTTCCCCAGGGTGTCCAGGGAGGAAGGCTGTTTGTGCCACTTGCAAGAGAAGGGATGACTTTGCAAGCTGATGCAAAAATTTTCAGACTAAGTTGTTTTACGTGAATGAAGAAGATAATGGGTCCTCCACTGGAGATGTGGAATCTCATGAAGAAACAATTACTTTTAACACTGTTAATTTGGTTGAGGAAGATGAGGAGTTTGAGCACTTGTATGCTAGTGTGTATTCAGATCCAGGAGCCACATTTTCCCTCATGTCTAGGGATGTGTTTGAACTGGAGATGTGTGGGAATGTGTTTGACCGCAAAAGGGCAAACATTTCCCCTGGTGGTTATAATTTGGATACAATTGATCTCTTTGTTTATTTCAACACTGAGATTAATTTTAAAGGAAGATGTACACAAGGAAAGGTGTATGTTACAAAACAAGGGACCACTATGTTGGGGTGGTGAACTCAGAAAAATCGAAGGATGAAATTGAATCCCAATACAAAGGAGCAAGTGCTGCATGTCGGTGAGTCAGTGTGCCAGAAATACAAAAAAGTGTTTAAGGAGGGCATTGGGACGGTGAAAGGTATGAAGCATTAGATCTTCGTGAGGAGGAGCTGTGAACCTGTTGCAGCAAGATTTCATCCTGTCCCACTGAGCATGCGAGAGGGTGTCAGGAATGAGCTGCAGAAGTTGTTTGAGATGGGTGTGATAGAGAGAGAGAGAGAGAGAGAGAGAGAGAGAGAGAGAGAGAGAGAGAGCGGGTTTGACACAGTGGGTTTCTCCTTTAGTTGTGGTGAAAAAGGCGCTGGGGGAACTGCGCTTGTGTGTGGATTTGAGGGAGGTGAATAAGTGGGTTGTGGTAGAGAGACACCATTTACCTAATTCTTCCAAGTATGTACTGTGTGCTAGATCGTTAATGTATAACGAGTAAGAATATGTGTAGGAGCAATGCAAGGGTGCATTTTGGCTTCAAAGTTCCTAGATCAGCTGAAAATGCAGTTCCGAACTGTTCGCCTAGCATGGACCTGTCCGCAAAGTGCAGACGCATTCGTGGACACGTCATCATGCTGCGCACAAGCTCGTGGTTGTGGTCACCTGACACTCTACGAAAAGTCTTTTATG
This sequence comes from Ambystoma mexicanum, assembly GCF_040938575.1. NCBI lineage: Eukaryota > Metazoa > Chordata > Amphibia > Caudata > Ambystomatidae > Ambystoma > Ambystoma mexicanum. The sequence goes on from NC_090924.1 coordinate 1,334,099,088, forward strand.
TTCATGGATTTTACATTTCTCCATGCATTTGCATGTTATACATCTGCTGCTATTAGGATGAACAACTAATCATGTATTCATCGTCATTGGTACTTTATACATTTGCTGGCACTTGCACTTTATAATTCATGTGTGTGTTATGCAATGCTTTTTGCCAGTCTGTCATGTATTTGCATGCTGTCCCTTGACAGCCATTAGCAACCCTATTTTGCGGCTGCTTTAAGCATGTGTAATTCAAACGTATATGTTTGGACTGGCACTTTATCCATTGGCTGCTACAGCATTTGCACTTTATTTTGTGCATTGTGCTGTACAGTGCCTCTGGCAGCTTAACATGGCCTTGCACATTGTCCCTTGGCAGCTATTAGCATGTGCACTATGTTCTATGGTTCTCTAAATGTATATGTCTGCCACTCTGGTCATCTGCATTTATGTTGCATTGAATGTGCATGCTATATTTATTGGCCCCTTTGTGATATGTATTTGTATTTATTCCAGGCTGTACACCTAACCAGTTGTAAATACTTTTCTTCGTATTTATTTTGGAAGTGTTTACGCATGTTCATCAATTATGAATTATTAGACAGCTGGTTATATCTACTCTTGCAATCTATTATGGTGATGATATATGTATTCTCTTACCCATTGGTATTGGTTTGTTGTATATGATTGTATTAAGAACATCTAAAACTAAGATCCTCTTTAGAACGTACTGTACTCCAGAACACATGTTCAAGAGACATCTTCTGGAGAGTGATCAATGTTGGAAATGCAGACATGCAAGGGGCTCAATGAGTCATTTACTCTGGACATGCAAAAAGAAAAAAGACTTCTGGGAAGGGGTCTGTGAAAGTTTGGGGCTGGTTTTGAACTGCACTATTACAATGAATGCATCAATCTTGGTTCTCGGGGATGTATCCCCATTGGATGAGGTACCATTTTGTAAGAAAGTCTGGCTACTCCGGGCCTGTATGGTTGCTATAAAAATCATCCCGAGGGCATGGAAGTCAACATCTTCTTTCTGTATTGATGACTGCGCGGAGGAGTTGTTAACCGTATCCACATACGAGAGGGCCATCTATAAGCAATCTGGAGACGCTGATAAATTCACAAACATTTGGGAAACATTCCTAGATACATGTGTCCATTATGTAATCAATGTTAATTGCTGAGCGCTTGACTCCCATGAATGCAGGGATTTTTTTTTTCTTTTCTTTCCTTTTTTTTTCTTTAGCTTTTGTTTACTTTGGTGAATACTTGTTGTGCTTGTACATTCTTGACTTTCTTTTGACATGTGCAAATAACTCATACTGAGAAGAACATAAAGGGGTTAGATTGAGCAAAGAAGTGGCATAATGTGTTTCTCTTTACTTCTCGTGTTGGTGCTGTTCCCTTGCTCTGCTTTGAGCATCACTTGTGTTAATCTGCTCCGAACGCGTGCGAGATGTTCAAAAGGCAGATCCTCGCCCTTGCAGCCAGATGGATGATTTATGTCTTGATGTTATGGCTGATATCACACAATTATCGCCAGATGGACCATCCCAAATGAAGCAGTGCCAGAGAGAAATAGGATGCAAAGAGCCTGCCATCCATTCAGAGCTGTAATTACTTCTGTGCAGACTCCCAGAATGCACAGCGCAGCACTATGGCCAGGGGCGGGGGGATCCTTCTTGCAGTGAAGAGCCGGTATGTGTAGATAAGGCACCCCTTTCACTGAGCAGGGAGACCTCTCTGTAGGCAGGGGTAGTGTAAAAGCCAACAGGTCATGCTCCATTTGTCAAGTGTAGTTTCAAGTGTCCCCTTGCATTTCATGCCATGACTAATACAGACATAAAAAGTCCACATCAGTGCAGCTGATGGTAATCATTTAAGTGTTTACCACAAAACGAACACACTTCAAACAAAATAAGTAGCGAGACACACATACGTACGTTCCTTGCAAGTCATGGACATCCGGGACTCTTCCCATTACACTGACAGCAGAGGGAACACATTGAAACCAAGGCACATCAGAATGTTCACCTTTTAGAAAATCTAAATACCAGAAACGTGCAAACGGAGGGAGTAATGCAACGCGGTATCACCAAGGCGGATTCACAGACATCTGCCACGTATCACTATCAATATTTCTCCTTTAGTGAATGCTCAAGCAAAACGTATGAACCAAAACCCAAAAAGGTCCAGACCAGTACTGCTCACAATCGTTTTACATAAGTAGAACTAACCTATATGAAGGGTGTGATACCAGCTATCACAAAAGTGAAAGGTACTATTAACCAGACTAGAGGCTAAACAAAAAGGGCACAATGGTTGCTTAAATGTGCCAGGCGTATGACTGCATAAAACGGTAACTCCGCTGCTGTCCTCAGGGGCACAGATAGAAAAACTTCAATAATTCCAATCAATTCCCCTAAACCTTACCCCCAAACTCCAACCCCTATTTTGAAACTTCGCTGGGTAGGAATCTTTCTTTATCACCTCTATGTTTGCCATCATTTTGTCCTGGGCTGATAACTCTGAGGCAAGTGCTGCCAAGTTGGAAATAAGACGGCACGAAGCAACTCAGGTTCGCTCCCCGGGTCTGCGCTTAGAGACCTCTGGGTACTAAGCGTGTTATAAATACGCAACTAAGACATATCCTGTAACAGGACCTCGATGCCCCAGGCTGTGTGAGCGCTTTAAATATGCAAATAAATAAAATAAAATATGTAAATTATCACCAGTACGGACCTAGTGGTCCTCCTGAGGGAACTGCATGTCGCCGGTCCACCATGGGAACTTGACCTTACTCTTCGTCCATTGCAATCCTGTGGCAACCATTCCACCTGTTGCAGCCTTGGACCTTACACAGATTACCATGACATGCCCCCAATCTAGACTCTTGGTCCCGGGACATTGCTGACCACGCTCTACCACTCTTGCGCCAGATAAACCTCAGCACCAGTAATTGAAAATAAAATCTTCACTCTTTCTGCGACTTTCACAGCTGACCCATAACAATTCTCATGGTTATCAACCCTGAAAAGTTCATTGATATGTTTGGAAAAAGTCATAAAATACTAAAAACATTTTTAAAAATTGTACAAAAACATTTTTAAAGAAAAAATGTAATAGGAAGGACATGCTCACAAAAAAGTAGAGGGTCCATAAATCTTCGCAGCTTTTCCCCTTCCTCTCGCCACCACTCAGACACACCTCTACCCGAATGTTTATGGCAGATCTCACCACCACCCGAATTCTTCAGGGTTAAACTTGCTGCCTCCCTGCCTCACAGATCCTTAAAATGCGAATGGGTACTGGTTTAATTCCCTACTGGTGCACTTTCTGTCTGGTTCATGTAGTGTCCCAGTTGGAGCGGTGTTCTGCTGGACAGCAACTGCATGCCAAGACATGCATATGTCGGAGCAGCAGCATCGCCACGCCATGTCTGTCTTTGCAGGCATATAATGTTGCTGTTGGAATGTTTGTGAGAATGACTGTGTACCAGCACACATATAGAGGAGCAGCCACACACCATTTCCTCTCTTTTAGACGTGTGGACACAGAGTTTGCAAACGGCACCATGTTAGTAGAGAAAATAGTATTTCATATTGGGAATTGTCATTCTCTCTCTCTCTCTCTCTCTCTCTCTCTCTCGCTCTGTATTTCTCTCTCGTTTTCTGCTCTACCCCTCTCTCTCAATCTCACCGAGACATGGTTCACGGCCAGCTCTGTCACAAGCTTTGACACTCTCCTCAATGATGGCTACAAGATCACCAACATACCCAGAACCAACTGTTCCGGAGGGGGTGTAGCCTTGATCTTCCCAGACCAGAGTGGATTGCTGCCTCTGTCATTCCTATGCAGGCCTACTCTTCTTTCGAATGCCTTTTCTGCAGGCTCTCTCTCTATCCTGTCCACTCTCTTACTGTGGCTACTATCCATCGGCCACATGGTCAGATCACCTCCTTCCTCTCTGAGTGGGCGGACCTCTCCTCCTCCCTCTTGGCTTTGACCACTCAACTCCTCCTTGGAGACTTTGCATTCCCCACGGATGCTTTCTGTCCCTCCTCTGGACTCTTTCGCGACCTCTGCAAGATCTCTCTCTCTTTCTATTCTCCCTACTGGCCCAACTCACTCTGTATGGCACCCTCTGGATGTTCTGATCTCCTCAAACCTCGGCCTCTATATCCCCCTCACCACTCCTCTCTCCTGGAGTGATGCCTTTCTCCTTTCTTCAAATCTCTCCCTCTCTACACCTCAGGCCAAGCCAACTTCAGCACTGCCACCTACCTTCTCGGTCATCTGACCCATGGAGCGTGTGTCATTTGAGGCTTTTCACCACCAATTTCTCTCCCCCTCCTCCTCCTCTGGCTGACTCACATCCTGACACTGCCCTCCCCATGCTCAACTCTTCTATCTCTGATACTCTTGTTGTTCTTGTCCATTTCATGAGAATCCGCTTTTAGCCCAAAGTCAAGTGCAACTCCTGGTATGACTCTGACCTCGTCACCCTTAAATGCAAGTGCAGGGTGGCTGAGAGGAAATTGCAAGCTTCTTGTGCATCCTCTGACAAACTGGCCTGCCGCCAGCTCCAAATGTAATACCGGCTTTCTGTCCACACTAAGAACAGAGCCCACATCCAAGCCCACATCTCTGCGGCATCTAACAACTCGCACAAAACCCTTCAAAGCTACAAGGAGCTGGCCAATGCTGCTGCAGTCTCTATCTCTTCTGTCCCCTCTCAGGCCCTCTGCACAGCCCTGCCTTCTCATTACATCTCTTAAACCCAGGACATCCTGTCCACCCTCTCGTCCTCTCCTCCTCCTCACTCTATTCCCTCCTCTACCTCCTTCCCCCCTGTGGCCACATTTCCTCCCTCTTTCCCTTCCTTTACTCTGTTCTCCCCTGACAGGGTTTCTAGACAAGTCTGATCTATGAAAGTCTCATCAAAACAAATTCTTCCCTGTTCTTCCAAAACCATCAAGGACCACATTGAAAACATCGCTCCTGACCTAGCTGACTTCTGCAACCACTCCTTCACCACTGGAGCCTTCCCATCCCCCCTGAAGCACTATCTTGTGCACCCTCTTCTCAAGAAACCCTCTAACTAACTATCGCCCCAACTCCATCACTCCTTCCCTGGGAAAACTCCTGGAACAGCTAGCCATATCCCATCTTAAACTTCACACTGAATCTGCTGGTTGTCTCCATGACCATCAGTCTGACTTCAGAGCAGCCAGAAGCACAGAAACTGATCTCCTGACATCCATGAAGACCTTCTCTCTAACCTTGATTCTAATCTCCCATCTGTCCTCATCTTACTCGATCTCTCTTCTGCCTTTGACACGGTCAACCATGCCATCCTGCTCAATCATCTCCATGATACCCTGGTAATTACCGATCAGGCCCTGGCTTGGCTGACCTCTTTCCTTATTGATCGACCCTCCCAGGTCGTACTTGGGTCCTTCCTTTCCTCTATCTCACTCTCTACCTGTAGTGTTCCCCACGGGTCTAACCTCTCTCTCTGGCTGTTCAACCAATACCTGGTACCTCTTGCCTACCGCATCTCTGCTCCAACTTTCAGTACTATGCGGATGACAATTAGCTCATTTTCAGGCTTGCCTCTGCCACTTCTCCTTCTCTCATCTCTGACTGTCTGTCTTCTATCCAGGAGTGGTGTGCCGCCAACAATCTCTGTCTTAATGCCAGTAAAACAGAGATTCTCCCCATCGGCACACCTGTGCCCTCCATTCCTGTCACTCTCTGGCCGGCCTCCCTTGGTCCTCTTCCTGCTCCCACCTGAGACGCTAAGAAACTCTCCTTTTCTCCTCACATCTCTGATGTCTCTAAGAAGTCAAACTACCAACTGCACCTCCTCAGAGTTATTCTTCCTTTCCTCTCCTTCCCACAGAAGCTTGCTGTCTCCAGAGCTCTGGTTCACTCTAGGCTGGACTACTGCAACAGCCTCTTCCTAAATCTGCCTGCTTCTACTCTCCGCCCTCTGCAACATATCCAGAACAGGCCTGCAAGGCTTGTCCTTGGCCTCAAACCCAGGGATCGTATCTCTCCAGCACTGAATTGCTGCATTGGCTCCCAATGGTTGTAAGGATTAAGTTAAAGACCCTCTGCATTGTCCACAAGGCCTTCTGGGGCTTGGGTCCTCAACACCTCCAACTCTCTCTTCGTAAATACCTTCCTACTTCGAGCTCTTGGCTCCTCCACCTCCAACTCCACCTCCAACTCCCTCAGGGTCAGTCACTTCTCCAAGCAACGAGTTGGTGGTAGATCTCTTTCTTCTGCTCGGGCCTCTCTCTGGTACAGCCTCCCTGCCTCCCTGAAACTTGAGCAGAACCATATCCTGTTCCAGAAGCACCTCAAGACCTTCCACTTTGCTTCTTGCCTTCTCTCTTCCTCTCCCTTGCTGAGTTCCTATCTGATACTGCACTGGTCACCTGGCTACCCTCTGATTTCGGGCCCAGGTCCCTGCCCGCCCAGTTGCAAACCCGCACTGCCTCCCGGCAACCCTTGCACTTGGTTCTGTAGCTGTAACCCTACAGTCCCCCTACCTACACTTTTGGAAACCTGCAGTCTGCACGTACCCTTGCACCAACCACCTGCTGGCCGCACTTTCTGCTATTGTTTTGATCCTATGTACAGCATTGCACACTCCCCTTTCCTCTAGCACTTTTCTCCTCCACCCTCCCCTGCAATTGTGCAATCTCAATGTCACTTGACCTAGAAAGTTTGCTGTCTCTGTCCTCCCTCCGTTTCCCCTTCCTTGCCCCGTCACGCCTTGAAACACTTGTGTATAGGCGCATTACGAATGCCATATCATATCATATCATATCTTTTCCTCTCTCTCACCTCTCTCTCTTTCCCCTCTCTTTCTCCATTTATTCCCCCTCACTCTCTCACATACATGTAGTTATGGTTAAGTTGCTCACCACTCATAGGAAGAGCACTTTTTGGGTGGCTTTGCCCCCCTTGATGAATCTTCACGAAACTTTGCAAGAAAAGTATATGGCCCCGTCAGCTGGATTCTGCAAAGAATGGTGAAGATTTGTGCAGCGGGGATCCAAAAATGAGTGGTTTTTCCCCCAAAAAAAGAATGTGCTCACGCATACACACAACCCGCTGAATGGATTTTCTCCAAATGTGCACCAGGAATGGTGGTTTGGTTCTCCTGAAAGCTTGCTTTAGTAAATTTGATGTAAACCCATACAGTAGTTTTTTTTTTTTTAAGCGGCCAAATAGTAGGTAAACGCAAATGAGTGATATCTGGGATTGGTCTGCAGACTCACTTCCCTGTTCGGTCCACGGACACTCCTCCGATTGGTCCAGGGGCCGTTGCGAAGTCCGCAGACATCAGATGTGCACTCTGATTGGATGCTGAAAAGCATGAGGTGCATCATATTTTCTGAAACGCCTGTCATGTTGTATCCGCCGACAGCCAAGACTGACCGTGGACATTGCAGTGGGAACGTCTGGTAAACACATTTTGGGTTATTTGGTGGTGGAAATGGGGGCTAGGAAGGGTGGGGGAGTGTAAAAAAGATGATATGGGGCTATATTTGTGAGTGGAAAAAGGTCGGGCAGGTGTCGTAGCAGTCCGCGAACACCGCAGCACCATGAAGGACGGTTTAGGAAACACATTTAGAGTTATTTGGTGGATGAAATAGGTGTTGGAGAGGGTAGGGGAGTGGAATAAAGATGATATGGAGCTGTTTCCATAGTCTGCAGATGCCACCGAGTCTGCGGTCAATTTCAGGGAGGAGGGAAGGGTGAGTTTTATTAGTTGTTTCCATGCCACCCAGAATGTGGCCACTGGCCACGGCCACCACAGTAGTAATATATGTATAGTAGTTATAGGTAATGTATTGGGACTATAAAGTGTTTATAATATGGTGGAATTATATGATTGAACTGTATATGGTATTTATGATTGTAGTTCAATTGAGGATAGTGCATATAGAATATGTATTTGATTATAGTTGGTATGGTTACTTAGTTCCATAGCGTTATGAAGCTGGAATCTATGGTTAATTTTCTGTGGAATAAAAACAGTATCATTTGTTTAGCAGGGTAGTTTAAATCTTTTAATTGTATACAATATTACATATACATTTACTGTTTTAGACCCCCATAAACAGTACATTCTAAGAACTATGCTTGTCATTAGTCTATGGGCCTCATTAGGACCCAGGCGGTAAGGGGTTTACGGCGGCGTAAACAGCGCCGACCCTTACCGCCTGATTCCGAGGTCCCTTAGCGCCATGGAGGATTTAACACCTGCTTTTAGCAGGTGTTAAAATCCATGGCGCTAAGGGACCTTGTTGTTAATTACGCCACCGTAATTTACGGTGGCGTAATTAACGCCGTCCCCACTCCCATTATGCCCTATGGGTAAAAATGGGAATGGGGAAGGGTAAATGGGTTAATGGGGACTTACCGCCCCGCCAACATCGGAATGGGGCGGTAAGTCCGCCAACCACCATGGCGTAAACATAGTTTACGCCATGGTGGTAAAGGTACGACCCAGGCGGTAACTTACCGCCTGGGTCGCAATGAGGCCCAATGACACACCACGGTTGCACTGGAATTAAATAATCATTGGGTCATTGAGAAAAAAACAAACATACTGGATTAAAAAAAAAAAACCTGATTACAATTATGTGAGTGTAAGTTTCATAGTATGTCTGTATGTTGTGATTAAGGGAATGCTTAAAATAGGTAGATACCTGTTGGTGTATTCTAACTACATTAAACTTTAGAAGATGTTTTGTCTTATAAGAATTGTGATGGTGTATTGAAGTGTTTTGCAATGGAGTTATTTTTTTTAAAGTAGTTAGATACCTGTTGCCGTACTCTACCTAGATCGACTTTGTAAAGTACTATGGTAGTATTATGGATGCATTTAGATACCTGTTGGCGTATTTTTACTGTTAATTGTGCTACAGTTTAGTGACTACATTTTGTTTGAAGGAATACGAAGTAGGCATTTGTTAAATTTGCTGGTAACCTATGTTTTGCAGTAACAGAGGTATCATTACATTCAAACCAACCACTTTTTTTTTGGACATATGTAATGTAGTACCCTGTGGTTGTTGTGGCACCAGTATGGTCTATTAAACCTACAGTTGTGAAGGTTTTCTTTCCAAGAGATACTTGGCCGTGGGTGAAGCCTGTAAGCGTACAATTATTCTTGGTACCATCTGCATTGTACATTGTAGAAGTATTAGTAGGACATATTGGCTATGTGAGTTCATTTATATGGTGGAACGATTGTCTGAATTGCAAAAAGGGCATAATATGACATGGTTTGCATTCTGGAGAAGCTGATGAAATGCATAGGAATTCAGAATATGGTATAGGTACATATACACTTCGTTAATTAGGGATGTGCTCTTGGAAAACATGGTTGCAGAGTGTGCATGTATGTTTCCACCTGTAGGGAATTTAGAAGATTTCATTTATACGGATGTTTGTGGTTTCTAGTACTCGTATGATATGATATGATATGGAATTTATAACGCACCTATACACTAGTGTTTCAAGGCACGACGAGGCAAGGGTGGGGGAACAGAGGGAAGACAGAGACAACGATCTTACTAGGCCAAGTGACATTGAGATTGCACAAGTGCGGGGGAAGGGAAAAGGTGTGGGAGAAAGTGGGAGGGGACAGTGCAGTACATGGGTCCGACAGTAAAATAAATACATAGAATAGAATAAATAAAGCAATAAGTAAAGTGAGGCACGCTGGTGGAAAGTGCAAGTGTAAGTGCAGACATCAGGTGTCAAGTGCTGGTAGGGGGCTGTAGGGATACAGAAAACAGTCCACAATTGCAAGGGGATGCCAGGGAGGCAGTGCAGGGATGCAACTGGCAGGGGAGGGACCTGATCCTGAGATCAGAGTTACCAGTGCAGTTTCAATCTGGAATTCAGCAGGGGACAGGGGGAGAGAAAGCAGAAACAAAGAGGAAGGTTTTGAGGTGCGCCGGAACTGGAGATGGTTCTCCGGGGAGGAAGAGAGGCTGGTCCAGAGGGAGGCCCCAGCCGAAGAAAAAGATCTACCGCCAACGTGTTGCTTGGAGAAGCGACTGACCCTGAGGGAGTTGGAGGAGGATGAGCAAAGAGCTTGAGAAGGAAGATATTTCGGAAGAGAGAGTTGAAGGTATTGAGGCCCCAGGTGGACAATGCAGAACGTTTTGAACTTAATCCTCACAGCCACTGGGAGCCAGTGTAGAGATTTCAGTCCTGAGAGATACTATCCCTGGGCTTGAGGCCAAGGACAAGTCTTGCAGTCCTGTTCTGGATGAGTTGCAGAGGGTGGAGAGTCAAAGCAGAAAGATTTAGGAAGAGGCTGTTGGAGTAGTCCAGTCTAGAGAGAACCAGAGCTCTGGATACAGTGAGCTTCTGGGGTAAGCAGAGGAAAGGAAGAATACCTCTGAGGAGGTGCAGCTGGTAATGTGACTTCTTAGAGACATCAGAGATGTGAGTAGAGAGCTAGAGTGTGGAGTTGAAGAAGACACTGAGGTTTTTTAGACTCACAGGTGGGTACAGGAAGAGGGCCAAGAGAGGCCGGCCAGAGAGTGACAGGAAAGGAGGGAGCAGATGTGCTGATGAGGAGAATCTCAGTCTTGCTGGCATTAAGTCAGAGATCATTGGTGGCACACCACTCCTGGATAGCAGACAGAAGTCAGAGATCTGAGAATGAGAAGAAGTGGCATAGGGGAGCCTGAAAATGAGTTGAGTGTCATCGACATAGCACAGAAAGTTTGGGCAGCGAGCGGTAATGTGGTGGGCAAGAAGTGGCAGGCATTGGTTGAACAGCCAGGGAGAGAGGTTAGACCCCTGGGGAACAGCACAGCTAGAGATAGAAATAGAGGAGAGGAAGGATCCAAGTTGGACCTTGGAGGGTCGATCGGAGAGGAAAAAGGTCAGCCACGCCAGGGCCTGATCGGTGATATCCAGGTCATCATGGAGACGGTTGAGCAGGATGGCATGGTTGACTGTGTCAAAGACAGAAGAGAGATTGAGTAAGATGAGGACACAGGAGGTGTTGGACTGGAGGTTAGAGAGCATGTCTTCATGGATGTTCAGAAGAGCTGATTCCATGCGTCTGGCTGCTCTGAACCCAGACTGATGGTAATGGAGACAATCAACAGATTCAGTGTGAAGATTAATCTGGGAGATGGCTGGCTTTTCCAGGATTTTGCCCTGGAACGGAGTGATGGAGATTGGGCGGTAGTTAGCCGGGCAGGAGTGGTTGCTGTGGGTGTCTTAAGAAGAGGGTGCACAAGGGAGTGCTTCAGGGGGGAAGGGAAGGCTCCCATGGCAAAGGAGTGGTTGCAGAAGTCAGCCAGAGCAGGGGCAAAGGTTTCTATGTGGTCCTTGATAGTTTTGGAGGAACAGGGGTGAACCTGTTTTGACAAGACTTTCATAGATTCGAGTTGTCTAGAAACCTTGTCTGGGGAGAACAAGGGAAAGGCAGAGAAGGAGGGAGGAGAGGTGGCCAAAGAAGGGACAGAGGAAGAGCAGGGAGTAGAGGAGGCAGGGGGATAGGAAGAGAGGACAGGATGACCTGGGTTTTAGAGATGAAATGAGAAGACAGGGCTGTGCAGATGGCCATGGAGGGGACAGTAGAGGTAGAGACTGCAGCAGGATTGAACAGCTCCTTGCAGATTTTAAAGAGTTTGGCAGAGTTGTTAGATGCTGCAGAGATGTTGAATTGGATGAGGGCTCTCTTATTGGTGCGGACATACAGCGGGTATTGCCTTTACAGCAGGCGGCAGGCCAGTTTTTTTATTCAGAGGATGTACCAGAAGCATGCCATTTCCTCTCAGCCACCCTGCACTTGCATTTAAGGGTGGTGATGTCTGACTCATACCAAGAGTTGCACTTGGGTTTGGGCTTCAAGCGGATCCTCATGACAGGGGCAAGAACATTGAGAGAATCAGATATTGCAGAGTGGAGAATGGAGAGGTGTGTGTCAGAGTGGGAGTCAGACAAAAGGGGGGGGAGGTGGGATGGGTGAGAAAGTGGCGGCATAACCCTTAACTTACACACGCTTCATGGGTCAGATAACCAAGAAGGTAGGTGGCAGTGCTGGAGTTAGCTTGGCCTGAGGGGTGAAGAGATTGAACAGGGGTTAAGGAGAATGTGTTCACTCCAGGAGAGAGGAGCGGTGAGAGGGATAGAAAGGGGAAGCTCTGTAGAGATCAGAACATCCAGAGTGTGCCCTGCAGAGTGAGTCTGGCTAGAGGGGAGGATAGAGAGTGAGAGAGAGTCACGGAGGTCACAAATAAGTGCACAGAGGAAGGACAGGAAGCATCCAGGAAGCATCCAGGTGGATGATCAAGTCTCCAAGAAGGAGGACTTGAGTGGTGGAGACCGGGAGGGAAGAAGAGAGGTCTGCCCAGAACTAACCAGTTGGCCGATAGATGGTAGCCACGCTAACGGAATGGCTAGGAGAGGGAGAGAGACTGCAGGCAAGGAATTTGAAAGAGGGGTAGGCCTGCGTAGGAATGAAGGAGGCAGAATCCACTCGGGGTAGATCAGGGCTAAACCCCGTCCAGAACGGTTGGACCGGGATGCAGAGTGGATCTTGTATTTGTCAGGGAGGAGAGTGTCAAAGTTCGTGACAGGCCTGGCCATGAACCATGTCTCGGTGAGACCGAGGACATCTAGGTCAAGTTCTTCCAGGAGGCGGCAGATTTCGTAGGAGTGTTTGACAGCTGAGCGAGAGTTAAGAGTTGCAATATGGAGAAGGTTCCCATGCTTGAAAGACTTCCGAGGAGGTATACAAATCAGAGGTACGCCTGCAGAGGTGTACAAGAAGCACGAGGGGGAGACAGAAAAGGAAGGAGGAGAGTGCAAGGTAGTCAAGGAGGAGGCAGCAGGGGGAGGCAAAGAAGCTGTGGAGGGAAGAGAGGGGACAGCAGGAGAAGGAAGGAAATTGATGAGGAGCTGGAAGTGTCTGTCAAAGAGGAGAAGATTGGCCTGAGGGCCTTGGACCAAGACGGTACCATTCAGGAAAACATTGATGATGAGTTGAAAGAGGCCAGGTGGGCCGCCACCGGGTGCCACCATTAATGGGAGAAGAAGAGAGAAGAGAAAGCACAGAGACCATATGAAGAGTCCATAGGTCTGGTGAGGGAACAACAAAGAGGATGTCAGTGAGGGTTTGCCTGGTGGCAGTACTGGTATAGGTGTCAGCGATAGGGAACCCTGGGTTGGATACCAGGATGGTCTTTGTGAACTTCTTCCTACCATATTTAATGAGGAGAGCAGGATATCTGATAGAGAAACAGTTAGAAAACCTAGGAGAGACAGAGAGCAACATAGAGTAGGTGGGGAGAGGAGAGAAGAGGAATGGGGGGATCAAGGGTGATACGGGCGGGGAGAACACAATGGAAGGACGCAAGCAGACGAGACAAGGAGAGACAAGACAGTAGTAGACAATTGAACAGAGCAAGGGCTCAGACAGTAGTAGAAATGTTTGCTAGGTGAACGCTTTACTAAGAAGGCAAAACCAAAGACAGTACTACGTTCATAATTTGGATTAACAACAGAGTCAGCACACCTAGCTCTAAGAGTCTTGTATAGTGGGAGAAAGGCCTAGGTTTCACAAATCAATATATAATACCACAGATGGCACATTTATTCTAGTGTATGTAAGGTTGCTAGGTAGCAGGGTTTCAGGGTAGAGTGATGGCTCTGTTCCTCAACCGGTCCACTCCTACCTTACAAGTCGCTGAAGGTTGATGGCTGGCTGCTGGCTTCCCCTGCTTACACTTGCAGACATGAAAGGGAACCAACTCTGTGGGAGCCGAATGTAGTAAGTACATTAGGAATTCTTGTGGATCTTCCTGTGTGTTTATGGTAACATTTTCAATTCTTGCACAGTGTCCAATTTGTGTGTTATACCTGAGACACTGTAAGTGTTGTTAGGATTATTTGTGGCATTTCTATGACGGATGAGCACTTCCAAACACAACTCTACTGAGCCATTTAAGTAAATGTTGTGAACAATTGATGGCAATTGAAAGAGAAGATTCATTGTTACATTAGCATAACAATTTACTCCAGTTGCTGAATTTAAATTGACCATAGAGTTCTGTTTGTGGATCGATGATGGGCCTGCAGATTTTTCTGGAGAAGGGACATTTGTGTCTTTGTTTTTTGATGGATGTGCAGTTGACTTTGTACAAGGCAGCTGGTGCTTTTGTTTTTTGATGCAGAAGGAGTTGGTTGTTGTTTCTTTAGCAGTATTGTAGGGAGATCTGTTAAAGATTCTGTTTGTATTAGTTGTCTTTTTAAAGGTTTCATTTTTCGAGGTACAGGGTATAGGTACATATCTAGATGGAGGGGAAATAGTGGCCATAGCCTGTTGTATTCCCGGATGCAAGGAATGTCACCATTGACTTTGTTTGCATCAAAGTTAACTAGGAATAGACCATTGCGTGTACACAGATATGTAAGTGCTACATAACGCAAACCTTCTTTAAAGACTGTGCTACCAATGTCAATCAATGCTTGATCTAGGGTTAGACATTGTGATTTGTGAATAGTGACAGCATATGCAAAAGATAGAGAAAATGGTGCTCTTTATACATATATGTCTTTCAAAAGAAGGAAATGTGCTATTGTCCGTTCAATTTTTTGAACCTCTGCAAATTTGTCAAACTGAATGTTGCTGTCATGTGGGTATATTTGGAAGCCGACAACTGTAAAAATTGGTCCATTGACTAAACTTTGTTCTACGTCAAGAATTACTCAGCATGTTAGACACAAAGTCAATATTTTCACCAATCCAGCTGTGTTGGAGATACATTTTTCTAAGCTATTTAGTTGTGCTGTTGCTTGTTGACATACAGGAAGTGTAATGCCATGCGCTTCTATTTTGTCTGTGGAGCTGATATGCAGTATGGTTTGCATTTCTTTTTTCAACATTGTCTCATTTAATTGACTACAGCTTGAAACGATTGGCATTAAGGACATGCATTTTAGATGTTGTAGAGTTAATTGTTCCATGACATCAGGAGCAGAAGTGTTTTGTACCTATAGCTCATGGATTAGTCTACTATTTAAGATGGATTTTGCATCTTTAGTAAGCAGACCAGTTCTAATGCTTTTTAAAATGTAATATAGGTGAGGTCTGTCTACACACTGACACATGTTTTGAGTTAGTTCTCTGTAGTGAAAATGGTGCTCTTGATCCTCCTCTACATCATTGAAACTTTTCCCTTGTCCAGGCTCTCCAGCAGGTGGTGGTGCTGTTAGTGGTGGTGGTGGCTCTGGGAAGGAGGAAGGGGCATGGCTTATGCCATTGTTAAAGTTAACTAGCAGGTGTGCCAATACTCTTCCAAGCAGGTGCTTTCTCCTAGATTGCAGATGGAAAATGAGTAAGAATGGGTCTAGGAGCTGTGACAGGGTAAACTTTTAGCTTGAAACTTCCTAGATTGGAGAAAAAAAACATTTTCTAAATGTTCAGGAAGCCTGGACCCGTTCGGGAACACAATATCATGCAGTATGCGCGCCTATGGTCACGTGACGTTGTTCAGGGAGTCCACGGAAATGTCAAAAATTCATGAAAATCAGTGAACAAAAATGGTGTTCAAAGTTGTAGAAAGATGATAGAAGGGTTTAGAATGTTACTAGGAGGTGGGGAATGTGATGTCATCTTTGATGTCCTGGCTGTTAATCTTAGCAGTGCCAGCTGGTGGTACAAGTTTGCTTGCTTAGTTTATAGCATGGCTGGTGAATTTCAAGGGTTCAAATTGGATGAATTTAGCAATGACTTTAAAGAACTTCTAGTAATGTTAACAATCATGTTATTAGAAATGTAATTTATCACTTTCCTACTTGTACCTGTACCCATTTCACTGAGCAATCACCCCAATCAAATTCACAAAATATAAATCAAAGATGGCTTGATGAAACATCTCTCCCTCCCTCCCCCGATGATGACTTTAGAGAAATTCTAACTCCTCCCATTTATGTTACCCATTCCGGTACTCCAACCCTTTCATAAATAAATGTATTTCATATACTATAAATATTCAATAGTGCATAAACCAAACATCTTTTTGGGGTCTGTTTCCACAATGGGTGACATCCGCAGATATTGTGTGGTGTCCGGGCATGTCCGGTCTCGCATGAAGCCCTTTTATTGGCCATCGGACAGCGTGCCCGATTGCAGACACCCATGCACATGTGCCCAGTATATCCTGCTTGCCGAGGTCGCCAGACACACGTTGGTGTCATGGACACGCCGGGACGTCATCATGTAACCCCACCCATGTGGCATAATGAAATGTCTGCGAACTGTGTCTGTGCCCCGCGGACAGTTTGAAATTACATTTTCAGCCAATATAGGGTGTTTCAAGTTGAAAGTTCACCCTTGCAGAGCTCATGGACCCATTCTTAGTTGATCTATCCATTTCTTTGCAAGGCCTATTTTCGACTCGGTAGTCCGCAGACAGACGCACAGTCCACAGAGCATTCCTCTGAAGGGACCCACCCATTACTTATAGTCATTCTCAATCTGGCTATCCAGGAGTGAGCATGTGCAGAGACTCCTGCACAACTACCTCCTATTTGTCATCTCAAAGGAATCTGTCAAGGCCATCCCTCCTCCCCGGGGCCAACACCAGCTGAAGGGCCTGGACAGGGACCAGGTGCGTTGATGCAGAGGAGGCTCGAGAGGACCAGAAAGATGAGATAGAAGAAGTGTCTACCTCCAGCAGCCAGTGAGGATCATGGGTGTGGCAGTTCTTTAAGACTGTAGGAGCTGTACCAAAAGCTTGGGTTGTCCATGTTGAATGCATCAAGTGTGGGCTCCTACTTATCACAGGCAGTACTCCTTTGGGACCACCTCCATGCACTGCCACACCTGCTCCAACCACCCGATGGTCTGAGAAAGGCCGTTCCTTTCTCAGGGAGTAGTAGGTTGTCTTCCTCTACCATCTTCCTCAACCGCTCCTGTCACCACACAGGCTACTCCTGGTGGGCAGAGTATCCCACCGGCTGCCTTGCAGATCCATACAAGAGGCTGTTGACTCAGATGTTTCCAGGACAATAGTACTCTGTATGTATTGCAACACTCCGATATGTAGTTTAGAAATGCTTTTGAGGCTGCGGTCAAGGAGCATGAAAAACACTGCCCCTACCTTAGATTTAAGGCACACCCAATATCTTCCCATGCCCACCTGCCCTGCCGTAGCTGTGGTTGGTGCCCCTTCCCACCCCCACCTTACCTCCTTGCCTCTCCTAGAAAAAAATAAAATCCCCAAAAATACAAAAGCCAAAAATACCAAAAAAGGTTGCCACCTTTCACAGTTAGAAAATAGAACTAAAAAAACACTCAAAAGACCTTTTGCAGGGTGCATAGTCAGCAGACACTACAATAGTCTGTGGACCCCTGGAAAATTCCAGGCCGAGGGCGTGTGAGGGGGTTTAAAATCAATTAACATGTTTTTGGTTAATAAATGGTGACTCTTAAAATAACCATTTTTTTAATTTGTTGGCGGGTTTATATACTGAACTAACAAATGTTCTACTGAACTTAATTATTTTGCTAACTTTCATAAAAACTGCTTCTAATTTTGTTTTCTGTTTTTGCTTTTTATTTACTACAACTGCTAACAAATACTTCTCTACATATTTCCCGGTTTCACAAACAAAGGTTTAAATGCATTTTGAACATTAAAAAGGAAAATTCTGATTTCCAACATCAGTCAAATGCACTCCATCTCCTTGAAAAATATTAATAATATTAAACTTATATTTTCATTGTGAAAAGATGTTATTCCAACATCCTGCAAAAAAGCACATACAGCTTTGTTTGCCTTATTTTCTTAATTTGTGGGCACAATAAATTAGAACGTTTCCACAATTGCCTTTGAGCTGTCTGAGAACAAACTATCTTCGAGCATGGATGCAGTTCCATAAACTTTGCAAATGTATCCTTCATGGCAAACTGGAAGTAAATTCTGGTGACATGGCCCAAACTGTTGCCTCCATAGTGAACTACAATGATGTCTGGATGCTTCAAAGTAACCATACTCTTGCAAAACGGTAGCAATTACACTCACTTAGTTTCTCAAACTCCATACCACGAAACTTCAAATTCTTTAAATCCAATATTCACAGGTAATCCACACTGCTCACAGTACACCTTTAAACAATGGATCCAAGAATTGCCCCTCATTATCCAGACAATCTGCTTTCTCAAAGCCATAGCAATAGCCATCTTCACTGCAAATAACAAAGATAACTCTTGCTACCCTGTCTTCCTGTACACCACAACCATGGGAACCTGATTGGCTATTCCCCCAATGCTTGTGGATGTCAGTGACAGTCTGCGGTCCCTTCAGTCCCCTTTCCATGGCAGGCATCCTTAAAGGACCTGCATGGCAAGACTACCACCTTGTCCAGGAACAGCATGGGAAGTAAAGGGAGTGGGGAGGTTTAAACTTAATTTGAATAATTTATTCTGCAATTGTGGCTCTTAAAAGAGCCTTTTTTGAGGTTTGTGTTAACAGACCAGTTTTTCCCTTTTCACGCATTTAATGGAGGAATTAAGTGAAATGTGGGAATCAAATGCCATTAATTGATTGTTATATCTATTTATTTATTTAATTTATTTATTTATTTAAATTGATATAGCGCGCAAGCAGCCCAGAGGCATTGAGGCGCTGTTACTTGCAATAACTTAGTTACATGGTACATATGATAGCGATTGTTGGCACATTATGAGTAATACAAGAAATCATACTGTTGTTACAAATATTGCATTTGGGCGTATATTACAAACATAAATGATAAGTATTTGTGCTGATGTGTCGGTCCTTATGTGAAGAGGGTAGTTTTCAGTGTTTTGCGGAAGGTGGTGAGGGAGTCCTCGCCACGGATGGTGGGAGGTAGGGCATTCCAGAGGGTGGGCGCGAGGTAGGGGAAGCTGGATCCACCCGCTTTTACACTGTTTACTAGTGGCACAGAGAGCATGTTGGTGTACGGGGATCTGGTTGGCCTGGTGGTGGAGACAGGGTGGATCCTTTGAGAAAGGTAACCAGGAGCAGTGAAGTGAATGCACTTGTGGGTCAGTGTCAGGGCTTTGAATACGATCCTTTCCTTTATTGGGAGCCAGTGGGCTAGTTTTTGGCTTCAGAGATGTGTTCTCTTTTAGCAATGCCTTGGGCTGCCCGGAGAGCATTGTTCTGTATTACTTGTAGTCTCTCTAAGTTTTTGTTGGAAGTTCCTACAAAAAGTACATTGCAGTAGTCTAGCCTGGAGCCGGTGATGGCTCTGGCTATGTTGGAGCAGTTCTCTTTGGATAGAAAGGGCCTGATTGCGTTTATAGGTTTAGCATGATATGCAGCTGCGGATGCTATTGCGTTGACTTGTCTATCCATGGATAGGCTGGAGTCCAGGTAGACTCCCAGAGTTTTGACAGAATCGGAGACCGGGATTTTAATGGAGTCAATGGTGAAGTGGCTAAATTGGACATCTAGGTTTTTTAGCGTGACGGGGGAACATAGATATAAGAATCTTTTCTACCAATGACGCAGCATGTAAACTAATCATTAATATGGTATCAAATCTTTTTTTCTCTTTCCTTACCAATCCAACCTACTACCAACCACACCTTTCTGTCGATACATTTGTTTTGTATACACATGGCTATTAACATTTAAATAGATGACAATTTCAGCAGAAATACAACCTATCTAGCCCTGATTTGGGAAAGGCCTGCTGGCTGAAACACGTATAAACTTTAAAGGTCACTTTTTGGATATGATTTATGAATGAAGTGAATCAATTAAGTAAAATCCTAGCCAATTTTTGGATGAGCACCAAGTTAATTTTTGGTTAATGTGTGGTTAATGTGCCCAATGTCAGAATACAGACATCATTGTAATTTGATAAATGAAGGAAGGGGCAATCCTTCTGTGTATTTTTCAGTGTGACAGACACCTTACACTAGGTCCAGGTCCCGAGGTGCCCGTCTTTATACCCCACTACCAATTTTTACAGTCAGCTCAGATTTCTGATTTCGACAGAAGCTAAGCAGACTTCTTTGGCGTGTAACCTCATGGGCTTCTTCCTATTCCTTGTATATATGTCACACCTTTGTATAGTACCCAATGGCCTAGTTTATTTTTTCCAGGAACTTTGAAGCAACCCCCCAAGAGTTAGTGCAATATAAAAGTCATAAGTAAATAAAGAAAAACATCAAATGTAACTTTCACCCAATTCACCAAACATCCCTCTTACATCAAAATATGGTGGGCTGATATGGAGTAACTTGTGTTGGGGAAACAAAAAAAGATGTATAAACTTTCTCTCTCACTGCAAACTATTGTCCCAGTGCATATCCATTTTTACTCTAACCATCACACATACTCTTACATTCACTTTCACACTTCACACCTCACTTCGAACACTTACACATACTGGAGGGAATTCACAAATAAATTAATTCAGCCTATCCCAGCTACAACCTGGAGAGGATACTAGATTCCCATAGAAGTCTACAGGTTTAAGTTACAGGTTAGTAATATTTACTCATAGTAACTTCTTTGTGACTCGGCCACAAAATGTTCAGGAGTAACATAAGTATGTTCTTAGAAGTGTCTGAGATAACTTTGTAGTTTTCTGAATTCATGTAAAATCATTGTGTGTGTTTACTACCTTGGCATGTAGACCTCATCTTGACACACACAACACTCTCACTGCCAAATTCTGCTGGCCTGGTCCTTGCTTCAGATATGACATAGTACAAAATCAAGAATCATTTTGTGAATCACTTGTTTTGTGAATTGATAGTAACTAACTCAAAACTTGTTTCCATCCATATCTAAAACTTTTTCATAGAAAGATATTTGTGAATCCACCACTATTATTTTTTTTAATCATCTGCTTAAAAATATCAACACAAGAAAAGTAACACTGTTTTGTGAAACTTTGCAAACCCTCATTGCATTGTTTTGGTATCATCCTTAGGTGAAACTCCTAATAAGGAGCAGCAGATGCAGAGGGGTGTGTGGGAAAAGGAGGGGCAGCAACATGTTTTCTATTACTAAATGAAGAAGTGTTTCATTCAAAATTGTGTTTACTCACCAGAATTTCAAAATCGTTTGGTGTGAATTACAGGATCATGTTGTATACTTTGTCGCGCATGCAATAGCAGACCAACGTTCTATCATGGAATGCCAATGCCTGCCTGATAAGTGACAGTTGGTCGACCGCTAATGGCGACTCAGTCAGTGGAGCGGAACAGCGACATCCAAGTGGATGGACCTTCTTTGGGGTCTTGATTTACAATAAACCTACTGTTATACATTTGAACCAACCTGGACTTGTATGACATCATTATTACATTTTGTGGCAACGACGTGGAGGAAAACCCCAACACAGAGCAGAGCATTGTTGCTCTGATGGTTGGATGTCGTTGGTCCGGGAGGAGGTGTCTACAGTGCCCAGCATCTGTGTCGAAGCCTGAGCAGGGTGGCGGCTCCAATGTGCCCGCTCCTAGTTCGCATCAGGTGTCACAATCTCTGTGCCGGAGAGGGCCAGGTGGGCCTGTAGAGAGGTGACATGTTGGGAGCTGATACAGTGCCCTTGCCAGCTGCTGCAGAGCTCCAGCCCAGATGTGGCATGTGGAGCAGTGTGCCCGTTCACCATTTAGGTTAGTCGGCCCGGTCCAGGCTGAGGCGGTGAATCTACTGGCTTCTCTGGGGCTCCTGCATGTGAACAAGTGTTGAGGTTGTGGAGAGAGCCCACAAGCAGTCTGGGGCCTCCAGTCATCAGAACCCATGTTGGGAGACATGCACATCCGGTTGCAGGCATCGGAGCCCATGTCAGGATGAGTGCCGTATCCAGACTGGCTTCACGGCGAGCAGAGGGTTCTATAGCCCACTTGAGTCAGTGGTGCGCTGTGGGTGGTGGGATTTATGCTGGCTGCTTTAATAATCCTGGATCCTGGAACCCGGTTGCAGAGCAGCGCTGGTCTGCGTGCTGCACTGCCCACAGGCAGTCCGTGGCCTTCAGGCAGTGAAGCCTGTGTCGGGGCTCGGAAGGCAGGCATATCTTACTGCAGGCATCATAGCCCATGTCGAGGCTAGTGACGCTTTCTGCCTGGCCTCGCGTCAAGCAGAAGGTTCCATAGCCTGTGCTTCAAATCCCTGTGCCAGAGCCGTGTTGGTCTGACGTGCTGCACTGCCCATTAGGAGGTGTTTGGGCTTAGACACGCACATCATTGAGTTGGTCTTGGAGGAGGTGGTGAGTGAGCTGTGTACAGGTCTGTGAGGGTTTGTATAATTCAGGTGACATCCCACAGGCTTGCCATTGCAGACATTGGGCCTCATTACGAGGTGGGCGGTAAGGGTTAACGGGCACCGGTAAGGAGACCGGTGCAAGAAAACCCTTACCACCCTATTCTGAGGTCTCTTAGCGGGTCCCGCTATGGGCGCCTGGTTTTACCAGTCGGAAGCCGCTAAGGGACCAGGGTGCTAATAACGAGCCCGCTATTAGCGGGCCCGTTATTATCTCCATCCCCATTCCCATTGAGCTCTATCGGGGCTCGAATGGGAATGGGGAATGGTTCTCGGAATGGGGATTTACCGGGGCTCCAAGGTTGAAATGACCCGGTAAGTCCCTATTTCGAGAACCCGGACTTGGAATGCAGTAAGGGGGTAGCCATGGTGCTAATAGCACCATGGCTACCTCCTACCTCGTAATGAGTCCCATTGTGTGTGTCTGGAAGCTGCTGTGCCACCTTCGGGTCAGGTGGCACATTGAAGGATAGTGCTCCATACTGTTTTCAAGCAGACCTGTGCAGAATGTGTCTACGTTACTTATTGCTTCCAGTGGTGGGCTGTGGGAGGTGATATTTAGGCCGGCTACTCTTCTAATCCTGGTGGCAGAGTGGCACTGGTCTACGTGCTGCACTGGCCACAGTCAGTCTGGGGCCTTCAGTGATTGGAGCCTGTGTCGGGGGTCGTGAGGTGGGTGCATCTTATTGCAGGCATCAGAGCCCATGTCGAGGCTAGTGCTGCTTTCTGCCTGGCCTCGTGGCAAGCAGAGGGTCCTATAGCCTGTGCTTTAAATCCCCATGGCAGAGCGGCACTCGACTGATGTGCTTCACTGCCCATTAGAAGATGTCTGGGTTTAGACACGCGCATTATTGAGTTGGTCTGGGAGGATGTGGTGAGTGGACTGTGTCTAAACATGTGGGGGTGTGTATTATTCAGTTGACATCTCACTGTCAGGCTTGCCATTTCAGACATTGTGTCTGTCTAGAAGGTGCTGCACCACTTTCGGGTCAGGCGGCACATTAAACGATAGTGCACCATACGGTTTTCAAGCAGACGTGTGTAGACTATGGGGGTCATTCCGAGTTTAGATGTAGCCATGGTGCTATTAGCATCATGGCTGCCTCCAAAACCGGGCATGGGTCCGGTCTGGCTGAAAGGGGATTTACCGGGTCATTCCGATCCTGGAGGACCCGCTAAATCCCCATTCAGTAAACCATTTCCCATTCCCATTTGAGCCCCATAGCGCTCAATGGGAATGCGCTAATAACGGGCCCGCAAATTGTGGGACGGTTATTAGCTCCAAGGTCCCTTAACGGGAACTCCAGAGAACGGGTGGTCAGGGCACCCGTTCCTGCTGGGACCCGCTAAGGAACCTCTGAATAGGGCAGTAAGGGTTTACCGGCACCGGCATTCTTAGGTCAGGCTCTATATTGCAGGCTGAATCTATGAAGGAGTATATCCAGACGACTCAAAGTTTTGCTGGAAGTGGGAATTCATCATGCCCAAGACAGTTTAGGTGGCAGTGGGATATCGTCCTGCCAGGGACTTTTAGAACACATACATGTTTTACTTTGCTTTCTTGTTGGCAATGTGAGTTTCACCGTGCTATGGGCATTGTGTGCAGTGGGAGGTTGCTCCTGCCTGAACATTGCCAGCGGTGGTGGAGGCTGGGGGAGAGTAGGGAGTTGGTGGTGGTATTTATTCCTTTTCACACATTGTTGTGCATTTTTTATAAAAGGGGCCCCTAGGGGTCCCTCGTGCTATGGAAACAAGGCAATAACCATACACGAAAAGATGCGCCAGACATGAGGTTCAAATTCCCAATGCTAGGGTTTATTGCAAGCAAAAAATAGTATCAATTGGCCAATTCTGATCTCACGCCCCGCGTCGTGAGTTTCCCAGACCTCGAGGGACGCAAGAGAGCGAATTACGTACATCAGTTACATATATGCAAAATGCATATCATACAATCAGCAATGTCATGTTTAACACCCCTCTTTATTAAGTTCCTTTGAACTAGGGATGACGATGGACATATCCGACGAGTATGACGATTATGACACTTTCGCTGTCTATTCTAGTAACAATGTGCAATTAGAAAGAACAGGTTGGTTCTGTTCTTGGAAGCAAGCTGCACACGGGGGAAGAGCCACATTCCAAGCTTTGCTATCTATGAGGTACTATTCGTGTCCTGGGAGCCGACACGTTCTAAAGGGCTTTGCGAGGGGGGGCCGTAGGAAGAGCATAATTCAAGCCTTTAGCTGTTTTTATTCTAACATATTCTACCATAGTACGAGACTGGCTGGCAGCTGTGAAGTGATTAAATGCCCTGCAGCTCTCTCCCAAGGCTACAGAAAGGGATCGTGGGCATTCCTCTCTGGGCTACTCATGAGGAGTTTCACCGAACTCTTCAGTCCCGCGACCTTGTCCTTCCATATTCAGACAACAATGTTAACAGTTGAACAGACTAAGCAGAATTCACATGAATTGCAAGCTGCAAAGCAGTTTTAGACAGAAAGCAATGAGCAATGGTTAACAAGCAAAATGGCGATTCTTGCTACATTTAAAATGGCCGCTTGTTGGTCAAACATAGCAGTTTATATTTCTATAATTCGGCGCATAAGACGGTTGGCCCACGGCCATCAAGTTACGTCTATCATTCAAATGAAGGGTATTGATTTTTCCAGATTGACAAACCCTCCTTTTGGCCCAAAGCCAAACGTCTTTTTTATTCATCGTATCCTCCTCCAATGAGGATAAGTCTGGGGTATCTATGTCTGAATCATCTTCATCATTAATGTCTATCACCATGAATTGTTTTACTGTTTTTGTTTCCTCAGTGTCTCTGTTATTTCGGCCATGCGTTTGTTTTCCTCTCAACACCATGTGCATACATTCCTTAGTACATCCATCAGTTATTTCAGTGCAGACTATTGGTAAGCATTGTATGCAACAGCAGCATGTTATGAATATCCCAAGTACCATCATTAGTATCGAAATTAACTTCCATCCCCAAGACCGCAATAATCCCCTAAACCAGGATCCTATCACCCAACCCCCTTCTTCAGTAGAGAGTGTGGAATTTATGACATGTAATTTCAGGATCGCTTTAAATATCGTAGGGGAGTAGTCATCTATATACACAAAGCATGCAGTTTTTACAAGTTTGCAAACTCCCCCACGATCAACTAATATTATATCGAGAGCCATCCTGTTTTGAAGTGCCATTAGTCTTATTCCTTTTTCTTCTAACGTCATATTCAATAAAATATCCTTTGTGGAATCTATTGTTTTTTGTAATATTCCAGACAGTTTTCTTATATTGTAAGAATTTTCTATTTGGGACAAGAACGGTATAAATGATTTGGCTATATCCATTGCTATCATTCCATCCTCGCTACTCCTTTGAGTTCTACCTTCTGTTCGTTTGGCTACTTCTGCTGTCTCCAAGAGGAACACTCCTGGAAACAGTAGACTTAGGTAGCATGTACCTCCCCAGTTCCTAGGCAACCATGGATATGCTTTTTCTCCACATATAAAGTAAACAGGGTCTCCTACGTAGACGGGTTCTATTTTGTGTTTTAAAACTACTGTGTTCAGGCAGTTGATAAACGTTCCTACTTTATAGGAACCCTTTTTCTGTAGACATAGGGGAGCAGTTTTGGGGCTGTGATCCACTGTATAGGCAGGGGGCACAGCATCTTTGTTCCATTCATCCCTCATTCGAAATGTCATTACTGATGTTTTTTCTGCTGGCGGGGTTGGTCTATTTTGCCTATGTAATCTATCTAGTCTTGTTATCTTTCGTGTATTCTTTCTCGTGGGTTCTAGTGCAAAAACGCAAGCTTTTTGGAATATGGAGCAACCCACAGGTCTCATGATCACTTCCTCAAATTCATTCATATTGGTCTCATCTAGCTGACCAGTATTACTCTTGTTCCATTTCCCAAAGAACATTGCACTTAATGTTACCTCACATGAATAAATCAATGGCAACGGTTGTACATACCAGCCTATCCCTTTCCCACCGTGCTGTGGTAAATGGGCGCAAACCCAGCAATCTTTTTTTCTTTAAAACCGCATGGGTCATGTTCATGATGAGCAAAAATGTATTGTTGCCGTATCCTTCTGTATGTCTCTCTTCCATTGGGGGCAAAGTACCAGTGATTACATGAACCGGGCTTTCAGTAGCAGCTTTTGGCAAAAGTGTTTCTAATGGGTGTACGTACTCCAGGAACCATAGTGTAATAGCTGTTATTGTTGGTACTACCATACTTAAGAAACACAGGACCAATGTCCAAATCAGTACCTTATTCCTTTTACCATGCTTTTTCCCTAGATTTACAGTCTCTAAATATATTATCTTTTCAGCAGGGGTGCAGGAGGAGGCTGAAACCCGTCTTGACTTGTTCTTCATCATCCTTCTTCTTGCTGGCAAAGTTCGTCGCAAATGTCTCTCGTTCTTGATGCCAGAAAAGTTCAATGAAAAATATCACAGTTCAATTCTGGAAGCCTTTTCACAGCCTAGATCATTTATCCACTCCGAGCAAGATTAGTTGTTCTTTCTACCACTGCTCAGACGATTTCTGAACAGTTCTTTATTGATAGAGTACTATGTGCATCCAGCTTGTCCCGCTCTGGCTTAGGACACATGTACTTTATCAGCCTTAGTACTTATGTGCGTCCAGCTTGTCCTGCTCTGGCTCCTGACACATGTACTTTTATAAGCGCACCGAGGAGCCGTTAGTCTTGAATTGTCCGACTTGCACAATTCTCACACTTCTCTCCTCTACGCCCCTGGCTCCTACTCCGTCCGTGAGTGGAACCAAAGGCAAAAGAAAAGCACCAAAGATCTGTGGATCACTTTGCCTGTCGAGGCTGCAAATTATACCGAATCACTCCTGGTATTGTATGATCCGTGAATAGTGCCGTTGCATTTCCATTATTAGGCTCAGAGTCAGCCTGTGGCACAATGATGGGTAGCGATGAGCGCTGTGGCAATAATGTAGTTTTTTCTTTGGCTTTGGTGCATTTGCAGAAACTGGTGGGCGCCAAAGGGGTACACGCGTTGTTTCTGCTCGTGTTTGCCATGCAGGGTTTGTGTCGCTCGGCAGTGATGTTGTTTCTGTTGAGCACCGTTGGGGCACTTTTCGCCCTTTCTCCTTACTGGCAGCCTCCTCAGGCTCTGTTTCAAGTTTCACTTCTTGCTTGAACTTTGTTTCACTTCTCGCTCAGGCTGATGCTGTGGCATTGGTCTGGCAACAGTTTCTTTAGTTTCCGAGACCGTTTCCTTTCTCTGGTCGTCGGAATTTGTCAGCAGTCCTGGGAATCTTTTTGCATGTGTTGCATGGATCCATGCCTTCCGTCCGTCTACTCGGATGGCCGTTTGCGTCGCCAAAAGTACTTGGTAGGGACCGCGCCACCTGGGTGCTAATGCTGTCTTCCGTTCAAAGTTTTTAATCAGGACCCGGCTTCCAGGTTCCAGCGAGTGCCCCGGTCCGGTATATCGCACTGGTAACGCCTCCTGCACCTGCTGATGAATCAAACGCAACTTCTGTATTAAAATCCCACAGTACGTGCTTAACATAGGATGCTGTACCTCACATAATCTTTTGGGCTGCGGTGCGTACCATACATTTGCTGGTCTCCCCATTATAATCTCATAGGGGGAGAGCCCAGTCTTAGCCTGCACAGACGTGCACATACACAACAGCGCTAGGGGTAACTCAACTTGCTCCCAGCGCATATTTTTTCTATCTTTGACTTCAAGATTCCGTTATGTCTCTCCACAAGCCCGGCAGAACTGGGATGCCTGGAACTGTGGAATCTCTTCTCTATCTGCAGACCTGCACAGATCTGAAGCACTACTGCGCCCACAAAGTGGGGGCCGTTGTCTGACCACAGGACACGGGGCAACCCAAACCGGGAGAAATACTCTTTTAACATTACCTTTGCTGTGGACATGGCAATACAGTATTTTAAAGGATATTCCTCCATTCACTTGCTGAATGCACAAATTACCACTAACACATATTTGTAGTTCTGGCACCTTTCCATTTCTATGAAATCAAAATGGACCACCTCAAATGGCATAGAGGGTGGGCCGAAACTACCTGCTGGAGTCACGGTTCCCTTCCCTACATTGTGTTGCAGGCACGTAATACAATTTGCACTAGTCTTTCTGCATTCTTTTTTATGTGCTCATTCTTCCACACTGTGGATAAATGCTGTACCATCTTCTTCGCGCAAATGTGGGTAGGGCTATGCGGCATTATAACCATTGCAGTCACGTAACAATTTGGCAACATCCAGTTCTTTGTTTCCTTGTCCACCCAACATCCTTCCAAATCTAACTCAGCAGAGCCCTCAGCCCACCCCTGAATCTCTTCGGTCGTGGCCTCAGCCTGCATTTCTTTGACTGTGGCAACTCCATTCTCTATCCTACAAGGTACTTCCTCAGTCTGTACTGTCATCATTTTATTCCCCAAATCTGTGGCTGTTTGCTTCACAATCCTGTCTGCAAATGCGTTTCCCTCTCCCACTCTACATGTTACTTTCTTATGCGCCTCGCACTTCACTATAGCTAGGCGCTTTGGAAACGTGAGTGCAGACAACAATTGCACAATCAAAGGGCCATGCTGAACCCTGGCCCCATGTGATGTCAAGAAACCCCTCTCAGCCCAAAGTTGGCCAAAGTTATGAACCACGCCAAAGGCGTACTGGCTGTCAGTATAAATATTCACGTTTAAATTCTCAGAGAGTTCACAGGCTCAGGTCAGTGCTGTTATTTCTGCGGCTTGCGCCGAATTGTAGGGGATTCTTCTGCTTTCTACAACACTCTTTAGGGTAATAATTGCATATGCAGCCGTTGATGTGCCATCAGGTAATTTAAAACAAGAGCCATCACAAAATATCTCCCCATCTGGCTCTTTCGGTGGGATATCGCTCAAATCAATCCTTCCCTTTGTTTCTTCTTCAGTGATCATTAAACAATCATGGTGTGTGATTCGTTGTCACCAATTTCTGCTATGGGCAGTGGCATTAATTCTGCAGGATTCAATGCGCTACACCTCATAATTTGGATTTGGGGTGCAAACAAGATGAGCTCATATCTTGTCAGTCTAGCTGAGGTGAGGTGTTGCGTCTGTGTCCTATTTAATAGAACGTCTATAGCATGTGGCACCATCAGAATTAAAGTGTGCCCCAATACCATTCCTTCCGTTTGTTTCACTGACGCAGCAGCCGCTGCGACAGATCGCAAACATCGTGGTAGTGCGCGCGCTACAGGGCCTAACGCGCAAGAAAAATAGC
This sequence comes from Ambystoma mexicanum, assembly GCF_040938575.1. NCBI lineage: Eukaryota > Metazoa > Chordata > Amphibia > Caudata > Ambystomatidae > Ambystoma > Ambystoma mexicanum. The sequence continues at coordinate 1,334,128,700 of NC_090924.1, forward strand.
CGCACGGCCTATTTCTTCCACCTTGTTCCTGTGTCAAAACCGCCAATGCACATCCTTCACTCTCACTCACAAATAGTCTAAAGATCTTTTTATAGTTAGGAGTGCCTAAAACTGGTGCAGCACACAATGCAGCTTTCAATTGTTCAAACGCTTTCTGACATTTCTCATCCCACTGTAAAGGCATCTCTGCATCCTTTTACGTCAACTTTATCATCGGCTTCACAATCAACGCAAAATTACTGATCCACTGCCGACAATAAGAGGCCATGCTTATTACAGCTCTCACTCCTTTTTGAGTTTTTGGAATAGGCATACTAGAAATACTTTCTGTGCGTTCTGGTGTTAATCTTCTCCCTTCTTTCGAAAGTAGGTAACCCAAATAAGACACCTCCTTCTGATTATACTGGAATTTCTTCAAACTTGCCTTATGACCATGGGTCGCTAAATGTGTCAATAGTAATATAGTACATTCTTTACAGATCTCTTTCGTGTCAGCAGCTAATAACAAGTCATCTATGTACTGCACGAGTACGCAACCTTTGGGTAATTCTAGCATGTCTAGCTGCTCTTTTAGCACTCTGCTGTAAATGCTCGGTCTTTCTGTGTATCCTTGTGGAATGCATGTGAATGTGAATGATCGACCTCCTAGAGTGAACGCGAACAGATATCTACTGCTTTTATCCACTGGAATGCTAAAGAATGCGTTCTTCAAATCGACTACACTAAAGTATTCTGCAGTGGCCGGTATCATTGTCAGTATTGTTGTGACATCTGGGACCAAAGGGAATTGTGGGTCTACCACTTTGTTTAATGCGCTCAGATCAATTATGAAACAATAGGGTACCTCATTGCCTCCTTTCTTGTAAACTGGAAGAATCAGGCTGTTGCACGTGCTAACGGCAATTTCCTCCACCACCCCCAATCTCACCAGGTCAGTAACAATGCTTTTCAACCCCTTCTCACCTTCAACAGAAATTTTATATTGGGGAATTCGTGGTAGTGTGAAATCTTCTTTCAAAGTTATTTTTGCTGGCTCTATTTTCATGCACCCTACATCGTTATCATGCATTGCCCACAGACAGGTTGTTACTCTACTTAGCTCTTCTGGCAACTCCTTTGACATACATTCCGTCACCGGTGCATCGTGAGGCCACATCGTGAGGAACACCCCGTCTGCCGTACAATGTATGACTGCCCCTAATTTTCTCAACAAATTTAATCCTAGCAAGTTCTCTCCACAATTTTCTGTCAAAGGAAATGGACACTGGTCCGTAAATGGTCCTATTGTACTTGGGGCAGCTTTGGACATGGGGTTAACTACTGGTGTACCTGCGAACCCTATAGAAACATTCTTCTTCCCCGACAGTGGTATCTCCGGAATCAAGTGGTGGTCTATTGAGCACTTCTGTGCCCCTGTATCTACAAGGAAACGGTGCTCCTTATTCCCGACTCTCATTTATACGTAGGGTCCTCTCTGATTCACGGGAATAGACACTGGTTCCGACCCCTGCCGTGGGCTGTCCTATCATGAAAATAACACATCGTCCGATGTGTAGTCACCGCTACTGCTATAATACGTGTTTGGTTGTGTATCAAAAATATTCCCATTTCCCCCTCAATGTCCTCCACTCTGATCATTTCTCTGTTGGCCCTGCCCGCCCTGATTTTGGTTTGAAACACTTTGGTTCCATGCCTGGTTCTGTTGCGCTTGGTTTTGACCATAGGATTGGGTTTGAGTACCTCCATTGGTATATCCCTGCTGCTGCTGCATGTTATTTCTGCTTGGGCCGTTTGACCCCTGATGTCCTCTATGAGGCCTTCTCTGACCAAACCCACCTCTACTCTGTAGGTGCGGGCATTGCGCTCGCCAGTGTCCTTCCTCCTTACAATACGCTCATTGATTTAATCCCAATGACACGCCATGCATCTTATTCAAATTTCCTCTGCCTTGTGCATTTCCTCTACCTCTATTGTATCCAATGACCTGCTGCAGTAACACCCCTACTATCGTTTGCATCACTTCTTTTCTCATCTCCAATGGGTACCCATTACACATCTCACTTACTTCCTTTACTGACATTCTTTTGTTCGACATCCATCGCATTGTTTCCCCTACCCATACCTGCAATCTTTGTTTATCACCTATTTGTCCCGGTACCGGCAAATGCTTTGTACCACCTGGAAAAACTCTCGGCCATGATTTTTTCATATTCAACCTTGACGCCTCCTTCCTACCTTTCTTAATAAACTCTCTACTATACTCAGGTGTAGCAAACATCTCAGCATTTCTGTCTTCCATTTCATTTTTTACTTCAATGAGTTTGTGCACATGTTTTCTTAAATCCTCATCTCTTTGCTCACTGCATGCTAACTTATTCAAATTTAACAATCGCTGTGGCGGTAAATTCCCGAATATCTTTTTTCATTCTCCCACCAAAAATGTCCCCATGCATTCCAACACTTCCTGTCTCTCGTCTCTTCTTCGGTACCCATACAATGAGGCCAATGCTGCTGTCTCATCATTTCCTTATATGTACATTTCTGCCTCTTGCCGTAATTCAATCTTTCTTTCTTTGCTGATCGCGCTTCGAGTTACCCGTCCAAATCCTGTTCCTTCAGCCCCGCCTCTCGCATCCCCGGTCTCAATTTCGACTTCGGGAGGGGCGGATGGTGCTGAATCTGTCTCTGGAGTGGGAGGTGTGGATGGGACAAGTGACACAGGTGGCATCTGTGAAGGGCCTTCCTGGATGCTGGGAAATTGTGTGTCCGCGGTCTGCACTTGTGGGAGTGCTCGCACTGTGGGTGGGGCTTGGGTTAACGCTTGCGTGAGGGGAAGTGCTTGGGCTACGGGAGGGGGTATGAGAGCTACTGGTTGGGCCTGCGCAGTCACTGCTGGCGTGTTTGGTTTCGATTCTGGTTTTGGGCCTCGACCCGTGTTAGTTAACAAATGTTCCATTAATTCGTCTGCTATGTGTAGTTCCCGCTGTGGGTATATTCTTTCTATATTCATCTGGTCACGTCTCCCTTCCCGTCTTAGACTTGCCATCCACTCCTCCTCTTCCTTTTCTTCTGCTACCTCAAGCTTCGTTTTGTGCCTGCGCGCATGCTTCTCTCTACTCCTAAGTCGGAGCATTGCTTCCCTCCTCCAATCTTTGACAGTCTCAAAAGCTGCAGGTCGCGCTTTCTTTCCAATTAGCACCCTCTCTAGGTTATCTATCCTCCCAATCTCAAAACTACCATTAATCGGCCACTGATGGTCGGGTTGCTTTCTAGTTTGCCTATGCCAAATTTCACAAAATATTATCGCACCCACACCATATTTTGCATACATATCATAAGCCGGCGTTCCCCCAGGCGGTGCACTTTGGCCATATTCCAAGGACTGTCTACCGCAGCTGAAAAGCCCTGCTAAAGTGGACAGTACTCCAGGCATGTTTCTTTAACTTTCCCCTTTGGTTAGCTAACTTTTACCTGGACGTTTGAATTTGCAAAATCAACACTCTACCAAAAATAAGGTTTCTCTTTGAATCGGGGAGTGACTCACCTGATAAAACAAGTCGCCTGTCCTAACGCAACCTCTCCCAACGTCGTGTCTGCGCTGCTCTGGCTTCTGCCTCGTCTCGGGACCCTCGCCTCCTTTGCCCTCTGGCTCGGTACGTCGATCAGGGATCAGATGTGTGCAGATCTGCGGAAGGACTCTCTCCTCACTTCTACAGGGCGCCCCGTACACTTCTTGATCCCGGCTCGACCGTCCCGTCCTCGCCGTTCTTCCGCCTTTACTCCGTTACAACGTATACGATGGAGCAAGTGGGGGAGGGTCCCTATTCGAGTGCCATCTTGAAAGGGGCCCCTAGGGGTCCCTCGTGCTATGGAAACAAGGCAATAACCATACACGAAAAGATGCGCCAGACACAAGGTTCAAATTCCCAATGCTAGGGTTTATTGCAAGCAAAAAATAGTATCAATTGGCCAATTCTGATCTCACGCCCCGCAACGTGAGTTTCCTATACCTCGAGTGACGCAAGAGAGCGAATTACGTACATCAGTTAAATATATACAAAATGCATATCATACAATCAGCAATGTCATGTTTAACACCCCTCTTTATTAAGTTCCTTTGAACTCTGGATGACGATGGACATATCCGACGAGTATGACGATTATGACGCTGTCTATTCTAGTAACAATGTGCAATTAGAAAGTGCGGAGGCATCTTTTAGTTGTTGAACAGAACACAGTGGTTCTGTTTTTGGAAGCAAGCTGCACACGGGGGAAGAGCCACATTCCAAGCTTTGCTATCTATGAGGTACTATTTGTGTCCTGGGAGCCGACACGTTGTAAAGGGATTTGTGAGGGGGGGCCGTAGGAAGAGCATAATTCAAGCCTTTAGCTGTTTTTATTCTAACATATTCTACCATCGTACGAGACTGGCTGGCAGCTGTAAAGTGATTAAATGCCCTGCAGCTCTCTCCCAAGGCTACAGAGAGGGAGCGTGGGCATTCCTCTCTGGGATACTCATGAGGAGTTTCAACGAACTCTTCAGTCCCGCGACCTTGTCCTTCCATATTCAGACAACAATGTTAACAGTTGAGCAGACTTAGCAGAATTCACATGAATTGCAAGCTGCAAAGCAGTTTTAGACAGAAAGCAATGAGCAATGGTTAACAAGCAAAATGGCGATTCTTGCTACATTTAAAATGGCCGCTTGTTGGTCAAGCATAGCAGTTTATATTTCTATAATTCGGTGCATAAAACGGTTGGCCCATGGCCATCAAGTTACGTCTATCATTCAAATGAAGGGTATTCATTTTTCCAGATTGAGAATTCTTGTTAAGAATAACAGCTATTCCCATGCAGAATTTGAACCCATGCCTCAGGTTTTTGGCTGGTTGGCAGTTCCGTGGGAGGACTGGAAAGATCCTTTTAACTTCCATTTTGTAGCAACAGGTTATGAGAGATGTTCTGATGTAAGGAAGTTCTCAACTCTAATATGTTGTGTGGGGGCAGAGGCAGTTAGGGTGATAAAAAAAGTTGCCACATTTACAAGGGGTTGATGATGAAGACGGTGTGAGTGGGGATGGTGAGGGTTTGTATGGTAAAGCAATGAGGAAGTTAGAGGCTCAGTATGGCAAACAAGTAAATGTTGTGTTGGATAGGTATAGATTCTTTTCAAAGAAGCAAAGGATTGGTGAAACGGTGGATTTGTTTGTGGCTTATCTGAGATGGCTGTTGGCATCATGTGAATTTACGGGAAGGGAGGATGAGTACATCCGGGATTAGTTACTGATGCATACATCCAATCCCAACATTCAGGAACGGTTGTGGCAGGCAAAGGACCATCCTTTACAGGAGGCATTGGACATTGCCAAGGGATGGGTTAAACAAGCAGGTGCTTGAAGGAGGCGAATGCAAAAAATGGAAAGAAGAGAGTGCAAGTGGTAAAAGACAGTGAGAATGATAAGGAGACTGTTGGGGAGGAGTCAAACATGCATGCAGTACAAAGGTACAACAGGTCAGGGGGAAGTCGACAAGTTCCCCTACAGGTGATGTTTAACCACTTAACACCCAGGCTATTATGCAAGTCTATGCAAAAAGGACCATCATACTCGTCCTTGCACTTAAGGGTTTAAGGAGCATTGCAAGAGATGTGGGTTTGAGAAGCATGCGCTTAACCCGAAGGAGTGTTCTGCCATGAGAATGAAGTGCAGGAAGTACGGGAGAATGGGGCATTTCGCTAGATTGTGTAAATCTAACAACAGTGTCAGAGGCTGAGACAAGTGTTAAGTGTGTGGTGAAGTCAGAGTGGCCCAGCAAGATTGTCCCTATTGTGGGTGAAGTGGACAAAGATGGAGAGGGGAAACTGGTTTGGCAACACGATGGATAGCCAGATGGTTGTCTCCATTGAAAGGATTCAACTTTGTGGTGAAATTTGTGCCGGGTCGTTGCAATCCTGTAGCGGATTGTTTATCGCGATTTCCTAGAACTAAATCTCGTGAGGGGATGGCGGAATGCAACAAGAGGACTGCGCAAGTGGTGAATACAGTGGGCAGTGCATTTTCAAAAGATGTTTGGTTGCAAGGCATTGAAAGTGATATACAATTCAAGGAAGCTGTGGTTAGAGCTGAGCGAGGGTGGTGCACTGGTGAAGAGGTCAGTTCACCGTTCTTCAAGATAACAGAGGAGTTGAGCAGCTCAGTGTGGGGCTTGGCAAGACGTGAAAGTTGGTTCCCCCAACATTGCATTGGAGAGAGTTGGTTACGTGTGCTCATGGTGGCAATCTTGGTATCAGTTTAACTAAATGCAGATTGAGGGCCAAGTTATGGTGGCCTAGTATGGACAACATGGTTGATGAGAAAGTAGGGTTTATGTTCCTTGTGGGGCTAGTTACAAGTTGTTGGAGACTCAGAAGTTGGAGATCAGGAGTATAGAGGTACCAGGGCAGGCGTGGGAGAAGGTGGCTATCGATTTCATTAGGCCCATGAGTGTGTTGGGGAAAGAACATAGATTTGCTATCGTAGTTGTGGACTATGCATCAAGGTGGTTTGAGCTTGTGGAAAGCATCACAACCAAGTTTATGAAAAGGTTGTTCTGTAGGGAAGGTTATCCAATATATTATGATTTCGGATAATGGGGTTCAGCTTGTGTCACGGAAGATGTGCCAACATTGAGGGCCAAATTCACAGAAGCGTATTACAATGGCAAACCTCCATTGGAAAATGCTCTGTGAGTCTAATGGCATTGAGAATCACTGCACAGCTTTGTCCAATCCCAGAGGTAATGGGCTCATAAAATGCGTCAATGGCATTATGAAGGATACCATTCAATTGACATTTGAGAATGGTCTCGACTGGAAGAAAAGTGTGCAGGAAATGATGAGAGGATTCAAAGACATGCCACATGTGTTAACGGAAGTATCTCCATTTGAGAAGATGAGGGGTAGGAAGATGCACTGGAGTTATTCCCACACTGGTTTGTTGAGGATACACATATCGGAATTGAGTAAAGGCTTGTGGAGGGGAGGTTCGTACGTGTGGGTGATGTAGTGCATGTAAAGAACCAGGATGTGAGACCCACACTTCAGGATAATTTTAGTTTAATCTCTGAATTTTGGTGATGATACATATAATATATCAATTGTTAGCATAATAACAGACAGACAGTCGTACATTTGATATGTAGGTGTACCACTAGGTACCACCCTCAAGAGTGTGGAGGGTGCAAGCCTTCTGATGGTGCAAGATCTCTTGGATACACAGTTAACAAGGGTTTACAACACAAGAGTGAAAGCGGACCAGGACCTGAGTTGGTCCATGGGTATTGTCATAGGAAAAAACACAACAACAAGTGTGTACAAGTATGCAAGGGGTGGAGTTGTGTATCATCACCAAAATTCAGAGATTAAACTAAAATTATCCTGAATCTCAAAAGTGTGGGTCTCCCATCCTGATTTTTTGTTTGAATATACGTTCACCCTCCTAGCCATATCAGGACCTAGCCAGGAGCCCTGTATTATTACCTGTGCATGTAAAGAAACCATTCAGTGTACGAAAAGGCTGCTCTCGTTAGTTCGAACTCACTGTTGCTACTTACCCATTATCCATGAATGATGGTCCCTGTGAGAGTCCATGAACGGTGGCAGGGTGCAGATCATGGCACCATGGGTTGAACCCAGGGAAACAGGCACAGCAGTGGCTCACTGGCCGTGAAGCATTGCATGTCAATTGTACGTTCATTAAGTGGTACTGCTTTCTGTTGCAGAACATTTGTTCCTGTGCCTGGGGTGGTACCAATGGCCACATGCATTCAGGCCATTGTGGCAATCACATTGGGGAAGTGTGTTGTGGGATAGAACATGTGCTTGGTGGAATGCACCTGTTGTGGGGTTGTGGGCATAGCAATGTGATTTGGTGCATGTTGCATTAATACGCTAAGCATCTGTTACAAATCAACTTCTGGGGCACCAGTGGTCAAGGGATGAACATCGGTTTCTAAACCATCCATCAGCTCCACACCTCTAGTACACCAGAAGGGATGTGAACAGATTGGAAACACAAGTCAATTATAAACCTCCTTGTCCAATTTTGGTAACGTGGATGGAATGGCAGGCTTATCTCTGCAAGGTCATGGATCGTTGGTTAGTTGCAACACAGCGAAAATACAATTATTACCCAATGATAAAAGAGACTGTCCAGTCAAGGTTGTATGACAATATCTATTTTATTATTATTACTAGAGACTGTTATAGCACACTACAAAATACAACCCACCGTGTAAGGGAACACTGAGGACAGACAGTTTCACAAAGGAAAAGCAAGCACTCTGGACACTGACAGGAGGGTAGTCGGTAAATCAAACAGTCTTAACTGTTTAAGGTTATTTGGTTTCGGAATTTGGATAGGACTAGGGGGACAGAACCAAAATGTCCCTGATGCTTAAGATTATCTTGATGCTCAACAACATCAAGTTGTTTCTAGGACACTTTGCAGCTCCTGAGTTCAAGATGGGAGACCGCTGTGGGTATCAGGCAGCAGGCAGTTCAGCAAGCGAGGCTGGATAGACAGCTGAAGGCTGGCCTACAAGGTGGCTCAGGGTCATGAATCATTGTCTCTGTGCTGGTTGGCGGATCTGGGACAGTGATCGAGGCTTCTCAGGCGGGTTTAATGACTGCAGCTAGTGGTGCAGCCGGTTGTGGTTCAAGGGCTCCACTTTTTCCAAAATGTCCTTAAAAGTGGACACTGGTTGATGCTTGTTGCGGCACTTCTCCTAACTACTTTACATGGCTCATGTCGTCCTTTAAGGTGGATGGCCCAAAGCTGAGGAGAGTGTGTACAGGCAACAGCCTTGTCCTTTGTTCAGAGACTCTCTGACACTTCCTACCTAGAAAGCTTGCTGGCAGAACCTAGCAAGGCACGCTGTGTGCTGGCTGGGTACCAGTTCTGGAACTGCAGGACGGGTCCTCTGAGTCTGGAATCTCCCTCTGTTCCCTGGGAAATGTTTAGGGGAGGGATCTTGCTTCCCTCCTGGAAATCCTGGCCTTTCTTCACTGGCGGAAGATATAAGGCAGCCTGTACCTTCAGCCAGGGTCCAATGAGTCCATCCTCTTACTCATTTTGAAGTCATCGGATGATCTGCTAAATGAGGGGCTGAGCCTCTTTTGAAGCCAAATGGGACCCAATGATTGCTGCAGGCAAAGCCTACCTTAATGAACTAATCTGGGGTCCTCATCAACAATCTTCTGTTATGTGCGAGGTCATAACCAGAGCGCTTTGCAACAGGAGAGGTAAGGGGTGACAACATGTACTACTAAGTCCTACCCATCTTCCTGTCTGTTGTGGATCAAAGTGTTTCTCAGGTTAATTGAGCACTCTGCGACTCTTGATCAAAGCGCAGGTCTCCCTTGAAGGTTGTGGTGACAACAGAATATGACTCCCTCAATTCACACACTTCTTCCCTCTGAAAGGGGGTTTTCTGAAGGAGTTGACTACTGTAAACAGTTGTCCCAGACATGCCATTCACTGTCCTTCATACAGAGGGTTGGGTGCTAGCTTCAAGTTGACACATTGCCTATAAAAAAGGTGTTAGTGTCCTGCCTCCTTTTGTTCATTCTGCTCTCAGGCCTATTGCAGGTCTTTTTCAATCAACTTTTATGAGCATGCATAGCTATCATCAGAACCTTAGACAATAGAGAGGGCAGATCCATGGAGCCTTTGATATTTTAATTAGACCGGCCATGGCCGGAGGAAAGTGTTGCCTTTCTCCTTCCTGAGATGCTTTGATGAACCCGTGGCTGTCACAAACCAGCTAAATGTGACAGGGAGGTCTGCGCCTGTAGGCTGTGTCCCCCCGGAGTACACTTAAGTATGTGTTTGTTGTGCAGTGAGCAGAGGAAAATGTGTTCGGATTAGCCCCACATATTTTCTGAAGTTGATGTACCATCATTAATTTACCTTACAGAACTTTAAAAAAGCCCAGGCGAGCACACACTCCCTGTGGGATGGTCGAATTCCTCACAGCATCTGTGCCAATAGAAAAAAGTTGGCTGTGACAGGCCATGTAGCATCCCAGCGGCATGGTCAAATGTGCCCGTAGATAGTAAGTGCTGGACTGCCACCAGCTTCAGCAGGGGTGGGATTGCTGCCCTGATTCGGATCCCACCCTGGAGGTCTAGCTGTATGAGGCTAAGAAGCTCTGCAATGGTGTTCCTATTCAGCCCGTAGAGTGTGGTTATTTGGTCGTCCGTCATTGGCCATGGGGAGGGTCTGATCGGGGTATGGGTGGTCCCATCAAGGAATGTCTCCTCCGCCCTTGTAGAGGCAATCTCCTCTGCAGATGCCGCAAATGAATGCCTCTACAGCTCAACTATATGACATCAAGTTGTGGAGCCCATAATCCATGTCTGGGGCTGACATTTGCAAAATAAGTGGGTTTGGTGGAAGGTGTGGGCATTAAATACTCTTTGGAATGCAACTGGATGCATCAATGGTGTATTCTCCGCACCTGCATTCATTACCTCCCCGTCTGAAGTGGAGGTAACGAAGTGCATTTTTAGAGGAATTACTGTCTGCTTTTTCATTTTATAAGTCAGTGGAATTACTGTTGCTTTTTTTCAACGGTAATTCTGCCTGAGAAATTATCACTGGTAGAATTACAGCTGGGTTTCTGGGTTTTAATTCTGCCGGCGCTAATTTCAGCAACAGAACTACAACTGGTGGTATTACCGCCAGTTTTGTGTACTTGTAATTTGATGGTGTTGTAAAAGTGGTGTGAATCGAATTACTATCCGCTTTTTTTTAACTAGCCCTATCGTATGGTGCTGGGCAGAGTAGTTTACATCCCCTTCTGGTATACCCACTATGCCATTGCTGTTCAGATATTGCCTGATTTGCAAGGTGGCATACTGCATGCAATTAATGGAATGTACATTTTTATCAAGGCCTAATTGTTTGGTGCTGCTTCGTCTGATGCAGATGGCAGGAAGGTACAGTGCTGTGAAAGACTGCTGTAAATTGACCGCAGTGATAGAAAATGTCACCATTAGGCCTGGACTTATCCAATCACCACAAGGTAAACTCCAGTCGACTTTTACCATAAACAAAAATATGGCAGCATTCTTCATTAGTATTAATTATAAGGCCATTTTTCGGAAACACAATCTGTGTGGATACCCTTAAAGCATGACCGCAAATTACTATTTAATGTGTCGATGATACTTCAATTAGGAGGTAGTCTGGAGCTGTACTGTAAATGACACAACAAAAGTTGTTTATGGGGTATTTGGCTGAGCAAGGGGTAACATGCACGGCTAGAAACACACACACTGCAACATGAAGTTCCATTATACCAAAATATCTCAAAGGAAGAAAACATCGCATTCATCAAACAAGCAGCATCACAAAATGAATCCCATTCATGAAAGGAGGTCCACTCTGCGACCACAGTAGTGCATGAAGGTGAGGCACTGTCACTGCCTCTCCACCATACCCTTTTTGGTGTGGTATCAGGAGGGTCCTGGACCTTTAACGACTGCCAGTGCTCCACAGTGACCCCTACTGTCTCAAATTCCCCCCAGCGAGAGTCAGCCAGCCTACACTACTGGCTGAACCCAGGCACTGGGGCCCCTTGAAGCGGCAAATCACTGTCCTATTGGACCACCTCCACCTGGCACAGGCACCAGGACCTACTGGTCTAGGGCACCACTCCTTTAATCCCAAGCGCTACTTATAAAAGCCAAGAAAGGTTGTAAGAACATGTCATTGCCCTGGTCCAACATGTGCACTCTGTCACGGTGGGAATAAACTGTGCTTTTCAACAGTCAATTGTCTGTAATCCTGAAACGCCTGTGGCAGGATGCCAACTATGCCAGTCCATTGTTCAGTTTGCAGGCAGAAATGTTCACATGACATGGTAGCACGACGTTCCCATGTTGTCCTTGGTATGATACATGACCAGGTGATGATTTCCCAAGAGCAAAACCTGCCGATACATGAAATGACAATCACCAGCCCTTTCCTACCCAAGGGGAGCAGGTCATTACCCACTATGTGACGTTTGACCACATCCGGGTCTGGCATCCTTGTCCTGGCACTCTCATTTACCAAGACATCCCGAAATTGATGCAGACAGAGACCAATGTCTGCAATCCAACAAATTGGCATGCCAGAAGCCATCACCAGACACTGCTCCTCTCAGGCCCCTCACTCCATCCTCCTGTTGAATGAATGACTGATGCACCACACCAAGCGCCTTGGTGCCATCCTCTAAGGTAGTGAGGGAAAAACAGAAAAATTGAGATTCAAATGAATGGCACCCAGTAAATCCAACCAACCTTGAGCAGTAACGAAAACCATACTCCATCCACCCCGTAAATCCCCTGCCCTGACCCCAAACTGCTAACATAACAGGTGAGGCTGAATATAGCCCTTGAATGCTTTGCATTTTCATCTCCCTAATTTCATAATTTTCCCAGTTTCTAAAATGAAACTAGCTGCCGTGGTGGTCGCCCACTATACTGAAGGAATGGGCAGCAGAATCCAACCCCTCAACTCCCACCCCCTCTAGCGCCTTCTCAAAAATCCTCTGGAATTCAAAGTGAGATAAACTTGACCCATCCTGGTGAAAAAGCAATGGACCTACAGGGTCTCCCCGTGCTACCAAGAACTCGGAGATGGTCAATATAGGACACAGCAGGCCTTCTTTGTAAAAGCCCAAGGATGCACCATCCCCTTTACCTTCCAGATCAGTCTTAGACCACCTGACCCCCAGGTGTACTATCATACCACCACAAACATCTACAGGGCTGAGTGTGAGCCCCCCACACCTGTAGTGAGTGGATGCCCCCACTAATTCACCAATGCAGAAGGCACCGAAAAAGGCAGTAGCAAACACCACCCTGAAGAGCAAATATTTGTATTTGTCCCGGCAAATCCACTCTCAGGCCGGTACAACTTCCCCTAATTTAATCAGATCCAAAAGCCTCCTGCTAACCTTCTTTGGATTGGCCACCCCTTGTAAGCCCACAAATAAATGAACATCAGCAGCATGTCTACGGACTGGAGCACTGGACAACCCCCGACAAGAGGGCTTGCTAGGGGGGACTAAGGGAGCTATTTCCCTGGGTCTTTTGGTTGTAGCCCTGAATAGAAGACCAGTCTCTTTAGCAAGCTCAGGACCATGGCACATGCTGCTCACTAATTGTTGATGGTGTGGACCACCGATTGACTGTCCGACCAAAACACCACATTCTTGTTTTTCAACAACCACTCCCAGGTCGTCAAGGCCACAACAATGGTGAACAGTTCCAAAAGTTCTAATTTCACACCAGAATGGACTCAACTCATTCTGAAGACCATGTTAACCCTCATCCTATCGCTCAAAGGATTACTGGGATACCCCAGCTGCCTGCTGCATCTGTATGGAAACCCATATGGCTATTTCATTCTTCTCAACATCCAATTGTCTCACCAACCCTTGAAGCTGCCCCTGGGACACCTTCTTGGTGTGAAGGCAACATTCCACTGACTCACGGAAGTCCCAAACCTTACTCAATGTCAAACGACACTCACCCGGCACAGAATCAATCTCAATTGCCAGAAATTTTAGGACGGTCACCGGACCATCCATCTTGTCTTCGGCCAGCGACACCCCCTGGTTGCTCGCTAACTCCTGGAAAGCACAGAGTGTTGCCTCGGACTGGCGAGTCTCTGGATACCCCAGGAACACGAAACCATCCAAATAATTCAGCCCCTGAGCCCCCTTAAACACCTGAACTGTGGTCTATTACAAAAAAATGCTAAACTTTTCAAAACAAGTTGCACCAGACACCATTGGCAAAGCAAAAACAAAGAGGTGATGGCTGGAAGGTTTAGAATGAATCTTAACCACTGGCATTGCTCTGGGCACCCTCCAGACCATCGTTCTTCGCCCGCCAAGCAATTACAGAATGGGAAAGACCATATGCAAATCAGGCTTGGTCCCACCCCAAAAGGGGCAGTCCAGCCGAACTGCTAGGTCACATCCCTTCTGCACGAGACCACAAGCATCCCCAAACATGTTTCGGCCTTGCTGGGCTTCATCAGTGAGGAGTAACTTTGGTCTCTAGGCCCAGCAGGCACGGGACCCACGTCTGGGCATACCCGTCCCACTCGGGGTGACAAAGCAAAAACAAAGAGGTGATGGCTGGAAGGTTTAGAATTAATCTCAACCACTGGCATTGCTCTGGGCACCCTCCAGACCATCGTTCTTCGCAAGGCAAGCTATTACAGAAGGGGAAAGACTATATGCAAATCAGGCTAGGTCCCACCCCAAAAGGGGCAGTACAGCCGAACTGCTAGGTCACATCCCTTCTGCACAAGACCACAAGCATCCCCAAACATGTTTCGGCCTTGTTGGGCATCATCAGTGAGGAGTAGCTTGGTTCTCTAGGCCCAGCAGGCACGGGACCCACGTCTGGTACCAATCCAATACCAATTTACCTTGATGCAAGAGAACTGCAATAATCCAAATATGCACATGAAGATGGCAAGAGAAGTCGTAAATCACAGAAAATCCTTCTAAATGTCAGTAGTTGCAGAGGAAGCCACACCATAAGGATTCACATCATCCTAAATCTTCTGAAATCCGAATGCGCAGATCAGTATAACAAATGCATGAGAAGCAAGAGTGTAATGGGTGAAAGAACTGATGGGAATATATTTTGGGACATTCCTAGCAGAATTGTTCAAAACGTTTGACAAGTAATGCGGGAAATCCACAGTCAGGCTCCAAAATGGACCTCAATAGCTACATTGAAGGACATTCCTGTTTAGTTTTTTGCAAGGACCTCATTGTATTGTATTGCAATTTTCATTTGTGCAGTGTCTTTCACCATTGGTACAGTCTCAAATGATGATCAAATCGTATGATCAAATGATGATAATGGAAAGGTCAGATTCAGATCCTGAGAATAAATCAAACTGTATTTTTGATAACATTTGACATTATTACAAATCAAAGGATGTACAGCCCACACTTTTTGAACTGTGCCCAAAATCGAATCTCTTCAATTATCAACTGTAATTGATGTGCTTTTAAAACGACTTCTACCTTCCAAGTTCTATTCTAGGGCTATTTCTGAGAAGCCTCATGTATTGGGTTAGGATCCGAAGATGATGTTTTGGTAATTGACTAACATTGTAATGAACTGGAAAGTCAATGAATTAACACGACCCCTTCATATAACTTTCCTGCTGGTTCACACATTAGTAAAGCATGTCCCTAACAGAATCCTAAATACCCAAAGTTTTGTAGGAGGATGCGACAAAGGGGAGGTGTGATATCTGTCTTCTCCATGTCCTGTCTGTGTGTGTAATGCCACAGTTTATGAGGTCATGCTATGTTACGTTATTTTGCATTTGTATAGCACCTTTTACCATTGTTATGATTCCAAACACTGTGGGTTGAACGCCCTTGGGGACATTGTCATGTGTGGGGGCAGCTATGTGTGGAATTTGCGATGACTGTTGGAGAGTTACCAGGTGGTGGGCACTGGTTGCTGCTTTTAAATGTACTTTGATCTTACGTAACATATGACTAATAAAGATACTTACTTGAAGAACTTACCTGTGGCTCCAGTGAAACCTCATTACTACAGTGGCGATGAGGATGGGACGCAACGCACCCAAGCAGAGTACAATGGACTGGCCGCTGTCAAGGCTAAATTGTTGATTTTATCAGTGTTACAACTTCTAAACCAACCTGTTTGTGTACTTAATGTGAATATCATGACATGAGTTGATCTTTTCCTGTGTTGAAAAAGTAGACTGATGTTCTATGTGCCTCTGTAGTGATTTCATAACTCAGACATTTCTACTGATTCATGAAGTATTTTCCCAAATGAAAAGAATGAACACAAAGTCCAGTTCTTCAAATATTCTCACAGCATCCAAAAGCATGAATGCTCCTAATGTTTTTTTCGTGCTGTACAATGAGGTTATCATTTTGAACATCTGTTTTATTCTGTCAGGAACTCTTTTTTTCCCATGAAACCTGTGAAGTAAGCTAAGAAAGACTATTGGTTGTGGATAGCTTGTGAGCCATTCTTCGTGTGCTGTCTTTGCAATTAGCCCACGTCTTACTTCCTGGCATCCCAAGGTCCTCGCCAGAGGTCACTGGTTCACAGTCACAATTGTTTCCCCATCTCCCCTATTATTGTGATCAACCTCGGAAGGTAAAAAGTTGACCAGTCTCCGCTGGGACTTTATCCTGACAGCTCCATTGTTTCAAACTGGCCCCCACATCTGCCCTGGAACCCTTTATCAAGGCGTCCTGCCTAGAATCAAGACAAAACCAAAATATATACACATATTTCCTAAGCGTTTCAGTCTCTGCGAATGCTGTGTCAAAGCAGGGGGTTTGTTTTCTGCAGTAATAATAAAACAAATAATAATAATGATAATAATAATAATAATAATAATAATAATAATAATAATAATACTAATAATAACACACACAGCAGTAACTATGTATAAAGAGTATGCAGGCAAACAAGTCCATACCTTAAATAGGCTAACAAGATAAACAGTTTGTATGTATGTAATGCAATGTACCTTTGCCTTACTGTTCCATGCACTTGCACTATCTGAAATGTCGCCAGGCCTACTACGATAGTTATTTTTCTCATTCTGTATTGTTTCAAGGACTTTAATGTAACTGTATTCTCCCATGTTCCCTCCCTCCTTGAAGCGCTTTGAAACACATTGTGTATAGGCGCTATATAAATAAACAATCAATCAATCAATCAAAAAAAGGATACCCTGTCACTGAAACCCTCCTATCCCAACTAATTGCCCAACTCATCTCTCCTGCATTCTACACTCGGCACTACCATGTGTAATCAATCTGCAAATACAGAAATACTTCCCTCAGTCTCCCAATGTTAGAAATATTTTGATGTCCTTTGGTCCCTGGTATACGCTCCTATTACTATCCCCTCACCACCGTCATTCAATCCAACAATGCTCTTATGTAAAGGTGCCTTCCTCTAGGACTGCCTCTGCTCTCTATTATCACCTTCCTAGAAAATCTTTTCTGTTTGATTTGACACCCTATTGTTAAATAAATAGAAATACAAAACAGCAATATTTCTAAAACATCCAACCACTTTGTCAGGCGAATTTCATAGGAGACCTTTACATGAACAAACCACTTTAGCTCCCCATCTGGAGTTGATTACATATTCATCACAGTGAAGCATTTTTACTATGGCACTTCATAGATCAGGTTAAGCCCCACATTAAAAGCTAAACGAAACATAAAAAAAAAACTTCACAGGGTGGCTCTAAGACTTCCTTAGCATTCACATACTATGTCATGATGCTTGGGCACACCATGTAGTGCTTTGGGCAAAGCCATTGGTGAACTTCTCTGTTCTATTCTTTCACACCGTGGTTTTATTGCATAGACCTTAATCTGTTTAGCCACTTAGCATGTATTCTTTTCACAAATATAGTCCTATTTGAACATATCCATTTTTCACCAATTAATTTAGACAGCATGGCGATCACTGACTACACTTCCCAAGGTTCTTGTAGTCCCATTTTAGTGGATATCATATACCAGTGGTGGCGTACAGCAGCCATCTTTGACAATCTTGTTTCTAATGAACACCACTAGTGAATTCATCATGATGTTCAATATATTTTACATAGATGAGATACGCTATGAATTTCGTAAGCTACTAAAGCTGTCATTCGAAAGAAGAGACCCAGTAGCCTTTAATGTTGCCTCTTTGAGAACGAGAACATTCATGGATTACATTACCCATAGGCTGTTGAGTTTTGGTCTGGTGACATGCGTGCCTCCCACACTGAAGGAGGCTACTTGGGAATCCTGATAAGAGTTCACAGATGCATTTCTAGTTTTTCAAATCATTCAGATATGCCTATTATCGAGCTGACGATTTAACAAGCATGTTTGGCAGCATAACTCCAGGATGCTCACCACAATACCTTTTTATCGGGACATGTGCTGATTTGATGGTATGACTCTTTCTTGTAGCCGTTATCTGGACTATAATAGACTTGTGGTCATTTGACTTAGTAGATCACTGAGGTCATTATGTTTAATTCTGACAGCTGTTCCCACACACAATATCCTAAGTAGAGATGTTTGGACCCTCTTTTCTACATTGTTTTCAGCTGTATGCTCAGTGACTTTTGGATTAAATATATATATAGTCAAGGAAAAATATTTAGTTACGTGGACGTTAAGGTGAGAACTTAAGGCAACAAAACTTCTGAAATTCAGCTCAAGCCACCTTAACCTTGTGCCCCCTGTTGTGCAGCCTATGACCACAATGATGACATCACAGATCGCAGATCACATCACTGATGACATCACAAATTACATTACAACAGTAACTGGCATTAAGCTTGGCCTTCAGCCATGGTCAGTGGCATTGCCAAATATATTGTTAACACATGAATGGGTACTAGTCATGGCCTTCAGGTATGGACTGTGGTCACAACCTTCACCCATGTGCACTGAATATTTTTAAACACGCGACTATGCCCATGCCATTGTGTGACATTTGCACATGCAAAATCCTGTGCTGCATACTCGCATCAACAAAAGAGTTAATGGCACACGAGAAGCATTGATGTAACTATGTCCATGCTATTGCATGACAATAGCACATTGAATTACATTGACTTGGCTAAGCATCCACATCAGTCACCTACAGCCAATCATATGACACACTGCAGCTTCACACCTAAACCTCTTTGTTAGCTGCGCCCAGAGATAATTCAATTGCAGGCTCAGATGTATTGAAGCCGCTACACCCATGCTGTATCACGACATCTGCGTGTACAATACCACTCAATCAGTGGGCACAACAGTCTGTAGCTGCAAATAATCACAACACCCACACAAATGAAGTTTACATTCATCACTGCTTTCTGTACTTGCCAGTGAAGGGGTTTCTGAGTAATTGCAAGCACTTTTGGCACTTTAACCCTTGAATTATTCATGCATTTTACCCAGTTTTCCAATGATCCTATTTTCCTTTGTCTTGTGATTTGTTCAGTTTGTCTATTTTTTGTTTTACTTCGTTTTGTCTTTAAAAAAAAAGTTTTCATTTTTTGAGCCATTATTGGGCCTCAATACAAGTATGGTGGTAAGGCAACAATGGTGCTGGTATCACTACTGGCACCATTGCTACCGTACTGCCATACTAGGAGTTCTGCTCGCGGGTGCCCCTGCAGCCACCAGGTCTGAAATGGTGGCTGTAACGGCACCCGCGAGCAGAACATGATGGTAGCACCGGTAGCGTTATTAACGGCACCGGTGCTACCACCCTCCCCATTCCCATTGAGCCCTATTGGGCTCAAATGGGAATGGGGATGTACCGGGGCCGGCCTACCAACAGAATAGCCTGTTAATTGCCCATTCGCGGGTACCGGACCCGGATGCGAGTTTGGAGGTAGCCTTGCCGGTAAAACCGGCAAGGCTAACTCCAACCACGTAATGAGGCCCATGTCTTTTTTGTGTAGCAGCAATGATGATGACGTCATCATTTGGGCTCCAAATCCATTGCCACTGTGGAAGAAGGCAACTGGAATGAAAACCACTGCAGACAGTTGGTGCTTCTTTCAAGTAAAAAAACACTGTTCCCGAAAAGAGGCAGAGGAGGTACGTTAAAAAATCTGCAACAAAACTCTACACTATGGGCCTTCCAATGTTCCTTCTCAACGTCTAGAGCGAGTCCACTGGGATGATGTTGATGATGACTATCGAAAAGAGCACGAACATCATAAAAGAAAAATGCATAGGCCCCATTCCTTTCATCGACGGACATCAGCACCACCTGCAGCAGCTTTATCCACCAGTGCAACAACATCATCAACTGGAAATGAAGCCTCAACTTCACAGTGGTGTGAACTGTGTGGGATGTATTTACCCATGCATCCGAGCCCTACCTCAAAACTGTGCAGTACTGACATGAAAACATCATGATGGCCAGAGCTTCCCAGAAAATGCACAGGGAAATGCAGGAAGAATAGGCTGCCACCCATTTTTGCCGATGTTATGGGCACAGAAGGACACTGCCTAAAACCACCATTGGACTACCCGCACAGTAGTCTGAAACCATTGGGAATGGCAATGCTGATTGCCAAATGCAACCTAGAATTGTGGGGAATTCATTCTTCAATCCCAAAAATGGGTGCAGTACCAGTACTCACCACTATCCAAAAGCCGGCGTTTTAAAACCACCCTGTGTTCCTCTGAAGGCAAGCCAAAGTGTCTATTTTAAACATTGCAACATGTGCAAAATATTCACTGAACACCAGCAGACATTTGGCAGAATGAGGTTTTGTGTGCTTACAAAATCTGGGAAATGAAGAGCCCAAAACAATGCTTATAACAAAACTGCTATGGAGTCAGCAGTTTAAGTTGCACTGGATTTAAAGACACTAAAATCGAAAATGTTTAGATTAAATGAGTGACCTATGTTTGGTGTCACATGCCTTTGCAATTGTTTAAATGTTATAGTTTAAACTTAGAATCAGCATTCTAGCTGCATGTGTAAAATTGCAAGTTAATTTAAAAAGCAACAAAAAAAACATGACAGTTAGCTGAAAGTCTGGCTTAAGGAACTGAATTCTGCCTGGCAACTACCCCCATCAGGAGTGAAACTTGAGTCACAGCTGTGTTCCAGGCCTAGCTGCCCTTTTGCTGCTCACACTAAGGATATGCCATCTATCTGATAATTGAATTACCTGTGCTCTGCAGGAAAGTGAACAAAGCCCTGTCCTGGCTCAGGCAAAGGTTTTATTGGCAGGAGTCGTAAATGGTCGTAAAAAGTGGCTTCCTCCTGAGGAAAGGGGAGGAGCACTGCCTGTGAGAGCAAGCTGGCTTGGCAGAACTGGATAAACCAGTATTTCTACCTTGTGCTGAGAGGAAACCACACCCCTTTGGAGCCAGAACATAACTTTAAAAAGATGGATAACTCATAGAGCGGACATGTGAAAATTTTATAAATGATACCATAATTCTTGTGATTTTTCTGCCCACAGTTTAAGAGGTTTTTAGAACCGGTGGTATGTTCAGGGGGGTGTCAGCGGAAAAGTGGATATAACTCTAAATGTACGCATGTTAAAAATCTGAAACTTCATCAGTTAATGTCCATACTCCCTGCACACATGTATGTAAAGTTGGGTCAATGTCAGAAAGTGAAAAATCAGTTAAAAAGTCAATTATGTGCCATTTCTGAATGCAAGCTCTTAGAAACAGCAGATTTGGACAGAGACATGGCTAAATTCAGCCACACCATGTATATGTAATTTCAAGCAACTGTGTAACTGTGAAATATGTCTTTTATTATCAAATATAGAATGTGTGCAATCTGACAGAGGAGTGTCCTATCTGCAAGCCATAAAATGACATCCCTCTGACCCACAGTTCATTCCCCAATCAAATGATAAATGGAAGTTTGACCAATTAGAAGCTGAGAGAGAGGTAGGGTCAGTGATGCTAGAACACACCCACATTCTAAACACATAAAAGCAGACAGACAGGACAGATAGGGACCTTCAATTCCATCTGCCGCTGGAAGCTCTGCCGGAAAAATCCATACTTACCTCCATCAAACCTCCAGAAAGCCAAACTAGAGACTTCAATCTATCCAGAACTAAGAGACCAGACCAGAGAGAAAGCAGTGCTGTACCCAGAGAGACCCAGACCAGCAGAGAGAGCTGACCCAGATCACTGTGAAGTGCAGAGGCCAGACCAGACCAGACCAGAGTCCAGTTTAAAACCCTGACCAGATCCGTGACGAGGCCCAATTAATTCAAGAATATAGTGTGAGTACCCAGCAGAACTGTGTAGAACCAATCTCTTAGTTTAAATTCATCTAATTCAATCTATTTAACCTAAGTAGAACTGCCTGATAGATCCAAATATGTCACCTGTCATTTGTAAAGCTGTCACTTGTCATTTTCTAGTTGCAAGCTGCACTTGTCTTTTTGAACTTTAAAATTTCAAATCTGAAAAACAACCTTTATTTAATCGCTCATATCTCCGCGACCGTTTGTGCTAGAGACTTGCAGTAACTTTTATCTGACAGCTTAGAATCGTGGCTTTCCTATGAACCTAGAACCGCATTCCTACCCCTTATAGTTTTACCGCAATCGCGGAACACGCATTCGTGAATTTTACCGCGATTTGCAAATTTCTTCACATGTAAAAACTGCTGCTGCTTGCCTTCCATTTGCCAGAAATTCGTTTAACCTGCTAATTATCCCTGCATAATTGCTAGTGTGAGCCTGGACTAATATTAACTAGATACCACTCACCCTGAACCTCTGAAAGGGAATTAAAAGCATTTCTAGCATATTTCTCATCCATTGCTAGCACATATCAAAGCAATTTGCCTGTGTTTTCAAAACTCCTATCTGTTTTCTGTAGTGTAAGCTTGCTGGGGTGAACTGATTTACATTGATTGCATTTCTGAGAACTGTGTGTTTTCCTTCCATTTCCTTGCCTTGCATCAAGGGGGGGAGGGGATTGCCAGAGAAAAGTGATTACATTGTTTGGTTGAAATCATATTGAGTATTTTCTGTACTGCATTCATTGAATATTGCATCCACCTGAGCTTACATAAAGCATCCTCTACCACATTATACTTTTGTTCCTATTTACCAGTGTGCTACCTTATCCATTTCATGTCAACTCATTAGTGATTATAAGAAGTGTGCTAGTGCCAGATTCTCCGTTGTTGATCTTTATCATATCAGATTAAGTGTGCTATTCAATTATTAATTTATTATAAAGTGTGATATATATATATATTTTAAATTATCAAATAAACCTTTTAAACTTGCAAAACAGAACTACTTCTTGGCTCAGTGGGGTCAGGGGGATTCCAAGAGAGGGGTGTTATATAGGGGTAGTCATCCAGAACGCATGAACTGGACATAAAGATATATCAATAAGGGTTTTCATTCAGTATTATAGACAAGGCGTTGACTTAGCTGTAGTGTTGAATTGAATCCCCTTACAAATTGGGGGCTCGAGCCGGACGTTTGGGTTAGAATACCACTTGTGCAGCTTAATACAGTGTGCTAACTGACGGGATACATACATCCGGTCGGATCACCACGCTGCATTACGCTGTGAAGCATTCCTCAAAAGGGACACTCCAAGAAAAGTTCTGTTCTGCAAAAATAAAATACTAACTTCTGTAAGTCAGGACAGAGACCAATCTCTAGAATGACGACCTTAGTAGACATGAAAATAGCCAGAGAGCACCTCTTGCATAAGCTATTTGTGAGAGGTGAATGGACCGAACAGGGCCAGGATGCGTGGTTGCAGGCCATCACACAACAGGTCACTGAAACAGGGTCAGATATATATAGAGATCAGGGTCCCTTACATGTGGCCCTGAGTGAGCTATATATGGCTCCTAAAGCCAAAGAGGAACACAATAAGATTGCCAGGATAGCAGCATACCTGTACCTATACATGGGAGACATGCAGGATAGATGTGCTGAAAGCCAAAATCTGGCAAATAGGCAACAGATGGCATTACAGAAGGCCCAATCTGATCTGGACTCTTCTGAGCAGAGGCTGCAGAGGAGCCAGGAGTCAGAAGATGATAGTAGGCAGCACATCATTAAAATAAAGAAGGATATGGATGTGCTGCAACAGGAAAAGGTAGAACAGGATACTAGATTTCTGGCCCTGCAGAAGGAGCACCAAGACAGTTTGGACTCCTTACTGCAGAGCCAGAAAAAGCTGGAGCAACAATTAGACTTTAACAGGGCATGCACGGAGCAGGTAGCCACCCTGCAAAGTCATCTAGATAGAGTGAAGGTAGAGAGCAACAAGCTGATCTTGAAAGACCTGGATACCCAGGCAGAGTTTGATGAAGAACGCCAGAAAGCTGGTGCCTTTCAAAGGCAGAGGGACGACCTGGCGGCACAAATGCAGGCTCTTAGTCAGGAAAGAGACGCCTTAGGCCAGGAAGTCTGCCATTTAAAAAGAAAAATGGAAGAAAATCACCTGGCCCACCAGGGACTGGGTGATCTCCAAAAAGAACACCAGAACTTGTTGGAGCACACCAGGAGGGTGGAGGATGCTCTAGCAAGAAAGGAGCAGGCCAATATGGACACAGCCCAGGAGGTAACCCTCCTGCAGCAAAGACTGGCCCAGTTCTCCAGGACCAACCAGGAAGCACAGAGGGAAAATGAGGCCCTCTGTCAACACAATGATAGGCTCCAACAACAGGTAGTGATGCAGGAGAGACTGATAGAGTCTAGTAAGGCCTTAACTGAGGAACTGAAGGCACAAATGCAGGCTCTTGCATTGCAACAGGGAGCAGGGGCGGATAGAGATGAGGTTCGCTGGGAAATGGAAACTCCGGAGCATAACCTCAGGAGCCCTAGTACCAGAGGCCCTCATACCTCTCAGTCCCTGGACTCTGCCACCCCCATGTCCCCTGGCGCACATGAGCACAGGGCCACAGGGATGGCAGATTACTATCCAGCTAAGAGTATGGGGCTCATAGGCCAGTACCACTCAGGAATGGAGGGGTGGGCATCCGGGTATGGGCACCCAAGTACAGTACAGTTCAATGGGGAACCCCGGGAGAGTAGGCCCATTAAGGGCATCCTGAAAACCTCTGCCCAGTTAGGTCAGTGGAGGGGGTACCCATCAAATCCTGGCAGCAAGGAGGAATCTGAAGACTCCTCTGAACTGCGCAGGACACAGGAGACCAGGTCCCCACATTCTGCCAGCCATTCCCAGGCTCGCAGAATCCGGGAAAACCTGGAAGAACAGACGGGAACCTCTGGGAGCAGTGCCTCTGAGTCCGAGGACGAATGGACAAGGGTTACCCGAACCAAAAAGGCCAATAAGGCAAAAAGGGCCTTGCTTAAGGACCCCTTAAAGCAGATTAAGGCGATCAGGAGCGTCATCACGCCTTACCATAAGAATGCTAAGTATTCTGTTTGGGAGCACTTAGAGCTGTTTGAACAAATGATGGAGACTTTCCATTTGAAGGACAGCCAAAGCTGTATTCAATATGTAAAGTGGACCTTCTCCCCGGAATACTCCAGTTTCTTTGCGGGGCTGGAGGACCAAAATCATTTAAGATGGTCCACCTATAAGGCGGCCATCTTGAAACATTTTTCTGTTCACAGAAATCCTCAAGAGGCTCGCAAGGCAGCCTACAATTTGCAATGTGGGGAGAATCAGGCCCCACAAGAATTTGTGCAGGAGTTAAAGCGTGCTTTTGCACAGACCACAAGAAGGGTGCGCACGGATAGCAGGGAATTTATTAATACGTTTTTCCATGCCTTGCCCAAATATATCATGACCCAGCTCGTGAGGGATTTTCACGAGAAAAGATCTTTAGACTGGGTCATTGAACAGGCTACCCGGATCTATGAGGTGCAGAAACCGGTAGATAGCAAAAGTAATGCCCAGAAAAACCCCAAAGCCAACAGCACCCCTGCTGCTGCCAAGGTGGCAGAGGTAAAATTTACCCCCGTTTTGGATTTGGAGATGGGGGGGCCTAAAAACCTACCTGCACCTAATAATGCTAGGCCCAGAAGGTCCTCGGGTCAGTCACAGACAGGGAGCCAAGGAGGCAGCCCCACAAATGGGGTCCCTCGCTCTCCTGATTATGTAAGTCCCCGTTACAAGGGAAATCGACCCATCCTGGGTTATGTGTGGACTCCTCCAGCCCAAGGGGGGGGATCCAGCCAAGCACCTAACCCAGGGAACTTCCCTCCAAACTTCCCACAGGAGGGCAGAAATTTACCAAACCCTGGGCAGAACTTTTTCCCCAGATATCCACCCGACTTTCAGCCCCAAAACCATCCATCCTTCTTTCCCCAATTCCCTGAGCCCAGACCACTGAATCCGGGAGAGGGGAGGCCAAGGGTGGAGGGGTACCCAAATCTTCCCAACCCGGGGTATTACCAGAGGAGGGACAGCTACCCTTCCCGGGATCAGCCCAGGGGAGAAAACAGGGCCCCGTATCAGCCTGAGCGGGTTTCCCAGTTAGAGCGCCAGGTTCAAAACATGGCGCGGGATCTGGGTCACATACTGAGGGCTCAGCAGAACCCTCAGATGGGCGTGCCGGCGCAGAACGCACCCAACTCTGGACCTGGTGCTCCAGAACAATGACGGGGGCAGCACCCCGATAACTCACCGGTTCCCAGGGAGGAGGCACAAAGGGAAGGGGGGTGTAAAGCCTTGGAGGAAGCTTCCTTCCTCACTTGTAAACAGCCCCTGGAAACCCAGGAACCGGAAACAAAATCTCTGGCCCCTGAAAGTCTGCCTCTTAAGGAGCAGAGGGGGGGTAGGAGAAACAAAAGACCCAAACAGACTCAGTTTGAGGAGGAGGTACAGATCTTCCAATTTGAGGGAGAGGGATCCTCAGAGGATCCTGGGAAAAGGATCTTCTCCTTCAGAGAGGGGGGAACTCCCCCCAAAGAAAAATGGGTCCCTAGGGATGCAAATCCAGACTGGGGAGATGTGGGGACTGAGCTACCGCCGCCCACCATCTCATCCCAGAACCAACAGCAAGAAAATCCCCTGGTTCAAACCCATCCTGGGGACTGCCTCCAAAAAGGGGGGGGCAGCCCAGAACCGGAACCAGGGGAACCCACAATGGCTCTGATCTCCAGATGCCAACTTTTTCTTTCAGATTCCCAAGGCTCTCCACAGAATTCTGCCCAAAATTCTTCTCTCGCGATGTCCAAAACCAGAAAATTAGCCCACCAGTTGTCCAAAAATGTACATTATCTGTGCCCCCTTGAGGAGAAGGAGGGAAGATATTATGCCCCGGTACAAGTACAGGGGCAGGGTACAATCTCGGCACTGGTGGACACGGGATCTCAAGCTACCCTTCTGTCCAGAAGGGCCTTTGACGAACTGAATGCAGGAAGGGGAGAGAATTACCAAATTCCTCTCACCTCTCTTCCTGGACAACGACAGAACTTTGACGGGAAGGACATTCCCGTCGAGGGGACGGCAGATTTGGACATTAAAATTGGGCGACATAAGTTGAAACACCCGGTCATAGTTGTGACCCCAGAGGGCACCCCTTGTTTACTAGGGAATGACCTCCTGAGAAGGTTGTCACCCCTAATAGATTGCGTAAACAAGGTCCTCTGGACCCAGACTAGCCGACCAATAAAATTAAAACAGAGTGTCAACCATGTTAGTTTAAACGGCACCTGCCACATGGTTGAACAAAAATCTGACCAAGTAGAATTTCACTTCCAGAATAACCAAATTCCAGACGTGACAGTCATAGCAGTAGGACAACAGACTGGTGATGGGGGGTCCTCTCTATTTCTGAAAATCAACCTTCCTTCCAGTCTAAAGTGGTATTCCACGCTGGAAGGAAACACTTTGAAATTCTATACCAATCCACAATCTGAAACTCCCACTCCTATAGTCCAGAAAGATGTGAAATCAGCTCAAAGCCTGGCTGATATTCAGCAAATTGGAGAGCAGTTGTTCATCCCTGTTCAGTTAAATGATGGGAATGACTCTGTTCTCGCTCGAGTGTGTGTGAACAACGGTAAGAGCTTCATCAGCGAAGCCATGTTTCGCCAACTTCCAAAAGATCCAGCCATTCCCACCTTCAAACTGATAGACAAATGGGAAATGGACCTGGAAGCACCTAATTCCAAACATCTCCTGCCAAGCAGGTGTATGCTCAAAATCTCCATTGGCAACAAGAGCATTGTCCATAATTGTTGGGTCGTGCGAGACGTCCCTGCCGCCTTTTACTTAGGCAGTGACATTCTCAATCGCTTTGCCATTAGTTTGGACCTAATAAACTTCAAAGCTTGGTCCCGATTAGCGGATAATCCCATGGGCTTTGATGATCCAGAAAAAGCATTTAGGTCAGCTCAATTGCTACCTTATGCAGTTGAAATTCAGGTTAAAGAGGAAGTCACCATCCCAGAAAGGACCCACCAATTCTCCCTGGAAGTGAAAGTTAAAAGGGGACAAGAGTTGAAAAACCCTGATGCTTACATACATCTAAATGCTTCTTTCCAACAGCAAGGGTTGGGGGTAAACCCAACTCCATTAGTCAACATAGAACATGACACCATTCTAATAGAGGTGGATAACAGCGACTTAAAGAGTATTACTCTAGCCGCAGGCACCATTATTGGAATGGCGGTCGATGACCGACATTTTTCCACCGACTTAGTAAATGAACTGTTAGGACCAATCCCCAAGGACTGTTTTGACAGTGACAGTGATGACAATACAACACCAGACAGGATCTTTACCCGGCATGGGGGGAACTTCCTGGTGTAAACTTCCTGCCCCTATGGTAAGGAAGATGTGACTTGTGACTTCAGGAGGGATGAGGTGATTTTCCAGGTCCATGAGGGCTGCCTTTCCCACCTGAAGCCTCCAGTCCAAATCAGCACTCTGACCAGGGACTTCTCCACCCAGCTGGAGGAGGCCGCGGAAATAGCCAAACCAAAAGTCTTTCCAGGCTTCAGGCAGATGGTGGAAGAGAGAGTCAACCTAGCTGATGCCTGTGTGACTCTGGAACAAAAGCAAAAGTTGAAACAAGTTTTCTTGGATTTCCAAGATCTCTTTGCGGTAGACTCATATGACTGTGGTCGCACTGACATCCACACAACAACAATCCCCACGGACCCTGGCATGACTCCTGTGTTTGTGAAGCAATATCGCTTGCCTCTCGCATCAATGGAGTCCCTTACTGAAATAATTAAGAACCTTGAGTCCCGGGGAATAATCCGTCCAGTCCACAGCACCTTCAATAATCCGGTGCTGGGAATATTGAAGCCAAACGGCCAGTGGAGACTCTGTGCCGACCTCAGGGAGCTCAACAAACGGGTCCATACTTCCCGATGGCCTCTGCCCTACATTGACCAAGGGCTGGCCCAGATCCAGGGGTCACAGGTATTCACTGCAATAGACCTGACCAATGGATACTGGACTGTGCCTGTCAGTAGGGAGGACCAATACAAGCTGGCTTTTACCTTTGGGGGCCAGCAGTACACCTGGACCCGGACTCCCTTCGGATACCTCAACTCCGGCAATGAATTCAACATTTTTCTACACAAGGCCATGCCCGACTTGGGTGCAAGGGGTAACCTGGCTTATGTAGATGATGTCCTCATCAAAAGCTCAACTGTTGAGGAACACATAGCGGAGATCCGTTATGTTCTGACACAGTTGAGGGCCGCCGGAGCAAAACTTTCCTTTCAGAAAGCACAGTGGTGTAGAACCCGTGTTAATTTCTTGGGGCATGAGATTACTCCTCAGGGTCTCTGTCCCCAGGAAAAGAAAGTGGAAGCACTTCAGAAACTGAAAGACCCCACAACTCTGCGAGAACTAAGGAGCCTCCTTGGACTGACTAATTACAGCAGAAAGTTCATTGAGGGCTACGCAGAGATCACCAGACCCCTGATTCATCTCCTGAAGGGGGGGGTCAAGTGGGAATGGGGTCCAGAACAAGCCGAGGCGGTAAAACAACTCAAAAGAAGCCTCTCACAAGCGCCTTGCCTAGCTTACCCTGTCAGAAACAAGGAGTTCTTCCTGGAGACGGGGTTCTCTGATACGTGCTTGACGGCAGTATTATACCAAAAGCATGACAAGGTCAATAAAGTAATCTCCTATGCGAGCAAAACTTTATCCTCTGTGGAGGAAAAATTCAACGATTGTGAGAAGGCACTCCTGGCAACGGTGTGGGCATTGAAGAATTACCGCCCGTTTATCCAGGGGGAACACATCATAGTGGAGACTCCACACCAGCCTCTGCAATATCTCCAAAGTGACAGAATCCGGCCCGGAAATGTGAGTAATTCCCGAATTACTTCCTGGATTCTGTCAATGCAAGGCTTTCCTGTGGAGGTCAGATATGGCCAAAACAAGAAGAGTCCCCTCGCGCAAGGTCTGGCTGACTTGCATGATTGTGCCAGAGAAAACTGTCTCGAGGACGAAAGTCTGAAAATCAAGGACAACATGGAGGCATACCTTAATTCCCCACACAAAGTCTTTGAAGAAGACAAGTGTGAGGGAATGCCCACTGTGTATGTGGATGGATGCTCTTACCATGTTGACAACAACGGGGAGAAAGAACTGGTGGCCGGCGTAGGGAATGCATGGGTTAATGAGTCCCCAGAACCCTCCGCTGGATACAAAATTGGTCCCCGAAGTAGTCAGGTGGCAGAATTGATGGCTGTGCATCAGGCCATCCTCACTGCTGTCCAGCATCAACTCCACGAACTGGTCATAATCACAGATTCGGATTATGTACGGAACGGGTTCGTGGAGCACCTGGTTAATTGGAAAACCAGAGGCATGTTATGTGCTAACAACAAACCCTTGAAACATGGGAAGTTGATCCAAAACATTGATGATCTGGTCACATCGAATGGGATGACCATCTACTGGAAAAAGATCAAGGGTCATTCCAAAGTAGAGGGACCAGACAAAACTGGAAATGACTTAGCTGATCAGCTGGCCAAAACCGGGGCCATCCAAGGGGATCTAATTGAGATTGAGTCCCTGTTGGGGGAAATCCAGGTCACTGCCATCACTAGGTCCCAGACAAATGCTCACAACGACCTTTCAATTGTACAATGGAGTAAGGAGACCCCTGATGCTGATTTGATTACCGCTCAGAAGGGGGATCCAATTATTGGTAAATTTTACCAGCACCTTGAGGACCCTGAGAACTTTCCCCTGACGGATACCGATTACATTGGGAAAGAGGACCTAAGAGTGTTGATGAAATGTCCAAAAATGTTCCGAATCCAAGACGGTTTGCTGGTAAGGAAATCCAAAGCTGGCCACGATCAGTGGGTGGTTCCTACCTCATTCCGAAGCCTGATGTTAAGTCACGCCCATGATGCGGCCACTGCCGGTCATAGGGGGTTTCACACAACATTGGAAATCTTAAGAGAGGTTGCATACTGGCCACACATGGGGCAGGACCTCGACCAATACTTGAAGGGGTGTCTTGTGTGTGCACAATTTCAGCCATCATCCCTCACGCACCGTGCGCCTCTCCAAAAGAGGGGGATGACACTGCCATGGTCAGATTTACAAATCGACTTTGTAGGCCCTGTGATTCGCTCGGCTAGGGGGAATAAGTACATGTTGACCGTGACATGCTTGTTTACCAAGTGGGTGGAATGTCTCCCAGCCCCAAATTGCAAGGCAGAAACTGCAGCTGCCTTGATGAATAACCACATCTTTTCCCGTTTTGGTCTACCTCAAAGGATTGAGTCAGACAGAGGTAGCCACTTCACCAGTGAAGTAATGACAAAGATGTGGGAGATACTGGGGGTCAAGAGAAAGCTGCATATTGCTTATAGACCAGCTTCTTCTGGGGCAGTAGAGAGATATAACCGGACAATTGTGAGCATATTAAAGAAGTTTGTGGCAGATTCTGGGCCAAGTTGGGATATCCGATTACCTCTGGTCCTAATGGCCATCAGATCTACCCCTTCATCTGCAACCAAAATGTCACCATTTGAGTTGATGACTGGGCGCAAGATGGTGCTTCCGCAGCATTTGCTCTACAGGACCCAAGAGCAGACACTGATAAATGCCTCCACTACTCATGAGTATGTGGAGAATTTAAGGAAACACCTTCAACATGCTTTTGCTTATGCTCAGCGGAATCTAGAAAGATCAGCTGATAGCATGAAGACCCACTATGACCTGAAAACTTCCAGGAAGGAATATCAGGTGGGAGACCGGGTCTATCTATACAACTTCCAAAGGAACCAGGCCAAGCAGCGCAAATTTTTGCCTACATGGAAGGGACCCTTTGAGATCATCGACAAGATCTCCCCTGTGGCCTACAAAATCCACATCCCCAAAGGTCCTTTGGCAGCGGGGGAAGACAAGTGGGTCCACATAAACTAGTTGAAATGTTGCCATCCCAGGCACACTCTGCAACAACTGGAGGAATCCTCTGGAATCCTAGCGGGTACTGTCTCAGACTAATTCTGTTCCAATCATAAAACATACCACATCTAGTCTCTAAAATATTGTGATTTGCATGAAACTGTCTCTTAGTTATACTGTTTTTTTTTTTCAAAATAAGAATGTAATGTTTCGTGATGATGAAATGCATATGCTGCCCCACTATCTCAACGGTGGTGGAAAAACGTATATGAATAGGTATTGCCGCTCTTCCTTTGTCGTCCTAGGAGAAAGAAAACCTTGAGACGGGCCAAGGAGGACGATCCGGAGACCGGGAGCTGAGACGCAACGGGCTCGGGGTACCGCCCAATATTCTCATCAGGACCGGCGAGGAGAACCGATCGATCCGACCGGATGGAGGGAAAGATGCTGAACTGTGCCATCTATTGGAAGAAGATGAGGAAACATCCCAGATCTTGCGAGTCCCATCAGTGAAACCGAATGGCCATCGCAAGAGGGGGGCTTGTGGGATGTATTTACCCATGCATCCGAGCCCTACCTCAAAACTGTGCAGTACTGACATGAAAACATCATGATGGCCAGGGCTTCCCAGAAAATGCACAGGGAAATGCAGGAAGAATAGGCTGCCACCCATTTTTGCCGATGTTATGGGCACAGAAGGACACTGCCTAAAACCACCATTGGACTACCCGCACAGTAGTCTGAAACCATTGGGAATGGCAATGCTGATTGCCAAATGCAACCTAGAATTGTGGGGAATTCATTCTTCAATCCCAAAAATGGGTGCAGTACCAGTACTCACCACTATCCAAAAGCCGGCGTTTTAAAACCACCCTGTGTTCCTCTGAAGGCAAGCCAAAGTGTCTATTTTAAACATTGCAACATGTGCAAAATATTCACTGAACACCAGCAGACATTTGGCAGAATGAGGTTTTGTGTGCTTACAAAATCTGGGAAATGAAGAGCCCAAAACAATGCTTATAACAAAACTGCTATGGAGTCAGCAGTTTAAGTTGCACTGGATTTAAAGACACTAAAATCGAAAATGTTTAGATTAAATGAGTGACCTATGTTTGGTGTCACATGCCTTTGCAATTGTTTAAATGTTATAGTTTAAACTTAGAATCAGCATTCTAGCTGCATGTGTAAAATTGCAAGTTAATTTAAAAAGCAACAAAAAAAACATGACAGTTAGCTGAAAGTCTGGCTTAAGGAACTGAATTCTGCCTGGCAACTACCCCCATCAGGAGTGAAACTTGAGTCACAGCTGTGTTCCAGGCCTAGCTGCCCTTTTGCTGCTCACACTAAGGATATGCCATCTATCTGATAATTGAATTACCTGTGCTCTGCAGGAAAGTGAACAAAGCCCTGTCCTGGCTCAGGCAAAGGTTTTATTGGCAGGAGTCGTAAATGGTCGTAAAAAGTGGCTTCCTCCTGAGGAAAGGGGAGGAGCACTGCCTGTGAGAGCAAGCTGGCTTGGCAGAACTGGATAAACCAGTATTTCTACCTTGTGCTGAGAGGAAACCACACCCCATTTGGAGCCAGAACATAACTTTAAAAAGATGGATAACTCATAGAGCGGACATGTGAAAATTTTATAAATGATACCATAATTCTTGTGATTTTTCTGCCCACAGTTTAAGAGGTTTTTAGAACCGGTGGTATGTTCAGGGGGGTGTCAGCGGAAAAGTGGATATAACTCTAAATGTATGCATGTTAAAAATCTGAAACTTCATCAGTTAATGTCCATACTCCCTGCACACATGTATGTAAAGTTGGGTCAATGTCAGAAAGTGAAAAATCAGTTAAAAAGTCAATTATGTGCCATTTCTGAATGCAAGCTCTTAGAAGCAGCAGATTTGGACAGAGACATGGCTAAATTCAGCCACACCATGTATATGTAATTTCAAGCAACTGTGTAACTGTGAAATATGTCTTTTATTATCAAATATAGAATGTGTGCAATATGACATCCCTCTGACTCACAGTTCATTCCCCAATCAAATGATAAATGGAAGTTTGACCAATTAGAAGCTGAGAGAGAGGTAGGGTCAGTGATGCTAGAACACACCCACATTCTAAACACATAAAAGCAGACAGACAGGACAGATAGGGACCTTCAATTCCATCTGCCGCTGGAAGCTCTGCCGGAAAAATCCATACTTACCTCCATCAAACCTCCAGAAAGCCAAACTAGAGACTTCAATCTATCCAGAACTAAGAGACCAGACCAGAGAGAAAGCAGTGCTGTACCCAGAGAGACCCAGACCAGCAGAGAGAGCTGACCCAGATCACTGTGAAGTGCAGAGGCCAGACCAGACCAGACCAGAGTCCAGTTTAAAACCCTGACCAGATCCGTGACGAGGCCCAATTAATTCAAGAATATAGTGTGAGTACCCAGCAGAACTGTGTAGAACCAATCTCTTAGTTTAAATTCATCTAATTCAATCTATTTAACCTAAGTAGAACTGCCTGATAGATCCAAATCTGTCACCTGTCATTTGTAAAGCTGTCACTTGTCATTTTCTAGTTGCAAGCTGCACTTGTCTTTTTGAACTTTAAAATTTCAAATCTGAAAAACAACCTTTATTTAATCGCTCATATCTCCGCGACCGTTTGTGCTAGAGACTTGCAGTAACTTTTATCTGAAAGCCTAGAATCGTGGCTTTCCTATGAACCTAGAACCACATTCCTACCCCTTATAGTTTTACCGCAATCGCGGAACACGCATTCGCGAATTTTACCGCGATTTGCAAATTTCTTCACATGTAAAAACTGCTGCTGCTTGCCTTCCATTTGCCAGAAATTCGTTTAACCTGCTAATTATCCCTGCATCATTGCTAGTGTGAGCCTGGACTAATATTAACTAGATACCACTCACCCTGAACCTCTGAAAGGGAATTAAAAGCATTTCTAGCATATTTCTCATCCATTGCTAGCACATAACAAAGCAATTTGCCTGTGTTTTCAAAACTCCTATCTGTTTTCTGTAGTGTAAGCTTGCTGGGGTGAACTGATTTACATTGATTGCATTTCTGAGAACTGTGTGTTTTCCTTCCATTTCCTTGCCTTGCATCAAGGGGGGGAGGGGATTGCCAGAGAAAAGTGATTACATTGTTTGGTTGAAATCATATTGAGTATTTTCTGTACTGCATTCATTGAATATTACATCCACCTGAGCTTACATAAAGCATCCTCTACCACATTATACTTTTGTTCCTATTTACCAGTGTGCTACCTTATCCATTTCATGTCAACTCATTAGTGATTATAAGAAGTGTGCTAGTGCCAGATTCTCCGTTGTTGATCTTTATATCAGATTAAGTGTGCTATTCAATTATTAATTTATTATAAAGTGTGATATATATATATTTTAAATTATCAAATAAACCTTTTAAACTTGCAAAACAGAACTACTTCTTGGCTCAGTGGGGTCAGGGGGATTCCAAGAGAGGGGTGTTATATAGGGGTAGTCATCCAGAACGCATGAACTGGACATAAAGATATATCAATAAGGGTTTTCATTCAGTATTATAGACAAGGCGTTGACTTAGCTGTAGTGTTGAATTGAATCCCCTTACAACTGCACATACTCTTGTTTTACCGACTCCCAATCTTTCCATGATGCCGAAAATGGGAAGTCAAGGGCGATGCCAAAATTGACCAATGGCAGAAGAAAATCGCTGAAAATCAGATTAACTCTCATGCTTAGTTTTGTTTTTTTAAGTCACACATTTTCTTCCCCCCTTTCTTTAGTTAAAAAAATACAAAAAAGTTTTGCTTTTTATTTTAATTCATCCTTATGTGTTTTCCTCCCCTATTCCAACCCTTCTTTACATCACCCAAATCAGCCCTTTTAAGGGCCATCTTTTAAGTTATAAATGTATATCAAATTGAAGACAAACTGCAAAAATACATAACAGTATTTATTATAATTTATTTTTTGCATTTTCAGTAATGAAAATCCCCAGTTGTTTATTTATAGCCGCAGTTATACTATTAACATGGAAAGCAGTTTAGCCTCGAATAAAAGCACCTCAGTTGCTGCTTGCCTTACCCGTGAAAGCAAATTCCCACATTTCAGTGGCTGATGCTGTAGCCGAGGATACAAATGAAAATATTACAAAAAAATCCAACTCTGTATCTGTACATATATGCTTTACACATATCATATCATATCATATTAATCAAATGACTTACCAAATACCTTGATACATGTTCTCTTTTTTCTTACATATTATCAACTGTGAAACAAAATAAAATGTAGTTAATAACAAAATAAAAAAAATGTTATTCTCATAATGTTACTGATTATAGTCTTAGTACGCAACCATTAACAGGTTGTATTCATTAATCATACTATAGAGTGAAAAAACAAACTTCTTGCTGGAGATAAATAAATCCTCTATTCAGTTATTTTAGTGGCCGTGTAGTTATGGTTAAGTTGCTGTTTCCATAGGGAGAGCACTTTTTGGGCGGCTTATAACTCCCCTTGGGCGAATCCACACCAAACTTTGCTAAAAAAGTGTTTGGGCCACTGTGAATTTACAAATTTTGGTGATGTTTGGTCCAGGGGGGGAAAAGTTATAGGGGGGTCCCAAAACGTCTTTTTTCCCCATAGACTGTATGGGGGAAATACTTTCCACATGTCTACAGCCCAAACGGCTGGACGGATTTTCACCAAATTTGTGGCAGAAGCAGGAGCTTGGTCCTGAAAGTGTGCTTTTGTAAATTTGGTGCCAATCCGTCCAGTAGTGTTCTTTAAAATGACCAAAAAGTACGTCTGAAAAAATGTGTGATATCTATGTCCACTCCGCGGACACACTTCCCTGTTCGCACCGCGGACAAGATACCGAATGGCTAATCTGTAGCGTCATGTTTCGGACATGTGGCATGTTCATTGATTGGATCTTGAACGGCGTGAAGTGCGTCAGATTCTGTTGCTGCGCACGCCATCTTTCATTCGTGTTTTGGTGTACGCAGACATCGCCGCTAACACATATAAAACAACACACCATTGCACTTGTTAACCGAGGCAGGCACCTGCACTGTTTGATGGAAACAGCGGTTCTGCAAGTGTATGGGAGTAGCAGTTCTCATGCATGCATTCAGATATGTTGTTGCAAAGTCAAAATGTATTTTCATTCTGAGTGAAGGTCACTTGATTTGCTTTTTTGGTTGCGAGCTCACTAGACCCACGCATCCGACCGAACCCATAAGGGTCATTTGTTTTTTTACCTTGAGCGAAAGGGAAAATTCAGTAAGAATGCAGGGAGTGCAAGTTTGAAAAAAATACCATTTGATAAAGTTATGTATTCAAAAAGTTTGTAAGACACATGTAATATCAGTTGAAGAAGATTCTTTATTGCAAGTACATCGCTGTCTGGGTTTAAAAAAGACAATGGAGACGGTAAATATCGTATAAGTTTACTTTTGATGACTCTACACTGGAACGAGTTTTAATTTTTTATTACCAGAACAATAATTTTGGTATTGTAACTGAGGTACTATCTTTCTGTGTAGTTGTTAATTATTTTTTTTAAACTTATGGAGAGTACAGATTCTCGCCATTTGTAGGCTATCATTAGGTTCACCCATGTTCAATGCTATTATTTCTTTAAAATGTAATGTATGACCACATCGATTTGTGTATCAGTTTCCACGTTCTTTTTGTCTTTTTTTGAAATTGTTTGGTAAAGGTTGGGTATTGATACATATTTTCTGTTACGTTTTCCGAACAGCTACATTCTGCCGTGCTGTGATTGCCATGGATTCCAGATGCCAAGTGATGGATTCTTTGCACGCCAGACGCACATACTCGTGACTGGCTGCCTAACCGTCACTGTATTGTGGGATGGCCGTCCCTGCCCCATTTGTCCAAACGCTGGAGTGGCCATTAGGAGTAAGATAACATCT
The DNA here is from genome assembly GCF_040938575.1 of Ambystoma mexicanum. Classification (NCBI taxonomy): domain Eukaryota; kingdom Metazoa; phylum Chordata; class Amphibia; order Caudata; family Ambystomatidae; genus Ambystoma; species Ambystoma mexicanum. The sequence goes on from NC_090924.1 coordinate 1,334,166,560, forward strand.
TTTATGGTGGTGTAGGCCAAAGTTCATGCCGATGTCTTGGAAATCACTGTGCAACTGAAGCAGTTGCTTTATCGAAAGCAAATACTTTGTGTATGCGAAAAGATCAACGTGTGCCTCACAATTAACATTTTCGATGACGACCGAACAAACAAAGTTACTATTTGATTGAAAATGGGAATAGTACGATGGTCTCGGACAGTTTATTGTGAAATTAAAGTACTTTACAAATTCTAAAATTGTTAATGTTTTCTTTTAAAAAACAGTTTATTATTTCAAATTGTAATGCGCTATGTTGCACGTCGCTGTGTGTTCATTTGCAGGTTCTGCGTCACGGCACGTAGGTGCTTATGGGTGCATTTGGCTACGCTGGAGAGGAACATCATCCGAAACAGTGTACAATATCATTAGGGTTGGTTATGTCACGAGATGTGGGAGTGTTTTTGTATTACGCAAGTGTCGTAATGTAGGAAAAAAAGATAGCGGTATACGTTTATTGACTGAGGGGTAGGCTGCAGCCATGGGCAGTGGGAAGAATGTCGGGGTCATGGTATAAGGTCATGATCCGCACAATATGGCTACTGGCCATGACCAGAAGGGAGAAAAGATAGGATTACAGTGGCCATGTCCACCTGGGACTGGCTTTGTGGTAAAGTTGTTCGACATTACGATACATTTAAAAGGGAGGAAAAAAGTGCTGGTGGTAATATGTTAACAGCGTTTCCTTTTTGCTTTTTGCAGGCTGCCATGGAAAGCGAAGAGGGGCCATGTATGGAACAACCGCCTTCCCCTTCTATGGTTGGAAAAGGATTTTGTTTTCTAATTGGGAACGCCACAGGCGTCCCGTGTTACAAGGACAAACCCTCTTTTTCAGTAGCACACGTTACTGCTTTGCAAATCTAGATTGTTAATGGCAAATGTTATTGCGTCTATGTCCTTTACTGGGAAATATAAAGTAGATGGAGTGTATGCAATTTTTAAAAAATATATTTTTAAACTGTGAAAGGTGGTTCTTAAAGGAACATTTACTTTGTTTACGGATGGCTTTTTTTTGGGAAGGACAGTTAAGAAGGAAAGTTGCGGACGGAAATGAGCAAAGAGGCACCAAACAGTAATATGGGGGGTAGGTGGACGGGGGAAAATGTTGTGCGTGTGTTATTTGTAAGATAGGGGCAGTGTTGCTCATGCTCCTTCATTACAGCAGTGGTGCTGTTTCTTGGGTAGGAGGGATGTCCTTAGCTCATGTCGTTTTCAGATAACTAGTACTTTTGCTAAAAGTATGTACTGTGTACTACATTGTTAATGGCTGACTACGAATAAGTGTTCGAGCTGTGCAAGGGAAATGTTGAAGGTGGAGGTTCCTACATCAGTAATAATTGCATTTCCACACTGTCCATGAGGCATACATCTTATTGATAAGTGTGTACGGATTCTCGGACACGTCAGTGTGCTGTGCGCCTGCATATGGTCATGTGGCATTCTCCACAAGGTGTGCAATGAAGTCAGATGTTACTTCACATTACAGTTACGTGCTACTACTACAAACCGATCAACTTTAGCAAAAAAACGTTGTTAAAGGGATGTTATGATTAAGTTATGCTACTAAAAAACTATGAAATTCAGTAAAAAAACTTTGTTAAAGGGACATTATGGTTAAGTTGCCCTACTAAAAACCTGTGAAATTCAGTAAAAAAAAATCAGTAAAAAAAAACTTTGTTAACGGGACGTTATGGTTCGAAGTAAAACCGAAAAACCCTTGAAATTCGCCAGTTATGGTAAGCTAAGCAACCATAACTCGCGCCACCACTGTGCACTGCTAACACTAACACCCAGGACATCAAAAATGACATCAGAAATGTCATTGATCTACACCATGCTGTTTAATTGTTTCAGGGTAAACAGTCATACCTGTCTACACTCCCTCACACTCAAAATAATGTATATGGAACCATTTATGTAACGTAGCCCCTACAAGGAACACTTGTGCATATTAAAATATACAATGTTTTACACAATATGACAGAAGTAGAAGATTGCAGAATGCTGTTCTAATTTATGTACTCTTCATAACCTCTACATGTATTTCGTACTGTTTTTAAAGTAAATCCTAGTAACAATCCATGTCCTACTTTATATAAAACAATTATTACCCAATTCTCCATTTTACACTTTTATTTTACATGTTTATATTAAAATAAAATATTGCACATATATTTAAAATCTTTGGTTCTAACAACATTAAGTAAGCATTCTTTAAACCCGTTGGCAATCTAGCTTGGTGTGTGACTACAGAGTGATTACAAACAAGCCAATCTACTTCTGTACGCACCGAGACTAAGTCCCTTTTCGGATGACAGTGAACATGAAAAACCTGTTCCAAATTGTCCGCTGTGATTCGAAAAGGGACTTTGAAATTAATCATTAGTACTGCTCCTCAACAAAACATATCAGCATATATATCCTCCCTCCAATAGCCAGCCCCACTATCATTAGAGTTCAATAGCCAAGTCCCCTGGGCAGCCACATAAAGCTACCCTACCAAACCTAATCAATGATACCGTAATCCCATACCATTATACATTTCTTAAATAATACCTTATATTTTACATTGAAAATGGTGATGATAAATGCTACATCAAAAATGCTGTTGTTATAAATGATTTTATTTAAAACCATTGATTTGGATATCTTTTGTACTTCTGAGTCTTGGTTTACCCCCACCTGTATGTCTTCCGTTCACCTGTTATTGCTGGATAATTATCAGATTAAATGGCTCAACAGTGAACACCATAAGTGAGGTGAAGTGCTATATACAAAAAAATGTCTTAATCTACAGAACTTTCAAACTATATACTTTGCCACTACATCCCAGATACTGTCCTGGACGTGTCAATTTACTTCCAACAATTCATGTAAGGTAATTCTATGCTATAGACCCCCAGGCTCTGCCAGCCTTTTTTTTAGACACTATGGCTGCCTATTTAGAGGCAGAAGCACTCTGCCACCCTAATTGAATTATCCTTGGGGATCTAAATATTTGGTGCAATAAGTATGATGACACTGATTTGCAAACACAATGGATATTCATGAAACACACAATCTCAGCCTTCTTTCTGACCTAGCGCCACATAAAAATGGACACTGCCTGGACTCCATATTTTCCAGAGGCTTAAATCTACCCCATGTTGGTAATTAATCAGTCAGCTCTTTAGACCATTATTTGGAACATTTCACTTTGGATACTAACTATACCCTAGTTAGAACCAAGCTAACTCCCACCCCAGAATGTCGTAACTGCAAAAAGGATCTCAATGGCATCTCAGACAATTAGCTTGTATATAATTTAATGGTAGTACAATCTGAATCTACCTGTATGATATTATACATAGATTTGATGCTACAATCACAGAATAACTGCAGCACTGCTGCCCCTCTGAAAAAGGCCACAACGGCAAATCAAAACAATAACCAATGGTAGAGTGGACAATTGAAAACTCTTAAGAGTCTATGCCGCAAAACAGAGAAAAAAATGGCTAAAGGCCAATCTCTATGTCTCCAAAGACAGATTAACCTTGCAAATAATAGACCAAAAGCCTTGTTTATGGCCACAGACAATGTCTCCAATACAACTTGTATTAACACCAGCATGCCTATATCTCAAAAGATGGTTAATGATTTTAACTTATTTTTCTCAAAGAAAATAGATCGATCAGATCCAATAAAGATGCCCAAGCTCTGACCCTTCCCCCTGAGGTAACGATCAGCCCTATGATTGACAACTCAAAAACTATGTAGAAGTTTATCTTCTCACCAGTTACTGAGGAAATTGATTGCGAACCTGAAACGTACCAATCATACCTATGACCCTATTCTGGCCTATCTGGCTGATCAACATGCATGTGTTCTCAGTAAATCCATCCAGCCCTTGGTGAATATGCCATTAATCTAAGGTAGTGTACCTGAAAAATTAGAAAAATCATATCGTACACCAGTACTAAAGAAACCTACATTAGACTATAAAGTATTGTCCAATTATCCTCCAATTGCAGGCCTCTTATGGCCAGCTAAAATTATGGGAAAAGTGGTGACCACACAGCTGCAAGAATTTCTGGAAATAATAATGTTCTTTATTCTTTTCAGTCAGGATTAATGCCAGGTCACGGCATTGAGACAGCCCGTGAGGTTGTCTGGGATTAATTGCTGGAGGCTGCAGAACAGGGCAACATTAGGATGCTTGTCGTGCTTGACCTGTCGGCAGCCTTCGACAGAGTGGATTTTGGAATATTTCAATCCACAATGCATTCAGTGGGTCATATATCAGTAGAGGACATTCAATGGTTCTCTTTGTTCTTGTCATACCGTCCTCAACAGGTTATGGCAGGTTCCTACCTCTATGAGGTGTTACCAGTGACATGTGGAGTACCACAGGGCTCCTCTCTGTCACCCTTGCTTTTTAATGTGTATATTTGCATGCTCCTTAACATCTTTGCTCAGTTCAATCGTCAATATCATTCATAGGTGGATGATAGGCAAATGTATGTTTGGCTAAAACAACCATTGGATGCATTAGAGCAAGTTCTAATGTGGGCAGAAAAAATCCAAGCCTGGATGCTGAAAAAAAACTCCAGCTGAATCTGTCTAAAACAGAGATTAATGTATTTTGCCCAAAAAATAAATTGTCTAATAAGCTATCCCTGATCCCTTGTCCACGTTTATTTGGAACTGCAACCAAATATAGACAGTCAGTGAGGAATTTGGGCTGCATCTGGCAGTACAGTCTGAGCTGCAACCCACAAGATAATAAAATGATAAAGTCCTAATTATTGTTATTATTAATTTAAACTTCTCAAACCACTCCTACAGTTTATCTCTGAGAATGACCGGCCTATCTGGTAAGAACTCTTAGAAACAGCAAACTTCATTATTGCAACACCTTGTTGTCAGGCATACCGAAATATCAACTTTGGCACCTACAGAAGGCTCAACATTCGGCAGTGCGTTTGATTTTTTCTCTACCATGGAAGACATCAATCTCCCACTTTTGTAGAAGTCTACATTGGCTGCCGGTGCAGCAACAGATATAGTTTAAAATATTGTGTATTGTTTTTAAATGCATCCATGATAATGCACCGTCCTATCTGACATCTAAAATTGCACAACTCTGTCCCACTCGCAGAAAGCGATCTTTGGGAAAAGGCTTATTGTTAATTACTCTCACCAGAACCAACATTAGAGGAGATATATGCTTTGCCTCTGCAGGGCCCCATGCCTGGAACTCTCTACCTGTACAATTATGACAGATCGACTCCTTAGTCATCTTTAGGAAACAATTAAAAACCTACTTGTTCAGATACATTTCTGGGTACTTAAAGCAAGTCAACAATATTCACCAATTATTCCATCTGTGCCTAGATGCAGTTCTCTGCTAGGCTCCTTTGTGGATATGTGAAATACAATTTCAAAAGTCAATCAAACATCAAATAAAATGTGCCAACTTAATTTATGTAATATTCACAGGTGAGTAAAACATTGAAGAGATTCGTTTTTCAGATGAACAAAGTATAGTGCAGTTGGAAATCTCGAAAAAAGGGAACTTGAATTCCTCAAGTAGTTTTTTTCTTACTTTAGAATCCTGTTTTATTTGAACCAAAAATAAATAATGTTTGTTGCGGTTTTGCCATCACACCTATTAGTAGCCACAAATGTTGACCCTCTCAATACTTGGATTCAACAAAATTGCATTCTTCTTATGGTGTTATTAACACACCCGGTTAATCAGGAGAAAGGAAGGTTCTGAGATAGAAAAGAAAAACAGAGAACAAAAGGAGACAAAGTTGTCAAAATCATGTGTCAATTAAGCAATTGCCAATATCAAGGCTGGTGGTAACTATAAAGGAAAAATATACAAAAAAAGGTTGACTCACCCTAATTTCATTTTGTTCCAAACACTATGTAGTAGTTTCAAATGTTATTTTAGTTCAATATAATTAGAATTTTTCAAACTGTTTCCTTTACTTTGGTCCAAAGAATGAGGCTAAATCCAATTAAAGTAAATGGTAGCAAATGGAGAGAAGGAAGATCAAATATACTCTACATATAACTTCAGTCTATAATTCCCAAACAGCTTCAAAATAGAAGAACTGTACACTGGAAACAACATGACAAAAACAACTGTCATGTATTCATTCACAGTCATAAAGGTGTTGAAAAATAAAATTGAACACATAATTGCTTTCATATACCAACTATTCATTCATCGCTGGTATGTTCTCAATTCATACGTAACTTGATAAGAGAACATAGTACCAAGATAACGCTGTTCCACTTAGTTGCTTCACCCACTCCAGATTTCACACCTTTGAAGCCTCTACTTAACAACTGTACACCAACTCCAGACACACAGCATTGAGCATACTGCTAGTCACATAACTGGGCCCTACCACCCCAGTGCTTGTTCCAGCACCCCTTTAATAGTCCTCCTTAGCCATTCTCATAGGAAAAACATGCCAAATGAACTACCTCACCTATTTCTAACTATTTCAGCATAATTAGACAATAGCCTGACCCACTATCCCGCATTTCATCTACAAACAAATTGCTACTATAGCTACTCAACAAACCATAGCAGCATGTATGTGCTTCTCCACTTCCCATCCCCACTTTCAGTAGAGTTTTAATGGACAAGTGCCCTGGTCAACCCTACAAAGCTATCCTAGCAAACTTCATGAATAATACCATTGCCCCATCGCACAATACATTTCTTCAGTAATACCTCACATCCTCTAACCATAACTTTAGACTAACATTCAGAAACAACTTTTAAAGAAAAGAAATGTTCACTTGAAAGAAAATGATATACATTTCCATCATTTCTTCATTCACATTTATAAGTTGATACAAACTCATTTCTAACACATCTTTGCTTTCATGTAGCAACCAACCATTCCTGCATCTCTACTGTGTCTTCAATTCATGAGAAAAGTAATACGAGAAAAGAACTGCAAAATGAAGTACTGCCAGTTAGTTGCTCATAATTTGCAAGCCTTTCTTTAAGAACTGTATGCCAACTCCAGACACACAGCATTCCGTCTACTGCAAGTCCACTAACTGTGCTCTGTCAAAACATTCATTCTCCTAACACCCATTCAATCACTCCTTCTTAGTAATCTGTATCAAATAGCTTGTAAAGTCAAGCAGCTCACCTATTTCAACCTACTTAACTATCATTCAGCCAACGGCCTGAACAGCTATCCTAAATTTCACCTACAACCTAATAACTACTGCCACTACTCAACAAAAGATATCAGTATGCATGTCCTCCCTTCACTGCACATCCTCACTCCAGTGGAGTTTCAATAGCCAAGTGCCCTGGGCAGCCCAAGAAAGCTATTTTAGCAAACCTCATCTATAATACTGTTTCCCCCTACCCAAAATGTACTCTTATTCATTTTACAATTCCCTGTGTCAGTGCATTGTGGAACAAAATATTACATTTCATACCATGAAACCCAAACAGATTCTTGTCCCGCCAAAACACACCATTTCCAAGGAAATTGTGATCTGCTAAACATAGTTGCTGGTTATTTTTTCTAAATTGCTACTAACAATTACAGGAGAGTGGAAATGCTATTGTATTAACAAATGCCCCATCTACACGTCTCCTCTAAGAGTTTGATTAATGTGGAATACTATTGAATAGCTCATATACCTTTCATAACCTGATAAAATTCCAAGACAGTATAACAGCACCACTATAATCTCATACAAAAACAGATTAATACCCTTCATTCACATTCATAAAGGTAATACAAACACATCTCTAACATATCCTGGATTTGATGTAGCAACCAACCATTCATTCATCTCTAATGTGTCCTCAATTCATGAAAAAGTTAATACGAGAAATGAACTGCAAACTTATGCACTGCCACTTAGTTGTTCCACCCAATTCCAGTTTTCACACCTTATAAGCTTGGATTTTCATTGCACACATTAAAAATCATTCTAGGCTCCCACAAACTGATGCAGGTCTACACTGTACACAAGTAAGCATTCTGGGAAGAGGAAGAAGACAATTCTTGTGAGGGATCTTGTAGGACTTGCAGCAAAAAGGAAGTGATGCCTGTTCCCGGTTTTGTTATCACAATCACATCTGTGGTCGCTATTCAAGTTCCATGAAGCTTTATTTACTGCGAAAGGTAGTCGGTTGAAACTTAAATGAGTAATTAATTTAAGGGAAAATTACTTGTAAACACATGATATGTGAACTCTGTATTAAGGTGCCATTACAGATAAGAAATGTGTTCACCTCTTGGACTGATCTTTTCATAATTGAAGATGGAGGAAGAGGTTAATAGAGACTTCCGTTTTTTTCTTTTTAATTTGAAATGTCACTCGAGATAATGGAATGGAAAGCCTGATCATGAAGGATTCTAAATAATGTGATCATATATACTCCCAACCAAAATCTTTGATAATTGTTCAAAGTTACACGTACAAATGCAATTTCTTTATTTTTACCAATTGAAAATTGACGAAAAATGCAAACCAATTGAGGTTTCGGTCACAAGAGCTTTTATAATAATATAACGATTAATTAGAATTTACTGGAGAAACCCCAAAAAACGTCGCAAAACATAATGTTCCACCCTTTCAAGCTTTAGTGATGGGTCCCCAAGCACCTGTAGCATGCGTATCGAGATGTAGCACGTGTTTTCCTTGGTATAATTTCATAGTACGGACAACCATGCCACCACCAAATGTGTTTGAGAGGTTTTGAATTCCCAAAATCGAAGGTTCCATAGAGCTCACCAGCTTGTCCAAAAGAGGTTGGCATGTGTTCCTGATGTGCAATCTTACACCTGCATAATCAAACTCATAAGTTTTAGTGAGTTTGCATGACCCATCCCAAAATGAGGGTGTGTTTTTAATGTATCTATTAAGAGCCATCACAAAGGACGCACCTGCATTAATCATCATTAATTTAGCATTGATAAATGACACATACCCATTAATTAACCTTTACAAGGCTTTGTCATGAGAACAACATCATCGTTGTATGCCCAGCAAGATTTCGTTCGAGAAATAAAGTATGACACATCTAACCAGGAGGCAAGTAGAACATTCTCTGCTCATCTAGATAGACGTTAATATTAATGCTGACAATACACATCCGTGTCGGACTCCCTGGTTGATTACACACACTCTACCACCTCACCATTGTTTACCATATATTGCTCAGCGATTGCCTATCAATTGACAAGAGTTGTCAATAAAAGTTCCATGTTCAATTTATCAAAGTCCATCAACAACTCTTGAATGCCAGATAGATGAGTCCTCTCTTGGCTCCATAGTACATGTCAATGGCAAGTGAAAGGGATAGGCACACCTCTGTGCTTTCCATTACCTTCCTGGAACATAATTATTTTAAACCAAATCCTATAGCCTATTTCATCAATATGTTGCAATAGTTAGGCAAAACATTGCTAAGCTAAATGGGTCAATAACACTTTGTTTTCTGCCATTCAGCGCATGTATATGTTGTAAGCCAGGTGGCAGGTACAATACGTGTTTTTAGGATATTCTTAAATAAAGTTATTAAAAATGTGTATACATAACCCTCGTAAAAATGAGTACAAATCACAAGCTACACCATCCAGACTTGGTGCTTTTGAGGCATTTAACTCAGACACTGTCCACTTTATGTTACCTCACTGCCAGCAGGTTCACTGTAACCACGAACCACAGTTAGGCTGTCGCCATTTGTCGCTCTTGTTGTGTTGCCTGTCGCCTATTGCTGTCTCGTGTAACTAAGTAAGTCTTCTTGTAACAGCGCCACGATGCCCTCGGGCTATTTGTGCGCTATATGAATGTAAAAAATAAAAATAAATAAATAGGCATGGATTGGCTAACCTGAAAATCAACCAGATCAATGTACACTCCATACAAATATTCAACATATTTACTGTACATTCCATAACATGGCATGGCATCCTCAAACGAATGTTCCTTATAGCCACAGGAGTCCATCCTCCTAATATGAACTAAAGAGGTGCATTAACAAGTGTCCTAATTTTAGAGTGAAATGAATTGGAGGCCCAGTTGTTCCCCTTTTCCGATAGGATGAAGTGAACCAATCACTGATCCCAAATTAAAATCGGCTAAACCAGTAACACATGCATCATTTTGCAATATTGAGCATTTATTCATGGTCTATATACTGTACTTAAAAACGTGTGTGTGTGTGTGTGTGTGTGTGTGTGTGTGTGTGTGTGTGTGTGTGCGCGCGCGCGCGCGCGAGTGTGTGTGTGTGTGTGTATATATATATATATATATATATACTCACAGGCTCATTTGCACTGGCTAGATTTTGTATTAGACTTCCATATCATTTTGGAAAAATAAGGCACTTGTTGAAAGATCCCAAAACTGACACTAATAACTCTAAGTAAATATTGTATTGGACTACGAAAGAAGTTTGATGTCATGAAGAGTAGGAGAATTTGGATTAGCACCCTGGAGGTGTGTCTCTGCCTACTAGAAAGCTCAGGATGCAGGCTTGATTATAGATGCCCACGTTCTGAGCTTTCTATTGGCTGCTGTATCCCTGTTCCCATGGTTTTTAATGTTCATTTCCTGAACCTCCTTTTTGGATCCTTCTTGTTATTCTCCATCGTCACTCTTCTCCCCGCCAGATGATATTTCGGTGATCAGAAGGATATGAATGGGCTCAACACAAGCAGTGGTCAATGCTAGAAATAACAGATGGTTACCGAGGATTCAGTGGTGGAGAATCCCTCTGCAGGGCACAAAAAGGAAGAATTCCAGCAAAGCACTACAGAAGGTAATCAAATGATAGAATTGGTGGTGGTTGTGGCGGGATCCACAGATTGTTAGACACCAGATGATGGATGACGACAGATTGGTGGTGGGCAGCAATAGGTTCTGTCATTCATGTAAATCTAAATATCAGAAAAGCAATTTTAAAAAAATCAAGTGGTGGATGGGATATGGATTCTACCCAATAGGGGACCGCCTGCAAAAAGGAGGAAAACACAAGGGCGTATTGAGTGATGCATTTGGTTGATGGCCTGCAGAACCCTACGGCTGAGTGCCTGGGATGGTGGACTTCACAACTAGGAGGAAAACTGCAACAGATGACTAGAAAGACAACAATACACCTATGTAAGAGGGGGGTAAGATATGTGTGGCCTGGGTCAGAGAAATCAGAGTGGCTTTGATAGAGCTGTACAGATTAATCTCTAGCAAACAGCCTGACTGCTCACTGCCTCCACATCCACAGGTCAGAACCATTTCCCTGGGGATCATTGCATGCATGATCCATGCATGCAATCAATGCCTGACGAGACGCTTCTCAGGCATTGATTGCATGCATGCGGACACACTCAAGAAGAACCCCTGTAAAGCAGACAATCTTCTTATTTTCCACACTGTGCATGGTGCCAGGTGATGAACAATAGCAAAGGCCATCTTTCTACCCACTCCCGGAACTGTGAACACCGCCCAGCGCTACAGAACACTAATCAACCATGTGCTGACCAACTACGGGAAGCAATGACTGTCCTGGTGTCAATAATCAGGCATCTTCTATTGGACGTCAGAACAGATCCAATGTCAAAAGGAAGCATTCAGGCTAGAAACACCATCTGGCAATGAAATATCTAATAGGAGGAAGGGGATTGCGGGTTACCATGATTTCATGTCAGCTGCATGCCTCTAATACATGACATATCAAAAGTGAAACCAACATTGAGGTCTTTAATTCTTATTTAACAGTTACATTCCATAAATAACAATTGCACAGGAGACTACATCTGGTAAACGAGCAGAACCTCCAATAGTATGGTGGAAAGAAAGACATTGAGGCCCTCACTGGGCATTGATATCATAAGCAATACACATTTGTATGTGGCTAATAGAAACAGTTGACATTCCCAGAGCATCAACTCCATTCATAATGAATACGATATCCTGCCCATCTCTTAATGGTATGCAATTACTTTTTGGAGCCTGTGTATTCAGCACCAGGGCACTCTTGTCGTGCACTGACATAAGGTTCGGGCGCAACAGTATATAACCACTGGAGCAGAGAGTTATTTATTTATTTAGTATATTTTTTATTATTTTGTCTTATAGTTAAATAAATTACTTTTGACCAATATGCTATATAATACATAGTAAAATTCAAAAGACATACAGAGCAGAGAGTTATTGTGAAAGGTGTGATTCACACGTATGCCTGTTTAAAAGATAGGATGCCCCCAGGCATGCCAACTCGGCACTAAGATCAGCTTCCATGGGACATCTAATGGTAGTGAACAACTTTTAAGATGAGGTATCAAAAGATTATTTTTGTTTAGGCTTCTGGTATTTGGACTAACCTCCTTGTGCCATTCCGTATGATAGTCGATCATTTGGACTTTCAGGACAAATTGTTAACTTGTTTATAATCAAGCTGGTTGTAAACCATCTGCTATTCAACCAGAAGAAGAATGTTGCCCCAGTGCCTGGAACCTTTTCATGATGAATGGGTGCTCTACACATTATTTTATCATGACCTGTTACCCACAACCATGGGCTTCATTACAACCCTGGCGGTAGCCGTGCCTGTCACACAAGCACGGCTGCCGCCGGAGTTGCATTTTTTCTGGCCCCTGGCAATGGGGACATGCAGGGTCTGTCAAGGTCGGAATGGTCCTGTACGCCCCCCTGCCCCCCATAGGGCTGAATGGGAATGGGGAGGTTGGATGCACCGGCACCGTATATGAGGGTGCCGGCACATCTGACATGCTGTGCTCGTAGGTGCCTTTCTGCCCGCCAGGTCCGACCTGGTGGTCAGAAAGGCACCCGCGAGCACAACTTGTAGTTTGCCGGTCCAAGAACCGTAGTTCCCGGACCGGCAAACTTGTAATGAGGCCCCATGCCTCTGGTGTCCATTGGTCTTTGGATCTACAGTTACCATTCAGAATGCTCTGTCTGCAGTCCAGAATTTGATAAACTGAGATACTATGATGAGGAGTGCAGAAGATAAAGTGGTGGCTAGAGATGGATAATAGCCTAACAAGATGATGTTCCAAATTTGGCAAAGCTACACAGGCTGCACGGGGTGATGCCTGCACTCACCCTTGCACTTGCCACCATCAGGTAGCACCTTTTACTTATTTCTTTTTATCAATTCTATTTATTTTTTACTGTTGATCTCATGTACTGCACTGACCCCTCCTCCTTCCCACACGCACTTTTCCCCTTTCCCCTTCCCCTGCACTTGCGCGATCTCAATGTCACCTGGCCAAGTAAGATTGTTGGCTGTCTTCCCTCTGATTCCCCCCGCCCCCTTTGCCTCATCACGCCTTGAAACACTTGAGTATAGGCGCGTTATAAATGCCATCTCATATCATATCATGTAAGTGGGATTTACTTGGAAACCATAAGCCAAGGAAGTTTGGCCAATTGCACCATTTGCGTTCTTTGTATTAGGTATGCCTGGGGTTCTTAGCATGAGTCATTTCTTTTCGAAACACCACAGACCTTGGTGCATCGGCAAATGTGCATTTACATTAGAACACGGGACACTGTAGAACCCTTGCCAAAGCTTGGGGAAAAAGACTCAGGATCTCAACAAAATGCACTCATCCAGCTAGAGATCTAGGTTTTCCAGTGCTGAGAATTGTGTAGGGGTGAAATTAGGAACAGATGTGCACATTTAGGAAGTTCATATAACAGTTTGTTTGTTATCGACCATCAATGGTCCTTATTGAGACCCTAATAGTGATTTCTATGTGTCCTTCATGATGGGGGATGGAAAACATGAGAGAAATACCTGCATTAGTGCAAGTGGGAATGGGAAGGATGAGAGAAATATCTGCATTGATGGAAGTGGGGATGGCAAGCCTGCAAGAAATACCTGCATTGCGGGAAGTGGGGATGGAAAGCATGAGAGAAATAACTGCATTGGCTGAAGTGGGGATCAAAAGCATGAGAGACATACCTGCATTAGTTGGAAGTGGGGATGGAAAGCATTAGAGAAATACCTGCATTGGTGGGTGTGGGGATGTAAAACATGAGAGAAATTCCTGCATTGATGGAAGTGGGGATGGAAAGCATGAGAGAAATACCTGCATTGGTGGGGGTGGGGATGGAAAGCATGAGAGAAATACCTGCATTGGCTGAAGTGGGGATGGGAAACATGAGAGAAATACCTGCATTGGGGGGAGTGGGGATGGAAAGTATGAGAGAAATACCTGCATTGGCGGAAGTGGGGATTGTAAGCATGAGAGAAATACCTGCATTGGCGGGATTGGGGATGGAAAGCATGAGAGAAATACATGCATTGGCGGAAGTGGGGACGGAATACATGAGAGAAATACCTGCATTGGTGGAAGTGGGGATGGAAAGCATGAGAGAAAAACCTTCATTGGTGGCAGTGGGGATGGAAAGCCTGAAAGAATTACCTGCATTGCTGGAAGTGGGGATGGAAAGCATGAGGGAAATACCTGCATTGGCGGGAGTGGGGATGGAAAACATGAGAGAAAGAGTGGGGATGGGAAGCATGAGAGAAATACCTGCATTGGCAGAAGTGGGGAAGGAAAGCAAGAGCGAAATACCTGCATTGGTGGAAGTGGGGATGGAAAGCATGAGGGAAATACCTGCTTTCACAGGAGTGTGGGATGGAAATCATGATAGAATTACCTGCATTGGCAGGAGTGGAGATGGAAAGAATGAGAGTCATACCTGCATTAGTTGGAAGCAGGGATTGAACGCATGAGAGAAAGAGTGGGGGTGGGAAGCATGAGAGAAATACCTGCTTTGGCAGGAGTGGGGATGGAAAGCATGAGAGAAATACCTGCTTTGGCAGGAGTGGGGATGGAAAGCATGAGAGAAATACCAGCATTGGTGGGAGTGGGGATGGAAAACATGAGAGAAAGAGTGGGGGTGGGAAGCATGAGAGAAATACCTGCGTTGGCAGAAGTGGGGAAGGAAAGCATGAGCGAAATACCTGCATTGGTGGAAGTCGGGCATGCAGCTGCAATGTCCCCTGTAAACAAGGCTCCATCATTGCCACCTACATGCTGACATTTGCGATCCCTGACACCCATTTAGGATCGAGTTGGTCGTTATGTTGGATAAATGTTTGGAGAGGTCTGGTGACAATACTCTCCCATAGATTGCCAGATGGTGGCACATGTGATGTTTCGCTGGCAGTTGCTCACATCTGACAGGGTGAATCATCACCTTCCCAATTAATACATGGCATGATTGATCGGACTATGTTTGCTGAACGCTGCAGATAAACCAAATTTGAATCAGTACTTTTTAATTTTATTGATGTTTCATAAAGTGAAAAATTACAAGAAGTCGCGTCAAAGTGCAGTTGATCAACAGGTATTGCAATGTTCCGGAACGTACTGGCCGCTTACCTCCATATAGAACCCCTTTGCTGATGTTAATTCCGGCACAGCCCATCTGGTCAGCATCGGAACATGACTTGTTCTGATGAGCACAGATGTCATTTCAATGAGCAGCAGCTGGTCTTTGCCTACGGCTCGATGCGTCCCTGTCAGGCTGCCATTCACTAAATCAAAGTAATTCATTATAATAGTGGAGAAGCTTCATAAACCCTAATCAGGGGAGTTGCTAGGTCTGGAAAAGACCCGGGGCTAAGCTGATGTCGGAACTGTTGGGACTGGGGGCTAGCTGTCTTTTGGCTGTAGCTCCTGAGCTTCTATCCGGGGCTACAACCAAAAGATCAGGGGCTATAGCCCCCTTAGCCGCCCCCCCCCTAGTAATGCCCCTGACCCTAATATCAATGGCGGCCATCTTGATCTCGTCATGTCCATAAAAAAAGGTGTTCTTTAATGTGTGGCCCAAGACATTAAGGATTTGCACAGCCCAGGTGCCAAATGGTATTTCTGCAGTAAAATGCTGAATCTGGGCTCATGCTGGACCGGCAGAAAACCGAAGATGTAAACCGGAAGTGGAATGAATGAAGGATGAATACAACACAGTGGCAACATTTTAAAAGTGCATGAAAGGAAGCATAACGTGGGAAAGAGGGCACACAAATGAGAAAAAAGCATTGATAAGTATGAATGGAGAGGAGAGGCGGTGTGTGCAGTGAGATAAGATGACTAGTCCAAGCTAAAAGCCAGACATGAAACGCCACTTGCCCCCACCGTTCTCCACATGCACAGAGCACATTGATTCTTTCTCGCCAAGAGTCATTTACCACTCGCCACTGGACAATGGGGAAGTGCACATGTTCAGGCATGAGAATGTTGTATTACTGCAACCATGTTTGGCACACTAATGGCCGATTCATGGAATTGTGTGCACCATTCAAAGTGACTTTGCACTGTCGACACAAAGCCTGATTCATGGAAGTGTGCAAAGGGTATTTCTGCAGTGCAAAGTCAGTGCAAAGGGTGCATTGAAAGGCATGGCCTGTTAACAATGCAGCAATTCACTGGCATTGGGTGACACCTTAGTAAACAGTTGTGTCTTAATGGCGTCTTAGTATTCGTTGGTCAGTGATGCAAGCTACCAATGTCTACCGGTTGCCAGTACTGTCACTGAGAGATTGGTAGACACCACCAGAGACTCCAATGTGATTCTAGAATAGGGCCTTTAATAGGGTTCTACGGGCAATCGGGATGGGGAGCAAATCAAATATATTGTCTACTGACGGTTGTAGCATCAACAAACATGCAGTAAGCATCTCAGTGTTAGTTCTCGACTCCCCCCACCCTGATCCCCTTGTCCCTCAAACAGTGTTACTACTTAAACAGCCCTCCCTTTGACACCTATTGGACATAAAAAGACACAGTTCCACATCTGCTTGATACTAGCAGTCGTCCTTGGATTACTCTTCTATCCCACAGGCTATGTCAACATTACTTTCTCATCTCGGTTCCACACGATAGCCAATAACACTTCCTGTGAATAAAGCATTTTTCATGTCCCCTCTTGAGGTTTCTTCTTCTCTGCTCCTGGTTCGTCTGCCGGGAGGTGGTAGTGGAACCCAGTGTAAGCCAATTTCACAAATCTGTTATTTACTGCTACACAAAACAATATTTTTGGTACCAATAGTCTCTATCCGGGAATCACACAAGTGTCACTCACAGCCTCCATTCACAGGGCAATGGGGTTTATGAGTTTGGTGGTGTTTCAGTGGTAATACCACAGAGATACCACCAAGCGGTATTACTGTTACCACCACTTTGGTCTGGCGTAATTACCATTGGTGGTATTTTCACCAGCGGCATCATGGCTGGATTTCAAGTGGCGGTTTTGCGGTCTAAATCCCCATGTTATGGACCCCATAGGACTCAATTGGGGATTTTTGGCAGTATTATCACTGGTGGAACAACCGAGTGGTAATACAACAGATTATTTAAAGTAAAATGGAGGAGCTACCTCCTTCATGAAGCGGTGTGGGGAAAAGTGACGTAACCATCCCCCACCCCACCAGCCAAACTTGTAATGTGGCCCAATGTCTCTGTTTCGAATAGCCTCTGTCTAGGTCTCTCACGGGTGTCACTCACAGTCTCCTGTACAATATCACTATGGTGAATGATTTCATTGTGAGGGAGAATACACTTCCTGGATGTCCACTGGGTTTATAGTGCCACCAAGATGCCTTAGGAATTCTTGTTGCAGTTCTGAGTTCTTCTTCAGTAGGCTCCATAGTTACTGCCAGGGTAGAGACAGGCCCAGAGTGTGTGTAAGCGCCTGATGGAGTCCTGGCTCAGCTAGCTTCCCTTGGTCCTAAGCCCTCTTAGGCCCTCCGTGTTAGCTCACATTGTGGGGCAATGTTCCCCTATGCTTATGAATACGGCAATAGATCTCATCTTTAGCCGTAGAGACAACTGTTGTCCAAATCCTTGAATTTACACCATGTGCATGGTCATCTTGCTACTTCTACCAAACAACAATTAGATTTATTTTGTCTCACGCTCGTTTTGACCCTCTATCTAGATCACCAAGAGACATGGACTTCCAACACTTTCTTTGTGTATAGGCACTTTACAAATAAACAATACCATACCATGCCATACCCTCTCTCTCACTTTCTGCTTATTCTCCTCTCCTCCAGCTACCCCTTGTGCCTCCTTCCAAATTCTCAGTCTTCGTCTCTTCTCATGGTTTTTTACCTTACCCTTCTTCACCTTCACCTGCCACCATTCCTTCCAAACATCATTTGGCGATTTAACCATGTCTTCTCCTGTTGTTGTCTCCCTTCACCCTGCCTCTCCAACTATTCCTGATCCTCCAACTTCTCCTTCCCCGCAAACTCCTCTAGAATCCCAAACACATTCTGCACCATCAACTCCTTCAGCAACTGCAATGCCTCCTCCACCCAAATTCTCCCTATATCCCCTAATCATCTTATACCCCCAACTCTTCTGCCACCCCCAATTCCTTATGCACCTCCAACTCCAACTACACTTCCAATTCACCTGCACCACCAATGCCTACACTACTCCTCTACTCTAAACGTCCACACCACAATGTTCCAGGCAGGCTTTTTCCATGGGTCCTTTCCTCCATTAGGCTTGTTTTGATAAGGACTTTCATCTGTGTGTGTCCAAGTTCCCACACAGGAATTGATTTGCAAGCAGCTTCATTATATGCATCTTTAAACAGTGCTGCACCCTGCCACACATTAAAGAAAACATGTTACAAATGATTATTGCCAGGAGGCCATTGCTGCCTTCAGATACACAGCAGTGTCATAAAATTGAAGCCATCACCTTTGGGGTTTAGAGCACATAAAGTTGGTGATGCTCTATAGGAAAAATAATTATAATGTTTTTTTTCCCGTAATTTGTGTAAGGGTGCAGACAGTGTTTAAAGCTATACACAAAAGGGTGCATCCCTCAGGTTTGGAGCTCTCCAGACAAATGTTAGGTAAGATATTGAGGCAAGGAGGCTTTCTCCCAATGTGCTACTTCGGCAATATGTTTGAAATTCTTCAAGACAGCTTCTGGATAGTCTCATATAACAATGTTTTGGAGTAGGTGCATTTGCAGAGATGTTCCGGGATGTAGCATTTGTATAAAGACTGCTCGATGTTCCTTAACCAGTCTTCTCAAAAGGTTCGCCAGAGTTGCAAAATCTTGCAGGGCACTAGATCACCCTGCATTGCCATTTTCCACATCTTTCACCTTCTCCTAACCTGGTTAATCTTCAAATAATTATTCTGCTGATTTTTTCTGATGTAAATGAAAGGGTTGCAGGTCTCACTAACCAGTTCCTCGGATTCAGCTGATGGGTTTCCGTGAGCAAATTCCGGGTAGTCGGTTTGGTTAATAATGGATTCAACAAAGCTGGCTAATTCTTCCAGTGGGTAGGAATCTCTTGGCATAGCCCAAGACTTCTTTGCTCATTATTGGACTCCTCTGTGTCCCAGGCAAGTACATCAGAGGTAAATTCACCAGGTTGGCTAGAGACTGAGGTTCCCCTCAAGGTACCATTGCTAGGGAGGTGGCGAATGTGACAATGGAAGGCTTCAATTGTTCTGTGGAGGCCACTGTAAAGGCAACCTGTGGAGACCCCCAGATCTACCTCTGGCACCACATGTCACCAAGAGATTGGAACGTATCACCAGAAAATACAATATGATTGAAAGATATTGGGGGACATTACGACTTCACCGGTCTGGAAGAAAAGCTGGAACAAATGTCAGTAATTCCAGCACCAGCATTTTTTCTAGGCCAGGGAAATACAAGTTTGCCAGTGGGGGCAGTGATCTATATGCAGGACTGACCTGCCTCTAGTTCAGGCCCCTACTATCAAATAACTGCGGAATCACTGACACCCATACTACCGGTGCGGGTGATTCCGGCAATACCATTATATGGCGTTCTATCAGACGCCATGATATGGGAACTTACATTGTCTCTGCCACTGTAATATCCTGGTAATAACGGGATATCACGCAGCAGAGATGGTAGGGAACTTTCCTGGTATCCCGCTGGAATTACTGGCAGGATACCGGTAAACTTGGAATGAGGGCCATTGTCTTTGTTATAGTTTTTCAGGTACTAAGGACAGTCAATAAATTAACGTTATCTACTACTGTGGGTTGCACCCCCAAATAAACATAAGAAATATGTCTCAAAGATTGCCCTCCCACCAATGCCCCATAAAATCCTAATTAACCCCTGTTTCATTGACACAATTGAGGCTTAGAGATCCTTCCGGCACCATAGCATTGTTACTAGCAATTATCCCTGGAGTCCTCTTCCATCACACAGATTATATCCAAAATAAATCCTTGCCCATGGTCCGTAGAGCATCTAATACCTTCCCAGGGTAATCGTGTTCCCTTGATCATACCCTTGAGGGCTCCCAGCCTCTGATTCTGGCTTGTGTGTCCCGGGGAAGGGAACCAAAGTCTTGGGGACTGATAGTCTCTATCTGGTTCTCACCCCAATGTCACTTGCATCCCCTTTTCACAGTGCAATGTCTCTGATTCAAATAAGTCTTATCCGGATTTTTAATGCATTGATTTATTTAAGGTTTTCCTATGCCACAGAGTGGAGTGCTGCAGAGTAAATTCAACTACAATAGTTAAAATTCACAATGACAATCCACACTTGTTTCATGGTGTCACTTACAGTCTCATCTACAACATTGCTCCAGTGATTGATGACATGGCGGGAGACAGTGGCCCTTCACGGTTGACCACTGGGTGGATAGCCTCACCAAGATGTCTCAGGTATTCTGTTGCAGCTCTAAACTCTTCTTGAGCAGGTTCCACAGTGTTTTCCAGGAAGAAGGATTCACATGTACCTGATGGGGGACGAGTGGGCGCTAGAGGGCCGACCAAGATGGCCACTCCCCTGTGAGCTCCCGGCTGCCTACCGCATGAATCCTGATTAATCGTGGCAATCCTGTGGCGAAACTACTAAATCTGCAAGAAAAACTCTATCCTAGCGCAGCAGCTCATCCCTGTCGAAAATTCGGAGTGAATCGGACTCGCTTTCCGTGAGAAATCAGCTGCGTAGTGCGGCCCGCACAACCATGAACCGCGTGGGGCCTGGAAAACCCGACCCGCCTGTCCAAAATCCTTCGTAGACAGACAAGAGCCGCCCGCGGGACCTGCCGCGGTCACCTCCAGTAGAAAGCAGCACGGTGGGAATCGCTCGGAATCGGGGCGCTGCCCTGCCGGCCCAGCAGTAGGACAGTGATGGAGCAAACCACCCACAGGTGAGGGGCGGCATGCGCGCGGAGGCTCACAGAAGCATGCGAAACAGGCGGGGCGGTGAGACTACGCTTCGTCAACAAACCGGGGTCATTCTGCTGCGCCCCTGCCATTTTGGCCCATAGCAACTCCCCGCGCGGCTGGGTCTTGGCCCCTCACACGACACAAAACGGCCAAATCTGAGCGCCTCGACCGTGCCTTTGCTACACCCGAAAATCAGACGCTCCGACACCATAGCCAAGTGCAAGATGGGGAAGCCGGACAAGTCCCAGAAAAGACTCAACTTTGATGCAGGCCCAGCTCCTAAAACACCCAGGCCGGAACACCGCCCAGAATCCCTGAACAGTCAGTCGGAGGTAGAGCTGCAGCAACAAATGGACATTAGGGAAATCCTGATGGAACTGAAAGCTGGGATAGGCGGCCTGGACAGCAAGATAGACTCGCTCTCGTTCAAGGTGGACCTGTTGCAGCACCGGCTCGACAAACATAGCGACAGACTTGACTCCGTCGAACAAAGAGTGTCAGATCTGGACGACAGCACATCAGCACTCACTTCCCATGTCTCCACGCTTGAGGGCCAAATGAAAACCGTACTCGCCAAAAACTACCCGTCAGAATGGAGGAACACATCAAAAAACTATGCACAGAGCTATTTGGTCCCGCTGTCCTGTCACAAATATTCGTAGTGGAAAGAGCCAACAGAATCCCTGCAACAAGACCTGCTCCGGGAGCCCCTGCCCGCCCGATCATTGCCAAGCTCCTTAGCTACAAGGACAGGGGAGCCTCAGAACGGCAAGAGAAAAGGGCAAACTACACTTCGATGGGGACGACATCCAGTTTTACCCGGACTTCTCGACGTCAGTCCAAGCCCAAAGGAGATTGTTCACCCATGTGAAAGACAGACTACGCGCCAACCAGATTACGTACACGATGCTCTTCCCGGCGAGGCTTCGCATTCAACTGGAGGGAAATTCCCACTTCTTCAACTCCCCAGAAGAAGCCACATTATACCTCGACCAGCGGGGATGTAAAGCCGCAAACCAAATGCCCGGAGCCTCAAACAGAGAAAGAGCGGAGAGAGTCCCGCCGTGATAAACACCCGCAACACTGTTCCAAAGCAGGAAGGAATCAAGCCATCAGGACAATCTTTGCAAACGGGAGGCTGGGGACTAAGCCTCGGAAGGCCACCCGCGCCCTGTGCACAGCACGCCTTATGTTCCAGTTGGGGGGGTTCCAAACGGACGAGTTGGGGGTTGTCCGTGTAAGGAAAATTGTTTTCTTGTTGTTGTCGTTCGAAATGCGCACTATGTGCCATCGCTTAACCGCGGGCCTCATCCAGAGCCCCGCCGCCGCCCCTCACAAGCACTCCTGTCTGACGCTGCTCCCATGCAATCGAGCCATCCCAAGTGTCGGGACACCGACGCCGGTCTTGCTGCAAACGGGTGTCATATAAATCATCACCAGTACATTCAAAGTAGCAACCTGGAACATTAGAGGGGGCAACATCCCGGCCAAGACATGTAAGATCCTGCAATTACTCAGACGCCACAAGGTCGAGGTGGCAATGATTCAGGAAACCCACCTTTTACCGCAAAACAAGCACCAGTGGGCCCGCGGCTGTGGATGCCATTGCTACTTCTCTTCATATTCATCCTATGCCAGGGGAGTCACAATTCTTCTTCACTCTTAGCTGGGGTTTCGCCTGATCCAAACAGAAAGAGATAACGAGGGAAGGGCTCTTCTGGTTTGGGGCATAGTAGGGGAGAGGAGGTGGTTTTCGTCAGCTCTTACGCCCCCAACACACGACTGTGCAAACAACTTTGACTGGGTACTGTCCTGCCTCTCGCAAGTGTGAAACGCTACCATAATCTGGGGAGGCGACTTGTATACCCATCTCGACCCACAGAAAGATAAATCTAAGCTAACAACCGCGCATCCGTCCAAAGCTAGCCTACAAGTGCAGGAGATCTGCAAAGCGTTTGACCTATCGGACATATGGAGGATCCAGAATTGGGAAGCCAGAGACTACACATACCACTCAAGTGTTCATAATACGAACTCCCGCATCGATTATCTGCTGGTCTCCGCTCACAGCAACTGGCAATGGGGCACATGCCAAATACTCCCCAAAACCTTCTCAGACCACGCCACGGTAATACTCGAATGCCACTTGCCGTCCACCAGACCACGACCTCCCCAATGGCGTTGCAAACCCAGATCTCTCGCCGACCCGACATTCGCCACCGAGCTAAGCGAGGAAATCAACACCTTTCTTGACATTAACCAAGGCACCGTCAACTTCGCCGGAGTGCTATGGGAATCTCTCAAATGCTATGTAAGATGCGTCTGCCTAGCCAAAGAAAGCGGAATCCTGAAACTTATCAGGTGCGAACTAGGGACCAGCGAAACACACCTGAAGGAATTGGAAAAGCAGCAAGCCGCTCACAACTCAGACCACATTCAGGTGAGGTTGAAAGAAGAACTTCTGAACTTTAGAAACCTGGCTGAACGGGAGAATACATTTTTGTGCCACAATCAAAGGATTAGACAATACGGCGAAGGCCAGAAGCCTGGAGCCCTTCTTGCTCGTCTTATAGCGGCAGACAGGAGACCAACAAGGGTGGACAGTATCCGGACACCGCAGGGAAATATGCTGCACAAAGAAGAAGACATAGTCGAAGTATTCAGGGCATTCTACCAAGATCGATACAGCGCCGGGGGCCCAGCAGATTCTGATGCGATCCGGAATTACCTCAACGACACAGAACTGTACTGGGTGGAAGGGGAACTCCGTGAGCCACTGAATGCGCCCATAACGCTAGAAGAGATCCAAGAAGCCATCAAAAGTCTACCGCCAGCCAAAGCCCCGGGGCCCGACGGGCTAACTGGTGAGTGTTATAAACACTTCGCCCCTCTCATTGCCCCTCTCCTGCTAAATGTCTTCGAAGAAGCGATCGAATCCGGCATTCTCCCTCAAACACTAAGAGAAGCCAACGTAATACTATTACACAAAAAAGACAAGCCTCCCGAAGATTGTAAGTCCTACAGCCCCATATCACTAATTAATCTGGACAACAAAAACCTGGCCAAGATCCTCGCTAATAGGCTTCTCCCGCTAATGCCTGCACTGGTACTCACTGACCAAGCGGTTTTCGTACCTGGCGAAACACCACATTCGGGATACGTAGAATGTTCAGGGTTCTGGCAGCACTCGACCCCGAACTGCAGGCAGTGGCGGTGCTGCTGGATGCCGAAAAGGCGGTCGACTCCGTTGAGTGGCCGTGCTACACCAGCTCGGACTTGGGAAACAGTTTATCAAGCTGGTCTCACTTCTCTATAATCAGCCCCTATCAGCAATCACGCTCGGGTTGACTTGCTCGGCATATATCAACCTCCAGCGCGGCACTAGGCAGGGATGCCCACTATCCGCAATGATATTCGCCCTTGTGATGGAGCCCTTAGCAGCGGGACTAAGGGAATGCCAAATCCAGAGAGGGCTTAAAATAGGATCTCACCGTCTAATAATATCCCTCTATGCCAACGACATAGTCCTGTTCATGCAAAACCCCAGCGAAAACCTTAACCCGATTATGCAAGAAATAATTAAGTTTGAGCTGCTATCAGGGTTAAAAATTAACCAATCTAAATCAATCGTTTTTCCCTTAAACACAAAGACCAAAATAGTTCAAGACGATTTTAACTTCCATTGGGAGAAAGCCCACGTCCGATACCTAGGAATGATAGTGTCCCTGAACCACCAAGACATATTCAAAGACAATTACGAAAGCACACTGAAATCATTAAGAGATAAGGTGAATAGATGGAAATCTCTTCCGCTCACCCTCTGCGGAAGAGCCTCATTGGTAAAAATGGTAATCTTACCCAAACTCCTGTATCTTTTCACCAACATTCCCATCATGCTGTCCCGGCGCTTCCTGGGTAATCTCAGAAGCCTAGTTCTGGACCTCATGTGGTCGGGCATACCCGCGAGGGTGGTATACTCATCCCTCATGCTTCCTGTCACTAAGGGTGGCCTAGCTCTACCCGATTTAGAACGGTACTACTGGGAAGCACAAGCCCAGTTTCTCAGTCACTGGTACGAGCCCCAATTCGTAAGACTGCACGTACAGGTCAAACGGGCACTAGCCACACCCAACTTGCTAAGGGCCGTGATTATCAGCAATCAGGCTGTGCTACACACAACGCTGAACATAGTGCAATCCACTTACACAATATGGCGGAAAATGGCCCAAAAGTACAAGATTCAGCTTAGATACTCTCCTCTTCCACCCGTGAAATTCTTTCCCGGGATCCCACTCACCGCCAAGAAAGTGTATCTGATCTGGGCGGACAAGAGCAAAATAAATACACTCTTCATACAAGACATTTTCTTAACACCCCAGCAGGCGAAGCAGAAGGGTGGCTCGTCCTCCCTTGATATCTTTTTGTACTTCACAGTGCGGTACACCTTGCAGGCCCTCATCCCATCATTCCCACAACATCCTCCGACCTGGCATGGAGCCATTCAGGCACAAGGGGAGGGCAGACTGGTCTCATCTATCTACAAAGCCCTGCTCACGGACACTCTCCCCTCGAACCCCAAAACAAAGGCAAGATGGGAAGCCACGCTTCAAACCCCCATTCTAGATGAAGACTGGAGCTATATCTTACAACAGACTCAAAAAGTGGCACTCAACTCCCGCTTCAAACAAATCCACTTTAACTTTCTGCACCAAACCTAGTATACCCCTAAAAAGAGAAACAGACATCAACCCGGATCTAATGCGTCCCCAGATGCTGACTTCCTGCACCTAGCGTGGTGCTGCCCATTAGTGTCTAAATTCTGGTCAGATGTGCTCGACGAAACTGACGCAATAATCGTCGAGAGGGTGGGACACTCCCCACTAGTGGCACTCCTCGGCCTAACGAGACCCCTGTCCTCACACGTAAGAAAACTGGCAAGCATGCTATTGGTTCTGGCACGTAGAAGAGTGGCCATGGCGTGGGGACAAGGCACACCCCCCACTCTTGCGAACTGGAGGAGAGACATTACAAGAAACGGAGCAGAATTTATAAAGACACTTCCTCACAATGCAAGACCCCCAGATATTTGGGGCCCGTACATCTCGCACCTCCTCTCCAGCGCAGCACCAACCGAGACAACTGATCAGCCACCACAGACTTCACCTGTGTAAATTCAAATGCATTAACTGCTTGTTTTGTGATGGGACTGTCAGAGGGTGGGGGGGTGTTCATGGGGGGCAACGGTGGCATGTTAGTAGCCCACTGTTTGGGCTTGTTGGTACACATGTTTACTAAAATGCAAAAATAAAGTTTAAAAATGTTTTTACCTGATGGGGATCTTATTCACCTCCTTATCTTACGCTGTTGAACCTATTACCTCCCAGTCCCTCCTTGCTCCTCTCTTCACTGGGCTCATGCCCATGCAGGTCTGTGGGCCTGGCACTAGACCTTATCTCTGCCCCCCAGCCGTCTGTCATTTACCTCCACGATGTTCCGCCATGTGCCCCCTCCTATTTGGATTTCTCCCCAACAATAATAAGGCTTATGCAGTCACACTGTCTTGTACTCTCCATTTGTCTCCAAGACACTTACCACTGCCACTCTCTCTGACTTTCTGTTTAGTTGCCTCCAACTAACTGTCCTTCCTACTTTCAACATTTCAACCACCCTCTCTTATGATGCTTTTCTATATTTCCCCTTCTTGTCCCTGTAGAACCTCCTTTGTTTCCTTCCCTTTTCTTGCCTCTCTAACTCCATCTCGATCCATTGTTGTGTCTCTGCCTACTGCTTCTCAAGCTCTTCCAACTCCTTCAAGTCCTTGTGCACCTGCAACTCAATCTACAACCCCAGTTACTCCTCCAACTCTGACTCCTCTTGTATCTTCAAAACTTTCCACACTCCTGCTGCACCCCTAATTTCTCTTACTCCCCTTTCTACTGCACCTCCAACTCCTATGCACCTCCAACTCATCCATCTCCATTCAACAGCCTTTTGGGACTGACTTCCATGGTGCCTTATGAAGGTCAGCTTCCGCACAATGTTCCCTCATAGCTTGGGAAGAGGTCTCCTAAACAGGTCCTCTCTTGGATCAGAGCTCAACAGACATGACAGCTTTCGGATTTCATCGATGGTGAGCAGCAGCAAACCTTCTTCTTCTGGCTGCGCTTCCAGGATAAGCAGCTTCAAGGCTCAACTCCAGCTTCTGAACAATTTTGTAAGTGAGACGTCCCCAGATATACAGATTGGTCCCTCATTCACACTGCTGAGCCAAGCTCAGTCAGCCAATCAGTCAGAAGGGCATTAATGTAGACAGGCAGCCAGTCAGACTCACAGTGCATTCTAGCCATTCACTTCCAGCCAGACACTCATAACAAGGAATGTGGTTTGGAGCAAGCATCCAGCTTTTCAGCACACCACGCTGCATTCATGTCAGTTTCAGGCAGGGTTGCCTTATTCTTTGTATCACACACACAGAAACCAGACACCCCATAACATGGAATGCATATTGGTCACACACTTCATTCACCCAGGTCCCACCCGAAAGGTGTACCCACACCATACAGTCACTAGGAAGGCTCCAACCAGTCTGGCCCTGGACTTCCCCACAATACCATATATGGTTCTTCCACCCAACATTCAGTCAGTGGAAGGGACAGAGTCAGGGCTTGCCAGGGCTTTGGGAAAACAAGGTAACAGGTGATAGAAACCAAGAGGCCACAGGCACCCTCTTGTCTCCTATCAGGAATCCACTGATTCCTATGGCAAGGCCTGGATATGCCAAACTGGAGGATACACAGAGCACCAGTCAAATTCAGCATGGAAGTGCCAAATGCCCATACCATGCTCTGTAGGCCACACACAGGTGCCCAAAAATATACACTAGGGGTTCAGGGTTGTACCTCCACCCGTGGGTGACATAAGGGTATCCCAAGGTTCTCTGTTCACCACAACCAAAAAGAGGACTGCTGCACTGCCTGGAGTCCTGCATGGACTACTATGTAGAAGACAACACAGAACACACATGATAAGAGAGTATAGGACAAGGACATGGAGGCCCTGTCTCTCAAATGCATTTCCAGCCTCACAGCCATCCGGTCCATCATGAGACGAAAGAAGCCTCCTTCTGGTCATAATCCTCGAGCCTCTTTCAGCCCTCACAGCTGAACTCGACCAGGATTAACCTGTGGCAGTGCTTCTGTGTTTGTGGACAGCTGCTGGACCTGCCCCGAATGCCATGCCGCAGACTATTTTTATGTGTTGCTTACTACAGGTTTTAAGAATATAAATCTAATGTATAAAGGAAAATAACCCAACCTGGACTATTTATTTTCATTACTTAATGCAATTAATTACAATACACCACATTGCACTAACTGACAGGCAGCAATATTATAAAAGCAAAATAAGACATATAGCTAAGTTATGTCAGGAGCGGCATGGGACGCTCTGCTCCTACCCCTTCTGTTCAGCATTTGTTAAGGAGGACAACTGCCATAGCTTGGCTGTGGGTAGGACTGGCAACATTTGGCCTGGGGGGCGTTTAATTTTCTGGCCCATGGTGCATTGGTCCAAGCCCACCGTGCAGCAGCCCCGACTTCCAGCCCAAATAATCTCAAAATCAACCTCTCCCCTACCAGATATTCCCAATTATACATAGTAAACATTATTGACATTATTTTCCGTTTATGCAACATAGTTTACTTTTATGTTTGTGGTTTCTTAGAGACCGGACCCCTGGAAATTCTCCCACTTACCAAATATAGTCAAGTTATTTCACAAGGATAATATAATTGGTGAAATAGGAAAGCTGGGATTTGAGCCCAGTTTTCAATGTGTTACAGTTCGTACTTTGACAACAGGCTCAATCTCCTCCCATCTCATCTTTAGTTTTAGAGCAATGTAAAGAGGCAGCAAAGCTAGCAAATTCATTGGTAGAGCAGAGCTCTTGCTGAACCAGCGGGTCTGGGTTTACTTTCAGAGTCAAACATGAGCTGGCATAGCAAAATAACCCTACCTTGCTTCCTGCTTTTCCAGCCCACAATGCCAAACCAATACCTTCACACTATGTATGGATCCCCACCCCCCACAACATAAGGCTCTCAATTGTCATCCTGCCGCCTGACCAATATGCTTAATGTAAATTGTTACAAATATTTATAGAGTAACACTACAAAGTATCAACCCATATGAGTGAGGCTTTCTCTACAGATAATGAAGGAAAATAAGGAACAACGCTGAAAGGTTTTTTGCTCAGGATCACATAATGTATGACGTGTGGAAGGTGGGGATTTGAGCCCTGTTTTACTGGTTCCACAGTATCCAATTCAGAAAGCAGGGGAATCTTCATATTGTCCTATTCAATCTTCAATTTTACAAACAAAAAAAAAACATTTCTGCAAAGTTGTTATTCTAGGGCTAAACTACTCTATTGTTCATTAAATCTTGTTTTCAAAGCACCGACGTATCTACAAGGGAGAAGCCTATTAATAGTGTGTATCCCGAGGCAAGTACATCTGTGAAAAAGACTAATATTATAATTATAATGAACACTTACTATAATTACAATCTTAGTCTGCACAAGTGTGTGTGTACTTTCAATGCAGCAAGGCATATGATAAAGCAACCGGAAAATAAATAATATCAATAGTATTTGAAACATATCTTCATAAAGCAAGTAAGCATCAATTAGTCAGAACTGACATTCTGGATGTGTACCTCTGTCTCATTTACCCTATTTTCTTTACCCATCATTCTCCAGAGCCTTTGACTTCCACCACATTCTAAATGCCCCCTGTTTTTTAGAATTAACTTTCAGACATCCATTCCCCATGTGCTCCATCTTTGAACTACTGATTCAGTCCGCTTCCCTTAACTTGCATGCACCTCCTGCCCTTTGCCACATTGCTCAGTTATCAATTTCTAGACACTCACACTCTTTAATTGCCCGCCACACCAAGCCCATTCCTTGCCCCTCACCACCATCTGTTGCCCTGGTTTACAGTTACAGAGAAGACCTCCATGATTTGCCAGTCAGCCTTTGACAGACACCGCAGGAAGCTGTGGTCAGGGTCTTGCTGGCAATTGCGGTTATGGGGTCTGCACATGGTTAATGCTGAGCGAAAGACAGCAAACAGATGTGACATTTTTTGTGCTCCTGAGTTGCACTTTCCTGAAAGGTCAGCTACATATTTTAAATCACAAAAGCAGATATAACCCTAAGGGGAATTCTCCTTGGACCTAGTGAGGGAGAGGGAGCAAGAGCGGCCTATTATATGTATGTATGTTTTCAAATAAGGTTGAGCGGGCATGTGTTTCAGTTTCTGTGACTGGTTTAATGTGTTTGTGTGTATTTGTGACAGTGTACAGTATAGGTTGAATGATGTATCTTTGTTCATGTGACTTTGCATGTATATATCTAAATCTGGAATTAATTTGCATGCGTTTCTTTTGTTGGTAACATAAAAGAAGAGTGTTCTGGACAAAACAATCAGAAACGATAACAGACTTATGGTGTCATTCAGAGTTGGGTGGTAACAGTAAAATTGTCAGTGTTTGGCAAATAAAATTGATTTTACTGCCCACCCAGTTGAGGGTTTGATCAAATACCATCAGTGGTATTCCATGGGAATGCTGGCGGTGGTATTTTCATAGGACATTTTACATAAAATCCACTTTTATTACCTTGAAGGTGGTGGTATACAATCCAAACTTCACAGTGATACTGAAAATGGCTGAAACAAATGCTAATAAAACATGTTTTAGGTTACCATCATTGGTGGTGTTATTTCTGAGAACTGAAGTTATTCCAGAAATACCACTTCAGCTGGTGGTAAACTTTGAATTGGGTGGATTTCCTGAAATACCATGGCTGGGACTGGTAACCTTCTTCAGCAGTACTACTCTGCATTAACTCCTTAGTTTGTAGTCTTCTAATAATTAATACAAGAACAGTCCAAAAGTAGCTACCACAAACAATCTGAAAGCCATTTTTATAAGCACTAAATAAGTAACATTAATGGGTGCTATTCAGGGTGCCATTAAATTTGTTTGGTAGGAACACAATGGCAATCCACAAATTCACTAGAACATAGGAGAAGCAAGTACGAGTCATGATAAGCTGATATGGATTGTAGCAGAGCAATGCTGGATGGCGAGTAGTGCTGCCAACATTACCATCCAGGGTCACAGAACCGGTTATTTACATGCCTGGATATCCATTAGGTGGTATGAACAGCCCCCTGCAGCCTAGACTCCTCTCCCTCTCACTGTGTAGCCGTATGCATTGGAGTCAACCATAGACATCGGCAACATTGCTAAAATCAAGACAAATACACCACTCTGTTGCTTTGTGGCAGGCTAGATTATGAAGGACTTTGTCTTTTTTTAATTATTATTTTCACATTTCGGTGCTCTGGCCCATGGAACAACAGCCCTGCCAGCATGGGGGGCAATTTCTCCATTGCCCCACTTCCCCCCTTGTCAGTGCACCCATGGCTTGGCTAAAAACCAACGAAACACACACCATTTCAGAGACACGCACACCACTACCCCTCTCAACCTCCCACCAAGAGATCCATACAAATAAAAACATGTTTCTTTCAGCTATACAACCAGTCACCTTTCCGTAGCAGGATCCTTTTGTCTGACCAGTAGACCGAGAATCTGGCTACTTCCAGACAATGGGCCTCATTACGAGTTTCACGTTAATTCATTGACCAACTACCAAGCTACCTTTCTAAGTTTCCGTCACCTCATTATGGAGATATGTTCATGAGACAAAGGGCCTCATCACAAGTTGGGGGTTTTCCCCAGCGGTATTACCGCCGGGACTATTAGCGTTGCCGCGAAACCCCCGCGGTGCTACTAGAGCCAATCAAGAGTTTGGGCACATTCGGGAATTCCCCATTCCCCATTGGGCCCAATGGGGAATTTTCAGCGCTACTAACGTTGGCGGTATTAGCACACAGTAATAGCGATGGAAATCGGCAAAGTCACTGCCGATTTGCCCCGAGCTCAGAGCTGGAGGTAAATCCTGCCAAACCCATGATTTGGCGGACCCTTAAATGTGCCAGTAATAGCCTTACCACCTCATTTAAAAGTTACCGCAAAACTTGTGATGATGCAGAAAGACTGAATATTGCCCAACTACAGAGATATTGGGTTTTCGTGGACAGCTCCCTCAGTCCAAAACCAATTGTAGATATTGTGGAGCACTTGCTGTCATTATATCATTTGGTGACGGTTTGTGGAAACTTAACAGTAGACTAACTAAATATCCAGAACCCTTTATCATTGAGACCAATTCACTTTCAGCCCAGGAATGGTGGGCTATGTTTTTATTTGAGGAGAACTCGAGGTTAATTGTTGCAGTCATGGAATTCTTGGAGCAAATTTTATATGTTGATGCAGAGACAATCTGATGATGACACATATGAATTGTTCTTTCATGTCTATGAATGTTATGCTTTTAACGTGTTTTTGTATGGATATTATTGATTCGCATGAGATGTTGTAAATATGAAAGGTTTGTAATAAACCATCAATAAAAAAATAAAAATAAAATAAAAATCTGCTAAAATGTCCATTACGCCTCTTGGTCCTGTATGTTTTCCACGGGATTCAGTGGCGTAACACAAAATGTGGGGCCCCCCCTGCGAGCCATGCTGAGGGGGCCCCCCAACTCAGCAACAAATCACGGGTTGCGCCACACTCTGGGCCGGCCTAGACTGTCACGCTTGCACAATACGCATGAACGTGCTGCTGAAGGGGTATGCCGCACACTGCACTAGGAAAAAGATATAAATATGTGTTTTAATGCAATATACAGCACACTTTCTGAGATAAATTGGTTATAAAGCCAGAGTGTTTGCAATTGTTTTGTAGGGTAACACAATCCAATACATGCAAGTCACCAACAGTGCACAGGAACATTAATGCTTCCAACTGGCTGCACAATGTAGACCAGTGTAAACACGTAATAACATTATAGTACAGAATGCCAGGCCACATTTAGACATACCTAGACTGTTTTCAGCAAAATGCCAGTCAAAGCAATAACACTCATCAAGAAGAGAGCACACAATAAAGCATGTGTCTCCATGGCCTCGAACAACACGGCCAAACTCTTTAAAATCTGCAAGGAACTGGTCAATCCTGTTGTGGTCTATACCTCTTCTGTTTCCTCCCATGCCCTCTGTACAGCTCTGGCCTCTCATTTCTCTGCTAAATCTCAGGACATCCTGTCCTCTATGTCCTCTTCCTCTCTCGGCCCATTTTGGCCATCTCTTCTCTCCTCCTCCTTTTTCCTCTTTCTCTCTGACAACACCTGACGAGGTTTCTAGACAAGTCCGATCTATGAAAGTGTCGTCGAAACAGGTGCTCCGCTGCTCCTCCAGAACCATCAAAGCCCATATTGACACCCTCGCTCCAGCCTTGGCCGATTTCTGTAATCACTCTTTCGCCACTGCAATGTTCCCCTCTCCTTTTGAGCACTCCCTTGTGCACCCACTCCTCAAGAAGCAGTCTGCTGATCCTACCTGCTGGAAAACTATCGCTCAATCTCCACCTTTCCTGAGCAAACTCTTGGAAAAGCTTGCCATCTCCCAGCTTACTCTCCACACTGAATCTGTTGGTTGTCTCCATGACCATCAGTCTGGCTTCAGAGCTGCCAGAGGCATGGAAACTGCTCTCCTTAACACCTGTGCTGCTCTCTAACCTTGATTCCAGCATTCCTTCTATTCTCATCCTTCATCTTTCCTCTGCTTTCAACAGGGTCAACATCGCCATCCTGATCAATCGACTCTGTGAGAACCTGGGCATCACAGATCAGACCCTAGAGTGACTGACCTACTTCCACTTGGACCGCCACTCCGCACCCAGGTTGATCGGGTTCCCATTCTCTCCGCCACCTTTCTCTACCTGTGGCATTCCCCAGGGCTCTATCCTCTCACGCTGGTTTTACAACCTCTACTTGGCCACTTTGGCCTCCCTGATCTCTACCTTATCCTCTAACTTTCAGTGTTGTGCGGATGACTCAGCTTTCCTTCAGGCTCCCCTCATCCTCCTCTCCTCTTTTGCTCATTCCTGACTGTCTATCCACGATTCAGGATTGGTGCGCCTCCAACAATCTCTGCCTTAATGCCAGTAAGACAGAGATCCTTCTCATTGGGACCCTTGCCACTGTGTTTCCTCTCTCACTATAGCAGACCACCTTGGGCCCTCTTCCTTTGCCTTCCTGCGAGGCAAAAAACCTTGGTGTCATTTTCAAGGCCACACTCTCTTTCTCTCCTAACATCTCGGACATCACCAAGAAGTCCCACTACCAGCTGCTCCTCCTCAAAGGGACTCTTCCCTTTCTCACTCTCTACCAGAAGCTCACTGTCTCTAAGCTGGACTACTCCAACAGCCACTTTCTCAATCTGTCTTCCTCTAGTCTCCTTCATCTGCAAATAATCCAGAACAGGACTGCAAGACTTAGCCTTGGCCTCAAGCCCTGGGATTGTATTTCTCCAGCCTTGAAATCTCTCCACTGGCTGCAAGGATCAAGTTCAAGAACCTTTGCTTTGCCCACAAGGCTTTCTGGGGCCAGTGCCAACACTAAATCCAATGCTCTCTTCCAAAATACCTTCGTTCTTTAACCCATCACTCAGCTACCTCCAACTCTCTAAGGCTTAGACATTTCTCCAGGCAGAGAGTGGGGGTAGACCTCTCTCCTCTGCTGGTGCCTCCAACTGGAATGGCCTCCCTGCCCCTCTCAAACTTGAGGCGGACAACCTGAAGTTTCGGAAGCAGCTAAAAGCTTTCCTCTTCTCTGCTGCTTTCGCTCTCTCTCCCCCCCTGCTGACCTACCTGACCTACATGTGTGCTGTACTGACTGGCTGCTTGGCTACCCTCAGAGTCTCTCTGAGTCCAGGCTCTTTCTTGATTGGTCACCCTTGCACTGCCTCCGGGCCTACCATGCACTTAGGGGCTGTAACTGTAAACCTGCAGTCCATTGTTCTCCTTGCACAACCAATAGCTGCTCTGCCCTGGCTGCACTTACTGAGAGCATTGCTGCCCTGTTTTCCCCTCCCCTCTCACTTGCACTTCCCTGCTCCCTTTTCCCTTGCACTTCTCGTTCTCACAATGACACAAGGCCTAGTGAGATCGTTTGTCTTGTCCTCCCTCTATCATCCCTCTCTTGTGTACACTTGTGTACAGGTGCATTATAAATGACTTGAATCACATCATATCATTTTATCACAGATGCCCAGAAAAATATACAATGCCGCAGTAAGAAATGGCTAGACTGGCAGCACCCAAATGCCAATCTAGCCAGGTAATTTAAGTTAGCAGGACCACTTTATCAGAAATGTCCAGTTAAAAGAAAGTCATACCAAACTGAGGAATGACTAGATTGGCTAAATCAAAATGCCTCTCTAGCCACTAATACCACATATCATGCCTGTTTAGCCTGGACATGGACAACCATTATGATTTATCACACAATCCTGCCCCCCCACACATCCACTCTCCCTAAAACCCACCACCCCAACCTCCACAATCAGCTCCTTGGCCCAGAATTACCTCTGCGTCCCTCTTCCTTGTCCCAGAGCTTTCGTATGAGGCTCCTTGCCTCATAGGTAAGTACTGGGATGAGGAACAGTGGGACTAGGAGTGATGAAGATTACAGGTAGCTAAATCAGGCATTACCTCCATGTACCTCTACCTCTTCCCAGTACTTTTGTATGAGGCAGAGTGGCTCAAACACACGTACTGCCTGGTATATAAGTACTGGGACGAGGAAGAATAGGGCTAGGAGTAAGCAAGGCATTAAACACAAGTAGTAGCGCAACACCATTGAGTTGACTGGGCTTCAGCACTACCCCCCCTGACATTTTGGGCTATATTGACTCAACTTGGCTAACCTTTAGAGCAGTTGCCAGACCGAACAAGACACAGATTTTAAACGGCACCTGGTTTTTGCTGTTAACAAGAACCCAGCAATTACCAACGTAAAGCATTTCACTGTTAGTACCTGCATTCAAATTCCACATTGTTTAGGTGATTGAAATCGTGATGTGGGTTTAGTACTTGCATGCCAGGGGAGTGATTGGAAGGGTAGAGAGGGAACAGGAGACTTATAGGAGAGAGTTAACTGCTTGTAACATTGAATCTGCACTAGAATAGTCTCATTAAAATGCGTAAATAATTTGTATGCGCCCACACAAATAAGTTTCCCCCTCCCCACCGCATGTGAAGTTAGCGCCTCTCCCAACATTTGAAGGGTTAGCCCCCCCGAAATGAAGGTTTTCTTGTGCCCCTGTACACAAGCACACACACCATTCACCTTATACACCCCCAGTCATCCACACATTTAAGTGTGCACCCTTTCACCATACACTCACACAGGTAGCCACCTATACATTTATGTGTGCACCCTTTCACCATGCAGGCACACCCCCACAGCTACCCATACATTTAAGTGTGCACCCTTTCACCATACACACACAGGCAGCCGGCTATGCATTTGAGTGTGCACCCTTTCACCATAGACTCATACACGCACACCTCATGGAGTTGAAGGGGGGCCCTATTACTTAAAAAAGAAATTGGGGCTCACTACGGGTCCAGCGGTAACCGTGCCGGTGCTACCGGCGGGTTGCCGCCAGACCCATAAAAAATTACTATGGCCTGACTTCCCGGTGCCACCATGCTATTTCAAGTCCGGCGGCTGGTAAATCAGGTGCCGGTAATTTCGTTAAACCCCAGACTCCACGGGAATGGGGACACAGAAGCACCTGCACCATTGTTAACGGTGCCGGTGCTTCCGTGACAGGTCTGCCTACCGTGGCTGCTGTGCCTGGCAGGGTCAGACCTGTCGGGCACGGCAGCCCCACCAGGCAGACCTGTAATATGCCGGTCCGGAAACAACAGTGCCTGTAAGCTTACCAGCACTGTTGTTTCCGGACCGGCATGGTCAGAATGAGCCCAATTGTTTCTTTTTTAAGTCACTATAACTTCATTAAGAAATTATTTCAGTTAAGGACCGAACCATAATCAAAATAATTTCTTTATGATGGCTGAGTGGCTTCAAAAACAAACAATTTCTTTTTGAAGGCATAGGGGCCCCCCCGCCCCACCCACCCCATGACATGGAGGCCTCCAGCCTAGGGTCTTCCATGTCATGGGGTACGGGGGCCCTCAGACTTCAAAAAGAAAGTTTCTTTTTGTAGTCACTCTGCCTTCATAAAGAAATTATTTCTGTTACAGAAATGTTCTTTATGAATGCAGAGTGAATTTCAAAAGAAACTTTTTTTTTTTAGAAATTTTTTTTTTTTTTTTTTTTTTTACTAGGGCCCCCTCCCAGCCATGTGCTGGTGGGGCCCCCCACACCGCGGGCCCCCCCGCACCGCGGGGGCTGCGGAGGCCCCTGTTACGCCAGTGACGGGATTACTAGTGGGGGTCGGGCCGTGTAATTCCCCATGCACAGGTTTGGCAGATTTACCGGTGGCTGAATTACTGCGTGGTAAGTCTGACGATTTTTGGATATAAAGTGGAGGATTTATCTCTTTTATAAATCATGAATCGGTGGATTGACCGCATGCTAATACCACAGCTGTAAATCCACCAAAACCTATAATTTGGCGGTGTGGGAAAAATTGTGGCAATTTCGTAGCCACCAAAAATAGCAGCGGTAACAGAATTACTGCCATTCTTTTCCTGTACCTCCAAACTTGTAATGAGGCCAAGCTATCTGCTGCTCAGAAACACTTTCTGTCTTTTAGAGGCAGCATGGCCAGCATTTCATGAACATGTGGCCACTCTATCCTTTTCCCCAATAGACCAGTGTTGAGGTTCTAGAGCAAACATGTTGAGAGCAGTCAATTGTGTACATACTAATTCATGTTAACCTTCCATTCTACCCTTCAGTAAATACCTATGGGGCCTTCACGAGCTGTAACAATAGATGTTATTGTTCTACAAGGAAGTAACAATCATCATATTGGTCTCTGAAAAGTGTTAAGATAAAGACATGCCGCCTACGTGTTACCTCATTCACCTCCATCAACAGCTACTCTGAGGAGAGGGTAGGAGCCCCTCCTCCCCTGCAGCAGCTTCCACTCAGCAGCAGGAGTACACCACATGCATCGATCACCGCCATCCACGGCACCCAGCTGTACAGATAGCATCTGTCGAGCCATCCTTGCGGTAAGGCTTAGATACACTCCACTTCACCTGCCTGCAGCAAGAAAAAATTTGAAAATCAGAAGCCATCGTGCAGGCGTTGCCGAGCACGCACTGCCTGACCCTCCTTGTCTGACCTCCTAATGCCGGGTGCAGCGCGGCATAAAACCGAGGCTGATGCCTTGCTGCTAGGCAACTAGCGGCCTTTTCATTCGCCCACATCCGCCGGCAGGCGGAAGCGCCGGCAGCCACACGAAGGCCCATACCAAGGCCCCTGTTTGCCCCTGGAGCCTCATTCATCTCTGTCAGCAGCTACTCTGAGGAGAGGGCAGGAGCCCCTCCTCCCCTGCAGCAGCTTCCACTCAGCAGCAGGAGCACACCACGTGCTTCAATCACCGCCATCCATGGCACCCAGCCGTACTGATAGCCTCCGTCGAGCCATCCTTGCGGTAAGGATTAGATACCCTCCACTTCACCTGCCAGCAGCAAGAAAAAATTCGAAAATCAGAAGCCATCGTGCAGGCGTTGTCGAGCACGCACTGCCTGACCCTCCTTGCCTGACCTCCTAATGCCGGGCGCAGCGCGGCATGAAACCGAGGCTGATGCCTCGCTGCTAGGCAACTAGCAGCCTTTTTATTCGCCCACATCCGCTGGCAGGCGGAAGCGCCGGCGGCCACACGAAGGCCCATACCAAGGCCCCTGTTTGCTCCCTGTTCGCGCCGTGGAGCGAGGGAGTGCCCTATCCTGAACCTTCACATATGGCACTGGTCCGTTACGGCGCTGGACACTGTACCGCAGAACATTTTATTCCCAGACGATGATGCGCTCCTGACTTTAGGACACGTACAGAACGCCTAAAAAGAAATGCGGTAATACTCTTTGTTGTCCCGACCTAGCAGAACCCAGTATGGTGAACTCACCCAGCTTGACGTCCTTGTTGCCCAGACTGGATATTAAGGTCATTCCCTTCTCTCATTCGGGAGTGCTCTCACTAACTTAGTATCACATTTTCATTACCATTCTAGTCACGAATCACCGCCTCCTTCAAATGCTCATATGTACGCCGTGCACCAGCCCCTATGCTCAGTATTTGCATAGCGTTTGACGTTAATCCAACTGCTCGCAACCTGCTGCACTCACCTTAGTCAGACTAGCTGAACCATTGCCTTTGAGTCATTGATTGCATTTTGCACATGTACTTACCTAGACAGATTAGCTGAACCATTGCCTTTTGAGTCATT
This sequence comes from Ambystoma mexicanum, assembly GCF_040938575.1. Classification (NCBI taxonomy): domain Eukaryota; kingdom Metazoa; phylum Chordata; class Amphibia; order Caudata; family Ambystomatidae; genus Ambystoma; species Ambystoma mexicanum. The sequence goes on from NC_090924.1 coordinate 1,334,206,214, forward strand.
GATTGCATTTTGTACATGTACTTACCTAGACAGATTAGCTGAACCATTGCCTTTTGAGTCATTGATTGCATTTTGTACATGTACCTACCTAGACTGATTAGCTGAACCACTGCTTTCTGAGTCATTGATTGCATTCTGCACGTGTACTTACCTAGACAGATTAGCTGAACCATTGCCTTTTGAGTCATTGCTTGCATTTTGTACATGTAAATACCTAGACTGATTAGCTGAACCACTGCCTTCTGAGTCATTGATTGCATTCTGCACATGTACTTACCTAGCCACTTCCTGGCTGGTCCTACCTCTGCCCAGCGCAGAACTCCTCTACGCTCCTTCCAGTGCACTCTCACCCCACCGCACAGACGGCTAGGGCACTTGGATCACGATATGCAGCCAATGCCAACTGCTAGCCACCTTATTCTCACCATCATCGTAGGGTTCATCATTACCACATCCCTTTGACCCCCAACCCCCAGCACCGTTAAGACCGACCTCATCACCCTACCCTACACCTTCCCACAATGCCCCTTAGCAACCCATACCTCAATGACCCTGCGCTATGGCTCCAACACTTCGCCACTAAACCTACACCTAATCAACCTTGTACGCTCCAAGTCAGGAAACTTAGACTTGGATCCAGACTGCCTCATGCCCCCCGTGCCCCAGTACACACACGCCACCACTATTACACAGAAATTACCACCATCCCACAGCGCCATCTCTGCCAAAGAGCTCAAGGGTGCCCTCATCAACGCTAGATCTATTACGGCCCACGCGTTGGTCATCTCTGGCGTCATCCCCACTCACAACCTCGAATTTGCGGCCATCATCGAAACTTGGTTACACGCAGCCTCTGGCCCACTCCTTGCCCTCGCTATTCCCAACGGTTACTCTATCGTTAGAGCTGACCGACTATCAACATCCAAAGGAGGTGGAGTAGCATTCATACATAGAAATAACATCACACTTAGAATCATCCCCAACACTGAGCTCAGTTCCGCAGAATCCCTCTCTGTGAAACTCACCTTATCTCCAACTAACACTGCAACTCTACACCTTATCTATAGACCTCCAGGACCACTTTGCTCCTTCATAGATGAGATCACGGCCATTCTAACTATCAATACTAAACCCAACTCTCAGGTATTGCTTCTAGGTGACCTTAACCTTGCCCTACTCGACACCAAGGATCACTTGGCTTCCGAGGTCGCTACCACATTAGCTAATTTAGGATTCCAACAGCGCATCGACAAACCTATCCATATTAAGGGCAGAACGCTCGACTGGATCACTGACCTCAATTGCAACACCACCATAAATTCCATCCACCCTTGTGCCTGGTCCGACCACCACATCATCATCTTCCACCTACCAGCGACCAACCCTCTCACCACTCCCACGATAGCTCCAGCCATTCCCACAAGGAATAAAAAAGACATCACAAGGGATAAACTACTCCCACTCATCCTTCCTATCCTGAATAAATGTGTGTCCCAACATAACGACCCCACAGTCCTAGTAGACATCTTCAATCAAACACTGCTTAAAGCCATTGATAATATAGCACTGCTTAAACTACGGAAAGCTAAACAACAAGCCCATTTGAATTCCTGGCTCACCCCGCAGTTAAGAACTTTACGCAAAGAAAAACGCAAGGCTGAATCACTCTGGAAGAGCCACCCCTGTGACTCTAACAAAGAATAGCTCATTTTCACCACCCATAATTACAAGGAAGCAATTTTACATGCCAAAAAGGAGACCTACAACCAACGTATCTTACAAGCGGAATCCAACACTAAGGAGTTATTTAAAATCCATAAAGAGCTGGAAACCCCTCCCCCGCTCCCGATACTTGCACTAAAGACAGTAAATGGTGTAGCAACATCCAAAATGCTCTCCTCAACAAAATCACCACCTTGCAATCAAAAATGATTGCCAAACAAACTACCCTACTCACCAACCCCCCCACTAAACCCTTCACTATCCTGATAGCCTCCTTCACTCACACACCTTTTAGCTTAACCCCCCTCACCATCCTCAAGGTCGAAAACATTATTCGCAATTTAAAACCCTCTAACTGCCAAGGTGACTCCTGCCCAGCACCTATCATTAAAGAAGCAGCACATGACCTAGCTTGTTTTATAACCACCTTCATCAACTCTTCATTCCTAACGGGAACGGTACCCCACAACTTAAAGGACGCGTGGGTTATCCCTCTCCTAAAAAAAACAACTCTGGACCCCGAAACCCCAACTAACTACAGACCTATTACCACTGTACCATTCCTACTCAAAATACTTGACAGAGCAGCATACCTGCAGATTCAGAACTACTTAGAAACTAATAACCTCCTCGGCTCAAGACAATCTGGCTTCAGACCTAAGCACGGGACTGAAACAGCTCTTCTTGACCTCAAAACTCAAATTGAGGACCTTAAAGACAACGGTAAACTGGCCCTTCTACTACTACTGGACTTATCCGCTGCCTTCGATTTGGTCAATCACCAAATACTATGTCGGCATCTGAAGTCCGCTGCCCACTACTCTGACAACGCATCCAATTGGATTAGGTCATTCCTCGACAAAAAGCACATGAGAGTTTTCTCACCTACCGCATCGGCCGATCCTACACCAGTCCCTTGTGGAGTCCCTCAAGGGTCTTGTGTCTCCCCTAGTCTCTACAATGTTTTCACCAAACCATTATTTGATGTGCCTGGACACCTCCTTGACTCTCACCAGACAAACTAATGCAGTGGCCACTGAGTCTGCCTACACCTGCAAATTGATCTCAACCTGTCGCCCATTCCTTACCACCCAGAACTGCATTACCTTGGCCAGGACCTTGGTTATGTCCAAACTGGACTACTGCAATGCACTGTACCAAGGCACTAACCAGGGTAATCTTAACAAACTTCAGACTACCCAAAATAATGCCATTATAGCGGCTCTCAATATCCCCCGATCTGCCCACATCTCAGAAACCAGTCAGAACCTCAACTGGCTTTCAGTCGCCCAAAGGATCTCCCTGAAAGCACTGGCCCTTACATACAAATGTGTTAACCACCAGGCCCTCACATATCTATCCTTGCGATTCTCTCAACATATACCAACGCAAGCACTTAGATCTGCACAATCCCAAGGTCTTGCAATCCCTAGATTCAAGATTCAAACTGCTGTGGGTGCCAGCTTCCCTGTCTTGTCAGCCAAGCTTTGGAACACTGTACCACTTACTATCAGAACCTTACCGTCATTTAACCTATTCAAACACAAAGTCAAGCTTTGGCTAGTTACATCTCACTAACAACTGCTCTTCTGACTCTGGACGGGCCACCTGGGACCCAGCTCTGCTTTGCTCCGGCACTACTGTTCCGCTTATTGCCCTGATTTGTAACGTCAATTGTATATTCTGTTCACAATCTGTTGGTACCATTGTGATGATATGTCATACCTGTAATGTTCTGCCAAGAAATGCGCCCGGTTGCCCTTGGGCCTGTTCTGCTCTATACAAATAAAACAAATACAAATATGTAAATATTACTGCATGAAGGACATTAGCCGACTGATCTATCGTATGCCATGCTCCTTGGCTAAGGACGTTGCATGCTCTCTTACTCCATCAGGTTATGTCACAATTTAGAAACATTTCTTTCTTTAGTTCTAAGCAAAGTGCCCCCCCCACACACACAATGCTGTGTGAGTATGAAGTTGCCAAGGTGGTGACACTGTATACCTGGAGTAAGTATTGTGAAATGCAACATTGCTTACTTTTGTGAATACGTGGAACAGGCATGGCCGGGCACTGCCATAATGCTGCCACCTGGCCATAAGATAGTGAAAGCTAGAAACGGATGTGAGTTCATGGCCAAGTGATAGCAGTGCCTGGCAAATACCTATCTAATACATATATTCAAGCCAAAACATTTGGCTTTGTCAATGCTTGTTTTTAACAGGACTTCAGTCCAAGGACCCAATTACTACTTATAAATCAAGTGGCTGAAGGTGCACTTGGTTAAGAAACGTTTTCACAAGTAACCCATTTAAAATATAAAACTGCAATTAAGCCATTAACCCTTAGACAAGTGCTTTGAACTAATACTGGCAGCCACTTCCAGGAACAAGTTTGATGTTACTGCTTGAATAAGCAAGCTCAAAGAGATCTTAAGTGGATGCGTTTTGGACTGGGAGGGACAGGTAGTGGGGGGGTGGTCATAGGAATAAGAATAGCCATTGGTAGTCAATGGGTGGGTAAATAGCTAAACAACACAGACAAGCTGTGTGTCCCTCCTCAGATCCCCCCGCACCCTCCCCCCAACTCCCTCACTGTACTCTAATGCAGTAGGTTTGACGTATAGGTGGCACATTTACACCACTTAATTTAGAAAACAAAAATGGCCAAGTCGTCCGCATAATTTTCATTTTACAGGATTATATCCTGGCAGGGTCGATTAGGCCCTTCATCCTTCAGAGGTTCATAACATGAGTCTGTTCAAAGTGGCCAACAATCGTTTGCGTTTATTGTTTACACTACAAATGGTCCCTGTTTCCAACGCAGGGCAGTCACTGACCATAAGCATTCCCATTTTGGAAAATCATTTGCCTATGACCAGTACATGTACATGTACTGGACCAAAGGTCTGAGTTATTAGAATGCTCTATATTGCGAGTGGCAGCGCACAATTCCCTTTAAACCTCATGTCCAGTCCAGTTTCCAGACCAGTGATTGTTGTGACTTTGAACCTTTTAGATTTGGCTGAATGGTGGCAGAGCCTGTTCAAGCAGTCAATGATTAGAGTGGCCTAGGAGATTAAATGGACATGTGTTGCATTCCAATGCAGTGTATCCTACTTCAGGGTAGATCATGTATTGCAAAACGTACACGTAATATGCAAAGCTGCCATGTGTGTGTTAAGGAGACCCTCCCCCAAGCTCTCTCAGCTCACGGCGCCAGTGGCACCACATCTTTCCATGCTATGTGATGTTGGAAAATGAAACACAGAACATCTCATTCATCAGAGAGTTTACAAAGGGAAAACGACCCTCTCCCTCGACTCTCCTCTGGGACACCTGGCCATCCAAGTCTCCTTTAAAGAACAGGGCAAACATGGACTTCTGGCTTTAACTGGGCTGGGACTAGCCAGGGCCAAGACCTGGCAGTCTCTGAGATGGGCTCACCACAACTAACCCCAGCCACCTCAACATCTCAGGCCATTTAGCTGAGCACTGCATGGTTACACGGCTGCCTTCAATTGTCAGCATTTCGTATTCGAAAATAGAAAAGGCTTTACCTTTTCTTTTTCTAATACGAAATGCTGACTCCTGAAGTAAGCAGTGTAATCAAGCAACGCTTCGGTTAAACCTGCTGCGTGGTGTCTCTTTATTCAGAAACTGAAGGAGGGATGGGTTAGACAGACTCTCCTTTTGTTTCTGAGTAAAGAGCTAATATACAGCAGGAAGCCCATTAAGCGTGCTTGGTTAAAGGGCCTCTGCTGCGTGTTAGCTCTTTACTCAGAAACAAAAGGAGAGGCTTGCCAGCCCTGCCCTCCTTTTGTTTTGAATAAAGAGAGCTGTATGATTAAAATGTTGTCTGGGAGGGTCAGCGATGCCTGAATGCATTTCTTTAACCACAGATCAATACTTAGGCCACACAACCCAATGCGAGCCCCACTCAAATAACAACAGCACTTAAAGCACTGTATGGACCTTGTACCCACTTCCCCTTGCCCCCAGAAAAGACCCTTTAGAACATGGATGCTAACTCTGCCCTCTCTGCCCTCCCTGGTGTGAGTTGGCTTGCTGCATGCATATATTGGAAGGCACCCTCACCCTCTCCACTCATACACCAAAACACGTTGCTCTCACTAAATACTCTCTCTCTCTAGATCTTTATTTTCCTCTGGCACCAATTCTATGTGTGTCAATCGCTTCGCTAAACCGAAGGCTGGTGGCCAATCTCTTTCCTCAGCTGACTCCCTCCTGTGGAACAGCCTCACCCTTCCTCTGCATCTTGAGCTGGATCTCCTCACATTCAGGAAGCTCCTCAAGACTTTCACCTCCTCCTGCACTTCCTTCCTCCTCTCACAAACACGGGCACTCCTAGCACTTACCTCTCACTCCATCTCTGCCTCTCCACTTTCTGCACTTGCATGTTCTGAATGCCGATAAGGCCGAGTAGGTCTCTTTTTATCCTTTAGTGCTTTAATTGTTTTTCTTGTTTCTTTCATTTCCATTTTAATTGATTTTTAAAATTGTTTTCTCATTCATGCTCCCTCCCAGTTGCACTGTGGGTGCTTTGAAATACAATTTACTTGCTGTATAAGCACCTTACAAATGCACAATAAATAAATAAATAAATAAATAAATAAATAAATAAATAAATGTTCACTTGTTCCACTTGTCTTCTTTTCCATTCTTAACATGGTACCTAAACGACCTCGGTGTCAGAAGTTATAGCGTTTCTAATGGATGCATGCGCCTGGCCATTATTTATCCCTCTACCGCACTCAACACCCAGGATCACCAAATGATAATTGACTGCCTTACATTGGTAGCACATGTTACACCCTCTGCCCTAGATTGGCTCCAATCCTTCATCTCCTAAATATTCTGCAATGTCTCTTAGGGCCCCCAGGCACCCCAGTGAGATTGTTTACTTGTGGAATTCTGTAAGGATCCATCATAGCACCAACACTTTTCAACACCTACCTGCGGCTTTCTGGGTATCACCCTCAAATCCCTACATTGACGACATCAGCATTTTCATCCATGTCACAGGAAATGACCCCTCTAAGCTAATCCACACGAAGTCCGTTCTGAATGAGATACAATCCTGGATAACAGCTTACATGCTTTACTCTAATAAATCCAAGACTGACTTTCTCACTTTAGGGTCAACCAAAGCTGTCTCCATTCACTGCTCGTCCTTCCAAAGGCCAATGATTTGAAACCCCAACATATTGTAAGCCACAAAGTCCAAACGTCTCAGAATTACCCTCAACCCCTCGCTAATGTATGAGGGCCCTCATTAATTCTGTTTATTGATCAATTTCCCCAGAAATTACCCTGCAACATAAACGCTTAGAGAGCTGTATGATTTTCTCTTCCCTACAGATCTTCAAACTGCTACACAAGCGCTCACTGCCTCAAAGTTGGACTATTGCAATGCCTTACAGGGAAGGCACAAACTGAACCTGAACAAACATATTGCAAACTCCTGTCAGTGCTAGCAGCACATCTCTCATTGATGGTCTCCTGTCTGTCAGAGCATTGGGGTTTTTAGGCCGGGGTAATACACTGTATTCTCCCTCATGCTCGTGGTAATTATTAATTATGGAGGCCATTTTTGGAAAGGGAGTCAAATGCTAGAATTATCCCCACACCGTTGTGATCTCTATTGGTTCAGGGGTGTCTGTCTGAAGAATGTTCTATTTAAATATATGTGGCCTTGGTAAGAATACTCACTGCTGATGGGAAACTGCTTGCATCAAGGTAATGGGCTGGTGCTCCAACATTCAAGAGGCCTTATTAGGAAAAATATACCTCTTCCAAAGAAGCTACTAGTTAAACTTCACTCACTGAACTCTGAGTAGCCCTACCTACCAGTGAAAACACAACTACGAGCCAAATCGTACCCCTCTTCCATTTCAATCCTGTCTCTGAAAATGATGTATTTGAGATTATTAAACACCTTAAATCCTCCCGCTATCAAGTTGACATCTGCCCAGCCACAGTCTTTAAAGAATGTGCTGAACTCCTCACTCCCTTCATCACTACCCTCATTAATGCCTCATTCTCTGCCGGTCTAGTGCCTCCCAGCCTCAAGGAGGCTTGGATCCTCCCACTATTTAAAAAAACCTTTGCTAGACCCGGATACACCTACCAACTACAGGTATATCACAACGGTTCCCTTTCTATTAAAAATCCTGCACTGTGTAGCATGCATACAGATCCGTTCATTTTTGGAAACCAACTTCCTGCTAGGAATATGCCGATCTGGCTTCAGGCCAGGCCAAGGCACTGAAACAGCCCTACTGGAGCTAAAAAACAAAATGGAGCAGATGAAAGACTCCCCAAAAGTAGCCTGTCTCCCTCTTCCCGACCTGTCTGCCGCCTTTGACCTGGTGGGTCACCAAATCCCTTGTCAGCACCTCGCCTCAGCAGCCCATTTCTCCCCAAGGCTATCTCCTGGATCTCCTCTTTCCTCTCAGGCAACTCAATGAGGGTATCCTCAGCCAAAGGTTCAGCACCCTGACCAAGTCCTGCGTGGCGTTCCTCAAGGATCCTGCGTTTCCCTCACTCTATACAACATCTTTACAAAGCCTCTAAATGATCAACTGGACTGTTCTGGTATATCGTACACAAACTATGGGGATGACATGCGTATCCTTCTTCCCCTTACTGGAACTTTCTCTTCGGACTGAAGCTCTTTACAATCAGTCTTTCAGACGATACAAGCCTGGATGGCTTTGCATCTTCTTTGTTTAAACAATGAGAAAACAGAGATCCTCCTCTTCGGCACACACCACACCCTCAACAAACTTGACCAAGCCTGCCAATCCTTTCACATTGAAGGCAACCATCCCAATCTCCAAATTCATCTAGTCATTAGGAGTCCATCTAGATGCCACCCTATGCCTTAGCAGACAAGTGAATGCCATTGCCTCTTCTGCAGCACACACATATACGTTGATCACCAGCTGCAGACCCTTCTTCTCTACAGACAGCTATATGACTCTAGCCAGGGCACTGATATGCTCCAGGTTGGACTATTGCAATGCTCTATTTGATGTTTCCCCTCCAATAAACATCAAGAAGCACCAGCTCATCCAAAACAAGACCCTTAAACAATCACTAAACCTCCCCAAGAGGAACCACATCTCTTCTGCTAGAAAGAAGTCACACTGGTTACCTATTCAAATAATCAAAACAGTAGCCATTACGCACAACTGCCTGTCAGACACAGCCCGAGATAACTCTCTCAAAAAATTTAAAAAGTGCAATTGGACAAACCTACCCGCTCCTTCTACACCAACCAACTAACAATTCCCAGATTCAGAAGGAAAGATTTGGCGGTCAGAGCTTTGCTTTCATAGCAGCCACAAACTGCAACTCATTACCTCTTGCCTTATGATCAGACCAATCATACTGGTCCTTCAGGAAGTAATTCAAAACGTTCATTTTCACCAATGACCACCCGCATAGAACAAAAGCCTGATCGCACCTGTAACGTTGTAACTCCTTGAAATTCAATTTTCAGGCATATGTGTATTTCTGTTGAAGTGTTACTGCCTTTTGTCCTGTTTTACAGTGCCTTGATGCCCTCAGGCTTAATGCCCTTAACACATGACAACTAAAAATAAATAAATAATAAAGTGTTTCCCTCTGATTCAAGCACCGATGTTAAAATTATATCCATAAATTCCCCTTCATTCATCATCGGCCTGATTATAATGAGAGGGTGGGTCTTGTGGGGGTTTCCTTTGCATGCTGTCATTATCCTTGCTCCTCTGCCTTTCAGTACCGAAGCTGGACATTGCAGTGCAGAGCTTTTGGTGGAGCGCCTTGGGGAGCAGGTCCCTTTTAGGTGTGCCCTGTTGGCCGCAATCTATCAATGAAAAAGCACACAGGACATTTGAGACCATCATGTGCCTATATCATCAAATTGCTTCAACAGATTACGCCGTATCTACCTGTTATTAACCTGACTTTCTTGGCCTGTGCTTTGATCAACTCCAAAATTGACTATTGTAATAGCTTCTTGGCAGGTACATCGAAAACTATTTTAAAGGCATTGCAGGTTGTTCAAAATGGTGCGGTAAGAGCAGTGTGTGGATTGGGCAGGAAGGATCATGTGACCGAAGCCAGAAAGTCACTTCACTGGCTGCCTGTCTTACATAGAATTTCACCTACAATTCTAATACTTACATGCAAATGCTGGGCTGGAAATGCTCCATGCTATTTTGCTAATCTGCTGCATCATGTCCCTCTGCTAAGGGTATTGTGATCTAATGGAAGCAACAAGCTATATCTCCTTTGTTTCAAACTAAAAAGCATTGGTAGAACGAGTTTTGCTGTGTGCGTGTCTTTTCTTTGGAATAACCTGCCACCTGCTCTGCCTGCGGTTCCTTGTGCCATCAGTTTCACGGTGATAAAAAACGATTGTATTGTTTCTAATTCCAATGACTGATACGTTTTTTTTCTTGTCTTTCATTTGAATATTTTGGACCCTGTTTTTTTTCCCTGGTTTCTCTTTCAATGTCCCTGGTCTGTTGGTGTTTTTGTTCTGTGTGCACTGAGGCCTATGGGCGAGTTTGCACATAAAAAGATCTAAATCATAATAATGATAATAGTAATAATCATAATCAAGCTCAGTTCGGGCACGTTGGATCATGTGGGCCCACGCAGCAAGTGCACGTCGAGTAGGGGGGAATGTGCTCGCTCTGTGCAGTCGAAGAGATGCTATCAAAGATGCAGGTCGGGCAGTCCCAGGATTGATTCGATGTTGGGCCAGGCCGAGTCAGGCTTTAGCCTCCAGGAGGGGTCGCTGAGTGACATTCCAATGATTCAAGTCGGCAGGCAATGGTCATTGAAGTGGTGATCTTGGGTGCATCGATGCACAGCTCGATTCAGCAGCCGTTCGAGTGCTAGCTGGGTCGAGCCGTAGTTGTAACACCTGGTCAGAGTAGGTGTGTGACTCACCAGTAATTCGGTTCAAGCCCAGCATTGAACAGGCTCTAAGGGTCTTGCAAGTGACAAGGTTAGCTAGGACACAATGCAGCACTGATCTGGTGCGAAGTGCAAGCAATAGTTCGGATTGATGAAAGGGTCTAAAAGCCAACGCCAACATCTTCCATCTCAATCAAGGTGCAATGAACATGGAGAGACCAGTTTGGTGCCATAGAACGAAGGGTATTGAATTGGTTTTCGACAGAATTTATTTTGAAGTAATTTTTGATGACAAAATGATTACGAAAAATCAAATTGAAATATATAGGCGGTGGGTAATGGGCAAAAAGGATTAGGGAGGGGGTTGGGTTAGGGGTAATAACATAGGCAAATGGGGGCTTGATGGGGACCCCCCCAACATAAAAAATAAAAATGAATGAGTTTTTTAGTAGTCATTTTGACAGTAAAAATACCTTTGAAAAAAATCTTGTCGGCAAAGGGACATAGAACCTGAACAGAGTGATGTATCTGGTCAGGCCCTCTGGTTGTTGTGAGGCCCACTCAGGGGGGTTCAAATACAGAATGATTTTGTTCAAGGTTTTCCCTCCCAGTCCTAATAGATTCCGCTGCAGAGTGGTAGGTGTCGGTCAACAGTATAAGTCACTCCCGATGTGCTCTGTGAATGGGAAGAGAACATACATTCTTTTGACCTTGGAAGGGTCCTTCTTCACATCGGGCTGAGGGCTTTGAAAAGTACATCTTTCCCAAAGGTAGTCCAGAGAGGTCTTTCTGAGTGAATCTGCAAGTCTTGAGAGGATCTGTGAGAATCTGCATAAGGGGAGGGACACAGGTCCTCAGGTGATTGAGCTAAGTCTAGCCTGCCTTACTGGTCCAACCCCTGCCAGAGTGCACTTTGCCATTCTGATATCACACCCAGCGTCTTTTGTTCCAGAGGAAGTGCACGGGACAGGAAATAGAAAGAGAAACAGGGAGAAATAAGATGGTGGAAGTCTCCTTCCATTGACCAGAGCACTACTGCCTATTCTAACCCAGCCCCTTCCCTCACTGAGAACAAGGTGTGTGCCTACTCCTTTTGAATCGGTGTGCTCCTTTGATGCCAGGGCCCAGGACAGCCGCCTGCTGTGCGGCTTTCTCTGGCATAGGGTGTTACCTGTCCTCACGAAGAGATCATTAGTTCCTGTCCTGCCATTTGGCAGTCTCCAGCCGGCTGACTAGAATACACATCATCTTCCTCAGCAGAGCTGTCTCATAGGAGCTGACACATGCAATTTCAATTGGGATGTGGCGGCCAGGATCATAAGTAGAGCCATGCACCAAATTGGGCATAGCTTTATTTAGAAATTGCCCTGCGCGCCAGCATTGGTTACTTTTGATCATCATAGATTTGATTCAGTGGTGCATATCTTACATTCCACCCCAGCACTGCAGAGAGTTGGTTGGCTGTTGCTGCAGCTGGCAAGTGAGCATTTTGCGACTTTTGAACCTGCTTCATACCATGATAAGAGCAGGCACTGCAGATCAGGCTACTGATGCAGCAGAGCACACGTACAGTATGCGTTTGGCATGGAGTTGATGAAAAGGGGAATCTGGTTAGCAGATAACACTTTTGGAGATGGAATTACCTGCATCGTTTTATGCTTTAATACACATTTTCTTTTAAAGCCAGGCGTTGCATCCTTGCCAGGTGGCAATGCCTCACAATCACATGATGTGTTCTGCGTGGGCATGGTTTAGATATTGGTCAGTAAAGTACACGGTGTGTTTGTGGCTGTGCTATGTCCACGTCTTAGATGCACAGAGCGTATTAATGTCATTCTGTCAGTGACGTTCCCGGATGCCAGCATGTGATCTTGGGACAAGTCACCCTCTTTTTGTTGGTGTCCTCTATGTGATTGAAAAGTGTATACATTGGCAGCAATCAATGTTACTACTAACCAGAAAGTTGCAAAGTGAAAAGCAAACCCTTGGCATGATCAAGAGGTAAACCTCGTTCACATGCCCAACGTACATCCAAGCCTGATGTGAATACGGGCTTGAAGTTGAGCGGTTTGATAGATGTCTTGTAAAATAGATTACCGCTCTCTTTGTACTCGCCAGGAGATTATGATGTTAGTTACGTTGTTTTTGCAATTATTTAATTCTTAGGGTTGCCTTTCAGTTAAACCTGCATTCTTTGCTTTTCAACTGCTTACACCACCGTTACTCTTCCAATCTGGTCTTTTCCAGGACTAGGCAAGGAGAATGCAACCATTGTCTCTCCAGATTTTTTGGACTAGGTTTCCCATGATCCCTAATCACTGACTACGCTGGCTGGGGATGATGGGTATTGTAGTCCAAAAACTCTTGCGAGCCATAGCCGCTGAGCTAGCCTATATTTGTCAAACCAAGGGAACTTCTAATAAGATGTGCCAGATCAGTTCGACAATCAGCAAAGTTTGCCCAGTAGCAGGGGTAGTGAAAGTGTTGCCAAGTAGGCCAGGGTGGCAAAACATGTTGGAAGGATCCAGCTGAACTCCAATTCACTCCTCACTCTACTAATCCTGGCATCCAATGGGAACCAGCTTAAAAATGATTATTAATCAGAATCTAGGCTCTGTACCACCCTCTGGATAAACAGGTTGTACAATGCTGTCGTCCGCATGGTTTCCTTTCATTGGATCCACAGGAATTCCTAGAGCCTGATTATGAATGTGGTCAGTCATGTGGACCTTTCTGTGATTTCTCCTGTGATTTCACCTATCAAACCCCTACACGACTCGCTCCTCCGTCTCCAGCATTTACTGCATGCAGTAATTACCACAGCATAGGTCATTACCTCCACACAAAAGCAGTCATTAAACAAGAGTTCCTGTAATGAAACTCATAGTTTGGTAGTGTGGTAAAACCTCCAGTAGTGGTAATTGATGGGTGTTCTATCACTACCGCTAAACTTGTAATCAGGCCCTTAGGTTCAGTGTATATAGCTGCAGAGCACAGGGCGTCCATTCAATACATCTGTGATTTCATAAGAACAGAGCAAGGTACATAATACTCCTTTTGCCCTCCTGGTGTCTTCCTGGGAAGTGGGATGATACAATCTTTGTCCCAGACCGCAGGCAATGTGAAGCCTTTAATATCACTCATGTATTGACTGCTCCAGGCATTGGTGTGCTGCTAACGGGCGATTAATAACAGGCACCAGCAATGAGCTACTGACACTCACACAAGCGGATGAGGGTTTTATGTTTGATAAAGCAGCAGTCATATTTGAACAATCCTAGGGGTTGTCAGGCAGTCTACAAGTGATGCACTAAGCAGCACAGGACAGGAATAGTGCCGGGGAAGCTAGTTTGGGGATAGCTTGAACCATCCGAATTTCAGATTGTTGGAGTGGTGGCAGGCTTTCCCATTTTTCCAGGGTAATCATTTTAAAAAAAGTCCCATGTGCATCCAGAGGATCAAGAATAAGGGCTCTTTGAGGAAGGGCAAGCTGATGCCACCCCATTCCCGGGTCCTTATCGATGCCGCAATGCCCTACTGTGCCCTGCCAGAGCCCTGCAGAGTAGGGGGTATGTTACACTTTTCAATTCCAAGCGTTTTCTACTGGGAATAGCTGCTTTAAACATGTGGGAGTGCGCTAGCAGAAAGGCAGTGCAATGGGGCGGAGTGGGGGAGGGGTCAGTGGCGATTCACGAGCAGGGCATGCATGCTGTAAAGGGGGGGTTGGTTTGTCCTGGCAAATAAGGCTCCCGGAAATATTTCCGTGCCACCAGACCTTTTTGAATTGGTGACCCAGAGAGCTTTGTCCATGCATACACATGCATACATACACATAGATGGTGCCGCTGGCATGGCGATCATTTGCATGTACAGAGAATAGGAGTCAGAAGGAGGGAAACATGTGCAGAGTTGCATGAAGGCGGGTTGGTGTTATTCAAGGCTGGCTTGCATGACCAATGCACACAGCGTGCACAGAAAAAAACACTGCACTACCTCTGGCAAACAGACTGCAGAGCGACCTCATAGTGGAGACAAGAGACGGAGCCCAGTCATCGCTCACACGTGAAATTAGGCATGTTATCAAAAGTGGTGCGATGGTCCAGCGCCTACGGATTCCTGCCAGGCTGGCACACAGAGGCAGCAATTGAGAGCAGCGCACTGTAATTACAGCGACGGGATGGCGGTTTATTATCTTTTGAAATGTATGTTTTTGAAATGCATGAGTTAAGCCGGCCAGGCTGTGTGGTGGACGGGCAGGGAGATGCGCCGGGTACATGAGCGGGCTAGCATAAACGGTCAGTTTCCTGGGCCATGTGTGATTGGTAGAACACTGGGGGGGCTTCTAGTGAAGGATGCATGTTGACAGCCCTTACCTTTCCGTATGTTTTTAATATGACTGTGTTCATCTGCCACATTTGGCCCATCAGCGAAAGGAGTGTATTTTTGAGCAGCCCTGCCATGATCTTGGACATGGGGAGTTTGTCTCTCAGATGTAATTTGCTAAGGCCGGGCCATTATACCAGAATTCAGCAAATGGGGCATCAGCAGGCACGCGAGGTGAAATGAAGAGCATCTCTAAATTGCTATGCATTTAGTTTGGTGTCGACCAAGAAAGCACGTTCTCCTCCTTAGGCCTCCCCGCACCCTCATTCGTTTTCAGCATATGTGGCGAACACACTGGCATCAGCCATGAACTCTCACAAACTCAACCATTGAATACTCTGCCACACGGCCATAAGACTCAACCTCCCATTCAATTTCCAAGATCGTTATTACCTTTAATTGCCTTTAGAAGGAACCTGCGGGTGCGAAACATGTGTCGGCTGACCACTCTTTAGACCACGTGTCCATTATATGAATAATAAATACACACCTTCATACACTGCATCCTGCGTGTAAATCTTTGTAGTCACAAGATTCTAGGAAAACTAGTTGCATCAAGGTAACCAAGAATTCCCACTATTTTATTATACAAAGGTGTTGGGTTCACCTTTTCACACCTGTGACCTTGCACAGAACAATAAGAGACAATCAGAACAAAAACCGAGCTCAGCAAAGGAGTGTTCTATCCTAGAGCCCATCTTTCGTTTATCACACTCACTCAACCTTTGTCTTCCCCTCGCTCCCCTTTAAACACAAATCTTGTACTCATTACCGAATGGTCCGGGATAGCTCTGCTTCAGAACTCTGAGGTATAGGTGCTCTATACCAAATCACAGACCAGGCAGACTGTGTTGCAGAAATTGTGCGAGAAGAGCAATGGGCCTAGTTGTGCCCCCATCATGCAAGACCAATACAAGTACAGCGGTGTGTGAAAAAATTGCAGTAATGTGGTAATTCTGTTACCACTGCATTGCTGCTACATTAACACACTGCTGAGCTATGCGTTTGGGGTTAAAGTGGAGAATAAACCTCCAGCAAAATGCTCATACCGCCATACCACTACTTGTAATCCTGATGTAAATTCGCGGGACCAAGTGGAGGTAACAGTAATTGAGTGTGCCGGTATTTTGACAGATTTATCGCCGAAATGATGACCAACTCGTAGTGATGCCGAGGGGATCTTTTGTGATACAGAATGGGTTGGCTTTACGTTAGGAACTATGCATACTCAAAGAGATATTGTGTCACTTCAATCAGGAACTGCTATGCAAATGATTGAATTCTCCCTTCATATATCTATAACAGAAGAACGTGGACATGGAATAAGGCTGCAGAGAAATGTGCAACATGTCTGCCGTCACTAAGGGGAAAAACATGTGGGTAGGGACTTTGGGAGATGACACAGAGTTACCAGCACACCCTACCTCGCTCATTGAGACTACCTGAAGGTGGGGCTGGTGTCAATCAGCAAAGTCATTCAGTGTGATCGGGGTCACTGCAACCGGATTGGTTAATGCACTCCCCATCCTCCTTAGAAGGTGGGCTGATGGGCCAGTGTGGCTGTAGATTATGTGGGCGGTCTTCCCCTACAGATCTCTGGTGGTCATTTGTACACCCCCACACGCTTCATCTTGATCAGCTGTGACATGTACCACACACAGGAAAAGTGTTCATAGTCCAAGTTGGCGCAGCATTCCATCAATAAGGGAATGCTCAAGCCAAAACTTACATTTCCCTTAATACTTCGATTTGATTATAATAATATTAATAATGATAATAGCAATACATTTTTATAATAATACGTCTTATATTATCACACATTCTAAGTTAAACAAAGCATTTGATTGATTTCTATAATAATGTTAGAACAATTAATGCAATAACAGCATAGACAGTTATGCATGATCATCCCCAAAACACGACAGTTAATTATACATTAATTTCCATAGTAAATGTAGAGGAGTGGGTGAATGCCACGTCTCTTGTCCCCGCCACCTAACCACCATCTTATTGTAATAGCAGACAAAGGGCCTCATTACGACCCTGGCGGAAAGTGACTGACCGGACCGCAACAGCGTAAATAGCGTTTCCGCCATTGCACGAAGGAGCAAAGTGCGGCCAATCACGACCCATCGGGCACGAGCATTACGCCATGGCGGAATCCGAAAGGCTGCGATGGCGGAAATGACCCCAAAACGGCCCTTACCGCCGCCGTACGCTGCACCAGGTGCAATACCGCCACCCATCTTAGCGGTCACCGTAATGAGCGGTAACCGTAACGAGCGTGCACCGCAAATTACGGCCACCGTAAATATACGGAAACGGAAGCAAAAGCATGTGGCCGGAACGGGAAACAGCACGCCGCACAACTATAAAATCCGAATCCCAACACAACCATAAAAAATCCGACCCTGACACACATCCCAACCCGTTAGCAACCCCAGTTAAAAAAATAAATATGGGAAAGGTAGCCAAGAAAGCGTGTGACCGCAAGCGGCAGGTACACTTCTCCCGAGAGGAACTGACCGTGCTCACCGAGACCCTCCAGGAAAATTCCGCCGTCGTCTTCTCCAGTCAAATGACCAGGACGGCCCTTGCCAACAAGAAGGCCATATGGGCCCTGGTGGCACAGCGCGTAAGTGCGGTGGGGACAACACCCCGCACGCCACAGCAATGTCGCAAGCGGTGGGACGACCTGCGGATCCGCGTACGCAGCATACTTTCTGCGAACAGGAACATCGCCACAGCTACCGGGGGGGGTTCAGAGTCGCCCATCAAGTTGACCCCCTGGGAGGAAATCTGCGCCTCCACCATAGGAATGGAGAGCATAGAGGGAGTCGGAGGGATGGAGAAAGGAGTGCCGACATCCGGAGAATCAGGTAGGTTGGCCAAGAAAAACAATGCGAAATCCACAAACCACGAACATGTGCAGTACCATGTGACCCCATAGTGCAATACATACTTTGCCCTGACAGCGCCCTCTAAAAGTCAGAATGAACAAACAAATCAATCAAGAAGCCATAAACAACCCCTACATGTGCAGCATGCACCCCCTAACTGCAGGCAGCCAAATGAATGCATCCTCAATCCACACGAAAATGAGACCACCTCCAAGGCCCAGTCCCAAATCAGCCACATGTACCACCCCAATGCATTTGATACGTTGCCATTCCAAATCCGACAGACCCATAACTAACGCTCGCCCCTCTTTACTCCACCACAGGGTCCGATACCAACGACGAGCTGCAGGACACCCCTACCAGCACGCCTGCAAAGAGGGCCAGGACCAACGTCCCAAGAGCCTCCACCTCAGGTGCAAGGATCAAGACACGGCAGCAGCAGGAATCAAGTGGCAGCACACTGGAGGGGACTGCAACAGGCACCCCAGCAGCCAGCAAGTCCACAACCCCAGCACCACAGGTCCCCCCAAAGAACGTATCTGATGGCACTGCCTCTGGTGGTAGCAGCACCATAGGTGACACAGCTGTCATGCCAGCATGCTCCGACACGGAAAACAGTGCTGGCGACGTAGGTACCATCCATGACCTTTCCCAATCCCCCTGCATGTTCCATCCCCTACACCATGACGAAACCACGCAGGGGCACCCTGAAGACGACGACTGGCCAACCCCCACAAGTCCTGTGCCAAGGCAACATGTGTTGAGCAGCCCCCCTGTCACACCACCGCAAATGTCCATGGCCCAGCAGAGGCAACAGTCCCTCGACCTGCTGATCGAGCAACAGCAGGAAGCGTCCACGCTACTCAAGGACCATGCAAATGAATGCGGGGGTTCCAGGGCAGCCATGGAAACATCCACCGAGACACTCAGGGCACAGATAGAGAAAAGTAGTGAGAGCCTCAGGGGAGAAATGGAGAGAAGCACCGAGAGCCTGAGAGCACAAATGGAGAAAAGCACCGAGAGCCTGAGGGGGGAACTGCATGCGACGTCCAAAGACGTTTGTGCTGAACTTGCTGCTGTGCGCCGTGTGCTCTCGGAGCTCTCACAAACCCTCAGAGACATGCATGGACGCGAGCAGGCAGAGACATCATCCGTGGCAAGTTCCGTCCAGGGCAGCCCCCAACGCAGATCTGGCAGGAACCTGCGCTCCACGGGCAGGGGTGCCCCTGATACCCGTAGAGGGGGCTTGCAATAGCGTCTACCCACGGACAGCATGCATATTTGGACACTGGTGTTGGGGGGGGAGGTAGTAGGGTGGAGTGGGTGTGTTGGGCTTCACTGGGTGGCGGGTCCATAGGGTGTATAAATCAAATCACATTAACAATACAGCACCTCATTATCATCCAATGACATGTGTGGACATTGATATTTGCGTACGAGGCCTTCATAGGCGTACAGTCCACAATGTGCCTGTACTACACACACACAGTGCCACAGGTCCCCTTTCCGTGTAATAGGCACCATGCGTGGTTGCTAGAAGCATGCATCTATGATGCTCTGTCGGATTGCACGTACATCCTGTGCCTCATGGACTCCTTGAGGTGCCTCCACATCCCCACCCTCATCACCATCATCATCTTCAGGTGCATGCAGTACAGCGTCAGGGGGCATGGGCACATTCCTACGTATGCACATGTTGTGCAGCATGACACATGCCATGACCATCTTAGAAACCTTCTCATGGCTGTACATGAGTGCCCCGCCAGACCTGCTGAGGCTGCGGAAACGAGCCTTCAGTAGGCCGAATGCCTGTTCAATGACCACACGGGTACGTGAGTGGGCATGGTTGTAGTCCTCCTCATGCTCGTTCTGTGGGTTCCGGATTGGTGTAAGGAGCCATCTCTTCAGTGGATACCCGGCATCACCTGTATGAGACGAATTAAGGGTGTCAGTGGAATGATAGTGCTAAGTAGCCCCCCCCCCCCTGCAAGGTCATTGACGCATCAAATGGGCCACGATGTCATGCATGGAATGAGACTCACCGAGTAGCCAGGATCTGTGCCCTGCGTGTCGCTCCATGTAGCGTGGTATTCTTGTGTTCCTCAGGACCATAGAATCATGGGTAGATCCTGGAAATCTGGCACAACAATGCGTAAAGATCTTGTTGGAGTCACACACCATTTGCACATTGATTGAATGAAATTGTTTCCGGTTGCGGTACTGGACCTCCATGGCATGTGGGACAACCAATTCTACATGGGTGCAGTCGATGGCACCAATGCAACCCGGGATGCCGCCAAGTGCATGGAATCCCACTTTAGCGTTGGTAATCTCCTGGTACGTGCGTGGTAGTGTGATGTGGTCGTCGGCGTGCTTCAGGAGGGCATCGTGCACTTGGAAGAGTGTCCGTGAGAACAGTGGCTGTGAAATGCCATGCAACTGTCCCACTGTGTGCTGGTAGGTGCCTGTGGCCAGGAAGTGGAGTGCAGACACCACCTTCAGTAGGGGTGGGATGGCGGTTGGGCTATCTATCATGCTCACGAGGTCAGCATGTGTCATGTCCACAATGGCGATTATGGTGTCCCGGTCCAAACGGTAGAGGGTGTGGATCTGCTCAGCAGTGAGGTTGAACGGATCGGCTCGGAGGCGTGGGATTGCGGGCCGCCTGCGTGGTGGTAGTGGCAGTGCTTGTGGGCCTTGCTGACCCTGCCTTGCCCTCCTCCTCCTCCTTCTCCTCCGTCTCCCCTGTGCGCCCGGTTGTTGTACCTGTTGTTGTTCGTCGTCTTCTTGTAGTTGTAGCACTTGCAGTGCTATCTGGTACCCCAGGCCCAACATCGCTAGTCCTGCCGGTAGCATTTTGGAGTGGGAGTGGTTGTGGGAGGGGTTTGGGTCTGCAATATATGTGCTGTCGGCCTGTATGGCCTCCACCTGTGCTGATTGAATGAATCTGTGGCAGATGCAATCCCTTCTGGCCGAGCACGTCCCGCACGTAAGGCTGAATTTGGCCGCATGGCATCTTGGGATTTGAATCATGTATCAAATCCCGATGGCAGTGTGATGTACTTTGACTGATTTTCATGCTATGCTCCCATTGTTACACATGCTATGATTGCAGCCGCTTCCATACCTGTGAAGAGTCAGTGGTATGTAGGGCTCGATCGATGGCCGACCCTCATGCAGCACAGTAACGTACTTCACCGACGGGCGTGGCGTGCCATTTGTGATTGCAGCCAGTTAGCATCATGACACACAGCCGCACTACATTGATGTAATTGTGAATGCAAGCGTTCACAGAAGCCTTTTCGACGTAATGTTGCAAGTGAGGAATTCGAAGGCCAGCATTTTGGGTTTTGAAGTAGCGGCGAGGATACTCCCACAGGTCTGGCTGGAAATGTAACGTTCTATTGTAGTATGTCCTTGGGACATGGCCCATAACGAGCAGGCAATGAATGATATGAATTGAATGGGATGCGCAACAGCGTAGTGGACGATAAGGCATGACGTTCCCAAATCCATCTTGCCTCACAACACTACAGATCCGGCCAGGGGCACAGTGGTTTTTGCGGACTGCATTAACTCTTGTGCATTACGCACAGACGCGATGGAAGTTTCACATATTATGTGAGTGAATATTCATGCGTTTTCATTGCGGGATGAGGGAATGATGTGTGGATGCATGGACTGATGATTCCGTTTAGGGTCTGCCATGTACATGGGTTTTTTGATTCACTCCCCTTCCCCTGCGTTATGTGATGCAAGGCTGCCATAGTGGGACATACGTCTATCTGCCCTTGTCGGATCCTCCCTGTCTCGACGCGCCTTCATACACTTGTGTCTAGGCACGTTACTAATCCCATGTCATGGGTTCTATCTTGACGGACGCATGCACAGTAACCGACGTTGACAATGGTGTATTTAGCTCGATTGGTTTCGTTATGATTCGATACTGATTTAGGGGTGTGTATATTCCTTTGGAGTGGGCTAGCATGCATATGGGTGTGGATTTGGTGTGTTGAATGAAGATTGTAATGCATCATGAGTCCCGTAATGCAATCGGTTGATTTGTGTTTCTTTTGGGTGACAGGTATCTCCTGCCCTATTGCAGATGCCATCTCTACGCCACTCCTCCAGATGGTTTTTACTCTCGACTCCTGCAGCTTCGGGTGAATCAGTGGAGCACCATTTCGATCATATGGGACGATCGCCAATGGGCCACATGCCCTTACGCTGTACTGGTGGCTAGGTGCAACATTTCGGCCTTTCAGCTCGACTAGTGCCTGCCTCATGGGACGGACCTGCGGTTCTTGCCGCTTCCATGGTGCCTTTTGGAACGTTGATGTAGGCCCTGTGTGCCATGATGGTACAGGGCGTCACACAAGTGGAAGCCGGTCAATTATTGCAGATGCAGCCCTCGGTGATGATGGTTGTTTTGGTGGTATTTTGCAAATTGCTGTGGGGCCTTTGTCATTTGGATGTGCATTTAAATTGTATTCCGATATTTGTCGTGTTGCGTTGTTCTTTGCAGGTGATGTGGCGAATTTCGCTTTGTGGCGGTATGTATTGCGTGATGATCTGCATTGTGTTCCGCCTTCTGAGTTGAGTTGCGTGGTACAGTACTGGCCGCGTTTGCCTACGTAGCACAGTATGGTCACGGATAGGGGCTGCCATTGTGACTGTTTACATGATGTGCTGTTCAGGGGCGGGGGATTGGCTTTTGGCCGACTGGTGCCTGTCAGCCAGGTCGATTGGTGGAATGATGGGTTGTTCAGAATGTGGCTGGTCACAGGTGACTGTGTTTGCGTGCGTTTGTTGGAGGGGGACTGGGGTCATGTCCATTGGAATAGCTTCTGTATTGATGCCATCTGTGCCCTGCAGCTCCCATCGGCCCCTCTTGGGATGTGCCTGGCTGCTCAGTCACTCTGCCGACTTGTGTGGTACATGCTTCTGCTGATGGTTGGTTTGTTTACTGGCATGAGTACAGGGCTGGTGCAATCCCCCTCAGGATGCTGTTTTGGATGTTGCCTTGCGCTGGTGGCAAGCGATGGGGGACTACTGTTGTTTTGTGTCATGTGTTCTTGATTTTCATTTTGATGTATTGTACCTTCACATGCCTGTGCTGCGTCAGTACGGCTATGGTGACATGCCGTACATGGATGCCCACTCACGGGGCGCTTTGAGCCCCTGCATGCTTTTCTACGTTGGCATGCATGGGTGAATTGTGGATTTCACTGGTTGCATAGTGTGAGTACATTGCGCCTGCCAGGAGTTGTGCAATGAGGCCAGGGAGTGGAGTACAGGCACTCAGTGGGCCATTTACGGTTGGTTCGCGTTGCCGTATTTCTCGCCATGGCGGAATGGTACTTTACGACGTGCTTGATGGCGTTCAGTACATGTCCGCTAGGGTCAGAATTCGCGTACCGTTGCGCCATGGCGGTGATTCCGGTTTTGCAAGGCGCGCGTGCGCGTACTTGGTGCAGTTAGCGTTGCCGTTCACTGCGGTGTCGCTAATGGCATCGTACTTTACGGTGACGGGTCATGATCGCAACGAGCGGTGTTCGATGGCGGTATTGCATTTCCGCCATCATTTTTCCATTTCCGCAAGGGTCGTAATGAGGCCCAAAGAGCCAATGCATGAATCCATGCAACATTCCTATACAGAGTCGAGTGTATGAAAGACGATATGCACTCAAGCGGCTATTTAGAATGTACCCTCATGTTGAGGCAGTGGAAAGATGCTACCAGGAATGATGCCCACTGCCATGATGCCAGGATGCGGCTATGGGTAATATGGATGAATTTTAAGGGCCTGATTCATTGAATTATTTGCGTGGAAACTCCGGGACTTGCGCGCAAAATCACACGCAAGTCCCCGTTTGTCAATTCATGGACCTCAATGTGCGGGGCTTACCTGGGACTTGCGAGGAATCCATGACGGTCTGACACGTAACTATGACACCACAAACGCCTTGCCTAAAAAGAGGGCGGAACACATGGAATGGGGAAGAACAAGCAAAAATGTGGGCGTTTCAAGGGACGTTACATAGTCAAACAATCTCAACGACCATACGTGCCCAAAAAAACATATTCATGGATTTCAACAGGGATCGACGGCACTCGAAATAGTACGCACAAATCCCGAAACACCTACGCCACGCGATAGCAGGCGTAAACGTCAACGCGCACACACAAAATGACTACAAAGCATGTGCAATCAACAAACGCACATATACTGCCACTATGAAAGTACCATTTGTTGCAGCAGCGATCATGGGACACCGCAGGAAGAGGAGGATGCCCAGGGCCCGGATATTCCACCCAAGGACCAACCTTTTTGGGATGCCTGATGACCAGGTCTATGCCAGGTATAGCCCCCCCCCATGTCATCTTAGACCTGGTCACGGAGTGTGAAGATGACCTTACATCACCTACCCTGTGCTCCCAAGCACTAAGCCCCTTGAAAAAGGTGCTGAGTGTACTGTATTTTATGGCCACTGGGTCATTCCAGTGGACCACCGCCATAGTTGGGGGCATTTCACAGGCCATACAGTCACTCTGCCTATACCAGGTGTTGGTAATAATGACTGCATGCCCATCAGTCCGCCGGCATATCTATATGCCCAGAACACCTGCAGGAAGGCAGGCCGTGGTCCAGGAGTTTTATGGGGTGACACACTTGCCAAAAGTGCTCATGCCATTGATTGCATCCATGTTGCCCTACTTCCACCTCAAGCAACAGAGCATATATATCGCAACCGGAAACACTGGCACTTCATCAATGTTCAGGTTGCGTGTGAAGCTAAGGGCATCATTACTTCTGTCTATGCAAACTATCCTGGCTGACCCATGATAGTTACATATTCAGGATGTCACCCTTACACTGGGCCCTAGAAGATGGGAAGCATGGCAACACATGGCTCATTGGTGAGTATCAATGGTCCTGCACATGCATGCATGTCAGACACAGACAAATAGACACTCGCAACTAATGACAAACATTCTCACCTCTCCAGGGGACAGTGCCTACCCTCTGAGCACCTACATGATGACGCCAATAGAGAACCCCACCACATCTGCCCAAGTAATATACAACACTGCCCATATTGCATCTCGGGCCATAGTGGAGTGCACATTCGGAGTGCTCAAGTCACGTTTACGCTCGCTTGACCACACTGGTGGTGTTTTGCGATATGCACCACCAGTAGTCTGCAGGATCATTGTAGCAGCATGTGTCCTGCACAATGTTGCAACACAGCGTGGTGCCCCAGCGGACATGGTGATGGCACCCCATCCACTCCAACAGGGCTGCCGCTTGTGTATGGCTGGGCAAAGGGCACATAGAGTGGCTGCACAAAGCCAGCTTGTACAAACATATCCCCCCCCCCCTGTGGAGTGCAAACAAGGCCGCTACATCCCCGGTGCCATTCAATGATGACAATGGGCCAATCCACTGTGCCCACAAAGCCACCCTGAGAAAGTGTCCTTGGAAGTGCAAAATTGTGTGATCTTATATCTTGTGTTGACAAATGAAACACACTGACGAGTGAATATGCCACTAGCACCATGTCAACCAATCAATTAAATCACTTCTGTCTCACCCAAACCATCCCATATGTAAAGTTTAACGAATATTATACAGTGCTATGGTGTGTTATCTCATGTTAAAGTTCCTTCATAAAGGGCCTATACACAAGGCACGTCTTCAAAAGCAGCCAAGGATGGATGGTACACTGGGGAAAAGAATCGCCGTTCATAGGCCATGGCATTCTCAAATGGGAATAGTCTGTACAGGCAGAGTAAGTGCATATTATACAATCAACAGTGCAGGTAACAAAAATTAGGTCTGACGACAATTGTACAGGTTTACCATTTGCATGAATGTGCCTGAATGAATGTGCCTGCATGCATTGTGTGATGATAGTGGGGAACAGACAGATGATCTACAGGCATGGTGCAATTACATGGAGCAAAACTGCACAGATGTCTACAGGGGGTAGGAGGTGGAGTCTGGGAAGAAGTTGGGGGGCAGGGGTCCAAGTGCATCCAGTCATTGGAGACGGGGGAATGCAGAGAGATGCCACTCTCTAGGGTCATTGACCAAGTGTATTCATTTGGAGATTGCAGTGCCTGGAGTGAACTTTATGAAACACTGGTGTGCGGGCCAGGGACCTGTGAGACACTGAGGTACACCAGGTGGCCAGTCATCAAGCTGTAACAAAAAATGATGGAAAGAGGGATAGAGCAGAGGGATAGGTTATCACGGAAGAGGGAGAAAGAGCAGTAAAAGAGAAAGGTCCTGAGTAGTTCACATAACTTAAGGAGATCATGCTCCAGACAGAGGGCAGCAGGGAACCGATTCCACAGGGATGCCCCTGCTCAGGACAAAGATCTTCCTCAAAATCCCTGCCTTGAGAACTGGGTCACTCGAAGAAGCGTGGATGCAGATGAGGGAAGGGCTCGAAAGGACAGTATTAATGTAGTCATCAGTGCAGGTATGTAGGTCCCAGGTGCCAGAAAGCCTTGTGAATAATGCATAGGGTCTCAACTTTCGGTTCTATGTTCTTTCATCGCCAGAACTGTAAATGCCTGCAATTTAAACATGTACATAATTACGAAAATGCACATTTCATTTTTTTGTGGGGTTCAGCCACCCTCCCCCCCCGAGTTTTACCTGTTGCCTACCCCCCAACCCCTTATCTGCCCTTTCCCACCCCTATACATTTCTATGTACATTTTCATAATTATATACACATTTAAATTGCAGGTGTTTACATTTGCGGCGATGAAAGGACCTCATAAACAAATCTCAGCCTTGCAGCCAGGGGGTGCCAGTGGAGTGATTTCTGCACCAGAGAGATACAGTTCATGGGCTTGAGGCCAAGGATAAGCCTTCCGGTTATGTTCTTGATGAGTTGTACAGGGCGCAGAGTAGAAGCACAGAGGTAGATGAAGATGATATAGCAGTAGTCCAGCCTGTAGATAACCAGGGCTCTGAAGACAGTGAGCCGCTGGGTGAAAGTGAGAAAAGGTAAAGCACCTCTGAGGAGGTGGACCTGATAGTTGGACCATCTACAGATGGCTGAAATGTGACATGAGAAGGACAGAGTGGAGTCGAAGATGCCCCCAAAGTATTCACATCCTTGCAGGTGGGAGCAGCTGCAGGGCCAATGGATTCTGGGCAGAATGAAAGTGGGAAGGCAGGAGCAGGGGTCCCAATGCAAATGGTCCCAGTCTTGCCGTTGTTAAGGCTGAGGTTGTTTGCAGCGCACCATCACTGAATCGTGGGCAGACAGTCAGATCTGAGTGAGGAAGAGGAGGCGGCTGTGGGTAGCCTGAAAGAAAGTTGTCCCATATCTACATAACACTGGAAGTTACAAGTAGTCGTAATTCCATGTTCTAAGGCACCCATGTACATGTTGAAGAACCAGGGGTATAGTTGAGATCCATGATGAAAGGCACAGGTTGAAATAGCAATAGAAGATAGAAAGGAGTACCACCTGGGAAGGCCTGTCACAAAGAAAGGAGGTCCACCATGCCAGAGCCGGATCCATGAACCATGTGCACCATACCCACTGTAGTCATCCCCTTCTGGTGTGTTGGATTTGAATAACCAACTTACCTGTCTAATGTGTAAACAATATGATGTCCTGATTCATCATGTCTGAGCCCAGAGTGTGCATGATGCGCACAAACATGTCCCTAAAGGGGGGGGGGTACAATGAACTGCAGTATACATAGTGTAAATAATCAGCATACCATAACAAAATATATTAAATACAATCTTACCTATCCCCCTGGCATGCCTTTCACAGTCACTTTTCATCTAATGAAATAGCCATCATTCACTGATGTAAGGATCTGCATTAAACAAAAAAAAATAATAATAATACTTCAGCTAACACATACATGCACCTAAAAACTGAAACCTTGTCCACCACTCTAATGCAAAAAACTACTCCCAAGACAACCATCTACATGTGTCTCAGCACACATGCACAAACACCTGCAGACGGCATGAAAATCAAACACACAATACATACACACTGGCAACCAATAACATATCCCACACTGTCAGCCTCAATGACATGCAGAAAAAGCCCATGTCACATATTCCCATTCATTACATGATTTCACATGCACAATGCATGCATCACTCAACATGCTGCATGAAAATGTAAAGACATCACACACGCAAATAAGTGATCACTACAAAAACATGGTACACCCCTGGAAGACTGCCAATGCCATGAGAAGGCTGTCCATCTCCTGCGTAGTATTGGGACAGTGCACTGAGCACAATCATGGGAGCACATCATCAATAAACATGTGTACCTCATTCGCCAGGCAATCGTCCAACAACCCAAATAAAAATGAAGTGCACACAGACCAAAACATTCGGGACAGGGGAAGGTAGCCAATGAATTACTCACAGAGATACATTATCCGATCGAAAATACAAAGAAATCATGACAATAAGTGGTAGTGGAGAATAACCCATAATGCCTTGTGAGTGTTCACAACATGCAAGTGTGCTGTTGAGGGTGGTAAGGGAAAAGGTTTGGAATCGTTCATGTTGAACATCTCGGGGTGAAGTGCCCACAAAATGTGAGCTAAATGTAAGTGCAACCTCACGTGCTGAGGCAGAACGAGAGCAAGTTCAATTTATACACAGTTGATTAGATGATAAATCCGAGGGGTCAGGGCTCCAAGGACACATAAGGGCCCTGCAAATCATGCATCAATATCATGGAAGAGAGGGGGAGAAGGAAGTGGGGTACAGAAAGGACTTGAGGATTATAGTGAATTCAATTGGGTCCTTCTGAAGACGCACAGGGAGAGGGACGCCATTACACAGAAGGCAGCACACTGAGGAAATAGATACACAAACAGCCCTTGACATACCAAAATGCCTCACACGCAGCGACTACTTGCCAGAGCAATGCAGGAATATAGATGTGGAGTATTCGATCATGAACCGTAGAAGATAGAGTGGTACCCATCTTCAGATAGCCCGGTGGATACTACAGAGGTACTACAATGTAATCTATGCTGACACTATGAGCCACTGAAGCCTTCAAGTGCAGGAGAGATGCGGTCCCTGGCCCTGAGGCCAATGGTGAGTCTTGGTGTCCTACTCTGTGTAAGTTTGAAAGGCTATAGGGTGGACTAAGGAGCACTGTGGAGGAGGATGTTGCAGTAGTGTAGGCTGGACAGAACCAGAACACGTGTAACATTGGGTCTCTGTGCAAAGGTGTGAAAGGGTAAAGTTACTTTGACAAACAAGAGCTGAAACTGGGACTCCTTGACAATGTCACAAATATGAGTGATGAAGGAAAGGGTGTTGTTGAAGATGGCTCCAAGATTCATGCAATCCGATGAGGGGACAGGTGGTGAGCCCATGGATGAAGGACAGAGTGAATGGCAGAAGTATGCTGCAGTGGATCCTATAGGGAAACTCTTGGTACGTATGGCGTACAAGACTAGCTCATTAGCAGTGCTCCAGGCCAGGATGGCTAAGAGGCAGTCAAGGTGAATGAGGGTGCAAGTGTTGGAGTAGGAACTTTGCAGAAGAGTAGTGCGTTGTCAACATAGCAATGATATTTGTGGGAGAATGACTCAATGAAGCGTAGCAGCAGTTAAATGCATATGTAAAAGATGAATGGAAAAGGAATGGAGACCTGCAGGACACCACAGGTGGAGTATGAAGAAGTGCAGGATGAAGTGCGGAAATGTTCTCGTAGGATTTGTTGGTTAGGAATGAGCTAAGCCAGTCCACTACCCCATCCGAGATAACGCGTGTATTATGGATCATTTGAATGAGGGTGGAATGGTTTACTGTGTTGTGAACTGGAGATCAGTGTTGGTTGGTCAGGAAGCTTTCAATCCACAGTGGTGTACATGTACAGTGCCAACAAGTACATCACGGGCGTCCATTTGTGGGAGGGAAAACTTCACATTCACTTTCCCCATGAATGTGGGGATTGAAATGGGTGAGTAGTTGTCTGGCCAGGAAGGCTCAGCCGATGTTCTAGTAAGGATGTGGCATTCAAGGGAGTGCTTGAGGGAGGATGGAAAATAAAAAGCATCAAAGGATTATTTTCAGACATCAGCAAGAGCATGTGCCAGAGAGGAGATGTTGCCTTTGATGGTTATGGATGAGGACAGGCCCACTAGTTTTGAGAATACATTAATGGATTTGAGAACTATTGTGACTTCTTCAGGGGAGACATGACTGAAGGAGGACTATGAGAAATGAGGGTGAGTGTTAGGGTGGCCATAGGTGAGGAGTGGTTTGTTGAAATATACTGTCACGAGTGGGATTACTATGTCCTGCCTTTCTAAAAATATAGGGCATGTACGTGCATTACAAAGGAACTGTGAAGGACTAAGTGCAGAACATACAGTGGAAGGTTTTTAAAGTACACAAATACTCACCTTGTGTACTCCCGCCAGGACCCTGCTTGAGCTCACAATGGAATGTTGGACAACGAGGGAATTGCTATGGAAGTCCTAAGCAGACAACGTAGAGCAATGTGATGCATCCAGCAATGCTAAATGCATGCATAAACTAGGATGTAAACGAAAACAGCATGGTCAATGCAGACTTCATTGTCACAGCACACAAATGGTCTAATATTGCTTTCAAACAAATGCAGCACTTCCATGAACGCAGCTGCAGTGACCGTGAAGCTGCAAACACCATGGAGCAGCCTGCAAGGTACATGCATGCAAAAACACCTACAACATTAACACTAATGTGCTGGTACACAAAATGCCAATCCAAATAATTACTCATAACTAGCCATATGTGTGCCTTAAAACTGGTGTGGCACACCATAATGGTTGATCCATATGCAAAGCAGGCTAATTGTGCCATTGATACATGAACTCACAAACACTGCAAGGGATGTGAAGTGTCACTCATGACACATGATCAAGGTGCCATAAGAGCTACATCAGCAGAACCAGCAACACCTGCTACCGGGCGCAAACAGTCAGCCATGCTACCCACTCCCAAACAGTCATGAAAGCCCTAAGCAGTTACAATGGGCACATTTTGTATTGTGAAAATAGTGACCACACAAATCAATCACAACTACACTATGTCCAGACCCATCATCAGAAGCATACCCTGTGCAACATGCACCCATGAAGAAATACTGGTGGCCCACAAGACAAGTAAATCCAAGTGAACACACACAATGTTGCACTCTCATGCAAACACCACACAAGTGTCTGCTAATGCCCTTCACTTACCTTTATAGGGAACCCACCTGCCTTGCATACAATGCAAAACATCTGGAGACGCTAACCCTAAAGGACATCACATGCATTGGCACAACAGAAACAACATTCACATCCATGACAACACATGATTTAATGTGGTAAATGTGCTTACACCACCCACTGCATGAGCAACACCGGGTGACAGAGGGTGACTGGAAATAGATTATGAGCAGCCCAGGAGTGAAGGGAACCACGACAGAGAGAGGGACAGAGAGTCACACGGAGAGGGAAGGCCAAGGAAATGACAGATCAAAGAGTACACTGCCTGGATTGGAGATGAACACTGACATGCGGTACCGTACAGTAGGTGGGGCCCATGAATGCAACACATGCATTTCGATGTATGAAGTAGTCATGTGGCAGGCTTACAGTTAACAGGACTTTGATGTGATTGCTCATCACAATGCTTGTGGATTGTCTGTTGATGTGTGTACATGAATTGTGTATGAGCACATGATGCATGTGTGTGTAGCATACACAATTGATTATTGCTATTGATATTGATATTTTATTTCTATCGCGCTCATACACAAGTGTTTCAGAGCATGACAAGGCAAGGGAGGGGAACATGGGAGAACAAACAGCGATCTGACTAGGCCTAGTGACATTGAGAACACGCAAGTGCATGGGAGGAGGGGAAAAGTGCATGGAAGGGGGGAGAAGTGGAAAGTGCGAAGCAGAGGAGAAACAGATAAATATCGATAATTAAATAATAAAGGCAACAAACAGTTTTAGTGCAGCCAGCAATTTGCAAGTGCTAGGTTTAATGCAGCAGACAGGGTAGGTCTGATAAGTGCAGGAAGAAAAAGGGGGGGCTGTATGGGTACAGATACAGACCCCAGTGCAAGGGGTGGTCCGGAGGCAGTGTGGGAGGGTGGCAAGGTGAGCAGGTACCTGGGCCCGGAGGACAGAGGTTGTCAAGTGCACGGTGCCAAGAGAGAACAGATCAGCAGGGGAGAGGGGGATCAAAGGCAGAAGAAAATAGGAAGGTCTTGAGGTGCTTCCGGAACCGGAGATGGTTCTCCTGAAGCTTTAGAGTGGCAGGGAGGCTTTTCCAGAGGGAGGCCCCAGCCGAAAACAGTGATCTACACTCAGCTTGTTTCTTTGAAAAACGACTGACCCTGAGGGAGTTTGAGGTAGAGGAGCAAAGAGCTCGAGAGGGGAGGCATTTGTGGAGGGATAGCTGAAGGTATTTTGGATCCAGGCCCCAGAAAGTCTTCTGGACGATGCAGAGGGTTTTGTATTTAATCCTTGCATCCACTGGGAGCCAATGGAGAGATTTCAAAGCTGGAGAGATACGATCCCAGGGCTTGAGGCCAAGGACAAGTCTTGCAGTCCTTTCTGGATTAGTTGCAGAGGGCAGAGAGTAGAGGCTGGTGGATTTAGAAAGAGGCTGTTACAATAGTCCAAGCTAGAGAGAACCAGAGCTTGGGATACAATGAGCTTCTGGGGGAGGAAGAGGAAAGGCAGAGTACCTCTGACGAGGTGCAGTTGGAAATTTGACTTTTTAGAGACCTCAGAGATGTGGGCGGAGAAGGAAAGGGTGGAGTCAAAGATGACCCAGAGGTTCTTAGCCCTGCAGGTGGGGGTAGGAGGAGGGCCAAGGGAGGCACATAGCTCATTGTTCATGAGAGTGACACATAGCCTGATGTGAATGTCTGGAGTGATGGGCATGCATGTATGTGGATTGCATGTCCATGTGTGTGGTGGTGGAGGATGATGGTTGTTCCCTTGACTAGTGAACTTCATGTGAATGTTTGTATTGCCACGCACACATTGGTGCAGTACACCGATGATTGTGTTCTGTGTCTCCTTTTCCACAGTTGCATCGGAAGAAGAGGGCAGAAGCAGTGCAGCAGGGCTGGGGCCACGTCGGGAACATCGAGCAATGCTGCTGGGGGTAAGTCCAAGGAAGCGAAGGTGGGAGTGGACTCCTCAACAGCAGGGGGAGACAGGTGATGCAACACAGGGGCCATGATATAACATTCGGCTTTCCTAGAGGATGCTATTCCTATCTGTGCTCCGCGTCTCCTGGAGGACTTTTTATGGATCCAGGCCACGAAACTCAGATAAAATGATCTCAACAGTGGAGCGCAATCTCCACAACTTTCTGCACAATACATGACAACTTCTGTGCATGGGGGTGCACACTCACCACAGTCAGTTAAAAGTGCCCTTACTTTTGGTATAGAGTCGCTGTACAACTGCTATCAGAATTGCCATTCTTAGCATTATTGTTTCCATGGTAATATTAAGAAGTCAATGTCAATAGTCAGGAACTGTTGTAGGGGATGGGAAAGCAGAGAATGCTGTTTTTTATTTGAGCTTGCATACACACAATTATCCCAAAAACACCTGATTGATTGGTTTCTTTGGTCTTCTGAGTACAGGCTTTTTATAGCACAGAGTTTTTGCTGAATTGCATTCTGGTATTTGTAGTTCCCCAGAACAATGCCACAAGTGTACACTTTTCTCCTAACATAGTTTTATAAGGATGTGCATATTTGAGTGACACTATGGTATGTGTACTTTTCAAGTTATCTTTATAAAGCAGAGTATTGATGAAAGCCAGACTTGGGGGTGAGGAGGGGAAATGATCAGAGGGCAAATAAGTCAAGAGTATTCATCGACGTTGTGGCAATAAAGTTCGGAATCCTGGTTTG
Organism: Ambystoma mexicanum; assembly: GCF_040938575.1. Taxonomy (NCBI): domain Eukaryota; kingdom Metazoa; phylum Chordata; class Amphibia; order Caudata; family Ambystomatidae; genus Ambystoma; species Ambystoma mexicanum. The sequence continues at coordinate 1,334,240,105 of NC_090924.1, forward strand.
TTTTGTTTGTTTTATTTGTTTAATTTGTTAAATAGCACTCCGAACCGGGGGGTATCTGGGCGCTTTCATTTAGTGTACAACAAAGGTTACAGCAAGACAATCACATATAATAATGGTTACAGTAGTGTACAAATTATATACAATTTAGGGTGAGATATTTACAGTGTTTGTAGCATAGCTTAGGACATTCTTGAAGTATTTATACAGTTTGGATACTAGTGCAGTCATTTCCCCCTGATAGTGGCTGCTTTTCAGGGCACGAGTAAAGGGCACATGTGGGTGGACATCATATATTTGTTTTCGGAGGGAGGACGCAACTCCTTTGGTTTTTCTGAGGTTGCCAATCTTGCTCAAGTATTTGGCTACCAGGATTGTACTCCTGCTGTCATGTTCCCAGTGCAGAAGCTTATCCACACGACCACAAGCACTTGTTTCATATTGGGATTTTGTTTCTCCAGAGAATGTGTCAGGACAGATTGCTAGGTTTAAAAGGTGAGCACCTTTTATACTTTGCCAGCATATTTATTGGAAGATTTCATGTCAGGCTATTCTTCTGGTGTTCATTACATTTTTTTAGAAGTCATATGTATTTTCTTCTAAGGAGAAGATCTAATGTACTACATTTGTATATTTCACTTTATATATATATGTTCACTTACTCTGCATATATTCACCGGTGCCAGCTGTTGATTTTCACTAAGCGGGCAAAAGTACCTAAACATAAGTTATTCTTGCAGTTGGTAATTTTTTCTGTGCTGCTTGAATGTGGGTAGTTGGGGTTGTGCAATGTATCACAATAGTCAACAAGAGACCAGCCATTAAACAAGGGGCTTGTAGCACACTGCTTAACCAAAGTGACAGATCCTCAAGAAATAATGAAATCGCTCTGCGCATTGCCTAGAAACATTGTGAGTTTTCAAAGCCTGCAATATTGCATATATAACAATACCACTGTCAAAACAGGTCAAAATCAGTTTATGATTGATTGTGATGGGCTGCAAATGGTTTAAAATATAAAGTGGCCTTCCCCACCAGCCATGGACGAATTTCTTGATAATTACACTGGAAAAAGGTCCCACCTGGACTTAAAATTCATAAAATGGAGGGAGCAAACAATGGCCTGGCTCCATCATGGGCGAGAGCACCACAAAAGTGGAAAACATACAGTAGAGGCCTTCCCGAGCTCAAAATCGAGGAGGACCTCTTTCAGAACCCAGGAGCCACCAACAGCTGGCTTCCATCCTTAGAGATGCAGTGGGCTGAGAGGTAGGTAAGCCCCTCTCCCACTCTACTCTGTTGCCCCCTCCCCACAATGCTTAAACATGAGCATGAGCCAAACCATTCCTCTGCCAGTGTTCTCTCCTTTGGGTTTCCATTGCAGCGCAGGAGCGTCGCTGTGGCCATGATCATAGAGCACATATGGACTGTAAACACGCTGCACTTAATAACAAACACTGCACATCAAACCGGAACAGCACCATGTAAAAGTGTGGAAACCCAGCCAGAAGACAACTGCGGCCATCTGAGAATCTGGCTGCAGACGAAATTAAATCACCCACCCTCGCACGCAGTTCTCCAGATGGCTCCACTCACCTGGTCACTCTTTTGGTCCATCCTCCCTGCCACCCTCTGGCGCTACAGGAGCTGGAGCTCCGTTAGTGAAGACACAGGAACTCAGGCCCCAGCTCCTCCCCCAGAGATCTGAAGGGATGGCAGGCGCCCAGCCAGCTCCTCCCCCAGAGATCTATAGGGATGGCAGGCGCCCAGCCAGCTCCTCCCCAGAGATCTATAAGGATGGCAGGTGTCCAGCCAGCTGCTCCCCCAGAGATCTATAGGGATGGCAGGCGCCCAGCCAGCTCCTCCCCCAGAGATCTGTAGGGATGGCAGGCGCCCAGCCACATCCTCCCCCAGAGATCTGTAGGGATGGCAGGCGCCCAGCCAGCTCCTCCCCAGAGATCTATAGGGATGGCAGGTGTCCAGCCAGCTGCTCCCCCAGAGATCTATAGGGATGCCAGGCGCCCAGCCAGCTCCTCCCCCAGAGATCTGTAGGGATGGCAGGCGCCCAGCCACATCCTCCCCCAGAGATCTGTAGGGATGGCAGTGGAGCACAAGCCATTGAACCCCAATAAGTGGCTTTTACCAAGAGGTATCCCCTTTCCATCACTCTTTCGTCCAAGATGTGCTTTGAGTGATATCATGCAAGGTCGCAAGTTGAGATGGGGGAATTGGCAATGCGAGAAAAGAGAAAGGGGCAGAGGAGAATCCCAGAACCCTGTCACTTGACCCAACAGAGAGACTACTGTAATCACCATCTTCAACCACCATCGTTAAATCACCCTTTAAGGCACCCTGATGTAAAGGAGCTGAGCAGCCATCTTGAAATTGTGTTCTTCAGCTGTGCAAAGCCACCAATCTTCATAGTACCACAACCCAAAAGGCGATCATACATAAAAAGTCCCTCAGCACTGTAAACGGATTCCTCTTCTCCAATCAGTAATGTGTTTTATCATGGCCCCCACAGGGAGGCCAACAATGACATTGCCAGGTTCCTACTCCCAGCTCCGTAAACAGACCAGAGAGTGAACCACGGGGAGAGCTGCAGGGCCTAGTAGCACAATGTGCAGGGCCATGCCGGCTGGGTCACAGCAGTTAGAAATGCCCCTGTCTATCAGCCGCCACTATGGTCTCCCTTCGCGTTTCATGGCTGAGGAGTTGCTGAGCAGAGAGCTTCACAATTGGGCTTTGAATGCACCAACTTCGGAGAGAGTGCAACATAAAACCTGTCAGCCGCACCCCCAGCTCAAAGCGTACAAATAGCCCTTTTCATTATTATTATTAATACTATTATTTAATTTGTATATGTTGTCACAGGCCCATGGCATCAGGGTGCACATTAAAGACAACAGAGAAGACAAAGACGTGTGCAGAAACACTCATGTGTCAGGCCAGGAGCTGGAGATACTTTTACCTGGATAGAGATAAACAAATGGTGCTTGACCAATTTTTTTAAAAGAGTGATCAAATCAACACATCTGCTAGCCATTGCTAGGGCATTCCAGGCTAAAGGGGCCAGGATGTCAAAACATGTGCCAGCAAACCTGACGAGTTTGTATCTTGGTTGGAACATTTAGAGGCTGTCCTGACAGCGCAGAGGACGACCTGGCTTGTTTGCAGTAATCCGATCCCTCGGGTATTGTGGGGTCGTGTCAGGCCAACATTTGTAGGAGAGGGTCAGAATCTTGTGGGTGATCCTATGTCTAATTAGGCGCCAATGAAGTTCCATTCTGGCCTGGGATACATGATTTCAACTAGATAGGCCAAAGATGGTGCGAACTGCACCATTTTTGGAGACTTGAAGGGAGTTAAGATTAACTTGCGTAGTACCAGCCAAGACACTATTAGAGTAATCCAGCCTCGAGTTAATCAGTTCAGTAGCTAAGAGGGAACAATTGCTGGCTGAGAGGAAGGGACGTATATGGTGTAAACGCTTTGTTGTATAGGCATATGACGATTGAATGTAAGACACATGAGTTTTCATAGAGAGCTCAGCGTCTAAAAATACACCAAGTGTCTTCACACTCTTGCCAACATTGATGGAGTTGCCAGCATTGTTGAAGCTACCATATGCTGGATCAAGTTTCTTCAGCCTTGGGGCTAAGGCCACAATCATGATTTCCGTTTTGTCCTTATTGAGGGCAAGTGATTTATCAGCCATCCATGTACTGCCTCATATACTTTATTGATATTACAGGAGTCGTGTGCATAATCACCAGTAAGCTACAGAATGACCTGGATGTTGTCAGCATAGTAAGTATAATGCACACCCAGGTGGTCCAAGAGGCTGAGTAGGGACCTAGTATAGATGTTAACAAGAGTGGGGGCGATGCATGAACCCAGTGGAATGCCACAGATCTGAGTGATGGGAATGGAACTTACATCACCAACTGCAACTCTGGAGGTATGAGCCTCAAGGAAGGATACAACCCATTGTCTGGCCATATCCGAACAGTGAGCCTGATCCTTTAATCTGGATGTCAGGAGGGAGTCATCAACCAAGTCAAAAGCCGCAGACAGGTCCAGCAATATCAGCAATGCGAGATGTCCTTTATCAACTATACTGGCTAAGGTGGATTTAAGATCCAGTATGGCGGTTTCTGTCCCGTGCTTGCCCCTGAGGCCTGATCGATATACCTCCAAATTGGCACGGTTTTTAATGAAGCCCTGAAGTTGAAAATAGGTTACATTATCCGTGATTTTAAGGAGAAAGGGCACATTAGTAATGGGTCTATCATTTTATGCCAGAGCTGGGTCAAGTTTTTTTTTTTTCTCGCAATGGCGTAATCCAGGCTTCTTTCAGGGCTATTAGGATTTACCCTTCACTAAAGGAGAGATTAACAAGTTTCATGATCCAGGGAACCAGTAACTGAGGAGAGCCTATGAGGATGTTGGTAGGGCAAATATCGCCTAAGCAAGATGTTGGTTTCATAGCTTGCACAAGAATTTCATCTTCGGAACAGGGTTATAACTAGAAGGTATCTTTGTTAGTCTGGAGGGGGTCATCATTGGGTGGGCAAGGTGGGATCACACTTGTCCCACCAGTACATTCCTGTAGTGGCTTGAAGGTCCGCAGAAGCCCCAGGATTTTGGAGGAAATTTCATTATCAATTGCCAGGCCCATGCCGCATCTTTGATATGTTCATGATTTGGTCACAGAATTATTTTTCAACTCGTTGAGTACCCTGAACAGCTCACTAGATCTTGAATGAGTATTCGTGATTGTTGTTAAAGTGGGTTGATTTAGCTTTTATAATGGCCGTTTTGAAGTTTTTCACTGCTTGTTTGTAAATATTCAGTGTTTGGGGATTAGAGTTCTTACGCCACTCTCTTTCGAGAGCTCTTTTGGTCAGTCGAAGTAAGATAACATCATCATTAAACCATCAAAATCTTTTTCATTTTCATGGGGGCAAGAGTCCCAATGACAGATCTGATAGTGGCCGAAAGGTGGGCTACAAGGTTAGAGGAATTCAAGAAGTTATCAATGGGCAGAAGACAGGCTGTCAGTAGTGCAGAAAATGTATCTGGAGAGAAATCCTTGAAATTCCTGGATTTCTTTTCAATTCTGGGTAGTGAGTCCAAGCTGGAGGGTAAGTCTGGGAGCTGGATCTATGTGCCTAGAGAATAGGGATTGGACTGTAAAGACGGGGGGTGGAGAGGGCTTATCTTTACTCCTGCCCTCAATATGGCAGAGTAGATGCATCTAGCACCCCAGGCAAGATTCTTTATTGTTGGTAGCTATGGACGAGCAATCAAGGCTTAGCTCTCAGGAGGTGATATGAGTACAGTGTAGTCCCCAAGGCCCCACAAAGGAATGGTCACACACTATGTTATGTGATAACACAGTTGTTTATATAAATAAGGTTCAATATATACACAATCAATAACACAGTTTGTACTCTGGCAATTATAATGTGGTAAATATGTACAATGTCTATTTGGTACTACAGTTAACTCTTGACTCCTTTAAAATCCACCAACTGCTGACAGTCTCAATGGCATACAAATCAAATAGTAAACTGACTCAACAATAGACACAGGAAGGAAGACACGTTGAGTTAATCAATGGCAGAACACTGGGTCCCTACCACCAGTCAAAGTTCTGTATGAGTATCCCCCTACCTGGGTGCCTGTAAATAAAAGGGTGTCAACAAGCCCAGTCCATATATTGTTTAAAGTAGTCTTGTTTCCTTCTAAAATGTTCTACTACCCCAATGTACCTGAGTTTAGCAGAGTTCTTCGATGGATCGGCGACGGATCCCTCTTGCGTGGACTCCCTTTAAGGCAGGAGCCACAGGTCGTTGAGATTCCTCGAAGAAAAGGTAAACAATGTCATTGAGAGAGCAGCTTTCACCTTTGCGGTGCTCATCGACGATCGGTCGTGGATGTCCTGTGAAGATGAGCCATGCGGTACACCTCGATGATGACAGTTTGCTGCCGCAAAGCAGATTGATGAAGAACATAGGCCCAGCAAGGGTGTTGGGTCGTCTGTGTTGGCGTCGATGATTGGGACTCGACCCCGGCTGGCTTTCGGATCTTTGTCGGCATCTTTGTGGACTTCGGGTGGCGGTAAACCCATCAACGGATTCTCCACAGTTTGTCGACAACCTCGACTTTATCCGGCGGAACAAAGTGGTCGTCGGCGATGGCAAGGAGTCCTTGATTTCAAAGTGTCATAGGCAATGGAGTGTTGCGGCTATGGTCAACAAGATTATAGTGGTCCTCTGAACCTCGATCAACGGTGCTGGTCATCAACGGCCTCGACGTCCTGGCGTTTTGATGTTTCTCTGTGGAACCTGTCTGCAGTCGGCAGCTTTTCGAGGACTGACTTCCAGGGCGCTTTGAAGAAGATAAGCTGGTGCACAATGTTACCTCGTAACTCAGGAAGAGGGCTCATATCCAGGTCCTCTCTTGGATCAGTTCTTGGTGACACAACAGCTTTCAGATTGCCTCAAAGGAAAGCAGCAGCAAAGCCTTCAAGGTTAAGCATCAAGTTTCGACTTCAGCTTCTGAACGATTCTAGTCCGTGAGAGGTCCCCAGATATACTGTTCTGTCTCTCATTAACACTGATGGGCCAAGCTCAGCAGCCAATCATTCAGAAGGGCATTCAGCAGGCAAGCAGCCAATCAGGCTCATGGTGCATTCATGCCATTCTTCTCCATTTCGATACTCACAACAAGGAATGTGGATTGGGACAAGCACTCAGCCTTTCAGCACACCACACTGCATTCATACCAGTTTCGGGCAGGGCTGTCTCATTCATTGTGTCATACGCCAGAAACCAGACACCCATAACATGAAATGTATATTGGTCACACACTCCATTCACCCAGGTCCCACCCCAAGGGTGTACCCACAAAACACAGTCACTGGGAAGTCCAGCCTGGAACTTCCACCCAACAGCCAGTCAGGGGAAGGGACAGAGTCAGGGCTTCCCAGAACTTTGGGAAAACAAGGTAACAGGCAATAGAAAGCAAGAGGTCACAGGGGCCATATTGTCTCCTATCAGGTATCAACTGATTCCAATGGCAGGGACTGGGTACCCCAAAATGGAGGATACTCAGAGCACCTGCCAAATTAAGCATGGAGCGGCCACCAGCCCATACCCTGCTCTGCCACCCATGGGTGCCATAAGGGTATCCCTAGGGTCTGTTCACCATAACCAAAAAGAGGAAGAACTGCACTGCTCCCACATGGACTGTGCAGGAAACAACACAGAACACACACGAACAAGGAGGACAGGACAAGGAGAGGGAAGCCCTGTCCCTCCAATGCATTTCCAGCATCACATGGACCACGTGCAGAGGGTGGTTTCAGCCTCAGAGAGGTCCACGCAATGCGTGATGATCCAATCCATAGTATATCCCCCGGTATGTATAGGACCTACAACCCTCAGTGAGAATCCAATGATTTCCAGTGATATTTGCAAGGAAGATGTTTGCTTTTCGAATGGATCACTGGCACAATAATTAAGGTCTCCCAGTATGATCAAGGGAGTCTTGGCTTTAGCAATATGGTTAAATAGATTCAGGAATTGTTCTTCAAACTGGGGGAATGTCCCTGAGGTGTCTGTAGAGTACCAGAAAACTTAGGGAAACATTGGAATTGATTTTGATTTACATAAACAATGTTTTGCAGTCCTCGGGCGTAGGGTGAGTGACCGATTAGCAAGCTAGATGTTTCTTAAACATAAGGGCCACTCCTCCACCCTTTTGGTCTATCTGATCCACACGCAAAATCAGATAATATTCTGATGGTAAGGATAGTGTAGTGTCAATAAGTATGGTCTCATTAAGACAAGTTTCGGTGAGAGCAAGTAAATCATGGGGAACATTTAGTTAGAAAGTCAGCAATTTCAACCCTGTGTTTTGGTGTAGAACAGGTGTTCAAAAGGGAAATAAAAAGCAAGGGATCCCTGGAAGTACAATTGCCAGGGGTATCAGCACCTTTAGCTAGTTGAAATATATCCCTGCTTGTGCTCAAAAGAAGTGCAATTTGTTTTTCGATAAAACATGTCCGAGTGTCATCTATAAGATCCTCATAACCAGCCTTTCACAGGTCCAAATTTTTCAATTGTGGCTCGGCATCACTGGTCAAAGCAGGTGGGAGTGGTTGGGAGCGGTGCTCCGCTTTTTATTTTCTTTTTAAAGTTTTACTGTTCCTATACTTTTATTTCAAAAATAAATCGTTCCAGAATGGCTGAACAGTCCTTCAAACAGCAGGTGTGTTAGTTTGATGGTTTGGATTGCGTGTGGGGGGGCGTGGCTATGGGGCTTGTGGGGTGCAGGGGCAGGCAAAAGGGAATATTGTTCCACTACGTCATTTCATGCACTTCGACCACTGCTCTGCATTCGACATTCTCCAAAATGACCACACACCTTCCTCTGTCCATATACTAGAAACCTCACAGGACATCAATATCTCATAGACACTAGTTGCACTCTCAGACTCTCAGTAGATCAGAGCAGGTTTCTGGAAATAGCAATGAGGGTCTCAGCTACATCCTAGAAACATGCACTGTGTTGGTGCCACACAGCTACACTCCATCCCTGCCACCTAAACGCTGACCTCTGACCGCTTACTCAGAAAACTTAACTTAACTCTAAATGCTAGACACAGCACACCTGATTCCAGGGACCGACTCTCCTATGCGGGACTGTGGGAGCTGGTAATTGGCAATGATTTTGCCCCGGACCTTACTTGGAGCCCAATAGTGGGTGTCCTGTGCCTCTCATTGGGATGAAAGAGCAAGAACCATATCAACCAACTCTCCCTATTTTGGAGAGAGGATTCTGATATTTGAGCCCAAATGTGGATATCTTAAAACAGCGGTGTGTGGCACAGTGTGTCAGGTGGAGTCTGGAGGCGGACCGCTGTGTTTCTTCTCCGAGGATTGTGCGAACTTTGAACCTTGAACTTTTTCTACATAAACGACGCGCAGGCGCGGAGCGCGGCGCGGTGTGTGGCACAGTGTGTCAGGTGGAGTCTGGAGGCGGACCGCTGTGTTTCTTCTCCGAGGATTGTGCGAACTTTGAACCTTGAACCTTTTCTACATAAACCACGTGCAGGCGTGGAGCGCGGCGCGGTGTGTGGCACAGTGTGTCAGGTGGAGTCTGGAGGCGGACCGCTGTGTTTCTTCTCCGAGGATTGTGCGAACTTTGAACCTTGAACTTTTTCTACATAAACCACGCGCAGGCGCGGAGCGCGGCGCGGTGTGTGGCACAGTGTGTCAGGTGGAGTCTGGAGGCGGACCGCTGTGTTTCTTCTCCGAGGATTGTGCGAACTTTGAACCTTGAACTTTTTCTACATAAACCACGCGCAGGCGCGGAGCGCGGCGCGGTGTGTGGCACAGTGTGTCAGGTGGAGTCTGGAGGCGGACCGCTGTGTTTCTTCTCCGAGGATTGTGCGAACTTTGAACCTTGAACTTTTTCTACATAAACCACGCGCAGGCGCGGTGTGTGGCACAGTGTGTCAGGTGTCTGGTGCCGGGAGTCGGAGTCGGAGTAGGAAGACGGAACCCAGAAGACGATCGGCGAAGTGACCTGAAGGTGAAGGCGGGAAAGAGCGTCTGAGGTATTCCAGCCCTTCTCCCCTTCTCCTCCCCCTCTCCTTCTTCTTCCCTTCCTTTCTTCCCTTTCTCCCTTTCTCCCCTTCTACCCTTCCCCCTTTTCCGCCTTCTTTCGCCTTCTTTTGCCTTCCTCTCCCTTTCACCTTTCCCCTTTCCCCGCCCCCTTCCCCTTCCACGCCCCACGTTCCTTTTCCTGATCCTACCTGTGAATCTGTGAACCTTGTGAACCCCGTGAACCTCGTGAACCCTCTTCCTGCCTTCTGCCGCAGACCGTCCCTAGTCGTTCTCAGCCACTTGGAGCGGCAACGACGACAGTAGTGTCCACTTGTCTGTCCAGCGGGGGTTTCCAGAGCGCCTTCTCCACCATGGCTTCACTGGCCGCCTCCAACGAAGCAGAACCGGTCGATGGATGCGCAGTAATAAACTGCAACCTGAACCCGCAACTGACCCTAGCACCATGCCTGAGCGAGTCCCGCCGACCCCCATAACGCAGGCACCCCCCAGCAGGCTTACCGCCCCAACGAGTGACCATGAGCCTGAGACCGTCGGCGGACGCCCTAGGCGGTGGTCTGCTGGGCTGGGGGTGCTCATAGTCGAAGAGGCGCTCCCAGGAGAGTTGGGGGTTGAGGGGAAAAAATCTGAAATAAATGGCACGCGGCGAACCGAGAGGTCGGAAATGCCGCATCCTACTCTGAGTATTTGCCACGATACGACACCAACACCAACAGCAGCAGAGTCCCATAGCAGGGGGGCCAGCATGGTGACATCAAAAGATGAGGCACCCTTGCGCGATGAAGAAAATAACGATGACTCGGTGTTTGAAACACAAGAATGTCTAAACTCTTCAGGCCAGGCCTCTTCGACTGGAACCAGAACAGCCAGCAAACCGAGTATAAGACCTAGAAGATCTAAGAGCCAGGAAAATAATGGAAATGTAAGCATAAAAACTACTGAAGTGTCAGCAAAGACTTACGAAGCCATATCATCACTTGACTTCGACTCGGAATCAGAGAGGGAAGACGACAAAAGTCAAAAGAAAAACCAGGAAGTCTCTACAAGACCAAGACTCTACAAAAAAACAATGAAAGACAGACCAAAAGAGAAAGTCCCGGACGGGAAGGTCTGTGCAAAAAAAGGGCGGAAGGCTGGCCTCAAAGCTACAGGAGGAGGCATGGAGCCGATAAGACCACCAATACTCCCCTCGCTGAAGGACTATTTCCTAAAACATAGCAAGAGGAAACTGCACTCTGACCTAGAGTTGTCTGATGCGGAATTACTGGAGGCGGCACAAGAACCCCCGCCAGTGAATAAAATCCGTAAAACAGACCTAATTGAGAGTAATCTAGCACCTAAGATCAAATGGCACGCACGCAAACCTTGCAGTGAAGACGGGGCCCTAGTTGGAATAAGGGCGGAGGCTGGCCCGCCAAATAACCCGCCTAAATCCTCGCCACTGTTGACAAACCCTCGGCTGGAGCTCTCAAGAAACTCAGACGAAGAAGCGACCATGGACGAATTGAACACACTGTCTAATCTGGTGGGCGAACCAGCTCAAACAACAAGACTCGAAGAGCCCAACCCCGTATAGATGAATTATGTAAATTATCTCCTCCCAACAGATCCTGTGAAAGAACCACCAGTAGCACAACAGAACCAAATTCCTCCACAGAGTGCGTGCACGAAGTTGAGTGACAGACCATCAATTAGAATAAGACATACCCAGGCAGAAGACCCCAACGCTTGGACCCGTCCTCACACACAGTCCAATAATAATAGAACTGGGGCGGATAAATCCGCCGACAGCCGAGAGTCTGCATCAGTATTGGAAAAAAACTATACAGAAAGGAGACAGCAGCTACAAGCTGAAAGAGGCTTACACACGCCGATTAGACTAAGAGGACACAGCGACATGTCGGGTTTGTCTGACAAAGAAATACCATCATCCAAAAAAAAGACGGACCTCCTGACTATCATGTCGGCACTCACAATAGCCCTCAATCCATTCAGCAAACTCTACGAATCCATCCACGAAGCTCTAAAGGATAATACAACAATGATTACTTCTCTAAAGGAGAAATTGACATTTATAGAAGGCTATGTAACGGCCACAGATCATAACTCAAAAAACACGCAACTGAGCCTGGAAGAAAAAATAAAAAATCTGGGGAAGGAGTTGTCTAACATTACCCCCAGAGTTCAACACACTGCTGCACTAATTACTAGCAGTACCCAAACTGAAGAAGTAGTAACAAAAAAGAAAGACATAGCCCCAATCTTCGCAAAAGGCCCAGCGAAACTACGAGAAGCGCTCCCAGTGACAAGACAAGTAATAACAAAACCAATCAACGCGAAAAACCAGACAGAAGGGCCGCTCCTGCGCATCCCCAGAAAGAGGTCTCCAGCATACGCAGCCAGCCTATCGACCAGTCCTCAAATTAGGAGTGCTAATCCACAACACCTGAGCCCTATTATAACAAGAGCAAAAAAGGGCAACAACAACCCAGACATTGAGAGTACCCAGAAGAATCACGACCAGACAGCACTGTTAAATGGGCCTTGTGACGTAAACCCCGACCCTGATTCTCCAAATGACTGCCAGATGGTGGAGTATGCCAACGCTATTTCACCTCCATCAGAATCATCCCGATCTGAGGATTCAAAGAGCCCACCCAGAGATGAGCGAAAAGCAACAAGGCGACTTAGTGCGCCGAAAGAAGGGTCTTTGGCTTCTAGGAGGGCAAGCCGTCGGGAAAGGCAGCGTTCGAGCTCAACCAGTCTGGGATTAGAAGCGATAGAAGGTCTAAAAATTAAAGAAGCGATGCATCCCGAGAACAGAGAAATCGGAAAACCTGCTTGGAAGTCTCGAGCACAAGAACAAAGATACCATCGAAGACCCTCGCCCAAAGACCGCAGCAGACGGACAGAAACTATTGCAAAAAAAGAGCTAGAACACTCTGATATCTCCCTATTTAAACTAGAGCAAATCTCGGCAAGAGACAGCTACATGGTCCTAAACAGAAGAACGGTCCTAAAAGTAATATCCAAAATAGACAAACTTCGGCACCTGTCAACAAGTGACTTGGTTCTGATAGAGCCATACCACAGAAACCATAAAGCCAAAGCCTACCTGCATGTAAGAGCTAATGCTCTAAACGAATGGCCCCTAGAAATATCAAAAGACCTTCAGCGCATGGGCCTAAAATTGGAAAAATTACAGACAAGGAGAAAGGAGATGGGAAAGGGCGCAAGGATAGAAGAAAGTCTTGCGCCAAGAGGGAAAATTGAGCCAAAAGTTCCTTTAGCCTCAGAAGAAAACAGAAGAAGAGTCTGCCTGGCAGACCGCCAAAAAGAAGAGTGGAGAAACCAAGATGTTTATCCTACCAAAAGGTTTGGATCCAGCAACAGAGTGCAAAATGGCCACCGTCGACGAGAGGGTAGTTTCAGGTCTGACCAGCTAGGCAGTGACCAGATAGCGCGGTCCATCCCAATCACACCAGCAACAACGGCACCAAAGCCTTGGAAGTGGATCGTTGATACCTTCGGCAGGACGAAAAAGGATTAGCAGTTAATCCGTGATGCCGTCCTTACAAGGAAGCCGTCCACCAACAAGGCCCAACACTGGGAAGAAACGGTGCTTCAGATGGCATCATGGAATACGAGAGGGTACCACCACCTAACCCAATCAAGTGGTACAAATTGGAATACATTTGATCTAATCTGCTTCCAATAAACGTGGTTAACAGACAAACCATCGCTGGAAGGATTCATAATTGAGGTATCTCCAGCCCAGAAACCCACAGTGGGCAGGCCATCAGGCGGACTGCTAACCGCTGTACGTCTGGGCTCAGGAATCACTATGAAAAAGAAAATCAGAGAGGAGTACGGCATGCTAGCCACAATGGCCAGTTGGTACCATCAAGGCCAGGGCGGGAAGGGGAGGCCCTGCTCTGACCTTGCCATACTCAATCTTTACTGGAACCCCGAGAAAATTGCTATAAAAGACTTCTGCAATCAAGTGGCTGACACCATTGACGACATCAGAATCAGTCACGATATCCCCAACTTTATCATCTGTGGGGATCTGAATGCCAAATGTGGATCATGCTCAACTGACGAGATGGTGTGCCCAGCCCTGAGAAAATCTGATGAGAGAGGCATTGCATGGCTAGCCCTGATGGGGTCTAGACAGTTGTGCAATGCGGCCACACTCCAAGAAGGAGGTACGTCATTCCCCACCTGGGAAAGAGAATCGGCTATTGCTGTTCTAGATTACATCTTTATCTCAGAGGGCTTAATTCCATACTTCCAAGGCTTCAGAGTCAAAAGAACAACTGAAAGTGACCACAACCTGCTGCACCTATCTTGGAGTGGTGAAGTGAAAGACCGTCCAATCTATCCCTTTGAAATCGATACGAACAAGCAGCAAAACCGAATCCGTCTGACCTCGGACAACATAATTGAAGTAAAGGATAGATTGTGCAAAAAACAACCATTCCCCAACAAGGGTGCAGAAGTCCAACGTCCGGAATATGTATCATTATTGATACCACACAAAGTGAACTTTGGTGGGAAAGTTCGACATCAACCTCCACATGTCCACATCTATAATGCTGCGGTTGTAACGAAACGCAAAGAAATTAGAAGATTAAAAAGAGTAGCTGCAAAAAATAACAATGAAGAATGTTGGAAAGCCTACCAAAGGGGGAAAACAATATATAAAGCATGGCTCACACAAGAACGTCAAAATTTATATCAGAAAGACGCAGAGGCAATGCTGAAAATCGGGATCTCTAAAAGTAGCCGTGACTTCTGGTCTATACTAAAAACGGTCAATGGCCAGAATCCACCCCAGATTGTAAGCAACGTCACTGAACAGCAGTGGAGCTTACATTTCACTGAGCTGTACGCCCTGCCTTCAGCCGGCACTCTGAAGAGTCCAGCTCCATGTCAACAAGAAGACCAGAGCGAGCCCTGGGTGAACATGGCTGTCTTGGAAGACATCGCGAGCACAATCTCATGTTTGAAGAACTCGAGGGCCCCCGGACCGGATGGCCTTACCAACCTAGATTTGAAGCAGCATCCCCAAGCTTGGGCGGGCCTTATTTGTGAGCTGTTCGAGCAATGCCGTAAACAAAAACAAATCCCGAAGACCTGGACAGAGGCGGTCCTTGTGCCGATCTATAAAAAGGGGATCAGATCGGACCCAAACAACTACAGACCGATTGTCCTACTTGACATTATTGGGAAGATATTTGCTTCACTGACACTAAACTACTTTAAAGATTGGGCCAAACAAGCACCACTGTTTGATATTTTCCAGACCGGATTCAAAAAAGGAGCGGGAACAGCGATAAATATCCTAATCTTGAATACCATCAAAACGAGAGTCAAAGGTGGTGCCCCTGGAGTACACATGGCCATGATTGACCTATCCCAGGCGTTTGATACAGTGGATCGAGCCAAATTATGGGCAAAGCTAGAAAACTGGAAGTGCCCTAAACCAATCTTGGACCCTATCAAGGCCCTCCACTCAAAAACATCGCTAAGAGTGAGGCTGTGTCAGCAGGGAAGTCTATCGGATCCAATCCTTACAGAAAGAGGGGTCAAACAAGGCTGCCCCCTAGCCCCAGCGCTCTTCACCACCTTTATTGGCGATTTTCAAGAGACTGAAGAATCGGTTCGAGCGTTTCCTCCGATGCTGGGTGATGTGAAAATGTCTAGACTGTGGTACGCGGACGATCTGATCTTGCTGGATCAAACGGCCATCGGACTTCAAAGACAGATCGACAATTTATCGACGTATATGGAGGCCAACAACTTAAAGATCAATTCGCAGAAAACAAAAATCATCTCCTTTTATAAAACCTCGAAAGATCACAAGAAAACATACAAATGGCACCTGAACAAAACTAAAATTGAGTCCGTGAACGAATTTAAATACCTAGGCGTAATGATCGATAACTCATTGAAAGACAACTCACTTCTGAATTCATTATGGGAAAAAACCCACAGCCTTACATCCCAAACCAGTACTGTGGACAATAAATTCGGCAAATTTTCATGGACACCAGCTATTCAGTTCTATAAGTCTAAGGTTATACCAGCTTTAACTTATGGAATGGCGACAAATCTGTCCCTATCAGCGGAAATTTGGCCTAAGCTGGAAGGTTACCTGTGGAAGTCTGTCCTAGCACTCCCAAAATCTGCACCCACGCCAGCCATTCGTCGTGAGCTTGGCTTATCATCATTATCCGCAGTGGTAACCCAGAGTGCGGTCCAATTGTACAGAAAAATTCTGTCTCCAGACTCGTTACCAATTTTCCAGCTTATGAAAATCGAAATCACAAAGGGCTCCAGCAAACCGCTTCTGACCTGGGTAAATGTGATGGGCTGCAAATGGTTTAAAATATAAAGTGGCCTTCCCCACCAGCCATGGACGAATTTCTTGATAATTACACTGGAAAAAGGTCCCACCTGGACTTAAAATTCATAAAATGGAGGGAGCAAACAATGGCCTGGCTCCATCATGGGCGAGAGCACCACAAAAGTGGAAAACATACAGTAGAGGCCTTCCCGACCTCAAAATCGCGGAGGACCTCTTTCAGAACCCAGGAGCCACCAACAGCTGGCTTCCATCCTTAGAGATGCAGTGGGCTGAGAGGTAGGTAAGCCCCTCTCCCACTCTACTCTGTTGCCCCCTCCCCACAATGCTTAAACATGAGCATGAGTCAAACCATTCCTCTGCCAGTGTTCTCTCCTTTGGGTTTCCATTGCAGCGCAGGAGCGTCGCTGTGGCCATGATCATAGAGCACATATGGACTGTAAACACGCTGCACTTAATAACAAACACTGCACATCAAACCGGAACAGCACCATGTAAAAGTGTGGAAACCCAGCCAGAAGACAACTGCGGCCATCTGAGAATCTGGCTGCAGACGAAATTAAATCACCCACCCTCGCACGCAGTTCTCCAGATGGCTCCACTCACCTGGTCACTCTTTTGGTCCATCCTCCCTGCCACCCTCTGGCACTACAGGAGCTGGAGCTCCGTTAGTGAAGACACAGGAACTCAGGCCCCAGCTCCTCCCCCAGAGATCTGAAGGGATGGCAGGCGCCCAGCCAGCTCCTCCCCCAGAGATCTATAGGGATGGCAGGCGCCCAGTCAGCTCCTCCCCAGAGATCTGTAGGGATGGCAGTGGAGCACAAGCAATTGAACCCCAATAAGTGGCTTTTACCAAGAGGTATCCCCTTTCCATCACTCTTTCGTCCAAGATGTGCTTTGAGTGATATCATGCAAGGTCGCAAGTTGAGATGGGGGAATTGGCAATGCGAGAAAAGAGAAAGGGGCAGAGGAGAATCCCAGAACCCTGTCACTTGACCCAACAGAGAGACTACTGTAATCACCATCTTCAACCACCATCGTTAAATCACCCTTTAAGGCACCCTGATGTAAAGGAGCTGAACAGCTATCTTGAAATTGTGTTCTTCAGCTGTGCAAAGCCACCAATCTTCATAGTACCACAACCCAAAAGGCGATCATGCATAAAAAGTCCCTCAGCACTGTAAACGGATTCCTCTTCTCCGATCAATAATGTGTTTTATCATGGCCCCCACAGGGAGGCCAACAATGACATTGCCAGGTTCCTACTACCAGCTCCGTAAACAGACCAGAGAGTGAACCACGGGGAGAGCTGCAGGGCCTAGTAGCACAATGTGCAGGCCATGCCGGCTGGGTCACAGCAGTTAGAAATGCCCCTGTCTATCAGCCGCCACTATGGTCTCCCTTCGCGTTTCATGGCTGAGGAGTTGCTGAGCAGAGAGCTTCACAATTGGGCTTTGAATGCACCAACTTCGGAGAGAGTGCAACATAAAACTTGTCAGCCGCACCCCCAGCTCAAAGCGTACAAATAGCCCTTTTCATTATTATTATTAATACTATTATTTAATTTGTATATGTTATCACAGGCCCATGGCATCAGGGTGCACATTAAAGACAACACAGAAGACAAAGACGTGTGCAGAAACACTCATGTGTCAGGCCAGGAGCTGGAGATACTTTTACCTGGATAGAGATAAACAAATGGTGCTTGACCAATTTTTTTAAAAGAGTGATCAAATCAACACATCTGCTAGCCATTGCTAGGGCATTCCAGGCAAAAGGGGCCAGGATGTCAAAACATGTGCCAGCAAACCTGACGAGTTTGTATCTTGGTTGGAACTTTTAGAGGCTGTCCTGACAGCGCAGAGGACGACCTGGCTTGTTTGCAGTAATCCGATCCCTCGGGTATTGTGGGGTCGTGTCAGGCCAACATTTGTAGGAGAGGGTCAGAATCTTGTGGGTGATCCTATGTCTAATTAGGCGCCAATGAAGTTCCATTCTGGCCTGGGATACATGATTTCAACTAGATAGGCCAAAGATGGTGCGAACTGCACCATTTTTGGAGACATGAAGGGAGTTAAGATTAACTTGCGTAGTACCAGCCAAGACACTATTAGAGTAATCCAGCCTCGAGTTAATCAGTTCAGTAGCTAAGAGGGAACAATTGCTGGCTGAGAGGAAGGGACGTATATGGTGTAAACGCTTTGTTGTATAGGCATATGCAGATCGAATGTAAGACACATGAGTTTTCATAGAGAGCTCAGCGTCTAAAAATACACCAAGTGTCTTCCCACTCTTGCCAACATTGATGGAGTTGCCAGCATTGTTGAAGCTACCATATGCTGGATCAAGTTTCTTCAGCCTTGGGGCTGAGGCCACAATCATGATTTCCGTTTTGTCCTTATTGAGGGCAAGTGATTTATCAGCCATCCATGTACTGCCTCATATACTTTATTGATATTACAGGAGTCGTGTGCATAATCACCAGTAAGCTACAGAATGACCTGGATGTTGTCAGCATAGTAAGTATAATGCACACCCAGGTGGTCCAAGAGGCTGAGTAGGGACCTAGTATAGATGTTAACAAGAGTGGGGGCGATGCATGAACCCAGTGGAATGCCACAGATCTGAGTGATGGGAATGGAACTTACATCACCAACTGCAACTCTGGAGGTATGAGCCTCAAGGAAGGATACAACCCATTGTCTGGCCATATCCGAACAGTGAGCCTGATCCTTTAATCTGGATGTCAGGAGGGAGTCATCAACCAAGTCAAAAGCCGCAGACAGGTCCAGCAATATCAGCAATGCGAGATGTCCTTTATCAACTATACTGGCTAAGGTGGATTTAAGATCCAGTATGGCGGTTTCTGTCCCGTGCTTGCCCCTGAGGCCTGATCGATATACCTCCAAATTGGCACGGTTTTTAATGAAGCCCTGAAGTTGAAAATAGGTTACATTATCCGTGATTTTAAGGAGAAAGGGCACATTAGTAATGGGTCTATCATTTTATGCCAGAGCTGGGTCATGTTTTTTTTTTTTCTCGCAATGGCGTAATCCAGGCTTCTTTCAGGGCTATTAGGATTTACCCTTCACTAAAGGAGAGATTAACAAGTTTCATGATCCAGGGAACCAGTAACTGAGGAGAGCTTATGAGGATGTTGGTAGGGCAAATATCGCCTAAGCAAGATGTTGGTTTCATAGCTTGCACAAGAATTTCATCTTCGGAACAGGGTTATAACTAGAAGGTATCTTTGTTAGTCTGGAGGGGGTCATCATTGGGTGGGCAAGGTGGGATCACACTTGTCCCACCAGTACATTCCTGTAGTGGCTTGAAGGTCCGCAGAAGCCCCAGGATTTTGGAGGAAATTTCATTATCAATTGCCAGGCCCATGCCGCATCTTTGATATGTTCATGATTTGGTCACAGAATTATTTTTCAACTCGTTGAGTACCCTGAACAGCTCACTAGATCTTGAATGAGTATTCGTGATTGTTGTTAAAGTGGGTTGATTTAGCTTTTATAATGGCCGTTTTGAAGTTTTTCACTGCTTGTTTGTAAATATTCAGTGTTTGGGGATTAGAGTTCTTACGCCACTCTCTTTCGAGAGCTCTTTTGGTCAGTCGAAGTAAGATAACATCATCATTAAACCATCAAAATCTTTTTCATTTTCATGGGGGCAAGAGTCCCAATGACAGATCTGATAGTGGCCGAAAGGTGGGCTACAAGGTTAGAGGAATTCAAGAAGTTATCAATGGGCAGAAGACAGGCTGTCAGTAGTGCAGAAAATGTATCTGGAGAGACATCCTTGAAATTCCTGGATTTCTTTTCAATTCTGGGTAGTGAGTCCAAGCTGGAGGGTAAGTCTGGGAGCTGGATCTATGTGCCTAGAGAATAGGGATTGGACTGTAAAGACGGGGGTGGAGAGGGCTTATCTTTACTCCTGCCCTCAATATGGCAGAGTAGATGCATCTAGCACCCCAGGCAAGATTCTTTATTGTTGGTAGCTATCGACGAGCAATCAAGGCTTAGCTCTCAGGAGGTGATATGAGTACAGTGTAGTCCCCAAGGCCCCACAAAGGAATGGTCACACACTATGTTATGTGATAACACAGTTGTTTATATAAATAAGGTTCAATATATACACAATCAATAACACAGTTTGTACTCTGGCAATTATAATGTGGTAAATATGTACAATGTCTATTTGGTACTACAGTTAACTCTTGACTCCTTTAAAATCCACCAACTGCTGACAGTCTCAATGGCATACAAATCAAATAGTAAACTGACTCAACAATAGACACAGGAAGGAAGACACGTTGAGTTAATCAATGGCAGAACACTGGGTCCCTACCACCAGTCAAAGTTCTGTATGAGTATCCCCCTACCTGGGTGCCTGTAAATAAAAGGGTGTCAACAAGCCCAGTCCATATATTGTTTAAAGTAGTCTTGTTTCCTTCTAAAATGTTCTACTACCCCAATGTACCTGAGTTTAGCAGAGTTCTTCGATGGATCGGCGACGGATCCCTCTTGCGTGGACTCCCTTTAAGGCAGGAGCCACAGGTCGTCGAGATTCCTCGAAGAAAAGGTAAACAATGTCATTGAGAGAGCAGCTTTCACCTTTGCGGTGCTCATCGACGATCGGTCGTGGATGTCCTGTGAAGATGAGCCATGCGGTACACCTCGATGATGACAGTTTGCTGCCGCAAAGCAGATTGATGAAGAACGTAGGCCCAGCAAGGGTGTTGGGTCGTCTGTGTTGGCGTCGATGATTGGGACTCGACCCCGGCTGGCTTTCGGATCTTTGTCGGCATCTTTGTGGACTTCGGGTGGCGGTAAACCCATCAACGGATTCTCCACAGTTTGTCGACAACCTCGACTTTATCCGGCGGAACAAAGTGGTCGTCGGCGATGGCAAGGAGTCCTTGATTTCAAAGTGTCATAGGCAATGGAGTGTTGCGGCTATGGTCAACAAGATTATAGTGGTCCTCTGAACCTCGATCAACGGTGCTGGTCATCAACGGCCTCGACGTCCTAGCGTTTTGATGTTTCTCTGTGGAACCTGTCTGCAGTCGGCAGCCTTTCGAGGACTGACTTCCAGGGCGCTTTGAAGAAGATAAGCTGGTGCACAATGTTACCTCGTAACTCAGGAAGAGGGCTCATATCCAGGTCCTCTCTTGGATCAGTTCTTGGTGACACAACAGCTTTCAGATTGCATCAAAGGAAAGCAGCAGCAAAGCCTTCAAGGTTAAGCATCAAGTTTCGACTTCAGCTTCTGAACGATTCTAGTCCGTGAGAGGTCCCCAGATATACTGTTCTGTCTCTCATTAACACTGATGGGCCATGCTCAGCAGCCAATCATTCAGAAGGGCATTCAGCAGGCAAGCAGCCAATCAGGCTCATGGTGCATTCATGCCATTCTTCTCCATTTCGATACTCACAACAAGGAATGTGGATTGGGACAAGCACTCAGCCTTTCAGCACACCACACTGCATTCATACCAGTTTCGGGCAGGGCTGTCTCATTCATTGTGTCATACGCCAGAAACCAGACACCCATAACATGAAATGTATATTGGTCACACACTCCATTCACCCAGGTCCCACCCCAAGGGTGTACCCACAAAACACAGTCACTGGGAAGTCCAGCCTGGAACTTCCACCCAACAGCCAGTCAGGGGAAGGGACAGAGTCAGGGCTTCCCAGAACTTTGGGAAAACAAGGTAACAGGCAATAGAAAGCAAGAGGTCACAGGGGCCATATTGTCTCCTATCAGGTATCAACTGATTCCAATGGCAGGGACTGGGTACCCCAAAATGGAGGATACTCAGAGCACCTGCCAAATTAAGCATGGAGCGGCCACCAGCCCATACCCTGCTCTGCCACCCATGGGTGCCATAAGGGTATCCCTAGGGTCTGTTCACCATAACCAAAAAGAGGAAGAGCTGCACTGCTCCCACATGGACTCCTGTGCAGGAAACAACACAGAACACACACGAACAAGGAGGACAGGACAAGGACAGGGAAGCCCTGTCCCTCCAATGCATTTCCAGCATCACATGGACCACGTGCAGAGGGTGGTTTCAGCCTCAGAGAGGTCCACGCAATGCGTGATGATCCAATCCATAGTATATCCCCCGGTATGTATAGGACCTACAACCCTCAGTGAGAATCCAATGATTTCCAGTGATATTTGCAAGGAAGATGTTTGCTTTTCGAATGGATCACTGGCACAATAATTAAGGTCTCCCAGTATGATCAAGGGAGTCTTGGCTTTAGCAATATGGTTAAGTAGATTCAGGAATTGTTCTTCAAACTGGGGGAATGTCCCTGAGGTGTCTGTAGAGTACCAGAAAACTTAGGGAAACATTGGAATTGATTTTGATTTACATAAACAATGTTTTGCAGTCCTCGGGCGTAGGGTGAGTGACCGATTAGCAAGCTAGATGTTTCTTAAACATAAGGGCCACTCCTCCACCCTTTTGGTCTATCTGATCCACACGCAAAATCAGATAATATTCTGATGGTAAGGATAGTGTAGTGTCAATAAGTATGGTCTCATTAAGACAAGTTTCGGTGAGAGCAAGTAAATCATGGGGAACATTTAGTTAGAAAGTCAGCAATTTCAACCCTGTGTTTTGGTGTAGAACAGGTGTTCAAAAGGGAAATAAAAAGCAAGGGATCCCTGGAAGTACAATTGCCAGGGGTATCAGCACCTTTAGCTAGTTGAAATATATCCCTGCTTGTGCTCAAAAGAAGTGCAATTTGTTTTTCGATAAAACATGTCCGAGTGTCATCTATAAGATCCTCATAACCAGCCTTTCACAGGTCCAAATTTTTCAATTGTGGCTCGGCATCACTGGTCAAAGCAGGTGGGAGTGGTTGGGAGCGGTGCTCCGCTATTTATTTTCTTTTTAAAGTTTTACTGTTCCTATACTTTTATTTCAAAAATAAATCATTCCAGAATGGCTGAACAGTCCTTCAAACAGCAGGTGTGTTAGTTTGATGGTTTGGATTGCGTGTGGGGGGGCGTGGCTATGGGGCTTGTGGGGTGCAGGGGCAGGCAAAAGGGAATATTGTTCCACTACGTCATTTCATGCACTTCGACCACTGCTCTGCATTCGACATTCTCCAAAATGACCACACACCTTCCTCTGTCCATATACTAGAAACCTCACAGGACATCAATATCTCATAGACACTAGTTGCACTCTCAGACTCTCAGTAGATCAGAGCAGGTTTCTGGAAATAGCAATGAGGGTCTCAGCTACATCCTAGAAACATGCACTGTGTTGGTGCCACACAGCTACACTCCATCCCTGCCACCTAAACGCTGACCTCTGACCGCTTACTCAGAAAACTTAACTTAACTCTAAATGCTAGACACAGCACACCTGATTCCAGGGACCGACTCTCCTATGCGGGACTGTGGGAGCTGGTAATTGGCAATGATTTTGCCCCGGACCTTACTTGGAGCCCAATAGTGGGTGTCCTGTGCCTCTCATTGGGATGAAAGAGCAAGTACCATATCAACCAACTCTCCCTATTTTGGAGAGAGGATTCTGATATTTGAGCCCAAATGTGGATATCTTAAAACAGCGGTGTGTGGCACAGTGTGTCAGGTGGAGTCTGGAGGCGGACCGCTGTGTTTCTTCTCCGAGGATTGTGCGAACTTTGAACCTTGAACTTTTTCTACATAAACCACGTGCAGGCGTGGAGCGCGGCGCGGTGTGTGGCACAGTGTGTCAGGTGGAGTCTGGAGGCGGACCGCTGTGTTTCTTCTCCGAGGATTGTGCGAACTTTGAACCTTGAACTTTTTCTACATAAACCACGCGCAGGCGCGGAGCGCGGCGCGGTGTGTGGCACAGTGTGTCAGGTGGAGTCTGGAGGCGGACCGCTGTGTTTCTTCTCCGAGGATTGTGTGAACTTTGAACCTTGAACTTTTTCTACATAAACCACGCGCAGGCGTGGAGCGCGGCGCGGTGTGTGGCACAGTGTGTCAGGTGGAGTCTGGAGGCGGACCGCTGTGTTTCTTCTCCGAGGATTGTGCGAACTTTGAACCTTGAACTTTTTCTACATAAACCACGCGCAGGCGCGGTGTGTGGCACAGTGTGTCAGGTGTCTGGTGCCGGGAGTCGGAGTCGGAGTAGGAAGACGGAACCCAGAAGACGATCGGCGAAGTGACCTGAAGGTGAAGGCGGGAAAGAGCGTCTGAGGTATTCCAGCCCTTCTCCCCTTCTCCTCCCCCTCTCCTTCTTCTTCCCTTCCTTTCTTCCCTTTCTCCTTTCTCCCCTTCTACCCTTCCCCCTTTTCCGCCTTCTTTCGCCTTCTTTTGCCTTCCTCTCCCTTTCACCTTTCCCCTTTCCCCGCCCCCTTCCTCTTCCACGCCCCACGTTCCTTTTCCTGATCCTACCTGTGAATCTGTGAACCTTGTGAACCCCGTGAACCTCGTGAACCCTCTTCCTGCCTTCTGCCGCAGACCGTCCCTAGTCGTTCTCAGCCACTTGGAGCGGCAACGACGACAGTAGTGTCCACTTGTCTGTCCAGCGGGGGTTTCCAGAGCACCTTCTCCACCATGGCTTCACTGGCCGCCTCCAACGAAGCAGAACCGGTCGATGGATGCGCAGTAATAAACTGCAACCTGAACCCGCAACTGACCCTAGCACCATGCCTGAGCGAGTCCCGCCGACCCCCATAACGCAGGCACCCCCCAGCAGGCTTACCGCCCCGACGAGTGACCATGAGCCTGAGACCGTCGGCGGACGCCCTAGGCGATGGTCTGCTGGGCTGGGGGTGCTCATAGTCGAAGAGGCGCTCCCAGGAGAGTTGGGGGTTGAGGGGAAAAAATCTGAAATAAATGGCACGCGGCGAACCGAGAGGTCGGAAATGCCGCATCCTACTCTGAGTATTTGCCACGATACGACACCAACACCAACAGCAGCAGAGTCCCATAGCAGGGGGGCCAGCATGGTGACATCAAAAGATGAGGCACCCTTGCGCGATGAAGAAAATAACGATGACTCGGTGTTTGAAACACAAGAATGTCTAAACTCTTCATGCCAGGCCTCTTCGACTGGAACCAGAACAGCCAGCAAACTGAGTATAAGACCTAGAAGATCTAAGAGCCAGGAAAATAATGGAAATGTAAGCATAAAAACTACTGAAGTGTCAGCAAAGACTTACGAAGCCATATCATCACTTGACTTCGACTTGGAATCAGAGAGGGAAGACGACAAAAGTCAAAAGAAAAACCAAGAAGTCTCTACAAGACCAAGACTCTACAAAAAAACAATGAAAGACAGACCAAAAGAGAAAGTCCCGGACGGGAAGGTCTGTGCAAAAAAAGGGCGGAAGGCTGGCCTCAAAGCTACAGGAGGAGGCATGGAGCCGATAAGACCACCAATACTCCCCTCGCTGAAGGACTATTTCCTAAAACATAGCAAGAGGAAACTGCACTCTGACCTAGAGTTGTCTGATGCGGAATTACTGGAGGCGGCACAAGAACCCCCGCCAGTGAATAAAATCCGTAAAACAGACCTAATTGAGAGTAAT
Organism: Ambystoma mexicanum; assembly: GCF_040938575.1. Classification (NCBI taxonomy): domain Eukaryota; kingdom Metazoa; phylum Chordata; class Amphibia; order Caudata; family Ambystomatidae; genus Ambystoma; species Ambystoma mexicanum. Next base: position 1,334,265,661 of record NC_090924.1, read on the forward strand.
CTAGCACCTAAGATCAAATGGCACGCACGCAAACCTTGCAGTGAAGACGGGGCCCTAGTTGGAATAAGGGCGGAGGCTGGCCCGCCAAATAACCCGCCTAAATCCTCGCCACTGTTGACAAACCCTCGGCTGGAGCTCTCAAGAAACTCAGACGAAGAAGCGACCATGGACGAATTGAACACACTGTCTAATCTGGTGGGCGAACCAGCTCAAACAACAAGACTCGAAGAGCCCAACCCCGTACAGATGAATTATGTAAATGATCTCCGCCCAACAGATCCCGTGAAAGAACCACCAGTAGCACAACAGAACCAAATTCCTCCACAGAGTGCGTGCACGAAGTTGAGTGACAGACCATCAATTAGAATAAGACATACCCAGGCAGAAGACCCCAACGCTTGGACCCGTCCTCACACACAGTCCAATAATAATAGAACTGGGGCGGATAAATCCGCCGACAGCCGAGAGTCTGCATCAGTATTGGAAAAAAACTATACAGAAAGGAGACAGCAGCTACAAGCTGAAAGAGGCTTACACACGCCGATTAGACTAAGAGGACACAGCGACATGTCGGGTTTGTCTGACAAAGAAATACCATCATCCAAAAAAAAGACGGACCTCCTGACTATCATGTCGGCACTCACAATAGCCCTCAATCCATTCAGCAAACTCTACGAATCCATCCACGAAGCTCTAAAGGATAATACAACAATGATTACTTCTCTAAAGGAGAAATTGACATTTATAGAAGGCTATGTAACGGCCACAGATCATAACTCAAAAAACACGCAACTGAGCCTGGAAGAAAAAATAAAAAATCTGGGGAAGGAGTTGTCTAACATTACCCCCAGAGTTCAACACACTGCTGCACTAATTACTAGCAGTACCCAAACTGAAGAAGTAGTAACAAAAAAGAAAGACATAGCCCCAATCTTCGCAAAAGGCCCAGCAAAACTACGAGAAGCGCTCCCAGTGACAAGACAAGTAATAACAAAACCAATCAACGCGAAAAACCAGACAGAAGGGCCGCTCCTGCGCATCCCCAGAAAGAGGTCTCCAGCATACGCAGCCAGCCTATCGACCAGTCCTCAAATTAGGAGTGCTAATCCACAACACCTGAGCCCTATTATAACAAGAGCAAAAAAGGGCAACAACAACCCAGACATTGAGAGTACCCAGAAGAATCACGACCAGACAGCACTGTTAAATGGGCCTTGTGACGTAAACCCCGACCCTGATTCTCCAAATGACTGCCAGATGGTGGAGTATGCCAACGCTATTTCACCTCCATCAGAATCATCCCGATCTGAGGATTCAAAGAGCCCACCCAGAGATGAGCGAAAAGCAACAAGGCGACTTAGTGCGCCGAAAGAAGGGTCTTTGGGTTCTAGGAGGGCAAGCCGTCGGGAAAGGCAGCGTTCGAGCTCAACCAGTCTGGGATTAGAAGCGATAGAAGGTCTAAAAATTAAAGAAGCGATGCATCCCGAGAACAGAGAAATCGGAAAACCTGCTTGGAAGTCTCGAGCACAAGAACAAAGATACCATCGAAGACCCTCGCCCAAAGACCGCAGCAGACGGACAGAAACTATTGCAAAAAAAGAGCTAGAACACTCTGATATCTCCCTATTTAAACTAGAGCAAATCTCGGCAAGAGACAGCTACATGGTCCTAAACAGAAGAACGGTCCTAAAAGTAATATCCAAAATAGACAAACTTCGGCACCTGTCAACAAGTGACTTGGTTCTGATAGAGCCATACCACAGAGACCATAAAGCCAAAGCCTACCTGCATGTAAGAGCTAATGCTCTAAACGAATGGCCCCTAGAAATATCAAAAGACCTTCAGCGCATGGGCCTAAAATTGGAAAAATTACAGACAAGGAGAAAGGAGATGGGAAAGGGCGCAAGGATAGAAGAAAGTCTTGCGCCAAGAGGGAAAATTGAGCCAAAAGTTCCTTTAGCCTCAGAAGAAAACAGAAGAAGAGTCTGCCCGGCAGACCGCCAAAAAGAAGAGTGGAAAAACCAAGACGTTTATCCTACCAAAAGGTTTGGATCCAGCAACAGAGTGCAAAATGGCCACCGTCGACGAGAGGGTAGTTTCAGGTCTGACCAGCTAGGCAGTGACCAGATAGCGCGGTCCATCCCAATCACACCAGCAACAACGGCACCAAAGCCTTGGAAGTGGATCGTTGATACCTTCGGCAGGACGAAAAAGGATTAGCAGTTAATCCGTGATGCCGTCCTTACAAGGAAGCCGTCCACCAACAAGGCCCAACACTGGGAAGAAACGGTGCTTCAGATGGCATCATGGAATACGAGAGGGTACCACCACCTAACCCAACCAAGTGGTACAAATTGGAATACATTTGATCTAATCTGCTTCCAATAAACGTGGTTAACAGACAAACCATCGCTGGAAGGATTCATAATTGAGGTATCTCCAGCCCAGAAACCCACAGTGGGCAGTACATCAGGCGGACTGCTAACCGCTGTACGTCTGGGCTCAGGAATCACTATGAAAAAGAAAATCAGAGAGGAGTACGGCATGCTAGCCACAATGGCCAGTTGGTACCATCAAGGCCAGGGCGGGAAGGGGAGGCCCTGCTCTGACCTTGCCATACTCAATCTTTACTGGAACCCCGAGAAAATTGCTATAAAAGACTTCTGCAATCAAGTGGCTGACACCATTGACGACATCAGAATCAGTCACGATATCCCCAACTTTATCATCTGTGGGGATCTGAATGCCAAATGTGGATCATGCTCAACTGACGAGATGGTGTGCCCAGCCCTGAGAAAATCTGATGAGAGAGGCATTGCATGGCTAGCCCTGATGGGGTCTAGACAGTTGTGCAATGCGGCCACACTCCAAGAAGGAGGTACGTCATTCCCCACCTGGGAAAGAGAATCGTCTATTGCTGTTCTAGATTACATCTTTATCTCAGAGGGCTTAATTCCATACTTCCAAGGCTTCAGAGTCAAAAGAACAACTGAAAGTGACCACAACCTGCTGCACCTATCTTGGAGTGGTGAAGTGAAAGACCGTCCAATCTATCCCTTTGAAATCGATACGAACAAGCAGCAAAACCGAATCCGTCTGACCTCGGACAACATAATTGAAGTAAAGGATAGATTGTGCAAAAAACAACCATTCCCCAACAAGGGTGCAGAAGTCCAACGTCCGGAATATGTATCATTATTGATACCACACAAAGTGAAGTTTGGTGGGAAAGTTCGACATCAACCTCCACATGTCCACATCTATAATGCTGCGGTTGTAACGAAACGCAAAGAAATTAGAAGATTAAAAAGAGTAGCTGCAAAAAATAACAATGAAGAATGTTGGAAAGCCTACCAAAGGGGGAAAACAATATATAAAGCATGGCTCACACAAGAACCTCAAAATTTATATCAGAAAGACGCAGAGGCAATGCTGAAAATCGGGATCTCTAAAAGTAGCCGTGACTTCTGGTCTATACTAAAAACGGTCAATGGCCAGAATCCACCCCAGATTGTAAGCAACGTCACTGAACAGCAGTGGAGCTTACATTTCACTGAGCTGTACGCCCTGCCTTCAGCCGGCACTCTGAAGAGTCCAGCTCCATGTCAACAAGAAGACCAGAGCGAGCCCTGGGTGAACATGGCTGTCTTGGAAGACATCGCGAGCACAATCTCATGTTTGAAGAACTCGAGGGCCCCCGGACCGGATGGCCTTACCAACCTAGATTTGAAGCAGCATCCCCAAGCTTGGGCGGGCCTTATTTGTGAGCTGTTCGAGCAATGCCGTAAACAAAAACAAATCCCGAAGACCTGGACAGAGGCGGTCCTTGTGCCGATCTATAAAAAGGGGATCAGATCGGACCCAAACAACTACAGACTGATTGTCCTACTTGACATTATTGGGAAGATATTTGCCTCTCTGACACTAAACTACTTTAAAGATTGGGCCAAACAAGCACCACTGTTTGATATTTTCCAGACCGGATTCCAAAAAGGAGCGGGAACAGCGATAAATATCCTAATCTTGAATACCATCAAAACGAGAGTCAAAGGTGGTGCCCCTGGAGTACACATGGCCATGATTGACCTATCCCAGGCGTTTGATACAGTGGATCGAGCCAAATTATGGGCAAAGCTAGAAAACTGGAAGTGCCCTAAACCAATCTTGGACCCTATCAAGGCCCTCCACTCAAAAACATCGCTAAGAGTGAGGCTGTGTCAGCAGGGAAGTCTATCGGATCCAATCCTTACAGAAAGAGGGGTCAAACAAGGCTGCTTCCTAGCCCCAGCGCTCTTCACCGCCTTTATTGGCGATTTTCAAGAGACTGAAGAATCGGTTCGAGCGTTTCCTCCGATGCTGGGTGATGTGAAAATGTCTAGACTGTGGTACGCGGACGATCTGATCTTGCTGGATCAAACGGCCATCGGACTTGAAAGACAGATCGACAATTTATCGACGTATATGGAGGCCAACAACTTAAAGATCAATTCGCAGAAAACAAAAATCATCTCCTTTTATAAAACCTCGAAAGATCACAAGAAAACATACAAATGGCACCTGAACAAAACTAAAATTGAGTCCGTGAACGAATTTAAATACCTAGGCGTAATGATCGATAACTCATTGAAAGACAACTCACTTCTGAATTCATTATGGGAAAAAACCTGCAGCCTTACATCCCAAACCCGTACTGTGGACAATAAATTCGGCAAATTTTCATGGACACCAGCTATTCAGTTCTATAAGTCTAAGGTTATACCAGCTTTAACTTATGGAATGGCGGCAAATCTGTCCCTATCAGCGGAAATTTGGCCTAAACTGGAAGGTTACCTGTGGAAGTCTGTCCTAGCACTCCCAAAATCTGCACCCACGCCAGCCATTCGTCGTGAGCTTGGCTTATCATCATTATCCGCAGTGGTAACCCAGAGTGCGGTCCAATTGTACAGAAAAATTCTGTCTCCAGACTCGTTACCAATTTTCCAGCTTATGAAAATCGAAATCACAAAGGGCTCCAGCAAACCGCTTCTGACCTGGGTAAATAAAATACATGAAAAACTGGAAGAGGTGGCCTGCTCAGCCGAAACACTTCTCAATAACCCTGGAAGGGTAAAGAGGAAACTGGCCGATCAAGACTGGATTAACACTGCCGAAAGAGTCCTCCAATACAGATCATTAAAGCATCTACCTCCCACACATAATCGGCTGAGGGAGCCGCTAAAATACTGCGAAAAATTTCCGGAGAAGAAGCTAAGGAAGACATTTATGAGAGCACGATTGAATCTATTAAATACAAGGGAAATTCTAGCAGCCCGAAAGGGCGCCTTAGACAATCAATGTCGCCTATGTGGAGACCCCACCCAAAAGGAAACAATCCACCACCTCCTAATGTCATGTACAGCCTTAACAACAGAAAGATTAACATATCTGGCACCACTTGCATCAAATGAAATCAGCCTTGATGAAGAAACCCGCTGGAACAGGCTAATCGCTGGAGACTCGCCCAGATGGTCTAGGATGACCGCTAAATTCTTGGACGTAGCCCTTAGAAGGGCGAACACCCCGGCCGAACGCGAGCAACTAGTCAACACGGAGCAATAGACCAGGCGAGGTTGATCAAATCTCGACACGACGAAAGCAAGTGGTGTCCTAAGGAGAAAGACTGTTTTTGTAAAAACCTAATGGTTAACACAATAAAAAATAAATAAAAAAAAAAAAAACATGTTTCTTAATGTTCTCCTCTTTAAAATGAACTTCATTCCAATGCAAACCACAGATGCTACAATGCACTTGCTAAGTACTCTTGAATGTTGGGGAACATGGTGGCTTAGGTGAGCAAATGTGACATTCTGCCATTGGAAAGTCATATAAAGAGAAATTCCACCAGGGGTTCAACTACAGGCTGGAAGGAATAACACATGCTGTGGCCATCATATATATTGCCAAGTGGCACACTCCCCACTCCCACTCCCCACAAGATCTAGACCCCACCCACCTGCACCCAGCACCCTAACCCTTTTCAACCTCTACCAGCTCGCAGACACACTGGAGAACAGAGAGGCAGGAGCCCAGGTCTGTGCTGACGTACAGAGCATGGCAAGACCAGATGTGTCGCTTCCGCCATGCACCACCACACATGCTCCTCCACTAACCTTCCCTCCAGTCATCCAATTCAAGCCTGAAAGCACCGCAAGCCCATGGTCTGGCCCAAAGCACAGTGTCCCGCAAACCTTATGCTCTACGTTTGACCAATGTGTGATCAAAGCTTGGACACCAGTCAATAGTGGCATTCCCTGCAATCGTATACCACAGATCCCAATATCTGGGTTGATCCACTTCACCAAGACAGATCTGCAGTCACTCCCCCTTCTAGCTTGGTCCCTGCTGCCCCAAAGCCCAAGCCTCTTTCCACACAATCTGTCTCTCTACCGGGACCCGCTTCACTGATGCCCCCCGATGCCAGCCAGTGCTGCACCCATTCACTGATGCTCGCAGGTGAGGTGCCAACGAAGTGTCAGACGAGGATGTCAGTTCAAGCATGGGCATGGTGGACCCCAAAGGAGATGCAGGGGTCCACTAAGGGAGAAGAGAATTGTATAAAGTTCCTGTGTACAAGCCGGCTCCCTTCCTCGATTTCCCAGCTGAGCCTTAAGTGAATAGCAGCCCCCCTTGAGTGCCAACAAAACTGCAAGCAAATGAGGGCAAGTAAGTCCATGTAGGAAGGGATGGGCTGCATGCATGGATTGCAGGAAGTGCTGGGGACTGCACAGAGATGCTACCTTTGGTATCAGAAGCATCACTATGAGTCTGAGTAACCAACCTGCAGGCCATTTATGGTTTTCATCGAATCAAAACACCAAGTCAGTTGTAGATTTAATGGGGAGCGGGAGATATGGCTTAATGTCAAAGGCATTGGTAGGTCAGTGAACACAGTCCAGACACCAGCAGCAACATTGGCTACAGTGCAGCAAATATACGCTAATTAAAAGAAAATGGGGGCTGTGTGGTTTTAATGGTTGTGTGATGATAAGTGCTTGCATTTGACAAGACATTTTGCTGCGTTAATTGGCTTATGGAACTCCACATTAATCCCTCAGCAGAATGTAAGTGTTTTAGAGAAGTGATACAAAAGAATGGATGGACATAGTGTTAATTTCGTACAACTCCTTCGCCCAGTTAAAGAACACTTCTTATGCTCTCTGGCCATGGAACAGTGCAGAATTACCTCTTGGAGAACCCAGTGGTCTCCCTTGCATTTCCCATTAGAAATACTAGCACGAGCAGCTCGACATTTGCAAAGCCAAAACTATTGGCTTTGCCAACTCGGGTACTTCATTGCTTTACCAGGTCTCGTTTTTCCGTTTGCAAGTACGCGTTAAAGCCGCTGACATCTGGGAAACGCAAGCGTAAGCTACACTTGGATGTGTCTATATCCCCCAGGTCCTATGAAAGGGGTCTGCTAGGATGCTTATTTATAAAACAGAAGAGGCTTCAAAAAAGGTCCATTTTCAAATGGGAACGAGATTTGATTCAAAACAATATAGGTGCCAGAGAAATGTGAATACATTGTAATGCATCTGCCCAAGAACAAACACTTATTTTATGTTATTGTATTTGTCATTTTTGAGTGCCTATATACTTAAAAAAAGTGTTTCAAAGCGCTCCCACACAGGTGTGGGAATAAGTTAGCAATACAGAAATTGACATTCTTGAAGTCTGAAAGTCATTGACGCCTTAAGAATGGGCACGTGCTATGTATTTGGAGGTACAACAAAGAACAAAGAGGAATACAAACTGGTTACAACATATGACATACATTGTTGAGTGTGCCTGACGGTTGTTTCAACAGTGCAAGAGATATACATTAAAAAAAATGAGAGAGGAATTTGGGAGGGTAGGGTAAGACGAACAAGAAACATGTCCATCAGACGTGCCTGACAGCGCTTCTGATAGAGATAAGTACATGAGATGTGAAGTAGAGGAGGAAGGGGGAGGGGGTAGGGAGAGGAACCCTAGGAATAACACAGAGGGTGCAGAAGTAAGAGATGCAACTGGAGCAACCTGTGTCTTGGTAGAAGTGTGACCATTTGGAAAGTTATACAGCAAGCAATATGTAAACAACATTATGGAAGAAGCACCCACATGTTAACAATGACACCCTAAAAGATGTAATTCTGCTAAGAAAAAATAATAGTATTTCCTCCTTCTGTTTATGGATCGCTTCCTCTGTGGCACCACCTCTTCTTTCATCCGCCCTCTGTATAAGCACTGCTGAAGCATCCAGCACCATACAACATAGTGCATACTATCCAAACAAGATGCAAGTAAGATGGCACTCAGAGGGCAGAAGGGGCTTTCTCAAGTGATTATAACGAGTCAGGGCCGGAAACAGGGCTGCGCCTGGGACCCGCTTTATTGTAGCGGTATCTAGAAGATCTAGACCCCGAACTAGTTGGGAGCACATCATCTCCCTCCAAATATTGGCACAGAACCTATCTTATGGCTAAGTTATGCTGATGACTTGGCCAGCTTGGACCGTACGACGTTCGGCCAGCAACAATCAATGAATGTGTCAGCGGGTCACTCATAAATGCTTTAATAATGAATGTATTTATGTATTTATAAGCGGAACAAGCCCGAAGGCATCTGGGCTCTGTTTACAATTGGACAAAATGGCAGAGGAAGAGGAACAGGCAAAGGGAGAGGGAGAGGGTGGGGACTATCAGGTGAAAAGGTAGGTTTGAATCATTACAAAACCAAAATGATGACATTTGGCTGGGATAGTATATAAAGAGTGGCCTCCTGGCACATTGGAAATTAAAATATTGAGTTTGTCACCTTGTTTACATATCGTGCAGTGGTTATTAGTAATGGAAATGTCATTGTTCAAATTGAACAAAAGAAGTGTTGCAATGCTATGGGGACATTTGCAGCAGTTAATCACTTTACTAAATCCCAATGTGGAAGCTCCCGGGGGATTGATTAACATATACTAGGAGAGCATTACACCAGGCATCCTGTATAGTCTGGAATTGTATTTAAATCTAAAGATAAAGTGGTTATGTGTATTGGAAGGCAAACTTTGGTGACCACTACTGGGACTTGGACAAATAGACCTGGTCCAGGCAGTTCGTCTACAGTTGCACTGAAAATGCATTCAATTGTATATCCCTCCTCTCAATACAAAATGCATTGGGATTTAAAGAGCTGACATCTCACTGGGTATTCAATGTAAATGAGAGATACAGGGCCTCAATACAAGTCTGGCTGTAACCGAGGCGGTAAAACCGCCTGGTTACCGCGGACTCGTATTACTATTCCGCCTTCGTGATTACCGGAATTACCGGGGCATTACAACCCCAGTTTTCCAGGGAATCACAGAGGCGGAATGGTGTTAATCCCCATTCCCATTGAGTCCTATGGGACTCAATGGGAATGGGGATGATGGAAACACCGGCAGCATCTCGTAATGCTGCCGGTGTTTACTCGTCCGCCTGCAGGCGGGCGTTGTTAAACCCGCCAGGTCAAACCTGGCGGGAACATCACCTCCCGCCTGCAGGAGTCGGGATCAGGCGGTCCGGAAACAAGGGTGGCGGCGGGTTTACCGCCACCGTTATTGCTGGACCGCCTGATTTGTAATGAGGCCCATAGTCACCATATTTATGTCTGCACCTGTGTGTTTGTCACTTTAGCATCCCCTTTTTTCCAGCCCTCTATTCCTGTGATTGAATTTTGGAAAGCACATTCAGCAATTTGGATTTATATTGGGGTTACTCTTACTTAATTTTAAAGGTGGCTTCCTGTTTTTGGAGAATCAGCTGGAACCCCCACAGCAGAATTACTGCCTCAGCAGGGGCAGCTGATTGTTTGGATCCTAGATTCCAAAATTGGCAGCTCATCTTTCTTTGTAAGGTCTTCTCGCTCCTGCTTGCCTGCAAAACAGTCTCCAAAATGGTTTCAGCTCTCCCAGCCATCTCCAGTGTTTCCAAGATTCTTCAAGATCCATCTCCCAACATGAATTACTCTCTATCCCTGCTGCCTGTTATTATATATCCTTTGACTGCTCTCCAGCCTTGTGACTAGGTGTCCTTTTCACGAGTCCCAGGATATAGAAAGGTGGGTTGAAACTCACTCCCGACTTATGAAGAGGCATGTCTATTTTTGGGGAGTTAAATGTACGAGTATGTTACAGTATGGTTCACTAGCTTCTCTAGGTCATTGTGCATCATCAATTATGCCACCTACCACTGTGCGATGTACATTTTAAGAGATACATGTTTTACCTAATTATCTCCTAATGCTTCCATGACACCCCATATTGATTACACACAGGATAGGAAGACATATTCATTTTCACAGCTGGTCCCACTTTGATAAGACCATGCATCACAGTGATATTATTGTTTTAATGATTACATATTTGATTAAAATTGCACCGTTGATTCATGGAAAAGGGCTCCTCCACTTTACTGACATAGAAAGCTCATGTAATTCCCTTGTGGTTTGTCATTTTATTTTCATTAGCTAGTTATTGGTTAAACAGGATTCAAGCAGTGAAATAGTACTTGAACACAATAAAAATGCTCTGCTCGTGACTAGGTATTATGACTGCATTGGTTAGATGGGGACAACTGCAGTGAGGTGACCTTTTGGGCAGTAAGTTAACCCAAGCCATAACAGCAATATGTGCAGGCCTGTTCACCTAGGGTTTTAAATAATACACAGGGTGATTCTGAGACACATACTGGGCAGGGTCAAATTGGACTTAAATACAGCTGTTTCTTCTACATTACACATTATTTCATTTAAAATTAAACATATGCAAAATGAGATAATTTAAAATAACTGACAGACTTTTAATGAATAAGTGGAGTTTCCTTCTATACTGGGGATCTGGTGATGAAATCCTGGACTTTTAGGTTTGTCTTGAATTCTCCAACAAACATTCTGAATCTGCTGAATTATTTTGTTGTGTAAACACCCTCTTTTTTAATTTTATTTTAATTTTAGTGTCTCATGCAGTTAAGCAAATAACTGTTGACACATGACATCATAAGAAATAATACTTCACTCAAATCAGATCAACCACCTAAAAGATATGGGCCTCATTACAAGTATGGAGCTATTAGCGGCATGGCTACCCTCATACCGGTAGCGGGTACGAGTTCCCGGCATGGGGAATTACCGGACATAAAAAGACCCCATAGAGCAGCTTGCGGGTGGTGGGATCCAATCCTGATGCCCTGAGGGCTCTCGTACGCAACAAAACCAGTGCACCGTAATTTGTCAGGAGATGCTGTACTGTCTCCACCTCACCATTACCACAAAGCCGGCAACATCTATCCCCCCTAGGAATTTTAGACCATCGACCAACAATTTCATCAGTGCTTACAGCATTAAATTTGAGACGGAGATAGTCCCACACAATGGAATTCCCTAGGAAGTGGCAGATGTGAGCAGTCACCAATTGTCTTTTGGGGATGTATGGAAAGAAACCAGCTGCTGTGGACTTGGCAGCCAGGGAAACAACCACTTTGCTCACATTTAAGGGAGACCAATTTCCCCCCTCATTACATTTTTTAATTGGTTGGCGCCTAGCATCAACATACACTCCCGATTGCTCTCAACCCACTAAAAAACCATGCTCAATATCTTTCCCGATATTTATTTCTTCATACAAACAGCCTTTGTAACAAACGCATTAAACAGAATCCCCATTGTGTATTAGTTTGAGCATGTGCAAGTCTCCAATACAGCATCAGGCTACTCAGTACAATGCGTTCATGAGTAATAATGAGATTAAATTCCAGGGAAATCATCTCAGCCAAAATGAAAGATGGTAGTCTTAGCAGACACCTTAGGAGCATGATCTCAATCTTGGCAATTGCACCCAAAGTGCCCAAACCCAAACCTCAGATACATAGAAAAGGATTGGCACAACCTTTGCAGAGAGCAGCTTAAGCAGTATCCCCACTGAGAAGCCCCCACCCCGTGATGCAAAAGAGAATATGGTCCCCACAATTTGCGCCGTTTGCATCTTAAGGCCAAACACATGGGACGTGCCTCTAGGGTCTGCTTCAAGAACAACACCCAAGTAGACATACTGAGACACAACCTCATTTGCTAAACCTTTCATATTCGACCCACTCTAACTGCATGTCTATAAGATGTTTCAAAGACCAAAATCTTATTTTTATCATTATTTTCCCTTAGATAGTTCAGGGTCGAATAGGAATTGAGGTTATCCAAGGAAAATTGCGGCCACCTGGTAGGTCCAGGACCACAATATTGTCTGTGCAGCCCATCCACAATACCACTGCATCACCTAACTTCGGCAGAGGAGCTTTATAATCGACCAATATGAGACCCATGTCAGAGATAGAGACTGAAGAGGATAGGGGCCAGAAGGCAACCCTGCTACAGACCAACTTCCGTTGGAATCCAAGCAGAGTTTCCCCATCTCCTCCAACCTTATTTTGACACAGGTCTTAGTATGAAGCAACACAATCATCTTTAATAAACCCAATGGGATACCCCAACCATCTAGCTCCACTGTGTCCAAGGCAGCGCTATAGTCCACAAACACTGCATATATGGATCGATTGCAGATCAGCCGTGCCTGTTCCATAATAGTGGCGAGTGCTAGTGCATTGACAGATGTTGAATATAACTTCCAGAAACCAGTCTGGTTCCAGGGAATGATGTTGTTATCCTCTGCCCACGTGGCCAGTTCATCCAGCAGAATCCATGCAAAAACCTTGGACGAAACGTCCAACATGGCCAGGAGGAAACAGTTATGAGGGTCAGTTTGTGCACCTTTCTTATACACAGGAACTAGAATGCTCTCATGTGAAGAGCAGGGTACAACCTGGGTGATGAAAATACAGCTGAAAAGATGATGAAGGACCCTGGCCCACAGGGCAACATCTGCCTTGATCACAAGATTACATAACCCATCCAGCCCCAGAGCTCTGGAGGATTTTCTGGTGCCAATTAGCCCAGCAACCTCCTGTATACTTTTCTCAAAAATCCAATGGCCTATTTCCCTGGGGACAAGGGGCAGATTCTGCTTAGAGTGTCCCAGGGTCAATGAGATATAGACAATCCATATGGTTCTTGTGCAACATTAAGATCTAACTTAGGTGCATCTTGTCCATTAACAATCTCCAAACATGTCTTGTTTCATTACAAATAGTAGTCAATACTAATTGATGCCACTTTTGAGAATCTTTTAGATTTGTATGCAATCAAAGCCACATGTCTTGATCTCCCTCCTTCTGATTGCATGGGCAACGGGGTCGGCCACTTCTTTTGACTGAATGTGCAGTTCTTTGGGCAATGATCTTTTTTTGTTGTGGATAGTCTTATCATAGGGTATCTATGAGGCAGTGAGGACCCAATGGCTCTCTGATTGTAACCCTTATTAGGCACTGGGACACTCAATCCTTCAAATTGTTTGATTATCATCGGACCCACCGCCTTATCTAGCCCCTGATTAGTAATGGAGAAATCCAAAAAGATCCTTTGTGAGGTGACCAGTGCAGCTTCAATGCGTGGAGAATTCCAACTAACCTTAGTCGCAGCTCTGTTGACACTTGTAGATGCAGTGTTACGGACACCATAGTTAGGAGATACCAGATCCAGTTGTAGAATAATAGGAAAATGATCACTCTCCTCGCAAGGTTGAATACCAATGTCAAAAACTACATGATCATTGTTGGTCATAAACGCATAATCGATGATACTAGAGCTAGAGAGTGCACATCGGGTTAACTGTGGTGGGCAGTCAGAGGGATGCGCCCCGTTCACCATAGCTAATCCCCTTGAATACAGAAGGGTTACCCAACACAAACCCCTGTAACAACTGCATTCTAATCTTGATTCACCCATTGGACTACTGACAATAGTTGGCATATGATTGGTGGGGATCCTTGAGTTGAAGTCCCCAACCAATCTAGTTGTTAAAGTATTGACCCGAGAGTCAAACCACCTCACCAGTTCTTCCATTAGGGCACAGTGGGGAGAACATATGGAGGATCGTAGATGTTGATAATTAAAAATCCTGCGCCGCTGGCAAACCTGTCCCAAACAATTTGCCAATCAGGATGTTAGGTGAATCACAGTGAATCTTGGTCAAGCAGAGTGGTTTTTTGACCCCCAGAATCAATCCACCCCTTGGTCTACCCAAAGGGCATTTCCATGCCAGCTTGTGCAAAATTGCCCACCCGTCGAGTACCAATGGATCAAACATCCTTGTTTCCTGTAAGGCCCGCATGCTAATGCAATCCACCTCCTCAAACAACCCTTCTTACTCAAACAGATGTGTGTTCCCCCTGGTATTCCAACAAATGAGATAGGACGAGTGGTTAGGGAAGCCTCAGATTTTCCTGCCTCACTTTTCCAGCAAGACACTCCTAGTGGCTGTATTCATCGGGAAAACTAGTGGCAGCACCCACCCCCCAAGTTTGTAATTGACACTCCTTCTTGGACGGAATTAGATGGGGCAGCTACAGCACCTTATGGTAAGAAGAGCACAGGTTCATTAATTTGTCTACGAGTTCTTGGTTTGGGCCTAGCTACCCAACCACCCCCAGGCGTCAAAGGAGGAATGGAGTTACATCTCATTGATGTACATTCATAGCCAGCCTTAAACAGAAACTGTGAGTGGTCAGCAATATAGTCAACTATGGAGTGTAATGCAAGATATACAAATGGAGAGACATATTCCGCCCCCTCACACTGCAGCACAGCCTTGATATCATTGCTGCCAATTGAATGGAGCAGTATAACAGAATGAAACACCTCCAGAACTTGAGCTCAGTTCAAATAATCAAATTGATCTCTCTGCAAGCGATTTCAAATTAACATTGCCCTCTCAGAGGATCCCATAAGAGTATCCAGGAGTAACAACCCAGAACACGGCACACAATGGTTCACTGTTCCCTAACTGCTGCGCAGCTGTATGGCAAGCTCTGCGGATGCAGTACCCAGACACATCAGATGTTAGTGCGATTATGGCATGCAGAATGGGGGAAGACGAAGACCGCCTACAATATATTGGGGCTATTCAACAGTGGCATTATTCTATCATATACTATTTGTAGGGTTGCCAGAACAGGTGCAAAGGCACCTAAAGAAGCTGGTGGGAATGAAAGCAATACCATGGTCAGAAATACAACTTACAATAGTACATTACTGCAGGTTATTGCAAGAGAAGATGAGGAAAAAGTGTGAAGAAACGAGCAGGACGAGGGAAAGTTAGTATTCACAGCATGGGTTTCGAGAAAGAGGGGGCCACCAAGGGGACGCAGGTGTGGGCAACAGATGCAACAATGCCAAGGGGGATTTCTGGGAGGGTATCAGGGATATGGACAACAAATGCAGCCATGTCCAGAAGGGATTTCTGGAGAGTATCAGAAGCAAGTAAGTGAACCGCCGTAGTGCTGGGTGTGTGGACATATAGGACATATCTCACGGGTATGTAGAAGCAGAGGAAGGATGCTACAGAATGGGGGAATGCAATACCAGCCAGCAGTAACCAGGAGAACAGAAAGAGTTCTATACCCACGACCACACACAGCAACAAGGACAGTCACTGAACCAATACCCACAAACACACCAGCCCATGACACAGACACTACAAATGTAAGGGCCTATGTAGCAGTATTCACAGGCACCGCAGATACCGCAGATGCAGGGCAACACACAGAAATCATACATGGCACAGCTGAAATGGCAGATGCAGAATAGCATACAATCCAATGACGGGACAGTGGCATGTACAAACTCCATGCCAACGACTCCCATAAGGACACTAGTGGGGGTCACTGTAGTGGGTGCAACCCATTCTTGGGAAACATAATGGGCCTCATAATAACTTTGCTGGTCCGGTAACAATGGTACCAGTAAGCTTTCTGGTACAGTTGTTACCGGACCGGAAACTACGAGTTCTGCTCGTGGGTGCCTTCCCACCCGCCAGGACTGGCCTGGCTGGCGTACCGGCACCCACGAGGAGAACATTTTGGGATTCAACGGCACCATTCTGAATGGTGTCGGTGCATCCAACCACCCCATTCCCATTTGAGCCCTAAAGGTCCGGCAGGGCCGTAATGACCCAGTAATTGCCCATTCGTGGGTGCCTGAAAAATGTGCAAGTTTGGCGACAGCCTTCCGGTTTTACCGGCAAGGCTACCGCCAAACTTGTAATGAGGCCCAATGTCATTATACCCTCAATTGGACAGCCCACAGAAGGACTTGATGTGTTCCATCCTATCGTTTACACCCAACCCAGTGGAGGAAACATGTATAGGGGTGATGATAGGTGACAACACTTTTTCCCTTTCTTGTAGATACAGGGGCGACTAGATCCTGTAACCGGGAGCGGAATATAGTATGTCAGCTGATGCCATGAGTGCTTAAAGGTTCTCTGGGGTGACGGAAATAGTTGCTTTTACAGAAGATTTTGCACTTTCCATAGGGCAACACAACTTAGCGTTACCTGTATTATATTCTCGACAGACACCCATAAACATACTGGTGAGAGATATCATGAGCAAACGTAACATGACCATTTCATTCACTGAAAAGGGGATAGTGTGTAACACACCAGGAATACACCTTCTGAATGTAAGAGAGAGTATTCAAGCTTATTGTGGACAGATGGTACAGAGGTGGGTGCCAGTGGACAAAGAACTGTTTTAGTATGGGACTGAAACAATAGCATGGTTCCCAGGGACTCAGGGGAAAATGTGGCACCTTCCAAATTAGTTCTTAATAGTGCGACTAGAATTAGAAGCAGTAATAGTGGGGGATGACTAGATAGCAGTGCAGGGGACAGATGACAAAGGGACAACCATGACGAGCAGTGATAGCCATGACTGAAGGATACAGGTCTACCACAGTTACAGATGAAGAACTATTCAAAGACAACAGATCAGAGATGGTGTTCAAAATGAGCATCACATATTGGGTGAGAATACATTACAGAGAGGTAGCCCAGAGAATGGCAATGATGCTGAAAGCACCACCGACATTTCTCGAGGAAGACTTGGCAAAAGTCCCCAGCATCTGTTGTGGGGCTTCTGAAAGGAATAGGAGCAGTGAAAATCAAGCTGAAGCCAGGAGCCATCTTAACAAGAGTTAAGCGGTACCCACTATCAAGGGAGGCAGACGAGGTAATATATGAGACAATTTCAGCACTAATGAAGCAGGGCTTCCTAGTGCCATCAGAATCACCATGTAACGTGGCTGTGTACCCTGTCAAAAAGGCGACGGGTGGTCATGGTGTTTTATACAGGACTTGCGCCATCTTAACCACATTGTAGAAGCAGAGTTTCCTTTAGTTCCGAACTCAGTGACAATTTTGTGTAGCATCCCCACGGAAGCTGCCTACTTCACAGTCAAAGATTTGAAGAATGCATCCTCTGTATACCATTATACCCAGACTCACAGGACTTAACTTCATTTCTATAAAGACATAAGAAGTAGAAACATACAAGACTTTCTCAAGGGTACTGTGAATCACCTTCCATTTTCAATAGGGTACTCCAAATGGAATTAGGCAACGTACAGATGGCCAGCACAGTTATACAGTACGTTGATGAGACATTTATTTGCAGCAAGACAGAGGAAAAGTGTAGAAATGATTCAGTAAATATGTTGACAGTACTAGCAGAAAAGGGTATATCGTAGACAATGCCAAATTACAATATTGCCAGACAGAAGTGGTGTACATTGGACAACTGATATCACAAGACGTCAGAAGAGTAACACCAGAAAGGGCAGAAGCAATATGCAGGACATTAAAACCCACAACTCTGAGACAAATGCAGTAGTTCCTAGAACTATGTAACTATTGCAGGGCATGGGTCTTCAACTACAACATTAAACTAGGCCCTTATTGAATGCACTGACGGAAATACAAAGAGGGGAGAAGACATTTCAATGGACAATAGAAATGACAGAGGCATTTGACAAGCTGGAAGAAGCAATATGAACAGCTCCAGTGTTAGGGATCTCAGGTTACCAAAAATGGAGTGGTTATGACCGCAGTTCTGATGCAAAAGAAGAGCATAGGGCACAAGTCTATACCATAGTACAGTGGTAAATTGAACCCAGTAATTAGAGTACAATATGCATGCGAATAGGCATTGGCTGCAGCCACATTTACAGTGGACAAATCAGCAAGTATTACTATGGGATGCAGCACAACTCTTTATGTGGAGTATGCTCTCCTTGCCATACTGGAAAGCCCAAAAAGTACATTGACAACACAAAGAGCTTCAGGGTACGAAGTACTACTGTCAAACCCAGCTCTCAACATAGTGAGATGCAGACATGTCAACCCAGCAACTTTCTTCTCTGACATTTTACAGGAAGGTGACTATGCACATTACTGCACAGAAAACATAGAAGAATTCAGTAACACTCGCAGGTTACAGGAAAACACACTTTAGGGGGGCAACATACTTTAAATTGACGGGTTGTCAACGACTGGGGAAAGATATTCTGGAACAATAAGACTGAGGATGGTATGAGCAAGGTGGTGACAAACAAATGTCTACTGTCACACTATTCAGCACAAACAGCAGAATTAGTTGCCCTAATATTGGTACTAGAACACAGCAGGGAGAAGAAAGTTACTGTGTATTCAGATTCAGCCTACGCGATATCCACAGTGCATTCTGGGCTGTCCTGTTGGCTGAGGAGGGGCTTCAGGCATGCTGATGGTTCACTGGTGCAGCACCCACTCCTATTGGACAGTTTGATGGATGCAATAGATCCCACAGCAAAAAGCAGTAATAAAGTGCCAAGCACACAAAAGGGGGGTGGATCCCATCTCCAGGGACAATGAAGCAGCAGAATCAAAACTATCTGCCTACTTTGGGGACGTTTCAGAAATTGATGCACCATCCCATATGTGCGAGTACATACAAGCAATGATACTAAAGGAAGGGTACAACACATTACCAGTGACACAAATTAAGGAGCTGCAGGGAGCTGCGCCCAGGGAAGAAAAGGAGTTATGAATAAAGAGGGGATGTATAGAGTCTCCGACAGATGCCTTATGGTGGGAAAACAACACAGGGAAAGTGGTAATGCCATTTTCATTATTGCACACTTCACTGACACACTTACACTACCCGACCTATACAGGGAATGAGGTGATTGCTGCTCATATTGGAGAAACATTGTTCTGTCCTAACTTGGAGGAATGTATGACTAATTGTCTAGTGTGTAAACGATTTACTGCAGGACATACATTGAGGGTAGTGAGAGGAACCATAACTGAACCAGTGGGTCCATTCCAACACCTGCATGTCGACTATGTCAACATGATCCAAGTTTGTCAAGGTTACCGCTACATGATATTGGTTGTATGTCCATTCTCCCATTGGATTGATGCCAATCCTTGTTCCCATCCTGTCATCCTTAGAGCTGCGAAATTCTTTGTCTGGGTTATAGTCCCACGATGGAACGTGTGTGAAATCCTGCAGTCTGACAATGGCCCTCACTCCGCCAATGAGATGTTCCAACACATCACAACCTTGTTAGGAATCCAAAACAAATTATCTTGCACATATCACCTTCAAACAAACAAGAAGTGTGAGCGTCTCATTGGCTTGCTCAAGTAAAATATAGCCAAAACTAAAAACATGTTGAGCAAAAATTGTCTCCATTGCCTTCCCGTAGACTTGTTCGCACATGAGGTGGTAACAGGACAGCACATGCAACTTCCCCTGGCTCCTCCCACTAGGGCACCCAAAGATGCAGAGAGCATGTCTGGTGTATTGAGTCAGGTAATGTACAAGTGTACAGCTTCATTGATTGCTAGTGCCTCTTTTATTTCTTGCCAACTGCAGAGACAATGGGAGAGGTCTGAAGCAGGAGAAGACAGTGACAGCACTGAAGCCAACAGGGACTTACTTAAGCCTCCGCCGTTGTATCTGGGGCACTACGTCCTCTTACAGAATCTTTCAAGAAAGTGGAATACAGTATGTTTCACAGGACTGCATATTGTTGAACTAATCACTGAGCGAGCCATCAAACTTGTCAGGAAGAATATTTGGAAACATGTCAGAGACAACAATCATTACAAAGTGGTGGCCTCTGCTAGCACTAATATCGATAGGGCCAACAACCCACAAACAGATGAGCAAAAGAACAATTTTGAAACAGCAAAACCCAGCATAGGACATCTAATGGTTACTCACTCACTTCTAAGAGAGATAGGGCAAAGACTTTGTACACATCCATCGTAAGAGTACACTGTCTGTTATTTTTCTTTCCGCACACATTCACCCTGAAAGTGCAAATGTTTTATTGCATTTGTTCCATGATTCCCCTGTGATCCTCATCTTGAAACTTTCCAAGGCCAATATGTCCAATTTGTTATGGTGTCCAACAGTACCAGAAGACACCACTCTAAGGTGTATTCCCACATATTTATAGCCTATTTGTCTCAAGTATATCCACACCTGGAAAGGGGAAATCCATCTGTACTCTCAGTATTACGTGTAGGCACAGCTATTCCTTCTTGCTATGGCAGACTATTTTGTTCGTGGGACTTAAATTAATACAATACTAACCCAATAACATGTGTTTTGTGCATTTCAGGTGGGCAACTGATATCTTCAACTACACAAGGATCCAAAAAGAGTGTACCTGATGGACAACATTATTAAAATAATGAATATTGTGTCTTGTGCCTTATTTGCATGTGATATTTTTTCCCTCTTCTTTTGGCCAGTATCTTTTATTGCTAAAAATGCTGCAGTATCTGCTACTAACACAACCCCAACCCTAGCAGGTGGAAAAACCATTTTAGGTGGACCAGTAAGCACTGTAAGTACACTTATGAGAGGTAGACACAGTGCAGGTGCAGACAATGGGGGGGGGGGGTGGAACTCTATCTCACTGATACTGCTTGAGTATCTAACAACATGTGGAACAAGCACATGAACAAAGTAGATAAAGGAACCACTGGGGAGGGCTGATATGTCTGCTCACATGAGTGTCTCCAGAACATTTATAGCAACTCAAATACCAGCAACAGGAGCACAATGCCTTATGTACCTATCCATGGTTACGACCTGTGGAAGATTCCAAGGGAAAACAGCAACATTAAGATGGATGTTCAAGGCAACATTTCCCTATGAAGACAGTTATATAAAGACACTTGGCATGATCAACAATTACTGGTAGCTAGAATAGGCTGTACAATACATAACTGATGGCCCACAGAAGGGAGAGATGAAACAATAACACTGAAAGAATGACCATGTCATAAGAAAGGACCAATGGAAATAGGAGTAACTGGATGTTGGGAAAAGCCGCAAATGCTCATGTATGGCCAAGTATACACAGCTGAAGGATGGAAGGAGGGGGTGGTAGGTAGCTAGGCACACACCCTAGTACAAGCAGTGGTAAACATGGTACAAGGAGAAAATGACAAGTGCCTGAAGGAATGAGATGCAATCACAGTTACAAGTTACCACCTTGGTCGAAAATGAAGCTGGTCCAATTCCCATAATACCACTGAAGAAACCAGCATAGTGTTTCCAGGACAATGGTGCTTTAAAGATCGGAGGAAACAAGAAGTGCAGGTACACAGAAAAACATCCAACAAAGAAGACTGGGACGGCAGTACTAATGGAACACTATTGGGTGTGCAGATCTAAGGTGTAAAAGAAGCTGCCACCCAACTGGGGTGGAGTTTGTTCATTGGGAAACTTCAATATGCCATCACTAGTAGTACTGCAGAAGGACATCAAGACACATGATTCCTCCAAAATGAACAATACAAAAAGAAAGAGAAGTTCAGTGGAAGTCAGTAGACAACTTTTTATCATCAGCATCAGAAGCATCTCTGGACGATGTGCCACCTGAACACCAGCTTTTCAGTAGGATAGAAATGATTTTTGCATCAGTAATTCCAGCTTTGCAAACATACACAAATGCAAAATGGTCCCAGCAGTAAGGTTGATGGCTTGTGAAAATGAAATCAAAAATATCGAGGCTGAGTACCCCAAAAGGAAATACACCGAACACGGGTTACAAAGGAACATACAAAGAACTTTATTTTATACTGAATCCAGTTACGAAGAACAGAGCAAAATCAGATAGCTATTGGCCCTCAGTGCAACACAACGAACTCCAGCGTGGTTCAGTGTGTTCAGTGAGAGACTCTGTACATTAGAATGCATTGTTTTTTTATACTCTTTGTGAGCACGATGTCCAGCCCCACTTCGGATTAATATTCCGCTAATACATCACCGATCTAGGTTTCATGCCAAGTCTCGTACATCCGCATATAACTGGTTTGCTTTTAATACATATATCAACAAGCCTATACGTCAAACGTGTATTCGGGGATTTTCCATGTAGGTCTTCTCAAACATTAATACAATGTAGTTAAACAAGTGTTCTATGTTCAGTATTTGAATACATTGTTCTTAACATATGCTCGCGGATTAGTTTCATTGCACACGTAATCCTTTACACACAGGTCAACGAAGGACAAGGTCTCAGTTCACAACCTCAACAAGTGGCCTGGAGGCAAGTTACATATTAGCTACATACAGAGGTCAAGACGGCCATATTGTATTTTGGAATAACATCGTCCACCATTTTAACTCACAGGGTGACTTTACAAAGCAAACCTAAAATGGCGGATTGACCTAAAATGGTGGCTTACAGTGATTTTAAGGTTGCAACATGGATTTCTTCGCAAGCGACTTACAAGCAGCTTGGGGTAGGCCAATATACATATATTTATTGCGATAGGAGGCATGGGATAATTTCTCATTTGACAGGCTCTCCAGAACTGATATGTTCTGGACCTTCTCATAGCAATGAAAGGAGGAGTTTGCCCTAAAATCGCGATTCCTGTTGCACGCTTGTGCCGCAAATGACAGAGAAAATGGCACACTGACAGAAGCAGTAACAAAATTATTGAAAATGCATGCCAAATTGGAGGAGGTAGCCAAGGGAACAAGAAAAGACCAAAGCTGGCTGTCATATATATAGTCATGGATTCCAACATGGATGGCAGACGCTCTAAAAGTATTCTTAGGAGAACTAATACTAGTACTATTAGGACTATGGGCCTCATTATGACTGTGCCAGTTCGGTAACAATGAAGCCTACCAGCACCGTTGAGACAGGACTGGCACAGTACAGGGTCGGACCTGGCGGGCAGAATGGCACCCACCCGCAGAGTTTCACGGAAGAACTGGCACCGTTATTAATGGTGCCGGGGCTTGCGTGGCCCCCATTCCCATTGAGTCCTGTGGGACTCAAATGGGAGTGGGGATTTACAATTTACTGGCGACTGACTTCGGAGAACGCCTGGGCTGTAATCCCCTGGTGTTACCAGCAAGCCAGGCGCCAGTACATCTTGCAAGTCTGGCGGAAACCCACCGGTGGTACCGGCAGGTTTACCGTCGGACTTGTAATATGGCCCTATGTGTGATTAAGATCTGTATTACACAATGTCGCAAAACGACTGAGAAAACAATTGGGAATGGAAGTGTTAGTAGATATAAATGTTGAAGAAGAAAAGAACAGGATAGTGGAAGAGAGGCTGAGTACCCCAAAAGGAAATACACCGAACACGGGTTACAAAGGAACATACAAAGAACTTTATTTTATACTGAATCCAGTTACGAAGAACAGAGCAAAATCAGATAGCTATTGGCCCTCAGTGCAACACAACGAACTCCAGCGTGGTTCAGTGTGTTCAGTGAGAGACTCTGTACATTAGAATGCATTGTTTTTTTATACTCTTTGTGAGCACGATGTCCAGCCCCACTTCGGATTAATATTCCGCTAATACATCACCGATCTAGGTTTCATGCCAAGTCTCGTACATCCGCATATAACTGGTTTGCTTTTAATACATATATCAACAAGCCTATACGTCAAACGTGTATTCGGGGATTTTCCATGTAGGTCTTCTCAAACATTAATACAATGTAGTTAAACAAGTGTTCTATGTTCAGTATTTGAATACATTGTTCTTAACATATGCTCGCGGATTAGTTTCATTGCACACGTAATCCTTTACACACAGGTCAACGAAGGACAAGGTCTCAGTTCACAACCTCAACAAGTGGCCTGGAGGCAAGTTACATATTAGCTACATACAGAGGTCAAGACGGCCATATTGTATTTTGGAATAACATCGTCCACCATTTTAACTCACAGGGTGACTTTACAAAGCAAACCTAAAATGGCGGATTGACCTAAAATGGTGGCTTACAGTGATTTTAAGGTTGCAACATGGATTTCTTCGCAAGCGACTTACAAGCAGCTTGGGGTAGGCCAATATACATATATTTATTGCGATAGGAGGCATGGGATAATTTCTCATTTGACAGGCTCTCCAGAACTGATATGTTCTGGACCTTCTCATAGCAATGAAAGGAGGAGTTTGCCCTAAAATCGCGATTCCTGTTGCACGCTTGTGCCGCAAATGACAGAGAAAATGGCACACTGACAGAAGCAGTAACAAAATTATTGAAAATGCATGCCAAATTGGAGGAGGTAGCCAAGGGAACAAGAAAAGACCAAAGCTGGCTGTCATATATATAGTCATGGATTCCAACATGGATGGCAGACGCTCTAAAAGTATTCTTAGGAGAACTAATACTAGTACTATTAGGACTATGGGCCTCATTATGACTGTGCCAGTTCGGTAACAATGAAGCCTACCAGCACCGTTGAGACAGGACTGGCACAGTACAGGGTCGGACCTGGCGGGCAGAATGGCACCCACCCGCAGAGTTTCACGGAAGAACTGGCACCGTTATTAATGGTGCCGGGGCTTGCGTGGCCCCCATTCCCATTGAGTCCTGTGGGACTCAAATGGGAGTGGGGATTTACAATTTACTGGCGACTGACTTCGGAGAACGCCTGGGCTGTAATCCCCTGGTGTTACCAGCAAGCCAGGCGCCAGTACATCTTGCAAGTCTGGCGGAAACCCACCGGTGGTACCGGCAGGTTTACCGCCGGACTTGTAATATGGCCCTATGTGTGATTAAGATCTGTATTATACAATGTCGCAAAACGACTGAGAAAACAATTGGGAATGGAAGTGTTAGTAGATATAAATGTTGAAGAAGAAAAGAACAGGATAGTGGAAGAGAGGAATAGCCTAAGGGCAAAGATAAGGGAGTTCCCACTGTTCCCGGCTGAGATGATAACATTCGACGATCTTTTTGAGAACAAGTCCTGGGCGAAATGGGTATGGTGCAACCCAGAAGGCAACTGAAGTTACATGACATGGAGTTTACATGGTCATACAAATTACTACGGACATCTTTTAGGAGTAACACAAATATGGCTAGCCATAGCAACAGTGACTAAGCATAGTGGTTTGGTCAACAAGTCGACCACAGGGAGGAGTGAAGAGATGGTGCCTGGAATGCCCCTCCACACCCCCAAAGAGTGAAGAATGCACAAAGCAATTTACTGTTTGGACAGCCCGAGGAGGGCCAGTCACATCCACATATGTGAACAGATATTCTCTTAGACAGCCATTCAAACCTTATCCAGTCAATGGGCCTCATTACAAGTTTGCTGGTCCGGAAACAACGATGCCGGTAGGCTTACCAGCACCGTTGTTCCCACACCGGAAAACTACGAGTCTACTGGCGGGTGCCGTTTCGCCCTCCAGGTCTGAACCTGGCGGGTGGAATGGCACCCGCCAGCAGACATTGACGGAAGCACCGGCACTGCTTCACACAGTGCCGGTGCTTCCGTCCTCCCCATTCCCATTGAGTCCTGTGGGACTCAAATGAGAATGGGGAGTAACATTTTCCAGCGCCTGGCTTCACGGACCTTAAGCCAGGCGTCGGCAAAAAACAATAATCCGTCGCAGCCTGCCATTTTTACCAGCACGGCTACCGCCGGGGTTGTAATGAGGCCCAATGTCTTTATGGATACAGGTGCCATTACCCTGATCATGGATCCAAATGCTTTGATCGATCAGACTGACTAACAATGGAAAACCATTGTGCTGATGTCATTAGCGACACCACGACATAGCCACATTAGTCACGAAGCAAACTAGCACCCATGCACAAAGTTACACGGACAAAACACGTGCATACACAAAGAACATACTAACACAGTTCTGTAGATAGAGGACATATACATACACATACAGTTGAAATATTTTATTATTTTTCTCATTAGCCAAGTAGAGAAACGCTGAAGGCAAGGTAAAAGAAGAGATGCAGAGCAAGCTTGCAGACGCTTAACAAAGCTCACCCTTTGGAACTACAGGATTGTATAAGAAGCATGGAAGAAATGAATACTACTAACCTATAAAATACATTATAGATATATAGGAAAAATAGTATAACTATAATGAGATAACATGAGGCCACAAGTCACAGGACAAGTGGCAAAGAAAAATAGAATTAGGCTGCACAGAACAGCAGGTCAGGGCTCTCAACCAAGGTCAGAGACAAACAAGCACATTCTGAAGATAAGAGACAAGGAGCCTTCTGCAGAAAAGCAGAACAAATCCTCCTCAATTGCAGAACAGAGAGCTTGATTTTGCAGTCCTCAACCATGTGATGCAGCCGATCCAGGCAATGGTCATTCATCTGCGGTTGGAAGAGGTACAGTTCTCAGCAACACAGACATGAAATGAAACATAGATTATTTAACAATGTTGCAACACTAAAGGCGCTCTCACAGGTAAAAGTGGTAGCACTGACAGTTACATTGGGAAGACATAGGGCCTCAGTACGACTTTGCTGGTCCAGAAACAAGGGTGCCGGTAATCTGAAAATTTCAGGTTTCCCTGGCGGGGCCGCTCCACCCGACAGTTCTGACACTACCGGGCGCAGTGGCCACAGTAGGCAACTCTTTAGGGAAGCACTGGCACCGTTAGCAACAGTGCTGGTGCTTCCATGAACCTATTCCCATGGAGTCCTATGGGACTCCACATAAATGGGGAACAACATTTACCGCCACCTAGCTTGCCGGTCCGATAGGACTTGTAATGTCCCAGTGGCAGCGGAAAGCTAGGTGCCGGTAAAATGACAGTCCAGCGATAGCCTTCCGGTATCACTGGCAGGGTTACCGCTGGACTTTTATTGAGGCCCATAGTCTTTCTCATCACCTTAAGAAGGTATACTGAGCACTGAGTACAGAGCTGGGTCCCAGGCCTGGGGAGATCAGCTCCAGCCAATCAGGTAACAGAAATCCAGGGGTAAATGGCAGAGGGCAAGGGCCAATGGTAATCCTGTGACCCTGTAAAAATATAATAGATAGTTTTTGGGGAAGGGGCAGGCAAGCCAACTGGCATGTGAGGACCAATAGAGTAACATTTATAGGTGCTGTGTGTAGGCACAATTACCCACAGTACCCTATCCTGTCCACTCGTAGGTTTTTGTGATGTAAAAATCAAACAAAATAGCCCAACGCAGGCACAGGAGCAGTGAGTCCGGGAGATTTTCATTGTCCTGTATGATCCCTGTCTGTTTGTGTAATAAACAACAGTTCAAACATACCCTTGGCTGAGTTCTCTGTCTGTGCACTGGGAAAGGTTTTTTGGGGCCCTGGGAGCTGGAATGGTGAGTTAGTAGTGTGACCCTGAGTCCCTTACTAGCCAGGATAGCAGCGCAGCATTAGGGGACCCATCAGAACTTCTAAGCCCTCTTCTCTCCCATCTTGATAACCCAGAATGGACGGTGGAGGTGACGTATGCAGAGTCAGAATAAACAGTGACTGCCTTCTCCTTACACATTGCTAGTGCCTCTATAAGTGCCAGCAGTTGAGCTGCCTGTGTAGAGTAATTAGTAGGTAACCGTCTATTCCGTTTGACCCGATACTCCCGAACCACAAGACCCACGACAGCTGCCCCCATATGCCTCTCACTCGTCTCTTGGTTGATGATCAAAGACGCATCAATAAAAATCACCTAAACCCCCCTCCATGGCATACTCTTTCAGATTCACCCCATCTTCCTCTTCTCCCTCATATTTGGCACAATCATGAACTGTCAAGAATTGGGGCTAGGGCTCGGGCAGGAAAAGACAGGTGTTGTGTGTGTGAAACATTAGTGGAACTACATTTCCCAGCAGCCGTTAGGAGGTTTTGGAGTCATAAGGATTTGAGATTGAGGGACTATTTCTACGCCGGCCGCCCGTGCTCAGGTTGGGATTATTGTCGATAACCAGCACAGGCGGTCACAGCAGCTTGTATACAGAATTCTGATGCAGAGTGGGACGTCAGAGGAATGCAGGAGTCTTTTCAGCTTGGGATGCAGCGGTGAAGGGTGCCACGGCTCGGCACGTACTTCACTCTGTATCTTCTGGCCCGGAGTGTCCTGCAGGGCTCCCGGGCATTTAGATAAGTGCTCCAATGTTCTTCGAAGTTCACAGATCATGTTTACACTTGTGGGGGGAAATTCCTCACAGAACTACTATTTTTGAATAAGCACTATGTCCGCATGTATCATGGCTCTGCAGAGGAGGGGCTGGCTGAACTGTCAAGCAGCAGACTTTTGTGTTTAACTGTGGGTGAGGGAGCACTGCAGTCAGATGCGGAAAATCAGTGTTGGACTGAGACTTAGCATTCAGTTTTGAGTTAATTGTCATTACATGAGGAGGAAGGGTGCAAGAACCTACATAGCATATAACGGGGTGAACCCTTGAATGTAATGAACGGCCATATTTGCTTTGGCTTGCCCAAAGGGCCATGTGTTTGTCTCTTCATCAGAAGGGGAAACTCTTGCATGTACCATCCTGCTTGCCATTGTGTCAATTTGTGTGTTTCTCGCTACAATAAACCCTATGCCATATGCTTCTCTGCTGTAATAAGTTCTAAGTCAAGTGCTGTCAGGCTATACTGATGTTCCATGTCATGTTTCTGCCTGCTGCTTTTGTCCTTTTTGTATATGCTACACATTTGCCAGTGGTAGGCTCTTAGGTTAAGGTAGGGGTCTTCAGGTTCAGGTTCTGGTTCAGGTTATGTCCTACATATGGATGACATGCATATGTATTGCGAAGACAAGGTCAGGAGTGTTGGTAGAGACGAGTTGCCTTTCCTACCTTCCCCCACACCTATCCAATTACCTTCCCTTATCCTTTTTCCGGTGTTTCACATCCCTTCTCCCTATCCACACCTCCTCTCTTTCCCCCATTGGCTGCCACGTGATTACCTGTTACTCAAAATCCAAGTGCCCATGCCCAGAGGGAGGGGGTTGATCTATTCAGCTTCCTTGTTTTGAGGGAGAGTGTCGATATTCTCTCCACCTTTGAATCTTGACATGAACAATATCCTCAGGCTGCACCGGCTATGCTATAAATGTCACAGGATTTACTCAGTGACATTGCACATGATGAATTGATACATTTAAGAAAATTACCTCATACCCATACAATCTCTGAGTCATCAATGTGGATTTAGATTTTTCTAGAATCGCAAAAACTACATGTCCTACGTATAATGTGCCCGGTCAATCCAGAGTAATGGTTGAAGACTTTTGAATTTCAAAAGGCCCTGCCATTTGAGCTTGTTCACAAGGGAACTGTCCCTGCATCACTGGGTCTAACAGTCTGCTGTAATATGCTAAAAGTTTGTGGCCTAGCTATGTTTGCTGGGTCAGGACCGTTGTCATTACCTACCCATTTAGGGTCTCAGGGACAGGAGCTGATCGCAACCTTGATTTCCCAAACACAAGTCCCAATTACCTCAAACCACTCGATCAGTCCTTTTGCCTTCTGTGCTTCCTTTAGTCCCTGCAGAAAGGGCATTACATAACTACAGTAATCAAAAATCTATGATCTACAATAGTTGCAGAGCCCAAAAGCTGCGGCATTTGTTTCACTGTGACTGGATGAGGTTTATTTTGAACTACTGTGGATCTATCAGGCATTACCTTCCTTACTGTGTTGATATTAAATGCACTATGTAAACTATCTGTCTGACTTTACTGCCAGTCATATTTGTCTATTTTGTACCCCCCTTCTAAGTGAGCAGGGTGAGGAGCATTATTGATTCTCCTTGACACTGCTCCTCTGAAGTGCTACATACTAATACATCAACCACATACTTAATTACTGTACTGGGCACATGTAAATTCCCTAAATCCATCTGAACTACCCTGTTAAAAACACATTTGGTGATTGACTGTACCCCTGGGGCAACCTTACGCCATGAGGTACTAAGAATCAGGTTGCAATCGAACAGAGATAAATGCATTTTTTTTAATCAATTACCGTGAAGTGGGTCTACCCAGTAGGGATGTTGCAGAGAATGATGGCAGGATTTGGTACCACTGGAAATTCCACCTCAACAATATTATTGAGGGGGGCAATTTCTGGACCATCCTCCAAATGGACCACTTTGCCTTCTTCACAGGATAGATAGCCGTATTGCATGGAGACAAAGAAAGTTGCATTATGCCTTGCTTTAACAACTCCATAATGGTCTCATAAATCCCTTTGTCCGCTTTCTCATAGTTGGGATACTACTTAACCTGTGGTAATATCACACCAAGTTTCAATTTTATCCTCACTGCTCCAACACTCTTTAGCTTCCCCACATCATGAGGATTATTGGTCCACTTGTGGTCTGGCACTTTTCCCAAATCCTTCTTCCAAAATGATGATGTATTTTTAACGATCAGCATGGTCTGTGATACTTCCCTTTTCTCTATCGCTATCTGACAAGGCATCCCAATCACAAAGGCCATCTCTCCTGTGTCTTCGGTGTCTTCAAAGAATTGCTCATCGGGCGTGTCCTTTAGCTATAAGGTCAGATTGATGCATAGAACTGTGCACCACTCTCCACCTTCCTCATCTGTACCTGAGAAAACCACCCTGTTCTTCTTGAACACTATGGCCTATATTAGAATCATAACAATGGTGCCTGGCGTAACTTCCTGCAGCACATCATGCCTCCCGCTCTTCATCTCTTTTCCACTGTAGAAGCACTACCTCTTCTTTCTCTCTCATGTTCAATCCTTTCTCCACTCTTCGACTAACGGGCTCGCTTGTTCTCCCTCCTCCACCCTTATTCGATTTGCTAACCTATCAGTTGGGGGAGTTATCCCCTTGCCACCCTCGGTTTTCAACCTCTCTTTAGCCCTAACCATTGAAGGAGTCATCCTTCCACTTTCCTCAAAATCGCCAGTTCTTAGGAATCATAACTGATTGAGGCGTTACCTGTGTCCGCCTTGCAACCACTGAAGTAGCCGCTGGGGAAAATGGTGGTATGAACTCAGGGTCTGTGTATCCCTCTGTGGGCGATAAAGGATAGCACCCATACGGGGCTGTTGGAGAAGAAATTACTGCATTCTCCTTTGCTGGCCCTCCCCCCACAATGTCAACATTATGGCACTTCCCGCTTTTTTCATCAATCCTACATAATTCTAAGATGCTTAACCCCGTCTCTATCTTTGAGCAATTGTGCTTTGTAGTTAAAAAGGTATACAAATTCTCCAATATCCACGTATCATAGGATCCCTCAAAAGGCCACACACTTTTAATTTTCCCCTTACTCTCCCGCAACCATTCTCCATGATATTTTAAACTTTCCGCCTTATAACTGGCCAACTCATGGCATTAATGATTCAACAGTCTCCATACTACAACCCATGTTATCAAAAAATAATTTCACAAAAATTCGATGAGAATCCGGACCTGTGGCACAAAACATTTTTAGCTAGGAGCTCCCTTTTTACCCTTATCCAATTCCTTAGTCGCACTTCACACTCATTTACTGTACTTGGCTATACCTCAATTATTTCACTTCACTATTTACACCAATCCATCATACACAGAAGACAACATTTTATTTAAAAAAAAAAATGCTCCACCACCATCCAATATGTCCAGGATCTCTCCCCCAATCGCGCGTAGTAGGATGGCAATGCTTTCCACCACAGCACCACTGCTCTCGCTCTCTTCATCACTAGTAGAATTTTCTCTACAACAAAACTGTCTTTGCCTGACTACAGGAAGGTTCCCTTCACAACTTTGACTAACCAAGAAAATGAAGGCAAGGGGCTCTGCCCGCACGACAAATATAAAAGAATGTCAAAGACTACTTCAGAAAGGTATCTATGAAGGGACTTTCCCTGAGATACCATTGCACCTTCGGGTGAGGGCTCCAGCCAATCAGACAAGAAAATGAAAGGTTATCAAGACAAACTTCACACTGGGCGTGCAGTTTCAGATACCCCTTCACGCCTCTAATATAAGAAACTAGGTATAAAATATATACAGGGGACTTACAACACAGAACAGTACAACTTCTCTGTCAAGACATCCACTTTTCCCATCCGTGCAACTTCAACTAACTTCACACCCTCACTCCAAGTCTACCCTTACCAAAAAACCCTTAAATAAAAGAAACAACCTTTTTTAGCCCAATTTACCCCTTGCTTTACACCTCAAATGTGTGCTCACGTGAACTCGAGGTGCTCCGATGTCACATAGTCCTGCACAGCTAGGCCACAGCATCACGTCTCCGGGAAGTAGATGGACTTTTTACCAATTTGGCATCCGCAGAGCTCTTTTTCCCTGTTCATGGAAGACTTGTCCAAGGTGTGAGGTGCCACAGCTGAGAGGTGTGGACAGAAGACCCCCAACATCTCAGAGTGCCTGGGCTCCTGGCTGGCTCACCAAATTTGTGGATGGGTCTTTAATCTCCTTAGCCCAAACAGGACCACCATAAGAAGTGAGTACACAGTTGTACAGTAAGCAATTGTATTGTACAATTGTGCGGGGAGCAGTTAGTTTGTGTTGCAGGACCAAACTGACCCAAGTCTCAAAAAACCACATCAGTTTACATCTTTTTATACATGTGTACAACAGCTAAAACACTCCCTAATATTTTATTGGCATTCACCCCCCAAATATGATTTGACTGAAACCTCTTCAAAGAAATCCAATCTTTCCAAATCCTTCCATTTTCATTGGACAGTCTTATCTTGATAGTCATCTTCAGATCATGTTCAGAACACAACTCTTCTTAGGATTCATCCGTAGTAGGCCATGAGGTCAGCACATGATTAAACATTTGTATTGAAACATAATTAATTACTAGCAATAACTGTCCTAGGGCCTTTAACTTTAAGTGTGGTTGCACATGGTCTGCTTACATATTTGAGCAAATACAAAGAGTGAATAAACAGGATCTTCTTTGAACTACTGATTACAATCTCACCTACCCCAAACTCCTGGAGCCTCTTAAGACATACTAATTTATGCAACCATTACTCCAGAACATACAGGGTCTGGTTTCTATCGGTAAAAACAAAGAACTGCAGGACCCATTTCTATTGCCAGCCCAAACAAAAGATACACCACCTCTTTGCGTCTTCAATACAATGAGCGAGATAACATATGTTCCATTGCGGAACTATTAAATCATAAAATGTTGTACTGTTTGCAAGCTGACCTTCTTACTAGATGACTCCCTCTTCTTTCAGTCAATGAATGTCCCTACTACTTAAAATGTATCTACAGTAGGTAACCACAAAGGTTAACATTACTTATTTACCTGTTTTCTGCCATCTGAAAACCTGAGAAACTCAGTTTAATAGTGAAAGTGCATTTTGCAGGAGAGCCCCAACTAGCATGTTTTTTTGGAAAGCACCCAGTGCGTATATTTTGTACATATTGAATTTTGAAGTTTTAATATTGTATCTTTCTATGCAGGTGAAGATCTAATATGTATACATTCTAAATGACAGTGGGCCTCATTACGACCCAGGCGGTAAGTTACCGCCTGGGCCGTGACTTTACCACCATGGCGTAAACTACGTTTACGCCATGGTGGTTGGCGGATTTACCGCCCCATTCCAACCTTGGCGGGGCGGTAAATCCCTATTTTCCCATTTACCCATCCCCATTCCCATTTTGCCCCACAGGGCATAATGGGAGTGGGGAAGGCGTTAATTACGCCACCGTAAATTACGGTGGCGTAATTAACTCCATGGTCCCTTAGCGCCATGGATTTTAACACCTGCTAAAAGCAGGTGTTAAAACCTCCATGGCGCTAAGGGACCTCGTACTCAGGCGGTAAGGGTCGGCGCTGTTTACGCCGCCGTAAAACCCTTACCGCCTGAGTCGTAATGAGGCCCAGTGACAATTAAAGCAAGATATCCCATCCATAATTAATGGCAACATTGCACACAGTTCATTGCCATCCCCATCATCAATGTGTCACATGCAACATGAACATCTTGCATTCATGGGGAACCTTCCAGACCATCCGAACATGGGCTTTGAGTATCAACTCTGCCACTGCTGTTTTAAATTGACCTGGTTCTTTTTTCTTTTATGTTATTGCTTTTGTTTACCCATTAACACATGGACCTTAACACATGGACCAAAGTCATACACACTGTAGACAATATTGGCTCACAACTTACGTACGCCTGAGCAGAAGACATTTTTGTACCCTCTCCACAAATACTTTCTAGGGCTAGCCTGGCATTTGAAAATATTCATCAACACTAGAGCAGCAATTAACCATGGTTGGACCAAGTCTTGCATCACCTGGGTAGAAACAAAGGAAAGGCAGAACTTTGCTGCCTCTTGGCTTCTAACGCCATTTAATATTTTCCAGCCCATAAATCGTCACACATTTAATTACCAGTGATTAAAATACCACACTGCTCTATTTTAATATGTTTCTGATGTTAGCCTCCTTTTCCATACATGTCG
Organism: Ambystoma mexicanum; assembly: GCF_040938575.1. NCBI lineage: Eukaryota > Metazoa > Chordata > Amphibia > Caudata > Ambystomatidae > Ambystoma > Ambystoma mexicanum. Next base: position 1,334,300,355 of record NC_090924.1, read on the forward strand.
AGAGCTCCACCATACCAGTTTTCCTGAACATCCCCTGGTATGTGCTTCACTCTTTACAGCCCAATTAACCTCACAGTTTGATACATAGCTCACCTTTAATTTAATTTCTTTCACTTGAATTTTGTGGTGGGTTGTGGGCTCTGAATAATGTGGTGTGGCTCCAGGGGAATTCTTTGTGCATAAGACCCATTCTCTATGTCTGTAAGGTTACAGTAGTGGCTGTGTAAATGATGCAGTGTATACTACACAGTAGCTGGTGAGGAAATGCATTAATTATATAGGGCAGCCCCGCACCCCTCAATGGTTCTCCAAGGTCCAGCTTATTAATAATAATTAGCATTTATATAGCGCTATGAACCTTCAGACATCTGAGTGCTTCTTTTTATTACCAATGGTGTGTGGTGCTCATTTATCGACCTCGGAAGGATGAAAGGCTGAGTTTGGCCCTGCCAGGATTCTAACCTGCATCAGCAGGCTCTGCACAGATGTAAAAGCGAGCGCTCTACTCTACTCTACTGACCGGCAAAAAGGTGTAACCTCCCCGTCAGGGAATTAAATCCCGGTCGCCCATGTGACAGGCAGGGATACTGACCACTATACTAACGAGGACCTGCCATAATTGTTGTGCCCATTAAAAAGAATGGGCTTTGTTGACAGCTAGTACAATAAACTGTAGGACATCACCAGTTTGTGATTTAAAGGCTAAAGTATACTGTAACCCTAAAGTTATACTGACTATGCCTCTGTGAACCAGCACATGATAACACAACCCTATTAACAGGGTTGTTGGTAGCTCTGGAAAAGATCTGGGGCTAAGTTAATGTCGGGACTGTTGGGAATCGGGGTAGCTAGACTTTTGAGTGTAGCCCGTTAGTTCTATGCTGGGCTACAACCAAAATACCGGGGGCTATAGCCTCCTCAGCCCCCTCCTTGCTATGCCTATACCTATCAATAAGGATTTGTGCGTACAGTACACTCTGTTAAGGTGACATTTTCTTATTTTCCATTTTAAAGTACTTTTTCCAGACCAACATCATGCCTCCAATCCTTTTATTGTAAGGCACATTTTTTTGTTGGAATGAATTACAGGATACCATACGACACAACACCAATTACATTTTTTCCTTTTGATTTTCACCATTGTTCTACAGATATGCATTGCTAATTTGTTTATGTTGAGGAATTACAATTCCTGCTGATGGCATCCATCAAACCTTTTTACTAGTCGTGTTATCATTTTACAGCTACCAATGGAAGCTGTGATAGTTCTGTAGACTTCGAAGGTGCAAACACCCGTGTGCCCCCAGTGAGAACTCATTTTGTTAACCAATGCCCTACCTCTGCAGCCCTGGTTACACACTGTACATTGCTCACATCTGCAAAGATAATGTAGGTGTGAAGCATTTATCTTTACTGTCTTGTGTTTTCATGGTTGTGGGGTACTGTGAACTCAAGATGCACCTTCTACCTCGGTATGCAATTGCCAGCAGACTATACTGTTCAAGGGTAATGTCATGTGTTTGTGTTTACTAATGTTTATTTATGGCAGGTGACTTGATCTTTGAATTTCCCACTACACTGTGTAGCACGTATTTGGAAAAACAATGTCCTTTTACTCAGTGGTCGAAGTTTATGAAAAGAAGTAGTGGAACTATGTTCCCTGCTAGCCTGCACCCACCCCCCACAAAAACCATCACCACGTCATTTCCCAGACACAATACACACCACCAAACACTTGCACCTGCTGTTTAAGGGAACGTTCAGTGCAGTGCACTGAAGGTGCAAGTTTCAACATCTTCCTAAACTTTTTTTTAAAAATGAAACCATTCCGGAACGGTTTCTTTTTAAAATAAAAGTATAGGAGCTGTAAAAGGTAATTTAAAAAAGTAGAGGAGCACCGCTCCCGACCGGTACCCGCTCACTTCGACCACTGCTTTTACTCTGCAGTGACCACATATAATGAAATGATTTAGGGGTGTCTTTCGGCTGGTAATATATAACTTTTGCAAATAATTAAAGTGATATATGATACGTTGGGTGGAATCCTTTTTTACAGGATATTCGTTTTTCAGTCAGAGTATTAGCATATAAATTAGCAAGGATTATATGATTGGCATTGGATGAACTATATGCTTAATGTGGATTTATAGATTTTAACAGTGATAAATGTTGGTAAATTTGATAATTTTATAATCAATGTCTAAGATTTTGTAAACCGAACCACAAGAATTGTTTTAAAAATTTAAATCAAGAAGAATTTGTTTCAAAAGCCCTTCTTATGTATTATGCATGTCACATACACACAGACACACACACACACATACACACACAATAACAAATGTATGTGTATATCACACTTTTAATTTTGGTCGTATTGGTTATGCATATGTAATGAATGGTCTTCCGTGAATACCATGTCCACTCACCGCCTGTTGGCAATAAGCATGCATCGATGAATCCGTTGTGGATCAGTGCAAAGTGTTTGTTAAGAGTCCCCCAGACATTGGGCCTCATTACGAGTTTGGAGGTAGCCATGCTGTTTTTTTACTGGCCTGGCTACGCCCAAATTCGGGTCCGGGTCCTGAAAAATGGGAATTACTGGGCCATTCCGACCTTTGCAGGCCTGGTAATTGCCATTTTTCGGGAACCGTACCCGGCATGTCCCCATTCACATTTGAGCCCCCGTAGGGCTCAATGGGAATGGGGAGGATGGTAGCAGCGATACCGTTAATAACGTTACAGCCACTACCATCCTGGTCTGCTCGCAGGTGCCGGTATGTATGCCTGGTCAGACCACACGTGCAGTCCGGCACCCACGGGAAGATCTCGTAATGAGGCGGTGAGGCAACAACGGCACCGGTACCACCAGGGTCGTAATGTGGCCCTTTGCCCTGTGATGTCTGCATGCATGAGTCACTGTAACCGCATGTAGAATTCTAAGGGTCCGGCAGTAAAGTAAGGTGACTTTCTGAAACACTGAATTCAGTATGCGAGGAAAGCTGCAGGTTATTTGTTGTCAATTTCTTAGGAATTCATCTCTAGCCCTGTTTTGGGAATGGGATTGAATGGGATAGAGCAGGCTATTGCACCACTACTGTGAGATATATTATAGTGCACAGAAGTGTCTGTAGCGAAGCTTTCCTGCAACAAACCCGAATCTTATGAGAAATAGGCCATCTCCAATGGCCACCAGTGCTCACCCTCTGGGTCCCGGATGCACACGTGTGTCCCTTAAGTGAATGGAGGTTGTGCATATCTCTTTCCAAAAGTGGAAAAAAGGCCCCGATATACTAATTACAGTGCTGGTATTTTGGCCGGATTTTTCTGGGTCTGGGATCCGGAAACGTATCGCTCGCCGAATCTGGGCAGCGCCGTTTGTATCCTTGATTATTTAAGTGTCACTGGATTACTTAGAATGGCATTAGTATGCGGGGTTAAACACTTAACAACAAGACCACTCCAGCATCAGGTAAGGATGTCTGGGAAATTGATTGATTCTACTGTGTAGGAAATCAGAACTAATAAAGTAAAACCTTTAGTTTTAAAAGGTGTTTACCTTTTATACTGTTCTTACAACATTATAGGAATGGCTCCTCCCTTGGGTTAATTTCTAGGAGTTCTTGATTAACCTTATGGGAGGCAAATGTTGATGTGCAGTGGGGGGGTGAGAATAATCCCCCATCAACTGACCAAACCCACTCTCCACTCGACCCCCTTTCCTCCGGTGGAAACCCACAGTAAAACATGTACATTTCTCCCACAGTAAAACATGTATATTTCTAGCACCGGCTATGTATATTTATAAAAGTGAACATTTTTGTGTAGCTGGGTTTGCGGCAAACCGTTGTTCCTTATACAATTGCACACTGTTTCACCAATGTGCACCACATTTTGCAAAGTTACCTGTGAGGACCCTGTGCACAATAGTGGCTATATGACATTTGGACACCCCAACCCGTTCCCTGGTTTTTCGGCACAAGTCGAAATGTGTGGGTTTGTGGTTTGGTGAAGCGCTGTTCCTTATACAATTCCACACCGTTTCACCAATCTGCACAACATGTTTCATAGTTACCTGTTAGGATGCTCCAGATATTACTGGCTACATGACATTTGACAAAACAAAAAAGTGATGGCTGGAAGGTTTTGAATTAATTATAACTACAGGCATAGCTCTGTGCAACCCTCCAGATCATCGTTTTTCAGCCTGCCAAGCCATTACAGAAGGGGAAAAGCCAACTGCAAATCAGGCATGGTCCTACCCAAAAAGGGGCAGTCCAGCCTGAACTGTTAGGTCACATCCCTTCTGCACAAGACCACAATCATCCCCAGACATATTTCAGACTTGTTGGACATCATCAGTGAGGATTTGCTTGGGTCTCTAGGCCTGGCAGACTGTCATGGGTATCAGGCAGGTAGTTGGGGCAAGCTGGGTGGACACTTCCTGTTGCCAAACAGGAAGTGCATGATCATTCATGAGTTCTCTACTGTTTAGGTGTGGCTGGTTATATAAGCCACACCCAAGATTCTTCCAGTGCTTCGTGTTGTTCACTGTGAGCTGTATCAGCAACACACTTGCCGTGCTTTGGATCAGCCAGCATCTGCTTACCTGATCTGGATCATCCTGTTTCTGCTTACCTGCTCCGGATCATCCTGCTTCTGCTTACATGCTCCAGATCATCCTTCTTCTGCTTACCCACTCTGGATCATTCAGCCTCAGCTTACCTGGTTCTTACTCCATGCCGCAGCTATCTCCAGTCAAGAGGGGACTTCTACACTGGCACCTGTAAGAACAAAGAAGAACAGCGTTAACACTCGCACATCAGTAACGCTGCGCATACTCAGTGAACCTTCCCGCAACGCTGGAATCCAGGTTAGTTGCACGGGCGCACAAACCGCTGTAAGAAAGAAGAGACATTATTCATTGCGCTCGCTCCAATAACGCGGACACTTATTTCACTGCGCTCTCTCTCTCTACGCGGTGCATACTTACCAAAAGCCTCTGTGCAAACTTGCCTAACCACCAAGTGTCCAGTAGCGCTGATACCACATAATTTCTCCTGCAAGGGAAAGGGAGAGACATTACCAGGCGCGCTCAAATTGAAGGCGCTGCACAAACCTACCAGCAGCTAGCTTCTGCACATAGCACTACTCACCCACAAAAATACCAGCAAACAAAGACAATACGCACAATTTTGGACAATCAACATTCTCCGCGCAACTTTCACTTGTGGGAAGGACTTTCTAGCCAGTGAAGAAACTGGCGCCTTGGACTCTTGGCCTCGCTGTGAAGGCATAAAACAGTGTTTGGCATCTGAATTCAGCCTACAGACATTGGCACCAATCACATGAGTGAATCGGGCCACTGCAAATGCAGGATGGAGTGCACACCCTACTAAAGATCAAGGTATTCCTCCGGGTGAAACAGGGGAAGTGAAGACTCAGGGTCAAGGGAGGCTCGTTCATCGCTCCTGCAGAGACACAGGTGAGTGTGACACAGACTTGGGACCCACGTCTGGGCATATCCGTCCCACTCGGGGAGACTTTAGCAAAACAAAAAGGTGATGACTGGAAGGTTTTGAATTGCCAAGCGATTACAGAAGGGGAAAAAACATATGCAAATCACGCATGGTCCTACCCCAAAAGGGGCCGTCCAGCCCGAACTGCAAGGTCTCATCCCTTCTGCACAAGAACACAAGCATCACCAGACATGTTTAAGACTTGTTGGGCATCATCAGTGAGGAGTAGCTTGGGTCTCTAGGCCTGGCAGACTCTGGACCCACGTCTGGGCATACCCACCCCATCGGGGTGACTTTAGCAAAGCAAAAAGGTGATGGCTGGAAGGTTTTGAATTAATCATAACCACAGGCATAGCTCTGGGCAACCCTCCCCCTTCCCTAGATTTCTGAAAACTCTGAATGTGTGGGTTTGTGGCTTGGTGAAGCATTGCTCCTTATACAATTCCACACTATTTCACCAACCTTACTAGCTACATGATATGTGAACATCCACCCCTTTCCCCAGATTTCAGCACACGTCAAAACTTGTTAGTGGGTTTGTGGTTTGGCAAAGCATTGTTCCTTATACAATTTTGCACAGTTTCACCAATCTGCACCAAATTGTGCATAGTTACCTGTCAGGACTCTCTGGATATTACTGGCTACATGACATTTGGACACCCTACCCTTTCCCCGGATTTCAGCACCTTCACACATGAGACCGTTGCCTGAAATCAGCAAAACATCAATGTGATCGTAGAAGGACCTGTCCCTGAACAAAACCAGAGGTCCACCTCGAAAACATCGTGAGAGCACAGAAGGTCCCAGTATGCTGCAGCACACCAAATCTCGCCTCCGCCCGACGTCTGTTCCGGATTATGTCAGACAGCCACACGCACCAATTCTCAGTGCACTTTACTTCAGGATGCAAAGCACATCAAGCGATAAGTGAATCGGAACAGCGACTGACAGGATCATTGATTTTCAAAAATTGATGAGAGTGTTATCATGTCTGTCTATAGAACCCGTTCGGAGAACAGGTACTTTAGCTTGTTTAAAATAAAAATGTTACTAACAAAATCTTTTGCTCTGAAGTACACGTGTTGACATCCTATGAAGATTTTAACGTTCTCATACACTGCATGCAGCATTACCCAAAATACCACATGTGGTAAATATCTTATTGCATTAAAAAGTTGTGGAAATACCACAAATGTGTACCCTTATCTTCTGACTCTTATTTATTTATTTGCATTTTTAATGTGCACACACAGCCTGGGGGAATTGAGGCACTATTACAGATTTTTGTTTTTGTGTTGTCTTAGTTGCATATTTATAAGCGCAGACCCAAGGATCGAACCTGTGTTGGTGTCCGTCTTGCTTCCAAGGCGAGCACGTTGCCACTGAGCTATCCTCCAGGGGCCCCTTTGCAATTGCCCCATGTTCTTGGCAACGAAAGCATTGTACAAATTCCTCTCTTGCACAGCAGAGGTGGCTGTTGCACAGTCCTGCACTTTATCACACTCTTCCCTAATCGCTTCCCTACTAGGGAACATGACTGGAAGTCAACTGGCTGACATGTGCGCGAGCCCGGGGAATGCAGAGCTGCTTCGACAGTCGAGACAGGGAGGCCTTGTTTTCAGCGTCTCCTGGGTGCTCGGGTCAGGACACAGTTATTCGGTGACAAAAGGCACAATGGTTGCGCCATAGGAAGGCTGAGCCACCGCGGAAATATGCTCCGACGCCCACGCGCTAATCCCAGCTGCAAAATGCATACACAGGACGGCGCACACGAAAACCACACAGGGCAGGAAGGTTTAATGGGGCTGTAAAATGTGTGCTTCCTACGAACGGGATAACACGATCAGAGGTCTTGCTTTTAGCTGCGTTTGTGATTGCGTTTAATTGCAGGAGGGGGACTGGGAAATCCCCGGGCACCTGCGAGGCTGAGGGTTCAGGATTACTGTTTGTAGCTGGTGGGTCCTAGAGTTTATTCGCCTGTTAAAATACTTTTACGATCCTGTCCTGGGGCATTGTTTGTGGTTTGCGCAATCTGTTTTAGTCATTGCTTCGACTCCCAAAGGAGCTGACTTTCATTTGGGTCTGATTTCCCTTCTATGTTTGACTCATTTACACGATTCTTTGCAAGTGGGCTGTGTGCGTCATTATTTAAACACGACATAGGGCTGCTGCTATTTATTCATGGTTACTATGTAGCGCCTTTATCCAACAGATGCTGTGAGTCTGGGAGCTCCATGCGTGTTGAAGTAGCACTATTTCCAAGTCGCCGTACTTTTCTGCTTAGGGCCCATGATCACCAGGTATGCGATTACCAATTTCCCTCTCTATCAAATCCTCTACCACAAACCAGCTAGACAGACTCAGCTGGCGCACTGAGCTCTGAAAAACATCCCAAGTGGGGCGGCCACCCGCTGATAACCAGACACTCATTCCTTCCAATATGCTCTCTCTCCACTTTACATCAACAAACAGTAGAACGCAGCTACACCCTCGATCAATTGAATACCTACATTTCTCAAAGAACACCTCAACAGTCTGGTAGAAATCAGCTACACCCCATGAAAGAATCGGGGTAGAGGCACAAATCATTTCTTACACATGCCCCATGGCATCCAGAATGCAGACTCAGAGTCCACCCTCTTTGCTGGGCTCGTTACACTTAGTTCTCACATCCACCATACCACACTTAGCATTAGAATGCAGTCAACCTGCGCAAACCACTCTGGCTGCCCACATACCAAGTGCACCCAAGCACTATATGCTACACTACTCTCTCAAATGATACGGACCATGGTCCCTGAAGGCGTTCATCCTACACCGCTATGAGATCATACCAATGTTACACAAGGCGCTATGCAAATGCGCTATAACATAACATACTCAAGTTCAGAGCGGTTTGAATTATTTCACTGGCCCTGAACACATGTATATGTGGGTAGAGGCCTATTCAGGCCAGCAGGTATACATAGTTCTCTGAGGGCCAAATTCATAGAAAAAGTGATAAGTCCACGAAAACTACTCAGTGCCATAAACAACATTGGGCCTCATTATGAGGAAGGCGGCCTTGGAATGAACAGTTCCGGTAAGGGACCGGCACCGTTCATTTCGGGCCACCCTATTACAAGGTCTGCAGCGGGTCCCACTGAGGATGTCTGGTCAGACCAGGCCTCCTTAGCGGGACCTGCTAGCAGACCAGGATGCTAACAATGGGCCCGTCATTAACGGGCACGTTGTTAGCATCCTCCCCATTCCCATTGAGCCCTATGGGGGCTTAATGGGAATGGGGATGTACCAAGTCCGGGTTCCCAGAATGGGGAAATACCAGGCCCTCCAAGGTCGGAATGGCCCGGTAATTCCCTATTCCTGGAACCTCGACCCGGTACAAAAAAAAAGCGGCATGGCTACCTCCAAACTCGTAATGAGACCCATTGTGCCTAAATGCACGCATGAAAAGTTTAGCGCTGTCTGCAGATTTATGGATTCTAAAGCGCAGGGCAAACAAGGAGTTGTACATGGAATGCCCACGTAATGCCCCCACACAAACCAAAACTAGCACCAAAAAACAACCTTTGCGCCTACCTTTGTACCACCAATCAGCAGCCCGGTGAAACTGCGAACCGTCACCCATAACTCAAGGCAGCAGCTCGTCGAAACCGCAGTCCATCCCCTGTAACTCAATGCAGCAGCCAAACTACGTACCATCACTCCTAAGTTCAAAAAGCACCCAAACTACATACCATCACCCCTAAGTTCAAGCGGCATCCCAGCGAAACTGCGGCCATCACCCATGAGTCATAGAAGCCTCATGTCCTGCCACCTCCCACCACGCCCACTACCCCAGACTGCCCCCTCAAGTGCTCCCACCTCCTACCACCCCAACTCACCTCCGCCCACTACCCCAAGCAGGCCCTGCTAGTCTACCCTCTGCCCACTACCCCAAGCAGGCCCTGCTAGTCTACCCTCTGCCCACTACCCCAAGCAGGCCCTGCTAGCCTACCCTCCTCCCACTACCCCCATTGAACTCCACCGGCTGCCCCCTCAAGTCCTGCCACCTCCTGCCATGCCCGCTCACCTCTGCCCACAAACCCAGGGTGCCTCCTTAAGTGCTCACACCACCCCAACTCACCTCCACCCACTACTCCAGGCTACCACCTCAAGTGCTCCTACCTCCCACCAGCCCCACTCACCTCTGCCCAATAACCAGACTGCCCCCTTTTTATTTTTAAACCTACCAGTGCAATGTTGAACAACAAATTACCTCAACTCCTCTGGTCTGCCTCCAACCTGAAGTACACCTGCCACATATCCTCCTCTAACCTAAACAACCTGGAGCACTGCTGTTGAATACATGTCCATATCTCCTTAAAGCACCCCCGGGTACATCACACCAACATGAAAGCATAATGTAGCACCAGCTACTCTTTGACCAATCCATTTACTTGTGTCATAGTAATACAATGGAATGCAATGTTATGCATTATTGTGCCCATGTGCCAGTGCGATGGTCACAAAGTGTGGTAGGCGAATGCTCTTGGAGGACCCAAGTCTGAGATAGCAAAGATTGTTCTGATAGGAAGGAAGGAAGGTAGGCAAAGTGACCTGCAAGTGACAGAAGTAGAATAGACCTGTGGTTGGGAGATGTAAAGACTGTCAGAGAGTTTGCGTGTCAAGGAGACAGACAATGTGTACAGACAGTCAGATAAATCAATCATGTGAATATGCATCATTAGAGTGGCAGATGTGCAGCCTCATATGAGAGCAGGTAGTGGGTGATTGCAGATATGTGCAGCTGGGTGGTCCTGGTGTTGGCAATGGTTTCCTCCGTAACCCGCTGCCTCACTGACATCAGCTGCCTCTCATATTGTGCTCAGGTGCACACCCTCTCCCTCAGCCATGCCCTTTCCTCCTGCCAGATGTTCTCCATTTGTTGCCTAATTTGTCTCCTCTGGAAGGAAAGGCCCTACATCAACTGCCTCCTCACACTCCTCATATGCTGCTGCCTGGTAGAGTTTATGCTGTGTAGGTACCCCCTCCGACTGGATGACACTTGTCAGGGGCACAGCACCTGCACTGCTCTGCAGTGCCAGCAGTCCCTCTACTGCCCGTTCCTGTGTTGGTGCCTGAGCAGACACAGTGACCACCTCATGTGGCGTTCTTAGGACTTCCACCTCAGACAGGGACGTAGGTACAACCAGACTGGGCGCTGTTGGTGGGACTGGTGCACATGGGGCTTTGGTGGTATGTGGCATGGAAGGCTCCATGGAGGATGACTGGGGCACAGAGAAGGAAGTGGAAGTGGGGGCAATTGCACAAACCAGCACACAGAGACCCACCCAAGAGCAGTGCAGTTGCCAGCTGGCCCAGGAAACGGCTCCTCTACTCGTGATGCAGAACCATCTCCTCTCAACAAGCTGCAGCTGCATCACAAATAGACGCAGCCCGCCTCACAAGACCAGCCAGCAGGGGATCTGCGTGATTATTTTATATATGAAAATGTCAAATTCGAAAATGACGAATTCGAAATATCTGTAACAAAATAATCACATACATCACCCCTGCCTGCTATCCCCCACCGTCCACCCCCTACCACCAAACTTACCTTTGAGGGTCACTTACCTGCTATTCCTCTGCACAGCTGTTTCGCTGTGACATGAGTTCTGCCTTCCCATTGAGAGGCGAAACATAGCCACAGGGTGCTTTTTTTTCTTCTTTTAAATAAAAAACATTATTTGTCCCCCGTTTACCTTTTTAGGGAAGTGGGGGACACCCCCGCCAACACCGAATTCCATTAATGAAATTAAATGATATTTTATTTATATCTTGCTCGTACACAAGTGTTTGAGAGCGCGACCAGGCAGAGGGAGAGGAACAATGGAGAACAAAAACAATGATCTTACTAGACCCAGTGGCATTGAGAACGCGCAAGTGCATGGAAAATGGAAAAGGGGGAAAGTGCATGGAAGGGGGTGAAGTGGAAAGTGCAGAACAGAGGAGAGAACAGAATAAATAATAAGACAAATAAAATAAATAAATAAAGGAGAGAAACAGTGGTAGTGCAGCCAGCAAGTGACAAGTGCTAGGTTAATCAGATAGAGTATATCTGATAAGAGCAGAAGAAAAGTGGGAGGGTGACAATATGGGAACAGATACAGGCCCCAGTGCAAGGGGTGGGCCGGAGGCAGTGCAGAAGGTGGCAGGGTGAGCAGGTACCTGGGCCCGAAGGACAGAGGGTGGCAAGATGCATAGTGCCGAGAGAGAAACAGATCAGCAGCGGAGAAGAGGGGCAAAGGCAGAGGCAAAGAGGAAGGTCTCGAGATGCTTCCGGAACCCGAGATGGTTCTCCTCAAGTTTCAAGGTGGCCGGGAGGCTGTTCCAAAGGGAGGCCCCAGCTGAAGACAGAGATCTAACCCCAGCTCGTATCTTTGAAAAACGACTGACCCTGAGGGAGTTAGAAGTGGAGGAGCGAAGGGCTCGAGAGGGGAGGTATTTACAGAGTGATAGATCAAGGTATTTTGGACCCAAGGCCCCAGAAAGCCTTGAGGACAATTATGAGGGTTTTAAATGTAATCCTTGCATCCACAGGGAGACAATGAAGGGATTTCAGAGCTGGAGAGATTTGATCCCAGGGCTTCAGGCCAACGACAAGTCTTGCAGTCCTGTTCTGGATTAGTTATAAAGGGCGGAGATTGGAGGCAGGTAGATTTAGAAAGAGGCTGTTACAGTAGTCTAACCTAGAGAGAACCAGATCTTGGGAGACAATGAGCTTCTGAGGGAAGGAGAGGAAAGGCAGAGTACCTCTAAGGAGGTGCAGTAAGAAGTTTGACTTTTTAGAGACGTCAGAGATGTGTGCGGAGAAGGAAAGTGTGGAGTCAAAAATGACCCTGAGGTTCTTAGCCTCGCGGGTAGGGGTAGGAGGAGGGCCAAGGGAGGCCGGCCTGAGACAGAGGGGAAAGGATGGTGAAGGTGTACCAATGAGGAGGATCTTGGTCTTGTTAGCATTTAGACAAAGATCGCTAGTGGCACACCAATTTTGAATGGCGATTAGCCAATCGGACATGAGGCAAGGAGAGGAGGTGGCTGAAGTCTGTAAATGCGTTGGGGGTCTTCAGCATAGCACTGGAAGTTTGAGCAGAAAATGGAAATGCAGTAGGCGAGAGTTTCCAGATATCGGTTGAAAAGCAAGGGCGAGAGGCTAGACCCCTGGGGACACCACACCACAGGTAGAGAGGGAGATAGCAGATAGGAATGACCCAAATTGTACCTGGGAGGGTCGTTCAGAAAGGAAAGAGGTCAGCTAGGCCAGAGCCTGATCTGTGATTCCAAGGTTGTCACAGAGATGATTGATTAGTGTGGTATGGTTGACAGTGTCAAAAGCAGAGGAAAGATCAAGTAGGATGAGGAGAGAGGCAATGCTAGAGTCAAGGTTGGAGAGCAGGTCTTCATGGATTTTCAGGAGAGCAGTTTCCGTGCTTCTGGCAGCTCTCAAACCAGATTGGTGGTCATGGAGAGAGCCATCAGAGTCGTAACGAAGGTTAAGCAGAGATGGGCCAGCTTTTCCAAGAGCTTAACCAGAAAGGGAGTAATGGAAATTGGGCGATAGTTAACCGGACAAGAGGGATCAGCTGTGGGTTTCTTGAGGAGAGGATGCACAAGGGAGTGCTTCAGAGGGGATGGGAACGATCCAGAGGAAAAGGAGAGGTTGCAGAAATCGGCAAGAGCCAGAGCGAGGGTGTCAATGTGGTCCTTAATGGTTTTAGAGGAACAGCGATGGACCTGTTTTGATGAGGCTTTCATGGATCTGACTTGTCTAGTGACCTCATCAAGGGAGAAAAGAGGAAAGGAGGAGAAAGAGGTAGGCTGGGAAGCTGAGGGAGGGTCAGCAAGCCGGAAAGGGCAAGGGGGAGGAGAGGGAGTGGAGGAGAGGGAGTGGAGAAGAGGGTATACAAAATGTCCTGGGTTTAAGGCATATAGTGAGAGGCAAGGGCATTGCAAAGAGCCTGGGATGCGAGAGGAGGGGTGGAGACTGAGGCAGGGTTGGCCAGCTCCTTGCAGATTTTAAAGAGTTTGGCTGAGTTGTTAGATGCCGCAGAGACGCCGGCTTGAATGTGGACACTCTTCTTGGTGCAGACAGTGAGTCGGTATTGCCTTTGGAGCAGGTGGCAGGCCAATTTGTCAGAGGATGCACAAGAAGCCCTCCCTTTCCTCTCAGCCGCCCTACACTTATGTTTAATTGTAGCAAGGTCAGAGTCATACCAAAAATTGCACTTGGCTTTGGACTTCAAGCGTATCCTCATGACGGGGGGAAAGAGCATCAAGAGTAGCAGGAATAGAGAGTAGAGCAGGGACAGGGCTGTTTCAGGGTGTGAGTCAGCCCGGGGTGGAGGAGGGGGGGAGGAGGTGGCTGCGAAATCCTTGACTGACACACACTTCAAGGGCCGGATGTCCGAGAAGGTGGGTGGCAATCTTGGCGTAGGCTTGGCTTGAGGGGAAGAGATGGAAAGATGAGAGGAGAGGAGGCAGTGATCACTCCATGAGAGAGTAGTGGTGAGGGGAGTGGAGAGGGGGAGGCCGGAGAAGATCAAGACATCAAGTGTGTGACCAGCAGAGGGAGTTGGGCTGGAGGGAATGATAGAGAGGGAGAGTGAATCACAGAGGTCGCGAAAGAGCACAGAAAGGAACAAGGGAATCAAGATGGATGTTGAGGTCACCAAGAAGGAGGAGTTGAGTGGTTGAGGCCAGGAGGGAGGAGGAGAGGCCTGGCCACTCAGAGAGAAAAGAGGTGATTTGATCAGGGGGCCGGTAGAGAGTAGCAACAGTAAGAGAGTGGCTAGAAGAGATAGAGAGCCTGCAGACAAGGCATTCGAAAGTGGGGTATGTCTGAGTGGGGATGAAAGAAACAGGAATCCACTCAGGGAAGATAAGGGCTACACCCCCTCAGGCCGGTTCGATCTGGGGGCATAGAGGATCTTGTAGCCGTCAGGGAGGAGAGGGTCAAAATTTGAGACAGAGCTGGCTGTGAACCACATCTTGGTAAGACCGAGGACATCGAGGTCAAGTTCTTCTAGGAGGTGGCAGATGTCAGAGTACTATTTTACAGCTGAGCGAGAGTTGAGAGTGGCAAGATGAAGAAGGTTGCCAGCCTTAAAGAACTTCCAGGGAGCGGTACAAATCAGAGGTACACCCTGCAGAGTTGTGGTGGGAGCTTGAGATGGGGCAGAGGAGAAAGGAAGGGCATGCAAGGTAGCCAAGGGAGGAGAGTAGGGGACATCTGGAGATGAGAGGAAGTTGATGAGGCAAGGGAAATGTCAAGAAAAAAGGGATGCCCCCGCAACCCTTGCTCCCCTTACTCAACTTTCTTTTTACATTCTTTTTTACAGTGGTGAACAAATTTGCAGTTTTCTCCCATCTGATTTTTTTTTCTCAATGTTTTATTTGGATAACCAGGGGCTGCAGCACATCTCAGATGGCCAGCTCAGTCTCAAGGAGGTCCTCAGTGTGGGTGGAGGCATCCACAAAGGTGGTAACTGCCGCGCCAGATGGCCCAGGGTCATGAGGTTGTGCTGAACCCTCCATGGTGAACTGCTCACCCACATGCCTCTGGGCCAGGGGTGCAGCCTGAACACCCTCCTGATGCCCCCACCTGACCCCATGGGCTGGTCTGCAATTGCCTCCTAGTTCACTTCCACCTCCATCAACCCTGATGACTCCAAAGAGTCTTCCACCCTTGATGGCCCCTGTGTGTCCCACAGCCGCAGAGGTGTCCCCATCACAATCCCCTACTGGGACTTACCCTCAGCAGCCTCACCTGATGGTACTAGCTCTTCCCCAGCTGCATCGCTCTCAGAGGAGGAGGTGTCAATGGTGAGTGTCTGGGGTCCAGTCCCTCCTCCTCCACAGCACAGCATTCTCTTTCTATGCCAGCTGCAGCAACTGTAGAAACATGGACAAAGAACATTGACATTAGTCAACCGTGATAATGCATATCTGGCATACACAACATTAACAGCACAATTAGGTAAGCACAGGTCAACTAGCAACTGCCACACACACACACAGACATATAGCCTGCATGATTACTGCCACACAATTATAGGGACAACAATGAAATCATTACATGGCACAATACCAATGCCAAAGTAACCCAAGTGTAACCTGCTGCCAGGGCCATGAGAAGTACAACTGGGCATATGTCTCACCAACACCATTTCAAGTCTTGCATAATCACCTTGTACGCTCACATAGACATGCAGCATGTGAAAGGCTACAAACAGGATGGCCAGACGGAGTCAGGCATAGGACATGGAAACTGAACAGACATGGCCTACACAGTGGCACACTACTGTGTGACCATAATGTACACAACTGGGTCCACGCCTATGATGTACTAGAGCAGTACCCTCCCAAGAGGCCTGGGGACCCCATCTGCCTTTTGGAGCCACACTTGCAGTTCTCTGGAACACCTACTGGGGCACTTGTCAAGCCTTGACCTTCAACTGCTGGACTTGCTCAGCCACTCCAGCTTGAGTGCCCTGTTACCAGCACGAAGGAGACCCTCAAGCTCACATGCCACATATCTGTCACACAGGGAGATACCAAACACAGACTACAAAGCATGCGCAACGCGGTGTCCATGTAGCATGGATGCAGACAACTGTGGGACACACAAGGGCCTGCTGCGATTCAGCCCATCTGGAGGACCTGACCACAAAACGTGGGCAGGTGGGCTTTGCCGAAGGAACAGATGGACGTGTAGCCATGAGGCAGTGCTAGCCATAAGGCCACCATCCAGGGCATGGCCTTCAGTTACCGACCCTGTGCTGGCATCTATTAGTTGCATAACACTGTCTGTGGGTTGAGGCACATCAAAATGACTTGTGACACTTAAACAGTGCTTGGTAGAGAAGTGCATGGGCATGGTTCCCATGAGCCCACACCCACTGTGTGTTGGACAGGCCCTGTGGTCAGCCAACCATTGTTGTACTCTGAAATGAGAACTGGGGAACTAATGGCCCACTCTGCCACTGCACTGCTTGGAGGGGAGCGGCATTCATGTAAGGGGGCCCTCCCAGATGTGGAAAGCCATCTAGTCAACACCATCCCTATGTAGATGGCATGTACATGCCTGTCTCAAGGGCCATGGCTGAACAAGAAGTCCATCCC
Source organism: Ambystoma mexicanum (assembly GCF_040938575.1). Taxonomy (NCBI): domain Eukaryota; kingdom Metazoa; phylum Chordata; class Amphibia; order Caudata; family Ambystomatidae; genus Ambystoma; species Ambystoma mexicanum. The sequence goes on from NC_090924.1 coordinate 1,334,317,031, forward strand.
GAGGTGCACCAAGTGGCACGATTAACCTGTTGGAGCCATACGGATGACGTGCCTTGCTGTTACGGTCCAAGTTGTTGAGGGTCTTTAGACTGCCAGTTGGGCCACAATCGTACTCGCCCACTCAGAAGAATACCACCATCATCAAAACTCTGTGTACACATTGCCTCGTGCATGGCCCATGTCCATCCTGGGGATGCACATAGGTTTGGGGTGTCAGCGAGTACCAGTTGGAGAGCAGACAGGATCCTTACACACTGTCAGCAGTCGGCCAGAGGAAGGTGACAATGCTTACATGTAAACTGTGTACCCTAGGTGACGACAGATGAGGAGGTCTGGCCAAACTGATAATGCCTCTTCATGGACGGAAAGTGAGTACATTTTAGATTGTGGCCCACCGGACCTCCAGAGCCGGCCAGCCTTCTGGACCTAACATGTATTCCCGAGGTACTACATCAGATAACCGGGCAGTCTAAAGGATCATGATGGGCACTTGTGGCCCATGGCTCTGGCCTCCTGGCAAAGACAACATCCCACGTTGCGTGGCCCCAGGAGGCACAACACAGGGGTAGAGGGTTGTGCAGGGGTCCCTTGGTAGGGTGGGAAAATCCTGAATGCATGGGTGCATAGCTGGTCTGAAGGACCCCATTGAGCATGCATGGTGCACTGCTGGGAACACCATAGCTGTCAGTCCACACTGTTCTATGCAGAACCACACATGCATGACATGATTTGATTACGTACATAATGGCCTTGCGAACGGGTGGAGAGGTCACACAACACCTGCTTGGGCACCAGTACACCCAATTACATGTAATAACATGCATCCCTTACTGTTTGTCCACCTGTAAGCATGCAACATAAACAGTCACACATCACTGAGGTATTTGCACCTATACTGTTTCACCCAGCCCAAACAATTGGCATGATCACATGTCTTCTCTGGCTCCCCATGCGGGGGGCTGACAGATCACACTCCCATCCCTGAGAGGTCAATGCACCAACACGACATTCCCAGGTGAGGATGATGCAATCTTCACTTGCAAATGTGACATCCATAGAGGTGTTGTGCATGCATGTCAATCACATGCCCCCAACATCGCATTCTTCCATCTGTATCTGTCAGGGCACTTGTTGTCACTAACTCACATTGCATGCGTTTGTCCACTTCAGGAGGCTGCAAACCGCTGCAGATCAGTGCAACACATATGCTGTGTACAGAAGGGCAAACCTGCAATCATGCATGCCCATTCACAACACACATACACTGAACATCATCCCATGGGAACTCACCAGCAGCTTGCAGACATGCTTGCCATTCAATGAGCTCTGGGTAGAACCTCTCAAGGTCCTGGAGCTGAAGGGCTGCCATCCAATGGCAGCCTGAACAGTGCACCTCCATGGTGGCACCAGCGTAGAGGGCTGCTCTCACCATATCCTGGCTCTGGTGCTTGAGGTTTTTCCAGTGCTTCTTCACATTCTTGGTGGAATAGACTGTCACCCCCTCTGCATTGATGGCAGCCATGATGTCATCCCAAATCCTTTGACACCCATCTTACCCGAGCTGCATTGCTGGGTTATAGAGGGAATCATAATTTGCTAAGGCCCGATCTACCAAGATTCCAACTTCAGTGTAAATGAAGTTGGCACCCCTCTACCTTTCTGCCATAGGTGTGCTGCTGGATGTAGAGGAGGAGGATGGGACTGACAAAGCAACCACTGAGTCAGGTTTGGTCAAGCTGGTTCGTGACAAAATTCTTTGGTGCAGTGGTGGTGATACAGACAGATGGAAGTCTGAAATTGCCGGATGAGGTGGTCACATGGTCGACACAGGAGAATAGGCAATGGCAGAACAGCTGGCACTCCAAGGCAGTGCTGATGGGCAGCATACATTACCATGCAGCAGCAGATGTGGAGTTTTGGAGGCAATACACGGCAGGAGGAGGCAAAGATAATGGCATGGAGGCAGGAGGAACTTTGGTGTGCTTCTCGCCTCTGAGGCAGCAGATATGCCTACGTGGCACTTGGCAGTGACAGGGACATTTAAGAGGTGTGATGTGCATTACCAGTTGTGCGCGAGAAGGGGAGACAGAGGATTTGATATCACTAACACATATTTGGGAGTTCTATGCAAGCCGTTGCCTTCAAGTTATGTGCACCACATTTCTTTTGGGTGGGTGCCTGTAAGGCATCACATTCACATTATTTTGGTTTTGGGTTCCTATATAGTATCACTTACACATTTTATCTTGTGGGGGTGCCTATACGGCATTGCGTATGGATTTATTTGGTTTTGAGTGCCTATACAGCATGGTGTACACATTTGTTCTATCGGGGTGCCTCTACGGCATCATAAATGCATTTTTCTGATGGAGTTGCATCTACTGCATCGCGTATGCATTTTCTGGGTTTTGAGTGCCTGTTACGACATCGCGTATGCATAACTTGCAGCATTGCAGGACCACTCTATGTAGTCCATCACGTCGCCTGTATATTTTTTAGGTTCTGCTTCTCAGTTTGCTGGCACCATGAGTGGGAAGGCTCTGAAATGGAGAGGACAGGGGCGTGGTGAAGACACACGTACCTCAGCCCCAGGCCGTGGTGAGCATCAGCCCACAGGTGACCCAGAACAAGGACAAAGACATGGTCGAAGTCCTACAGGTGGGCCAGAACCACCAAGGGCCATTAGGGCCAAGAGGGTACACCCTGAAGAGCAGATCGAGCAAACACCACATGATCAGGCACAGGTGAAGGAGAAGGGGCCACCGAGGAAGAAGTGCTTCACAAATGAGGAGCTTGAAATCCTCACTGAGTATGCGCAGGAACACTATGTGGACCTCTGCCCCAGGGCTGGCAGCAGCCGTACTCTCGCTCAGTGAATGAAGATGTGACAGGAGGTCATGGACCTCATTAACACTTGTTGTGGTTTGGTATGGTATGGTATTGCTTATTTATAAAGCTCCTATACACAGGCAAAACACTCAAGGAGGGTGGGAATCATGGGAAAAAAAACAATCGCTCATAGCCCTTGAAATTCTGAGACGATAATAGTCTGCACAGGCAGAGTATGTCCGTAAAATACATTTAACAATTTGAGATTAGGCAAATAGGCCTGACGACGATTCTGCAGTTTTACCAGTGCAATTGAGGGGTGAAGGCAAGGGAGAACAGACAGACGATCTTCAGGCACAGCGTGCACGGATCATGCAAGTGAACAAATGGTACAGGGAGGGGGAGGTCCAAGTGCATCCGGTAGGTGGGGACTGGGGTAAATGCAGAGAAAGCCACCCTCTAGGGTTGTTTCTAAAGTGCAATGAATGTGGGTAGAGTGTAGGGCCCACTGCTGTGGAGAGACACACTGCTCAACCGGTCCACAAATGGATGGATGACCTCATTCGAAGGACTAAGTAGAAGGTCAATGGCAACCTTGCCTCTGCCCAGAACACTGGAGGGGAGCCACCAGAGGAGGAGGAGCTGGCTCCTTTTGAAGAAGTTCAAAGTGGAATGAAAGCAGTGAGCAGGTGCTTGGCGTGGTAGGCATGGATGCCTATGTCAACACTTCTGGTGAGTGACATTTGTGCTTAGCGTATATGCTTATAATTTTGCATGACACGCTCACATACGTGCATGAGTACAATTGGCTGCAGTAGGCAGCCATTCATGAGCACAGCATGAATGCTGTTCTGTACACTACCATCACCTGACCTGCATTCCAGGAAGTGGTTTCTGTGTGTGGTACATGCTGATGACACAGTACACATCACTGCCTGCTTGGCTTCACTGCTATGCCAGTACACATGTAACGGCATGCAACACACACCTCATGGTACACCTTCACAGGGTCATGCATGCTTATATGCTATTGTGAATGCTAATCATGACTCACAGAGAATCATTGCAATGTGTGCATGATGCCAGAGTCATCCATTCCCTGGCCATGGCTGCCGTTGGACAAGGATGAGTAACAATGTCTGTGCATACACACAGGAGGCCGTCTTCATGGGATGTGGATGGCAAATAGCTGTTTCACTGTAGTACATTCCACATTTGGAGTGGAAATAGTTCAGTGGACCTGCAAGCATGCATTGGTCATTTCCTTGTTGCGCACTTCTCACACATGGTTGAGATGCATGTGATCGGGACAAACCAAATGTCTGGCAGGAGCAGTGTTGCAATGGTGTTTGGCGAGATTATGTCAGAACACATGTGCACATTTGGCTTAGCAGATGTACAGAACAGACTGTTACATGTTGCAATAAGACAAGTTTGGAGAACAGTAGGGGATCACTGATGATGCACAGACCTGCATCCTCTGACTGATGAGAATCACTGTCAATCCTGTCCGTGTTTATGTATGTACTCTTCATCCCACAAACCATGCCATGCTGCACATGGATATATATCCAGAAATTATTGCACAGGTCACTTAATGCCATTCACCTGTGCCATTAAGGTCACAGTGTGCTCAGTTGCAAAGTGTGGTGTATGTGTTGCTGCCCACTGTGATGCGCATATGCATGTTCTGCTAGGTGCACATGCCTCAGAATGTTGTTGTCTGTGTTTGTCAAGTGTTGATGCAGCAGATGGGGAGGTGGAGTAGGAAGAGGAGGGGGACACACAACAGACTACCAGTGGAGGGCGGGTGTCGTACCCCATGAGAATTCCCTGGTTCTGCAGGTACTCCTTGGTAGTTTAGTTTGCAGACTCTTCTGACTCTTCATACTCTTCACATGAATCAGATGTGGAGGACACACTGAGGGACATGGAGGGTTCCCAAATGGTAAGTAACGATGTGTCCGTTGAGTACGAGGAGGTGAGCCGGGAGTCATAGGTCCAGTCAGTGGTAAGCCCCCCGTCTACAGTGGTTATGGCTGCAAGATCCCCTTTGCCTGTGGAATCAGCAGCGGGGCCTGTTGTCCAATGGAGGGTTGCAGACTTGCAGCCAAGGACGATGGTCCCACTGCTGTCGGCCCTGCACACTTGTTGGGCATGTGCATGACAGACAGTCAGAGTGGGAGCAGCAGATGCTGTGTGCAACCTTCCTACATGGTGAGGCCATGTAGGAGATGGCCAGGGACATCCATTGCCTTGCTGAGAACATCTCACCAGCTGCATGGGTTGCACAGCATCTGGCCATTTGGGACCATTAGCAGCAGTTGATGGACAGCCTGATGAAGACAATGCATGATGAGATGCAGTTCTCGAGTCTGTCGCACCAACTGATCATGGAGCCCAACAACAAAAGCAAACAGGCTGATCTGGCATCTCTGCGGGATTCCCTGCATCGACATTCAGTGACACAGACCAAAAGGCTTGCAGCTGGAGATGTTGGCGTTTCGAACCTCCCATTGCCATGAGATGGAGAGATTAAGGGCTTTACTGCACGATGAGCACTTGGCTACAAGGCCTTCTTCCACCAGGAGATGGAAGCCTTGAGACAGATGCCCTGCCAGTAGTCTGATGCATCACGGGTGAGCACACATGCAGACTCTCTGGCCCCTCTGGTGGAAGTCCATCATGACCTCTCCACCATTGGGTAACTCATGCATGCATATGTGTCATAAGTGGCCCTAGCCAATGAATACCAAGCTTTGACACTGCGTGCACAGGATGCACCACCACCACCCCCACTACCATCTGAAGATCCACCACAGGATGGTAATCCTAGACCAACCACACCACTTCTACCACCTGTGCCATTATGTCCATGAGGACATGGAGGGGGTTTGATGTTTATGTTTTTCTGTTGAATATTTTTAATTAACCTATGTGGACACACCCCTCCCCCTACAGTGGACATATTTGTTTACCCCCGTCCAAGATGGCCACTTTTTCTTAATCTTTTTTTTTACCTTGAGTGATGTGCTGTTGCCCTATCGAGGCCTTCCTGGGTGGAGGACAGGACATGCAGCTATGCGCAGTGGAGTCAATTGCCATGTTTGACTTTACTGCAACACCCTCACACATACAGGCACATATTGCACTCTACATTGAGGTACACATGTGCAGTCTACATGAATGGCTCATTTTTTGGTCCAATCCAATGTCGTTACAGTGTGTTGCCTCATCCAGTACCTGCAATCTCTGAGAGGTCAATCAAGCATTCTTTTTCCATCCTAGTCCCCATACCCTCTGCCGGACAGCTCTGACAGCAGGTAAGGTTGTGCACTGTCAATCATGTTCATGTCTGGTGATGTTTTCACCCCGATACTGGCATGCAGTGGCATATGCAGGGATTGCAAGGATCATGTGATTTGATGATGATGACTGTGACTGAAGAAGTGAGTTGGGCTACATGTCTGTTTGTGTGCATGTCCCCTTGATCATCCATCCATGTACTTTGGGTTTCTGGTTGCACTTCCACAAAGGACAGCATGTTCAGAAGGCTGTGCTGCACGTATTCTCCTTGAGCCATGGGCATATATTGGCACTCTCAACAAAAGCATCCTCATAGATAGACTCCACTCACCAGGCATGATGGTCTGTGCATTTAGTTTGTTCAACTCTTCCCCCGCTGACCATTCACAAATCTTCTTCCTACCACCCATCTTCTCTCCCCCCCTGCCCTGTCTCCACAGGGTCCTGCAGGTGGACTCCCGATACACCCTACTCTCCAGCCTACACAGATGACACCCACATACTTTCTATTCTACTCCCCATCGTGACCTCACTTCAGATCACACAGCTTTTAAAACACTAACTTTCAGCTAACCACCTGTTCTGATCTTGATGGTCGTGCAGATTATTGTACCTCCGTCCCCAAGTACCGCACAGACAGAAATGATACACTGCCTGTGCAATCTTTGAGGCCACAGGTGTGTTGAGCCGTCAATCAGGTAGCAGGAACGCCGGAAGGACCCCCGGACCACTGTAAGGCAATGGGTGAGGGTTAAATAGGAGCAGTGCAAAAGGTACAGGTAACAATCAGTAGTAACAAGGCTTACCCAAGTGTGCTGTAGGTAGGGGCCCAAGTGTGGCGTGAGCCACATTCTGCTGATGGTGGTAGAAGAGAGGTTCTACACGGCTCGTGGGTGAGTCACACCTGGGTCTGATGTGGATGGACCAGCAAGGCAAAGAAAGGACGAAATCAAGTTCCAAGATTCAAGGTTCAGAGGGGATAATCCAAAGGCAGTCCAAGAGAGAGTTCCAAGGTCGAGGAGCCGGGGAAACAAGGCGGGATCCAAGAGGCAGAAATCCAAGGAGCAGGCGAAACAAGTCCGTTGAACAGTCCGAGGTTGCAAAGTCTGTGATCAAAAAGGGTAAACCAGAAGCGCTAAACAATCCTCAAGAGATCAGCTGCGAAGCGATGTACCCGCGTTGTCAAGATGTTTTTAAACTCGTTAAGCAGTCACGTGATGTGACCCGTGATGTGTCCCACGGATGTGCGAGATGTGACGTGGTCACGAGACGCCGGATGTTCGGGATTGCTGTGGGAGTCTCCGTGGGCGTGGCCAGCCGTGAGTGCGCTTCCATGGCAACTGCCAGCGAAACGAAGGATGGTAGACGCCAGGGCTACAAACTGATGTCCTCCTACGCCGGGCGAACTGCTGGTTCTCTCTGTGTGCAGGGACTGCTCTGGTGGGTAGGTGTGGTGTGGGGCATGTGATCGTGTGATTCCTGATAGGGCGAGCAACGGGAGATGTGACAGAGCCCCCCCCTCAAAGGCCCATGACCCCGTGGGCTGGACGGGCTAGCCCAATGAAAGCGAGAAACCAGACGTGGGGCATGGACGTCCCGGGAGGGAACCCAAGAGCGCTCCTCAGGGCCATACCCCAACCAGTTAACCAGATACTGGAGGCGACCCCTGCAGAGACGAGAACCCAGAATAGCACTGACCTCAATTGTATCTGGGGAGGACATAGAAACAGGGGCAGGAGACTGGACCATCCGGGTGGGAGCAAGACAGGGCTTGAGCAGGGAGGTGTGGAACACCGGGTGGATATGCCAGGTAGAGGGAATAGAGAGCCGTAGGGCCACCGGGTTCAGAACATGGGTAATCTTGTAGGGACTGACAAATCGGGGCAGCAGCTTCCGGCAACCAGGGATCCGCAAATGGCGCGTCGACAGCCAAACACGGTCACCTACTCGATAAACAGGGGCCGCTACCCGTTTCCTGTCGGCCTTGGTTTTCATAGAGGTCTGGCCTTCCCGCAAGTGGATCAGTGTCTGGGCATGGATCGAGTGCAGATCGTGAGCACAGAGACTGGCGGCGGGAGTGGAGGAGGAAGAAAAATCGGGGAGAGGGAGAGAACGAGGGTGCTGCCCATAGAGCGAATAGAAGGGGGAGAAACCAGTGGAGGAATGCCAGGCATTGTTGTATGCGAATTCGGCCAAATGGAGCAGGTTCAACCATGCATCCTGATGCTGAAGGGTCAGACAGTGCAGGTACTGTTCGAGGGCCTGGTTCACCCTCTCGTTTTGGCCATCGCTCTCCAGGTGGTAGGTTGAGGAGAAGCGGGCATCAATGCCAAGGATTTTGGTAAGGGCCTGCCAAAAACGAGATGTAAACTGTGAGCCGCGGTCGGATACAATGACTTGTGGAAGACCAAAGAGACAGAAGATCGACTTGAAGAATAGCTGGGCCAGAGCAGGGGCTGAGGGTATCCCGTGACATGGAACGAAACGGGCCATCTTCGTGTAGGAATCGACAACCACCCAGATGGAGTCCTACCCTTGTCTGCGAGGCAAGTCTGTAATGAGGTCCATAGTAACTGTATGCCATGGTCTGAGAGGGATAGGTAGGGCTGAAGGAGACCCACGGGACGACCCCTGCATGTCTTGCACTGTGCACAGATGGAGCAAGTGTTTACATAATGTTTAACATCGCGCCCCATAGATGGCCACCAACACCAGCACTTTAGTAACTCCAATGTGCGGTGCTGTCCTTGGTGCCCATTGATGGCCGCGTCGTGGGACCAAGCAAGTGCCTGGTTACGTACGTCACTAGTGGGGAGGAACAGCCTATCTTGTATGAACGGCAACCCTTCCTGGAGTACCAAATCCCATTCCGTTAGAGCTTGTGTATGGTGTGAAACCCACTGTCGGATGAGAGCTAGCATGAAGGGAGGAGGAATACACATGCATATGACATGACCTTCGTTTAGAAGTGAATCTGGGTATAGGGGCAAAGAATCTCCCCCGGGCGTGCGGGATAGGGCATCGGCCTTACCATGTGAAAGCCCTGGTCTGTGTTTTACCACGAAATCATAAGCGGCAAAAAACAGGTGCCAACACACTTGTCTGCTGTTCAAGCACTTAAGGGAGGCCAGGTCTTGCAGGTTTTTGTGGTTTGTGTAAACCACGGTTTGGTGTTTGGCCCCAATGAGATGGTGTCGGCAAGTCAGTAGTGCATCCTTAATGGCCTGTAACTCCTTCTCGGTGACTGTGTAGTGAGACTCGGGAGGTGTGAACTTTCTTGAGTGAAATGCAACGGGGTGCAGCTGACTCGTGGAGGGACAAGGTTGGGAGAGCACTGCGCCTAATGCAAAGGAAGAGGCATCGGCTTCCACAACAAATGGGAGTTCGGGGTCAGGGTGTTGTAGTACAGGAGCTGTGGTGAATCTAGCTTTGAGTGTCTCAAAAGAACGCTGGTGTTCTGAGGTCCAACAGAACTGGACCCGAGGACTGGTCAGGGCAGTCAGTGGAGAGACAATGGACGAGAAACCGGCAATAAATCACTGATAAAAGTTGGCAAAACCCAGAAACGATTGGAGCTGTTTGAGACTGGTTGGGGCGGGCCATTCTGTGATGGCACAGACTTTGGACATGTTCATGGATAGGCCTCCGGGTGTAATAAGAAAGCCTAGAAATTCTACTTCTCTAGTATGAAACACACATTTCTCGGGTTTGGCGTACAAGGAGTGTTTCTTTAGTCGAGATAGTACTTCTGTGGCGTGGCTTATGTGTTCCTCCAGTGAGGATGAGAATATCAATATGTCGTCTAGGTAGGCCACAACGAAAACGTCTAAGACGTCGCAGAACACTTTGTTGACAAAGCGTTGAAACGTAGCAGGGGCATTGCAGAGACCAAAAGGCATTACAGTATACTCGAACAGCCCTTGTCGAGTACAAAATGCTGTCTTCCACTCGTCTCCGCTACGCAGATGAACCAGGTTGTATGCCCCCCGAAGGTCCAACTTAGTGAAAATGGATGCCCTGGTTAATCAGTCTAGAAGCGTGGAGATGAGGGGCAAGGGATACCGATTCTTAACGGTAAAGGCATTCAACCGTCTGTAATCAACACAGGGACGTAAGTCATCCTCCTTCTTAGGCACAAAGAAGATCGGACTGGCAGCCAGGGAACAAGAGGGTCGTATGTGAGCTAAGCGTAAGGCCTGTTGGATATATTCCTTGAGTACCAACTCCTCCGATGGGGATAAGGAGTATATCCTGCCCTTTGGTATTGTTGCCTCAGGGACCAAATCAATGGGGCAATCATAGGGTCGATGTGGTGGTAGGCCCTCTGCCGTGACTTTGTCAAACACTTCTAGGAATCCATGGTAGACAGCGGGGATCCCTGCTGTAACGGCCCCCACAGTGTGTGGGACGTTCGCAGATGGGTCCGTCTCATCAAGGCTGGTGGAGGCCATGGCCCCAAGGACGGTGGCCGGGGATCTAACCGTAGTGGACTTGATCAAACAGAAGTGCTGGCAGATTTCAGATTCAAATGTGACCTGCCCAGTGCCCCAGTTAATCAAGGGATTGTGCTGTTTCAGCCACGGGATGCCTAAAATGATACCAAACTGCGGAGTGGTAATGAGATCGAACGCTAGCGTCTCTTGGTGCGTGCCCTGAATCACCACTAACATGGGAGCGGTTTGGTACTCAATGGGACCAGAGGCAAGTGAGGTACCATCGACTGCTTGTACCGGCTCCGGGTACTTCTTCTTGATCAAGGGTAGATTGAGGCCGTGAGCCAGTGAGATATCAATGAAGCAGCCAGTGGCCCCGGAGTCGATCACGATCTGTACTGAGTGTGCTAGATCTCTGGTTGGTTTCAACTGGGCCTGGACCGCAATCGGTCTGATGGGACCAAATACAGGTTCAGTGGGGGTCAGAGAAGGACTCGCCCGTACCCCCATTCTTAGGGGCGAGCCTTCTGAAAACCCGATGCTTTATTTTTTGGGCAGCAGGGACATTCCTTAACGTAGTGCACTAGTGTACCACAGTAGAAACAGGCATTATCGGTTCTCCAATGCTCCCGCTCGGCCTGGGTGATGGGACTCCGGATCCCGCCGATTTGCATGGGTTCTGGAGCAGAGATGGGCGGGGCTGGGAGTGCCTGGTTGGAAAAAGCCGTCTCCGCTCTACGCTCGGACCTGCGAGCGTCCACCTGTAGAGCCAGTTCCGCTAGTTCGGAGAAGACTGAGGGAAGAGCTGGGACCACAGAAAGAGCGTCTTTCATGTGGCTACAGAGACCGCGGTAGAACACTATGGCTTTCTTTTCTTCAGGCCACGAGGTCTCTGCAGCCAGTTGATTGAAACGGGAGATGTAATCAATCAGTGTTTGCTTTCCCTGTGTAAGATCAAGCTATTTCAGGTCTCGGGATTGTGCCTTGTACCTGGTGTCAAAAACCTTTACCATCTCTGTCACTGGTAGGTCGAAATTGTATAGGGCAGGGTGATCGCTCTCTAGTAATGGGTTCGCCCAAATGGCCGCTACACCCGATAGGTGAGAAAGAAGGAAAGCTGCCTTGGTAACGGAGTCAGGAAAGAGCTGGGGTCTACACACGAAGTGAAGTTTGCACTGGTTGAGGAAGGTGCGATATTTCCTGGGATCCCCCTGATAGCGCTCGGGGGCAGCAAGAGGAAAGGAGGTTGGAAGGACCACTGGAGTGGGTACTGTGGGTGCTGTGGGCGGAGGTGGAGGCGGAGCTGGGTGGTTGGAGTCGCCGAACACGGCCTCTGCGGGTAAAGGGGCACGTGTGCTTTGCAGGGCATCGAGTCTATGGTGGATGGCCGGGGTGGCCATGTCGGTCCTAAGGGCCGCAACCGCTTGCATTAGAGCGGCCACAGGGTCCCCAGAGGAGGTATCCATAATCTGGATGACCAGGAAGGCTTCACAGTCTGTTCTGATCTTGATGGTCGTGCAGATTATTGTACCTCCGTCCGCAAGTACCGCACAGACAGAAATGATACACTGCCTGTGCAATCTTTGAGGCCATAGGTGTGTTGCGCCGTCAATCAGGTAGCAGGAACGCCGGAAGGACCCCCTGACCACTGTAAGGCAATGGGTGAGGGTTAAATAGGAGAAGTGCAAATGGTACAGGTAACAATCAGTAGTAACAAGGCTTACCCAAGTGTGCTGTAGGTAGGGCCCCAAGCGTGGCGTGAGCCACAGTCTGCTGATGGTGGTAGAAGAGAGGTTCTACACGGCTCGTGGGTGAGTCACACCTGGGTCTGATGTGGATGGACCAGGAAGGCAAAGAAAAGTCGAAAGCAAGTTCCAAGATTCAAGGTTCAGAGGGGATAACCCAAAGGCAGTCCAAGAGAGGGTTCCAAGGTTGAGGAGCCGGGGAAACAAGGCGGGATCCAAGAGGCAGAAATCCAAGGAGCAGGCGAAACAAGTCCGTAGAACAGTCCGAGGTCACAAAGTCCGTGATCAAAAAGGGTAAACCAGAAGCGCTAAACAATCCTCAAGAGATCAGCTGTGAAGCGCTGTACCCGCATTGTCAAGATGTTTTTAAACTCGTTAAGCAGTCACGTGATGTGTCCCGTGATGTGTCCCACGGACGTGCGAGACGTGACGTGATCACGTGGTCACGAGACGCCGGATGTTCGGGGTTGCTGTGGGAGTCTCTGTGGGCTTGGCCAGCCGTGAGTGCGCCTCCATGGCAACTGCCAGCGAAACGAAGGACGGTAGACGCCGGGGCTACAGACTGGTGTCCTCCTACGCCGGGCGAACTGCTGGTTCTCTCTGTGTGCAGGGACTGCTCTTGTGGGTAGGTGTGGTGTGGGGCCGTGATCATGTGATTCCTGATAGGGCGAGCAACGGGAGACGTGACACCACCTCCTCCTCGATCCTGGTGGTAGTGGAATCCACATTCACAGTAATACAGCACTCTTCCACCAACCCCACTCCCACAACATCCAGCTCAGTAAAGAACCTAGGGTTCACCATGGATTATGACAGAACACTCTCTCACCACATTAACGCTGCTTGTAGATCCTGTCATCTACACCTCCACATCCTTAGATGATCCTTCGTTTTGTAGAGGACCATCCAAATACCTCTGCAGGAAGTCCCACCCCCCCTACTGCCTGTATGTTGGAAGGCTGAAACTGCACCATGCTTCACACCAATAGTTATGACCATACCGCAAAGAGTGTTCAAGAAAAGGTAAAAGATGTACCCCCATGGAGATGACAATCTCTTGGAGGAGATTCCTGAAGGAATATGAAGACACAAGAAAGAGAAGATGGTCACATCAGAAGAATTGAGAGTGAAACACTGAGAAGACTGGCTGAAGAAGAGGATGAATGGACCTTATAGAAACTGATAACGAAATAAGGGATCGAGTGCACATCCTTATGCAGAATGAAGATTGCACGTGTAAAGAGCACTGCAGAAAATGCAAGCAGTTTAATAATTGTACAGATGTAGCAACGCAAGTAGATCAAGCAATCTTAGATGCTAGCTATACGTAGTGAAAAGAATGCAGGCGAAGCCACCATTATATAGTGTCTGGACATCGGTGCCACAATTTTAGTAAGTTCAAATACACGGAGAAAGAAGGATCGAGAGCTGTTTGTGTTGCAGCAATGAATTAGCTGGAGATCGCAGACTTGAAGGGTGAAGCTGTTTGTCCTGGTGTCAAAGCTGAAGCAGCCAAGGACTGGTTATCTCTCCATGAAAAACAGAAACCGTGAGACGTTGAAACTTCTTGTGTTAACATGCAAAGAAGAAACACCATGAGTGTCAAGTGTATAAATTAAAATCAATTAAATGCTGCAAAACAGGCCAAAATACGGTCTCCTGTCACATGAGCCAAGTATGGAAATAGAAGTTGGGCATGCAGACCAGAACTGTGATAAGTGTGTGACTGTACTCCCTTTTATACCCAAGAGAAGATAATATCCTGCAAGGCAAAGTTCAAAAACAGTCTGCATGGCAGAAGACATTAGCGATGAGCGATGAGGGGCTAATTGGGTGGAAAGCAAAAGCCATGCCCACATTCAGGCACCTGGGTATGAGCTTGAATGCTGCTAAGAAGCCGATCATGCCAACCAGTTATAGAAGGCCATATAACGAAGGGCCTTATAGTTTAAGAGCCAATAATATTCTGTGTACTTAATAAGTGTTAAAGATGACTTGCACTAGGGGTGGGCATAAGTTGTCCACCTGACTCTAGAGAGTCAATCACAGCCCGTTCTCATATAGAAAGTGTATTTAGATGTTCCCCTTGGCCAAACCACATCACCCCATAGGTGTTTCCTATTTTCCACTTAGTATGACATCACCTATGAAGAATCTTCAGTACTTAAGTGTAGTTTTTCATGAAATACGTGGAGAGCTCGAGCAAACGTCAGTTGATGTCTGTTGTAACTTCCTGTTTTAGACAATTGATATTAAAACAGTTGGATGCAACTTTTTGCCAACTTCCTGAGTTGGTCTGATTATTTGGTGTAAGAGCTATTCTGCATCCCATCCATGCATGACATGTTACTGATTAAGTTCAGCTTACCTATCCTGAGTCACGGCAATGTTTGCTATCATCCTCTTCTGCCTAGCCTGCTCTTATCCCATTTATGTGTGCACCCCTTCCTATCAGCTCAGAAAGCTACAACAGATCAAGAACAACGCAGCCTGACTCATCCTTGCACTCACCACCAGGGAACACATGACGTCTGCACTCCGGGTGCTCCACTGACTTCCCATTGTCCAATGCACCACCTTCAGGTCCATTTGCATCACCTACTGGGCCCTCGACGAGAACGGCCTTGATTTCCTCCAACACTTGCTCACAGGCTACCAATACTGCAAGAACCTCACATAAGGCTCTGCAATACTCCTTGTGATCCCTTCCCTCAATTCTACTCAAATTGAAGGTACCTCTTTCTTCATGAAGGCTCCCACAATCTGACGCTCTCTCCCACTCAGCATCTGCCAAGTGGTGGACCACCTTTCCTTCTGTAAAGCACCCAGAACCTAGCTGTTTCCTTCCCTAAACTGGACAAAGGCCATACGCCTTGCAATGTCCGAGCCCAGATATCACTGCTGGGGTCACCATGCCATCATATAGCAGTTTTGTACCGCATGTCATTGCTGTGTTGGTGTTCAGGATTGCAGCTTGTTTTGTCTAGCAGGGTGCCTGTCCAAAACGTGTACATTAGCTGACTAGCAGCCTGTCCATATGTCTACCTGCACCCCATAGGACTGATTTAGCACACTTGGACCATCAGATTTGTACTTCTTGGCACATGTGGACCCCTGGCAGCCTTCCATATACAAGTCACGTGTGTTTACTGTTGGTTTTTGGAATGTTCTCTCATCTTCAATGTATTGCATGGATTTTATTTTTCATAATTGTTGTGCAAATCTTGCACTGTGAGTGAATGCACTGTATTTTACTGTATATTGTGGGCACATGCATGTGAAACATCATCCCCTCCTCCCAGCTTCTGTTCATCTGTTATCCCTACAAGTGTTTGCACTACATCCTATGATTCCTGCCCCCTTCCTGGGAATGGCTCATCCTGGGTGTGGGCTCTGATTGAGGGGGAAGAGACAGCTAGTCAGTGATGACCTGTCCATGTACTATTGTGACCAACAAGGTGGGTATGTGGGTGAGGCAGAGTCTGGAGTGGGTGTGCCACAGCATTACATGCATGGCGATTGAGGACCTGGGGGGACATTGGTCTCTTTCTGGGTTGCCTGCTGTGATGTGTTGACCATGTGGGTTGTGTGATGAGAAGCTGAGGCATTGCCTTTAGCAGGTGCCCTTTCTTTCACAGTTTTCCCTTCACCCTCGTCCACTATTGTCCTCCTTCACCACCAACCTGTACTACATTTCCATCAGTGTTCCTCTCTGCCTCTCCTTCTGTCTCTATCTTTATCTATTCCCCGCGCTCTCAGCCCTCACCTACTCTAACACCCCCCTTCTCCCCCCTCTTCTCCCCAACAGCAACTCTTCTCCTTGAGCCCACTCTCTCTCTGCTCCCCAGCTGCCCATGCATGCCTCTGTTTTCTCTCTCCCCAGTTCCTCTTGCCATCTTTCCTCCTTCTCATCAGAACCCCCACGAATACTTTCACTACCAGCCCTTCCCCTCCTCCTTTGGCATCCCTTTCTCTCCCCTGCATCCAAGGATACCCCACAGGCCCTCGGGCAATCTGACAGTGGGTGATCCAGACTTGTATGCCTGCCATCAATGCCCTGTCTTGTGCCCACAGCCCACCGCAGACTAACCCCTATGTCCAGATTGCCTAACGTACTCTATTGGCAAGGTGTTTACTTCACTGCCAGTGATTTATCTGTTCCTGAGTTTCAATTTCGGTGTATTTATTGGTGCTCACACTCTTAATTTATTTATCTGGTTTTTATAATGCGAAAGCCGGCAGGCATCAGGGCACACACTTACACTTGGGCGTATCATTAGACAAGACAAAAACATAAACTCAGCTACAATTATGCCTTATTATTCAAATAGGAATGTTTTTAGACAATTTCTAGAAATCAAAAGCCTTTTTTTCCTTGCGCAGGTCTACAGGTAGGATATTCCAAGCCTGAGCCACCTGTACTGGGAAAGACCAGCCATTCCCTCTTGTTATTTTAACCCGAGGGGTAACTAGGGGATGAGTGGAACTGGAGCATACAAGCCTGCTTGGTTCATATAGTTCCAAAGTCTGTTTAAGATACAATGGTACGTTCCCATAGAGACACTTGAGAGTCTGTGTAATTATTTTAAAATGTACCTTCACAGCCAATGGTAATCAGTGTAGTTCTTTTCTTGTGCTGGTTACCTGCTCCCTTCTTGAAATTTTACTGACAATCCTAATTGCCTCATTTTGGATTACCTGGAGCTTCTGGATACATTCTTTACTCGCCCTTCTGGGTAGAGAATTATGCAATCCATTCTTGGCATAATGATAGCTCTAACAAGTGTTTCACAGTTTCTATCAGTTACCCTAGGTTTATCTGTCTCAGTACTCTAAGGTGGTAATGAGAATGTATTACAACTCAGTCCACATGAGCCTCAGTACAAAGGGGGGACTCCAATGAGACACCTAGTGTTTTTTACCTTATCTAAAACAGGAATGCAACACCCTTCCACCTCTAAATCAGCATACTAAGGTCCCAATTTAGCCCTAGTTTTTCCTCGATCCATGAAGCAGAAGTTCTGTTTTGGAACTACTTAGGCACATCCAACTTGTTGTCATCCAGCTCTTGGTGGCTCTGTAAATCTGTGTCAGTTTTTCTAAGTCTTTCACGTAATCCTCACTCAACTCCATCAGAAGTTGAATGTCATCCGTGTAGTTCATGAATTGTATCCCCATATATTCCAGCTGGTCACAGAGGGGTTTGATATAAACATACATGTGTTATGCTTTATTAGGATTGAACATTAACACACAAATTGTCAATACATCACAGTAAAGCACCAACAAATCTCACCAACATGAAAACATCATTAAAAAAAGGAATGATCAGTGGCTGGCCATAAAAAGCAATACAATGCATGAAAGCCATATAATTCATGAAATCCCAGAGATCCCGAATCACTTAAAAGAATGACGGAAGATTCAAGGGGAGAGTGTACTCGCAGCCCCAGTTATTCAATATAGCTTCACAGTCATAGAGCACTCAGGGGGGGAATTCTCTCAGCCCCACACAGGGCACTATTACTGGGGCTCTCACTAGTCAGCGATCTCAAGCACAGGAGCCACGCAAAAGCCACGCATGGTGGACATACTGAGCTATTCAATACACCACCTTCCAGTCCACTGAGTGGAAAAAACATTTCATTGTCTCACCAGTGCTTCTTATATGCATCTGTAACAGGAGAGGTCACACATATCTTTTCTGCAGCTGCAATAGAACGGGGCATATTAGGGTAAAATGCACCAGCGATTCATCAGTTAAATTGCAAAGCGGACAAACCTCAGAGGTAAGATATGATATGTTATGATATGGCAATTATAACGTGCCTATATACAAGTGTTTTAAGGCACGAACCAGATGAGACCAGGAACGTGCAACAGGCAAAAAGCCAAGTCTAAACTGTATGAAGAGAGAGAGTTTGTATGTGGGGATCATGTCCAAGATATTATAGCAATTACCTAGCAGATTGATGCAGCAAATGTCCGGCCCATTCTTTAATGCAATTGCCAAGGGCTCCAACTTTTCTTTGGAAGCAACCCTGGCCCACAGTTTCAAACCATGTCTCGAGGATGGACAACACTCCCTTGGAGAAGACCACATTTGGTTATCATTCAATCTCGACAAGATGGATCTAACATGCCACCCCAACCACAGTTCCCAACTGCATTTAATTACAAGAATTCCACTACTCCCTGTCTATAGGGCAACAAATTTGGAGATGCCCACAGCCGGAGCAATATATATTAAAGTTATTTGATCGGCCATGGGCCAGGCTTGCAAACCAAAAAGAAGCAAGGAGGTAGGGGCATTCTTTGGTAAGCCTGATGAATGAGTGATAGACTTTGGTCGTCTTTCAATCATTCGTTATGTGACGGGGAGTTAGTCTTATATCGCCATAGAGATTGAGCGTAGGCCACCCCCTTCCAAGTAGAAACCTGGTGTCTATTGGTGTGTGCAAGCAGTTGAGCAGCATTCACGGTCAAGACGGGCGAGAGAAAGCTGTTTGATGTTTGTAACTGCCTAACGGACCAACAGTAAGCGGAGTCCCAGTTCCTTTTAGAACCCCTGGCTGAACGTACATTTGGTTAACGCTGTATACGAGTTACGAAATGCGCTCTTTGTAATAAATGGATGTTGGGTAGGGGCGTTCCCCCGCAGCAGTACCAATCTAGATTAACTTAGCCCTCCCATTTCTTGCTTCATAGGCGCTGGAACTTTTACGGCCACAGTCATTACTTTAGCTGCATGACCAACAGGAGAAAAGTGAATACACAGACTCAATACTTTGTACCTCATCCTCTTACCGCCAGACGTCGATCTGATATACCCGCACTAACAGGTACAAAACCTCCACAGGCCACAATCTAGCTTCAAAAACTTAGTTCCTTTTCTAATTGATAGGACTAATCACCATTTCTGTTTACTTAGCACTGTATGGTGATATGGACCTTTTGAAGCCGTGGTTTTACAGGATCAAGAGTGGTCCTATTACATCGAGGATCATTAGAGACCCATTCCACCCACAGAGTTAGGTGCCTATAGTTTAGTACCCTCTAGTGGATAATTTAAGTCGGTGCAGGGACACTTTAAGTGGCATAACTAGACAGTGCCTGTTCTCAATCTCTCCTTCTTTATTGACACCAGGGAGCGTACCTGGTCTTCTTTTACGATGCGTGTGAGGTGAACTACCAGCATTGATTGCTGATATTTGGAACACATCTACAGTGATCTCCATCCTTTTTGACTTCTTTGTACAAGTGACAAGTCTACAAAGATTTCTATCTTTTCTGACCTCTCGGTTGAAGTGACCAATCTAGGTAAGTGAGATTGGTGTGAAACCGGTACTCTGTTGTGTCAAATGGTAGGATTCATTTGTATATGACCAGTGCTAATTGAATATATGATGGTCAGTTAGGTCTCCGAATTCTTCATTCCCTTGTCTCGCGTCCATCAGAAGTGTACTGCCTATAAACAATTGTGAATAGTCCATGTGTCAAACCACTGGAACTGAACCAACTAGTTGGAATTAATAATTATGTGCAACACGTTAGCCAATGTGCTATTAGAACCTTTAGCTATTCAAGCTTAACAGATTGCTTCATTTAAACAGTCTGGGTATCTAGAAGGTCTATTTATCAGTCTTCTTACACTTTTTGTCATTCACAGGTGTGAACTCGTCACTTCTCACTGGATTTAAGTCAAGTGTACTGCTGCAGCAGGAAGAGCTGACTGCAGCCGCTCTTTGACAATTCTCACCCGACAAAAACATTTTTTGGGCCGCGATTGTTTTTCAAGCTAAAATATTTTTTGAAATATTAGTTTATTTGTTTGTGTAGCCCTTGAAGAATTATTTCCCTGTATGTGTGTGATAATAATGTGTGAGGAATGAAACATGTCGGGCTGAATGGGAATGAAGTAGTGTGTGATTTATTGGTCAATTGATAATTTAAGTTTGGACTTTGGTCAACCCTACAACATTTAAGTTTGACCCCAGATTGTGATTTACCACATGTCCATTTTGTAAACCCTCTTTATTTTGGTTTATATATATATTTTCTATCCCTGTGTGCGTTTTTCCCTTTTTCTGACTGCAGTTTGCTAAATACTTTGAGAATTGTAATAAATATTGAAGGTCCATTTTAGAATTGTATTATCATGTTAATGAATGTGAATTATTATAATAAAACTGAATTTTATTTTTTTCTATTCTAAGTGTGAGTACTGAGGTGAGAAGGAGGTCAAGGGAGTTTGTGCAAAGTGACAAAAGCTCAAAGTACAACATGAAAACATTGCCACCCATGCTGAAGCTCATGAAAACAGGGCTCACTGGCGAGGCTGTGGCAATTGAGGAGGCTGCTGGGACAGGAGGAGAAATGCCATGTGTGAGCAGGAAGGGATGTGAAGATGCTGGAAGGTGCACAGGAGATCCTGGAGGTTGGGCCGCTCGACGAGACAGGGTTCTCCAGTCCAGGCCGAAATGGAAATCTGGCATGTGGTTGTGGAGTCACCTAGGATGCTGGAGGAACGTTGGCACACTCCAAACTGGAAAGCAGGCTAAGGGACCAGATTGCAGAGGTGCTGGCAAGAAACAGAGAAGCTGGAAGGAACCAGTGAGTCTGCCCAAAGCAGGTGGAGACCGCTGTGCATATCGATAAGCATGCCAACAGGTGATTGAATGGAATGAGTTTGCTGAAGCAGAAAATACACAAAGTCAAGGCAAAGAACAAAGGCAACATTTGGTTGAAGGCAGACAAGGCAAAGTACAAACTCAAGATCTAATAAGAAGATTGTTTGAATGCAGATAGGCAAAGTACAAAGGCAAACCCCAATTGTGTACAGATACATGAGATGCCAGTGTGGGGGAGAAGTTTGAGCAAATCTGTTTGAGCAAATATTAGCATAGATGCTATTGTGGTATAGCTAAAGAACTGTTAAATGCATTAGTTGTCCTGCCAGGCAAATACTGCAGGAAGCTGAAGTTGTATTAAAGAACTATGAAACACATAAGAAAGTCATGGCAGGCGAGTACATCATGCAGTTGAAATTGTATAAAGATTCCTGCCAGGGCAGTATACCAGGTGATCTGAAAAACCTAAAAGAGAAGTTCTCGTAGGCGAGTAAACCAGGCAGCTGAAATTGTACAGAGATTCCAGCCAGTGGAGTTTACCAGGTGATCTGCAAAGTTACAAGAACCTCTGCAGAAAGACTGTTATATAACATTAGTTTAAAACAGAACCTTGTGCGTCCAGTAGAGACACAATGGAACTGTTAGCTAAAGATAAATGTTTGCCATCCTGTTTAAGAATCCAACGTAAGGGGGTTACCCTCTGGATCCAAGAGTTTTTACCTTGGAGAATATTCTTATATTTTCTGTTTTTAAAACTTTTCTAACATCAAGTTAAAGAAATGTCCTTGCACCCTTTGCTGTTTGTTTATCATGTGAGGGACAGGATAGGACATTTTGGACACAAGGATGGCTTTTCAGTCACTGAAATCCTGACACAGACAGATCCTTATTTTTTGGTTTCTAGATAGGGAAGTTCCTCTTTAGAATAGGGCCTGAGAGGAGTTTGCCCAACCCATTTTTATTTAATAAAAATGTCCTTAGTGAAAAACTTGACAACCTTGTGTCCGGCTTTCCTTTCTGACCCTTCACAGGTTGCAGACCCAACCAATGTCTGATCCATGAATAGGCTAGATGAGTTTTGCATGGCACAACGTGCACTTTTTCTACGCTGCTCAAAAAAGTTCTGTGAATCGGGCCCGAGGCTGTCTGGTAGCTGCTTCATCTCCTCTTCCAAAAATATGCAAGGCTGAGCAACAGATTTCACATCCTTTTTATGTTCATGTCTTACTTCTAAAACTATGCAAATATTTATGTATGGTTGGTTCATGGTTGTTAACTGATTAAAGTTAGGGAGAACATTTTGAAAAATTAAATGAACATGTAGCACAGGACAAATTATGTCAAAAGACGTATTTGTGAATTATAATGTTCTGTGGTCATGCCTAAGTGCCCAACATGTTATTTATTTGATTGCATGCAATTCAGCCAGGAACTCTCATTGGTGCTATCTGTCCCCTTCCAATTTATCATCAGCAGTATGTCAAAAGTGTACAAAATGAGATTACCGGACTGTCCCTTTTGGAATGATAATCTATCATAAAATAATATATGTGGTTATTTTAAAGTTCAATAATATGCATTGTTTAGTAAGACAAGTGTAATGCTCCTATTATGACCGCAATACACACTGGAAGCGATCGCTAGTAATTAACCTTGTAAAATGTCAGAAATAGGCAATTTACAATGTTATTACAATCAAATATTTTCCATTTTCAACAGCTTCTTTTGCGGAGAATGCAAACTATTTTGTCTCTGAAAATATTCTTCCTGATTGGGAAGGATCACGCTCAGTATAAAACCAATCATCTCTATCGTTTATGCGCGTCAAGGCAAAGGTTAGTTTTGCCTCTGGCCCCTGTTAGTGTAGCTAAACCCGCACATGTGTTGCAGTATGCATACACAATAACAAATACAGTTGCAGACCCTGCAGCCTGGTCCTCTGTGCCCTATGTTCTTACGGATCCCAGCAACCCGTGCAAAGCCTATCTGTGTCCAGCTTGTCTCCCTCATGTGAACAAAGCACTGTGAGTGTCGTGTGATGGCAATGTCCCTGCAGGGCGCATGCACTGGCAATGCATTTCTCAACATAGCATGCCAGTCTCTGGCTCAGGGGATGCCTCTGTTGCTGCTGCCCACATCCTATATATTAAGCATAAAATACACCGATTTAGCTATCTCCCCTTCAAGACATCTGCATGTTTTCTCGGACTGTGCTGTTGTGACTGAATGTTTTCTCTGCCTGTGTTGTATGACTCCAGCAAATACCCACCCGAAATTGCCAATTTTCGAGAGAGGGAGAAAGAAAGTGAAAGGGTTAAGGAGTGATACAGAGAACCTAGAAAAACAAGAATGGATTACCTAACATTCCTGAAGCCCTTAACAAGAAGTTCACATGTTTAAGTTAAAATTCCCAAGCAATGATAAGCATTTCGCTTCCACAAGCAGGTTGTTTATTCTGTAAGCTCGGAGTAAACCACTTAGAACATGTTTGCTGATTGTTTATTTAGATAATTTAGATTGTTGTGTGACTTGACATGTCTTGGTAGGGCATCCTAAATGGTTAAATAAGGCATTTTGGAAGCGGTTTGCTTACTCTTGTCAAGCATCAAGTTAGAGCTTGGCACTTTAACAGCTTGTGAGCTGCCACTGTGTAAATCAGAAAGACATGTGGAACCTGTCCTGATGGGAACTGGAGCAGTGGCAGGAGTGAGGGTATAGAAGAAGTTGGTAGAGAAGTGGTTCAGCATGATGGTCAGATGCCAGGTATCATTTTGCTTTGTTTTTTGTAGAGGACACAAACAAAGATTGCTAGAAAGCCATGTGGTTTCTGTTTTTGTTGGTGCTAGGGTTGTGAGTGGGATGTGCCAATTCATGTTGTGTAAGATTCTTCAATACCTTCCCTTTTGCAATGCTGGACATGGGGAACGGCGTTTAGGGCAGGAAATTAACACAGAGAGAGCAACCTAATATTGCAGATGTCAAACTACCACAAATCAGTATGTTTTGCCTTTGATGTTCCAAGAGCCACCATAGACTTATATAAATACCAACATTTATGACCATCATATGGCATGGTACAGTGTCTCAAATGACGAATGTTTCATATTCTCCCAACTATTATATTTTCTCTGCATGTTGGATCGAAAAGGTCAGTTTTCTGGACATTGAGATTACATTTGCATATCAGTCGCTGATGAGGCCCAACAAGGCTGAAACACGTGTCTGGGGGGGTTGCTGTCGGTACTCTTGCTCAAAGGAGGTTTGTCTGGCATCATGGGCAGGTCAAAAACTTATATGCAAATGGGTGTTCCTCCTTTGTGAAAAGTACAGTGAGCAAAAAGCGATGGCTGCGAACTCTCAAAGTGGGAAAAAATCACAGAACAAGTTGTTATGCCATGTTCTTTCTAGAGAGGGGCGCCTGCTAACTTGTTTGTCTTTTATCACGGAACTTGGGGTTGGTCACCCTAAGTTACTTGGGGAAACCCAGACGTTGACCCCTTGCTAGCTGTTCTAATAGAGGCACAACTCCACCTCACTGATGAGGCTCAACAAGGCTGAAACATGTGTTTGGGGTTGCTGTTGATACTCTTGTTCAAAGGAGGTTTGCCTGGCATTTCGGTGCTGGACTGCCCTTGTGGGCAGGTCAAAGACTGTTATGCAAATGGATATTCCGCCTTTGTGAAAAGTACAGTGAGCAAAAATGGATGGCTGCGGACTCTCAAAGTGGGAAAAAACCACAGAACAGGTTATCATGCCATGTTCTTTCTAGAGAGGGGCACCTGCTACCTTTTTTGTATTTTGCAAGGAAAGTTGGGTTGGTCACCGTAAATTACCTGGAGGAACCCAGATGTGGAAACCTTGCTCACTGTGCTCAAAGAGGCACAGTTCCTCCTCACTGATGAGGCCCAACAAGGCTGAAACACAGAGTTTTGTCTGGCATTTCGATACGGGACTGCCCTTGTAGACAGGAAAAAGGGCCTCATTCCGAGGTTGGAGGTAAGGGGTTAACGGCACCGGTAAGGGTGCCGGTGCCATTAACCCCTTACCACCGCATTATGAGGTCCTTTAGCGGGTCCCGCTAAGGGCGGCTGGTTTTACCAGGTGCCTTTAGTAGGAGCCGCTAAAGGACCAGGGAGCTAACAAGGGGCCCGTTATTAACAGGCCCGTTGTTAGCTCCCTCCCCATTCCCATTGAGCCCTATGGGGGCTCGAATGGGAATGGGGATGGGTTCCCTGAATGGGGAAATACCGGGTCCTCCAAGGTTGGAATGGCCCGGTAATTCCCCATTCAGGGAACACAGACCCGGTATGCTGTATGGGGGTAGCCATGGCGCTAATAGCACCATGGCTACCTCCATACATTTGTAATGACACCCAAAGACTGATATGCAAATGGCTATTACTCCTTTGTGAACAGTACAGTGAGCAAAAAGCGATGGCCGTGGAGTCTCAAAGTGGGAAAAAACGACAGAACAGGTTAGCATGCAATGTTCTTTCTAGAGAGGGACGACTGCTACCTTTTTTGTATTTTTGCAAGGAGTTCTTTTTTTTGCCCTGTACATGTGACATATAGAAGTTGTCTTATTAGGCTAATACTGCGGAAACAGGGTTTTGTGCAGTATCGGCTAGCATTGATTTACCTGTTTTGGCAAATTCACCCTGTGTGGCCTGGTGCTTACTCCTGTTTTTGCAAAAGGCTTTGTATCATAGGAAATGCTTGCTGCAGTCATTGACCCATAATGAGTTAATTGACAATACTGAATGAAATATACTTGTAATCACTTCTGGTTGTTTTAACATTGTTTTCCATAGATGTATTTTAACAGATTCTTAAATCTTTGATATCTTTGTATAATGCACTGTTTTTATGGATTTTCTAAGCATATCCAAAATCAACTTGATGATGATAGATACAATATACATCCCTCTGTATTGTTCACACAGCTCTCCATGGCCTGGGGGCTTCTTATCTGATGCAAACCTTTAGTCAGTATGTCCCAGCTACAAATCTTTGGTCCACAAACCTTTGTCTGCTTGGTCCCTAGGGTTCACAGAGCCACTGCAGTGGTTAAGGCATTCTCAGTGGCAGCTGGCACTTTATGGAAGTATCTCCCCCTTTGCTTCCACAGGATTGATGATCACTTTCTTTCACGGAAATCCTAAAACACATGTATGTCATAGTCTGGGATAGCTCGTTCTTAGGCCATCTTTTCTTGTAGATTTTACATCTATTTTTTTATTTTTTTAACAGCACCATGATTCCTCCGGGTCACAGTCATGCTGTATAAGAGCCCTTAACATAACATTACATACATATGGCACCAATGAGGGTTCTGACCTTTTGTATAAGATGAATGATCATGTGTGAAAATGATCACAGATCTTTATATTTGAACAATATTTCGGTGATTAAAAAGTTGTATTTCTGAATCAGAAAACACATAATACACACTGAGCTTGGTGTAATCTTTAACAACCACATATATTCCTTCAGACCACATCACGATTTGCCAGGAGGATAGCTCAGGGGCTATGTGTTTGTCTTGGAAGCATGGTTCTGTGTTCTGTGCTTGGAGACTGGTCTCCGTTATTGAGCACATTATAGCAGAGTAATTAATTAAATAATTAATAATATGGCTGTAACTTTGCTCACTCTATTGAAAGTCAATGGCCTTTTTACTTGATCCAGCCTGAATTTTAGAAGAGGAGGGGCTCAGGGCTGAGAGTGGAAGGCGCGTTGTGTACATGCTCAGTCACCAATGAAGAGACATCCACAAATTGTAGAAATGTATATGTATATATATATTTACAACAAAAAGACTTTGTTAAAGGGATGTTATGGTAAAATGGCACTAATAAAAACCTATGAAATTCAATGAAAAAATGCACTTAATGGGACGTTATGGTTAAGTTGCACTAATAAAAACCTATCCAATTAACCTAACCTAACCTATTAAATATCCGATTCCTGACTGTTAGAATTTGCTAGCGAGATCTCATTAGACTTCTATGGGATTATCCAGCTAGTTAGAGTACCGAGGCCTTTCTGCAAGCACGTTTTGTCCCTGTTTGCTTTCTTGTGTGCTTTTTTAGATTTCTTTTGAGGAATGGTGGTGTCAGGCAAGGGAGATGCTACTTCACGCTGAGGCTCTCCTTGCCATCCACCACTGCTTCCTGGAGAAGTGAGTGACAGAGTTTTCAGTGGTGTTTAGATTTACCACTTCACGAAGAATCTGTTCAGGGTGTGTTGTCTCAGGTGCTGTTTTCACCACCTCTTCATGTTCTTGCACTGTCCTCGGGTCTGGTAGATTCAAATGTCGAATATTAATCACATGAATCCTTCCACATAGCCTTAGGAGAATATTCATGGCGAACTAGAGGGAAGCCACAGAGGTCTGTAGGTCAGCAATGGCCATACAGTTGGCGAGAGAGGCTTCATTCTGCCTTGAATCTTCTAATCATCCAGAATCCTGCGTGTCAACTTGCAAATTGGGTGATGCTGATAGCCGTAATGACCCTGCATCAGCTGTCAGACTTTCTGCTGGATGCAATACCTGAACCTCCACAGTAATAATCTCCCCTTCAGCGTGCACAGTTTTACTTGCGACCAAGGCCATTGATCTCTGTATAGATAAACAGAGATCAAGAAGAGAGTTATTATCGATGTATCCACAGTTGGTTAATTCCAGATGTTGACTTACATTGTGGGTAGGTGCCGCTTCCTCTTCCGTGGGCAGAGTATTTTTGTCCTTCATAGCGTTATTTTGAAATAATACTCATTGTCGGGCTGAGACATTTTGTTCACCTTTTTTAATATTTTTAGTCATAGTTGTTTCCTTTTCTGTGTTTCCCCTCCTTGGATTGTAACAGGATTTCAGGGATTTAGTTTTTGGAGGCATAGCTGATCGAAACAATTGTACCCCTCAAGAGAAGGGGGAAGGGTTGGCAGAAGGCGGAGCTCTATTCTGTTCGTAATTCGTATCAGTTTAGGAGCCAGAGAGGACCCTGAATACCGCTTCATACTTGCACAACAGAAATAGTTAGCAGGTCTCAGAAGGTAATAACTGGTGCCGTACTGCAGGTAATGCTCCGTGAGTATTCGCTCAGTCAGACAGTTTCAACGATTCTTATACCAACAAGCAATTGCGCCCCCAAAGATCAATTCAAATGGCAACGGGATCAAAGGGGAAGATGCCCAAACAGTCTCCCTCTCCAATTTAATGCGAAATCCGCGAATCAGCTTACCCTGGTATCCTTGATTCTGGTAGTCTGGTATCAGCAGCAAATGCAGGGGGACTGGGGGTACAATTTCTCCATCTCTCCCGTCCCTGAGTGACCGCAAAGGACCACTTGCATACCACTTCGCCCCGCGCGAGCGCCGCGCTCGAATGGGGCTTAAATGCAGTCAGTTAGGATCTCCAGCAGCAGACTCCTCCTCAGTAATGTCAACAGTAGGAAGACTCAGTGTAACACCACGAAGGACCACTTGCACACCACTTTGACCCACAGTGTTTTCTAAGGAATAGTGAAACTGTGGCTTAGTGGTAATACAATTGCAGATTTTAGTTAGAGCACTGTACAGTGTTTTATAGTAATGGTTGAAAAAAACAGTGTTTTATATGTAAGGAGAAGTGTATATAGATAGTTTGGCAGTATGCACATATGTGTGAGTAGGTGGAGAATGGTGGCTCTATAAGGAATGTAATGAGAACGGTTGGAAAGTATGACATTTATATGGAAGGAAAAATGCAAAATGCTGAGTATTTTGTTGAAAGTAAAACAATGCATATGTGCTTTTAAAGCAGCACTCTGTTTAACGTTGTTCTTAAAGAAAGGAAAAGCAGATGCAAAAGATCTGTAGAACATTGTTAAGTGGCACTTGTATGGAAGTTTAATATGTTGGCAGTACAGATAAGTAACTGCCACTTGATGTGACCAGCTGGAGAATGCTGCAATACATGGCATTTGATAAAGTGGTTACAAAAGATAATATGTTAATTGAGACGCGTATTAAGTGGCAGCAACCATATATATATATATATATATATATATATATATATATATATATATATATATATATATATATATATATATACCTGGACTATGTTTTGTTAAATAAGATAAAATAGAAATCTTGGAGAGGTTTACAGCTGTTTGCTAGTTCAAGAGTGCATCTGAAGTGTTGAACTGAGATGACAGGGTTACATGTAGAGATTTTGGGTGTGATTGGTGGATTCTTGTGTGACTGTTTGAAAGCAGCCAATGATCGAATATTACAAACATAAAAGTAAAAAGTGGAGAAGGTCTGCCCTGTGCTACGGTCTCGGCAGAAGACACGGTAGTCTGCCATCCAGGTATTTTAAGGATGCCAGGCATGGAAAAGGGACTGCGGAGACCCCACAAACATCACGGGACATCGGGGGATCAAACAACCAGGTTTTGTGGTTGTGGTGTACAGGAAGACAGGAAGCAAGTGTTTTATTTGTTGGCTACAGTTAATGAGGCTATGGCTATGAAGAAGCAGTGAGTGTAGATGGTGGGATATTCTTGTATCCACTAATTGAATGTTTACACTTAATCTCGTGGCATCTGCTAGCATTGGTTTGGAAGGTTTGTGGTATGCAGTTTGTGGGTTGAGCTGGGCAACCTTATTACCATTGTGTGGGAGTATGGCTCACTTTAAATATCCAGATGTTATTATTTTGCATTGTGGAGGTAACACTTTTGGCTATGTAACTGCAGTATATTTGCAGTTGGCCATAAATGATATGTTGAAAAGCCCAATTAAACCTATTTGAGCTGACAAGATTACTTTTTCTGAAATCAATCAAAGGCAAATATGGAGACGTCCAAATGTGTTTTGTCCACAAATGGAAGAAGCTAGGCAGCATGTCAACAAAGGTGGATGTGTTTTTTTTTTTACAAGGTTTAGGAATGACGTCTTTTAAAAATGAAAATATCAAGTTGGATGGCATTGTAGAGGAGCAGACATGTACATCATTGGCAGAACTCACCCCCTCACCTCCGACCTATTTCATGATGGACAGGAAGACATGCACTCAGACAACCGTAATCAATGTACCCTCTAACTGAAAGGGTAGTAGGAGATTTACAGGAACCACTGAACTTTGAAGAGCTGTAAAAGGAATCTCACAGCTGCAAAGTGACGTCATGAAGAGAAGATACAAAGGAGCACTGAAACGATACTTAAAGAATAAACATGTAACTGAAGTAATAAGAGAAACATGTAATCTAATACGAAGAAATCATGTGCACCAAAGAAATAAGTGAGAAGAGATGAAGTGAATGTACATACGCAGAATCGCAAGGTAGATGAGATACATAGAAGCTTGCTGCAGAAGAAATTGTAATGTGACTAAAGCAGCCATGATGAAAAGATGGATGCCAGACCCATTTTTAAACCAATCAAGACACCTCAGAGACAGACCAGGGCTGCAGAGTCAGGAGGCACAGGTAAAACAGCTTTTTGTAAGGAAAAATGAATATCGATTGACTTGGGATCAAGGATGCCACATCAAGGAACAACTGGAAGGTACAAAGGGAGTCAAGAGGATAAAGCCATGTACGTAAGCCACATTACTCTTAGATTAAGCAAAAAAGAAAACATCTGCAAGTGCCAAGTATTGGACAATCAAAGACGCAGAAAGCTAATGTGAGGTAGGGCAAACAAGTCTCAAGAGGCAAAGAGGAGTATTGACACCCATCCTAATTGAATGAAATAGCACTAAATAAAAGATCGAAATTGACAAAATCGTGGTCTCCTCACATGTGATTCTGAACTCGAAAACAAGGCCTATTCCTTAAGTTCCAGACAAAGATAATGTTGTACCTTACACTTTCTTGAAAGTCCCAGAGCAGAGAACAGTCTGCAAGGTCTACTACAAAGGAGAATCATTGGCTGAGGGCCTGACCGATGAGAGATGATGGACTAATTGGACAAGTGGGTAGTAGTCTGACATTGTTCTCTGCACCTGAGTTTTGTTTTGCGTACATGCTGCTAATGAGCCGAAAGCCCATGGTTGGGAGAGAATGCCAACCAATCATAGGGTCTTTGTAGCAGAGTGGTATGCAATGGTGCAGAAGCCAATCCGCTGCTAATTTTCTGCTATAATATGTATTATACACATTAAGAGGAAGTCCAAGCCATGCCTACCAGAAAAGGGACATCCAATGATGACACTAACACAATTACAATAAATAATTTCCTATGTTCCCTTAACCAATCCCTCCCTTCAATAGGTATTACAGTTTGTCACGTAGAATGATGTCATAGCAGATGCATATTGAGTAATAAAGCCTTTGTATAATTAGATTGTTATTGTGAGTGTGTGGACTACAAATCGTTGTTTGCCAGATTGCCCTTCTTTATTGCACTGAAAATAAAGTAGTAACTTGCTATTGTTGTTTGCCAGATTGCCCTTCTTTATTGAATTGTTACTAAAGGAGTACTTTATCATATTCTTTGAGTCTGTCCGGTTATTTGGGCCTGAGATCGTTATTGTTAATTCCATTCATCACTTGAAACACTCCAGGTGCTACTGCACAGCATGAATATGTTTCAGAGCGATGGAGTGCATTTTATTGATGTTGGCTATCACATTTTTCTTTTGAGTGTTCAAAATGTATTGAAAAGTTTTGTGTGAACAAATTAAAAGGGAAGGTGTGGAGTGTCTTAAAGCATGTGTTAGTAGGTGTAGGACATAAATATGAGGACAATAAATGTTAAGCAGTTTCTTTAGTAGTCATAAAACACACATAAGTACATTTGTGCATGTGGGATCATAGTACATAAAAACAAAAAACAAAGAAATAAAGGGTCTTTTTAAACATACCCCCGAAAAAGGCCACAGTAGCTAAATAAATGATTAAAATTGAGTTTAAACCTCCCAACCCCCTTCAATTGGCCATGCTGTCCGCAGAAAAGGTGGTAGTCGGCAGACCCGCAGGTGGTATCTGGGTCATTTAAGAAATCCAGGCATGGAAACAATACTGCAGACAGTCCCGAAGGTCCGCAGACATTGGAGGATTAGCAAATCAGGTTTTGTGTTTGTGGTGTGCAGGAAGACACGGTTGCAAGAGTTTTCTTTGTTTTGTGCAGTGAAGATGGCTACGGCTATGGCTTTGAGGAAGCAGAGTGTCTGGATGTCCAGTGATTCTTGGATCCATTGGTTAAAAGTGTACTGTGAGCAGAGTGGATTACCTGTAAATTTGGATTTGAAGTTTCTTGGTATGGGGTTCAAGAAGAAAAGTTGCCGGAATTGCTACCGTTTTGTGGGAGTATGTTTACTTTGAAGCATCCAGTCATCATTGTAGCACATTGAGACAACAGTTTGGGCTATGTCACCAGAATAACTTTACAGTTTTCCATGAAGGATACATTTGCAAAGTAAATGGAACTGCTTTCACGTTCAAAGATTGTTTTTTTCTCGGATAGCTCAAAGGCAAATGTGAAAATGTTCTAATTTATTTTGTCCACAAATCAAGAAAGCAAGGCTCAATGTAAACAAAGCTGTATGTGCTTTTTTGCAGGGTGTTGGAAAGACATCTTTTCACAATGAAAATATCGAGTTTGACATTGTAAATATTTTTAAAGCGTTAAAGTGCATTTGACTGATGTTGGAAATCAGATTTTTTATTACTGATTGCCAAGATGCATTGAAACATTTTTTGTCAACATGTCAAATATGTAGTGAAGTATTTATTAGTAGATTGGAAATAAACAGCTTAAACAGGAAAATAATGTGAAACCATTTGTGTGAAAGGTAGTCAAAATAATTAAGTTCATTAGAACATTTGTTAATTCAGTATATAAACCCCACCAAAAAACAAAAAAGGTTCTTTTAAGAGCCACCATTTTATAACCAAAAATAAGCAAATTGATTTTAACCCCCCTCCCCACCCAGTGGAGGACCTTCACAACAAAATTAACAATTTAAAATCATCCAGAGCACCCAGACCTAATGGTCTATCAAATATTGTCATGAAAAAGAATCCCCACTTTTGGGCAAGCCTTTTGAAAATATTATTTGAAAAGGTATTAACAGAAGGCAGATTCCCCAACACATGGCAGACCGCCATTCTAGTACCAGTGTTTAAATAAGTGAACAAAAGTGACCCTGGTAATTACAGATTACTGTCAATGCTTGACTGCACTGGTAAAATGTTTTGTTGTTCCCTGTGCTTCTAGGTTTGGTTGATGCCACCTGCTGTCTTTCTGAGGACTTTTCATCCACAAACTGTACAGCTGCTAGATTGGGCGTGATTATGATATTAGGAAGTTGCAGCACATTAGGCAGCACTCGTAAAAACCTATGAAAAAACTTTGTTAAAGGGACGTTAGGGTTAAGTTGCACTAATAAAAACCTATGAAATTTAGTGAAAAAAAATTGATAAAGGGACGTTATGGATACAAGTAAAATCGAAAACTCCCAGAAATTCGTCAATTATGGTTTGCTTAGCAACCATAACTCGCATCGCCACCGTGCACTGCTAAGACTAACACCCAGGACATCAAAATGACATCACAAATGTCATTGATGTCATCACTGATGACATCAAATATTACATTCATTTTGATGAAAAGTCCCTACAAGGGTTTGTGTTCACATTGTTGGTAGCAAGATATCAGGGGTGATCGGGACACATCTCATGAACTTAATGTATTAAACAATGTACTCATCTAAACAAAACATTATATTGGAGTGTTGTTGCTAATACAGAAACCTAATAATACATACACATAGTCAATGGGTGCAGCATGCACCATAGAAGTACAATAGTTTTAATCTGTTAATATTGACCAGTTAAATAATAAATTCAACCCTATCAGAATGTTTACTAATGCTAAACATTGAATAAATAGCTAACAATGCAAGACTTACAACACACTTGTGTTAGTACGAACAATACATATGAAGATCCACAATGCATAAAAATCAGAGGCACATACAGGGAAACTGCAGTAAGGAAGAAAGAAACAACATCACCAGAAAATGACAATAATTGAAATGTCCTCATCATGTATACAAATGAATTGTATGGTGCACATACATGGGGCCTGCTTATTGCCCCATGTATGTGCACCATAAGCTGAGGCCAGCCCCTAAGGAATGTACTTAAACAATAGAGGGCAAGGTTAACGTCTAGATATATAGCTTCTTTGGAATGTTTAAATTCTCACTGTCAGTGAATAAAAACAACTGGCCTAGATATGTCAGTGAACAAAAGCAAGTGGCCTAGATATATGTGATGTCATCAGTGACCTCATCAATGACATTTGTGATGTCATCTTTGATGTCCTGGGTGTTAGTCTTAGCAGTGCAGGCTGTTGGCGTGAGTTATATTTGCTTAGTTTACCATAACTGTAGAATTGCTGAGATTTTTCGGTTTTACTTGTAACCATAACATCCCTTTAACAACATTTTTTCATTGAATTTCATAGGTTTTTATTAGTGCAACTAAACCATAACATATCTTTAACAAAGTTTTTTCATTGAATATATATATATATATATATATATATATATATATATATATATATATATATATATATATATATATATATATATATATAGACACATCCTCTGACATTCAAATGTCTACTAGAGTTGGTCGCTCAGATTGACTTCGGCTTACATGTGTGTAAGAGGGAAAGATTTAATCTTAAGAATATTGAATTCTATTTTTCTCCTTATGGTGGTGATGCAAGAAAGACTAAGTTTCTGGATGCAGACATGCCTGTGCCACTAAGAATTGTAAACCTTTGTCTGATGAATTCCTGCATGCATCTTTTTTCTGACAGTTTCTTGTTAGAGCGGACTGATTGGATTGCAGAGAAGGCTGCCCCTTTCCAAAGAGCAAAGTGGGAAGTGGGAAGAGGAGTGACAGGACCAGCTGTACGGTGATGGTACTTCAATTCCACAGGTTGATCAATGTAGATTAGCACCACACATACCTCTGATATATACCCAGGCTTCATACAATTGAGTGAGTAACTACTTGGTCTGCCATTTTTTACCAATTCTTAAATGCACCAATTGAGGTAGGTATTTTGTATCACTAAAACGTCTTCTCTATTGACTTTTGATCATGGGCACACGTCTCTTTGAACTACAACCATAACTGTTGACTCTGATGCGCTGCTACTAAACATGTTTGCCTATCACACTGTCCCTCACAGAGATTAATCCGAATTCAGAGGCTGATTGTACATTTAACAACCCAATCACTGGACTTTCGCATCTGAATGACAATGATGGCGCTGTTCTGATATATGAGAAAGTTGCTGTGCATAAGTGGTTTCTCTCTTAAAGAGATCAAGTCATTGCCAACATTGAAAATCCAAGGTATTCTATGTGCTTGTTTTCATCTAGAATACTAAGCATTAATGGTGAATCACTGTTAACTAACGTTTAATGTTGAGAAACAGAGACACGTGAACATGAACCCTGTTTGGCTATATCAACCACAAACATGCATTTCACATCGCTTTACATATGACCATGCCAGACATGAGCTAAACGGAATGTGTGGGTTATGGATATGACTTGATAAAGAGTCAAACACTAAAGGAATACCTCAAAGAGATGTTTCACGTAACACGTAGAAGTTCTAAGTAATGCTTCAATATATCACAGCAGTGAAGTAAAGTCAATTTCTTAAGCCATCAAATTATAAGTGAAGGCCTCAATGTTCAAAGAAGGAAAGTCTAGGTTCTCCTAAAAATATGGATCCCCACTCACTTAAGAACGATTAAAAGGTTCTTACTACAGGACAGTTACAGTTGAATACTTTTTGGAGCACTAGCAGTGTAGCACTCATAGTCTCATTAAGTTACTTAAGATTGGCTTGGAGTATGAGTGGGGTGGTCTGCAAGCTTAAGTCATGATGCAATCTATGGGAGCCCTGCCCCAAGAATAATTTATGTTTTGCCCCTGTAAAGAATAAGGAATTCCCCCAGTAGGCAGTGCTTTTTGACACATTTTCATAAACTCCTGTATCAAAAAAAGAAGCCAGATAATAGCCTAGGCCAGCAGCACCTAGTCCCTGGTAGATGTAAAGTTGAGCCACTGTTGGATGTCCTCTTGGTTACAGTACGGGCTGTGAAAAAAACCAAGAAATATCAAATGACTGATTGCACAGCATGGATAAGATACAGACTGATATTTTGATGTGAAACAATATGCATGCACTTCCGTCATTCCCACATAAGGTGTTTGAAGAAAGCACCAGCCAATCATGGTTGTTTGCGCTTTTGAATGAGAGCTCTATCCACAATAGCGAGGATAGTGAAAAAAAAAATCAGCTCCCTTCTAGAACCCTCTGTTAGGTAAATAATAGGTGTACTGGTCTAATGTACGACTCATCAAATGGAAACAATTACTTAGTTCCCCTTTCCTCTTCCCCTAAACATAAAGGGTGAGACCCCTGGCAATTTTGTGATCAACCAAATCTTTTCATGCTTCACCCTCCCGAGATTATTGAGTATTACAAGGGTTGTCACTAGTGATGGCAAGCACATGCTAAAGCTTAGGGATGAAGAGAAATCTTTACATATCATGAAGCCTTCAATAGAGGATTACAGTGAGACAACTATTCAGTAGTTTCAAATGCGATTGGAGAAGATCAGGGACCAAGGTTAGATCTATGAAGCCCTTGATGTTGTTAGCCATGAGAGCAACCATATCTACAGCTATCCAGACGTCACTGCTTGAACTGATGACTGGTAGAAAGTAACCTCCTCCAATAGTGATTAATTCATCAACAGCCCTCCATTATGCAAAGAATCTACGGAAACATTTGTCCATTCTCAAATTCATATCTTGTGGTGTCCTCAAATGATAAAAATGGAATATGAAGTGGGTGATAGCAGAACAGAGAGTGTGTGAGTATCAACAAGCTGAAGCACAGTCATAGCAGTTCTGGATTGAGATGGATTGCGTAAACTTCTCACTCTGAGCTGGCCTTAGAGGGAGCTAGAAGTGATGGGTCAACTGATTGAATGCAGGCTTGAATAATATATACACAACAATTCATAATTACATTGCAGATTCATAATGCTTATAAATGAGGTTCATACCTCAGGAAAGCACGAGCCCTAAGTCAAATTCCACAACCAGTCAATGAGTAAACACAGACTGGACCACGATTGTCCTGGATTCATGGGCAACATGTCCAAGAAAAATCCTTGCCTGGAGATTGAAGGAAGAACAAGCAGTTGCTCTGAAGGAGAACTGACCTTAAAAAAATTCCTACCTAGATGTTATCACCTGGCCTTTCCTAGTCACGTCACAGCTGCCGAATTGCAAAACATTATAGAAAGAAGGGTGGAATTACCGCCCTCTGGCCAATGAGGACGCTTTAATAAAAAAGAAGTCAACTTCTAAAAATCTGAATAAGTATGGATACTATAACATGGATGAGTTTCCAAGACAAGTTCATTGTCATGACGAGGTGCAAGAATTGCTGCTGTGCTGAGAGAGGCTGCCACCCTTCTACCAGGGACGCTGATGCCAGAGGAAACTTTGAGAATCCTGACAGTCTCTTGAAAGGTTTACGCAATGAGAACCAGGAAAACTCCTAAAACCAGTGAGTCATCTAGAAACCTAAAAATTGCTAAGAACCTGAGAAGTGTTGAGAAGCCTGAAGAGTGCATCGAGACATTGAGAAACCTCAAGATCGCCACATTTACAAAATTATAGAACTTGCGAGTCTCTGAAACTCAAAAGAAAGAGACAGGGAGATAGAGGGTGACCATTAAGTCATTGGTGGGGGCACTAGAGAGACATCTTATATCCAGAAGAAACAAAATGCAAGTAAATATCCTAATCTTGTTTTCAGGATTTTATTTGACAGTGACTTGCCACAGTGGACAACACCCTAATCTTAGTTGTTTAAGACACGAAGAGGAATGTTCTAAATGCTTGTTTACATTGGAAGATATGTTTTCATGTGTAGTTCACTGCAAAAATAAGGTTTTGGGAAAAATAAACTCTACCTGCCTGTCAGAGCCTCGACACAAAGACAGAGGAAGAGTCCAAGAGTATGACTCTGTGCACTCAAAAAGTGTCAATAATTAATGTTGTGAAAGAAAAGAAGTTGAAGGTCTCTGATATTCAAGATTTATTCTACTGCAGAAATTATCAAAGGGCTTGCAACCTTTGGCTCACTAGATAGTTTGGACTACAGCTTTCATCAGGTCTAGCTAGCATTAACACTGGTGAGGGACCATGGGAGTCATATTCC
The DNA here is from genome assembly GCF_040938575.1 of Ambystoma mexicanum. Lineage (NCBI taxonomy): Eukaryota > Metazoa > Chordata > Amphibia > Caudata > Ambystomatidae > Ambystoma > Ambystoma mexicanum. The sequence continues at coordinate 1,334,355,238 of NC_090924.1, forward strand.
ACAGCATTTGGGAAGCCACAGGTTGCAGGACCCTCATTTAGGTTCTATGAGATTTCCTCAAAAACAATTGGCCGTGGGAGATTTTGCAGATTCTTTTTTTTTGCAAATGTAAAAAAGGGGGGAGACTCCCACATTCTCCCTGCCCACCCCCACCTTTTTTTTTATAAACCAAACCCATCTTTCCATCTACATCTTTGTTGAAATTCATCCAAAAATATTAAACAAATTCTCCCTTAACCAATTCTGCTGGGGCAAACTTCCCTATCCCCTCATTATCCCCTTTCGCCTTTGGTCATTATTGCTATCATCAAGCATATAATGACCACCAGTTGACTATAGTTCTGTTTTATACATCAACACAGAGGTGTCTGCAGGTGAATTCCCTTATCAAATCTTCCATTCCCCAATAAATCTCCCCGGGATGGCCTTTATGTAGGTGCATAAGAATAGCTATACACCATGTATGAACACACTGGGAAAAGGGAAATTCAGGATTACAAATGTATTGTTAGACCGTTTTAGCTTTTGCTCAATTAACCATGTGCAGGTCCAATGATTGTAATGGTGACTGTTACACGGTTTCTTTTGTGGCTATGGCTCAGAGTTATTTCAATAATCATTGAGTGTTGTGATTGTATCCTGTCATTATCCCCAGAGGAAACTTACACACAATGGTGGGTGACTGCCAGGTGCTGATTTGGAGGCCATCACACTTTCCTATTCTCCAGAGCAGACACCAATCCACATAGAAGGGCGTGGGAACAATATTATCCAGCGATATTTCACCTACAAAAACATTACCATGCTGATGAGGATAATTCCATGTGTTAATGCTAGTCTGCATGGGTCCCCTAGGCTCCATCTATTATGGACGGCACAATACACTTGTTTTTTTTTTCTTCTCAAGTGCACTGTGCCAAATGCATAGAAACTCTTTCAGTGTCGACCAGTTTCAATGGGGCTCTGGTAATAAATCACCGCTATTCGTTACGAACAAATGTGTTTGTAGACTTTTGATGAAGTCCCCAACGTTTCTAATAGTTTACCCTTCAATGGACTCACAGAGATAGAGTAATCCTTGTATTTTATTGAAGGTTTTCAGTATTGAGCATTCATTACCATTTGGCTTAATCGGGAAGACTGGAGCAGAGCAAGGGTCTATAAATAAGCAATATGCCCCGAGTGGCGGGGGCATTACTGACTCAACTAATATCCTGGGGCCCATAGTTATAGGCCCGAGCGAAGTGAGGGCCTTAACGAAGTCCCCATGGCATTACTTGTGTCGGTAATGCCCCCGCTGCGAGGGGCATATTACTCTTAGTACCCCGGCCCGCAATATCAGTGTGACCGGGGCACTAAAAGCATTTTCTTCTTGCCCAAAACGCTGCGATGTTTCCAGACAAAAAGAAAAAAAGAAAGGACCAAGAAAATGTCCGCCGGGAAAGGGAAGACGGAGTCCGTTTTACCTTTCCATGACAGCCATCCGGAGTGGTTCGGGGGGTGGGAGGGGAAGAAAAAAAAGTAAAAAATAAAAAAAACTTACCTGCATCTCCGGCAGGGGACGATAGAAGCCTCCATCTGTGTGGAGATGAAGAAAAAAAAAAAACCTTACCCGAGTCCCCAGCGGGGGGGGTGAAGGCAGCCTCTCATCCACGGGGAGGCTCGGAGCGGGGATGGCCCAGCTTCGAGCCTCCTCATTGGCTGAGGGGCTGCCACGGCCTCCGCCGAGAACAAGGCAGCTGAAATCGATAATGACCCAGCGAGAGCCAATCAGAATGCGTGTTGCATTCTGCTTGACTCTCGCCGGGTACTAATGATGTATAATATTTGTACACTTAATGCTCCTTTTAGTGCAAGAATTCAAAAGAAAACTTCAAAACCTTGTTTCTCTCTCCAACTACTAGAGCTAACTATGCAGAGGAATAGAAAGGTGATGGTGACAATTAAGCGCCTCAGAAAATGTAGATGAAGTCATCGCAATTTTAAGGAAATAGCCATTTTCAGAGCAAAGGCAGACTTCCTAAGTGGAAAGATAGATGCAGCGCCCAATCATGCACAGGAACATTGTCTGGTGGTTTCACAATTTGTTTGCCAAAAAAAATACACACTGTGGGAGGTAGCGTTCAATAGAACAGGCAAATGTATTTAATAACTTTTTCTTGGATAAAATTAAGTTAATACAAGAAATCCTCTCTCAGGAGAGGGAAACTAAGGGAAAGGAGGCTTGTAGCCACCCTGACACAGGACCTTCAGCAGAGGTAGACGGTACTATGTTCTGCTTTAAAACGGTAACCGTCTGCACCCTTCTAATGGCTCTCTAAACCAGCAAATGACATTCTCTTCCACAGCGGGTGTGGAAAAATGGTTAGCATCAGACATAACACCATTTATGACTAATTTTGAGATGTCACTGAGCCAGGGAATAGTTCCAGATGCACTTAAGTTGTCAATAATTTCGTCATTGTTGAAGAAGGTGAATCTAGATCCTGTCAATTTACAGAACTACCGCGCAGTCGCAGGGCTTCCCTGGCCGGGAACAATTCTGGAGAAAGAGGCCACAATACAGTTCCAGGAATACACAGAAAGTAAAGGCATTCTGGACCCATCACAATCATGGTGCCTTCCAAAATGTGGAACTGAGACTGCCGTGTGGGATGAATTATTGCAGGTAGGAGAACAAGGAGAACTGTCTATCCTGGTAATGTTAGAACTGTCCACATCCTATGAAAATGTGGACCACAACATTCTCATTGAGCGACCGAGAACAACAGGTAATGTGTCAGAAAGTGCTCTTAAATGGGTCCCTTCTTTTTTGTCAGAGCAACATCAACATGTGAAACTAGGTGGCTTTCTGTCTGATTACCGCCGGCAGTGGTGGGGGGCCCTGCAATGGTCCTCCCTATCACTGCTGCTGTTTAATCTCTACCTACGCCCCTTTATGGACATACTGAGAAGACATAATGTTGGTTTCCAGTCATATGCAGATAACACTCCTGTGTCTCTCAGGTTAAATAACATAGAGGAATCCTTCACACAGGTTAGTAACAGTCTGAAGGAAGTTGTAGTCTGGATGTACACAAACTGGCTTCAACTGAATCCAAAGAAGAATGAGGTGATTTTGTTCGGCCCAAATCACCTGACTGGTGAGAACAGGTGCCCCCCAGTACCATCTTTTCTGGGATCAGAGCGGAAGTATGCCTCCAGAATTAAGTACAGTGAGTTTCCAAGCCCCACAAAGGAATGTCCACACACTATGTTAGATGATAACAAAGATTCTTTATATACATTAAGGTTCAGGAATATATATATATACTAACTGCAGACAGCTTTAAATAGGCATGTGAATTCCTAAGTGAAGTGTAACAGTATAAAATAGGGAGGAAAGGCAAGTTAGTTATGAACAGTGGTAAAATGATTTATTTAGACTACATAAGTAATTCTGAGTGACAACCTTATCACCCCCCCCCCCCGCCACCTGGGCAGCCTGTAATGAAAATGTTAGGGTGTAACTTATCTTGTCGTTTACAGCACAGTCCAATAATGTTAATTAACCTTGTACTTTCTTTTAAAGAGTTCTACCACCCCAAAGTACCTGAGAGGCCAAAGGAGAACAGGATCCAAGACGGATCTGGGACCCCTGGACGACTCCTGATGCTTGAAGATGCTCTTACTCATCACACATTTTTTATTTTATATTAAGTTTTGATGGTTAAAAAAACATTAACCTTTAACATTTAAAATGTATTGCACAAAATACAACTTCAGAAACTGTAAGAGGATTCAATTCAACACTACAGCTAAGTCAATGCCTAGTCTGGGATACTGAATGGAAACCCTTATTGATATATCTTTATGTCCAGTTCATGCGTTCTGGATGACTACCCCTATATAACACCCCTCTCTTGGAATCCCCCTGGCCCCACTGAGCCAAGAAGTAGTTCTGTTTTGCAAGTTAAAAGGTTTATTTGATAATTTAAACAATAGATGTATATATCACACTTTATAATAATTTAATAATTGAATATCGCACTGAATCTGAGCAGTAATCAATAATGGATAGTCTGGCACTGGCACACTTGTGAATAGGAACAGAAGAATACGGTGGTAGAGAATGCTTTATATAAGTTCAGATGGATGTAATGTTGAATGAAAATGCAATACAGAAAATACTCAATATGATTTCAACAAAACAATGTAATCACTTTTCTCTGGCAATCCCCTCCCCCCTTTATGCAATGCAAGGAAATGGAAGGAAAGCACACAGTTCTCAGAAATGCAATCAAATGTAATTCATTTCACCCCAGCATGCTTAGACTACAGAAGTTTGAAACACAGGCCCCAAAATGCTTTTATATATGATAGCAATATATTGGAAAATGTGCTAAAATGATTTTAATTCCCTCGGGAGGTTCAGGGTGAGTGGTATCTAGTTAATATTAGTCCAGGCTCACTCTAGCAATGATTCAGGGATGGTTCTTAAGAGGCAAACGAATTTTTAGCAAGGAAAGCAAGGAATCTGCTGTTTTCACAAGTGGAGAAATTTGCAAATCGCGGCAAATTCGCGAGTGCGTTTTTTGCGATTGCGGCAAAAGTGTATTGAATAGGAATGTGGTTCTAGGTTCAATGAAAAGCCAAGTTTCCCAGCTTTCAGAGGAAAGTTACTGCAAGTCTCTAAGACAAACGGTCACGGAGATATGAGCGATATGGTAAAGGTCGTTTTTCAGATTTGAAATTTTAAAGTTCAAAGTGACAAGTGACAGCTAGCAGCTAGAAATGACAGGTGACAGTTAGGAGGCAGTTCTACTTAGATTAAAATAGATTGAATTATATTATTTTAACTAAGAGATTGGTTCTGCACAGTTCTGAAATAAATGGGCCTCGCCACGGATCTGGTCAGGTTTTCTTCACTCGCCACGGACGGTCTCTGCGCACAGCGTCTGGGTCAGCTCTCTAGTTCTGCGAACAGCGGTCTGGTCTGGGTCTCTGGTTCTGATCAGGTCTGTGGGTCCGGATACAGCGGTCTCCGGTTCAGCTGGTCTCTCTCTGGATACAACACTGCTCTCTGGCAAATGGCAAGAGTTCTTGCAAAGAATTCAAACAGCTCGCCTGGCTGTGATAATGGCAATGATTTGAGGCCTGCTAAAGAGGGATTTAGCTTGTAGTTGACCTCTCTGCTACAAATTCTGAAGTAAAGTCTTGGTCTCTGAAGGTGGATAAATTGAAGTCTCTATGTTGGCTCTCTGGAGGTTGATGGAGGTAAAGTATGGATTTTCCTGGCAGAGCGTCCCGCAGCAAATGGAATTGAAAGTCCCTATCTGTCCTGACTGTCTGCTTTTATGTGTTTTGAAAATGGGTGTGTGTGCAGCATCACTAGGCTTTACCCCTCTCCACTTGTCATTGGCCACTTCATCCTCTTCCCCTTGATTGGGGGAATGAAATGAAGTGTCATCATGATGAGGTCTGTTTATGATACAGAGAACCCACCCCTGTCAAATTACACACAATCTATATTTTGATCAAAAAGACATATTTGCACAGGTACACATTTGTTTAAAATTACATGCACCCATCACATATCACAGGAGGTATACCCTGTCCAAATCTGCTCTTCCTGGGAGCTTGCATTCAGAAATGGCAACATTTGCACTTTTGAACTGGTTTCGTAATATCAGACATTACCCCAAATTTATACACATGTGCGCAAGGAGTATGGACATTACTTGATGAAGTGTCAGATTTTTAACATGCATACATTTTAAGTAATACCCTCTTAACTGCTAGCTTGCCCCCAGATCATACCACCGGTTCTAAAAACCTCTTAAAATGTGGGCAGAAAAATCACAAGAATTATGGTATCATTTAAATAATTTTCACAAGTCTGTACTATGAGTTATACATCTTTTTCTGGCTACAGGGGTGTGGTTTCCCCCCAGCACAAGGTTGAATTTCTGGTTTTTCCAGTTCTGCCAAGCCATCTTGCTCTCACAGGCAGTGCTCATCCCCTTTCCTTCCAGGAGGAAGCCACTTTTACGGCCCCATAATAAAACATTTGCCTGAGTCAGGACAGGGCTTTGTTCAATTTCCTGCAGAGCACAGGTAATTCAATCAGAGAAGTGTCATAACCCTTTTGGTGGGAGCAGCAAAGGGGCAGCTAGGCCTGGGAACACAGCTGTTGTGCAAGTCTCATCTCCTGTCGGGGGTAGCTGGTGGGCAGAATTCAGTTCCTTAAGCCAGGCCCCAGCTAATGTCACTTTTAGTTACCCAGTTTTCTGCATTCAAATAAAATTAACCATTTTTACATATGCAGCTAGAATGCTGATTCTAAGTTTAAAACTATGACATTTAAACAATTGCAACCTATGTGACACTCTAAAGTAGGTCACTCATTTCTTTTAAACATTTAGATTTTTAGTGTCTTTCAGTCCAAATTTACTTAAACTGCTGAAATCCACAACTCAGCCAGTCTTGTTATAAACCTTCAAGTCACTTCAGAATATAACTTTAGATTGTATCCACCTCTCAGTAAGTCTTTCTTTGGCCTGCTTTGGGTTCATTTATTCAGTTTTACACAAAAAAAAGCCTGGTGTTATTTTAAAACGCCGGCTTTCTGATAGTGGTGAGTACTGGTAATGCACCCATTTTTGGGATTTAAGAAAATGAATTCCCCACAATTCTAGGTTGCTTTTGGCAATCAGCATTGCCATTCCCAATGGTTTCAGGCTACTGTGTGGGTAGTCCAATGGTGGTTTTAGGCAGTGCCCTTCTGTGCCCATAACATCGGCAAAAATGAGTGGCAGCCTATTCTTCATGCATTTCCCTGTGCATTTTCTGGGAAGCTCTGGCCGTCATGATGTTTTCAATGCCAGTACTGCACAGTTTTTGAGGTAGGGCTCGGATGCATGGGTAAGAACATCCCACAAAACAAATTAATAAGATAATGTGTAAAAGATTAATGTGCAGATCATACATATCACACAAAATGTATGCACACAATATGGAAACCCTGATGGATTTAACTCCAGGTATTTTTCTAAGTGTAGGGCCTTAAGGAAAGGCGTAACTGCTATGACCATAGAGGAAGAAGGTCCAGTAGCTTTGGTGCCTTGGCAGGTGAGGTGGCAGAGTGTCTCGGTTTCACGCAAGGATTCCCTTCGAGGATGGATCCCCCATGAAAGAAGAAGCCACTGGGATGCTGAGTCCAAGAAGAAAAATGGAACCAACATCTCTCTGAAGTGCAGCAGTTTTACTCTTCGTTGTGCTCTTCTTTGGTTGATGATGTACACGACTGTAGAAGTCCTGGGAAGATGAAACTTGCTGTGTGTTTCTTAAAGACTAGGCGGGTGGGAGCAACACTCCTGGGACCCTTCAATCACTTCTGGCGGCGACGGGTGCAATAGGTCACTTTTGGTGTCAGCTTTTGGAATAATGCGGTTTTACACTTTTCGGTTCTATGGTGCTGCAGCCGAAGCACGGATGTCTGCACTGCTTTTGGTGACCTGGACTAGACTACTGGGGTGGACCTTGGACCCTCACCAAGTCTGGACCCCCAGGACGTCTTTGTTAGCTTCTGGTGGCTGGAAACTCAATGAAGGACCTGCCTCTTCACTCAGCAACTCTGAACTCTCTCGGATGAGAAAAAGTGGTCAGTGATGATGGCAAGGATTTCCTTTGAAATGTTCTTAGGCAGTTTGGAACTTTCACAGCCTGAGTGTCTAGCAGCACTATGCCACGGTGCCCCCTCTTCTGGGCAGTAGACTGCAACGGCTTTCAGCATTCACGAAACACAACTCTGGACCCTGGGTGACACTGAAATACTGAATGAAGACAATGTATGGATCCTAGAGAGGAAATGACAAAGTAAATACTCAAGCAAACCTTTAAAGTGTAAAAGAAGAAGATTACACATTTGAAAGTACTGCAGAAATCATAAGTTTAACAAATGTATATAAGTTGGAACGCAAGATAGATCAAGTCATCGTGTAGGCTAGCTATAAGTAGTAAATAGAATGCAGGTGGAGCCATCATTGTGCAGAAACTGGACATTGGTATCATGAAATAAGTAAGCCATAGAACCATGCAGACAGAATCAAGGGCTGTGTTGCAGTAGAATAGCAGGGTGTTGGAGCTGAGTTGGGAGGCTGTCTCGCCTGAAGTCAAGAACTGAGAGGTTGAGTTCAGCTATCTATTCGGAAGAGGATCATGTGTGTGGAGGATGAATCTTCTCATGCTAAGATACAAGAAAGAGCACAATGAATGGCAAGTCTTAATTCATTTAAAACATTTAAAAAGATTGCAGAATGAACAGAATCGTGGTCTCTTGTCACATGAGTAAAGGCTGGAAATAGGGCTTGAACTTGGAGTTCCAGACACGATAGCGAGTGCCCTCACTCCTGTTGCATTCTGACAACAGAAATATTCTGCAAGACCAAGTACAAAGAGAATTTCATGGCAGAAGGCATCAGTGATGAGAGACACTGGCTAATTGGGTGATAGGGCAGGTTCATGTCCTATCTACTTGCATCTGGGTCATGACTTATGTGCTGCTAATTGACCCGAATGATCCAGATATGGCACAAGCATGCCAAAAAATTGTATTAGTCTATATAATGGAGGACCTTATAGCTTGAGAAACCAATGAAACACTGTGTAACTGATTTTTCTTAAAATTATACGTTTGAAGAGGTAGTCACAACTTGTCCACCTGATATCGGACAGCCAATAACAAACCTAGCTCCTATATGCTTGTATAGCTCGATGTTTCCCTTAACCAATCACAACCCTTGATAGGTTTTTCACTATTGCCACATAGTGTGGTGCCATCCCGACGCACAAAGAGAGTATATTATTGTTTTTCATGTGGAAATCAATGAGAATGAGCGTACTTTTGTTGATGTTTGTTGTCAACTCCTGGTTTTAGATAATTGCTAATAAAACAGCAACTTGCCATCTTCTTGAGTTTTTCCGGTTATTTGGACTCAAATGCATTCTGGTGTAATCCCATCCAGTAACAGATGTATGTTCCAAGGGCCATAAGCTCATGTGGTAGCGGTGCGGATGGTTTCGATTAAAGTAGTTCAACTTCAAAATTTCGGATGATCGGGCATCCTCCACCATTAGCTGGAAGATAGTGGAGTTTCCTGAGGGGAGTGGCTGATAGAAATAAACTTGGAAGAGAACTTGAGACAGTGGGCAGGTCCTTCTATAAAGAAAACCCTGCTCGGTTTCCATGGGCGCTCTCGGAATAAAGGCGAAGTGGTCGGATTGTAGGACGAGTCGATACCGAAGGCCTCGAGTTGAATAAACAGATGTAAGTAGACTAAGGGTAATGGCAATATAAGGTGGTGAGATTGTGATATTTTATGATTTATGAAAATAAGTTGGGTAACAGGAATTTTGTGTGGATAAAAGATTCAAGGGAGATAGAAGAAGACGTCTCAAATTCCAGTTGGAATATTAAGAGAGAAAATACACATAGTTAGGACCATGGAAGGTGATGTCTTAAACTCTGTACGGGGTAGTATAATTGGAGGTGAAGAAAGAATAGCTCTTATTATAAATGATTATAGGGAAAGGGGAAGGTGATCACAGGGGCTATTAATTTGTGTTATGTTATTATTTTGATTATTATTTGATGTAAGAAGTTCTGAAAAGTCATACATTTTGAAATGTGGAACTGACGTTGATTTGAGTTAAGTGTAGTAAACAATTGGCACCAGTCAGAAGACAGATAGGTTGTCCAGACAAAAAAGGATTAGCGCCGATTGATGGTGCTTGCTCATATTTATTGTTTTTGAGATTAAAATGGTTGAGCAATAAGCTTTGACATCAGTAGAGATGCATTCAATATAACAAGGTTACATTCTGGTAAATATTGACAGTTAATTGTGACTTGTCATTATGGAGGACACTCCTCTTATGCACCTTTGTAAAACATTACCACGACATGGACCCATGCTCAAACAGTACAGTGCAGAATGGGTAAATGGCACAGCTGATAGAATGTCTATGCCATGGCAGAAAGGGGGATAATTGCCAAAGGCAGTATTTCAACTCATGACCACATATGTGCACACTGCGTACACAGGAAAGAAAATAGAGTAATGTCTGGCAGTTTAGTTCTTTTGAAAATGTATCAAGAGAGAAAGAGGACCGGTTACTGGAAGAGTGGATGCTAAATCAGCATTACTACGCCTGAAACTAAGAACGTGGATAAAAAGGTGACAGGATTGTATCATTTAAAAGAATTAAAAGCAGCAGCGGGGTATAGTAATTCGACATATGATCCCCCGCCTATACTAGCGATGACAGTCTAGAAGAGAGCAAACAGAAAGAACACAAGTATAGATTCATATGAGATAAAGAGGAACAAGGCGAGAGATCAAATTCATCAACAGATATAGACAAGGCAATTAAGAGATGGAAGGGAGAAGATAGAGTCACTGAGGTAATGCTTGTACAGAAAGAATGGATGGGAGGACAGATATTACTCAAGTTAGATGGGAAAAGCATCAAGGAGGTTGGGCAAAAGGAAGCAAGCAAGCAAGAAAAGAAGGATAGGAATGAGAAAAGCAGTTGAGGGAAGATGAGCAAGGATGGAAAAGTAGGGAACGACAGAAAAGATATATACAAAAGAACAAGAGAAAGATGAAAAACAGGCAGAGAAAAAAGGAGGTATGACATTCAGAAGAAAGAAATATAAGAAAGGGATAGGAGAGAAAGAAAGAGAGAAGAAGAATAGAAGGCAGTGAGGTCTTGATGCCAGTCTCGTTCTCAAAGAACAAATAAGACCGAGTGACAAAATACAGGGACGATGGGAAACGATAAGCAAAGTTTCCCCAATGAGAGGAATGACTCAAGTAATACCTAAAGTAGCACAAGAAGAGGAAAGATATGATGCAGAAAATATTGGAGAAAGGATTGATAATATATATCAGCAAATGAGGCAGTACAGTGAGTGTGGTCAAGGGAGCGGAAGACGATCCCTGATACAACTAACACGGGATGAGGGGAAAAACATGCTCAGTGATGAACACAGAGCATTGTCTTTAAGTAGATTAGATTTAGGTAGAGAAGAGGGGGATGATAGTCACACTAGGTAGGGTGTAGAAATGTTAGACGAAGAAAAGGGTCATGAGATGGAAGGGGATGGTATATGCTTTCCTGTGGGAAGTCAAAATCTGGATAAGGAGGTAAGATGGTCAGATCTGGAACATCGTAAGGAAAGGTACACCAGATCCTATGCTATATTCCAAACTTTCTCAAAGATGATCGTCTAGTGTGGGAGGAGAATTCCCACCCTATGTGTCTAGGTTAAGAATGTGTCTAGGTTAAGGTTGTTACTACTTTGAAGATGAGCAGGGGCGATTATCCCTGGATTGAATAAACAAATAATGGGGTCCAGTTATGGGTAGGGGTTCACAAAGATCCCCTTTTTAGAGAAGGGTGGGCAAGACCGCAATATATTCCATGGCCCCAGATTGATAATGATAACTTGAAACGAAAGTCACCTATTTTCCCTTCCGAGGCTGGGAAATGGATATACGAATTATAGAAAATCACAGGGGGAATACACTGGCCATACGAGACATAATGGGTCTACTGGCAGATATTCTTGGAGAGAGAGCAGACGACATTTGGAAACAAGCAGGATATGCAAGTGTGACAGCACAAAGTATGGTGTATGATGGAGTGCCATTTAATAATTGCAGGGCAGATGTTTGGAGAGCTCTCAGGGTACAGTATCCTGATACGTCAGACATGGGTGCAATTATGACACATAAAATGAAAGAAGATGAAGACCCTATTGCTTATAGTCAGTATATTCAAGAGAGATGATGTGTGATCTTGAGGAAAAAAAACAGTGGCATTATTCTATCATATTTCATTTCAGGGATTGCCAGAAAAAGTAGGAATGGAAGGGAATAAGTGGGCTGAGATACAGTTGACTATTGCGCATCATTGCTGCTTGTTACAAGAGAATAATAAAAAGAAAGTTGAGAATAGAAAGATTGAGGAAGCCAAGTTATTTCAGAAGAAATTGTCAACATTTGCTATAGAATTGGCAGTATTGACAAGTGTAGAAGGAGTAAGAATGCAAGAAATTACGGGTTCATCACAGATAAATAATGTACACCCAGTGGATCAAAGTGTGTATGGGTTTTGGCCATGAGGTAGATGTGGAGGATTTAGAAGAAGAGGAGGTAGATTCAGAACACCCAAAGAGGATTTCAGAACACCCAAGGTGGATTTCAAAATGCCCAGTCTGGAAGTCAGAACACGCAGGGAGGATATAACGGTGGGTTTGCAAGGGGGCCACCCCTATTGTGCAGGAATTGTGGGATAGCAAGGCATATTGTGTATGTATGTAGAAGCTGAGGAAACATGCACGAGAATGGATATGATTCAAGAGGGGGACAGGTCATCCACCGCCATACAGCACAAAAAAACGAGAGAGTTGTGCCCAGGATCACACATACTTTCAGACACAGGAATCACAAGCACAGCAGGCACAAGAGCAGGGGCAAGTGCCTATGCACCCACCTCAAGGGTAATCACACCAAGCACCTATGAAGACACAATGGAATGTGAACACGGGCAAGCACAAACACCTAGGATAGGGGGTGTTACTGTGGTAGAAGGGACTAATATTACAGGGACAGGGATGAATTTGTTCCCTCAATAGGACACCTCACAGAGTGACGGATATGTTCAGTACTATTAGTAACACCAGACCAACAAGAGGAACCAAGTGTCGATGTGATGATAGGAGGCACATCTTTGTATTTTCTTGTTGACACAGTCTTCTATAAGGGAGGGCAAATACCCAATGTGAGGTATTGCTATGAATTCTCAAGGGTTCTCTGGAGCTCGAAATGTAGTTCCTTTTACTGATACATTACCTGTCACTTTAGGGGAATGTGACATGTCTGTCCCCTTGTTATACCCGTGACAGACATCAGTTAACATTCTGGGTAGTGATTTGATGATGAAACTTAATATGACGATTTCATTCACTGATCAAGGAATGTGTGCTCCACTCCAGGAATACACGAGTTAAATGTACAACAGTGTCTCTATGAGAGGTCCCGGTAGATCTGAATGTCTTCATGTATGGAGTGAGCATTTTATTAACATGGCTACCTGGCTAGTAGGGAAACTGTCAAGGATGGCACTCTGTCAAGAGTGGCAGAGGGCCCCCAGGTAAGGTTTGGGTGGCTGTGCTGATGTAAGGTGACAGATAAGTACACACACAGCAGGAAACTCATCAAGAAAGAAAAGTAGGCAACTGTAGTTGTGAACAGAAAGGGGCAGGAAATACAAAGATACAAACAAACTGGATTCCCTCTTGGGGAATATGCAGATATGGAAAAAGAGTGTCCCACGGACCTTTGGAAACTCCAGCCTTCTGCACGGATTACTATTACAGAGGCCCACTCTGTCTGCTCATGGCTGGGAACAACAGCTGTGGGTGTCTGTTAAACAGAAAACACGACAAGGGAAGGGGCAGAGGTTGCCTGCCGGAAATCAACAGTCAAGCTCTGTAGAAAGGATCAATATAAGACACAAGAGAGACAAGAACAGAAATAACCAGGGACAAGGAAGTCTAAGAGAAATCTAGCAGAAGGGAATGAAGGAAGAAACAGTACAATAGAAATGGGTAAACTAAAATGGAGGACAGAGGAGTCAAGGAAGAGAAGGACAGGGACCAAGAACAAGGGGTTGCAAACACAGAAGAGAGCAAGGGAGCAGCAGGTAGGACATAGGGGGGCTGTAAACAAGGAAGCAGGGCTGCAGTACCAAATGTTACAAGGTACATAAAAACTGTAGTGGATTGCAGAGGACTGAAGTAGGCTGCAAGGCACAGAGTCCAGAGGAGCAGGACTGAGAGCTCTAGTAGGCGGCAGACAGAGAGCCCAGAGGAGTAGGGCAGCAAGGAGTAAACAAGAAGAACAGGGTGTAGAGGCAGAGAGACCAGAGGGTCAGGGCTGAAAGCAGAAGAGAGTAGCAGGCTGCAAGGCAGGGAGCCCAGCGGAGCAGAGCAGCAAGGAGCAAGCTCAGAGGAGCAGAGCAGCGAGGCAGGGAGCCCAGAAGGCTATGGCTGTAGGCAGCGGAGTTAACAGGCAGCAAGGCAGGAAGCCTAGATGAGCAGGGCTTTGAGGCATTGAGCCCAAACGGCTATGGCTGTAGGCAGCAGGGTGTAGCAGGCTTCAAGGCAGGAAGTCCAGAGGAGCAGGGCTGTGAGGCAGGGAGCCCAAAAGGTAAGGTCTGTAGGCAGCAGGGTGTAGCAGGCTGCAAGGCAGGAAGCCCAGAGGAGCAGGGCTGTGAGGCAGGGAGTCCAAACGGCTAGGGCTGTAGGCAGCAGGGTGTAGCAGGCTGCAAGGCAGGGAGCCCAGAAAGAGCACTGGAACAAAAGCAGGAAAATGCAGCAGCAGGAACAGCATACAAATTAGCCAAAAGGCAAAAAAGGGGCTGGGAGGACTAGATGCAAGAGACCGAGCTCCTGTAGGCAGCTGCTTAAATACCGCCCTGCCCTGTACTGAGGCAGGCTAATTGGCAGCACCTGGAGCAGCACACCTGAATACAATCTGCCTCCTCCCTCTCTAGTCCTGAGATGGTGGAAGCAGCACTGATCCCTAGGGCTTCTGGGGATTGTGGTTCCAATGCTGACGAATGGGAATGGCCAGGAATTGATAGCTGTAGCAAGGTGCATTGTGGTACATGTAGTTAGTTGAGTAAAATAAGAAGGCACCAAAATCACGCAAATGGGAATTAAGTACCAAAGTGTGAATAGGGGTTGTTCCAAGAGTATCCTGAAGATAAATGAATAACAAATAGTCCATGATGGTTGCCAATGTGTGCGCCCATGGCGCAGGCATGACAGAAACATGTGAGGATACCGGATCAATTTTTATTAAACCAAAAGTACCTATGGATGAGGAAGAAGGGCAGATTATTCCTATAGAATTGGAATCAGCTATAGTATGAGGGGAAATAGCAATGCTTGAAGGAGTAGATGACAAAGTCAGAGCATGCATAACAGTGATAGAGCTTGAAGAGCGATACAGAATGACTGAAATAATAGATGATGATATTTTCAGAGATGAACATATAGATGAGGAGCTAGAGTTTTTCATATGCATTACATAGTTGATCAAGAGTAAGAAAAGGGATGTCCCACAGTGAATGGCACTGATGCAACAAAGGCCAGCGTTCTTTAAAGAGGACATATAAAAGGTGCTGAGTGTCCTTTGGACTACGCACCCATATGATATGGGCCTTATAAAGGAAATTGGGGAGGTTAAAATAAAACTCAAGCCAGGAGCCATTTAACCCTGAGCAAAAAACAGTACCCTATGTCTCGAGAATCTGATGAAGGCATATTTGAGACTTTCTCTATGAACAGTGAATCCTAGTGTCATCAGAATCCCTGTGCACTACTACAGTGTATCTGATTAAAGAATCTAAAGGAGTGTTGTGGAGATTTATCTAGGACTTGCCACCTCTTAATCAGATTGTAGAAGCAGAATTTCCATAGGCTTTGAATCCTGTGGCAATATTGTGTAGCATCCCAGTTGAAGCTAAGTATTTCATGATGATCAATTTGAAGATTGCTTTTTTCTTGATCCCACTGCATAAAGACCCGCAAGACCTTACTTCCTTTATGTTCAGACAAAAGAGACTAAAACATACTCGATTGCCTCAAGGGTACTGTGAGTCTCCGTCGATTTTTAATAAGGTCCTATAGGTGGATTTATAAAACATTGAATTCAAAAGTGCGGTAATTCAGTATGTAGATGACATATCAATCTCTAGCTAAACAGGATGAATAGAGACAGGACTCTGCTCAGTTTATCACCATATTGGCAGACAAGGGATACAAAGTAGATAAAGAGAAATTACCGTATTGCCAGGAAGAGGTGTTGTACAATGCCAATTAATTTCACATGAAGAAAAGAAACTGACACCTTAGAGAGCTGAGGCTATCATGAAAACACCAAAGCCAAATACAGTGAGGCAAATGCAGCAGTTTATGGGTTTATGCAATCATTGCAGGGACTGGGTGTTCTACTACAGCACATATACAAAGCCACTCTTGCAAGCACTTATGAAAACACAAGTTGATAAGAAAAAGATAGAATGGACTGAATAAATGGAGGAAATATTTGAGGAATTAAAAAGAGCAATTTGTAAAGCTCCAGTTTTGGGAAATCCCCAATTATAGTGAAGAATTGTATTTGTTTTCGCACACCAATGGATCAGTAATGACAACAGTACTCACACAAAGAAAAACACTAGGGTATAATCCTTTGGCGTATTATCATGGGGTTTTAGATCCAGTCATGAGAGGACATATTCCATGCAAACAATCTTTGGCTACGGCCGCTTTTGCGATTGAGATGTTCACAAGTATTATGATGGGCTGTACAATAATCCTATATGTGGAGCACGCCTTAATTGCCTTTTCAGAGAAACCCAAAAGCACAGCGACAACACGAGGATCATCTGCATATGAAGATGATTTCTAACCCAGCGATTAAAATTGTGAGATCTAAAATAGTGAAACCAGCCCCTTTTGTAGCTGAACCTGTAGAAGAAAGTGATCATTTACCCTGTGTGAAAGAAAATTCTTTTTTCGGGATGGGAGATACTCTTTATTGATGGTTCATCAAAAATAGATCAAACTAGTGGGGAAAGGCATTCAGGATCTGCAGTTGTAAAACACTGATTAAATGGTGAATTTGAGGTAGTGGCAAGTGCAAGACTACCGTCCCATTTTTCAGCACAGGCAGCAGAATTGATAGCACTTATTATTGCACTCGAGTAAAATGAAGGTCAGTATCTGACGGTGTACAGTGACTTCGACTATGTGACATCAACTGTACATGTAGGGCTTTCACATTGGAAAAGGAGGGGTTACCTCTGCACAGGCGGCACTCCAGTGCAACATTCATCTTTATTGGACAGGCTCATTAAGGCACTACATTTCCCAGTGGCCATGGCAGTCATAAAATACACAGAGCATACTAAACAAACATACTTTATTTGTCGTGGAAACAAAGCTGCAGACTTAGAAGCCAAAGGGTTGCATATTCTTCAGAAATGTTGAATTTCGAAACTGAAAATGTCAAGGAAGTATTAAATAAAAGCATGTTAGTACAGGCGAGGTTTAATATGCTGTCAATTACACAACTCATAGAAATACAGGGTAGAGCCCCGCAAGAATAACAGGAGCTTTGGAAACATAGGGGCTGTTCTTTATGCCCCACGGATGCACTATAGAGACAGGAAAGCACTGGAAAGCCAGTGATGCCAGCAGCATTACTGAAAGTCACACTGAAAGTCACACTTGAGCAGCTGCATTACACTGTGCATATAACTGGAGAAAGTCTTGCTGCCAGCATTGCAGAATACTGGGTTGTTCCCAATCTATTGGAACACGTTCCACAGTTCATTGTGAGTTGCATCGTGTGTCAGATGTTCATAGCTGGTCATACACTAAGAACAATCAGAGGAGTAATACTCTGGCCAAATGGCCCATTTCAGCATTTGCATATTGATGACATCAATATGCTGCAGACATGTAAAGGATATCGGTATCTATTAGTGGTGATGTATCCCTTTTCTCAATGGATCGAAGCCGGTCCTTGTACACATCCTGACGCCATCTGCACAGCGAAGTTCTTAGTGCGTAAAATATTTCCCATATGGGGTATGTGCAAAGTATTAAGGTCCGATATTGGGCCACACTTTCTCAATGAGCTGTTTGAACAAATAGGGCTTTTGTTGACCATAAAGCATACATTTTCTACTGCTTATCACCCACAAGCAAATGGGATATGTGAGAGGCTCAAAAGCCTTCTAAAGGACAGAATAGCAAAGATCAGATTAACTGATTTGTTTGTATTGCCTAACCCTAGCCCTCTATGCCCTTTGAAATCAGCCAGGTTCAGATCATCATCTTACACCCCATGAATTAGTAACAGGGTGGCTCATGAGGACGCCCCTAAAGGGCCCCATCTTGAGTCAGGAATGATGCCCAGAGTGTAGCGCAGACTCTAGGTGATAGAATGAACGATTATTTGGCACATATGACTACCAGTGTTTCTTTCATTTCAGAGCAAGTCAGCATAGAAGGGAGGGGTTGAGGAACACAAAAGATGATGGCCCAGTAACCAATACAAGTGAATTATGTTGGAGATCAAATGCTTATTAAACATTTCACCCGTCAATGGCATGAGGCAAGATTTAACAGGCTAGTGTAAGTAGAGGAGTTTCCCCTACTGCAGTCAGGGTACCTGGAAGAAGAGCTTGGTTGGTTACACATGGGTGACACAAAGATCTACAAAGGCAAGACCCTCGCTCCAGTACCTGATGAATGGGAAACAAGACAAGAAGAAGAATTGACACCTGTGCAGACTTGATCAATGACCAAGAAGGAGGACGATAAGGCAGTTTTGTTAAAAAAATATTTCGTTTGGACTGGAATTCATTGGACACTCCTTAACATATTTGCAGGAAGTGCATGGACTTGCAGAGAATTCTAGAGCGTAAACATACTTTTTAGAGATTCTTTGAAAAAAGTTAATTCATATCAGCACTATGCCCAAGCGCCAATTACTTATTAAAAATTGGAAGAGAGCTCAATACCCAGATTCATTTTTGGGAAAAAATATATTTAAAATAACATGTGACACCAGCTGATAGGGACACACATAGGTTTGTGGTTGCAGTATGTGTGTTATACTTGTTAGAAGAGACAGTAATATTCTCACTTTTCTTCATGAACCGAAGAACGGCCCAGTTATAAGAAGGCTTTTGATTGCAATAATCATGCATATTGTACAACTACAAATGTGATTTGAGTACCTATATTAAAAATGATTCAGAAAAAGAAAATTCAGTTGCATTTCAACGAGAAATGGAATGGCACATAAAATGTTCTTCTCGACTCTTATGCCTGATATACATATGCATGTGCTTTCTCTTTTTCTTTCTGTATCTTACATTTCAAAGTATTTATCATTCTGATGGTTCAATTGAAAACACTACACATGTTATTTTTCCCAGTATAAGTACACATGATGATAACTTCTTTGACCTATTTGGGCATGTCAAATGACATAAAAGGGATGCAAAAGAAGGTAACCAGGGGATAAACACCTATCTTGATAATTCAGCTCACTTGGGGAATAATATGTGTTACCAGCATATGAATAAGGTGGGGAAGAGAGGATCTGATGAGAGCTGATATTTCTGCTCTCTCATCCCCTATGCAATGAGTACAGTAAGATCATTCATTTCAAAAGAGGTGCCGGAGCATGATGCAAAGTGCCTCAGCTATCCAGCAGCATGTACTACCAGAGAACAGTTCCATGGGAGCTGGACAACCCAGCGATGGAGATCAAGACAGACATTTCCACATACAAGGATGATTATAACAAGACAACGCAAATGGAAAAAGAGCCTGGATGGACAGACAGGATGCTTGTGTATCCTTCCATGAGACAAGGCAAAGTAATAATTGAAGAAATGAAGAGGATTGCTCTGACAAAACTGAAAAAATTGGAATGCCTGGATGCTGGGAGTGTTCACAGCTGTTATTCTATGGACAAATGAATACGATCAAAGGATGGGAAGATGGGAAGATGAGATGATATCCTTTGTAGCTCATCTACTAAGGAAGGAACCAGTGCAAGAGGTGCAGAAAGTAAATGATGAGTGCCTAAAGCCACAGCCACAAACTGCTGACATGGGTGAATGATGAAGCAGAGCCAATGGCTGTAATTCCATTGATTAATGTGACAATGGGCCTCATTACGAGTCCGGCGTTAACCGAGGCGGTAAAACCGCCTGGTTAACGCCGGACTCGTATTACCATTCCGCCTCCGTGATTCCCGGAATTACCGGGGCATCACAACCCCGGTTTTCCGGGAATCACGGAGGCGGAATGGTGTAAATCCCCATTCCCATTGAGTCCTATGGGGCTCAATGGGAATCGGGATCATGGAAACACCGGCAGCATCTTGTAATGCTGCCGGTGTTTCCTCGTCCGCCTGCAGGCGGGCGGTGTTAAACCCGCCAGGTCAGACCTGGCGGGAACATCACCTCCCGCCTGCAGGGGTCGGGATCAGGCGGTCCGGAAACAACAGTGGCGGCGGGTTTACCGCCACCGTTATTTCCGGACCGCCACGGTCGTAATGAGGCCCAATGTGTTTTCGAAGCAAAGGTAAAGTCAGAGTTGGGGAGAATAAAGGGTGCAAGAACATAATTGATGTCCCAGGAATAAGGAGAAGGACTGCTGTCCTAATGGATAGATATTGGGTCTGTGGATCCAGAGCATATATGAAGTTGCCCAGAAACTCGGGAGGAGTGTGTTCCATTGTACTCAATCATGTTCCTGCCTTGGAGATTCCCCAGAGAGACCTGCAAATCGAGAAATTTCCAAAAGTGGATGAGCACTGTAGACAAAGAAGGTCCCTTGCACTCCGGCAGATGAAAATAGATAATTATTTCTCACCAAAATCTATAAAGGTGTATTAAGACATTCCTGATGAACACAAGTTATTCATCAAGACTGCTAGGATAATTACATCTATATTCATGCCTAGACTCCAAGCAGCAGTGAATGCCATATAGATGGGGGCTTTTACAGAAAATCAAAGCCACCATGAAAGGATTTAACGCCATAAAGGAAGAGTTGAGGGTCATAAGGATAATTACCCTCCAGAACAGGTATGTCCTTGACATGATTACAGCAATGGAAGGAGGTATTTGCACCAAAGTCAGGCCTTCTTGCTGTACTTTCACACAATCTCATGACAGTGAGAACGGGAATCTGACAGATGCTACAACCATGTTGACAGAATTGCACATGAAAATTGAGGAGGAGACAGAGGCTATTGGAGATGACGATTGGTTCTCATTTCTGTTTGCCTGGATTTCCAACTGGATGGCAACTATATTCAAGTTCCTTGGAGCAATATTAGTGATGATAATGTTTGGATTCTTTGGTATAATGATAATAATTAGACTGTGTCAGAAAATAGCAAATAAAGCAGTGGGAATAAAGATCACGATTGATCTGAAGAATGAAAGAGAAGACAAGGTGCTCACTGAAAGTACCATTACAGACCGCAGAAAAGCAAGTATTGAGGCATCTGTACGAATATAATTCCTGTATACAAGAGATCATAAGAATTATGTGAAATGTTGGGTCTTCTGTACAGCAAGTGGAGAATGTAATTCCATGACCCGGAGTGTGGACGAACATATAAAAAATGCAGGCACAATGAGGGTGGTGACGAGGATATGGATACCAACAAAACCTTTCTTCAAAAGAAGATTCAAAGAGGCAGGACAACTTGAGGAGGTGGTCAAGGACTCAACCAGAGGGGGAATGTAGAGGAGCAGACATTTACATACGCAGGAGATTCTACCTCCTACCTCCTCTGTATTGGAGACATGAGACCGTGCCCTGTCTAACACCAGATATTGTACCAATACTGCAGCGAGTATTTGGAAGAAGTTATCCATTAAGACAACCATATCGAATGTATCCTCAAGTTGATGATGGCCTGCAGGAGGAACTCCCTGAAGGAATATGAGAAAGAGCTAAGAAAATAAACTGATAACATCATAAGAACGTGTGTACAAAGTCCTGACATACTGAATGAAGACAATGTATGGATCCTAGAGGGGAAATGACAAAGTAAAGAATAGAGTGAACCTTAAAAGTGTAAAAGAAGTAGATTAGACATTTGAAAGTCCTAGAGAAATCATGAGTTTCACATATGTATATATGCTGAAAAGCAAGATAGATCAAGTCATCGTATAGGCTAACTACAAGTAGGAAATAGAAGGCAGGCGGAGTCGCCATTGTACAGATACTGGACATTGGTATCAGGAAATAATTCAGTCAAAAAATCATGGAGAGAAAATGAAAGGCTGTGTTGCAGTAGAATATCCGGTTATTGGAGCTTTGTTGGGAGGCTGTCTGGCCTGAAGTCAAGAAATGAGAAGTCGAGGTCTGATATCTACAATGATGTGGAACATATGTGTGGAAGATGAATCTTCTCACGTTAAAGTGGAAGAAAGAGCACAAAGGATGCCAAGTCTTAATTAATTTAAAACATTTAAAAGCTTGCAGAATGAACAGACTTGTGGTCTCTTGTCAGGTGAGTCAAGGCTGGAAATAGGGCTGAAACTTGGAGTTCTAGACACATTACGAGTGCCCTCACTCCCATTGAATTAAGAGGACAAGAAAACTCTGCAAGACCAAGTACAAAGAAAATTTCATGGCAGAAGGCATTGGTAATGAGAGATATTGGGCTAATTGGGTAGTACTACTTGCACCTGGGTCTTGAATTATGTGCTGCTAATTGACCCGAATGTTCCAGACATGGCACAAGCATGACAACCAAATGTATTTGCCCATATGATGGAGGACCCTACATCTTGAGAAACCAATAAAACACTGTGTAACTGATTTTTCTTAAAATGACACATGTGAAGAGTTTTCCACACGATATCAGACAGCCAATAACAAACCTAGCTTCTATATGATTGTATATGTAGATGTTTCCCTTAACCCATCCCAACCCTTGATAGGTTTTTCACTATTGCCACGTAGTGTGACATCATTCTGATGCACAAAGAGAGTATATGATTATTTTTCATGTGGAAATCTCTAAGAATGAGCGTACGTCCGTTGATGTTCGTTGTAAACTCCCTGTTTTTAGATAATTGATAATAAAACAGCAACTTACCATCTTCTTGAGTTTGTCCGGTTATTTGGACTCAGCTTTATTCTGGTGAAATCCCATCTATGTTTCATGATTTAGTCTAATGCATCATGCTTTCATCTGATTACTGGCCTTCCAGTGGTTTTCACTCTCATACAATAGAGCATGTTGCCCCTTAACCCTGTTTTGTTTCTTGATAAAGGTTTTTGAACCTAATTGAGGGTTGGTTAGAGGTGGGCTTTGTTTCCCTTGCACCTCTGTGTCTCTTTGGTAATCCCATCCATGACAGATGCAAGTTCCAAGAGCCATGAACTCAATCGGCTTCCAGGATACTTTGAAGACTAGCAGGTTGCAGGATGGTCCCTCATAGCTCGCGGATAGGTCTTCTCTACAGGTCCGCTCTCAATCAGCCCTTGGAAGAATATGGCAGCTGTTGGATTACACAAAGAAAATGCTGCAGCAGACTTCTCCTCCAGCTTCTACTTCAGCTTCTGAACAAATAGGTGAGTGGTCTCCAAATATACACATCTGTTCCACATTTACTCTTGCCTGACCCAGGCTCAGTCAGCAAATCACGCAGAAGGGCATTCATGCAGGCAGGCATCCAATCAGGCTCACAGGCATTCAGGCCATTCACTCCACACAGACTCCCATGACAAAGAATGTTGATTGGGGTGAGCATCCACCCTTTCAGCATACTACACTGCATGTATGTCCATTTCAATCAGGGCTGTCTTAGTCATTGTGTCACACACAGAAACCAGACACCCATAACACAGAATGTGAGTTCATTTCAGACTCCATTCACACAGGTTCCACACCAAGGGTGTACCCACAATACACAGACCCTGGGAATGCTCCAGTCAGTCTTACAGGAGGCAACTCCGGACCTATATATGGTATTTCCACTGAATAGCCAGTCAGGAGGAAAGGGAACCGAGACATATATTGTGTTTCCACCCAACAGCCACTCAGGAGGAACGGACAGAGCCAGGGCTTCCGGGAAAATTGAAAAACAAGATAAAAGGCAATAGAAACCATAAGGCCACAGTGGCCATCTTGCCTTCTATCAGGAATCCACTGATTCCCATGGCAGGGCCTCGGTGTCCCAGAAATGGATGACACTCAAACTTACTGCCAATTCAGCATGTATCTGCTATGAGCCCATACGCTGCTCTGTGGGGAACACATATGTGCCTAAAACACACATAAGGGGTACAAGGGTGTACCCCCACCCATGGGTGCCATAAGAGTATCCCATGGGTGTTGTTCACCAAAAGGAAAACATGAAGAGCCGCACTGCTATAGATCCAGGATGGAACTTAGTGGCAGAAATCAAAGAGAAAACACATACAGGGGAGCAGTAGGACAAGGACTGGGAGGCTCTGTCCCTCCATAATGGATTTTCAGAATCAATCCAACATCATGCAACAAAAGCGTTGTACAATCACAATCCCTATGCGACAACGACATAAGACCAAGAATGGAAGCAATTCAACAGACCATTGATGCAATACTCCATACAAATAACATGACTCCAGAACCACAAGAAACCAGCACTATACTGTACTGTTTGAACACCTTCTTACGTGCCAGTATCTATCACCATTTTGTTTGTTATATGTTCATTTCTCACAATGAAGATTCAAGTTCATATTTGTGCATAAGGTATTTACTTGTGCTTGTAGCCTATGGTGGATGACACTTGTTTTTCGGAAACCGAGCTTTTCCTTTTTCAAATCCGGGCTATTTTAGTTATCAATAAGAAAAGGAAAATACAATACAAGACATGGTGGGTTTTTACATTCATACAATTTAAAAACAAGACACATAATGAGTTGTCTACATAGAGCAATTTGTGCGTTTCAGTGACTCTTTGTGATTCAATGAGAAAATAAATTAAAATAAGAGCGTGAAAGGGTATGATAGGCATAAGGTAATTCTATATAGCGTTCCTATATACCTGCATCATGGAGCCTGCGGTGGTGAGGATGATGGAAAAGTGAAGGAAATGGTGGCTGTATAACATGGGTTGCTTTAAATTGTAGTTAATTGTACATCCTAATATTCGCAAAGTTCACATTTTCACAAAAATGTATACATGGCTTACCCTTTGGGTAATGGTATCCAAGACAAGTAAGTGCATAGTGCCTTTATCGTAATTCTAGGGCTCAATCCCTCCTATAAGAGAAATAAGCACAATAAGGTGTGTAACTTCCTATTTATAACTCGTGAGATTTGTCGAGGCAATTTTAAGAACTGTTGCCGGGCAAGCATACTCAAATATTAGTAAATCAATGTTTGTTACAATTTTGGTATTAAATTGCATGTTCGAATAATAATAAATCAAATGTTGTTACAATTTTGGTATTTAGTTACATGGTAAAATTGCATTGTTCAAAAAAAACTGCGTAGTCCCAGATGAACCGTGTTCTTACGCCCAATTACGCACAATAATTAACATTTAGTTAGAACTAATTCTAAGTTAAAATTTAGAAGATATTGCTGCTTCTGAGATCAAATCGGGTGTAGGCATTTGTCTCTGCATGTTCCTAGGAACGTGGGACAGAACAGTCCAGGCCCCTGTTTCTAGGTGGGATTCCCGCACATTTCAGGGCTTACCTCAATATTACGATCCTCGCTGGGAGTTCCCTTGTTACTATAGAGCTTGTTTAGGTGTGTTTGTCCTACCTTCCTTTCGGTTGTGGCAGCCATATTCTGGGCTCATTTGCTGTGTCTGCTCCGGCTGTAGGCCCCTATAATCTTTTTTGTGGGATTTGTAGAAAGTTTCTCGTAGCAATTTGCGGTCTCTAGATGATTGTTGGTCATCTTGATGTAATCTGAGTGGTTCATTTCGATGATATTTCCCCCTTTATCAGATTCTTTAATGACAAGCTCTCTATTTCTTTTTAGGTTATGTAGGGCTGTTCTTTCCTGGCAAGTTAGGTTGTTAGGACAACTTTTGATTCTTTGTTTGGATTTTGTTGTCAGTTGGTACAAATCATGCGTCACTGCTTTATAGAATGCATCCACCATGTTATCTGGTGATAGTTGAGGTAAGAATCTCGATTTTGGTTTAAGTTCTTTCGAAGTTAGACTTGCTGGACGTATGTGTAGTTGATGTATGGATTCCCGTATTGATCTAAGTAGATGAATGTTTCCCAGTTCTTCAATGGTTATGTCACTTACATCCGTGAATTTTGATGTGGTTATTCGTTTGTCGGTTTGTGTTGCAAAAATCTTTTTTAATTTTAATTTGCGAACAAATTTGAATAGATCTATGTGTATTCCAAATGGTTCAAAGAAAGAAGTTGGGGCAAAAGCTAGGCCTCTGTTGAGAAGACTTATTTATTCTGATGTTAGACTGTGATTTGATAAATGCATTACCAGGTTATTTACTTCGATTTCTTCGCTGTCTCTCATAAATATATGGGTCATTTTATTTCCTAATGTCTTTTTTCATTTTTAAATTGATAACACGGATAAAGTAAACACACTATTCAAGGATATTAAAGCGGAAAGAAATGGGGCATCTCTAATGCCTTTTTCAAAATATTTCAAAATCAACACTAATCTGGATAGAACACACCTACAGCCGGGGCAGACACAGCAAATGAGCCCAAAATATGGCCGCCACAACCGAAAGGAAGGTAGGACCAACACGCCTAAACAAGATCTATAGTAACAAGGGAACTCCAAGCGAGGACACAATCTCACACAACGCGTGAAGTAGAAGAATCATAATTTTGAGGTAAGCCCTGAAATGTGCGGGAAGCCCCCTCGAAACAGGGGCCTGTACTGTTATATCCCACATTCCTAGGAACATGCAGAGATGCATGCCTACATCTGATTTGATCCCAGATCAGCAATATCTTCTAAATTTTAACTTAGAAGTATAATCACAAGGGAGCATTAACTAAATACTAATTATTGTGTGTAATTGGGTGCAAGAACACGGTTCATCGGGGACTACGCAGTATTTTTGAACAATGCATTTTACCATGTAAATAAATACCATAATTGTAGCAACCTTTGATTTATTATTATTTGAACATGTAATTTAATACAAAAATTGTAACAACCTTTGATTTAATAATATTTAAGTACGCTCGCCCGGCAACAGTTCTTAAAATTGCCATGACAAATCTCACGAGTTATACATAGGGAGTTACACACCATATTGTGCTTATTTCTCTTATAGGAGGGATTGAGCCCTAGAATTACGATAACGGCACAACACAATTACTTATCTTGGATACCATTACCCAAAGGGTAAAACATATAAACATTTCTGTGAAAATCTGAACTTTGCTAATATTAGGATGAAAAACTAACTACAATTTAAAGCAACCCATGTTATACAGCCACCATTTCCTTCACTTTTCCATCACCCTCACCACCCTAGGCTCCATGACGCAGGTATATAGGAACGCTATATAGAATTACCTTATGCCTATCATACCCTTCCACGCTCTTATTTTAATTTATCTTCTCATGGAGTCACAAAGAGTCCCTGAAACTCACAAATTGCTCTGTGTAGACAACTCATGATGTATCTCGTTTTTGACTTGTATGAATGGGAAAACCAACCATGTCTTGTATTGTATTTTCCTTTAATTATTGATAACTAAAATAGCCCGGATTTAAAAAAGGCAAAGCTCGGTTTCCGAAACAAGTGTCATCCACCATGGGCTACAAGCACAAAAAATACCTTATGCACAAATATGAACTTGAATCTTCATTGTGAGAAATGAACATATCACAAACAGAATTTTGATAGATACTGGCGCATAAGAAGTTGTAAGCACACACCAACCAACTGTTCACATACTAACGGAGTAGAGGGGCTCATAGTCTCCGTGGATGCTCACACCTATGTGACACAAGCAATGATATATATACTCAAGTGAAGGACAATGGAATCGAAACAAAACTAGGTCGCCGAGGTACAATCCAAAGATATCATCCAAAAATGTCCTCAACCTTAAACCCTGTATAAATGAAGTAAACTTCAACAAACTAATAAAAAACACCAACCTTGCCAGATCCCCAGTGTCCCATGCCCGTTAGGCATGTTGAAAAAATTCCTCAACCACATAACACCAGCATCATACTTCCGGCTACTAATGAACCTATCACTAAACATGGGAATGGTACCTAAATCCTTGAAGTGAGCATACATCAAGCCCCCCTAAAAATAAAGCAGAAAACATGGAAGACCCCACCAACTACTGAACCATATCAAACCTACCCTAATGAAGGCACTCACTCCCCACCTCACCAATAAAACTCAGAATAAAGGACATATCCCAGTAGGGAATGAGACCAAGAGATTGGTATTGAGAGTCAGCAAAGGTGTATATAAAATTCAGCATCCAGAGAACTCTGCTGCCTTGAGTGCGCTGGCAAACAATAAAGAAACAATACATTTTAAAGGGTTACAGAGTCATCCGTGATGATTTCTATACAGTCTGCAAGTTTCATTTTCATTGGTTAGGCAAGGGGTGCGAGTATAGCACTGTAAGTGCCAGTTCCATGAGATTGGCAGATGCCTTGGCGGGAGGTTGGACATCACGTGGTTCAGCTGGGCCGGTCCGGGCGAGGTGAAGGTTGGGTCAAGTCTGGAGAGGCGGCTGGTTCTGGCTAACCTCGAAAGAACTTAAACCAAAATCGCGATTCTTACCTCAACTATTAACTAATCTACACACTTTATCCTAGACATACAGTAAATAATTATCATTACTACATCGTTGAGGTTTTACAAGAGGCCTATAAATTGTACACATATATTTACATTATCTCACTTTGGGTCATTGGCGTGGTGAATGGTGTGGGGGTCTTGCTCCTCAGATAACCTGTGGGGGCGGGTTTGATAGCTGTCAGATCTGGCACATCAGTACCGGAGGGGGTGGAGTGACACATGTTATTTTAGGACTGAATATACTGTGACCGGAGCCTAGTTTTATTGGGTGCAGCACTCTAGGCTGGTCAGCAAGGAAGGGTCACACTTCTGTTACATCAAAAAGAATAGCTTTGGAGGGGCGCAAGGTTGAACAGGCAGTCATTTTCCCACAATGGGGGTGAGAGGTGCAGGAGCAGGTTTGTTGAGATGGATGAGCCACAAGTCATGGCTCGGCCCGGTCACACAGGGGACAGTGATCTCAGAGGAACAGTGAAAAGAAAACACTGTTTGTTTGCAACATCTTGTCTCAGAGCTTCCGTGAGAAAGGGACTTGAGGCACAGACGCGGGAGGAAAAAGGTGGGGGCTGTCAGTGCTCGCTGTGCGTGGCACTGCTGAGGGGGGAGGATACCTGGCAATATCAGAATGCAGCTTAGTCCAAAGATGGAGTCGAGGGTACACAAAAAGGAGTACAAGAGTGTCTTGCAATAACCTCTGTGTATGCCAGGGCCTTGTTCCCTGAGGCTGCAGAAGGACAAGGGAAGCGTCCCTCCAGCAGTGCAACAGCAAGTGGTCCCTTTCGCGTAGAATGTATGGGGGGCTCAATCGACCCCCTACTTCCTTACATTCTCCCTTTCGTAACATCTAAAGTAACAAACTACTGTTTAGTATTATTAGCATTCCTGTAGTGCTCCGCCTCCAATACTGCCTCGTCCCAAGCAGGAATCCCTTTTATTGGCATCCAAGCTCGACATACACCTCGTAAACTTTGACCCCTTCTAGAATACTCCTCAGGGGTGCATGGCATGTATATTCCCCCATCCCCATCCAGATCTACCCACACTTCCTTATACCATTCTAATTCCCGGGGTTCCTTAATTGTGGAATGATACAAGTTGGCCACCCTGTCCCCTGGGTAATGAGACACTGTAGTCATACAGTATTTAGGGTTGAAACAGATTTCCCGGTCTGCATTTGTGCATCCTTCATAGTTTCTACCTTTGTCGGTTTGCCCACTGTCACCATCATCATTGCAGAACTAGGCATTGATTTTGCACAACATCGAACCCCTACCTAGCACACACAAAAAATCAGCAACAGAAAAACGATGAGTGGGACAAATATTTTCATCATAGTTCCGAACCAGGGAGGTATCCAGTCAAAAAATGTCATCCAACCAGTTGCTGGGTTGGATCCCCCTTCTTTCTTCATTTTTTCACCCAGGTTGTGTGCTGAAGATATCACGTGTGATAGGGTCCCATTGTCAGCATCGGCAGAAGGTACGAATGTATAGCATGTATTCCTGATTTTTTGGCAAACACTGCCGTCCATTGCTGTGAGTAGATTGAGGATGTACCGGTTCTGCATGGTCATCAACCGCAGGGCTAGAAGTTACACTTTGATCACGTTGAATCCTTCTTCTGTGTCATTGGACAGCTGCATCAGTTCCCAGCGCACGATTTGTAGCCATTTGGCGTTGGTTTGGGAGGCAAAGAAGGTTTCTGCAGAATTGAAGATCTTATATTGGTCAGGAATTTCCTCCAGGAGGTCTGAGGATTTGATGGAGAAGTACTTTGACAACCTCCTCTTGCGGGCCACTCTTTCCTGCAACTCATCTTCTGAAAGGATGTCTTATGTGGAGGGCTTTTCAGTTGCTGGCTGGGATGCCATTGACATCTCAGTTGGCACCCTTCCCCCCTGGACATGGCTTTCCGGGATCACCATCAGGGCTGAATGTAACATAGCCATGGCGCAAGTACCTCTCCATGATGGTGGGATGTGCAGGTACGCTTGTTTGCCACATATCCACTAAGTCTCCATTAATGCTGCTGTGCCTTTTTTCATATCTGGGAGGATGATTGTTTTATTGCAATGTTTATTTGAGCCCATGGGCACCTTCCCTTCACCGTAAAAACAGAGTTTGTGATGTATTTCTTTTCATATTTTGATCGGTTTTTCAAGGGCTGTCACCCACGTTAGTTTGGCAATGTGTTGAAACCATATTGGAGTGCATATTCATTTGACCCATTGAAAGTTTTCTTCTGACAGTCTTCACAGTGCTTCGGCTTTACATGTGATTGTCTCTTAGTGCCAATTGTTTTCCGTGAACATTGTCCCTTTGATGATAAAAAAATGGCTCCTTCACGCAAATTACTCCTTGAGGTTTGCTGGCGCATGTTTTCTCGTTTTGCAGCATTTGTATTTTAACTGTGTGTGCCTCGAAGGTATTTCGAATCCTACAGAGGGCTAGATGAACAAGACACTGGGCATCCGACAAAAGTGTTTCTTGGGATATGAGAACTTTGGGCGTGCCAGAGGCATGGGGTATTAAGGAGCAGACATAAGAACTTTCGTTGGTTGCCTGTTTATCTGTGGCGCTCATATCTGAATACCATTTATTGGATTGGTCAGGGTGGAGGGGGTCTTCTACAGCATCTAATCCCAAGACATGGTATTCATTATGCCCCTTTCATTCCACCCCCCTTTTCCGTCTCTTATTCCCCCTAGACCATTATGCATCTTTTTCACCTTTTGATATCGTACAGTAAAAATATCTGTCCATGTTTCATCACTTTGTTCATTATCACTCTTCCAAGACTGTGAGACTGGGTACGTTTGAGTGATTTGGACATAGGGCTTAAAGTGCATATTATCGCCATCTGAGGTACGTTCTTCAGTTGTGTGCATATGTACATATGGTGATCCAACAACATCAAACATAGGAGAGTCAACATCATAGTCATTGTATACATTATCAGCATCATAACCCATAGCAGCATATGTAGAAATAGGGGTTTTGACAGTTCGGTTTTTGTTCAAAGTGGTAAGATTAATATTTAAGGAGGCATTGTGGGCCCATATTACTTTGAACCCATTCCAAATGAGGCTTGACCCTTCTTGTATTAATTGTACCCCACCCCCCTCTTTTATATCACCTAATATAAATGTTATACTCCAGTACAGCCACAGGCAAAATAACATTACAGAGAAAATAATAGCTACAAAATACAACCCACAGTCATAATTATAAGCTCTAGGAGCATTAATGTCTTCCCTACTGCTATCTACATTTGTGGTGTCGTTAGTGAGGGCCCTCCTTTCCGCCATATTTCTACCTGAAGGAGCGAAATAAATGGGTTAAGTACACACAAATAAATCAAATATTATGTTTTTTACACCTCAACAGGCACTTTTATCTATTTGTTTTAGAGAACTTTACTTATGTGAGAAGAACAGAGAAAGAGAAATAAATGGTAAGAGAAACAAATCAGAAATAGAGAGATGAAACAGAGAGAGAGAGAGATAGATATTTTCATTTGTAAACTGATTTTTTCTGCGTTTACATACTCTACTAATACTGTACACTGTTACAAAATTTCTGTATTCAAATTTTTTCATGTTCTTTACCCAACAGTTTATTAGTTCCCATGTTTGTTATGGCACAGTACTTTCCTGGTCTTGTGGCTGCTCACCATGGGGTGCTGTGCTATTGTGTGCTTCTGTTACATCTATGAGATGGATCCAATACTTTAAGCCCTTAACATTTACAGCCGCTGGAGTGCAGTAAACTACTTCATAGCGGCCATAGAACCGTAGAGAATTCCATCTATGCACGAAACTGCAGACGTATACGCTTTCACCAGGCATTAACTGTAACACTGGGCTGTCTGCTGAGTGTGTTTTTGTATCAGTTTAATTTTCTTGTGTAAATGGGTGTGCTATTTGTTTTGCTAATCTTCGCACAGCTCGTGACAATTGGGTGAGATATTCCTTAAACTCCCCTAGCACTGTGGCAGCTCTGTGAGCATCTGCTGCTTTTCAAACTGGAGATAGTGGCATTTGAATGTGCCTCACCGTCACTATTTCGTGCCGGGACAAATGGTATTCCTTACTTGGCTGCCTTCTGAGCTGGAACAGTGATAGAGGCAAGCAATACACCCAATTCTTTTTAGGGTGTGAAACAATTTAGAAAATCTACTTTTGAGATGGCCATTTATTTTTCTACCAACCCGTTCGCTTTGAGTGATAAATCAAACAAAGTTTGTGTTTCACACTCAGCAATGTGGTCATTTCCGTGAAGAGGTCATTTACAAAGTTAGTGCCGCTATCTGAATGGATCACATCACAAATCCCCAACCTAGGGAAAACCTACCACGCCAGGAACTTTGCTGTGCATTTGGCGTATGGGTGTGCACAAGGTCCTTCTTCTACCCAGCTGGAAAAGGGGCCCACCACCATGAGGTATCTTGCTCAGTTACACCTTTCTCCCATATCGGCATAGTCAATGTGTAATTTTTGGAATGGTCCTGAGGGGCGCGGTAGTGTTCCTCGCAGCGTCCTAAGGGTCATACCTGAACTGTATGTCTGGCATGTTGTGCATTCTATTATCAATTTTGTGAGGTGTTCTTGCAGGTTGGGAAAAAACAGTGCTCTTGGATATTTGCTGCTATGTGTTGTTTGGTTACGTGTGCGGGGAAGTGAAGCTGTTGGGATGCTACTTGTAATAGTTCTACCAGCATTACCACTTTTCCTGTCATTTTACTGACACCAGTGGAGGTCTGGGGTGACTGTTTGCACCCTTGCACCCTCTCTTTTTCCACATTTTCTGTTCATCTTCTCGGGGGGGCGCATTTCTGTAATTCTATTATTTGAATTATGTGTGTGGAACTGTACCCTTCTTCCTTGTCATTTAGTGTGTTTGGCTTTACTACACATTCAACTGCTTAGGGGACGTCAAATATGCAGCTTCTTTCGCAGCAGAGTCCGCCGCTGCGTTCCCGAGTGAGATTGCGTCTGTATTATTTGTTTGGACCTGGCACTTCACTAAAGCCTCTACCGATGGCTCTGCTAATGTTTCAATGAGGTCATTCAACAATTACCAGTGTTGTACAGGAGAGCCATCCGCCCTCCTGAACCCTCTTCGTCGCCATCGTGACAAGCCAGAATGCACAATCGTTGTCACATATACCTAGTAAGAATAAATTGTTACTGCGCATCCTTTGGCTGTGTGCAATGTTTCAATTAAGGCTATGTGCTCTGCTGCTTGTGCTGAGAATGCGAGGGGAGGCGTTTTTGCACTATCACTTCATATTCATCCCCTTCTATTCTCACCACTGCTGCCCCTGAGTGTTTTTCTCCTGTCTCACAGTCGATGGACACTGATCCATCCACAAAGTACACCTCACCTCCTTCTAGGTCATTTTCAGTGGCTTTGGGAATATCGTCACCTTCACCCTCATACGTAGCACAGTTGTGTGCTTGCATGTCCTCTACTGTGCAGGGTTCTGTGATGAAGGGGGCTAGGTTTACAGTCTTACAGCGCATAACGTGTTTGTTTGGGCTTGAGATGATTGTTTCGTATGCAGTTGATCTCTGTGTGGTGATTGTAGACTTTGACCTTTCGAGTATGGCAAATAAATAGTGTTCGACATATAGCATCACAGAACATCCCATTACTATGGTGGCACTTGTCTCCATCGCGAAGGACGCTGCAGCGAGGACTTGTTCGCATGCAAAGTGCCCTTGCATTACTG
Source organism: Ambystoma mexicanum (assembly GCF_040938575.1). NCBI lineage: Eukaryota > Metazoa > Chordata > Amphibia > Caudata > Ambystomatidae > Ambystoma > Ambystoma mexicanum. Next base: position 1,334,389,414 of record NC_090924.1, read on the forward strand.
AGTCCAATGTGCCGCTGTAATAGACCACTGGCTTGTGGCCTAATGATGTTTTTTGCATCAGTACTGCTGTCATTAGTGTGCCATCGCAAAGGAGAATAAATTAAACTCCCGATCATAATCTGGTCTCGCTAGGATGGGTGCTGTTGTGATGAGATCTTGTAATTTAAGAAATTGTGTGATCATTTCCTATGTCCATTTTATGGGAGCACTGTTCTTTTGAGCTTCTTTCAGCGCCTGGAGAAGGGGGCGTGTGTATGCCGCGTAATCCAATATGCATGCATAGCAATAATTGCTATGCCATAAAACTTTTGCATGTCTTTTACAGTTTTGGGTATTAGATTGTGACGCATTGCTGTTGCTCTGTCTGGTACGATTCTCTTACCATCCTTTGATATTAACTGACCCAGATACAACACTTCTGCTAAGCAGTAGTGCAGTTTTCCCTTGTCCACTTTGTACCCTTTTGTTGCTAGTAGAGTTCAATAATGTTATTGAGTCTCTTCTACATTGTTCTTCACTTTCACTGCAAATTAGGAGGTTGTCTACCTATTGAATTAGTGTGCTTTTTGCATCTATATTGCCAAGGTCTTCGTGCAAAATTCTTTTAAATATGCTGGGGCTTTAGCAATAACCTATATCTTTTTCCCCACAGGGTTAATGCTGTTAGGTATTGGCAACTGGGGCCGAGTGGTATTGAGAAGAAGGCATTCTTCTGATCTACAACTGTGAAGCATGTGGCTTCTGTTGGGACACCGCACAAAATGGATGCAGTGTTTGGCACTAGGGGGGACTCCTTCTGAAAGACGTCATTAAGTGGGCGGAGATCCTGGATCATCATCCAAGCCCCGCCCTTTGCCTTTTTTATAGGATACATTGCAGTGTTGCATGGTGAATTTGATGGTACAATAATGCCCTGTTGTAATAATGCGTTTATTGTTTCTTTTATTCCTTCCTCTGCTTCTATGGATAGTGGGCACTGTTTCACTCTCGGTGGTCCTGCACCTGGTTTCAGTTTTATTTTTATGGGTGTTACCTCCTGTAAGAGCCCTAAGTCATGGGGCCCTGTTGTCCATAAGTTTGGTAGCATTTGTGTCATGTATTCATCAAAAATCGAAGGTGGCACACTGACACTGGCCATGAGGGGGTTATTTATCTTTCTATGTTGAATCATTATGCCACAGGGCACACAAATGTACATTATTATCTCCCCATCAGAGTCACTGTCAGTGAACAGCTCTTCGTCGGTAAGATCAGGTTGCACTATGTTTGGGGCAATGCACAACACGGTTCTCCACTCGCATCCATTACTGGGCATCTTTGATTTCGTCATCACTTCCTCCCCACCCCCATCAGCAGCCCAGCACTAACACACAAGGCCACAGCCCCACACACAACCATGCAACATTCATTCACTCATTCAAACAACATTCTCTCATGCAAACAACCATACACTTGCTCATTCGTACATGCACCCAGCAGCAACTCATGCATTATACATTCACTCATTCCTTCAAACATGCATGCATACATAATACAGCTTCTTACCTTCTGCCCCATTCTGGACTGTGCTCCTTTTCACTCACTGATTGTCAAGGAAATACGGATGGACTTTAGCGCCACAAGAACAGGAGCCAGCAGGCACGGCATGATTCCTGATTTCTGTAAATGTGCACAAAAGTTAGAGCACTACCATGCCTGCTCCCAAGAACCACTGAATGTCCAGTAAGGCATGGATGTGCGGGCACCCACATTCAGAGGTAGAATTCTCTAGCCTTCATCCCCAATGGACCATACAAGGGTGGGGAAGCAAAACACTGCCTGCTTTTTCTGATCCATTGGGCATGCCTATTGGGGAATAGAAACTGTCAAAGGGAAAACATGCTTCCCTTTGACAGTTCAAGTCAGCCCAGAGGAGCTCCCTCAGCAGCAGAAAATAGAAAAGGGAGCTTTCAGTGTCAGCTCCTCCGTAATGGGTGCGAGTAGTGGCAGGACGGCACCCCCTCACCCATTATGGGGAAGACTCCACTGATCTTATGTCCCTCAATGCCTATATGCCATTCAAATAAAGAACATACTTCAAAACTCTGTGCATTGTCCTCTACACCCTACACAACAGGGACATACAATCAATCACAAGAAAATTCAGTCACTAAAACCCATCCAGAACATTTCCATCTAGCAATGCAGCACTAGTAATGGTGGCAAGCATCAGCTGGACACAAACAAGAGGATTCTCCTTCCTCTCAAAACTCAGGAATTTGATGCCGTAACAGCTGTGTAGAGAGGAAAAGCACATGACCGTCGAAACACGAAACATCCTTGAAAACCTTACTGTTCAGCTGAGCACAGCTTCAGAACAGGATATATTTCTCAGCCAACAGGCACTCAGTCTAGGTAACATTGGTTAGACAGAACCACCTCTGCACTCAAACCACAAGAACTTGCAACAACTCCACAACTCCATAAACCATAAAAGCAGCGACAAGGTAGCTGTGCATCACCTCTCGTTCACAGTAAACAACATGGCACTGATGATATGGTAATCTCAAATTCATGGCAAGGGATTCATACCTCTCCCCCCGAATTGCAAAAGAGATCCTCTTGAAACTTGCTTTAATTTGCAATCTATTTTGAAATAATTTATCAACGGCTCTGTGATGTTACTTCCTATAAAAATCAACCGTGTCGCCTGGCACGTGATGTCATGCAATGTGATGTCATCATAAGTTCAAAAGGTATCTGCTACCCCTATGATTTTGGTGAACGAGCGCCAGTTCTTTTTCAGTGCCATCATGTTGTAAACCACTGAGGATGAAGACTGCACTGCACCGCTTAAAGCACAAAGGAATAGGATATCTAGGATACCTGACAGGGAAGACAAAATCCAGGGGAAAAATTAAATCAATGACAGTACTTACGGTGCCAATTATAGGTGTGTACTGTGTGATGCAGGGATGCAAACCTCAACCTAATATATTATAATTAAGGCTCCCCGTTTGTATGGTATCTATTTGTCACTATTTCTGTCTGAATTCCTTTTTTGTATTGTGAATTTGATAAAAAATGTGATCTTACACACAAATAAACAATCTAACCACATTAAACTAAATAAATCAAAGATTAAAACAGGGCAAACTAAAAAGTGTCCTCTATACAATAAAATTAAATACATAACATCTAATCTACCTGAGTAAACCCAGTTCATCAAACATTTGCACAATAGCCTGCATAGAGAATGCTTCTACTCCCGCACACATGTGGTTCCACAAATCATCAAGGTTCACAAATTCATTTTAAGATAAAAAAAAGACCCAAATGCTTTGTTCTTAATGTTACTAAGTTGGACATTCCACCAATATATGAAGAAGAATTTCGGATTTGTCTACAATATTACAACGTGGGCAGATTTTATGCCCCTCATCCTTTTGCTCTCCACGGGCATATTTTACTTCGCCTCTCAGCAGTAGGTTGAGGACAAATCTTTAGAACTGCTGTCTTGTGGCAGAACACGGTATTGAGAGAGGTAATTTGGTATGTGTTCAAGGAGTTTGTCAATTATCAGAAAGGTTGAGTGCAGTTTACATGCTCTTGTGCGAGTGATGGTAGCAATCCAGTCCCTTTCCTTTAATACCTTCTTTATGGTTAGCAAATGACCCACTAATTCTATACGATCTTTGTCCATATCAGCTAACAATCTATCCAACAATGATAACATCATTTCCAAAAATGGTGTAACTTTCTTCATCATACCTTCATACAAGTTCATAAACAAGGAATTTTGCATGGGGGGCGCAATTTTTTTCACCAAAGATGTACACGCCAGTTGAACCAATTCTCTAATGACAAATGTCCCAATTCGAATTGTAATGATGCTATGGGAAGAGAGGGGGGCAGACCAAAGACCTTCTTCAATCGTCTGCCTTCCAATCGATCCCAATGAATGTAACATGCAGCATAATCAATCTCCATGCCAATCATGATTTTAGGTATTACTTTACCTCTGTAAAAGAGAATAGGAGGTTTGATCGAGAATGTACACAATTTCGTGTGGATACAATTCATCTGAAAGGCCATTTGTCCAATTTTCTATTCAAGTTTATTACTCGTTGGTAGTTTCTTCAAAAGCCTATAAAATTGAAACCCAAATATACAAATTTCATACTAATCTCTATCCTTGTGTTGTCGATAGTCCAATCAAACCTCCCAAAGCTCTTCTTGCAAGAGCCAAACATAATAATATTATTTTTTTAAATTAATAATCAAATCATTTGTCTTTGCATAGAGACTCATAGCTGTCAACAGCCTCTGGAGCCCTATAGGTGAGCCATCCAAGAGTGCCACGCCATCCACTTAGGACAACAAGCTAATAAGGTGTCCCCCCACCTTTTGGCTAATGAAAGCAGCCCTCCCCAGAACATTGTTTAAGTCTGCCAAATAAAAATGATAATGACACGGGGCAAGTACACAGCCCTGTTGCAATCCTTTCGATGTGGAAAGGCTATCTGAGTGGGATACCTTGGCATCAAGCCTGACCCTTACCGAAGTTCCCTCATGAATGGACTCTAAAATAGCCAGCAAAGATGCAGGGATGACCAACTTTCACAGCTTTCCCCAAAGCAAATGATGGTTCCAAGATGAAACGCCTTGGAAAAATCTATTAATGTGGCATAGTCTCGATTTGGCATGGCCTTCCTCCAGTTCCTTGTTCCATCTTCAATAACTGACAGAATAAGCCCATTAAGTGCAGTTGATTTCCCCTTTCTAAAGCCACATTGGTTCCTAGATAAAATGTTCTTTTCCTTAATCCACAACTCCAGCTTTTCTAGTACTAATGCTGACAAAGTGTTGCTATCACAATACAGAAGGGCAATTGGTCTGTAGTTGCTTGGATCAGACCGATTGCCCTTCTTAAAAATTTGAATAATTATGTATTCTTTCCAGGAACTGTGTATAGAAGATGTTCTGATAATATCATTAAGCAAAAACGTCAACACCAGGAACCAAAGATCACATTCAATTTAAACATAGAGTGTGTGAGTCATTTGACCCTGCTGAGCTAGAATTGGCCGATTTCCTAATAAGATGTTTAATGCCCTCCTGTAAAAATTCTACCTCCCTGGCAGAGGAAAACCCCCCACTACTATGCATTGTTAAAACCCTGTCACATATTTCAGCCCAATACAACCTCCATTCTGATTAACCTACTGAATTACTTTGTAATTCAGTCATATCATTGTTAACTATGGACCAAAAGTGTTGGGTATTGCACTGGCTCTGTGCTACCAACATCCTTTCACTATCCTGCTAGATCACTTGGAATCTGCGATTTTGCATCCAATTTTTTAAAGGTTTTATTACTTCATTCTTCTTTTTAGCGTACATTACTTTATCATAGAACTACCGACGTAACAATACAAGATATGACATGTTCTTTTTCTTTCGGTCCCACACCGCAGGGTTAAATGTATGGGCATGGCTAGTCTGCCAGTTTATTGATTTTTCGGCTTCTCTCTTTCCCAAATAAAATCATTAAAAGTCTGCTCATTGGGCTGTGTTCGTGCTGGTAGAGAGATTCCCAGACCCCCCCTTTGTTTGCATACATTAACTTTGGGTTTCACCCTAAGTTAACAGGGCAATCCAGACGTGGACCCCTTGCTCGCTGCTCTTAGAGAGGCAACAGTTTCACCTCACTGATGATGCCCAACAAGGCTGAAACACGTGTATGGGGTTATTGATGGTACTCTTGTTCAGAGGAGAATTGCCTAGCATTTCGGCGCTGGACTGCCCCTGGGCAGGACAAAGGCTGATATGCAGGGAAATTTCTTCTCTGTGAAAAGGACAGTGAGCTAAAGACTTGGTAGAGTCTCTCCCAGGGGTTATTCACCCAAGAACAGGTCATTGGGCTGTGTTCGTGCTGGTAGAGAGATTCCCAGACCCCCCTTTGTTTGCATATATTAACTTTGGGTTTCACCCTAAGTTAACAGGGCAATCCAGACGTGGACCCCTTGCTCGCTGCTCTTAGAGAGGTAACAGTTTCACCTCACTGATGATGCCCAACAAGGCTGAAACACGTGTATGGGGTTACTGATGGTACTCTTGTTCAGAGGAGAATTGCTTAGCATTTCGGCGCTGGACTGCCCCTGGGCAGGACAAAGGCTGATATGCAGGGAAATTTCTTCTCTGTGAAAAGAACAGTGAGCTAAAGACTTGGTAGAGTCTCTCCCAGGGGTTATTCACCCAAGAACAAGTCATTGGGCTGTGTTCGTGCTGGTACAGAGATTCCTTGACCCCCCCTTTGTTTGCATACATTAACTTTGGGTTTCACCCTAAGTTAACAGGGCAATCCAGACGTGGACCCCTTGCTCGCTGCTCTTAGAGAATCAACAGTTTCACCTCACTTATGATGCCCAACAAGGCTGAAACACGTGTATGGGGTTACTGATGGTACTCTTGTTCAGAGGAGAATTGCCTAGCAGTTCGGCGCTGGACTGCCCCTGGGCAGGACAAAGGCTGATATGCAGGGAAATTTCTTCTCTGTGAAAAGGACAGTGAGCTAAAGACTTGGTTGAGTCTCTCCCAGGGGTTAATCACCCAAGAACTGGTCATTGGGCTGTGTTCGTGCTGGTAGAGAGATTCCCAGACCCCCCCTTTGTTTGCATACATTAACTTTGGGTTTCACCCTAAGTTAACAGGGCAATCCAGACGTGGACCCCTTGCTCGCTGCTCTTAGAGAGGCAACAGTTTCACCTCACTGATGATGCCCAACAAGGCTGAAACACGTGTATGGGGTTACTGATGGTACTCTTGTTCAGAGGAGAATTGCCTAGCATTTCGCGCTGGACTGCTCCTGGGCAGGACAAAGGTTGATATGCAGGGAAATTTCTTCTCTGTGAAAAGGACAGTGAGCTAAAGACTTGGTAGAGTTTCTCCCAGGGGTTATTCACCCAAGAACAGGTCATTGGGCTGTGTTCGTGCTGGTAGAGAGATTTCCAGACCCCTCTTTGTTTGCATACATTAACTTTGGGTTTTACCCTAAGTTAACAGGGCAATCCAGACGTGGACCCCTTGCTCGCTGCTCTTAGAGAGGCAACAGTTTCACCTCACTGATGATGCCCAACAAGGCTGAAACACGTGTATGGGGTTGCTGTGGTACTCTTGTTCAGAGGAGAATTGCCTAGCATTTCGGCGCTGGACTGCCCCTGGGCAGGACAAAGGCTGATATGCAGGGAAATTTCTTCTCTGTGAAAAGGACAGTGAGCTAAAGACTTGGTAGAGTCTCTCCCAGGGGTTATTCACCCAAGAACAGTTCATTGGGCTGTGTTCGTGCTGGTAAAGAGATTCCCAGACCCCCCTTTGTTTGGTTATTTATAACCCACTTAATACCCAGCGGTTTCTGAGTGTGGACCCGGGGTTTTGCAACATATGTTGCTCTGCGCGTCTTGCTTCCCAGACTTGCGCATTGCCCCTGAGCTATTCTCCCAAGACATGGTGCATTTTCAGTACAATCCTGTTGTTGCCCCTTTGCAAACGGGGTCTTAATTAGCTGCTCAATTACCCCTCCTCAGTAGTTGTTTGTTTTTCCCGTGTGGTTCCCAATTCCTTTTTTGGTCTGGTTAAGCATTAGATTAGTTAGTATATACATTTTTACATTCAGAGCACATAAAATTTGTGTATGTGCTTTGACCTCATCTTTTATATTTTCTTCCAATTCGACTGAGGCAATAAATACAGTATAAAGAGCCGAAATTGAGGGTGAAGTTAAGTTGATCTGTCATCCACCTCCCTTAAGCTATGATATAAAATCTTAGGAACACTCTTGTCAGTTTCATATACTATCTCACTGAGGATCATTTCATCCAGGCGTTGTGATGGAGAACCTACTGCCAAATCAGATTCCTCCTGTATGGATTGGATTCTGCAGCTAGTTGGCTGTGTTCAGAGCACTGAATATGCCCACACTCAATTAGCAGCAGGTGAAGGACTACGTCTCCCTCACTGCTAATCAAAACCCCAACACTCATACTGGCACCGTCCAATAAACTGATATATGTAATGTCACCTGGAAAACCTGGCATGCCCTTACTTAATTTTGTAGGGCTCCTAAACTCTGTACTGATACCTATTTCTTTATTATAATCAGTGATTTTTGGGTCCATTCCAACTGTTACATTTACCTGCTCTTGAGACTTAGGTTTGGTGGGATTATGGCCGCCCCATCCCTTGTCCAATTAGATTTGCTGGTTATATATTTGAATAGCTTCGGTGCACAGACCCTGTTCATTCATCTGATCATTTGCTGCCTGTTAAGTTATTCTTAAATTACAGCTAATTGAATCAAGAAGTTCATCCTCTGTGATCCTTGAGAAGAGGCCTACTTGCATTTTGGCAACATTTTCAAAAGTAGTTATTTGGTCCTCACCTTCTTTGCTTAGCGTGCGACTTATTACATTTTTAGTAGACACTGGAGCACTTTGTGCTTCTCCTGGAACAGATGGTTGTGGTTGTTTCCTGGTTATGGGAGGCATGTTTTTGCCTTGTTCTGACCTTAGATTCGACTGTGAGTAATGATATCCCACTTTGCGCTCAAAGGCAAATGCCCACAGTCGCAAGAGGGGAATGAAAAGTCTCAAGATACCAGTCGCCACAATACCTTAACAAAAGAACCCATAAACATATGGGGATATCACTGAATCGATTTCAAAGGCTATTAGCCCGCAGTCACTTGTTCGGTGGTCCACATATAAAAATCAATTAGATCAGATGCAAATTATATATCCCTTAAGTATATCGGGGTTTGTCACTAACACCCAACGGCTATCACCACCAAAGCTGCAGCCCCCCCGCCCCAACCTGCCAAAACGTCCACCAAATGTATTCTGGCCGTGTAGTAGTTGTGGAATCATTGCCGAACCACAAGCCACAGTCCCAAATTCACAGGCCCACCGTGTCAAGGTCCAAGGCAAATTGCCTGCAGTCCCTCATAGGGATGCCACAAACTATGGGAACTCCTGTGGGTACTCTTGTGCGGTTATCTATGCACCACTCAACAGTGGCTCTATGCTTCGATGAATCAGATGGCCAAGGCATACAAGGTCTGGTTCCGGACACTCCGACCGATCCCCTGTGTGCCCGCACTAGATCTATGACTGGTCCATAAGAGTCAAAGACAATAAGTCTTCCTTGTTGATCCTAATGGCCCCCAATGTGATGTTTGATCCCCGATAAGCAAATCAGCTCAATTCACAAATATTTGCTTCACTTCAGTACACTTCGAAACCACGAAATGCCAGAGGACTATATTAATCAACCCACTCTATACAACGTACTGATTAAGTGGATTAAATGGAATTTCCGTTCTCCGGCCTCCGTCCACCAAACATCTAACACTCACTGCCTGTATTTATTCACATATATTTTTTGGCAATGTTGCAAAAGAAGACGTAACTAGTATGTTTCCACATTTATTTACATGAAATAAACGCATTAGCATTCGGTTGCCTGCAGTCGGAGTCTCCTAGAGATGTGTTCTTGCACAACAAGTCAAGGACTGCAAATCTGAAGCCATGTAAACAGCTTAAAAAAGGAGTTACATTTTGTGTAACCTTTTTGTCATGCTTCTTTGCACAGCCACTAACCTGCAATCCATGTTTGGCAACTTAAAGAGCCATACAAGAGGCATGCATTTCCGTTTTTATTAATTTAATACGAATAAATACTGAAGGTAAACAAAAAAAGAGTGAAATGTTTCTGTAAAAATCAGTAAAAACAGGAAGCCTTCATTATAAAACATAGTTAAAAGGCAATGGGCCTCATTATAAGTTTGCCGGTCCGTAAACAAAGGTGCCGGTAAATTGACTGGTACCCTTGTTTCCGGACTAGCAAACTACAAGTCTGCCTGCCGGTGCCGCCGTGCCAGACAGGTCTGACCTTGCCGGGTGCAGCAGTCACGGTAGGCACATTTTTCACCGAAGCACCGGCACCTGTAGCAACGGTGCCGGTGCTCCCGTTTCCCCACTCCCATAGAGTCCCATGGGGATGGTGAATTTCAAATTTACCGGCGCCGGAATTCCCGGCCACCGGACTCAGAATGAGCCACTGTCACCGGTAGGTGAGGTGCCAGTAGCACCGGCAGGGGTACCGCCGGACTCGGAATGAGGCCCAATGTCTGAAAAGTTAAAGGATGATGTCCATTGATTGGGAAAAACACAGACAACCACGAACTATTTATTCATATTAAGGGATGGTTGTGACACAAATATGTCAGCCGAAACACTGATTATAAATCTATTAATACTGGTAATAATCTTGACAGCGGTATTCCTGCATAAATCAGTCACAATCAGGGAAGTTAATTAAGGGAAATAGTGCATAATAAAAGAGCAGGGTGGGCCTGTTTGATCATTTCTTGCAAACAGTAGACAGTAGAGGGTCAGTATCAGTAGTACTTTTGATATTCCACTGGTCCAAGGGAGGGTGCCCTCCACAGCTCGTCGACCCATTCAAAAGTATGTAGTTGTGCTACGAGCATGGCAGGGCAGCGCAGTCCTGCGCCACACTGAAAGGAACAGTGGGAAATAGTCAGCTGCGTAGAAGAACTTGGAAGCACGCCAGAAGAAGTGATGTAACCGTAGGAGGTTGCATATAGCATGATTGCCACACAATTAGCGACAAACAGAGTACTTCACAAAATCCTGTCCATAGCGACAGAGTCATAGAGGGAGCAACGGAGGAGTATCCAGGATTGTTTAACAAGTGGGGCCTGATGCTAATGTAGCTGGGACACCACAGTTACTTTAAAATCGGTGAATGCCCCTATAGTGCTGCTGAGTGGGCATTTACAGATTTTGGGTGGGCCCTGAGAGTTCTGGCCCTACCCTGCCTACGTCGCTGGGGAACAATCCCACTGATGAGAAGAAACAAATCAAGAAAGGATCCAGTACATTCAGTAGAAGGTACTGAGGAAGCTGGGTGAATTAGGATATGAAGGAGGGGGTAAGAGCACAAAGGGACACATCTTAGTGTCTGCCCTTTCCTTCACCCTATTGGAGTTAGACCCTTTTCTAAGGGCAGGCACACTGGGCGACTGCCCGTGGCACAGTTATGGTAAAGGGGCACAGCGGGGAGCCTGTTACTATCTGACCCCGTCATCTTTTAGCCCTACACGGACAGAGGCAGAGGACAAAATCCTGCACTGCCCTTATCCATCTACCTCCCATGATTCAGCCAATTACTTAATATGCTGCTCAGAGGTTTTTTAAGGAAGCTCCCACCCCCTGAATCACCATATCTCTGTAAAACTAAACATGTTTACACAGTGTGATGGAGGGTTGGGTATTTCTGGTGAACTCAAAGGGATTTTTTGTTGTTGTTGTTGCTGGCTTAAACAAAAGGGCCAGCGATAGACTGCAGGAGTAAGTGGTGTTGGGGAAAGGAGTGGGGAGACCAAAGTAAAGGGCATAGGAAGGCATAATATGAGGCGAGGAATATGTATTTATTTATGGTCTTTTAGCAGGGCACTGGGCTCATTTTCTTGTTTAAGGGATATTTTAGGACGATCAGATGAGTGACTCCATGTCATATAACCACCACTGGGGTTTCTTTTGAAAATAATTATTTTCTGGTATGTTAATCCACTTAAGAAAAAAGAATACAACACCCAAACGCAGTTATCTGTTTCACAAAGGGCCAGGACTGGATACACATGCTCAGGTGACATGGAGTCTCCTTGCCAAAACTATGCTCTTTAATGGGAAGGAAGACAAGCTTGAGTAAGCAGGGGAACAAGCATTGTTACCCATGATCTTTATTGCTACCATTTGAGATTTAGCAAAGATACTAGGATTTGGAAACATTGAAGATTGAAGGCTGAGGGGATTGTACAGCGGATTATTTCCTTTGTTTGGTTGAGTATATGTTTTATTTACTGTGAAAGAAATGGGATCTATGTGATAACTGCAGCACCCCTAAAGTCGACCACAAAAATGTTGGAGCAGCGCAGTCATCTCATAGATCGCTGTGCCCTGCATCTCCCTACCTATCCACCACCAACGCACTTAGCTTATCGGCTGCACACACAGAAGTGTGCCGCGGTCCCCCTCTATCCCTGCGGCATCAGTCCCCACCCACTTCCGTGGGTGGATGCTAGCACCACAGGGTCCTTTTCTTTTTTTCTAAAAAGTTCTTGTCCCCCGCTCTTCATCTAATGGAACTGGGGGTACACCCCTGCAACCGCCCACCCCCATTATTCTGACTAAGCAGAACTGGGGACACGCCAGCAGCCCCTGCTCCTTTTAGTCAGTGTAATGGAGGTCGGGATTTTGGTACTGTGCAAAAACACGCAGTTTTGGTAATGGGTGACATTTTTAAGTCGCAGTCACGGTACGATACCAACAAATGTATGTGGAAAGATGGAAAACTATTATTGCAACAACAATAAATGACAAAGCTAATAGTTTTGAGATATGTGTAGTTAAAATATTTCTTTCTTTCTACTGTAGGTATTGTGGTCAAATGCCTATGAACATTCACAAGTTGCCTGCTGTGACAGTGTCATGTGCACGTTACCATCGTCTTTGTCAGGGCATGCTAATATACAACCTATTACAGGTATTGTGGTGATAAGGAAGGAATTCACATCATTGGCAGGTAGTCACACAAATGGCAAGCTTTTGCCATCGGACAACAGCAGCCAGCACAATTTATTAGGCAGTTCAATATGTTGGCATTGTGCTTGGATCATATACATATAATTTGGTGATTTGTATAGCGCTTCCTGGAGATGGACCTCTTCTAAGCTCTGTCTTAATGTGAAGTATTATTACCTATTGATGGTACTTGCTCCATCACCCTCATAATGAAGACGGGCCTGGTTGGTTTCACCAGGGTTTCAAACCTGTGCTCATGTGTGATGTTGCACATGAGCTATCTATCCGCTGTGCAACTATTTTCCAGACGTTAACATTATATGACCAGGAACTCACACCATTAGGCAGATATTGCTATCACATGCCTAAGTATTCATGCTATTTTCTAAATATTGCAACCTAAATGCGGGCACTCTAACCACACACCAGGTTTTCCCAATAGATGCTCATGCTGTCACTCGATTTGGCAAGTACTGTTAAACTTTGTCTAGGCACGCAGGTCATATGGCAACATAACCGCTTCACCTCTTAGTCTACCTACTTCTGCTGGCTTCCCCTATAGTTTTTTGAAGTAGTGTCAACGAATTCCTTGTAACCTAAACTTCCTTAATATAGTTAGGAACTGCAATCTTGTTCACCATGAGTTCCTGTTTAAAGGATTTTTGTATACATTGTCTAGTTATTAATGTTAAGAAGAAGACAATAAAACAGTATTCAAATTACAATGATGTAATGATTTTGGAGAGGGGGTGCAGTGTGGGGTAGCAGTAGAGGAACAACTTGGGGGGGGGAGGCATATTCTGGTGTTTCGCCTGGATGGGGTAGATTTGATCAAACATATTTTGCTTAATGGAGAAGTGACCAAATCTATTTTACCGAAAATCAAAATTAACTTTTAAAACTTTTTTTTTAATGCGGGGGAGACCCCCAACCCTATCTTTTACCCTAGCTTTTACCCTTACCCCACACCCCACCTATTATGCAGTACACATATACCAAATTACCTACCATTTTCTGTCAAACAGATTCGGTCACTTCTCCTCAGTTAAAATTGCATTCGGGTAAATCTACGGTATCGGTTTCGCCCAAGGCACAATATTGTCTAGAAACTGCCCTGACAAGACCAATGCCTTGTACGTGGTAGGAACGCTCTCATGTTTGCTATCTCTTGGCGCCTTGGGCTTATGAGATTTGGGTCATGGGCAGGTATCACCCAGGACCTGAGTTCTGTCAAAGGGCCAGGCAAGGGCACAGTCAAAATAAGCACCTGCTTTCAATTACAAGTGGTTGCTCATTCTGCCAGAAGGAGGGCGGGTTGGTGAGAACCGTTCACAATCCTTCTCAAGACTGATGCTTTCTTCTAGTATTTGATTGGACACGAAAAGGTACCAGTCACAGAAGAGCAAACCCAGAGTGGGAAAGTTAAACAAGAAGGAGATGCACAAGAAGAGAGCAAAGCAACATAATGGCAAATGTAAACTATAATGCGAATGGCGGGTTTCTAGAAGTAAGCTTGAAGAGCACCTTCATAGCGGGAAGTACCAGCGGAGCAATGACCGGGACACAGATGGTAAACAGTGCCTTGGTCTGCTCTGTTAACCTGGACTCGGCAATTACGAATGCAAAGCACTTCAATGTTAGCAATTGTTTGTATCTATACATTTTCAGGCAATTGAAATGGCATTGGATGTTAGAACTTGCATGTCAGGTGAGTGATTGAAAGGGTAGGAGGAGAAAAGAGACAGCTCATTCTCAAGGCAGTCCTTAAGTGTCTGGTTTCAGACGTGAAGGGACGAGTCAACAGCTTTTAACATTGAAGCTTCACCAGAATAGTCTCTTTCAAATGGGTAAAGAAGTTAATTTGCCTCTTCGCCCCATAGTCTCTGAAGTTATCCCCTTGCCCAACATTTGATATGATATGATATGGCATTTGTAACGCGCCTATACACAAGTGTTTCAAGGCGCGACGAGGCAGGGGGGGGGACAAGGGGAGACAGGCAACGATCCTACTAGGCCAGGTGTCATTCAGATCGCGCAAGTGCAAGGGTAGGGGGACTGGGAAAAGTGCAAGGGGAAGGGGAGAGGGGAAAGCGCAGTACATGGTTAGTAGAATACAAGATAAATAATAGGGCCAGCTGGTGGCAAGTGCAAAGAAAGTGCAGTACATGGTTAGTAGAATACAAGATAAATAATAGGGCTAGCTGGTGGCAAGTGCAAGGTAAGTGCCGGGAGAAGGGGCTGTAGGATACAGAAACAGTCCCGTAGTGCAGGTAGGCAGTGCAGGGAAGAGTGGCTGGGCCAAGGACCGAGATCGGTGAGTGGCCCAGTTGCAGATTCAGTGCAGGATCAGTGATTTTAGCAGGAGAGAGAGGGAGAGAAAGCGGAGGCAAAGAGGAAGGTTTTGAGGTGCTTCCGGAACCGGAGATGGTTCTCCTCAAGTTTCAGGGAGGCAGGAAGGCTGTTCCAGAAGGAGACGCAAAAATAGGGCTCCTGGTTGGGAACCTATTCTACCCAGGAGGGTAAACTAGAACAAAATATACAAATGAACCTGTTTTTAATGTCTTTTTTCTGAATCATTTATTCTCAATATAAAAACAAGTGATTTTTATCTCTACTAGACAGTAGTGAAGAGTGATTCCTTTTTTATATATGCAGAGGTCAATCTGTTGTTTTTGTCTGGGAGTGTATATTTGAGCATAACGTCCTTTGTCCCAGAGGGAGGCCCCTGCTGCGGAGAGAGATCTACCCCCATTGCGTTGCTTGGAGAAGCGGCTAACCCTGAGGTAGTTGGAGGTGGATGAGCGAAGAGCTCGAGAAGGAAGATATTTAGGAAGAGAGAGTTGAAGGTATTTTGGCCCCAGGCCCCAGAAGGCCTTGTGGACAATGCAGAGGGTTTTGAACTTAATCCTCGCAGCCATTAGGAGCCAGTGTAGTGATTTCAGTCCTGGAGAGATACGGTCCCTGGGCGTTAGGGCAAGAACAAGTCTTGCAGTCCTGTTATGGATGAGTTGCAAAGGGCAGAGAGTAGAGGCAGGAAGATTCAGATAGTGGCTGTTGCAGTAGTCCAGCCTAGAGAGAACCAGCGCTCTCGAGACAGTGAGCTTCTGGGGGAAGGAGAGGAAAGGAAGGATACCTCTGAGGAGGTGCAGCTGGTCGTGTGATTTCTTAGAGACGTCAGATAAGTGAGGAGAGAAGGAGAGTGTGGAGTCGAAGATGACCCCGAGGTTTTTTGCCTTGTAGGTAGGAGCAGGAAGAGGGCCAAGGGAGGCCGGCCAGAGAGCTGCAGGGAAGGAGGGAGTGGGTGTGCCTGCCCGAAATTAAATGTTAGTCTTGTTGGACCCTTGAGAAGAACATCCACGTCCTCATTTTGATGACTACACAGGGCATAATTGGCTTGGAGAAACACGTTATGCAACCGAAAATTAAAAGCCATGCATTTTAAGCAGAGCTGGAGGGGTGGGGCATGTTTCTTTCCCTGCTGTTCTGTGCAGTAAATACACGTATTTCTGCCTGACTGAATTTCATGCAGATGGAAAAACTTGCATCAGCATGCAATTTTGCCTAGTTTTTGCAACTGCAAAAGAACAGACGGAATCCATTGGGATTCTTCTAAATTACATTTGCAATGGACAGACATCGCATGTGGCTTTGACAATTACTTTACGGATTGTATGTAGTTTGTGTACCTAAATTCTGAACCATTTCAGATTTTCATGCCCAAACCACACCCCTTCGGTAAAACTGTAAAAATGCCTTGGAGAAAGGGCGTGGCCTATCCAGTACCAAGATGACTGCATAGCTATGTTCCTCTAGATTAAAAGGCAGGCCTCTGCTTCTTCTTCCCACATTAACATCAAAGCATGATAACTGGGCTCACATTACGATGCAGGGTCATAGTGAGCCAATGGCGGTTGGGTTGTGAAGGCTTGGCGCATCTGCATGAGGATTACAGGAATGGAAGCCTGCCACTTTGACTGTAAAAAAGAGACTTGTGGTGTGAGCTGGTGTGGAGTGTATGTTCTGCAGTGCACAAGGGAAGTACCTAGGGAGGAGCGATAGATGCATGTGCTAGCAGAAGATACAGCTCCCAGGTCTCTGAAGTGGTAGGCCTTGTTCCAAGAGCTCACGTCCAGTGGCTCGAAAAAATGAGCCCGGACAACAATAAAACATCAGCCCACGATTTTAAATTGATTTTCATTACTTCCGGCCACAAACTGTTTGAGTAGTCCCATGAGATACATTGTTGGTAAGATTGACAATATCGTAATGCACATTAGCTCAACAACATTGGTAAAAACTTGCAGCCCCATAGTGTTCTGAAACTGGCACACACGGCCTATGGAACTATTGGTTAGTCCTAGCCTGTACGCTTGGCAGGTATCTGCGGACCCAGCAGGTGTCACAGGGATACAGCCCTCATTTTGAAAGTCTGAGTGTAGATGGCATGAACATGAACATGAAAAGAGGACGTTTGGGTGAAAGAGAGCTGTGGCAATAGAAAGAGTACTGAAATCTGAGCTCTGCCACAAGAACATACAAATAGTGCCGCTATCTTCGATTTCCTTGGGACAAAAGATGAACCTACCACTTCAATAGCCTCAAGTTCTAGGATAGGATATATGTCAGTGCCTAACATATACGAAGTGACACAGCTGAGGTTTTGGGGGATAAGAGGTAGGTAAATTAACCAGGATAAGGAAAAGGCAAGCTTCTCCATACCTACAAAACGCAGAGCTGGCCGACCACATGAAGGGTGTTATGGGGTGCATTGAGCTACCACCAATCTGTGACTCCTGCCGTCACCCCAGCCTATCATGATGGTGCAAACAGGATCATGAGATCTAGGAAAGAGGTCTTTCCAATGTAGCTGACAACGAGAGCAAAAGGGTTCAGAGGCGCACACAGTAAGAGTCAAGAAAGAAGCTTGGAGACACTTAAACCACCAAGACTACTGTGAGTGAATGAACAGTGAGGCACTATGCAACATCAAACCTGAGAACTACAGACCCAGAAGCATTATTTGCAGTTTTGCCCTCAAGTAAAGGATTTCCCTGTTGCTAACCTGTGTTCCTCTAAAGATGGCCCACTTGAGTTAAAATCCCCGATCAATGTGTATGCTTGAGCTCAAATTTCTGCTCCCTTGTCTGTTTTTCTACGCAACTTTGTGATAGGCACCAGGAGTGATTATGCAACCTCATCTTCAGAGTATTATGAGAGACAGTGAAAAGGTGTTGTCTACAGTGAAACCAAAAGGAAAGCTGGAGAATAAGGGACACAGATTCCATATAGTCCCAAAGCCTGCCCCAGAAACCTTGAGAGGAAGGAAGTAACTGAACGAGATTAAGAAAATGCTTAAAACAAGGAGGTTCTGGTTGTTTTCTTGCATCCAGCTAAGCTAAGAATCACTTTGAGGGTGAGGGAACATCTGTTTTTGGATCCAGAGCAGACAGGACACAATCACTATTTACAGAGATTTATAAAGCACAACATACACCAATCGGCAGCTTGGCATTATACGACAGGAACTGGAGATGATAACTCCTGAGAAAAACAAGTTAATAATTAATTTAAGAGGCAACAAGTCAGGTCTTAATGAGGCCTCGAAATGTGGGAAGATCTTTATCTGAACTGAAAACTAAAGGGCAGTGATTTCCAGAGTTGAGCTGCCTGGCGGGAAAACATATTGCCACCTGTTTGGGGCAATTGATAATACAGAGATTTCAGGAGCTTGTCTGGTAAGACATTCACTCAGCAGGATGGAATGGCCAACTTTAGCTTTCCTGCAAAAGAACCTAGGCTTCAAGCAATAGATTGCACTGTGGGTCCAGCAGAGAGCCTCTTGCTGGATCCTGGATTGCACCAGTAGCCAGAGGAAGCAGTTAAAAGTGTGGGCGTTATATCTTTGTTGCTTTCTCAGAATTACTTAATTTTACCACAAAGTCACAACTGTATTTTATTTATATTATGTACATACTTTGATTATGAGAGTTATACAGTTGCATTCATTGTATATAGCTGTCAGACATATGCTTGTTATTGTTATTGTTGCTGTTAAACAGTATTTGTAAACATGTGTGCAGTGTCATATTTCTAATGTTCATTTGTTTAGAGGTTGCGAGGCTCTTAGCTTCTGGCATCATAACATGTTGGCAGATCTTCTAGGCAAGTTAGAATCATACAAGATTCTATGCTTGGGTGCATAAATAAAGGTTCTGTGAATATTCTTGTGAAGGAGAGGGTCAATATTCTGAACAGGATGGGCTCTTATGAGAGTAAATACTGTAGCTGAAATCAACATACCTATCTCCTGTGGATCATTGTAGATGTATAAATGTTCATGAATGTTGCGTGATAAGCATGCAAGTATTTGGGCATATTATAAATGGCATGCATATAATACCAGTTTATTTTCCTTGGCCATACATGTTTTAAACTTTGAATGCTTTCATGTTTTGACTGCATTCCAGTTTTATAAAAGATCAATTTTGCACTCGGTCTCAGATCTGATCAGTCTCTGTCACAGTGTTTTTCTTTCTCGCGCTGTTTTTTCCGATCTGCGTTGTTTTGATGTGATCTTTGTTTTGTACATTTTCTTTTCTGTATTTTCCTACTTTTCAGTGTTTTCTATGGCAGGAGTGTGTATGTGAATGAGTAATTGGATGGCGTAAATGACAGGTGTTTCTGAGAAGAATGGTGGTGTGATGTAGTTGGGTGTAATGTAATTGTGATAAGGATATAAATTGAATGGTTCATCCGAATGTTAGCTAGTTTCTGATGGTTGCGTGAGTACGCGGTTGTGCTGGGTGTGGCAGACCCTTGTCTCCAGGTGGCAGATGGAGTGGGAGGAGATACGCTTTGATGGTTGAGAGTGTGGTAAGGAATGCATGCGCTTGCAGGTGGCAGCTGTGAGGCCCGGGAGTGGCAGTCACCGGCAGGTGGTGATTTGTGTACTTGATTATGTTGAATGTTAGTTATGTGAATTTGGTATACGCTTCTATGGTTGTGATTGTTGTATGGGTCTTACAGATGTGCAGGAGTATGGAAATCTTTATGGTCTCTGAATGCCTGGTTTGTGGTATCTTGTTTGTGTCTACAATAATACTACAATCATTCATGATACTTTAGGCCTCGCTTAAAGAAAAGACTTGCTGTCAATATCTGTAACCCCTGTAATTTATAGGTGGCAGAGACGCTAAGCCCAAGTAAATTGTATTGGAATAATCTAGCCTAGACATCTCAAGGGCTTTAACTAGATTAATGTGTGCACTATCAGAAAATAACTTCGACCATTCGTAGCAGTGTCAGGAGTAAGAATTTAGATTATTTTGTAGAAGAGAGGCATACATATGTATATGCACGATTTTCAAATGTAAACTGTATTTGGACATGGTCTCGTCCAGCACTCTTCTGATCACCAATCCAAGGTGCTGTTGACCAAGAGAATCTCTGTTTTTCCAGTATTTAATTTAAGCCATTAAGCCATTTTGGACACACCCAGCGATCAATGGCTGCCAAAGAAGAGCTTACATTCGGACCCATTGTCGTTGCTGCTATCATTCAGCCTGGCCATCGTCTGTGTGCCATCTGCGTATGTGTAAAAGCACAATTCAAAAGAGTGGTCCATGTCAGAGAGGATGGACACATAGAGAGTGAACAGCTAAGGTGACAATGCCGAGTCCAGAAGTACAACATGTGACAGCAAGACTAGGCTGGTGGAAAACATCTATAAGGCCAGAAATAGGTCTAACAAGACCAAAGCTGCAACAACTATGGCATTAGTCACTTCACTAGAATAATGAGTACAGACTCCACAGCCGTGTGAGCTGAGGTAACATGTCATTGTCTTCTGTTAATGTCTGGTAGCTTCCTCAGAAAAAAGAAATTGGGAAACTGGACAAAAACTGGACAGATTATTTGGGACAAGTATGGGTTTATCAACATGAGCCTGACTTCTGCTCTTTTTAATTAATTGGGAAGAAAGGATTAGGTTCAGTGGTGGCTGGTGACATTTTTCACTGGGAGGCATCAATATAGTGCAGGAATGTGGTGAACGTAGTGAGGGCAGCATACATCAATTCTGAAGCTTTATGGGGAGACACCCCCCCAAGAGAACTTATAAAATAATTGCCTAAGATGTTGAAATTTGCAGTGCACGTTTTGTGAAAAATTGGCTGAAGCACCATTGAATTTACAATATGTTTTGTATAGGAACACATGAAAAAAATCAAATATATTCCCAGGTCAGAAACAGAACACATGAGAGTTTTTTGCTGCACAATGGGCCTCATTACACGGTAGGTGGTAAAATACCGGCACCGCCTTGGTGGAAAGGGGAATTACCGCCCTATTCCAAGGTTGGCGGGACGGTAATTCCCCCTCCCCCCATTGCCCTTCCCCATTCCCATTTTTGCCCCATAGGGCTCTATGGGAATGGGGAAGGCGCTAATTACGGTGCCGCAAATTGCGGTACCGTAATTAGCACCCTGGTCCCTTTGCGGGTTGGTTTTTAACGCCTGCTAAGCAGCAGGCGTTAAAGTACCTACCTGCAAAGGGACCTCGTAGTAAGGCGGTAAGGGTTAACGGTCACCGGTGCCATTACCGGTGACCGTTAACCCTTACCGCCTTCCGTGTAATGAGGCCAATTGTCTTGAAGTCTTTGCCCACGACATCTACCACTATCAGAACACAATAATGTTGGCTTTGCTCATAATGACTCATGTCAGTGAAAGAAAACATCTCAATAACGCCAGTATCCATTCCCCACCCAATGACATGACTTTCCCCAGGATGGAGTATTGCCAGTGTAAGAAAACACGTAAATACTGGTTAAGCCTATGCAAGTATCCCTTTGAAAGAAGGCACCGATGCCAATTATTCACAAACAAGTGCATGATAAAATGCACCAATAAGCAATCATTGTAAAATGTTCTTGGGGGAGAATCCTCTCACCCCCGGATTCCCCTGGAATGATTGTGGGGATCTGGCTAGGTTCAGTCCCTTGCATTAATTCCTGCAACATATTTACGCCCCCACCAGTGAACAAAAATCACTAGCAACCACTGCTGCCCTCCACACAATAGATCACTAAGAATCAATATGTCTCGTGTAACTCATCTGCTGTGCTAAAAATCCACCCCAAAATATGTATGCATTTATTTATTAAGAATTCTTATAGAGCGTCGTATGTCCATGGGCCTCCAAGTGCATACAGCAACATACACAAACCAAACAATGCAGGAATAAATGATACAGCGGGAGGGGAAAACAAAACATTTGGAAAGAAGACACAGTATAGAAAAGAGAACAAAACAGACAAACCAATTGTGCCCCCTCAATTCACTTTTCCAAGTGGCCTGGCAAAGATTAGACTACTAGTCCAACGTCCAAGGAGCCCATGGGCAGATATTTAGATAATCTCAGAAAAAGGGGCAAGGCACTGGCTCCACATCCTACCAGTACACAGTCCCTTTTCCCCTGGACACACCAATCATCCAATTCAATCCTGCGCAGGAACTTCAGATCAGTACATATATTATAGTACAGGTGCCATGTGGACTATTGGTGGCACAGTTACAACTGGAAGGAAACTGTTGCAGTAAAGATGGCACACTCCAGAATAATATCAGTCGGCCAATAGAGTGTGCCAAGGAGACCTTGCCATTATTTCAAGTTGTCAACTTGAACTGAGCTGTATTAGTTTGGAAGGGCAAATGTCCTCAGCTGCACAAGTTTTGAAGACCAAAGTGTTTTTTACTGATGTTGTTGAAGTCATGACTAGATTGGTCCTTGTCTACTCAGTGCACTGGGGCCCTCTCCAGGAGAGCCAAGTACCAGAATTAAACAGGTGAGGACAAATCGTACATTTCTCATCGCAACACCGTTTCATTATGTGCAGAAACGACCATCCATGTATCTGGAGAGCAGGCCGTCCTTAGACCGCTTTCCTCAATTGTCGACAATTGGTCTAAACCCTGATGCAGGTTCCTTTCAATATGAGCCATCAAAGGGCGGGCGGGAGTTAGCCCTTGAAGATGCATTAGGCTTTATCAAGAAATTCTTTACTAGGACTAGTCCCATGCTGAGATTGGCTGGGGAAGGAGAGGCTGCGGAAGGCATGTGACGTCTCATTATCGCTCTATTGTTTTAAGGACATGCATAGTTTTGCTTTTAAACCCTGCTTAGGATTTACCAGGATTGATGCCATTTTACCCGCTTACACATTCATGAGGGTTAGGGCTGTACTGAATAGCGAATTTACTATTTGACTGAGTACTGAATAGTTGGTCCAAGTATTTGGCCGGAGCCGACTAGCAAGTCAAATAGTTTTAAAAGACAAGACAATGGGGGGCGAGGGCAAGGCTGGGCGACCACCGCCCCTCCTGAGTTGTAGCAGCGGGGATCAGTGGGTCCTGCCCTGGAAGCCCACCATATTGTTTTGTATTTTAAAACTCTGTGCAACAGGGGTCACCATTCCTTCCCCCAGCTGCCCCATATGCTGCATGTTTTGTAAATGACTTGGCCCAGGGAACTCTTCCCCCAACAATAATTGCAGGGGTTTTGGGGTCTTGACCTTGTGGCCCCTGCTGCTGCTTTTTACAAAGAACGTCATCGGGGCCAGGGCAGGGCTCGGCAACCTCCTCCAGCAACAATTGCAGGGGTCGCCAGGTCTTGCTGTGGTGGAAACTGCTTCTGCTTTTTCTTTGTTTCTAAATGTGTGGGGGTACCACCAGGGAAATACCAGGCAGCCACCCTCCACTATCAACAATTGCAGGGGTCGCACAGTCTTGCCCTGGTTGCCCCCGATGCTGCTTATTTTGTAAATGATTTGGGGGGCGGAGAAATGTTTGGCGACCTCTGCCAGAAACAGCTGAAGGGGTCATCAATTCTTGCTGTGGCGGCCTCCGCTCTTTCTTTTTTTGTCTCTAAATGAGTGGGGGTACCACCAGGGCAATCCCAGGTGACCACCACCAGCACAATTGCAGGAGTTGCTGGTTTTGCCCTGGTGGCCCTGCTGCTGTCTCTTTTTTTATCGGTGGGGAGGTGCCAGAGCCAGGCCAGGCGACCTCACCAGCCACAATTGCCTGGGTCTCCATTTCATGCTTACTTCTTAAATAAGTGGGGTGTGTTGTGGGCTGCGTTGGCCGAAGGAGTTGCATTTGTAATGAGTAGGGGGGCCACCACGGCAAAGCCTGTTGGCTCCCCTCAGAACAATTACGGTGGTCACCAGGTCTGGCCCTCATGCCCCCCCAACAGCTGCATTTTGGGGTGCCAGGACAAGGCCCGGTGATGCCCCCTGCAACGATTGAGTGCCGGGTTTTGCCCTGGTGGACCCTGCAACTGAATTTTTAAATGCATGGGTGGTTGGCACCAGGGCAGGGCCCGGCAATCTGCCCCAGCAACAATTTCAGGGGTCACTGGGTCTTGCCCTGGCTGCCTCCGCAGCTGCATTATTTTTAAATGAGTTGGTGGAGGGCTCCAGGGCAAGGCCTGGCAATCCTCCCAGCAACAATTGTGGGGGTACCAGACCTTCCCCTGGTGTACCCTGGAGCTGTAGTTTTTTTTTTTAAACAGGCTGTGCCTGGGTAAAGCCTGTCAACCACCACAGCACACTTGGGGCAAAGGGGGGCATCAAAGAGCCTTGCCCCAGTGGCCCTGATGCTGATTTATTTCAAACAAAATGCAGCAACAGGAGCCGCTGAACCAAACCCAGGCTACCACCTAGAAACAGGGGCATGGGGAGGCGACTTACTTGCGGCTTCGAGGGCAGGCTGCAGCAGCCAATAAAGAAACACCTTACTTGGCTTGTGCAGCCTGTCCCTGCTTTCTAAAAATACCTATCTCACTCAAACACAGCAAGTGATAGGTAATCATACAAAGTGGACTAGACTTCTGCTGCGTGTAAGTATTCCAGGAAGTAGTTCACTGAAGCCAAACAGCTTATTTTCAGTTGATATTCAGCCGAATACTTACCCAAAGCCAACATTTGGTACAACTCCAATGAAGATGAGTTTAATGACCTCATCTTCACAAATCAGTTCCCTCTTTTTCTTTAATTTTTCTCAACCCCTTGTATTCCCCCACTACACTCTACCTGCAATTCACTCAAACTACATTTTCCTGGATCTATTACTTTTTTCTTTTTTACTTTTATGTTCCGGATTTGCATTTTCACGAAAATGTGTTACTAATGTATTTCAATAATATTTTAAAGAGACAGCATCCCATGTTCTCAGCTCTCTCTGAGCTGTCTTATGACAGGTGGAAGGGGGTCCTACTCAGTGCTCCAGATAAGATTTGGAAGTGGGAGTATTTTACACCCTATTTTTCTAAGTGGTGATTAAAATTGTTTTTTTAGGGAGTAAAAACGTAAGTACAATTCCCAATGGGAGTATTTTCTAAGCAAGTGAAAATATGTGTTAATTGGAAAACGAAAATGTTTTGTAATGATTATTTCTCTGCACCTAGTTATTCATACACATTAAAAGATACATGCTGCTTCATCGGATCAGGAAGTTACAACAGTAATATCTTGATATGATATGATATGGCATTTATAACGCGCCTATACACAAGTGTTTCAAGGTGCGAGGTACTGTAGTACTACTGGGTGCCTACTGGTCCAAACATGTCCATAAAGATGTGTGAGTGAAAGCAGAGGCACAAGGTCCTACATGTCCTACATGTCCTACATGTCCGTTTCCTGTTTTCTGTTGGCAGCATTTTTACTCCCTGATTTTATTTTTGGGGAATATTTGCCTTTTTTTAGGGCTGGTCCTACTAATGAGTTGCTAATTCCTATACACTACTCCCTCCAACAAACAAGGCCCCTAAAATACTTCATCTAAGTGTTCACCCAAAATATCTGTGTTGGTTGTCAGTAGTGGCCGCAGGCAACCAATTACCATTTCCTGCTCTAGACAGAGGCTGAGATAGTGTTCGTCAATTTTTATAAAATTAGGTTTTTATTTAGTGCTTCATGCAAGATTCCTGTCCCTTCTAAGCACTGTGATATTAGATGTTATTGTTGCTCTATTTGTTTGTACTCAACCTAACCACCTTGAAAGGACGGACTTCCTATAGGGTAAAAACAAATGTTTGGGGCCAGCAATTATCTTGCTAAACGAGCATGTGGCCAGTGGCAGAGGCAACTTCTAGAGTCAAAATAAATGCTGTAGAACCCCGATATTTTTAGATTATTGCTTAAATCTAAAAGAAAAATACAAAAAAACAGAACTTTCTTTCAACTTTTCATGTGTTTACAGAAATGATTTTGTAAGAAAAGAACAATTTCAATGTGTCCAAGGCTTGAAGGCTTTTGTTGCAAGGCCGCCATTTTGAAAAATGGGTAGTGAGGAAAAGGCAGGCTCTGAAGAGGTTTGGAAATGTGATTCTAACAGTTGCCATGGCGCTTCAATAATTCATATGGAACTGATTGTGGGGGTGCTTATCATTATAACAAATTAATGGGAGCTCACGTGGAAGTTATCGGCACATCGCTAGGTGTCGTAATGTGCTGAAGCATTGGTAACGACCGACACTTAGAATAAAATGTTGCCACATTTCCTTGGATGGTGCACATTTCTTTCATCATCTGTCACTGCAGGGCTCTTCTGGCGGTGCTAATGCAGATGGGAGTTGCGCGGCCATTTTTCTCTGCACAGCATAAATAACGCTGCAGCTGGTGGGAGAGAATTTTAATAGATAAAACATCCATTACTCCTGGCAGAGAAGTTTCATGGTAAAATGCTCAAGAGAAAAAAATATGGGGAGCAATAGAATTGCGAGATCCAGTGCCATGGTCAGAAGACAGCTGGTGTTGCTAAGAATTTAGCAATATTTTCTGAGGCATCCAGAAATGCTTACAAGATGTGTATCTCTTTTAACTGCATGCCTGAATTTCTGCCAAGTTCATATAAAGGGGGACATCTAATAAACCCTGAAACCAGTCAATGTTGCTTTGTTTTCATTCAGTGGTATTCCTACTATTTTATACTGATGCTCCCCCCCCACAGAGAAAACATATTGGGCCTCATTACGACCCTGGCGGAAATCGCGGTGCAAAATGCACCATGGAGCACGGCGGAAAGCTGCCGATAGCGCCATGGGGGTTGGCGGATTTTCCGCCCCATTCCGACCTTGGCGGGGCGGTAAATCCCCATCCCCCATTTTACCCTTCCCCATTCCCATTTTTGCCCCATAGGGTATAATGGGAGTGGGGAAGGCGTTAATTACGCCACCGTAAAATACGGTGGCGTAATTAACAACAAGGTCCCGTAGCGCCATGGATTTCTCCGCCCGGAAAAACCAGGCGGAAAACGCTCCATGGCGCTACGGGAACTCGTAGTAGGGCGGACGGGTCCGCCGCGAATAACGCTGGCGTAAACCCACTCCGCCAGGGTCGTAATGAGGCCCATTGTCTCTGAGCCCTCAACCACCCCCTTGAGGAAAAATAGTGTTGCCGTTGAAACCCCACCCAGCCCCACAGTTGGAAGACCATTGTGTAGTGCTTTAAGTTTAGGTAGTCTTATTAGTGTTTGCAGAGTTGCTCATTACAAACATTTCATCAGGAGTCACAGGGCTTCGTTACAACTTCGGCGGTAGTAGTGACAGTAAAACCAGCAGGCTGCCGTCGGAGTTGTGGTTTTTCCGGCGCCTGGCTCCCCGGAAAAACCAGGGAATTACGACCCTGGTGTTCCTGGAAGTCAAGTCCCGGAAAAATGTAAATTCCCGATAGGACTCAAATGGGAATGGGATGACGGAAGGACCGGCACCGTTAATAACGGTGCTGGTGCATCCCGGTAAGCCTGGGGGCAGTGCCGTCCCCCACGCCAGGTCAGACCAGGAGGGCGGGACAGCAGCCGCCCGCAGTCTCAGAGTGTGCCAGTCTGGTTACAACGATATGCTCGTAATGAGGCCCACAGTATTTGCATTCTGGTGCTTGTAGCAAAATGTGTATAATGTAACCATACAACTAAAAATGATGGTGGAGGTAATGCTAAATGCATGCAGGGGACAGTCACCGTTAGCACTTACTAGTGGTGTTTGGTGCCCTGCATGCAATTGGAAACATGTGCATGGTGAAGTGAAAAGTAAAGAGTGAGACATGGAGGGTTTGCCTTTCTTCTACTTTCGCTTTTGCAAAAAAGTAAATGCTTCCTGCCAATTACACCTGGCGGGCATCAATTGCAAATCAATGCCCATGGGATCCACCTGCTCATTAGCATGTGCAAATGCAAAGTGGATTTTATAGGTAATCCTTGGTTTTACGCATGTATGAAAATGTCATGCAGGTGTAAAACCTGGTGCTCTTCCAAGATGGGGAAGAAAAGCAAAATGGAGATGCAAACTTCTCTGTGTGCTCCTCCTACACGTTATAAGGTCACGAAAATGGGCTGCAGTGTAAAATGAAAGCTTAGAGGTACTAGACCTTGCTTGTAGGTTCTCATGTTGCATTCCGCTTAGTGCAAAATGGCACCCCGCGCTTGCACTTCTTACCTGTGTGAGTGGCAGCAAAAAGGGTGACTCTTCCATGTGCGGCCAGTGATATTGTCTATGTGTGTGCCTGTTACCTGTGGGAGGGCTGCTCACTGCTGAAAGTTGCTGGTATGAATAATCAGCACTCATGACAGCATCACTAAAAACATTTTACAAAGAAACTGGGTGTGTTTTCCACTTGACCACATTGCAGGGCAAGGATAAACTGATCATCTCTCCATGCTATATTTCAGGAAAAGACGCCCCAAAATGCACTATGAATGATCAGGGTTTCTTTGAGACGTGGTGGGTTACTCGTAATGAAATGTGTTAAGCACTCCCGTTATGATAAATACTTCTGTGCCAGTACTGCTGGTGTTCGTGATACCAACACTGCACCAAAGAACAGTGCTGTGGTAAGCCTTCCTTGCACTACCAAGCAACTCATCGACAAAGTTGAAGTTGTGCCAAATCTGAGGATTCTGCTTTGGTGTTATGCCAAGAACGTGTGTCTTGCTGGAGCCGGCTTTGGAGTGCTGCTAATTTCTGTGGATGAATGTCAATGGTTCTTATAGAGAGATGTATTTCCTGTGTTCAGGAGCAATGACATCTGCAGCACTGAAAACAAATGTATTTATTTATTTATGTATTACATTTGTATAGTGCAGAGCAGCCCTTGGGCATGAACGCGCTGTTACTTGCAGGCAGCTTGGTTACAGGGTGAGGGCAAACAGGGAGCAGTAGTTATACGTAGAACAAATATACATTAGGATACATATACATATACATATGAACTTGGTACACTTATGTGTTTTAACAGGTTTAGCTTGAGATTGTGGCGTACTTGAGGTTAAGAGCACAGTTCTCATGGCTTTGCGAAATGGCATGAGGGATGTCTAACCTCGGAGGGTACGAGGTAGGGCATTCCAATGTGAGGGTGCGAAGTAGGGGAAGCTGGAGCCACAAATTGATATGATATGATTCTTTATTTATATAGCGCCTATACACAAAGTGTTTCAAAGCGCTTCAAGGCAAGGGAGGGAACAAGGGAAAATACAATGGCATTCTTACAGGCCATGAACAGTAAGGATGTGAAATTAACTATCGTACTCGGCCTGATGACATTTCAGATAGTGCAAGAGCTAAGACATAGATAAGGAAAGGAGGGGGAGAGTGGGAAGGAAATGGAAACAGACAGGCGACTACCGTACTAGACCTGACGACATTTCTGGTAGAGCCGGAGAAAAACAAAAGGTGAGGGAGAGGGATGCAGAAAGAGAGGGGAGGAACAAAACAAGCAACTATCATACTAGGCCTGACGACATTTCAGATAGTGCTGGAGGGAGGGGGGGACAGTAAGGGAATGGGGGAGCAACAGACGAGGTTGCTATCATACTAGGTCAAGGGACAATTTTGATAGAGTAAGTGCATAGAAGAAAGTAAGGGGAGGAGATAGGAGAAGGGAGAGGAGGCGAGAACAGAGAGTAAGCAGTCAAAAAGAGTGGAGAAGCAAGAGAGGAGAGCGAATACAATTGCAGAAGTCAGTAGTAACACATCATGTTGCAAGCCAGGATACAAGATGAAGACGGGCACAGCATGATTCAGGGCCACCATGAGTACAAGATGCAAAGGAAGTACAGCAGGAGAGTTGAGAAAGTGTGACACACCGTGAATCAATGAAGTCCATAAAAGTAAAATCCAGCATTAGCCACAAGACGGTGATGGTGAAACCAGAATGTATCAGGACAGACTCCTGTGTGTGGGAACGGGGGAGCACAAGGGAACAACACAGGGGGACCAGATAGGGTGGGGATGACCTGTGGGGACAGAGGGTGTAAACACATGTTGGTGCATGCTTACCTGCTGACCACTGCTGCAAGTGAATCCAAACACACAATGACACAGGTAACATGCATGCAGCCATGCATCACTGAAACATCATCATCAATATAGCTACATTCATCTGCAGCTCGACCGGTACCGGGTGGCATGGGCCATGTAGCTAGTGAACATCACAAGCAAAGCAAGGGCCTGCAACCAGGCATGAGGGGCCATAATGCCCTGTGCTGTCCAAGCTGCAGGACATGAGGCCTCCACAACACCTCTCAGGTCCTGATTGTCCGCATTGGGCTATGAATGTGCCATCTTACATCATTCCCTGTGGAAATCTACATGCCCAGGAACCACCATTGTAGCTAAGTGGGCCTGGGCATACACATACTGCACAACAGTGAACCTTTGGTCAACAATAAAGCTGCAGAAGACACATGTGTAAATGGACACTTTCACAAACACATGAGTGAGTACTCGCAATGTTGCACCACACAAAGTTGAAGCTGCTTGCATATGTGCATGTGAAAGTGTTCAAAAACACCCATTTCCCCATACACCTGTATTGTGAACATGACCAGCATCCAATACACCAAAGCAAGCAGCTTTAACGCTGCTTGCTTTGATGTATGTGGAAGTGCACACATACACACGTGAAGGATGCTCCACAGTCATCACAACCCAATTGGCAGGCTACATCCAATCAGTTGGAATAGGCCGCACATTGACCAATAATCTCATCTAAACAACCACCAGGTAGTCCTAACACTGAGTACCTGTGTCACAGGATGTACCTGTGCTGTCGCATACATGACAGAGAAGGGATGAAAAACAGTCCATACATGCCAGGTGACTTTGACATAGCATCAGTGAGTAGTTATGTAGAAGGGTGTAACCCGGCTCAGAAGTGGGTTGATGCAGTGCAGAATATGTGTATGTGACCCACTATCTACATGAGCAGGTACATTATGAAGTCTACCAATAAACGTGTAGGTAGTGCAAGGGCAAGTTCAGGCATCACGTGCAATGTGCATGAAATTGGTTGCATGGCTACAGGCAAACCCCCCAGCCCTCTAAGTGAAAATGCAGGGAGGCATTGCATGGCAGTGAAAAGGTGACCAGAGACCTGTGTATTGCCAGACAGTATTGACTAGCGTCAATTGCATCCTCTGAGTCAACTGACAGCCCAGCAGATGATGATGGGACAGTAAGCAGGACACATGCTGAACCCTCAGTAGTACTCCCATGTGTGCAGAAGCCACTACACCAGTTGAACAGAGTCAGTGGGCCACAAACAGGGTGAGGCCTGTGCCACACACAGACTGTGACACCCTAAACCTGTGGGTGATGCCGGCCTGAGCCAGAGTGGGCATGGAATTGATGATCAAATGCCATGAAAAGTAGGTCAACCTGGACACGTACTACTTTGATCATCCTGTCAAGGACACATAGGGGCATGCATGAAATGCACATGGAGCATGAATGGGCACTCATGTCCCTGTGGAGCATCTGCCATCTGCACAGTCCAAGTGAGACACCCTGCATCAAGGACAGAGGATGTACCCCACTGCATGTGTTGGGCAGGTTGGCTGGTGGAAGTTTGCATGTACACAGGAGCCTTGAACAGGCCAGGGCAGTACATGACTTGCACATCAGAACCATGTACACATGACATGTAGTGGTAGTCAAGCACAACACATCACACAAGCAAATCACACATGGCCTTGACAAACATGCGACAACACTCACTGGACGGGGCATCAAAGTCCAGCATCTCTCCCACTCCTTAGACCATTCCTGTAGGTATGAACTCCGCAACGACTGACTCATGCGGAGTGAGGTCTTCCTCCTCAGGTGGTGGCCCACTGCCAGTCACCAGAGTCATGTTGTAATTAGAGGCACGCTTAGCCTTAGTGCTGCGTTTTATGTCATCCCAACACTTTTTGCACTCTTGAGCTGTGCGCACCTCATGGCCAAATGCACTCACATGATCCACAACTTGCTTCCAGTGGGTATTACGATGGGCAGCTGTAGTTTGACAATTCGGCCCCACGAGCATGTCATGGTTGTGTTCCCACACGTAGTCCACAAGGACGTCCAGTTCCTGCACGCAGAAAGGCTTCTTCCTCGACGTGCCGGAGGCTGTAGCTGTGTCTGGGGTCCCGGCCTCTAATGCAGTTGCAACCTTCCTCCTCTTGGATGCTGGTCCAGACCCTGGTTGGCAAATGCCACCCTGTAAGGATGGGCAGTGGAGCTGGTGGAATGAGCCGAGGGAGTGGCAGGTGGAACATGGATGGAAGCCCTGTCTTGCGTCAGTGGCTGCTGGGTGCCCTGGAATGGACCCTGTGCAGCAACATCAGCTGTGCCAGGGTCATTGACCGGGACTGTCCTGGTTGGTAGACTCACAGCCGGGATGGTGTCAGCTGCATCTGCCCATGCACTTGCCAACACCCAGCTGGTCGGGGCAGTAGATGACATTACTGCCCCAGGGACATGTGCCTCGGTCAGGGCAGCCCTTCGTGCAGCTACAGTGTGCCTCCTGACCTCCTGGAAATCTTCCAAGGACTCTTCAAGTGCCAACGCAGCCTGAGCCTGGGTGATGGTGTCCACAGCTACACCTGCAGCTACCACTACCCTTGGGCTCATGGCAGTCGATGAAACGGACTGCCAGATCACATGGGCGCCAGTGCCAGATGCAAGAACTGCATCTCCCGGAGCCGCAGGGGGGGTGGCATGACTGCACCAACACGTGGCACAACATCGTGCCGAGCTGGTGCACTCCTGCCTCTTCCCCCTCTGCAGCCACCCTGGACACCCTGGAGTCCCCCTACTCCCGGGGCACCCCAGCCACGTCCCTGATCACACCCGCCATGTGGAGTATGCCCAGCTGCGGCGCTCCTCGCCTTTCGTGGCCTCAGGGCTCAAGTCCTCAAAATTAAAGTAGGGGGACTCATCAACAAACACAATGGGATGTGATGTCAGCTGAAATTGGCAAATCAAGGTGAAACATGCACATTTCATTAAATTGGCTTTGCATAACCACCCACATTTTACTGGACGAATGACATTTGCCTTTCATAAAATCAACACCCACAAAATCAAGAGAGGATATTTTCTTCTAATAGTGTTTTTGAAAATGTTAAAAGGGGTGCATGTTTTAAACTCCAAGAACCAATACAAATGTTTTCCCTGATACTTGCAGTACTGAAATGGGACATTTCACCTTTAGTTATGTTATTTTTCATCAGGTTATTTAGTGCAAGGGTGAAGTGTCC
The DNA here is from genome assembly GCF_040938575.1 of Ambystoma mexicanum. Lineage (NCBI taxonomy): Eukaryota > Metazoa > Chordata > Amphibia > Caudata > Ambystomatidae > Ambystoma > Ambystoma mexicanum. The sequence continues at coordinate 1,334,422,637 of NC_090924.1, forward strand.
GGCCTGCAAACCTGCTAAATGTGTTTCGATCCCTGAGGTCAGCTTTAATTCATAAATTCCAATAGTACATTCAATGTTTCTCATTCTAGCTTGGGGGCGACTGAGTCCACCCTCTGAAAAAAGTTGGTGGACTCTGTCCTCTGCGCGTACCCTCCACTTGAGCCCTGCATGGCCTCCCAGCCATGGCACAGATGGAGTAGTGCCGGCACAGATGTAGTATTGCCAATGGGAGGTGTACACGACAATTGTCCTGGGCAATTGGGGTGAAGGGGGTGGGATACAAGATCTTAACAGCAACCCTGCACCTGCAAGGCTGTATGTGACCCCAGTGATAAAGTGACTGGTCACGCAACGCTCAGGCACCCCAAAACTGCAGTAAAACCGTGCACGCAACTCCCGGTAGCCCACGTGTGTGGAATTAACCTCCCTCAGTAGGCGGTGGCAGCCAGGGACACGAAAAACACGTAAGCATTGGACACGCAGGCTACTATGACCTCGAAAATGGGTACACGATACACAGGGGCACCCGCAGTGGGAAAAATAGCATGCGCAACTCACCGTCAAACTAGCGTGATAATGAAAAACACGCGTAGCCAATACCCCGCCAAAAGAAGAGATACGTCCTTGATCCGCTGTGAAGTTGTGATGACGCGCGAAACAACACGAAGTAGCAACACACACGTCAGTCTCCATGAAAGGCACAGACAGCAAACTCCTGGCCCTGCACACCTTTAACCCGTGCTGAAGGAAATGCCAGCGCATCATGTCACATACGTGCTTAGGTCCTTTCCTCGGATTACACGCATTAACACGCGGATGTGCTGTTTTTTCACGTGCTGAATCACTATGCACCCGTCATAAGGGAAAAGCCTGTGTGTGTTATGTCACAGACGCGCTTCCGCGCTAAGGGCCTTTCCTCGAATTACACGCTGACGTGCTGTTTTTTCACATGCCAAATCACTCCATATCAAGCTGGCCACGCGACAACACACGGAAGACCACCCTCCTGCCCTGAAGGCCATTTTCCTACCCCCCAGATCCCCGAGCACACTTCCACCTGCCATCTGCTGCTGCCTGCCTGCTGGCCACGTGCCCTGCTATTTGGTGCCTGTACGTCAGCCATCGGCAGGGGTCCAGTTGCTGTGACCACCCCTGCTAGAACAGAAGACTAGCGACTGCTATTCCATCCTCCACAGACCAGCCCCCGGACCCAGTTGCCCACCCACACCTGCCTCAGGGGTTGTGATGTTAGGAGAAACACCATCGGAGACCTCTAGCAAACCCCAGCCAGAGAGGCAGAGGGCTACCAGCTTCAGTGCCACATATGTTGGTATCCTGGTGGAGCAAGTCCTGGGGCATTATGATGCCCTCTTTGGAAGTTCACAAGCCGACAATGAAGGATGGAAGAGGATCTGGACGGATATCGTGGCTGCCATCAACGAGGAGGGGGTGGCAGCCCGCAACATGCAACACGTCCGGAAGCGCTGGGAGGACTTCAGGTCCAGGACCCTCAGCAAGGCCCGGCACCTCTTGAAGGGAAAGCATGCAGAGGGGTGCCGGGTCCGCCTTAGCAACATCCAGATGAGGGTCCTGAAATGCATAAACCCAGCGCTCCACTGCCAGATCCTTCAGAGGCAGACCCGTCCGGAGTCGAGTGGTAAGTGACCATGCCTACTGATTGGACGCGGTGTGGCATGAGTGTTCAGGTTGACATATGTCATGGAATTCCCATGTATGGATGTGTATGTACAGGGACACGAGCCTGCCGCATTTGAGTCCAGTCATGTGTGAGGCACATCAATGGTGAATGTGTTCAAATGCATGGTGCCCAAATGCATGTGTCGGTACACACATATTTAGAATTATCTGGATGTACTGCGGCATGGTTGTGGTGTGACACATGGATGCTGGTTCCACCTTCATGTATGTGCACAATGTACATGTGCATGTGTGCATGTGTGTGTGTTTGACATGTGTGCCGCTGTGATACACCATGGATGCATGTGACACCGACATGTAGGAGGCTGATTGGCTGATATGACATGGATGCCGATGATTTAACTGCGACGGGTGGTGGAGATGTGCAGATGCATGTATGTCTGGTGGCGTGTGTGCATGTGTTTGGCACTCCCCGTGTTGCATGTGACGTCAGGCTAACCTTCGGATTCTCATGCTGTTGTATGTGTATGGATGGTGCTGCCTGCTGCAACATTCCTGTTGATTTGCGCATGTGTGTGGGTTGAAATGATATGTGTGTTGGGAAGTGTGATGCCATGTGTGAAGTTTGAGACTGCCACTCATCTGCAACTGTCATGTGTTTATCAGACCATTTTACAGTGCCCTGATGGCTGTGTTCTGTCTCTCCCTGTCTGCAGCGTCAACTGATGAAGAGGGCACAAGCAGTGCTGTGGAGCACAGCAGCAGGGATCCCACCGCCAGCCGGAGACGCAAGGCCCAGCTCCCCTCCCATGTTGTCATCTCGTCAGTGAGTGAGGAATCTAGTGCTGCGTCCGTGGCCGCAGCTGCCGAGGGTAGATCCAAGAGGCGGAGTTGGACTCCTCGGCAGCAGAAGGGGCAGCTGAGACCCCACAGGGTCCGATGGAGGAAGATGGCACGGAGTTATCCAGGTTGGTGGTGGGTTTGGTTGAGGAGGAGGCCGTGGAAGGGAACAGATCCACCTCCAGGACGTTGAACAGGAGTTCGATGATGCCCTGGCCCGGCAAATCAACAAGTGAGCTGTAGGAATTGCTCGCCACCCTTGTATATAGTTAATTAGTGTTAGGTTTAATTCATATTTTCATTCCATTTGGGGTGCATGGACTATGCCCCACCTTTTTGTATATAGTTGTTTATTAGGTAGGGTTTTTTGTAGGTTTCATTTGGATTGTTGGGCTCATGGACCCAGGATCTGGAAATTTTATATAGTTGAAACTGGATTGGACTTTTTTTCCTGCAGCAATAGATTTATTTTTTCATTTGGATTTTCTTTGATGGACGAACCCTTTGGAGACATTTTCGTTTGGATTTATTTTGATGCATCAGTCATATATTTTATTTCATTTATTTTGGACATGCAGCCTTTTGTTTATTATTGTGTGATTGTCTTTCATTCCCTTGGTTTTATTTTCAATACATTTTGGTTTCATACTTAATTTGTGTGGTATTCTCTCATTGATTTCATGCATGTCACGATGTGGGTTTTCTCATTCACTTGCACCCATTGGGTGTGTGTGACGGACATGTATTATTGTGCATACTTGCCATTTGGGATGTATCCTGTAATGGGGATTTCAATGTGGGTTGGATGGAATACTTGGTTGGGTGTTTGGACTGGGGTGGCATGGGGTGGGATTTGGATGGCCATAAGGGCCATGTGTGTGGATCGTGATGACGTGTTAGGGGGACATGAGTCGGGGCCTGCTGGCAGGTGCCCGTCAATGCTGGGTGGGTGGGGGTTCAGGGGGACATGAGTGGGGGCCTGCTGGCAGGTGCCCGTCAAAGCTGGGTGGGTGGGGGTGCAGGGGGACATGAGTCGGGGCCTGCTGGCAGGTGCCCGTCAATACTGGGTGGGTGGGGGTGCAGGAGGACATGTGTCGGCGCCTGCTGGCAGGTGCCCGTCAGTGCTGGGTGGGTGGAGGTACAGGGGGACATGAGTCGGGGCCTGCAGGCAGGTGCGTGTCAATGCTGGGTGGGTGGGGGTGCAGGGGGACATGAGTCAGGGCCTGCTGCCACGTGTCCGTCAATGCTGGGTGGGTGGGGGTGCAGGGGTACATGAGTCGGGGCCTGCTGGCAGGTGCCCATCAATGCAGGGTGGGTGGGCGTGCAGGGGGACATGTGTCGGGGCCTGCTGGCAGGTGCACGTCAATGCTTGGTGGGTGGCGTTGCAGGGGGACATTAGTCAGGGCCTGCTGACAGGTGCCTGTCAATGCTGGGTGGGTAGTGGTGCAGGGGGACATGAGTCGGGGCCTGCTGCCAGGTGCCCGTCACTAGGGGTGGGTGGATGGGTGGGTGACATGAGTCGGGGCTCACAGGTGTGCTCACAAGTGCATGGTGCCATGTGGGCTGACTGCGGGGCATGGTGAGGGTTGTAGGGTAGTCCCCTGTGGTGTGGGTTGCCTGCAGGGCATGGGGAGGGGGAAACTGCACACCCGGGAGGGCACACAATGCCAAATTGCATCTAAAACTCCCCGCGCACCCATTAGAATACACGTACCCCTCTTGCGCTAGCTAAATCGCGTGTGAAACTCCCTGCGCACCCCTCGGAATACACGTACCCCTCTCACGCTAGTGAAATCGCATCTAGGACTCCCGTGTACCCCTCAGAATACACGTACCCGGCTCGCACAGGGCCTATCGCATGTGAAACTCCCTGCGTACCCCACAAATACACGAACTCCGCTCGCACAGGGCCTATCGCATGTGAAACTCCCCACGTACCCCACAAATACACAAACCCCACTCGCACAGGTCCTATCGCGTTTGAAACTCCCCGCGTACCCCACAAATACACGTACTCCGCTCGCACAGGACCTATTGCATGTGAAACTCTGTGCGTACCCCTTAAATACACATACCCCGCTTGTACAGGGCCTATCACATGTGAAACTCCCTGCATACCCCACAAATACACGTATCCCACTTGCACAGGGCCTATCACCTAAAAAACTCCTGCGTACCCCACAAATACACGTACTCCACTCGCACGGGGCCTATCGCGTTTGAAACTCCCCGCGTACCCGACAAATACATGTACCCCTCTCGCACAGGGCCTATCGCGTGTAAAACTCCCCACGTACCCTCAGAATACATGTACCCCTCTCGCGCTACCAAAATCGCTTGGGAATAGTCCCCCCTATGGTGTGGGTTGTCTGTGGGGCATGCACTGGGGTGATGGCTGCCTGTGGGGCATACACTGGGGGGATGGGCTGCCTGTGGGGCTTGGGGAGGGTGGATGGGCTGCATTTGTGTATTCTGAGGGGTACGTGGGGGGTTTTACACAGGATTCTGCTAGCGCGAGAGGGGTACGTGTATTCTGAGGGGTGCGCGGGGAGTTTTACATGCGTTTTCGCCATTGGGAGGAAGTATGCTGGTCCACTAGCCTTTGCGCCATGTACTGGATTTGTGCGCTGTTCATGGTGCATGGGGCGGGGTTGGAGGTGTAACTGGCGCTGCTGCAGGGTCGCTGCACCACTCTGCGCCACGGCTGGTTATGGATGTTAAAATCCATGAATACCATGTGCGCTGAAATGGGGTTTGGAGCACGCGGCTGGCGCAGATTTCCGCACACGCGCACACTGTGTGCCAGCCGCGTGTGCCACTTGTGCTCCGAATTCTATGAATTACTCCTTAAATTACACTGGAAGCTTAAACTTGTACAGTACAATCAAATGGTTGAATTGAAGTAACTTGCTATCAAAAGCAATATAGGTTGCCACTATTTAATTTCTATGTTTAAAAAGACTGGAATTGGAGATATGTAACCTGATTCAGCAAAACTTCAAAGAAGCTTCCACACTGGGAAGCACACCACCCTTCTGCTTCCCACCAAAAGGACAGGAACTCCTATTTAGGTGTTAATGAAGAGGGGAGGAGATGTTTCTATGCTACTCTGGGGAGAGACAAAAGACTTCCTGGATTGAAAGGGTATGCAAATTCAAGTGTCAATATAAACTCCTGCCAGAGGGAAGAGGCAAGGATTTCTCTTGACCCACCAAAATTTTGGAGTTGGGAGAGACAGTTATGTGTATTCTTAAAGCAAACAAAAGTATATTTTTGAAAAGGACTGACAGAGGACTGTGCAAAATTGTAAAAATGTGTAAAATGACAGTATTGTTAATATGAAAATATTGGTCAAGGTTTAAAACTACTCAGAACTCTGTGCTATGTTCAGGGGCAAGACTACAGAATGTGTGGTTTTGTAGCAATTGTGGTGATGCCAGAAACATGAAACTTCACATGATTATGCCCAGATGTCCTGCGCACATATGTGTAAAAATGTGGTAAATCTGACATTGGGTACCAGACAAAAAAGTGTTAAAAATTGCCAAATCTAGACCCAAGCTCCAACAAGACAGGGCTTAGATGAATACTTGCTCCAACAAATATCTAATATAAATATACTATTGCTATTAAGGTTGCAAAATTGTAAATATATCTTGTATGAAAAATAGATTTCATGTGCAGAAACAAAGAGGAGGTACTCCCTGGATTACAAAATACAGCGTCATCATGACACCAGGTTTTATTCTCAAATCAGGGGAGAGGAAATATCCTAACCGATAAAATATCAAGGGGGTGTGCCTACTGAAAGTCAGCATACCCATCCTTTTAGAAAATACATAAATAGAGACAGCTTAGGACCTAGAGACAGACATTCAACCACCATTTGATTGCTGGCGAAGCACTTTTCAAGAGAAATCCATATTCCAGACTCCAGAACTTTGAAAGCAGAAAGGCCCACTTCCAAAGCTGAACCATTCTCAGCTTGGCCTTTCAAAAAAAAATCCTGAAACCAGATTTTCCCCCAGACCTCTAAAGGGAACAACAAAAAGAACAGCCTGGCTGAGCTGTGCTGCTTTCTTGCTAAGAATTCTTGCCAGAATCCAGAGATCCAAAACAGTAGAGCAAAGCTGTGACTAGATAGCTGGTCCAGAACCAGAACCAACCCATCAGATCCAGTCCAATCCTGCTGTGCGGTGTCCAGAGTGCCATGCTGAGTGCAGAACCAGAGCGCCTTGAGTCCCGTCCGGTGTGCTAGCAGAATCCCAGTCCAGAAAACTTTGACCAGATCCCTGACGGGTCCATTCCAAACAGTGGTAGTGAGTATCCATAGCATAGGATTGTCTCTAGCATATGCATTATCCATAACTCATCCCTATCCAAACCAACTATCTTATATCCAGAACTCCATTGTAGAAAATTGTTGGCCTTACCTGAATCTTTCTCTCATCCCTATAGTCCTTTGGTAATAGTAGTGTTAAAATCATCTTTGCGCTATTATATTTGCTGAAGAAAGGCAAGCGTCTCGGCAGGCAAAATCCAGCCAGAGGCATCGCTGGACTGGTGGCTGTGCTGTCATGTAGTTTGTGGCTTCATAGTCTCACTAGTATAAGAAACCTTGTTTATAATTTTAAAAAGCGCAACCTTATTTTACAAATTTTGACTCTTTCTGAAAAGAACCGACCTCTACAAAAACCTTCATAAAGTCTTCACTGTATATGCTAGAAGCATGATTTAAGCCTCTACTTGAAGCTATCATCCTCAGCTTTCCAACTAATCTAAAACTGCATTCCAACTTGTAGTTCTTCCGCAATAGCGCTTAACGCGCGCGGAAAGGTTTGCTGCACATTTTTCGTTTGGATCAAATATATCACATGTGAAACAGCTGTATATTGCATCCGACCTCAGAATTAAGTTTTCAACCTGCTAGTTACTCAATAATCATTGCTAGTGTTTGTCTGAACCTATACAAAACGGCTCCCACTAGTATTGAATCCATTTTAGTGAATTAAATCCATTTTCAGTGTTTTTCCCATTCATTTAAAGCCACATTCAAAACCATTTTTGACAAGTTGCAATCATTCCTGTTTTTCTCTGTGTTTGCTGGGGTAAATTGGGATTGATACTGTAATTGTTGAGTGTGTATTCCTGAAACCTGTTTTCTCCCCTTCCATCTCTTTATACTGCATATTGGGGGGATTGAGTAGTGTGCAGGGGGAAAGAGTGATCACAGTGCATTTTTGATTGAACCGACACAAAGTATTATTCTATGCTGCATTATTTTCCTTATTATTACTCTGTGTGATTAAAGATATTTATTGTGACATCACCCCATTAATGATCATTGTATAAATATTAAACAGTGTGACATATATTGTGAAATACATAAAATAAATCCTTTTAACTTTGCAAAACAGCCCGCTTCCTGGTTCGGTGTGACCGGGGGGGATTCAAAGAGAGGGGCGGAATATAAGGGTATATCATTCAGAAATAAAAGAACTTATAGACATAAAGAAATAATTAAGGGTTCCAGCTGTGCATAACAGGCTAGGCATTGACTTAGGTGGAGTGCCGGGTTGAAATCACTTACAACATTGGGGGCTCATCACAAGATTTCTGAATTAGACATACCACTTGTGACAGTTTAATACAGTGTGCTAACTAACGGGGTACATACATCCCTGTTGGGCTACCAAGCTGTGTGACACTGTGAAAAGCACCCCTCAATAGGAACGCTCTAAGGATTGGTCTGTTTTGCAAAAATAAAATAAACTCCTGTAATTCAGAAAGGAAATCAATATTTCCAGAATGGCGACCTTGGTAGAGGTCAATATGGCTAAAGAACACCCACTGCATAAATTATTTGTAAGGGGTGAAGGGACAGAGCAGGATCAGAAGACCACTGCAACAGGATAAGACACATGGCAAGATCAGGGTCCATTACATGTGGCCCTGAGTGAACTGTATATGGCATCTAAGGCAAAGGAAGAGCAAAGCAAGATTGCCAAAATAGCAGCATTTATGTACCTCCATAATGGAGCAATAATGGACAAATATGCCGAGGGCCAAGATCTGGCAAACAAGCAACTGCAGGCATTAGAAAAAGCCCAAACTGATCTGGACTCTGTAGAGAAGAGGCTACAGAGGATCCATGAATCGGAAAATGAAATTAGACAGTATCTAACCAAAACAAAAGAAGATATGGGTATCCTGCAGCAGGAGAAGGTTGAACAGGATACCAGAATGCTGGCCTTGCAGCAGGAGTACCAAGAAAATGTGGACTCTCTACTGTAGAGCCAGACAAAACTGGAACAGCAAATTAATTTTAACAGGGCATGCGCAGAGCAGGTAGTCACCCTGCAAAGCCGCCTAGAGAAAGAAAAAGAAGAGAATAATAAACTAATTCTGAAAGAGCTGGATAACCAGGCAGAATTTGATGAGGAGCGCCAGAAAGCTGGAGCGCTCTAAAGACAGAGGGACGACCTGGCTGCACGGAGGCATACTCTTGCTCAGGAAAGGGACACCTTGGGCCAGAAAGTCTGTTATTTAAAAGAGAAGACCGAAGAAAATCACCTGGCCCTTCAGGGACTGGGTGACCTCCAAAAAGACCATGGAAAATTGTTAGAGCACACCAGGAGGGTGGAAGATGCTCTAGCAAGGAAGGACCAGGCCAGTATGGACAATGCTCAGGAGGTAACCCTCCTGCAGCAAAAACTGTCCCAGTACTCTAAAACGACACAGGAAGCACAGAGAGACAATGAGGGTCTCTGTGAGAAAAATGACAGGCTCCACAGACAGGTAGCTAAGCAAGAGCAATACATAGAAACTAGCAAGGCCTTGATAGAGGAACAGAAAGCTCAGGTTCTTGCATGGCAACAGGGAGCAGGGGCTGAGAGAGATGAGGTTTGCTGGGAAAGGGAAACACCTGAGCATAACCTCAGGAACCCTAGTACAGAGGCCTTCATATCCCAATCCCTGGACTCTGCCATCCCCATGTCCACTGGCGCACATGAGCCAGTGGCCACGGGGATGGCAGACTTCAATCCAATGAGGACTATGGGGCTCATAGACCAGCACTCCCAGGAATGGATGGGCGGGCATCTGGGTATGGGTTCCCGAGTACTGTCAAATTTAGTGGGGAACTCCATGAGAATAGGCCCACTAAGGGCATCCTGAAAAACTCTGACCAGCTAGGACAGGGACGTGGGGGGTAAAAATCTAATCCTGGGAGTAAGGAGGAATCAGAAGACTCCTCTGAGCGCCCAGGACACAGGAAACTAATCCCCCACATACTGCCAGCCATTCCCAGGCTCGCAGATTCCAGGAGAGCCTAGAAGACCAGATGGGCACCTCTGGTAGCAGTGCCTCTGAGTCAGAGGAGGAATGGACCAGGGTCACCCGAACCAAAAAGGCCAATAAGGTGAAAAGGGCCTTGCTCAAGGATCCCCTAAAGCAAATCAAAGCAATCACACCTATCATAAGAACGCAAAATATTCTGTCTGGGAGCACCTAGAGCTCTCTGAACAGATGATGGAAACCTTCCATTTGAAGGACAGCAAAAGGGTGTATTCAGTATGTAAAATGGACCTTCTCTCCAGAGTACTCCTGCTTCTTTGCGGGGCTAAAGGACCAAAATGATTCTAGATGGTCCACCTATAGGGCGACCATCTTGAAAAAAAATTCTGTGCACAGAAATCCTCAGGAGGCTCGCAAGGCAGCCTACAACTTGCAATGTGGGGAAGATCAGGCCCCACAAGAATTTGTTCAGGAATTAAAGCGTGCCTTTGCGCAGACCACCAGAAGGGTGCGCACTGACAGCAAAGAGTTTGTGAATACTTTTTTCTACGCTCTCCCCAAGTACATCATGACCCAGCTAGTGAGAGACTTTCATGAGAAAAGATCACTAGACTGGGTCATTGAACAGGCCACACGAATGTATGAGGTGCAAAAGCCCATAGAAAACAAAAATATTCCAAAAAGCCTCAAACCAACCAACACCCCTGCTGCTGCTAAGGTGGCAGAGGTGAAGGCTGTCCCCATTTTAGATTTACAGATTGGGGAGCCTACAAACCTGCCTGCACAGAATCAAAGCAACCCCAAGCCCAGAAGGCCCTCGGGCCAATCACAGTCATGGAGCCAGGGAGGTAATCCCACAAATGGGACCCCTAACTCCCCTGACTACATCAGTCCCAGCTACAAAGGGAATAGACCCATCCTGGGTAATGTGTGGACTCCCCCAGCCCAAGGAGGGAGAGATCCAATCAAATGGCAGCTAACCCAGGAAACTTCCCTCCTCACTTCCCACAGGAGGGCAGGAATTCCCCAAATCCTGGACAGAACTTCTTCCCCAGGTACCCGCAAAACTTTCAACCCGAGAACCATCCTTCTTTCCCCAACTTCCTGAGCCCAGACAAGCCAATCCGGGAGAGGAGAGGCCAAGGGTGGAGGGGTACCCAAATTTTCCAAACCCGGGGTATTTCGGGAGAAGGGATAGCTACCCTTCCTGGGATCAGCCCAGGGGAGATATGAGAACCCTGTATCAGCCTGAGCGGGTGTCACAACTAGAGCTCCAGGTCCAAAACATGACACAGGATCTGGGCTCAACAGAACCCTCAGATGAACATGGCAGCGCAGAATGCCTCAAACCCAGGACCCGGTGCGCCAGAGCAATGACAGGGGAAGAACCCTGACAACCTACCGGTCCCCAGGGAGGAGGCACAAGGGGAAGGGGGGTGTAAAGCCTTGGAGGAAGCTTCCTTCCCCACTTGTAAAAAGCCCCTGGAAACCCAGGAACCGGAACCAAAATCTCCTGCCCCGGAAAGTCTGCCAGCCAAGGAGCAGAGAGGGGGTAGGAGAAACAAAGGACCCAAACAGACCCATTTTAAGGAAGAGGTACAAATCTGCCAATTTGAAGGAGAGTATTCCTCAGAGGATTTTGGGAAAAGGATCTTCTCCTTCAAAGATGGGGAACTCCTCCCAAAGAAAAATGGGTCCCAAAAGATCCAAATCCAGACTGGGTAGATGTGGGGACTGAGCTAGCGCCGCCCATCATCCAACCCCAGAACCAACAGCATGAAAATCCGCTGGTTCAAACAGAGCCTGACTGCCTCCAAAAAGAGGGGGCAGCCCAGCACCAGAACCCGGGGAACCAAAAACATCTCCCATATCTAGCTGTCACCTTGTCTGTTCAGATTCACAAGACCCCAAACAGAATTCTGCCCAAATCACCTCTCTATCAGCGTCCAAAACCAAGAAAATAACCCACCAGTTGTCCAAAAATGTACATTATCTGTGCCCCCTTGAGGAGAAGGAGGGAAGATTCTATTCCCTGGTTCAGATACAGGGGCAGTGTACAATTTTGGCACTGGTGGACACTGTATCCCAAGCTACCCTTCGGTCAAAAAGGGCCTTTGACAAACTGAATTCGGGAAGGGGAGAGAAATACCAAATTCCTCTCTCCCCTCTTCCTGGATAACTTCAGAACTTTGACGGGAAGGAAATTCCCATTGAGGGGACTGCGGATTTGGATATTAAAATTGGGCGACACAAGGTGAAGCACCCAGTCATAGTTGTAACTCCAGAGGGCACACCTTGTTTACTAGGTAATGACTTCCTGTGAAGGTTGTCATCCCTAACAGATTGTGTAAACAAGGTCCTCTGGACCTAGACTAGCCGACTAATAAAATTGAAACAGAGTGTCAACCATGTTAGTTTAAACGGCACATGTCATATGGTTGAACAAAAATCTGACCAAGTAGAATTTAATTTCCAGAATAATCAAATCCCAGACGTGACAGTAATAGCAGTAGGACAACAACCTGGTGATGGGGAGTCCTCTTTATTTCTGAAAATCAACCTTCCTTCCAGTCTAAGGTGGCATTCCACACTGGATGGAAACACTCTGAAATTCTTTACAAATTCACAATCAGAAAATCCCACTCCTATAGTCCAGAAAGATGAGAAATCAGCTCAAAGCCTGGCTGATATTCAGCAAATTGGAGAGCAGTTTTTCATCCCTGTTCAGTTAAATAAAGGGAAGGACTCTGTTCTCGCCCGAGTGTGTGTGAACAACGTTAAGAGCTTCACCAGCGAGGCCATGTTCCGCAAGCTCCCAAAAGATCCAGCCATTCCACTGATAGAAAAATGGGAAATGGATCTGGAAACACCCAATTCCAAACATCTTCTGCCAACAGGTGTATGCTCAAAATCTCCATAGGCAACAAGAGCATAGTCCAAAATGGTTGGGTCGTGCGAGACGTCACTGCCGCCTTTTACTTAGGCAGTGACATTCTCAATCGCTTTGCCATTAGTTTGGACCTAATAAACTTCAAAGCATGGTCCAGATTAGCTCATAAACCTATGGGCTTGATGACCCAGAGAAAGCATTTAGGTCAGCTCAGTTGCTGCCTTATGCAGTTGAAATTCAGATTGAAGAGGAAGTCACCATTCCAGAAAGGACCCGACAATTCTCACTGGAAGGGAAAGTTAAAAGAGGACAGAAATTGAAAAACCCTGACGCCTATGTTCATCTGAATGCTTACTTCCAACTGCAAGGGTTGGGGGTAAACCCAACACAACTAGTCAATATAGAACATGACATCATTCCAATAGAGGTGGATACACAGCGACTTAAAGAGTATCACTCTAGCCGCAGGCACCATTATTGCAGTGGCGGTTGATGACCGACATTTTCCCATAGATTTGGGTAATGAACTGTTAGGACCAATCCCCAAGGACTGTTTTGACAGTGATAGTGACAACACAACACCAGACAGGATCTTTACCCGGCATGGGGGAATTTCCTGTTGTACACTTCCTGCCCTTATGGTAAGGAAGATGTGACTTGTGACTTCAGGAGGGATGAGGTGATATTCCAAGTCCGTGAAGACTGCCTTCCCCACCTGAAGCCACAAGTCTAAATCGGCAATCTGACCAGGGACTTCTCCACCCAGCTGGAGGAGGCCGCTGAGATAGCAAAACCGGAAGCATTTCCAGGCTTCAGGCAGAGGGTTGAAGAGAGAGTCAATTTAGCTGATGCCTGTGAGACTCTGGAGCGGAAGCAAAAATTGAAACAAGTTTTCTTAGACTTTCAGTATCTCTTTGCGGTGGACTCATATGACTGTGGTTTCACCGACATCCACACCACAATTCCCACGGACCGTGGCATGACTCCAGTGTTTGTGAAGCAATATTGCTTGCCTCTCGCATCAATGGAGTCCCTTACTGAAATAATTAAGAACCTTGCGTCCCGTGGGATAATCCGTTCAGTCCACAGCATCTTCAATAATCTGGTGCTGGGGATTTTGAAGCCAAACGGCCAGTGGAGACTCTGTGCCGACCTTAGGGAGCTCAACAAACGGTGCATACTTCCCGATGGCCTCTTCCCTACATTGACCAAGGGCTGACCCAGATCCAGGGGTCACAGGTATTCACTGCAATAGACTTGACCAATGGGTACTGGATTGTACCTGTCAGTATGGGGGACCAATACAATTTGGCCTTTACCTTCGGAGGGCAGCAGTACACATGGACCCGGACTCCCTTTGGATACATCAGCTCCAGCAATTAATTTAACATTTTTCTACATAAGGCCATGCCCGAACTGGGTGAAAGGGGTAACCTGGCTTATGTAAATGATCTTTTAGTCAAAAGCTCAACTGTGAGGAACACATAGTGGAGATCCATTATGTTCTGACACAGCTGAGGGCTCCCAGAGCAAAACTTTCCTTTCAAAAGGCACAGTGGTGCAGAACCCGTGTCAATTTCTTGGGGCATGAGATTACTCCTCAGGGTCTCTGTCCCCAGCAAAAGAAAGTGGAAGCACTTCAGAAATTGAAAGACCCCACAACTATGCGGGAACTAAGGAGCCTCCTTGGACTGACTAATTACAGCAGAAAGTTCATTGAGCACTAGGCAGAGATCACAAGACCCCTGATCCTTCTGTTGAAGGGGGGGTCAAGTGGGACTGGGGTCCAGAACAATCCGAGGCAGTAAGACAACTCAAAAGAAGCCTCTCACAAGCGCCTTGCCTAGCTTACCCTGTCAAAAACAATGAGTTATTCTTGGAGACATGGTTCTCAAATACATGCTTCACTGCAGTATTGTACCAAAAGCATGACAAGGTCAATAAAGTAATCTCCTATGCGAGTAAAACTTTATCCTCTGTGGAGGAAAAATTCAATGATTGTGATAAGGCACTCCTGGCAATGGTGTGGACATTGAAGAATTACCACCCGTTTATCCAGGGGGAACACATCATAGTGGAGACTCCACACCAGCCTCTGCAATATCTCCAAAGTGACAGAATCCGGGCCAGAAATGTGAGTAATTCCCAAATTACTTCCTGGATTCTGTCAATGCAAGGCTTTCCTGTAGAGGTCAGATATGGCCAAAACAAGAAGAGTCCCCTCGGGCAAGGTCTGGCTGACTTGCATGATTGTGCCAGCGAAAACGGTCTTGAGGACGAAAGTCTAAAAATCAAGGACAACATGGAGGCATACCTTAACTCCCTACACAAAGTCTTTGAAGAAGACAAGTGTGAGGGAATGCCTACTGCCTATGTGGATGGATGCTCCTACCATATTGACAACAATGGGGAAAAAGAGCGTGTAGCCGGCGTTGGGAATGCATGGGTAAATGAGGCCCCAGAACCCTCCGCTCATTACAAGATTGGTCCCTGAAGTAGTCAAGTGGCAGAGTTGATGGCTGTGCATCAAGCCATCCTCACTGCTGTCCAACATCAACTCCACGAACTGGTCATAATCACAGATTCAGATTATGTACGGAACGGGTTCGTGGAGCACCTGGTTAATTGGAAAACCAGAGGCATGTTATGTGCTAATAACAAACCCCTGAAACATGGGAAGTTAATCCAAAATATTGATGATCTGGTCACCTCAAATGGGATGACCCTCTACTGGAAAAAGGTCAAGGGTAATTCCAAAGTAGAGGGACCAGACAAACTAGAAATTACCTAGCTGATCAGCTGGCCAAAACAGGAGCCATCCAAGGGGATCTACTTGAGATTGAGTCCCTGTTGGGGTAAATCCAGGTCACTGCTATCACTAGGTCCCAGAAAAATGCTCACAATTAACTCTCAATTGCACAATGGAGTACGGAGACCTCAGATGCTGATTTGATTATGGCTCAAAAAGGGGATCCAATAATTGGTAAGTTTTATCAACACATTGAGGACCCTGAGAACTTTCCCCTGATGGATACTGATTACATAGGGAAAGAGGAACTCAGAGAGTTGATGAAATGTCCAAAAATGTTCCGAATCCAAGACGGTTTGTTGGTGAGGAGATCCCTAGCTGGCCATGATCAGTAGGTGGTCCCTACCTCATTCCGAAGCCTGATGTTAAGTCACGCCCATGATGCGGCCAAATCCGGTCATAGGGGGTTTTATACAACACTTGAAATCTTAAGGGAGGTTGCATACTAGCCATACATGGGGCAGGACCTCGACCAATACTTGAAGGGGTGTCTTGTGTGTGCACAATTTCAGCCAACATCCCTCACACACTGTGCGCCTCTCCAAAAGAGGGGGATGACACTGCCATAGTCAGATTTGCAAGTCGATTTTATCGGGCCCATGATTCGCTCCTGTAGCGGGAACAAGTACATGTTGACCGTGATATGCTTGTTTACTAAATTGGTGGAATGTCTCCCGGCCCCAAATTGCAAGGCAGAAACAGCAGCTGCCCTGATGATCAACCACATCTTCTTGCATTTTGGACTACCCCAAAGGATTGAGTCTGACTGAGGTAGCCACGTCACTAGCGAAGTAATGACAAAGATGTGGGAGACACTTGGGGTCAAAAGGAAATTACACATTGCCTACCGGCTAGCCTCTAGTGGTGTAGTAGAGAGATACAACAAGACAATTGTGAGCATATTAAAAAATGTTTGTGGTAGATTCTGGGCCAAGTAGGGATATTCCATTACCTCTTGTCCTGATGGCCATCAGATCTATCCCTTCATCTGCAACTAAAATGTCTCCATTTGAGTTCATGACTGGACGAAGGATGATGCTTCCCCAGCATCTGTTCTACAGAACCCAAGAGCAGGCATTGATCAATGCTTCCACAACTCATGAGTATGTTGAAAATCTGAGAAAACACCTTCAACATGCTTTTGCTTATGCACAGCAAAATCTAGAGAGATCTGCAGACAGAATAAAGACCCACTATGACGTAAAGACTACTAGAAAAGAATACCATGTAGGAGACCAGGTATACTTATACAATTTCCAGAGGAACCAGGCCAAACAGCGCACATTTTTACCTAGCTGGAGGGGTGCTTTTCAAATTGTAGACAAAATCTCACTAGTCGCCTACAAAATCTGTATCCCCAAAGGCAGTTTGTCAGAGGGGGAAGATAAATGGGTCCATATTAACCAACTGAAGTGTTGCCATCCTAGGCACACTCTGCAGCAACTAGAGGATTCTTCTGAGACCTCAGAGGGGGTCATTCCAGCTCCCTATAATTCCAACTACAAAAATATTCCATCTATATAATCAATAAATTGCCAATAGAAAAAATTGATCTGATTTGTCAAAATATATCTGTCCGCCCCACTACATAAATAGTGGTGGGGAAATGTCTAAAAATATGCTTTTGCTTTGTCATCCTAGAATTGGAAACCATGGAGACTAAAACCAAGGAGGACCACCCAGGGACCGGAACTAAATATCCAAGGGGCCCGGTGTATCGCTCCACACTCTCATCAGGAATTGGCAAGGAGAACTGGCCGATTCACCACTGATGGGAGAAGCTGATGAATTTTGACATTTGGACCAGAAAGAATAGAAACTGATCACTCAATCTCGTGACTTCCCTTGATGGACGGTCAAAGCTAGCTTAAACTTGTACAGTAAAATCAAATGGTTGAAATGAAGTGACTTGCTATCAAAAGCAATATAGGTTCCCACTATTTAATTTCTATGTTTAAAAAGTCTGGAATTGGAGATATGTTTGCCTGTTTTAAAAATTATAACTTTAATTTCAATAAAGAACAATATCACAATTTACTTTAAAGTAACCTGATTCAGCAAAACTTCAAAGAAGCTTCCCCCACTGGGAAACACACCACCCTTATGCTTCCCACCAAAAGGACAGGAACTCCTATTTAGGTGTTAATGAAGAGGGGAGGAGATTTTGCTATGCTGCTCTGGGGAGAGACAAAAGATTTCCTGGATTGAAGGGGTATGCAAATTCAAGTGTCAACAGAAACTCCTGCCAGAGGGAAGAGGCAAGGATTGCTCTTGTGTCACCAAAACTTTGGAGGCAGGACAGACAGTTATGTGTATTCTTAAAGCACAAGAAAGTATATTTTTGAAAAGGACTGACAGTGGACTGTGCAAAATTGTAAACATTTGTAAAATGACAGTATTGTTAATAAGAACATTCTGGTCAAGGTTTAAAACTACTCAGAAGTATATGCTATGTTCAGGGGCAAGACTACAGCATTTGTGGTTTTGTAGCAATTGTGGTGATGCCAGAAACATGAAACTTCACATGATTATGCCTAGATGTCATGCGCACATACGTGTAAGAATGTGGACAAATCTGACATTGGGTACTGGACCAAAAGTGTGAAAAAATGCAAAATCTAGACCCAAGCTCTCACCAAGACGGGGCTCGGATGAATGCTTGCTCCAACAAATATCTAATATAAATATGCTATTGGTATTAAGATTGCAAAATTGTAAATATGTCTTGTATGAAAAATAGATTTCATGTGCAGAAACAAAGGGGAGGTACTCCCTGGATTACAAAGTACAGCGTTATCATGACACAAGGTTTTCTTCTCAAATCAGGGGAGAGGAAATCCCCTAGCAATATAATATCTGATGGGTGTGCCTAGTGGAAGTCAGCATACCCACCCTTTTAGAAAATACATAAATAGAGACATCTTAGGACCTAGAGACAGGCATTCAACCACCATTTGATTGCTGGTGAAGCACTTTGCAAGAGAGATCCATATTCCCGACTCCAGAACTTTGAAAGCCGAAAGGCACACTTCCAAAGCTGAACCATTCTCAGCTTGGCCTTAAAAATAAATAAATCCTGAAACCAGATTTTACCCAGACCTCTAAGGGGAACAACAAAAAGAACAGCCTGGCTGAGCTGTTCTGCTTTCTTGCTAAGAATTCTTGCCAGAATCCAGAGATCCGACCCAGTAGAGCAGAGCTGTGAGCAGACAGCTGTGGACCAGAACCAACCCGTCAGATCCAGTCCAATTCTGCTGTGTGGTGTCCAGAGTGCTGTGCTGAGTGCAGAACCAGAGTGCTTTGAGTCCAGTCTGGTGTGCTAGCAGAATCCCAGTCCAGAAATCTTTGACCAGATCTCTGACGGGCCCATTCCAAACAATGGTGGTGAGTATCCATAGCATAGGATTGTCTCTAGCATATGTATTATCCATAAGTTATCCCTATCCAAACCCACTCTCTTATATCCAGAACTGCATTGTAGAAAATTGTTGGCCTTACCTGAATCTTTCTCTCATCCCTGTAGTCCTTTGGTAATAGTAGTGTTAAAATCATCTTTGCGCTCGTATATTTGCTGAAGAAAGACAAGCGTCTCGGCGGGCAAAAACCAGCCAGAGCCGGCGCTGGACTGGTGGCTGTGCTGTCATGTAGTTTGTGGCTTCATAGTCTCCTTAGTATAAGAAACCTTGTTTGTAATTTAAAAAAGCGCAACCCTGTTTTACAAATTGTGACTCTTTCTGAAAAAACTGACCTCTACAAAAACCTTCATAACTTTTTCACCATGGATGCTTGAAGCTAACATCCTCAGCTTTCCAAGGCATCCAAAATTGCATTCCAACTCCTTGTAATTTTTCCGCAATCGTGCTTACCGCACGCGGAAATGTTTGCCGCAAATTTTTTAATCTATCACGTGTGAAACAGCTGTATATTGCATCCGACCTCAGAATTAAGTTAGTTACTCAATAATCATTGCTAGTGTTTGGGCCTTATTACGACCCAGGCGGTAAGTTACCGCCTGGGTCGCACCTTTACCACCATGGCGTAAACTATGTTTACGCCATGGTGGTTGGTGGACTTACCGCCCCATTCCGAGGTGAGTGGGGCGGTAAGTCCCCATTAACCCATTTACCCTTCCCCATTCCCATTTTTGCCCCATAGGGCATAATGGGAGTGGGGAAGGCGTTAATTACGCCACCGTAAATTACGGTGGCGTAATTAACAGCAAGGTCCCTTAGCGCCATGGATTTTAACACCTGCTAAAAGCAGGTGTTAAAACCTCCATGGTGCTAAGGGACCTCGGAATCAGGCGGTAAGGGTCGGCGCTGTTTACGCCGCCGTAAACCCCTTACCGCCTGGGTCCTAATGAGGCCCTTTGTCTGAAACTATACAAAACGGCTCCCACTAGTATTGATTCCATTTTAGTGAATTAAATCCATATTTAGTGTTTTTTCGATTCATTTAAAGCCACATTCAAAACCATTTTTGACAAGTTGCAATCATTCCTGTTTTTCTCTGTGTTTGCTGGGGGAAATTGGGATTGATACTGTGTTGTTGAATTCTGCATTTGTTGAGTGTGTATTCCTGAAACCTGTTTTCTTTTCTTCCATCTCTTTCTATTGCATATTGGGGGATTGAGTAGTGTGCAGGGGGAAAGAGGGATCACAATGCATTTTTGATTGAACCCACACAAAGGGCCTCATTACGACCCTGGTGTTAACCAATGGCGCTATTAAAGAGATTTATTGTGACATCACCCCATTGGTGATCATTGTATAAATATTAAATAGTGTGATATATATATTGTGAAATACATAAAATAAATCCTTTTAACTTTGCAAAACAGCCTGCTTCCTGGTTCAGTGTGACCGGGGGGGATTCAAAGAGAGGGGCGTGATATAACGGTATATCATTCAGAAATAAAAGAACTTATAGACATAAAGAAATAATTAAGGGTTCCAGCTGTGCATAACAGGCTAGGCATTGACTTAGGTGGAGTGCCGGGTTGAAATCACTTACAAGATTGGGGGCTCATCACGAGATTTCTGAATTAGACATACCACTTGTGACAGTATAATACAGTGTGCTAACTAAAGGGGTACATAAATCCTTGTTGGGCTACCATGCTGTGTGACACTGTGAAAAGCACCCCTCAATAGGAACGCTCTAAGGATTGATCTGTTTTGCAAAAATAAAATAAACTCCTGTAATTCAGAAAGGAAATCAATATTTCCAGAATGGCGACCTTGGTAGAGGTCAATATGGCTAAAGAACACCCACTGCATAAATTATTTGTAAGGGGTGAAGGGACAGAGCAGGATCAGAATGTGTGGTTGCAGGCAATCACAGAACAGACCACTGCAACAGGATTAGACACATAGCAAGATCAGGGTGAATTACATGTGGCCCTGAGTGAACTGTATATGGCATCTAAGGCAAAGGAAGAGCAAAGCAAGATTGCCAAAATAGCGGCATTTCTGTACCTCCATATTGGAGCAATACAGGACAAATATGCCGAGGGCCAAGATCTGGCAAACAAGCAACTGCAGGCATTAGAAAAAGCCCAAACTGATCTGGACTCTGTAGAGAAGAGGCTACAGAGAATCCATGAATCGGAAAATGAAATTAGGCAGTATCTAACCAAAACAAAAGAAGATATGGGTATCCTGCAGCAGGAGAAGGTAGAACAGATTACCAGAATGCTGGCCTTGCAGAAGGAGTACCAAGAAAATGTGGACTCTCTAGTGTAGAGCCAGACAAAGCTGGAACAGCAAATTAATTTTAACAGGGCATGCACAGAGCAGGTAGTCACCCTGCAAAGCCGCCTAGAGAAAGATAAAGAAGAGAATAATAAACTAATTCTGAAAGTCCTGGACACCCAGGCAGAATTTGATGAAGAGCGCCAGAAAGCTGGTGCGCTCCAATGACACAGAAGGACGACCTGGCTGCACGGAGGCATACTCTTGCTCAGGAAAGGGACACCTTAGGCCAGAAAGTCTGTTATTTAAAAGAGAAGACAGAAGAAAATCGCCTGGCCCGTCAGGGACTGGGTGACCTCCAAAAAGACCATGGAAAATTGTTAGAGCACACCAGGAGGGTGGAAGATGCTCTAGCAAGGAAGGACCAGGCCAGTATGGACAGGACTCAGGAGGTAACCCTCCTGCAGCAAAAACTGTCCCAGTACTCTAAAACGACACAGGAAGCACAGAGAGACAATGCGGCTCTTTGTGAGAAAAAGGACAGGCTCCTCAGACAGGTAGCTATGCAAGAGCAATTGATAGAAACTAGCAAGGCCTTGAAAGAGGAACAGAAAGCTCAGGTTCTTGCATGTCAACAGGGAGCAAGGGCTGAGAGAGATAAGGTTCGCTGGGAAAGGGTAACACCTGAGCATAACCTCAGGAACCCTAGTACCAGAGGCCTTCATATCCCAATCCCTGGACTCTGTCATCCCCATGTCCACTGGCGCGCATGAGCCAATGGCCACGGGGATGGCAGACTTCAATCCAATGAGGACTATGGGGTCGGGGGGATTCAAAGAGAGGGGCGTGATATAAGGGTATATCATTCAGAAATAAAAGAACTTATAGACATAAATAAATAATTAAGGTTTCCAGCTCTGCATCACATGCTAGGCATTGATTTAGGTGGAGTGCCGGGTTGAAATCAATAACAATATAAGCATCCTGAAATGGAAATTACCATTTCGACCTCTATCGCAACGCGGCCCAGTTTCCTTGAAATTGGCCCCTTTTCATGCATGCTGCAAGATGAACGAGACATCTGGCATCATATTCCAGAATTTCCTTTGAAATGAAAGTTTGTGTTGCATCCATGGCATAGGGTATGAGTGAGCAGACATAGCAACTCTCCTTAGAGGTTTTCTCACCCATATTTTTCATGTGCTGATACCACATGTGCTGTCTAAATATGTGTTAATCTCATCACTATTTCTGCATTTCTCTAACTTCTCATTGTTGTCAATTCGGTGTTTAAATAATAGTCATGAAGTATACCATAAATAGTTCTCTATCTGGGAGAACCATGGGAGTATCTACCTTAATGGAAGTGAGTACATCAAGAGCAGTATTTGCAGTTGGAGGAATCACAGTAGTCCCTATCTCAACGGAAACATTAGTAAAATAAGGAATGCTAAACAGAAGAATCAGAAAGACGCTGAGAATGGTAGCACTTACGTATATCATACACCAACAAATCAATCTCCACCATTTGCAACATTTGGATTTAATTGGATTTGCTCATTTTCGGAAATCGTACCGTTTGTAAAATTGCTCATTATGCCTGTATATGTTTTTAAGGAAGGAAAATACCTTTTTAATCGGGAAATTCAGGTAAATCAGGTAACTGCAAAATCTGTTCAATTATTACCGTAAGCAACCGCTGTATCGCAGGGCCATTTTTAGGGCCATTTTTAGGATCATGCAGAAAAACAGGTATGCTGACACTACGCCCAACAATAGCAGGATAAGGTCAAAGTATATATACGGAAACAGCAAGTAAGATCCTATGGGCATCGACATTTGTCAGAACCATGGATTCAAGCAAACATTTGCGTTGTACGAAAAGAGTCAGCGTACTGGTCACACTTCAAATTTCTTATTAGGTGACGCAGCTCAATAATATCCACAATATGTCAACAACTTTCTAAAGTTAATTTTCAAAAGAACTCTGTGGCTCAAGAAATAGATTTGCACGCCTGCTAAAATATCTATAAGGAGTGCTCAGGGGAGCCACAGTCCAAGTGCACATCTGCACCTTTCAGTCAATCTGTTGGCTTATCGTCCTTCTTCCTCCTCATTGATTGAGTCTGCACATGCTGAAATTCTTCTTCTTGTATTGCTTCTGGATCGATCGTTGGGGGTGCGTTGGCCACTTCGCTGTAAATGTTAATGTTGTTGAGATGTTGTTGTGCCACATTCTAGTGAAACAATGAATGAGGACACTCTCACCAACAAACATCTTTGGTGCCGGTAGTAGTTCAGAAATTCCGGCTGCTGAACGGTCTTCATCTGTGTTCTGAGACCGGCCTCCTTGCACTTGAGTTGATCTGAAATTACAGAGATACTAGCGGTTTTACATGTCAAATATTAATTTCATTCATTTCCTAACAGTTTTGCAGAGCTCTGGGCATCACTTCTGCACCTCGATTGAGGAGTCAAAGGCATTCTCATTCGTCTCCCTGTTACTAGTTCATGGGGTGTGAGGTCATGGTCCGAACCAGGCTGATTCCGTAGAGCTTATAAAGCTAAAGATAGGCAATATAGCCATCTCTTCTTCAGTGTCAGTTTCAGCTTAGCCACTCTTTAGAAGGCCGTTGAGTCTCTCACATATCGTGTTTGCTTGTGGGTGATAAGTGTAAGAAAACTTGTTTTAAATATTCAATAATAGTCCTATTTATTCAAATACTTCATTAACAAAATGTGGCCCATTATCGGATCTCTGTACTTCACACACTCCCCATCTTGGAAATACTTCACGTACTAAAATGTGTTTGCTATGCAAGTGGTGTCAGGGTGTGTATAAGGACCTGCTTTGATCCACCTGGAGAAGGGACACACAACCACTATCAGATACCTATATCCACTAAATACTTGCAGCATGTCTACATAATCAATATGTAAATGCTAAAATGGACCATTTGTTTGATGAATAACTCCTCTGATTGTTTGCAGTGTATTCCTAGCAGTAAACTTTTGATAAACGAGGCAATTTACTACAAACCAGTCTTGTGCAATAGCTGCAGCGAGACTCTGCCTAGTTATATGCACTGGGTAGTGCAGCTAGTCAAGCGCTACCTTTAATAATGCTACTGGCATCACTGGCTTTCCAGTACTGTTCTGCCACCATAAAGCTTCTTTGGGGGATAAAGAACATCCCCTTTGCTTCCACAATTTGTGCTTCCTGTGGTGCACTGCCTTCAATTTCCTCCATAATTTTAACCATCTTTTCTTTAACATTTGGAGCATCAAAACTTGAAATATCTGGTGCGTATGCAACTCTTTTAACTCTGCATCTGCGGCTTAGTTTCCCCAAGAAATAAAGTCATTTTGCTTAGTGTGCGCTGCACATTTAATGAAAGCTATGGCTATTGGGAGTTGTAGTGACTTAATAAGCCTATCCAATAAGGATGCGTGTTGCACTGGAATGCCGTCCGCTTGGAGGTAGCCAATCCTTTTCCAATGCGCAAGCCCTGCGTGTACAGTCAATGTCACAAGGGGAGAGTCATTGTCTATTGTCACTTCCTGTATTTCGTGTTTTTCAAGCACTGCAATAAGCGCTACCAATTCTGCCGCTTGTTCTGAAAAAAGAGAAGGTAGTCTTGCACTTGCTACAATCTCAAATTCACTATTTTCTCTATTCCTCACTACAGCTGCACCGCAATGCTTTTCCCCACTTGTCTGATACATTTTTGAAGAACCATCAATAAAGAGAACCTCCCCTCCTGGCAATGCATTTTCTTTAATGCATGGTACGCTATCATAGAATTCCTTGGAGTTGATATTAATCACTGGATTATATATAATAACTTTGTACACAGAAGCCCTCTGAGATGTCAATGTGCCCTTAGGTTTCTCCAAAATGGCAAACAAAGCATGCTATACAAAAAGCTTCATAGAACAACCCATTACACTACTTGCAGACTTCTCAATTGCTAATGTGGCTGCTGCCAATGACTGTTCGCATGGAAAATTGCCCTTCATTATGGGTCTAAAATCCCACTGTAATATGCCAAAGTGTTGTACCCTAACATAGTTCTCTGTGTTAGTACTGCTGTCATAAAGGTCCCATCACTTTGTGAAACTAACAAAGAATTCCTCATCATAGTTGGGAATTCCTAAAATGGGAGCTGTATAAATTGCTATTTTAACTCATGAAATCCTTCCTCTCCTTTCTTGGTCCATTCCATTTTCTCCTTATTCACACATGCTTTCTACAAGGCCTACAAAAGGGGTCTTGTGTATGAGCTGTGGTCAAATACCAATGCTCATACATAATTGCACAATCCAAAGTATTGTTGCATATTCTTTATGATTTGGGATTTGACAGTTTTCATAATCTCTTCAGCCTTTTTATGTGTCACGTTTTTACGCTCATGTGAGATCAACTGACCTAGGTACAAAACTTCTTATTGACAATACTGCAACTTCTCCTTGTCTACTCTGTATCCCTTGTCTGCAATCATAGTCATTGTCATGATCTCTGCTTCCAAAAGATCAGGACTTGCCCGACTCCCATGGAAGCAGACCCATAACCCCGGTTCCGAGTGCCAGCCCGTCCCAATTGGGACCTTTTGGACCCTGTCCTGACCCAGTGGCACCAGGCTCATAAAGATGCCCAGTCCCAGCGCTGGAAGCGCCGGGCTCATAATGCTTGGGTGGACTTACCTGCAGCAGACCATGCTGCTTACTTACCTGCCAGTTGAACCCCTGATCCTCTTCTGTTTGGGACTACTTTTCCTGTTGGGTGGGGCAGGAGCCACTCCCTAGGTTCAGAACACTGGAACTCTTCTGGAAAGCAGGAACTCTTTTCTTACCTAGGCGTGGCTGTGGAAGGAGACACCTAAGCACTACAGGAGGCTATTTAAACCACACCCGATGGATGAATCTTGCTTTGCGTTATTCTGCATTCTCTGCAGCAGAACGCTCATCGTGTCTTCTGCTTCTGATCCTGGGCCTAAGGGAACAAAGGCTTACCATCCTGGAATCCAGTCTTCAGCAGCACCTGTAAAGACAGTCTTCAGCAGCACCTGTAAAGACAAAGAAAGAACAGGTTAGCACTACGGTCTTCAGTGGCAGCGCATCTCTTACCTGGTCCATCGGCTGTCACCAACGCCTCGCGCTGCATTCCGGCATCTGAAAGACAAAGGCTTACCTACTCTTCACATGCTCCGGAGGTCTTCGCACTGCATTCCGGCATCTGAAAGACAAAAGCTTACCAGCTCTTCGCACGCTCCGGAGGCCTTCGGCGCTGCATCCCGCATCTGAAAGACAAAAGAAGGTGCGTTTAAAGACATTGGGCAACTTTATTACTCACGTGCCATTACTCCTTCCCACGCCGAATCCAGTGGGTATTCCAGCACCCTTCAGCTTCTCTAAAGCTCCGAACTTGTACCTGCAAGATAAAAGGGACAGTTAGTGCGCATCGTGAAGCAGGCTACAAGCGCTTACTTACGTGCTTCCAGGCGCTTCTATTCCTCATGCGGGTTCCATCCTCAACTCTCATCAGCCCGCCATCCGCCATCGCCGGAACCCTGCAAAACAAGAGATATCATTACAAAAGACTTTTAAGACATTTGAAGTGCCCAGAATTTACCGTTCGTGCAGTTAACGACGGACAGCAGTCCTCTGAGGTCAAGAGGCCTTCACCCTTATCCAGTGAAGAAACTGGTTACGGCACCCTGCCCCGAGGCAGATGGAGAGCCCGGCGTTCACTTACCTAAGGTGAGGGTGTTAACCTTTGGGGTTCTACAGGAGAAGAGAAAGGGAAGAGGAGAGAGGCACCCAATAACCCCAGTTCATTAATCCCATATTTTCTATCTGCAGACATCTTACTCTTCGAGTCAGACATACAGTGCACAGAGGTCCAGCCCAAAGAGCCAACCGTGTGTTACACATCACCTTTGAAGATACGGCATTCACCCAGTCAAGACCGGCGCCTCTGCGGGAATCAGGTGAGCGTTTCAGAACGCAAAGCCTATCGCAAAACTCCCACCCAGGTGCTATGGAAACCTCGGATACCGACCAGCTAGCCCAGTTACTTTGGGAACTAAGAGCAGAAGTGCATGCAGCCCGTCAGGAAACAAATGCTCTAAGAAGGGAACTGATTATTTCCAAGGAGTGAACAGACGATCTCGCTAGACAATTGCTACA
Organism: Ambystoma mexicanum; assembly: GCF_040938575.1. NCBI lineage: Eukaryota > Metazoa > Chordata > Amphibia > Caudata > Ambystomatidae > Ambystoma > Ambystoma mexicanum. The sequence goes on from NC_090924.1 coordinate 1,334,450,013, forward strand.
GTCACAAGCCGGACAAACTCCGTTACCCGCATCAGGGGCAAATCTTCCTTCAACATCCTCTACGAACCCAGTGCAGATCAACCTACCTGGGAATGTACCTCTGGCTCCGCCCGAACGATTTTCTGGTGACCCAAAGAGGTTTGCAGTATTTATTAATCAGTGCCGGTTGCACTTCTTATGCCGGCCAGCAGCCTTTCCAACTGATCAAGCTAAGGTAGCTTTCGTGCTTTCGTACCTTAGTGGCAATGCGGCAGACTGGTCGATCCCTCTAGTTAATCAAGATGATCCGGTTCTACATGATTTTCAAGCTTTTCAGCTCAGTATGGAAAAACTGTTTGCAAGACATTCACAGGGGCAGGCCTTGGACAATGAGCTCCTTTCATTGCGACAGGGTAATCAAGACCTTTTGGCTTATATTGCGTCTTTCAACAGACTGATAGTGGAAACTCGATGGCCTGAGGACAAAAGGATTACGCTGTTTTATAGAGGTCTACGTGGAGAGCTCAAAGATGTGTTAGCCCAAGTAGTGAATCCCCCCCAAGACTGTTCGGACTATATTGACTTAGTCATTCAAATTGACCACAGACTGCAGAACAGGAAGGCCGATCGTTCCAAGTTTGATGCTCGAGTATTTCCCAAACCACCAACTCCTACCAAAGGAGTAGACTCCGGGGAACCCATGCAAATAGGGGGCCTGAAAGGACCACTAACACAAAAGGAGCGGGAAAGGAGAAAACAGCTGCAATTATGCCTCTATTGCGGAAACTCGGGGCACTTTCTTCGAGACTGTCCGGTGAAACCAGCCAAGAAGGCAGTAGGAGCTGCAGTTACCAGGGTCACAAACTCTGAGCAGGGAAACGACCTGGCCCGACAAGAATAGAGGTCCTCTTGCCGAGCGTTAAAACCAGTTCCGTGACCTCGCATTTCGTGATACCTATGGTCCTCATTAGCCCTGAACATCCGGATCGATTACATGCGATTGAAGCTTACGTCGACAGCGGTGCCATCGGAAATTATGTGGATCATGAAATGGTTTTGAGGATGAATCTGACTCTTTGTCCAAAGGCTATAAAGGACGTCTTTACTACGGTGGATGGTACGGAGATAGCCTCTGGACCAGTAACGCATACCACCCAAGAAGTGACGCTAGTAAGTCAAGATGGACACCATGAGAAGATCGTGTTTGATGTGATCAAGGCCCCTCAGTTCCAGATTATTCTAGGAATTCCTTGGTTAGAGAAGCACAATCCTCAGATCGATTGGCGAGCAAGAACGGTTCAGTTTCCAGAATGTGTCTCTACTTGTCACCCTCGACCTGGTGTTGCACTGGCAGCAATTTCCTCGGAGGCTCCCCAGTTACCTCCTGAATACCTAGAATTCCAAGATGTTTTCCGGAAGGATCAGGCTAACTCTCTACCTCCTCATAGGTCTTATGACTGCCAGATAGACCTGATACCTGGATCTACTCCTCCTTGTAGTAGAATTTATGCCCTCACCGAGCCTGAGAATCTTCACATCCGACAATACCTGGATCAATACCTAGCGAATGGGTTTATTCGTCCTTCCAAGTCCCCTGCTTCCTCAGCTTTGTTCTTCGTTCCAAAAAAAGAAGGGGACCTTAGAACTTGTATAGATTATCGCGCCCTGAACCAGATCACCGTTAAGAATAGATATCCATTACCTTTGATCCCTGAACTCCTGGACCAAGTCAGAAAAGCATGCATATATACAAAGCTGGATCTTAGAGGAGCCTACCACTTGGTACGAGTAAAAGAGGGCGATGAATGGAAGACGGCCTTACGCACCGAGTATGGGCTATTTGAATATCAGGTCATGCCCTTCGGACTTTGCAATGCCCCGGCCGCCTTTCAATATTTTATGAACGATGTCCTCAGAGAGCTCATAGATGTGTGTGTTGTTGTTTACATTGACGACATCCTCGTTTGTTCTTCATCGGAAACTGAACATCGGAAACACGTGAAAATGGTCCTCGAGAGATTGCGTCAACACAAACTTTTCGCTAAGTTGGAAAAATGTGTTTTCAACGTGACTGAAGTTGAATTCTTGGGATTCATATTATCACCTAGCGGAGTGAGTATGGATTCAAAGAAGGTCGATGCAATTCTCAAATGGCCATCGCCATCCTCCGTAAAAGGTGTTCAAAGTATGTTAGGCTTCGCTAACTTTTACCGCAGGTTTATCCCCGAATTCTCTCGAATAGTCCAGCCCATCACCGCCTTGTTAAAGAAAAACAAACGTTTTGAATGGTCTACCGAGGCGGAACAAGCTTTCCAGAATTTGAAGACTAGATTTATCTCTGCACCGATCTTAAAACATCCTCGCCCAGAACTCCCCTACATCGTTGAAACTGATGATTCGAGCCTTGCCATGGGGGCAGTTCTATCACAAAAGGATCCAGTAACCAATCAGTTGCATCCCGTGGCATTTTGGTCCCGCAAATTCTCGCCTCCTGAAATCAATTACACTATTACTGATAAGGAACTTCTAGCTATCAAGTCCGCCTTTAAGGCTTGGCGGCATTATCTTCTGGGGGCCCGACACACCGTTACTGTGATTACAGATCACCGAAACCTCCAATATTTGAAAACCGCAAAAGCTCAATCCTCTAGGCAACTCCGTTGGGCACTATTCTTTGCCGAGTTTGACTTCATAATTACCTATCGACCTGGTACAAAAAACGGTAAAGCTGATGCCCTTTCTCGGATGGGAGTGGAAGAACATTTGATCAATCCTAAACCTGTACCTATCATTCCCGAACAAAGAATTCTAGGTGTAATCGCCACACAATCCATAGAGGAAGTTAAGGATAAAGCCAGGCTACTGGTAACTCCAGCAGACATACAGAATTGGCATCTGCAGGGAAAGGACTTTACGGTGAAGGACAACCTATTATATTTCCAAGAACGGTTATACCTGCCCAGCACAGATTTACAGAAAAAGGTAATCTCTTGTTATCACGATTCTTTAATGGAAGGACATCCTGGTATGACCAAGACCTCGGAAAAGATCAAGCGCTACTTCTGGTGGCCGTCTTGGAAAAAAGATATCAGAGACTTTATAATGTCCTGTGGAGTATGCGCCCAAAACAAGAGTCAAAAGGAAAAAACAGCCGGACTCTTACGCCCTATTGACATCCCACCTCGCCCTTGGCATACGCTTTCTATGGACTTCATCACCGATCTACCTCCATGCTCCGGATACAATACGATCCTAGTAATCGTGGACCTATTCTCCAAGATGGCGCATTTCATTCCACTCAAAGGCTTACCAACAGCAGCAACTCTGGCCCGAGAATTTCTCGAAAACATCGTCCGACTGCACGGTTTTCCTTCAGTTCTAATTTCGGATCGAGGTAGTCAATTTATTTCTCATTTTCGGCGAAGTTGCTGTCGGTCGGCTCAAATTGATGTGAGACTTTCGACCAGCCACCACCCTCAAACCGACGGACAAACTGAGAGGACCAATCAAACTCTGGAACAGTATTTGCGCTGCATGCTACAACACACTGAAAAAACTTGGAAAGATATCCTTTGGATAGCCGAATATGCCTACAATAACTCTGTCCACTCGGGAACTGGGAAGACCCCGTTTTTTCTTTTATACGGTAGTCACCCTCGAACCTCGGAGTTGGATCCACTCCAAGATCTTGGAACACCAGCAGTAGACCACCTGCATTCTACAATCACCCAAGCCTTTAAGGAAGCCGTTTCTCACCTTCAAAGGGCTAAAGAACAATACAAGAAAGGAGCAGACCAACATCGGAAGAAAGCCCCCCAATATCAAGTAGGAGATCAAGTCTGGTTATCCACCAAATATCTACCTCTAAAAGGACCACGCCCATTCAACCCAAGATACCTTGGTCCCTATTCCATCACTACCATAGTAAATCCAGTAGCGGTCAAGTTGGACTTGCCCCCTCACATGAAGATACATCCGGTCTTCCACGTCTCTCTATTAAAACCCGTGCAACCTCAAACCCGACTAACTACATCTCCAAAACCTATTCTAGTTGATGGAGAACTCGAGTTTGAAGTCAAAAGCATCCTGGATTCCAAGATCTCCAAAACTAAACTATTTTACCTGATTGACTGGAAAGGCTACGGTCCCCAAGAAAGATCCTGGGGACCTGCAGAATATGTCCACGCGTCTCGTCTAATCAAAAGATTTCATCGAACATTTCCTAACAAGCCCAAACCCCCGGAGAAGCCCGGTTTGGGAGGGGCCTTGAGGGGGGGTGCTGTCATGATCTCTGCTTCCAAAAGATCAGGACTTGCCCGACTCCCGTGGAAGCAGACCCATAACCCTGGTTCCGAGTGCCAGCCAGTCCCAATTGGGACCTTTTGGACCCTGTCCTGGCGCCAGTGGCACCAGGCTCATAAAGATGCCCAGTCCCTGCGCTGGAAGCGCCGGGCTCATAATGCTTGGGTGGACTTACCTGCAGCAGACCATGCTGCTTACTTACCTGCCAGTTGAACCTCTGATCCTCTTCTGTTCGGGACTACTTTTCCTGTTTGGTGGGGCAGGAGCCACTCCCTAGGTTCAGAACACTGGAACTCTTCTGGAAAGCAGGAACTCTTTTCTTACCTACGTGTGGCTGTGGAAGGAGACACCTAAGCACTACAGGAGGCTATTTAAACCACACCCGATGGATGAATCTTGCTTTGCGTTATTCTGCATTCTCTGCAGCAGAACGCTCATCGTGTCTTCTGCTTCTGATCCTGGGCCTAAGGGAACAAAGGCTTACCATCCTGGAATCCAGTCTTCAGAAGCACCGGTAAAGACAGTCTTCAGCAGCACCTGTAAAGACAAAGAAAGAACAGGTTAGCACTACGGTCTTCAGTGGCAGCGCATCTCTTACCTGGTCCATCGGCTGTCACCAACGCCTCACGCTGCATTCCGGCATCTGAAAGACAAAGGCTTACCTACTCTTCGCATGCTCCGGAGGTCTTCGCACTGCATTCCGGCATCTGAAAGAGAAAAGAAGGTGCGTTTAAAGACATTGGGAAACTTTATTACTCACGTGCCATTACTCCTTCCCACGCCGAATCCAGTGGTTATTCCAGCACCCTTCAGCTTCTCTAAAGCTCCGAACTTGTACCTGCAAGATAAAAGGGACAGTTAGTGCGCATCGTGAAGCAGGCTACAAGCGCTTACTTACGTGCTTCCAGGCGCTTCTATTCCTCATGCGGGTTCGATCCTCAACTCTCATCAGCCCGCCATCCGCCATCGCCGGAACCCTGCAAAACAAGAGATATCATTACAAAAGACTTTTAAGACATTTGAAGTGCCCAGAACTTACTGTTCGTGCAGTTAACGACGGACAGCAGTCCTCTGAGGTCAAGAGGCCTGCACCCTTATCCAGCGAAAAAACTGGTTACGGCACCCTGCCCCGAGGCAGATGGAGAGCTCGGCCTTCACTTACCTAAGGTGAGGGTGTTAACCTTTGGGGTTCTACAGGAGAAGAGAAAGGGAAGAGGAGAGAGGCACCCAATAACCCCAGTTCATTAATCCCATATTTTCTATCTGCAGACATCTTACTCTTCGAGTCAGACATACAGTGCACAGAGGTCCAGCCCAAAGAGCCAACCGTGTGTTACACATCACCTTTGAAGATTCGGCATTCACCCAGTCAAGACCGGCGCCTCTGCGGGAATCAGGTGAGCGTTACAGTCATTAATTGAACCAAGTCTTGTCTACATTCATCTTCTGTCATGCTACAAATCAGGATGTAATCCATGTACCGTATCACAGTGCTTTTCATATCAATATTGCCAAGGTCCATCTGCAGGACTTTATTAAAGATCGCCGGGGACTCACAGTACCCCTGGGGCAGCCTAGTATGTTTCAGTCTAATTTGGCGAAATGTAAAGGAAGTTAATCGTGCAAGTCTTTATGTAATGGAATTGAGAAAAACGGATTTTTCAAATCGATCACTGTAAAATACTGTGCCTCTACTGGGATACTACAAAGAATCATCGCCGGGTCGGAACTAAAGCAAACTCGGCGACTACAATCTGGTTAATCGGTCTCATGTCTTTAATGAATCTCCACAACCCTCCCTTTCATTTCTTCACAGGGTACACCGCGGTTTTACACGATGACTCTGACTGTACCAAAATACCTTGCTTCATCAATGCTGAGATAGTCTCAATAATGCCCTCATTTGCCTCTTGAGACATTGGGTATTGATTCACTTGAGGTAAAATCGCTTCTGGTTTCAGCTTTATTTTGACCTCTCCTACTCCTTTTAACAGGCCTACATCATAGTGGCCTGTAGTCCTTAAAACAATTGGCATCTCCCTTTTCTATATTCTGATCCAATATGTAATGCTCATGAAGAACACCACTTCATCATCTGATGGAGCATCTCTAAACATGTCATCGTCAGTGATGTCAGTCGATCTGCACGCTTACCCAATCTCAATTACTGTTCTCCATAGTCTACCCTCGTCATCTGTGCCTTCAAGCATTGCCATTTCCCCTTGTACTATGGCTGTACCTAATTCTAAGGGGATCATTTGGCCCCCTCTTCGTCCATAGGTACCTGTGGTCTGAACAGAAATTCATCAGGAATCCTCATAGTTTTTCCCACTAAAGCAGGTAGCCTGTTAACAGAATGCTCACCCTGTAAAGGAAAACTTCTAGGTCTATTGGCAAACCTCACAGAGCCGTTTACCCTGTAAATGCCAATATAAAATTCACCCGCATTCATATAGTGTATCCCAGGAGTGGAGCACACTATACCTTCATCAGTAAAATAAATCATCATATTAAGTTTTGTCATTATGTCTCTTCCCAGAACATTAAATGGTGTCTGCCCTGAATACAATAATGGAACAGGCATATCACATTCTCCTATAGAGACTGGTAGTTTGTCAGTAAAAGGAACGCAGCTTATTGCTCCAGAGAATCCCTGAGCATTCATGGTATTTCCTGACATTGGGTATTTTCCCTCTCGTATATATGAACAAGTAGCCCCAGTGTCAACTAAAAATTAAAAGGATTTGCCTCCTATCGTCACATCAACCCTTGGTTCCTCTTGAGAGTCTGGTGTCACAGATAGTACTGAACACATCAAGTCCCCCTGTGAGCTGTCCTATTATGGATACATACATACCCCTGTACTTGTGAAAGGATTCCCTCACACTACGGTTATACCCCCTATTCCAGGTGTCAATGCATGTCCTTTATTTGTATTCTGCTGAATTTGCATAGGGGCATGCTGCGACTGCCCTTGCGGTAAGCTCAATGGTGCCTGCGGTAATTGCTGTGGCTGCTGTATCTGTTGCACTTGTGGCGCTTGTGCCTGATACACTGTCTGATCTTTGGCAAACCATCCTTAGCCTGTGAGCTATATAAAGCTGTCCCCTCTCTTTAATAGTGAATATTTCATATATACCCTTGGCTCCCATATGTGCCCTGTCATTCCACATGTCCAAAATACAGGAGGGTTTTGTCTAAGTAGCCCTTCCTGGTTAAATCCTCCTTGCATATTCTGATTCTCATTCTGCCCATTTTGAAACCCACCTTCAGTATTTTGAAATCCACCCCTTCCTCTGTAACCCATACCTCTACCTCGTGGTATAAACGTAATTCCTCCTTGATTCATCGGGCGCTGGTTATTCACCTGCACCATATTCATTGCTTGCTGTACTTCTAGACCTTCACCACTTGTCAATACCGCTCCTTCTATGTCTTCTTTGGCGTATTTTAACATGTTTTTCCTTGATATATGCACTAGTGTTAACTGTATCTCAGGACACGGTTTTGCTTCCATTCCCACTAACTTCTTGAGCTGCCTTTGTACTGACTCAGGCAGTCCCTGACACAAAATGTGGTGGTATAAAAAAACGCTGCTGTTTTACTCCACAGCTCACACGTTTCAAGAGACCAATGAACTAGAATGTCCTGATATTAAGCAAGCAGATCTTTATCTTCTTTCAGCTTTCATGTCATGATCACACCCATATCTGACACGTCAGGATATTGTACTCCAAGGGTTCTCCAAACATCTGCCCTACAGTTATTAAATGGTGCTCCATCATTTGCCATGTTTTGTGTCGTAACACTCAACTAACTTGCTCTTGTCCAAAGGTCATCCACTCTTCCCTCAAGAATAGCTGCTAAAAGACCCTAAATATCCCCTATTGCTAAGGTGTTTCCTCTGGTCATTTTCTTTAGCTCATAAATCCATTTTCTCGCACCCGCTGTTAAGCTGGGAAGATTACACCTAAATGATCCTTGTCCATCTGTGGCCATGGAATATACTGTGGACCCACCCCTCCTTTTGCTAACAGGGTGAATTGCGTAAATCTGATTCTGCAATCCACTCCCATTATCTGTCTATCCATGGTAGGAACAATAGTTCCTGATTGCCTTCTTCCTGACAGAGACCTTAACCGATTTACATAAGGTGGAAATTCTCCCCATTTGCTACACAATCGTCCTTTATGGTGCGCTGGGCATGCTATACAATCTGGTGTCCTATCCTTAGGTTGTTTCAAATCAGACCCTCTTACTCCCTTGTCTGTCTGTAAGCCTCCGCTGGGGGCACACATACTCCTTCCCTCCCCACTGAAGCATTCTCTCTCTTCGTCTGACATATCTAGTCCCCAACTAGTATGGCTTTCTTCTCCTTCATCCTTGTCTAAAGTTATCCTGCTTAAAGTTAGGGCTCTATGCTCAAAACCGAGTGAACTTCCTTCTTCACCCCGTGATTGGGAGATTATAAATCGGTCTCCCTTTTCGCGGCTTCCCGATTCACCTATTCTCTTAAATACTAATAGGCCTTATCAATCCTATCTCCAATGCTCTGTCTATAGAAATCCTCATCTAATATAGCTTTAGATGTTCCTGACTTTGCTCCCTGTAATGGGAGAAACTCACCTATATCTCTCCATTGTATCACTGTTCTTGGCTCCTTTAATTCATTCTGAAGGTGATTAATCTCGCATTTTTGCTGTCTCCTTTTTCGTTCTAATTCTTCGTCTTCCTCTCTCCGCTTCCTTGCTTCCCATCTAACTCTTTGCTCCATCTTTCTAATTTCTTCTCTCTTCCTCGTCTTTTTGTCTGTGTATCCTTTTATCTCTCAATTTCTGCGCTTCCTCTTCTTCCTTCTTTCTGTCCTGCCTATCCTGTTCTTCTATTGCCCTCTGTCTGTTATCCTACTTCCTTTGTTCTTCTGCCCTTTCTTCTTTCCTCTGCTGCTCTTCCTGATACAGCTGTTTTTGCCGCTGTCGGCTTTTCTTTTTTTGCTCATCTTCTTGTAATCTGTGCTCTCATTGCTTGTCTTTCCTATCTCACTCATCTTGATCTTCCCTTTGCCTAGCTTCTTTGCTTTTCCCATCTAGTTTAAGCAATATTTGCCCTCCCATCCATTAAATCTGTATGAGTATTAACTCTTCAGTTTTATCCTTTTCTCCCTTCCATCTCTTAATTTCTCGTTCTATCTCTTTTGATGTATTTGATCGCTCACTTTCCTCGTCCCTGTTTTGTAAAACCTTAAAGGTCTCTTCTTTTCTCCTAGCCTCCACTGGACTATCATCACTGTTATAAGCAGGTGGTTCGTATATTGGATTACTATACCCCATCGCAGCTTTCAATTCTTTCAATGGACACAATTCTTTGCTTACTGTGCTGACGCTTTTTATCTCAGGCGAGGCAAGGGGAGCAGAAAGCTCAACACCTTCCTCCTTACAATGAGTAAGCATCCAAACCTCAGGTGGGGGATCCTCTCTCTCTTCCTGGTACATTTCCAAAATATCTAAAATAGCTAGCCTCTTCTCTAATTTCTTTCCTGTGTACGAAGCCTGCATGTATGTGTTCATGTGTTGCAATACCGCCTTTGCCAAAGATTCCCCTTGTGGCCACAGCATGAAAATCTTATCTGTGGTGTCTTTCACCCATTCCACACTATACTGTTTGAGCTTGGGCATACATTTTGGCAATGTTTTGCACAGATGCAACAATGGAGTAAACTCTTCCATTGTGACAAGTCTCAATTGACTGTCAATACTTAACAGGTACTTTAAAAGTTTGGTTATAAAAACAACAAATATGAGCGTGCTTCAACAATTTGCGCTCCAAAACATCTAAATGCTCAATATCCTTAGGCTAGCTATACGTCGGTACCAGCAACTTTTCTAGCTAATCTATATCTCCTTGACTTTTTCAACTCTTTTTACATATGTCACTTTTGACACCTCAAAACAGACATATAAACAGATGGACAGACTAGTCGACTCTTCACATTAATCTGCAGAACTCTATTCCTTATTTTTCCTCCTAAATATACCCTGATAGATGTTTAAGTTGTTATCTTACAGGGCTCTATCCTCTGTGTCACCTAGTTTACTTCGACTGAAGACTTCTTCTGTAATTCTCTTGAACCAGGACTCTTGGGCTTATCTCTTCATCTCTTATCTATACACACAAAATGATCATTCATCACTACTTTCTTCACTATTTTCTAAATCCCCCCTGTTACTTTTAAAACGTTACCACAATCCCATTCCTTCAATTTGCCATTCCCCTTAGTCTACTCACCATTTGCTTTTTGAGCTTGAGGCCTTCGGCATCGACGTCCCTCTCCAATCAACCAGTTTCGTCTTTCGTCCGCACAGCGCCTGGGGGACCGAGGAGGGATTTCGTGAAAGAGGGGCTAGTCCCACCTATATTGATTTTCTTGCAAGAATTTCTATATCGGCCGCTCTCCACAGGAAACCTTGTGATCTTCCAGATAGATGGAGAAGGGCACTCGATCACACCTTTATAGCAAGAACACATAATTTGTGACATCATATTACGTGGCAAATTAAGAAAACCTGCAAGAGATTGTGGTTGGCTCAAGGGAACATCTAGGTTTACTTCTATAAGGGCTGGGATTGTGATTGGGTCTCTATAGTCAGGTGGGCCACTCATGCCTTCCCTTCAAGCAGGTCATCTTCAACAGTAATTAGAAACACAACACCTCATTGGCTCTTAAACTATAAGGCTCTTCGTTATATGGCCCTCTTCAATTGGTTGGCACGCTTGTACCATTCTGAAATATTCGATGCTCTAGTAACATGTAAGCTGGTGGGTGGACTTGACCTTATCTAACTACCCAATTAGCCTGCCATCTCTCATCACCTATTCCGTCTGCCATTCACATTGTTTTTGAACTTGGCTTGCAGTAGCTTCTCGTCTCTGGGAATATATGCAAGTGTTAACACTTGCTATCTTCAGTCCGGTGCCCCATGCTTTTAATCTATTTTCACCCTTAACTCACGTGATCAGAGACAGCGAATTTGCTCATATTTTAGCATGTATTAATCTTTAATGAAGAAACTTGGCACCCATGGTGTTCCTTCTTTGCCACTTTAACAAGGGGTGCCTTGGCTTCTCTCGAGTACTGTTCTTTGCACACTGATAACCAACTCTTGGCTGCCTCCAGTCTTTGACATCAGGCCCGACAGCCTCTCTGATCCTGCTCCAAATTCAATCCTATTCTCTGTTGTCACACACGTAGCTTCCAATCCACCTTCCTTCATGGTGACTCGCTTACTAAAATATATAATCGAATGTCCAGAACTCTACATACATATATGTTGGCGGCACCCCCTGCATTCTATATATACTTAGTCTACTTGCGTTACAGCGTCTGTACAGTTAGTGAATGGCCTGCATTTTCTTCAGTGTTGTTCACACTCGTGCAGTCTTCATCCACACATGAAAGCCTTCCCAATTCTTTAAATACTCATCAGATTCTAAATCACCTATGCATTCTCTTTACTGTTCATCCTTCTTAGTACGTCATTCTAATTTTTCATGATGTTACCTGCTTCTCCTTTTCGCATCTTCACATATCTTCATGTGCTTTTCTCAGGAGATCATCAGCCTTTTGTCAGGAAACCATCTGGATCCACTCACCTGTCATGCCGCAATGGCATTCATAGGTCATCCTCATTGCCCATGGCTGTTTCTTCCCAGTATCTGCTAAAACCTAATAGCAATATTCTACACTCCCGATATCGCTGCGGCAGAGCTTCCAGGCTTGACGGCCGTGGTACGTCTTTTCGTGCGAATTGGGGGTTACCATGGAGATTCTGATACCCTGCGCATGTGTCACGAGGCACGTTGCTACAGCAGGACTGCACTCCATGGGTCAGGATATTTCCTCCTTTTAAGCACATCCTCTAATCTGCTCTGGCGCTGCTGAATTTTCCTTACTCACACAGTGGTCCTTGTCCTGATTATCTGGTTAACGACTGAGAACTGCTGTCTTGATTGATCTTGCCTCGCGTCCTGTACTTCTACTGCTAGGATCACACTGACTCAGACTGTTTACTGGAATCCCCTGCCTCATGTTCTGTACATTACTGCCCACATGTTGCTGACACAGATTGGATTACTTGACTTCTCACGTCAACTATGTTTGGATTCCTGTCACTGTGAGTGCTCGGACTAGAGATTTCCGTTTAGAGTATTGTTTTGGACTATTGAGGCGTCCTTGTGCCGTCAGTTCAGGTATTGTGCTTGGACAAAGACTCTTTGTGTACTCCTACATTGTACTCCCAAGTCTCCTGGATTCATTACTCCTCCTGCTACTTGGACAGTCTCCTATGGTAAGACCTGTGCAATCTCTGTTGTTTTTTTCTCATGTTTCCATTAAGGTTGTTTATTAACTGCATTGTCTGCTTATAGGGTAAACTCCACCCCCGGGTTGCCAAAGGGAAGTGCCTCAAAAGGGGCACCCCTGTTTTTCGACACCACCACACACAGGTCAGCTGTCAGAGTATATTACCCTCTTGTGGTATCTACGATCTGGTTTTGATTGTTTGCGTTTACTCTTCAACCAGCGGTGTCCCGTGTGCGTCCAACACCTCTTCCGGTTAATAAATCCCTCAGTCTGTTTCTTGTGTACACTTGAGGGGTACATTGGCAGGAAGAATTTGCCCACTATACGACAAGTTCAACTGCCTGTCCTGACACGTAATCTTCCGACCAGTTAGTGGGAGGGGGCGATTCTGACAACTTTCGAGGAAACTTGACACAGGGCTTTCTTAATGAATACTTTATCTCAAAACCTCCTCTTGGTATAGGTATCATTACTGGCGGTGCACATGTCGAAATTTCTGGCTTACAACATATAGCCAGAATAGGAGCAGGACTCCCTGTAGAGGCATTTGGCTGCTCCTCTACAGAGGTGAAACAGAAGCATGAGCAGAAGCATTGGCTTTAATAGGACAATTGAATGCTCAGATCTAATAAATGAATAGGAAAACGTTTCAGTAATAATACACATTCAAATACAAATCCAAGTGTCACCAGTAGGCTTATCCAAACATCATAGCAAATTGATTTTCAGAACATTATTCTGCACATCAGTGACATTTGAGTTTTCTCTTCTATTACACATAATACAAACTTTGGCCAACAAAAGAGTTCTTAAACATACTCTTAAGAGTCTATCTCCAAGCTAATCCAAGGTACCACAACTTGCATTGTTCCTGGGAAGGCTCATTTCACTGCTGCTCACAGTCTGGCCCTCCCCTTCTGCATCTCTGAATTCACCTCTGGACCTTAGAACCTCTTCCCATGAATACTGTGTCTGCGTCATAAGCAATATGGGTTCTCCCAATCTTTTCTTGTCCGTTTCAGGATTCTCTACAAAGTCTTTACACAATTCCTGCTATTCTGGATTCAGGGCAGTTCCCTTATGGATTTCTTATTGCACAGACTTATTAACAGGCCCTTTCTGGATTTCTCAGACTTCTTAGTACGTCCTCCTTGGACTTTGGCTTTCTCGTGATTTACAACAGGTAAATCCGGGGCTCTAGCTTTCTCAGAATTTACAACATGTCCCTCTTGAGGCTTGTCTTCCTCAGGATGCACACCCGGTCCCTCCTGAACCATGGCTTTCTTAGCTTTCACAACAGGTCCCCTGGCCCTTGGTTTTTACGGGATACACAGCTGTTTCAATAGGTAATTCTCTTCCTCCACACATTCAAGGTCCTTGTCAAGCAGTCAATATTATGTCAACCTCCTGCCATGGGTCAGGGTGTACATCTCTCCCAGTTGTTGCTGAAGATAAGAATTGGATCATAGCTTTCCAATTCAGCTAGGATCCTGGGAGGTGTGTGAGTACAACTTCATGCAAGAACCCCTTCTCAGAGCTTCCAATTTTCAGCAGCTCCCAGACTTTCTTTCTAGACTGTTAGGGTTTGAACCACCTTCCTGCAGGTAGTGGTTCACTTAAGGTTTCTCCCTAATGTATTGATTGGCAGGTAACACAGGACCACTATTGAAAGGCATCTTTGGGGTGTCGCACCAACTTGGATTTGTGGTGATGGTCTCTTCTGCAGGGTTCATACATTCCATGGAGATGTTCTTAGAGCTTCTGTCACTGTTGCAGATTAGTGGTTCTATTTGTGGAGACACTGTGGCTCCAAGCAATGCATTCTGGTTCCCTGAGCCATTACCATTGGTTGCCCGAAGGGCTTCAATGAGGGAGAATGTACTGCTTCTTATGAACAGCAAGGGCACATTGGGTTGCAGCCAGATCAGCCCCATCTCTGATGGTTCACTTCCCCCACACACGAAGATTGAGAGTTCAGGTAACTCATCACAAAAGGTACATTTTCAAAAAGGTGTTTGTATGCATACGTGCATTTGTGCACTGAATGATATACAGTCTGTTTGCGTATGTAGTGTGTGTATGTAAATGCAATGCATGTGTGTGTGCAATTGTGTTTATTTGAATGGAATGTCGGAGCACTGAACTTATAAGGCAATCCTGGGATATATTGAGGGCCCTATCATGAACATGTCTATTGTATCAATACTGGTATATAGTTGGGCACAGTCAGCAACGAAAGCTGTTCTGCAAGGCCAAAATGGAATTTATGTGTGTACACCATCATGAAAGTGTTTTATAGTGTCAATACTGGTACATAATTGGGCAGAGACAGCAAGACCAGACTTTACAGGGACATGCTGGCACATATTGTATTTACTGTTATGAAAGTGTTTTGCAATGTCATCACTAGCAATGTTGGGGTACAGGACGCTTGGCAACTCTTTTACAGGGCCATGTTATATAATGGTGGAAACCATTGTGAAAATGTCTTATAGTGTTAACACTGCAAATATGTGGACACAGACAACATAAAATGTGTTATACAGGGCCATGTTGGCTTGCATGAGGGCAACATTATTTAAGTGACTTATGTTTTCAATAATGGCATATATCTGGGCACATGCAGCACTAGAAAGGGTTAAAGGCCATGGTAGATTGTGACTGAATGACTAATTGTGTGTGACCATAGGTTCAGTTTTTTGTGTGCATTTGTTTGCTTTGCTGGGCAGAACAGGGGAGTCACATGCCTATTGGCATATATTGTAGGTGCCAACATGAAAGGGATTCCCAGACCAGCTTTGGCAGATATGTGGGCATAGATAGCATGAACAATATTGTTATAGGGGCATGCTGCAAGAAATTGGGGACACAAGACATGGTCGAAATATGCTTTCCAGTGGCTGTGCTCACAATTATTGTGGGCACATCATGAATGTGTTTTGCAGTGGTAATGATTATATTGTAGGTGCAACATCATAGACATATTTTACAGTGGTAATGCTTTCATATATTCTGCATGCATCATCATAAAATAATTTTATGTTGGGGATGCTGGCATATATTGTTGGAGCCAGCATTATGATTGTCTTCCTCAATGATCATTTATACTGTTGGTGACCTGACATATATGTCTGATATGATTTGTGTGTACCAATCAACCATCATGAAAGTATTTACAGTGGCAATACTAGCATATATTTTGGCATGGGCCGCATGATAACAAGTTTTTATGGGTTAATGTTGTCATGTTTTGTGGGCATCATCTTCACATTGCTTTTTTAACCAATACTGGAAAATATATGACCTTAGGCAGCATGAAAAAGGATTTTACATGGCCATACGCATTTCCTTTGCAGTGGCCTGTCTCACATATATTTGGGGAACAGTGGGAATGCTGGCAGATATTGGGAGTGAAGCATCATGGAAGTTTCAATGCTGGAGTAAATTGTGATTGCAGCATCATTAAAGTGTTTTACAGTTATAAATATGGAATATATTGGTGGGTACAGACATCATGAACATATTCTAAAATGTTCTTGTGTACTGTTGGTGATCTATGTGTTCGTCTAATGGATATTTACATGTGTTACCCTAAACTGACTTTCTTTTTTTATCATACTTTCCTCAAATTCTGCACACCCCAGCAACATGCCTATCTCCTAAACATCTAGTCAACTGTGGCATGCCCAACAAAACAACCGCCTGTTCTTCTACATACACAACACCACAGTGACATTCAGCCTTGTACTCTTCCCCTTACCACACCAACCCTGTTCAGCATGTACCGCCCCACAAACAATGTGAAAACTTGTCTTAGTACCATCGAGAGGCCCGACACACCACACATTGCATCATGTCCAACCCCCAGCAGAGACTGATGGCACTGTTATGGGCATCATAATACAACCACACATCCACCAAATCAATCCATTCTCACCATGACATCCTGAATTCAAACTATCAAGTTCATCAACACATCCTCACAATCGAAAACACCAATCCAGCCACCTTTATATTCATATGCAAACTCTAACTCCTATAATTAAATTCCAGACTAAAGTGGCTTAAATGTACTGGTGCCCCCGTAGTTTCTTTCTATTGCAAAATACAATCTCAATAACAGCAATAGCCATCCACTCCCTCCCTGCAGTTATTTCCCAGACTGCTGCTACTGTAAAGAGGAGTGCACACTGCACATTCTGGTGAATTAGCATTTATTAAGTCCCAAATTACTTAAACGTTTGGTTGGTAAAACAAACTTTGAATACCATTACATGTCAAAGGACATTCAATAGTGTAATGGAGTATGCAAGTACTGTTTCCCATCCCCGCCTCTCGCCAGTATCTTCCAGGCGAGAGACAGCCCTACCACCTGGAGTCTGAGGGTGAAAGACAACACAAAAGATCATGGAGTTGCAGTAAGGAAATCAATAGGTGGTGGGAAAAGTAGAGTGACAGGTAGTTATTGGTATATGTGTAGATAGGGAGTAACTAGGTGGCTGCACACATACAAATGAAGTACCTGTAGTGGACATTAGTACACACAGAACTAAAGAACATGCAGACATGAAGAATATCCACCCATAGACACGAAAGACACTTGCACATAGAGATGAAATACTGTTATGCTCACCTGGTCTCCAGAGGGGCGCCGAATGAAGCTGAGCGGTGACTGTTTCCACCAGCGTCATACGAAGAGGAGCTACTGCTTCTATGGTGCACGTGTCCACTCTGTTTTTACCCTTCCGTCATGAGTGAAGGTTTGTCTGGAATGTTGAAACGAAATATTAACTAGCCATTAGGGGAGGACCGACTCCCACCTCCCGTGACCTCTTTGTGCGCCCCCCTACTATGTCTCACCTTAGATTTATTAATGGCAGACTCTCCATCCTGCGACTGTATGAAGGGGCGCATTACTGTTCATAGGATATAGTTGCCCCACTGATCCTACGGGCTGCTGTAGAGTTTTGAACAACTGTGATTCTGTAGGTAAGTCTCTATGCCAATAGATTCTTGGTATAGCTTTGCTTAGAGTTCTTGTTGCCAAAGTCCTCACTACTGTGCTTGTTTCTTTGCAGATGCGGTTTCGGTGTGCCAGGTGAAGAGTGCCTCCTCTCCATGATGATGAGCAGGATTCCTAAAGGTGAGTTTAGCGCTAACGTGAAGTGAAAATGTCTTAATATATGGTTCTTGTCCCCCTGCGCGACTAACCTGCTGTTCCGTTTCTGTTCTGCAGGTGCGGTGACTTCGGAAGGGCGATCGCATGAAGATGCCTCAATGTTGAAATGTCTTTAACATGGCTCTTTTTCCCTGCGCAGCTAACCTGATGTTTCTTTACTGTTCGGCAGGTGCAGTGACTCCGGAACGACTGAAGAGGAAGCCTTTCAGATGGAGCTTCTGGTAAGAACTTAACTGCTGTCCTTGTTCTCTCTCTCTCTCCTTCCTTTCTTTCTACAGAGGTGATGGTTCGTGATTCCAAAGACGGGCGTGTCTGAAGACCGGGTTGACTAGAGCTAGCAGACATGGTGAGCGTTACGCTACAGGAGTGCTGAATAAAACAAAGCGTGTTCTGTCCTTAGGGTGGGGTTTATATAGCCTCAAACAAGTAGTCACAAGTGAAGTCGTCCCTCCAGCCACACCCTGCACAAGTAGTCATAGGTAAAGTAGTCCTTCCAGCCATGCCTCAGTCTGGACTGAATGTGATTCCTCTTCCTCTGCAACCTGACTTACTTGAAAGAATATTATGAGCCTGGCGCCAACAGCGCCAGGACAGAGTCCAGGAAGTCTTGAGGCACCTTTTGGGGCCTTAAAGGTCCCCAATAGGTGCTACTAACTGGGGTAGGCTGGTCAACTCCTGATGTCTGGGGCCTGCACCATGACAGCACTCCCCCCAAGACTTCCCTAAGGGGGTTTGTCCCACTGGTCCAGACTTGGTTGGATGGTTTTGATGGAACCGTTTTACTAAGCGTGGCGCATGAATGTGGTCACTTGGCTCCCATGTTCTTTCTTGTGGTCCACAGCCTTTCCAGTCAATTAGATAGAATAGTATTGATTTGACAAGTTTGGAGTCCAGAATATCTTTAACCTCAAATTTAGGTTCCCCGTCGACCATGATTGGTTTTGGTGGTTTCGTTACCCGAAAAGAGAGACGTGAAACACGGGATGGACTTGCATATTCGGAGGTAACTCCAATTTTACCGCCACCAGCCTGATGATGGCCTTAATGGTGTATGGTCCCAAATATCTGGGATTAAATGTATGGGTTCCTTTTATTGGTTTGTGTTTCGAGGCTAGCCAGACTTCATCCCCAACCTGATACTTTGGATCTTCACTCCTACGTTGACCTGTGGATTTCTTGTATTTTTCCTTAGCTTGCCTTAGATGTTCTGTCACTCTCTTGAAGGCTTGTGCAATGGTAGCGTGCAAACTTCTTACGGCTGGCATTTCCAAATGTTGAGGTGGATCGAGAACAGAGGTTCGTGTATGTATCCTGTATATCGTATAGAACGGACTCTGCCCAGTGCTGGAGTGTAAGGAATTGTTATAGGCATACTCGGTTATTCCTAAACGTCCTTCCAGCTGCCTTCCATTTGGTGTAACATGCATCACAGGTACTGTTCCAGTGTTTGGTTGGTTCTCTCAGTTTGACCATCCGTTTGAGGATGGTGTCTGGTGGAAAGTCTTACATCGATTTGGGCTAACTTGCAACATTTTCCCCAAAAATGTGAGATAAACTGACTGCCCCGATCTGCAACTAGAACGGAGGGGAATCCGTGTATCCGGACAATCTGTTCTAGGAACTCCTTCGCCAGAATCGAAGCTGAGGGTAAACCTTTTAGAGGAATGAAGTGGGCCATTTTGAAAAACAAGTCTACCACCACTAAAATTGTGTTAAATCCATTAAAGGGAGGGAGATCAGTGATAAAATCAAGAGACAGTGTATGCCAGGTGTGTAAGTGGAACGTCCAGAGGTTAAGGTAGACCCGATGGTTTCTTTTTCTGGGCTTTGTTTTGTGCTCAAATGCTGCATGATAGCACTAATTGCTTGATGTCTTTACGCCATGTTGGCCACCAGAAATGCCTCTTGACCTTGGCTTCAGTTTTTGCAATTCCAGGATGACCTTCTACCAATGATTTGTGGTAATTTGAGATAACTTTTTCCTGAAGTTCCTTACTGGGTAAATAAAGGTGTCCTTGAAAGTATGGCAAATGATTTGTGACTGAATGGTGTTAGCTTTTAGTCGACCAATCCTGTAGAGTCTTGGTGTCGAGGAGATGCGAAATTTCCTTGTGGATGTCATCCAGTGTCAGAGATGTAGTAATTCCCAGGATTCTTCCTCCAGGGATTATGGCTACTAGGTCAGGACTTGAGTATTCTTCTTCCATCCCAATGCAGGACAGAGCATCCACTTTTCCGTTTCGGCAACCAGGTCGGTATGTACTCACAAAATCGTATTCAGCAAAGAACAGCGCCCACCGGAGTTGGCGAGAGGATTGGGCCTTTGCCGTCTTTAGGTATTGTAGATTGCGATGATCTATGATCACTGTAATGGTGTGTCTGGCCCCGAGGTGATAATGCCGCCAAGCTTTAAATGCTGCCTTGATGGCTAGAGGTTCCTCGTCCGTTACGGTGTAATTCAGTTCAGGTGCTGTGAATTTTTGTGACCAAAAGGCCACTTGGTGAAGTTGACCTTGGGATCTTTTGGAGAGAGGACCGCACCCATTGCCAGAATGGAAGCATCGGTTTCTACCACGTACGGGAGATCTGGGCGAGGGTGTTTCAGGACTGGGGCTGAGGTGAATATCTCTTTCAGGTCTTGCAAGGCCTTTTCCGCTTCTTCCGACCACTGGAAGCGCTTATTCTTTTGCCATAAGGATGTGCTGGGATGCACCAAATGCGAAAAGCCTGAAATGAATCGGTGATAGAAGTTTGCAAATCCAAGCATGCGCTTGACTCCCTTTATTGATTGAAATTGGAGAAGGCGATTTGAGGATGGGGTTTACCTTCCGCGAATCCATACGAACACCACGAAGGGTTAGAACAAACCCAAGAAACTTGACTTCATAAAAATGGAAGAAGCATTTTTCTAATTTAGCATATAGCTTATGTTGCCAGAGTTTTTCAAGGACAGCATGGACGTGTTTCACATGGTCCTGCTCGGAAGAGGAGTAAGCCAGAATGTCGTCAATGTATACTACGACATAGACGTCAATTAACTCTCAAAGGACGTCGTTCGTAAAATATTTAAACGCCGCCAGGGCGTTACAAAGCCCGAACGGCATCACCTGAAATTCAAATAGCACAAACTTGGTGCGGAAAGCGGTCTTCCATTCGTCCCCCTTTTTGACTCACTGGAGATGGTACGCCCCTCTGAGATCGAACTTAGTGAAAATTCGAGCGCCCTTCACTTCGTTCAGCAGTTCTGGGATTAGAGGCAAGGGGTACTGGTTTTTTACAGTCACTTGGTTTAATGCGTGGTAGTCGATACAAGTCCTTAACTCTCCTAACTTTTTAGGGACAAAGAATAATGGCGAGGCCGGCGGGGACTTGGACGGACGAATGAAGCCGTTTGTGAGTTATTGATCTAAATATTTTTTTAGATGAAGATTCTCTGGCTCAGTGAGCACGTAGATCCGACTGCATGGAATCTGAGCTCCAGGTATAAGATCGATCCGGCAGTCGTATGGTCTATGAGGCGGCAATGTATTGGCTTGGTCCTTCTGGAAAACATCCTGAAAATCCTGGTATTCCTGGGGTAGCAGATTTGTCAGACTCATGACTGTTGCAATTTCTTTGGTCAGGGGTTCTTCTGCTTGATAACATGTATGAGCACATTCTGAGAAGGTCAGCCTCTTAGCATGCCAGTCTATGCAAGGATTGTGTGTTTCTAACCATGGCATTCCCAGAATTATTTGGAATTGTGGAGCCTTGATTAAGTCGAACACAATGGTTTCCCGATGCCCGTCTTGGCACAACAGTGTCATGTCTGTCATTGAGTGTGTTACAGGAACAAGGAACAGAAGAGATCTCCGTTCCATTGACAGTGGTGACCAGATCAGTTGTTGCCTTTTCACAAAGAGGAAGCCTCATCCTTGAAGCAAATTCTCGATCAATGTAGTTACCAATGGCTCCGCTGTCGATGTAGGCTCTGACCACATGCATACAGGACGGTTGCTGGTGACTGATGAGGATCATTGGTAAGGCTAGGTGCGAGGTCTGAGAGTCCTTCTTCTCGCTCGAAAAACAGACCTCTACGCTTGTCGGGCGGGATAGTTTTCCGGCTCTGGCTCTGCGCTGACCTTGTCAGCGGCCCCAACTGCCTTCTTGGGTGGTTTCACTGGACAGTCTCAAAGGAAATGACTGGCTGTCCCGCAATATAAGCACAACTGTTGTTGCCTTCTTTTGTCTCTTTCAGCCTTGGATAGCGGCCCCGTACTCCTCCAATTTGCATGGGTTTGGACATGTCGGTGGTTTTGGAAGTGTTGTCTCTTGGATGCACAAACATCCGATTCTCCAATCTAGCTCGGTCAGCTCTCTGATGCTGTAGTCTGTGGTCCCGCTGCACCACCAAGTCAATGTATTCCGCACAGTCTCTGGGTGGATTGACCAATTGATCCAAAACGTCTTTTAACTCGCCTCTCAACCCACGATTAAACAGCGTTGTTCTTTTGTCTTCGGGCCAACTGGTTTTGAACAACAGCGATTCTGTAGGTAAGTCTCTATGCCAATAGATTCTTGGTATAGTTTTTCAAAGAGTTCTTGATGCCAAAATCCTCACTACTGTGCTTGGTTCTTTGCAGATGCGGTTTTGGTGTGCCAGGTGAAGAGTGCCTCCTCTCCACAATGATGAGCAGGATTCCTAAAGGTGAGTTTAACGCTAACGCAAAGTGAAAATGTCTTTTCTGTTCTGCAGGTGAGGTGACTTCGGAGCGGCAATCGTGTGAAGACGCCTCGATGGATCGCAGGAGAGTGCAGCCTGCGGGTGAGTATTAGCGCTAACGCGATGTTGAAATGTCTTTAATATGGATCTTTTTCTCTGCGCGGCTAACCTGATATTTCTTTACTGTTCAGCAGGTGCGGTGACTCCGGAGCGACTGAAGAGGAAGCCTTTCAGATGGAGCTTCTGGTAAGAACTTAACTGCTCTCCTTGTTCTTGTTCTCTCTCTCTCTCCTTCCTTTCTTTCTCCACAGGTGATGGTTCGTGATTCCCAAAACAGGCGTGGCTGAAGACCGGGTTGACTGGAGCTAGCAGACACAGTGAGTGTTACGCTGCAGGAGTGCAGAATATTGCAAAGCGTGTTCTGTCCTTAGGGTGTGGTTTATATAGCCTCACACAAGTAGTCCCAAGTGAAGTAGTCCCTCCAGCCACACACTGCACAAGTAGTCCCATGTAACGTAGTTCCTTCATCCATGCCTCAGGCTGGACTGAATGTGATTCCTCTTCCTCTGCAACCTGACTTACTTGCAAGAATATTATGAGCCTGGCGACAACGGCACCAGGACAGAGTCCAGGAAGTCTTGAGGCAACCTTTTGGGGCCTTAAAGGTCCCCATAGGTGCTAGTAACTGGGGTAGTCTGGTCTGCTGCTGATGTCTGGGGGCATGCACTGTGACAAATACGGTTGCACACAGACATGAAGAACATATATATATATATATATATATATATATATATATATATATATATATATATATATATATATATATCTTCGAAGCACTGAAAAACGTCAGGCTGGGTGAGTAGCACTCTTCATAGTTTCAGGAATAATAAAAGTCCGGACATCCAAGTTGAAAACAAATATATTCTTTATTGATGCCTTGCAAGTGGCAAAATTCAATTAAAAAGCCATGAAGGTAAGGCTCTCCCAAAGTGCAAATATCCGTGCGCGTTTGGACTATTTACTACCTACTACCTATATTGTACTACCTACTACCTACTCCTTGGTGAAAAATATATGTATTTATATATATGTATTTATTTAGTGATTGATTGTAATACGAGCATCAAAACATAGTAAAAGTTCTTACTTCAATCTTCGTGCAGACCAGTTTAAGAAACATGAAACTCACTACACCGGGTGGAGATTTTCACCAAGGTTGGTCTAGTGTGCTTGGGCAACTTTTTACTACCACACTCATCAGTCATTGAGAGCATATGGCCGGAGTAGGTAGTACAATATATTTATGATATGTTGTTAGCTTAGCCAAGCTTTAGCCCACAAGCACCAGCTATTTGACAGAGGTTGAGCGCAGAGATTTTGGCTAAAGAGTATCCATATCCAAGTGGTATAGAGCACAACATGATACAGAATGCACCAAGGTGCAGTCATTTTCCTTGTACAGAGACTACATTAGGATTAGAATTAACAGTGTTTCAGACAAATATTGAATTTACAAAACACATTCATTTGAGAAGCTGTGGGGTTATTCAGAACAAGAAGTCACAGCAATTGCCAAGGTTGAACACTGTAGGGAGTAGTAGACTTGCAGAACAAACACAAAGATGAGGAAACAGTTCCAGAGAGTCGAAGCAGTAGCCTGCCAAGTTTACTGAATGAGTAGAAACAACCAGCCCCTGAATCCCAGGTGCATGGGAATACTATGTCTAGAAACTCTATAGAGAAAAAGGAAAGGGTGTCCCAAGTGGTCATGAAGAACACGGCATGCAGGTTAGAATTAGCTAAAATCTTAATAAATAGAAGAACATCCACTCACAAATATGGTACCCTAATACGTAATCCAGACATGAAAACACTGGCTATTCATTGCAAGCCTGACACTGATAAGAAACTTGCCGAACTCATTCAAAGCACATGCTTACACCAGACAGCATACATGGCCAAGTTCAAAGACAAGGCCTCATCGCCTTGGGATGATCGGAAGTATACTTTAATTGCAATTATGGCAGATGACGGAGTTCAATCCCCCCACTTGTGCCTCACACATATCTTGAGGCTGTGTCAAAATGTCTAAGGTTGGTAAGCTAAATGCCAACCAGTGAGAAGTCCCTTTGCCTCACCACCTATGATGGACACCCCAAACCAATTAACTGTCCCTGTAATTATGTATTAGAAATATTATCAGTAGTAGGGTGGTCCAAGGAGGATTCATCAGATGGACAGTGACCAATGAAGTGACTAACCCTTATACATTCTAAATTTTTAGCTTGGGCTACTAGCCACCCCAACTACTCCATAAGTTTTGTAAAAATGAAATTGTACTGTGACGTCTCTATTGATGTAGTTGGGGTACAACACTTGCATGAAGTCGTTGAAGAAGTTGAGAGCTTTGAGAACCAAGATGCGTGTATGCTATCCCAGCTTGGATTTGGTGTTTGAATAAAGCTGGGTTTTGCCCAGCACATAAGTCCTCCATCTTTGAGTATTATTCTAATTGTGTCATCTTGGGCTTCACCGTTACGATATTCAAAGTAAATACTCATCATTCAACATCCACATACCCTCTCTGCCCAGTGGTGTACTTATTTGACTTTATATTGAGTTTTTGTAACACATGCAGATCACATTATGCCACTCCAGAGAATGTGGGTGGCAGGTGAGCAAAAGGCTCTAGTGATGTGGCAGATTCGTGGGTCAGAGGCAGACTGGAATAGGTGGATATTTAGGGCTATACAGAGTGAGTCAGGGTAATGAAGCAAATGATCTGTGGAACATATTAATTTCAGGAGAAACTACCAGATGGACGGTGGCCATGGTTAACTTAATTGAACTTGCATTCCGTCAGATCAACCAGGCACCGACTTCACCAGCGTCCCAGCCGAAGGGTGACTTACCCAGCGAATGAAGGTGTGGAAGATCATTGTCTGTCCATCATAGAGAAACATGAGGACCGAGACCAAAGTCTAGGCGGAACCTAGAATTGAAGCAAGAAAGCTTGTTTGAAACTGATAAAATTTGGGTGTTCCTAGAATACATTTTTTTAAAAATGATGCAAATGAATTGATAGGGGATTCCATAGGGTGGAGTCTTGACAGTGGAGTGTTCTACTACAAGGACAGGTGTACTAGATGAAGGGCAGAAGGTTTTGAGAGGTGATCTGCAACCTCTGACTCTCCTAATGTTACGGACTACAACTCCCATCACCATTCATCATTAAACATGCTGGCTAGAACTGATGGGAGCTGTAGTGAAAAACATCTGGAGAGCCAAAGTGTGCTGATGTAAGGCATCTGGTTGATTGGTATCAGGGACATTCTTTGGTGAAGTAATGAGTTGAGTTTTGGTTTGTCAGGTCATCATTCTATGGTAAGGTCTGTGCGCCAGGCAGAGAGTTTTTAAGTAAATTCAGTATTTTACCATGAGTTAGTAGGGAGATTCTGAAGCGAGAGAAATGTGTTTGCAGCACAGCATGTGAAAGGTGAGGACACCACAATTCAAGAAAGAACAGAGTTTAGCAGGATCCAATCATATATGACATTGTAACCAGTGTTTAATTTGTTTAAAAAAAAAATTTTTAAAAGTGCCAGGGCCCAAATATTTTCTAACACGCCTGTGACACTGCAGGCGGGCAGTTCCACACCACTGCTGCCACCACCCACAGCTGCCCCCCCACAGAGTGAACATATTTGGGGTTACATTACAGCTCGAACCTGCTCATTGTGGTTAATGGACTATCAGCACTTCATAATTAAAATGTGTCTCAGACAATAAGTGCTGCGGCTCAAAAATAAGTGCCAGGGCTGTACCCTGGCAAACACGCCCACAAATTAAGCACTGATCACAACAGTCAAAGCAGGACCGTGTAAATGCAAGATTAAGGGATCTGGTCAGTCGGAAGCAAGGGCAAAATTCCTAGCAGGTGTCCATACCTGCCTTCACGTGAAAGATGAAGGAAAGGATATGATATCGGCGGCAGATGGACCAAGATTGGACCATACCTGGACAGGGGTGGACTGGCCTATAGGGAACTCTGGAAATGTCCTGGTAGGCCTCTGCACCGTGGGCCTCTTTTTGTGATAACCTATTTAATTTAATTTAATTTCCAAACGTTGTAATAGGAAAAGGTTTGGGCATGTTGAAAATGTGCAATATGGGGCCCTTTGAAAATTATTTGCAGAGCTTCTTTTGGTTGGCAGTCCACCCTGTACCCGGATAACATTGGAAAAGGAGAGCGCCTTTACCGGGGTGCGGTACCTCTGTCCATGCAATCATTTTCATCACCCTGACTCCATTTAGGCATTGGACCCTAGGCTGATCAGGGTGAACCTAAATGGGCACCATTTTATAACTTGGTAAAGATTTAAAGAATCTGCTTAGTATATTTGTGTCTACTAAGGCCAAGAAAAGGGCCAAATACCTTTTCCGCATTATTACAGATTATAAGGGCTTGATTGATGCCATTTTTAGTGTGGTGTAAAAATTCCATGAATCAGGCGCTGACGTGTAACAAGCATGTCTAAAACCTTAGCTCACCTAAGCGCGTTGTTCTGCTCTCTTGTGTGCGCTCATTCTTATTACCCATGCACCCCTCCTGCTGCCCGGAGCAACGCGCAACTGCGGTGCACTCTGCAAAGCGCACGTGGAACAGTCTCCGGGCGAGTAACTGGAAACACAATATCCCATTACACCACCCTCCCTCCGGATTGAGAACTGTACATCACGTACCCAATGGACGCACAGCTGGATACATACATTGCCAATTGAAAACATATGCGGGCCATTAGTTAACTCTGAAAAGAATGGGGGCGGTGTCATGATGCGAGGAAGCAGGTCAGAGCTAGCTAGCCCTCGCGCCCCAGTTTCTTGTTGCAAGACGAATTGGTCTGATTCATTGCACGCACCAGATAAGGCCATCCTGCTGTGTTATGGATTAGCCTTTTTACGTCACTGGAATAGCGTTCCAATCTGTTTTGCAATTATTCATATATTTGCTCCAAAAAAGGTCTGTTGCGCAAACGGCAGGGAAATAAAAATGTACCGCCAAAAAAAAGAAAAAAATAACAACTATAAAAAATTCCCTCTCAAAAGGGAGAGGGATCCCAGGCGCTCTTGGCAATGAGAGTTGCTGCTGCAGCTCTGCTGATGCCGTGTCCTCCCTCGCGCATGACCAGGAAGTGCTGAATGCTCCCTATTGGTTCAGACCATTACTTTAATTGTGGTGTGTTCTGTGTTTTTTTTTTTACAGGTAGACGTCTACCCCTTAAGATTTGAATTAATTCAGTTCTCTAAAGAGAGCTTTTATTGCAAAAGAAACCTCTCCGTGTTGGGTGCTGCATGGGGCCAGCACACGCATGTATGCTACCCCAAACAAAATGTCAGTCTGGCCCCTTTCTTTCCTTACAATGGGCCAAGATGTACTGCTATTAGAGTCAACATGTTGCCCCTTTGTTGCAAAATGTTCTCGTGCTGCCCTTGGAGGCTACCTGAAATTGCCATATTGCAGCAAAAACCTGGGTGCCGTGCAAAGGAAAGTGCCGTGTGAGACTGAATTGAACATTCTCACCCGGGAATGGCAGATTGACCAATCACAAACCGCCTTTTCTAGGCGTGATTGTTTATTCACGGGCTGCAGTGAAAAAGAAATATTTTAAAAAAAATTCCAGCCCCTATTAAAATAGAAAAGGGACTAGGTAATTTTGGAGCAAATAGCTTTCACGCCCCGGTAGCGGAACAGACATATCTCATGTCCGCCCCGCCGCCGAAGCATGAAAGGTACATTAGAACCCAGGAAAGGGCACTCAATCAATCAGCTGGCTACAAAAGCGGTTGAGAACGGCTAGTGAACAGTTTGTGTTTTAACAGCAAGCCTAGGTCATTCCCTTGGCACAGGCATTTTTTTTTAGATGCCTTGGCACCTCTGCTGCTCCAGCAGCCACCCTACAAGCCCACCACCCCAGCATTATACACCAAACCAGCTCCCCATTCCTCCACCACCACCTCATTCTAAACTGCCCTCCCCATTCCACTTACCTTTTGTGCCTCCAGGCTTTGCAATTCCTTACAGACCGTCCAGGAAGAAAGGTCGTATAAGGGGTTATTTCATATTTACTGTTTTAGGAAATGGGAAATTAAGTTGTTTAAATTTGAAAATGTTTGCGTTAAGTTTCACGGGCAAGTTTAGAAACAAGATCTCCTGATCAGCCATTTAGAGCCCTGACCGCACATTTACCCCTGTTGCCAAAGCCTTTCACTTTGGAAAAAAAAGAAATGATAATGACCTTACATTTATTATTTCCTTGGCCAACATTATTCTGGTGTTTTCTTCTGAGTGGTGCATTCATCAGCTCAATACAATTTGGACTGAAGACACTGAATTCATTTTTTGCAAGCAATTGAACATGTACAAACTGGTACTGAGTTTCAGGCACTATCTCAAATTGCATGAGTCTTGAATTATTTAACCAAGGGATGAGATATTACTCCAACTCCATAGCACCACCAATCCCTCCAACAGCTTTGCTCCCATTCTTGTTCAATATTTCATGCAGGGCAGAAGGAAAATAAAAAACAGAAACCAATACATGCATATCATTAAGAGGATACCATAGGTCTCTATGGGAATTCATATTATGCTTATAAACTTGGGAACGATGATTGATACAGAAATGGCTCATACGTTTGCAAAAAGCACAGAAAGAGCCATATCTGCTGATAGGACTCCCCTCAATAATATGTTAGGATCCTAACTTTAATCCTTTCTGTGGAAATGACAAAAATCTGTCATGCACACAAGCAATCAAGGGCCGACACCAGACAGAGTACACTGTGATCAGTATTATCAGACCAATCTAGAAGTATATGGGTTCCAGCCCTTATTTGCAAATTGCAGAGAAGTGTCATGTTGAAGATTTTTAACTTCATATTTAAGTTGGTCAGAAATGTAATTTCAGATGGGTGTAGCATGAGCCCCCAGAAATGGGGCATAGAGATAAGATGACCAATAATTGAGAAGAGGCGGGGCCTTGATGATGGGGGCGAACAATACATGTCCAACAGAATAATAAGCTAATGTGCCGGTACACACTAATTTAGATATTTTGGGGGGTAGCTAGGAGGTTTTAAAACTGGACAAACAGTGAAAAAAGGGGTGAGTCGGACATGATCGGACAGACAAGATAAAATGAGAGGAACTAAAATCATAGGTGAAAGGTGGTACTAAAATCTGGAGAGTAAAACAGGAGAAGGGTTGAGCCTGAAGTGTGATCCATGACAGAGACCAGGAGAGGCAACCAGGAGATGTGTTGAGCCTGGAATGTCATTCATGATAGAGACCAGGAGGGGCAGACAGAAACGTTGATGTTGTAGAGTCATCCATAACAGAGACCAGGAGATGTAGTCCAAACAGGACCCTATGCTTCTTAAGAGATGACCCAGGATGACCTCCTGATGCACCTGTGCAGAACACAGAGAGATTCAAAGTAAGTACATTACTCCAACATATCAAACCATTGATGAAGATCTATTTGAATGAATACCTTCCCTTATATAGACATTAATGGGGTGGAATTCCCAGTAGATTCTTAGCATTTCATGATTTATTAATTATTTAATTAATCCCCACTTAGCCAAACAGGGTCACAGTGATGTCATCAATGATATTTGTGATGTAATCTTTGATGTCCTGGGTGTTAGTTTTAGCAGAGCACGGTGGTGGCGCGAGTTATGGTTGCTTAGCTTACCATAACTTGCAAATTTCAAGGGTTTTTCGGTTTTACTTGGAACCATAACGTCCATTTAACAAAGTTTTTTCACTGAATTTCATAGGTTTTTAGTAGCGCAACTTAACCATAATGTCCCTTTAACAAAGTTTTTAATTGAATTTCATAGGTTTTTATTAGTGCAACTTAACCATAACGTTCTTTTAACAAAGTGTTTTCATTGAATTTCATATGTTTTTATTAGTGCAACTTAACCATAACGTCCCTTTAACACATTTTTTTTAACTAAATTTCATAGGTTTTTGTTAGTGCAAGGTAACCATGACGTCCTTTTCAATAGATGAAGACCACTAGAATCCTAGGTCCTCAAAGTGGGAACCCAGGGTGGTAAAAAAAGGATTTTTCTTCCCAAACCGGGACACCTGCGGCATCCCGGTGTAAGAAGGAAAATCTTTTACCAAGAAGGCCACCATCGAAAGGGAAGGTGGAGTGTATAAAGAGAACACAACAGGGCATTAGCGGAGGGTGTGGGGAACAAGAGGTCAACAAGGGGCATCATAGGAGGGGGGACAAGAGGAAGACACTGGGCTTGAGTGGGGGGAGACAGGAGGAAGACACAGGGCATGAGCCGGGGTGGGGGGGAACAGGAAAGAGACACGGGGCATGAGCGGGGGTGGAGGGGACAGGAGGGAGACAAGAGGCATGAGCAGGGGGTGGGGGGTACACGAGGGAGACATCTGACATGAGCGGGGGTTGGGGGTACACGAGGGACACACGGGGCATGAGCGGGGTTTGGGGGGAACAAGAGGGAGACACGGGGCATGAGCGGGGGTGGGGGGAACAGGGCAGACACGGGCATGAGCGGGGGGTGGGGGGACAGGAGGGAGACACGGGGCATGAGCGGTGGGTGGGGGGGAATGGAGGGCGACACGGGGCATGAGCGGGGGTGGGGGAACAGGAGGGAGACACGGGGCATGAGCAGGGGTGGGGGGAAGAGGGGAGAAACGGTGCATGAGCGGGGGGTGAGGGGAACAGGGGAGATACGGGGCATGAGCAGGGGGTGGGGGGAAAAGGAGGGAGACATGGGGCATGAGCGGGGGTGGGGTGAACAGGGAGAGACACAGGGCATGAGCAGGGGGTGGGGTGAACAGGGGAGAGACACAGGGCATGAGCGGGGGGTGGAGGGGAACAGCGGAGACACAGGGCATGAGCGGGGGGTGGGGGGAAGAGGAGGGAGACATGGGGTATGAGCAGGGGTGGGGGGAACAGGGCAGACACGGGCATGAGCGGGGGTGGGGGGACAGGAGGGAGACACGGGGCATGAGTGAGAGGTGGGGGGGAATGGAGGGAGACACAGGGCATGAGCGGGGGTGGGGGAACAGGAGGGAGACACGGGGCATGAGCAGGGGTGGTGGGGAAGAGGGGAGAAACGGGGCATGAGCGGGGGGTGGGGAGAACAGGAGGGAGACACGGGGCATGAGCGGGGGTGAGGGGGAACAGGCGAGATACGGGGCATGAGCAGGGAATGGGGGAAAAGGAGGGAGACACGGGGCATGAGCGGGGTTGGGGTGAACAGGGGAGAGACACAGGGCATGAGCGGAGGGTGGGGTGAAAAGGGGAGAGACACAGGGCATGAGCGGGGGTAGGGGGGAACAGGGGAGACACGGGGCATGAGCAGGGGGTGGGGGGGAAAGAAGGGAGACACGGGGCATGAGTGGGGGTGGGGGGAAAGAAGGGAGACATGGGGCATGAGCGGGGGTGGGGGGAAGAAGGGAGACACGGGGCATGAGCGGTGGGTGGGGGTGAACAGGGGAGACACGGGGCATGAGCGGGGAGTGGGGGGGGACAGAAGGGAGACACAGGGCATGAGCAGGGGGTGGGGGGTACAGGAGGGAGACACGGGGCATGAGCAGGGGGTGGGGGGAAAGAAGGGAGACACGCCTATACATGCCTATAGGGGACTGACATAGTTCCACCAATCAGCTCCTTGTTACGCTCACCTGGTATCCACAGGGACGCCACCCAGCTGGGTTACTCGCTGGTATGCTTCTCAGCTTGGCCCTGAGATGCTCTGCGGGGAAGGTTCTGCCTGAAAATACAGGACTGTGTTCAAGACTGACTCCCTCCACCCCCGTATGATTTCAGTCCCTCTGGCACCCTCTCCTCACCTTGTGGTAGAATTAGGCATGCTCTCCATCCTGCCTTCTTTGCAGGGGCGCGTTGTCTTTCATGGGCGAGTGCGGTCCAGTTACTTCACTGATGCCGGCCCGTTTGATATTGTTCAGGTAGGTCTTATTGCTGTTCTTTAGTTTTGTTGCTATCCTGCATGCCTTTCTTTGTTTAAAATGTCTCTTTTTTCTCCCTTAGGTATGCGGAGCTTCAGCACGGTGAACTGGCTTGGTTGAGCCCCGCTGGTAAATGATGGCGCATTAAAAGCGCTATGATGCGTTAAGTAAGCGCTATGCGCAGCGCTGCAAAATCTTGCCTTTGCTAACCTGTGTTTTCCTTCCTTCTAGGTCGCGGTGTTCTTCAGCGCGAGTGGAATGTCCTGAGTGGTGCCACCCGCAAAGCAACCAACCAGGTAAGCTTTTTGAGCAGTTCGTAATTTGTAAATGTCTCTACTGCTTTCTTTAATGTTGCCTCTATCTTCCTCTTTCAGGTCGTTCTGTCCGGGAGGCGTGTAGATTCGAGGAAGCTGTTCTCATTGGCTGCAAGTGTTTAAAGATGAAGTCTGCAGGTAAGATGCTGCTGCTAATGATGTTCCTTTTGTCTCCTTGCAGGTTCTGCTTCTCCGAGGTTCGAGGGAATAGCTGGACACAGTGAGCATCACGTTGCAAGCTGCAAAGTAACGCGAAACGTGTTGTCTTGTTCAGGTGTGAAAACAAAATAGTCCAGGTAAAGTAGTCCCTAGGCTAACACACCCAAAACACTTCTTTGGACCAAGTTATGTGGATGCCTCCATGCTGGCTGACAATACAATAAAGTAGTTCCCAAGCACATTGTTTTTCATGGTGTATGAGCCTGGCGCCATTGGTGCCAGGACTGGCCCCATGAGGGCTTTTGAAGAGGATGCCAGGCTCTAGAGGCCCGAGTCCTGACTCCACCTGGCCAATGGAATTGCCAGAGGGGGTTTTGGGCGAGGGTCGTGACACTCCTGTGACCTGCCCTAAAAATGTAACTAAAATATTTTATGAAAATTCTGTAATTTGGTATATGCAGTGGGCGGCATTGACAGCTCATTTCATTCAGTTCAGTTCTACGGGCTGTCTGAACTGTAATTCCCAGATGTTTGGGTCCAATAAATGTGCCTTATGTCTTGCTTGGTGTACGCTCCTTTTTTAATTGTTTTTTGTTCCTGGGATTTCTTCTATCAGAGGTTCCCTGGTACAAGTTCCTTAGTTTTTATATGGACCAATTATATGTTGATTATATATGTATTTAAGTTCTGATGTATAGAAAAGATTTTTCATTTATGTACACAAGGTGTAAAAAGTGTATTATTACAATCCCCTGTGTAATAACGACGGTAGAGGCTGTAGCTCTGTCTCTCCCCCATTGCTGTCCTGAAGTTTACCTTCATGTGTTGAAACAAAATGATGGCTAAACTACAATCAGCACAAACAGTCATTAATGGTATATGTTGGCCTCAGGATATTCAACCATATTTCAGATTCCAGGAAAGGTCTTTGTAGGCTGCCTGCTGAGTTCCAGACTGAAGCTAGAGTGATCTGCCCAGTGTGCAAATGGATTCATGAGAGGATCCCATCTGATTTACCTGATCTTGTTGCTTTTGTTGCACCTCCTAGAAATGTGTGTTCAGAGCTGATCCTAAACCAGTGGGTTTAACAAAGAGTGTCCAGGGGGTGAATCACTACAAGTTGTTGCTATCTTGCTGTGTATTTTGCTTCTGCGATCTTTAGGAGCCATGAGTAATTTCGGCTCTTTTAAAATTATCTTAAAGATAATGCCTCATTTAAAGTTATGCAGTATTTCAGTGGTAAATCTTCTAAAATGCAACCAAACTGAACCTTTATTACCGCCACTTGGCCCCGCAGATTTATGGCAGGATTACAAGTGGTGATAGACAGTTTAAGTCCATTTTGGTGGAGTCCCTGGGACTCTATGGGATTTCAGCTGAAATTCCGCCGATGTTGATGATTTATCGTGGTAAGGTGATGGGTTTCTCTCCAGATTTTTGCTGGAGGAAAATCCTTCACCTCACTGCCAAGCCTGCAATACAGGGTTGCAGTAATACGGTGGTACTATAGTGCAGCGGTAACTGAATTACCACCACATTAACAGCCTTTTTTACTGCACCACTATACTTGTAATGAGGCCCCTTGTCTGTCTGCTGTTTCAGCTTGATCTTTATGAATAGATGTATTTATTTTAATGTTTTATGTACATTGTGTTTTTATTTTTGTCTGCTTTTAGGATTAATTAATTCTTTGTTGTTATTCTGTGTGCATATGTAAGTCATCAGCCTTCAGCTGTTTTCAATTGGAATCAAACAGATATTCAGGAACACAACATCTTTCGTTTTCCTTCCTAGGATGAAAAGCTCTCTGATGTGCCTTATTTAATTTCTTCACTCAGAGGTTACAGTAACATCCATTGTTTGGCAAATACAAAATTGTTGGTAGAAAAGTCTTGTGCACAACTTCTTACAGACATCTGTAAATGTGACAATCTTATAAACTATATTACGTATTCTAATTAACTTCCTGCTGAGCAAAGAATACAATGTAACATGTTTAGCATTGTTCATAGAGCCTTCTATGGGCTGGGTGCATAGCTCATTAGCCTTCCACATGGGGCCATGAGTGCCATTAAATTGGGAAATAATGACATGGGGTCATGAGTACCATTACATTAGGAAACAATAACACCATTTATTACATCACATAGAAGTGGGAGGAATCTGGCATGGAGCACTATCTAATTGCACATATTACAGGGCCTGTGGTAGCAGCCCTGTAGTTATGGTTAAGTTGCTCAACCCATAGGAAGAGCACTTTTTGGGTGGCTTATAACTTTGCCACCCCGGACAAATCCTTACCAAAGTTTGCAAAAAATGTATATGGTCCCGTCAGAACATTTCTGGGAAGTCTGGTGAGGGTTCATCAAAGGGGGGCAAAGTTGTAGGGGGGTCCCAAAATGTGTGTATTTTCCATAGACGCAATGGAAACAACATGTTGCTCACTTCTACAGCCCAAACCGCTTGACGGATTTTCACCATATCTGCGGCAGGAGCAGCAGCTTGGTCCCGAAAGCGTGCTTTCGTAAATTTGATGTAAATCTGTCCAGTATTTTTTTTTTAAATGTCCCAAAAGTAGGTTACAAAAAATGACTGATATCTGGGTTTGGTCCACAGACTCACTTCCCTCTTCGTTCCGATTGGCCTAGAAGGTGACATGATGTCCGCGGACAGACAAGTAAAGCCGAAAAACATCAGAAATTCCCCAGTTATGGTAAGCTCAGCAACCATAGCTCGCGCCACCACTGTGCACCACTAAGACTAACACCCAGGACATCAAAGATGACATCACAAATGTAATTGATGACATCACATATCTGGGCCATGTGATTTTGTTCACTGACATATCTAGGCCGAGTGGTTTTGTTTTTTCGGTTTTACTTGTAACCATAACACCACTTTAACAACGAATTTTCATTGATATTATTATTATTTTTTATTATTATTATTATTATTATTATTATTATTATTATTATTATTATTATTATTATTATTATTATTATTATGGCACATCACCTATAGTTTCTTTTTTGTATTAATTCTTGTTTGGTTAAAAGTTATAAAATACAGCAAGGTTCCCTTGAGCTGCTTGTTTAGCCAAAATAGTTACTGAAGTTTCAGCCCGAAACTTAGCTCTCTCCACAATTTGTCTATGTGCACGTGCGTTTTTGTCTTTTTTTTGTGTGTGTGTGTGTGTACAAACCATGCACACAGGCTATTAGATTAACTCATTTGCATGGGGTACGCTCCCATGCAAATGAAGGGAGGTTTCCACCCTTTTCAATGGTGCAGTTGGCAATACAGAAGGGACGTTGTGAGACGTTTTTTAACAAAAATGTGCAGCCCGGAGAGGGCAAACAGCGCAATGTGGCATTTACACTTGCACGTACAGTGAGACAGCTGTTCGTGAAACTAAGTGGGTAATTCATAGAATTCAGCGCACAAGTGGCGCACGCGGCTGGCGCACAGTGTGCGCGTGCGAATCCCTGCGCCAGCCGCGTGCGCCAAAATACATTTCCGCGCACAGCGTATTCATGGATTCCAGCCACCAAAACCAGCCGTGGCGCACAGTGGCGCAGCGACCCTGCAGCAGCGCCAGTTACGCCCCCAAGAACTCCCCTTGTGCAGGGAAAAGCCATCAAAATCCCCAATCCAGCGCAAAGGGCTGCGCTAACCCTGTACCAGCACGGCAAGCGGGGTACGTGTATCACTGGGGTGCGCGGGAAGTTCCTCACGTTATTTCAGCTGGGTACGTGTATTTCAGGGGTGCGTGGGAAGTTCCACATGCGATTCCATCAGGGTATGTGTACAGCAGGGGTGCGCGGGAAGTTTCACACGTGAATTCAGCAGGGTACGTGTATTTCAGGGGTGCGCGGGATGTTTCACACGCAATTTCAGCTGGGTACGTGTATATCAGGGGTGCGCTGGAAGTTCCACACGCGAATGTCCTGGGTACGTGTATTTCGGGGTGCGCGGGAAGTTACACAGGTGAATTCAGCAGGGTACGTATATTTCAGGGGTGCGCGGGAAGTTTCACACACAATTTCAGCTGGGTACGTGTATATCAGGGGTGCGTTGGAAGTTCCACACACGAATGTCCTGGGTACGTGTATTTCGGGGTGCGCGGGAAGTTACACACATGAATTCAGTAGGGTACGTGTATTTCAGGGGTGCGCGGAAAGGTCTACACGCAATTCCATCAGGGTACGTGTATATCAGGGGTGCGCTGGAAGTTCCACACGCGAATGTCCTGGGTACGTGTATTTAGGGGTGTATGGAAAGTTACACACGTGAATTCAGCAGGGTACGTGTATTACTGGGGTGCACGGGAAGTTTCACACACAAATTCAGCAGGGTACGTGTATTTCAGGGGTTTGCGGGAAGTTTCACGCGCAATTTCAGCTGGGTACGTGTATTTCAGGGTTGCGCTGGAAGTTCCACATGCGAATGTCCTGGGTACGTGTATTTTGGGTGCGCGGGAAGTTTCACACGTGATATCAGCAGGGTACGTGTATTTCAGGGGTTCCGTGGAGTACTACACATGAATTGGCCGTGTGGGTCCTCCCAGGTGTTCGCTCCACAACCTCCACGGCCCCTGCAGGCAGCCCACACCACAGGGGACTACCCTGCAACCCCACTCATGTCCCCCAGCACCCCCACCCCCCAGCACTGTGGGGCACCCTCCACCAGGCCCCCAAACATGTCCCCCTGCACCCCACCCCCCAGCAGTGCAGGGCACCCTCCACCAGGCCCCCAACTCATGTCCCCCAGCACCCCCACCCCCCAGCACTATGGGGCACCCTCCACCAGGCCCCCACACATGTCCCCCTGCACCCCACCCCCCAGCAGTGCAGGGCACCCTCCACCAGGCCCCCACACATGCCCCCCTGCACCCCCACCCCCCAGCACTGTGTGGCACCTGCCAGCAGGCCCCCACTCATGTCCAACTCATGTCCCCCTGCACCCCCACCCCCCAGCACTGTGGGGCACCTGCCAGCAGGCCCCCACTCATGTCCAACTCATGTCCCCCTGCACCCCCACCCCCCAGCACTGTGGGGCACCCTCCACCAGGCCCCCAACTCATGTCCCCCAGCACCCCCACCCCCCAGCACTATGGGGCACCCTCTACCAGGCCCCCA
The DNA here is from genome assembly GCF_040938575.1 of Ambystoma mexicanum. Taxonomy (NCBI): domain Eukaryota; kingdom Metazoa; phylum Chordata; class Amphibia; order Caudata; family Ambystomatidae; genus Ambystoma; species Ambystoma mexicanum. Next base: position 1,334,488,166 of record NC_090924.1, read on the forward strand.
ACTCATGTCCCCCTGCACCCCCACCGCCCAGCACTGTGTGGCACCTGCCAGCAGGCCCCCACTCATGTCCAACTCATGTCCCCCTGCACCCCCACCCCCCAGCACTGTGGGGCACCTGCCAGCAGGCCCCCACTCATGTCCAACTCATGTCCCCCTGCACCCCCACCCCCCAGCACTGTGGGGCACCCTCCACCAGGCCCCCAACTCATGTCCCCCTGCACCCCCACCCCCCAGCAGTGCAGGGCACCCTCCACCAGGCCCCCAACTCATGTCCCCCTGCACCCCCACCCCCCAGAACTGTAGGGCACCTGCCAGCAGGCCCCACTCATGTCCAACTCATGTCCCCCTGCACCCCCACCCCCCAGCACTGTGGGGCACCTGCCAGCAGGCCCCCACTCATGTCCAACCCATGTCCCCCTGCACCCCCACCCCACAGCACTGTGGGGCACCCTCCACCAGGCCCCCAACTCATGTCCCCCTTCACCCCCACCCCCCAGCAGTGCAGGGCACCCTCCACCAGGCCCCCAACTGATGTCCCCCTGCACCCCCACCCCCCAGCAGTGTGGGCCACCTGCCAGCAGGCCCCCACTCATGTCCAACTCATGTCCCCCTGCACCCCCACCCCCCAGCACTGTGGGGCACCCTCCACCAGGCCCCCACACATGTCCCCCAGCCAACATGTCATCACAATCTAGATCCCTGGCCCTTATGGTCAGCCTCCAAATGCCAAACACCCACCCGAGTATTGCATCCACCCACTTAGAAATGGCAATAACATGATAGAACCCCAATTGCAAGTTTGGAAATGAACACATGTCCCTCACATACACCCAATGGGTGTCAGTGAAACTCAAAACCCATATCATGATATGCATGAAACCAATGAGATGATACTACACATTGAAGTTTGATAAAAAAATATGTATTAAAAGAAACATAAATTGAATCAAAAATAAACAAACAAAAATGGGAATTTTTTAAAAAAAAAAATTTTAATTTTTTTTTTTATTATTACTTGTGTATAATCAAAAGAAAAATGATTTTTACAAGGAAGCAAGGTACAGATTTTCCGTGTAAAGATAACAGTAGATTATTAGTTTAGTTCCATAAGTCCATTGACTTCCGGGCATCCGTTGAGGATACAATTGCAGCATAAACCAAACCACCTGTTTATGTTATATTGTTATTGTTGGTCCTGGTTAGGTTGGTTTGTGATTGATCATTGGAATCCTTTGCGTTTATTTTAACAAATGCGGCTTCCATTAGTTTACATGTAGCCACTGCCCAACAAACCTTTTCCCCGGAGATGAGACGACACCACCATGTGTCTTCTTCCAGCAACACAGAGTTCACCCACAGAGGCGACAGTATGGCTGTGCGTTCATGGTTAAGAGACGGGCAGTTTAACAAAAGATGGCGGACTGTTTCTTTAGAGTCCTCGATATGACACAGTCTGCATGTTGTATCGCTAGTTAAACTTCTTATCCCCAGAATCTCTCTGGTGTGTAGGAGATTTAAACGTGCTCTTAAGAAGCTAGTTCGAAGTTTCTTGTCTGGGAATTTTCTACAGTACTCCAGCGGGGAATTTAACTTGTTATATGTAGGCGGAAGGTGTTGTAAGAGTTTGAGCGCACTAATTTTCTCACCGGTCTTTATCCAGTCTAAATTTTTCAGCTTCTGGGTCACTCTCTGGGGGCGAGATATTAAGTCCTCACTGCTACAGGCTACTTCTTCCAGTTTGTGTTCCTGTCGTCTGATCCAGTTCTGAATCTGCTTACATTTCGTCAGTTCAAGCTCTTTGGCGATGGTATTAAAAATGGGAAGGCCATCTTGAATGAGCGCCTTTCTGTACATGGCCAGGGACGAAATGCTAACAGTGGCTTCCAGTGACAGGAGACCCAGGTCTCTTCTAACGGCCGCCATCGGGATCGAGTTCGGTAGACCTAGAACCGTTCTCCAGATGTATCCCTCCAGTCTCTGCCATAATAGGTTGGGCATAGTGATGGTGGCGTCCATGCCGTAAGTTAGTGCGGGTACTATTTTACCTTGGTAGAACTTTATGGCTGGGATCATCGAGAATTTCCCGAACTTTCGATCAATCATCCGCAGTTGGGAGGACAAGTTTTTAGCTTTGTCCCAAAGATATAATTGCATTTTTCTCTCCTGCGTTGTTCCATCAATGATGAATCCCAGATATTTAAAGTGAGGGACGACTTCGATTCGACATTTGTTCACTGACCAGGAGTGAGATGGATTCTTCGGTTGCTTGTTTTTGGCGAAGATCATGATTTTTGTCTTGTTGCTGTTTATTGTGAGGTTATTGTTATCAATGTATTTTCCCAGATTGTCCAGCTCACGTTGGAGACCTATAGGGGTCTGGTCTAAGAGTATCATGTCGTCAGCATATAGCATACGGGACATCTTGATTGCGCCCAACTTCGGTGGGAAACTATGTACGGCTTCCTCCGAGTCCTTAAAGTCTCCAAGAAAGGCTACAAAGAGGGCCGGAGCCAGGGGGCAGCCTTGTTTCACTCCTCTTTCGGCATGAATTTCTTTAGTCAGTGTACCTTGTAGATTTAGGCGGACATGAAGAGTGGTATTCAAATGCAGAGCTATGATAGGTTGGAGAATTTCTTCTGGACAGCTCCAGCGTTTTAGTTTGTTCCAGAGAAGCGTTTGTTCTATCGACTCTATCAAACGCCTGCGAGAGGTCAATAAAGGCTGCATAGACTGTTGGTGCTCCTTGTTTTATTTTGGCCTTTAGAATACTTAATATGAGAATATTCACTGCAGTGCCCCCGTTTTTCTTAAAGCCCATTTGGAATGGGTCTTCGCACGGCGCGACTTTTGTCCAACTACGAAAATGTTGGAGAAGGAGCGTGGCAAATAATTTGCCCATGATATCCAATAGGGCAATCGGCCGATAGTTAGACGGGTCCTCTCTATTTCCTTTTTTGAATATGGGAATAATCGTGGCTTTTGTCCATGAGACAGGAATATGTCTACTGGAGGTACAGTGCTTGAACAAAAGACTGATGAAGTCCGTCCATTCGATAATGTGCTTTTTTAGGTCAGTATTCGTGAGGCCATCTGGACCAGGCGCTCTGGATGTTTTTAGCTTTCGAATTGCCTCACTTATATCTGCCTTTTCGGATAAATCAATCCATGGAGCCAGTCTTGGCTCCGGATCACACATTGTATTTGTTGTGGGAGAGGAAAAAAGATCGGTGAAGAATTCGACCCAGGCGGCTTCGGGGACTGAATTGATCATATTAATTTGTGTATTTCCCTGCGAATTGTTAATCAGGGCCCAGAAGTCAGCTGATTTCTTGGACACTAAGGCTCTCATCATAGTTTCCGCGTCATTCTGGTAAAGAACTGCCCTGCGTAGTCTAACCCAGGCTTTATAGTTCTTGAGTTCTTTAGTCCAAAGTTCCCACCCCTTAATGGAGTTTTCCACTTTGGCGCGTCGTTTCAATTTTCTGACTGTCTTTTTCTTTTCCGCTACAATTTTGTCATATGTGTGATTATAGGTGGTCTGGTTGACCTTAGGCTCCTTCTGCTTCGTCTTGAACTTTGCCAGGAGCGGGATATAGTTAGGTCTTGAGCACGTCTCAGAAAAAGTTGCATGAGCCCCCACAGTGTAGTATTGTTGCGTCATAGCTCGAACGCTGGCAGCTGTCATGCGCAATCGAGTCTGTTGGGGATTGCACTCAATCGAAGGGGTATAAATTCTGGTTTCCCTGGCGATAGAAGTCCATCTTATGGTAAGCATGTTATGATCGCTCGCGAGGGTTTTGATCACCTTGTAACATTCCATTTCTAAAGTCATGGCGCTAGAGGTGTAAATATAGTCGAGCGTGGCTGTGGAAGAGCCTCTTTCCCAGGTCGGAATTTGGGTTTGCCAGTCCTTCATCCATGCTACATTGTGTAAATTTCTGGAAGCCATCAATTCCATCCAGGCCTGTCCTCTCACTTCAGTTTGCGTGGTCGGGACTGTTTTTAGATCAGCCTCTTTCGGATGAGGACACTTCGAATTCAAATCCCCGCATATTATGATATGCGTCGTATTCGACTCAATCACAATGGCGTCATCGTTTCAGCCATAGATTGACAGAAGGCAATGGTGGACGTTCTTTGAGGATTCCAATATGTCGTAATGACAGCAAGGGAGGTGTCTATCCAAAGTCTGGTGGTTTCTGAGTAGTGAGTCCATTGTATGAGAATTGCCAAGATCCCATAGGTTTTAACGAACGTTTTGATGATTTTCAGATGTTGTCCTGTCCTTACGGCAATCAGAAGGCCAGCCGAAGGCCGGCCTAGGAATCCTCTAACTGCCGGCGAAGTCACTATCTCAAATCCATCCATGTTCGGTTTTTCCAGAAGCCATGTCTCTTGGAGGCAGAGAATGTCGAAGCGGCCCAGGTCTTCACTATTAGGATCGGTTAAATGTGCATGACCTCTGGTGTTCCATGAGGCTAGCGTCACCACCTTAGGGTGGGTGGATTCTTTCGCTTCGCTAACTAGTTGCTATCTGCCTCTATTAGAGCTGAGAGCTCCTTTTAGCCAGTTCCACGGACCACCTGTAGATGTATCTTTCTTTACCTTAGCCGGAGGATCATGGTGTCGCTTATTCGGGGAGTAGTGCGTGCGATTTCTATTAGAGTCGAGTCTTCTTCGTTGCGGAGAGCCATGTCGTAGCCTTTCACTTCTTTGATATCCACGGCGTCTGATTAGAGTCGCTTTGTCCGGGCTAATTCTTGATCTTACTTGATAGTTTTGGGACGGAAAGACTTCGTAGGTATCAGTCGAGTATTTACGATTGTGTTTTTCTTCGCGCTTCCCCGGATTGACCCTTGGCTCCATTCTTCGTGCTATGTTGAGATCTTCCCTATGTGTCTCCTCTTTCGTGTCTGGCTGGACCTGGAAATGATTTTTTAGTTCTGCTCTTCGAGCAGAATACTGCTCGTCGTAATTAGCTTCCTTTTTCCGTTTGTTAGTATTCGATTCTTTCCGATTTCCTCTTTTGCATGGCGGATCCTGGCTTGTAATTTCGGTTAGGAGGAGGCCAGCAGTTTTTAATTCTTTTGCCGCTTCCTGACTCAGATTTTGAATTGCGCCTGCCTTAATATGGAGATAGGCTTTAGCCTTGTTGTCTCTGTGATATGGCTCTATTAAATTGAAGTCTTCCGTTTTCAGAGACTTCAGGCTGGATATGGACGATGTTATCTTTAGGACTGTTCTGCGGTTAAGGACCATGTATTTATCTCTGCTCGATATTTGTTCTAATTTGAAGAGTCGAGTTGCTTTCTCTACTTTAGCCGTTACCTCTGATATTTGTGTTGGTATATGTGGTCGGCTAGGATGCGTCTGCCGGGTTCCTTTTGTGCCTGCATTGGCGGTGGGTATGTGCTGCCCTTGTGGGGCAGCGTCTATATGTGTCATGGCGCATTCATCCTCATTTGTGTGTAGTAACACGGGACCTTCCACTGTAGCACATTTAGCTAGAGGCGGAATTGAGGTTGTCAGGGGACTGATTTCTGTCTCATGATGTTCTTTAGGCTTAGGAGATAGATCTTGTTCACTGTAGACAGACATATTGTTCAAGATGCTAGAGTCCAAGAAATCAGCAGTTGATTTGGGCGATTGAGCTAAGTCAGTCGCTGATACAGCCATTGCTTTCCCTTTGGCCGTAATTTCTTTACTTGCCATGATTGCCTGTGTGGCCAATGCTGACTTGACTGGAGAGGGCGGTCGTCGCAGTGGATCTTTTTTCTCCTTTTCTGTTAGTGTAAGGGCCTTTTTTCCTTGTATCGGGAGTGTGGCAGTCTTCAGGTTAGTTCTGCTCGTCATTGTGGCTGGTTTTGGCTTGAATATTGATGCTAATTCATCATCTCCTTTCCTGGATATAGTCTGTGTGGATTTTTGTTCCACTAGGACAGGTGCAGTGGGATTTTGAACCTTGATCGCCGTCGTATTTTCAAAGTCTAGATCAATTTCCTCTCTTTTCCTTTGGGCAATGTCGTATTTCAGATCTATTGCCGATATAAACCCCTCAAGGAAAGTCAGCTTTGATTGGATAATTGCTAAGGTAGCTGTGTTATCTCTTGATGTTTCGCCTAAGGTTTCATATAGTTTGCAAAAGGGAGCCATCGCAATAGTTATTGCTGACATGATCGTAGTCATGTCTCTCTTATTATTTGGTAAGTCTTTATGTATTGATGCTTGCGAGTCAGGTGGTCTTCCGTTTTTTGATGAGGTGTCTCTACCATCTGTGGGTAGAGTGTTCGAAACTCAGTGCCGGCGTCTCGTTGTGGTGTACTCAGTCTCCGGAAGATTTGGTAGTCTGGGCGAGGAGTTCCATGGGCCATTAATCGAGCTACGTTGTGGCACAGAATCAAGAGTGGGGTCTTGTGGAATAGACCGAAGATTGGAGGATGGAAGATGAATTTTTGCCCAGGGTTGTGGGCTCATTAGTGTCTGAGAGGGATATACTTTAGGTTGGAGCAGATCCAAGATGTCCAGTATTCCCTGTTGATGCCGATGATCTTCAGGAGCTGTAGACTCTCTTATAGAGTCCATATTTCTTCGGTCCAAGTAACTGCCACTCCCTGACTGCGGCTCTGTGGCCTGACTTTGTTTCCTGTAATTCGGGCAGGACAGAACAGGTTGCGAGAGCCCTATCTGATCTGTCTGCATTTCTGGCTGTTGCATTTGGGTAGGCTGAACGGGTATGGGCGGTTCAGGTCCAGGTAGATCCAATATGCCTGAATTAATTCGTCGAGTATATGGAACTGTATGGACTCCTTTCGCAGACAGACGGTCTGATTGGGTGCACTGTTCTGTATCGCTGATGTTCACGTCAATAGATTGAGGATAGATGTCTTCTGACAGCGTCCCATCATTCTGTATTTTGCGGCCAGGTACTGATTTTCTGTTTTTTGATATTGGGGAGCAGTGCGCTGTATTGGTTACGTTCCCATCCGTAGGTTGAGGCTGGATGTCTTCCGTCGGGATCACCTCTAACTGTTTTAATTGGCCAGATATTAGTTTTCTGCATTTTGGTAAAGGGGGCGTCTCCTCCAATGCTTCTAGAATTTCTGCATCTGAAAGTTCAGAGTCCTGAGAGAGTTTCCGTTTTCCTTGTATCTTAAAGAAGTTCAAGAGGGCATTAGAGAGCAGCGGAATTGGCAGGGACTGCTTCCCCAGCCCTCGTTTTTTGGTCAAAGACTGTGACCCGGTTCTTCTGGTCATTTTGTTTTCTTTAACATCACCATCTTCTTTTCTTTTTTGTATAGATGTTTGGTCATTAGTTCCTTGTAGCGGAGGCAGCTTGGATTTCTGCTTGCCTCTTCTTTTATATTGAATTCTTTTCTTATTAGGCAGAGAATTCAGTTTAGGGTTAGAAGTGTCCAAGGCCTTGGATTGTAGATCAGCATTTGAGTCTAGGCTCATTATGGAAGGTGAGGTTTGGTTATTTGAGACCTCTACTGTCTGAGGGCAGGTGGGGTCTTCTGTAGATGAAATAGAGATCTGTATTAATGAATCATCATTTGACTGCGGAATCGCTGTGTGAGTTTCCTCAAGATGGCGTGGTAACAGAGCAGTTGACGGTGATACATTTTCTTTAAGACTTTGTTCAGGAGAATGAGCTGTAATCTCTTGCGGCACAGAGTGAACCAAGGCCATTATGGTCGACTGGGAGGAGGTCCCCCTATTTCCGGGGTCCAGATTCCGTAAACTGTGATTTTCCAATATCTCCACCGCCGCCTTCAAGTCCGCCTGTGGACCGTCTTCGCTAGACATACTAGCAGGATTGATTATCTGGGTTTCTGGAAATTTTCCCACGAGCCCCAAAGGTGTCGTCCGTGGCTCCTGTGCGGGTGAATGATTAACTCCACGCCCCCTTGCCACCGCCCTCAGACCCACAGCGAGAGATCCTCCGATCTGCTCGATGTTAGGGCCACTCGCCAGAGCGGTAGGGAGGTCGATGGCGTAGGTAGGCGGAGTCAGCATCCGACTGTTCTCCGGTGCCAGGGCGAGAGAGGCACATCCCTCTGCACCTCCAGATCCCAGCGCGGCCACGGGTATCTGCGTCTGACGAGATGGTATAACTGAGCCGACTGAGCCCTGCGCAGGTCCTAGCTTAAGCGTCGGTACAAAATTGTGTGAGTTAGGAAGCTGAGAATGGGGCGTGGACACAGTATTTTTTTTCAAATGGCTTCTGAGACAGCGTTGCTCGGGATCCTCCTCCATTCTCAGTTGGAGATAGGGCAATGCAGACTCAGGTGCTGGAATGCAGATAGAGTGACACCGCGGTCACCAAAGGCGGGGGTTGAAGGGGCGTGTAGGAAAGAGTGACTTGAAGGAGGATGTTCAGCAGGATATTCAGCAAAACCGGAATGCTCCAGGAAAAGTGACAGGTGCAAACAGACGAGAAGAAAAATTCCCACAATGAGGGGAATAGAGGAATAGAGAAATAGTGGATCCCACCTCACCTCACCTCCGTGTGGATCGTGCCAGGGCAGCAGCGGATGACCCCCGCGGATGATCCAGGGGGCGAAGCCCCCTCCCCTCCGCCCGCTGCGGACTGGTGCAGACTGGTACTCTGCACGGTACTCCGCGCGCGCTCCGCGCTGTAGGTAGGTTTTTGTAGGCAATGGAGCTTCTTTTCCTTAAAGCAGCAGCCGTCCAAAACAGAAAAGCACAGAGGCACGTCCTCTCACACTGGTGTACTGGTGCAGACTGGTACTCTGCACGGTACTCCGCGCGCGCTCCGTGCTGTAGGTAGGTTTTTGTAGGCAATGGAGCTTCTTTTCCTTAAAGCAGCAGCCGTCCAAAACAGAAAAGCACAGAGGCACGTCCTCTCACACTGGTGTACTGGTGCAGACTGGTACTCTGGGAATTTAAAAAAATAAAAACCAGCATGTCCGTGAAATAATGCAAAACCACAAATCATAATCCAAAGGAAAGGTGGCCAAAGTCACAGTCCACAAAAGTAAATCCAATGGAAAATAAAAATTCAAAACCATTGCTCCATGGGTAAATCGTAAAAAAAAATGAAAATCCAACAGTCAACTATATACAGATAAACAATCCAGGGTCCATGATCCCAACAGAAGAAATTAAACCTATCTAATAACACAATAACACTACCTAATAAAAAAAAACTATATACAAAAATGTGGCCCATTGTCCAAATGGTCCAAAAAAAATGCAAAACCAAAGGAAACCTAACACTAACTACAGAACTATTTACAAGGGCAGCGGGCTAGTCCGACGGCTCACTTTTGGATGTCCCGGGCCAGGGCATCATCGAACTCCTGCTCAATGTCCCGGAGGTGGTCCTCCTCCATGGCCCCGAGGGTCCGCAGGGCCGTCGACGTGTCCACCTCCAACCCCCTGCGGATTGCCTCGAGGCACTCGGCCCGCCTCAGGGCCCTCCGCATGGAGTTCTCCGCCCTGACCATCGTGAGCCGTGCCTCTTCCGCCCGCTGCTGCTCCGCATCTATGGCGTGGCCCAACCGCTGCCACACGGAAGACGCTTCCCGTCCTGGGTCCTCCTGCCATCCGGCCAATGCCTGCCCCTCCGATGTCGAAGGCCCCGAGCCATCATGGCTCCCACCACGTTGCTGCTGTTGCTGTGCCTCTGCCCGTGCACTGCCTCCTGCTGCTTGCACATCCTCCGCTGGCTGGGGTGCTGTCATTGATGTGGCCACCCCTGCTGGACGTCCGACTCCCGACTGTGGCAGGGATGCCTCCTCCACCAGCCTGGCCGCACAGTCAGAGGCAGCTCCACAGGGCACCCAAGTGACTGATGGGTGGGAAGATGGCACAGAGGACGACTGGCGCATAGGGGGTTCAGTTGAGGAGGGGGTCGTAGCAAGCCCCATAAAACGGAGGAATCCGGCCTGGGTGACCTGTCCCAGTAGGCCGAAGCGGTCAACGAGCCATTCGAGATGACGTGCAGTCTCCTCATGAAAAGACTGCAGGTCACCTCGCATGGCCCGTTGACGCAACACCACACCAGTCAGGACAGGCTCAACCCGGACCCGGATAGCCACGTCCGCAGGCAGAGGAAGGCCAGTTGTCGTGAGCTCATCCCCTGCCTGAAAACGGGTCTGGACGTAGGCATCCCTGCTGGTGCAAGATGATGCAGTGACAGGATCAGGGACAGGATTGCACACAGGCACTTCCGCAGCGGCCTGTGCTGCCTCCTGTCCCTGGTCCTGCACTGCACCACTAGAACCAGTGGAATCCCCACCTCCAGACCCCGTCTCTGTTGCTTGCACTGCCTCGTCCTCCACCAAACACCCCACCAACCTGGATGACTCTGTGCCATCTTCCCCCATTGGGCCCTGTGGGGTCCCAGCTGCCCCTTCTGCTGCCGAGGAGTCCAACTCCAACCTCCGCCTCTTGGACCTCCCCCCGGCAGCTGCGGCCTGGGACGTGGCACCGGACTCCTCACTCCCCGACGAGATCACAACCTGGGAGGTGAGCCGGGTCTTGCATCTCCGGCTGGCGGTGCGATCCCTGCCGCTGTGCTCCACAGCACCTTCTCTGCCCTCTTCATCAGTTGACGCTGCAGACAGGGAGAAATAAAACACAGGCATCAGGGCACTGTACAATGGACACATACACACATGACAGTTGTACATGAGTGGCATAGGCAAACCTCAGACATGCCATCACAATCCCCAACACACATGTCATTTCAACTTGCACACATGAGCCATACCACAGCCATATCACAACTGCCAGCACCATTTATACACATACAACAGCATGAGCAGGCAAAGGTGAGCCAAACATCACATGCAACACAGGGAGTGCACTACACATGTACACACACCACCACACTTGCATGCATGTGTACACCTCTGCCAACTGTCGCAGTGTTCAGATGGGTATCCATGTCACATCTGCCAATCAGGCTTCCACATCCCGCTGTCACATGCATCCATGTTGCATCACTGTTGCACCCTTGTCAAATACACACACATGCACATGTACACAGTGCTGATACATGCAGCTGAAAACAATATACATGCGTGACATCACAAACATGCCTACTTACATACACATTCATCTGTGGGATGTTTTTACCCATGCATCCAAGCCCTACAATAAAACTGTGCAGTACTGGCATGGAAAACATCATGATGGCCAGAACTCCCCAGAGAGTGCACAGGGAAAACATGAAGAATAGGCTGCCACCCATTTTTGCCTATGTTGTGAGCACAGGAGGGCACTGCCTAAAACCACCAGTGGGCTACACACACAGTAGCCTGAAACCATTGGGAATGACAATGCTGATTGCCAAAAAAGCAACTCAGAACTGTGGGGAATTCATTTTCTTAATCCCAAAAATGGTTGCATTACCAGTACTCACCACTATCAGAAAGCCGGCGTTTTAAAACCACCAGACTTTTGTGCAAAACTGAACAAATGAAACAAAACCAGACCAAGGAAAGACTTGCTAAGAGGTGGATACAATGTAAAACTATATTCTGAAATGACTTGAAGGAAGTCATTATTTAATGTATATGTAAAAATTGTCAGTTTGATTTGAATGTAGAAAACTGGGAACAAAAAGTGACATTTAGCTGAAATCTGGCTTAATGAAACTGGTTTCTGCCTGACAACTACCCCCGACAGGAGTTGAAACCTGCTCAGCCACTCCCCTTGCCAAAAGGAGTTGTCACCTCTCTGATTAGATTAGGGGTGGAGCAGCTGGGGACTACAGGGAGTTGAACAATGGCCTGTCCTGGACTCAGGCAAATGTTATATTGGGGGCGTCGTAAAAGTGGCTTCCTCTTAGGGGAAACTGGGAGGGGCAGTGCCTCTGCTAGCAGCTGAGCTTGGGGGAAGTGGATAAACCAGTTATTCCACCCTGTGATGTGGGAAGCCACACCCCTTTTTTGACCAGAACATAGTTTTAAAAAGATAGATAACTCATAGTGCGGACTCGTCAGAATTATATAAGTAATATTATTATTTTTGTGATTTTTCTGTGAACATTTTAAGAGGTGTTAGGACCCTGTGGTGTATTCTGGGGGGTTGCTAGCGGAAAATAGGGTCTCACTCCAAATGTATGCATGTTAAAAATCTGACACTTTATCATCTGTAACCCATATCCCTGGTGCACATTTGTGTAAAATCTGGAAAGGTTTAGAGGTCGTTATCTGGATGAAAAGGGGAGAATTTTGTCATCAGTGGACACGACATCATACAAGACAGGGATCGGATGGTTTGGTGCTACAGAAAATATGTTAAGTGGACCTATAATATTAGAAAAATGGTGCATAGATAAATATGTATTTGGGTCAGAAATAGATTTGTGTGCAATCTGACAAGGGGAGGTTCCTCTGACCATAAAACCTACAGCATCACTCTGACTCACATTTCCTTCTCCCAATCATGGGAGAGGGGAGAATTGGGCCAATGACAAGTGAGAGGGGCAGGTTTAGTTATGACCAACGCACACACCCACTTTCCAAAACACATAAAAAGAGACTGCTGGGACAGGTAGAGAGATTCAATTCCATTTGCTGCGGAGAATGCTGACCGACCACTTCACATCCAGAGATCCAACACTTAGACTTCCAAGCTAAACAGGGACTACAGAACTTTGAACCAAGAAGGCCCACTGCAAGCAAAAGTATTTGTCAGCAGGCCTCAAAATCATTTGCAAACTATTCCACAGCTGGGCGAGCTGTCTGAATTCTTTTGCCAAGAACTCTTGCCAGTACCCAGAAAGCAGTGTTACATCCAGAATCCACTTGATCCGGACAGGAAAGCAGAGCAGTATCCAGAACCAGAGGCCAGCAATCCAGAGTGACCCAGAACGCTGTGAGCAGAACCAGAGAGCTGACCCAGATCACTGTGAAGTGCCGAGACCAGAACCGGAGTCCAGTCCAAAACCTGACCAGATCCGTGGCTAGGCCTATTTCAAATTTATATTGTGAGTACCTAGCAGAACTGTGCAGAACCAATCTCTTAGTTAAAATAATATAATCCAAACTATATTAACCTAAGTAGAACTGCCTCCTAGAAATCGTGTCATCTGTCATTTTTAAAGCTGCACAACTGTCACCTGTCAATTCCTCAGCTGCAAGCTGTCACCTGTCATTTTGAGTTTTACTTTAAATCCGAAAAACGACCTTTACAAAATCGTTCATATCTCATTTGTCCTAGGATCTTGGTTTCAGTTTCCTCTGAAAGCTTAGAATCTCAGCTTTCCAATGAACCTAGAACCGGCTTGCTACTCCTTATACTTTTGCCGTAATCACGATTCACGCACTCGCGAATTTTGCCGCGATTTGCAATTTGGCCTGATTTCTTTACCTGTAAAAGATAGCAGCTTTTTGCTTTCCTTTGCTAAAAATGTGTTTGCCTCTTAATAACCATCCCTGAATCATTGCTAAAGTGAGCCTGAGCTCATCCCAAGTATCTCTCACTCACCCTGAACCTCCTAAAGGGAATTAAAAGAATTTTCAGCATATTTCTCACTTCACTGCCACCACATTCAAAGCACTTGGGCCTGTGTTTTAAAACTCATACCTGTTTTCTCTAAGCTTGATGGGGTTGGAATTGAATTTCACATGGTATTTGATTGCATTCCTGAGAACTGTGTGCTCCTCTTTCCATCTCCTTCCATTTCTTACATTGCACAGGGGAGGAGGGTGAATTGCCAGAGAAAAAGTGATTATCTTATCTTTTGCTAAAATCATATCAAGTATTTCTGTACTGCATTGTATTCCTCATTGCTTTTCCCTTGAAACCATAAAAGTATTTTCGCTGCATTATCCATCCTACACCAACTCCTCATTGATTATAAAGAAGTGTGCTAGTGTCAGATTACCCATTGTTCATTAACATTATATTTATAAGGGCGATATCGATTATTAATTTATTATAAAAGCGTGGTATCTATATTTTGTTTTATTTCTCAAATAAAACTTTTAAACTTGCAAAACAGAACTACCTCTTGGCTCAGTGGGGTCAGGGGGATTCTAAGAGAGGGGTGTTATATAGGGGTAGTCATCCAGAACTCATGAACTGGACATAAAGATATATCAATAAGGGTTTCTATTCAGTATCCCAGACTAGGCATTGACTTAGCTGTAGTGTTGAATTGAATCCTCTTACAAAGTGGGGGCTCGAGCCGGGATATTCTGGGTTAGATCTATCACTTGTGCAGATTAATACTGTGTGCTAACTGACGGGAGACATACATCCGGTCGGATCACCACGCTGTGTTACGCTGTAAAGCACTCCTCAAAGGAACGCTCTAAGGAAACGGTCTGTTTTGCAAAATAAAATACAAACTTCTGTAAGTCAGGAAGGAACTTAAATTCCAGAATGACGACCGTGGTAGACATGAAAATAGCGAGGGAGCACCTCTTACATAAGCTATTTGTGAGAGGTGAGTGGACTCATCAGGACCAAACGGTCTGGTTGCAGGCAATCACGCAACAGGTCACTGAAACAGGGTCAGATACATGGGGAGATCAGGGTCCCCTACATGTGGCCCTGAGTGAACTATATATGGCCCCTAAAGCCAAAGAGGAACATAATAAGATTGCCAGGATAGCGGCATATTTGTATCTATATATGGGAGCCATGCAGGACAAACGTGCTGAAGGCCAAGATCTGGCAAAAAGGCAACAGATGGCATTAGAGAAGGCCCAATCTGACCTGGTCTCTCCTGAGCAGAGGATCCAGAGGAGCCAGGAGTCAGAAAATGATAGCAGACAGTACATCACTAAAATAAAGGAGGATATGGATATGCTGCAACAGGAAAGGGCTGACCAGGATACCAGATTTCTGGCCTTGCAGAAGGAGTACCAAGAAGGTTTGGACTCCCTACTGCAGAGCCAGAAAATGCTGGATCAACAGTTAGACTTCAATAGGGCATGTGCTGAGCAGGTAGTCACCCTGCAAAGCCACCTAGATAGGGAGAAGACAGAGAGCAATAAACTGATTTTGAAAGACCTGGATACCCAGGCAGAGTTTGATGAAGAACGCCAGAAAGCTGGTGCCTTTCAAAGGCAGAGGGACGACCTGGCGTCACAAATGCAGGCTCTTGGTGAGGAAAGGGATACCTTAGGCCAGGAAGTCTGCCACTTAAAAAGAAAAATTGAAGAAAATCACTTGGCCCTCCAGGGGCTGGGTGACCTCCAAAAAGAGCATCAGAGCCTGCTAGATCACACCAGGAGGGTGGAGGAGGCTCTGGCAAGAAAGGAGCAGACCAGTAGGGATGGGTCTGAGGAGGTAACCCTCCTGCAGCAGGGACTGGCCCAGTACTCCAGGACCAATCAGGAGGAACAGAGAGAAAATGAGGCTCTCTGTCAGCACAATGATAGGCTCCAGCAACAGGTAGCGATGCAGGAGAGACTGATAGAGTCTAGTAAGGCCTTAACTGAGGAACTGAAAGCGCAGGCTCTTGCATTGCAACAGGAAGCAGGGGCGGATAGAGATGAGGTTCGCTGGGAAAGAGAAACTCCTGAGCATAACCTCAGGAGCCCTAGTACCAGAGGACTTCATCTCTCCCAGTCCCTGGACTCTGCCACCCCCATGTCTCCTCGCGCTCATGAGCCCAGGGCCACGGAGATGGCAGAGTACTATCCAGCTAGAAGTATGGGGCTCATAGGCAGTACCTCCCAGGAATGGATGGGCGGGCATCCGGGTATGGGCACCCAAGCACAGTGCAATTTAGTGGGGAACCCCAGGAGAGTAGGCCCATTAAGGGCATCCTGAAAACCTCTGCCCAATTAGGTCAGTGGGGGGGGGGGGGTACCCATTAAATCCTGGCAGCAAGGAGGGATCTGAAGACTCCTCTGAGCATTACAGGACACAGGAGACCAGGTCCCCACATTCTGCCAGCCATTCCCAGGCTCGCAGAATCCGGGAAAACCTAGAAGATCAGACGGGCACCTCTGGGAGCAGTGCTTCTGAGTTAGAGGATGAATGGACCAGGGTTACCCGAACCAAAAAGGCCAATAAGGCAAAAAGTGCCTTGCTTAAGGACCCATTGAAAAAAATAAAGGCAATAAGGAGTGTCATCACGCCTTATCATAAGAACGCCAAGTATTCTGTTTGGGAACACTTGGAGCTCTATGAGCAAATGATGGAGACTTTCCATTTGAAGAACAGCCAAAGCTGTATTCAATATGTAAAGTGGACATTCTCACCAGAATACTCCAGTTTCTTTGCGGAGCTGGAGGATCAAAACCATTCAAGGTGGTCCTTATACAGGGCGGTCATCTTGAAACATTTTTCTGTGCACAGAAATCCTCAAGTGGCTCGCAAGGCAGCCTACAATTTGCAATGTGGGGAGGATCAGGCCCCACAAGAGTTTGTGCAAGAATTAAAGCGTGCTTCTGCGCAGACCACCAGAAGGGTGTGCACGGATAGCAGAGAATTTATCAATACGTTTTTCCATGTCTTACCCAAATACATAGGAACCAGCTCGTGAGAGATTTTCATGAGAAAAGATTTTTAGACTGGGTCATTGAACAGGCTACCCGGATCTATGAGGTGCAGAAGCCCATCGAAAATAAAAATAACGCGCCGAAAAACCCCAAAACCAACAGCACCCCTGCTGCTGCCAAGGTGGCAGAGGTAAATGTTGCCCCCGTTTTAGATTTGGAGATGGGGGGGCCTAAAAACCTGCCTGCAGCAAATAATTCAAAGCCCAGAAGGCCCTCGGGCCAGTCACAGACAGGGAGTCGAGGAGGTAGTCCCACAAATGGGGTCCCCCGCTCCCCTGACTATGTAAGTCCCCGCTACAAGGGAAACCGACCAATCCTGGGTTATGTGTGGACCCCTCCAGCCCAAGGGGGGGATCCAGCCAAGCACCTAACCCATGGAACTTCCCTCCCAACTTCCCACAGGAGGGCAGAAATTCTCCAAATCCTGGGAAGGACTTTTTCCCTAGGTATCCACCCAATTTCCAGCCCCAAAATCATCCATCCTTCTTTCCCCAATTCCATGAGCCCAGACAACCTAATCCGGGAGAGGGGAGGCCAAGGGTGGAGGGGTACCAAAATCTTCGCAACCAGGGGTACTACCAGAGAAGGGATAGCTACCCTTCCCGGGATCATCCCACGGGAGAAAATAGAGCCCCGTATCAGCCTGAGCGGGTTTCACAACTTGAGCGTCAGGTCCAAAATATGGCTCGAGATCTGGGTCACATACTGAGGGCTCAACAGAACCCTCAGATGAGCATGCCACCGCAGAATGCCCCAAACTCTGGACCTGGTGCTCCAGAACAATGATGGGGGCAGCACCCCGATAACCCACCAGTTCCCAGGGAGGAGGCACAAGGGGAAGGGGGGTGTAAAGCCTTGGAGGAAGCTTCCTTCCCAACTTGTAAACAGCCCCTGGAAAACCAGGAACTGGAAACAAAATCTCCTGCCCCTGAAAGCCTGCCTCCCAAGGAGCAGAGGGGGGGTAGGAGAAACAAAGGACCCAAACAGACCCACTTTGTGAAGGAGGTACAGATCTTCCAATTTGAGGGAGAGGGATCCTCAGAGGATCCTGGGAAAAGGAACTTCTCCTTTAGAGATGGGGGAACTCCTCCCAAAGAAAAATGGGTCCCAAGGGACGCCAATTCGGATTGGGGAGATGTGGAGACTGAGCTACCGCCGCCCATCATCTCATCCCAGAACCCACAATACCGAAATCCCCTGGTTCAAACCCATCCTGGTGACTGCCTCCAAAAAGGGGGGTGGCCCAGAACCGGAACCAGGGGAACCCACAATGGCTCTGATTTCCAGTTGCCAACTTTTTCTTTCAGATTCCCAAGGCTCTCCACAGAATTCTGCCCAAATCTCTTCGCTAGCAATGTCCAAAACCAGAAAGTTAGCCCACCAGTTGTCCAAAAATGTGCATTATCTTTGCCCCCTTGAGGAGAAGGAGGGAAGATACTATGCCCCGGTACAAGTACAGGGGCAGGGTACAATTTTGGCACTGGTGGACACTGGATCGCAAGCTACCCTTCTGTCCAAAACGGCCTTTGAGGAACTAAATGCAGGAAGGGGGGAGAATTACTGAATTCCTCTCACCTCTCTTGCTGGACAACTGCAGAACTTTGACGGGAAGGAAATTCCTGTTGAGGGGACTGCACATGGACATTAAAATTGGGCGACACAATGTGAAACACCCGGTCATAGTAGTGACTCCAGAGGGCACCCCTTGTTTACTAGAGAATGACCTCCTGAGAAGGTTGTCACCCCTAATAGATTGCGTAAACAAGGTCCTCTGGACCCACACTAGCCGACCAATAAAATTAAAACAGAGTGTCAACCATGTTAGTTTAAACGGCACCTGCCACATGGTTGAACAAAAATCTGACCAAGTAGAATTCCACTTCCAGAACAACCAAATTCCAGACGTGACAGTAATAGCAGTAGGACAACAGACTGGTGATGGGGGGTCCTCTCTATTTCTGAAAATAAACCTTCCTTCCAGTTTAAGGTGGTATTCCACACTGGAAGGAAACACTCTGAAATTCTTTACTAATCCACAATCAGAAACTCCCACTCCTATAGTCCAGAAAGATGTGAAATCAGCTCAGAGCCTGGCTGATATTCAGCAAATTAGAGAGCAGTTGTTCAACCCTGTTCAGTTAAATGATGGGAAGGACTCTGTTCTCGCTCGATTGTGTGTGAACAACGGTAAGAGCTTCATCAGCGAAGCCATGTTCCGCCAACTCCCAAAAGATCCAGCCATTCCCACATTCAAACTGCTAGACAAATGGGAAATGGACCTGGAAGCACCTAATTCCAAACATCTCCTGCCAAGCAGGTGTATGCTCAAAATCTCCATTGGCAACAAGAGCATAGTCCATAATTGTTGGGTTGTGCGAGACGTCACTGCCGCCTTTTACTTAGGCAGTGACATTCTCAATAAACTTCAAAGCTTGGTCCCGATTAGCGGATTATCCCATGGGCTTTGATGATCCAGAAAAAGCATTTAGGTCAGCGCAATTGCTACCCTATGCAGTTGAACTTCAGATCAAAGAGGAAGTCACCATCCCAGAAAGGACCCGACAATTCTCCCTGGAAGTGGAAGTTAAAAGAGGACAAAACCCCTGATGCTTACATTCATCTAAATGCTTCTCTCCAACAGCAAGGGTTAGGGGTAAACACAACACCATTAGTCAACATAGAACATGACACCATTCCAATAGAGGTGGATAACAGCGACTTAAAGAGTATTACTCTAGCCGCAGGCACCATTATTGGAATGGCGATTGATGACCGACATTTCTCCATTGATTTAGGAAATGAACTGTTAGGACCAATCCCCAAGGACTGTTTTGACAGTGACAGTGAGGACAATACAACACCAGACAGGATTTTCACCCGGCATGGGGGGAACTTCGTGGTGTACACTTCATGCCCTTATGGTAAGGAAGATGTGACTTGTGACTTCAGGAGGGATGAGGTGATTTTCCAGGTCCATGAGGGCTGCCTTTCCCACCTGAAGCCTTCAGTCCAAATCAGCACTCTGACCAGGGACTTCTCCACCCAGCTGGAGGAGGCAGCTGAGATAGCCAAGCCAGAAGTCTTTCCGGGCTTCAGGCAGATGGTGGAAGAAAGAATCAACCTAGCTGATGCCTGTGTGACTCTGGAACAGAAGCAAAAGTTGAAACAAGTTTTCTTGGATTTCCAAGATCTCTTTGCGGTAGACTCATATGACTGTGGTCGCACCGACATCCACATGACAACAATTCCTACGGACCCTGGCATGACTCCAGTGTTTGTGAAGCAATATCACTTGCCTCTCGCATCCATGGAGTCCTTTACTGAAATAATTAAGAACCTTGAGTCCCGGGGAATAATCCATCCAATCCACAGCACCTTCAATAATCCGGTGCTGGGAATATTGAAGCCAAACGGCCAGTGGAGACTCTGCGCCGACCTTAGGGAGCTCAACAAACGGGTCCATACTTCCCGATGGCCTCTGCCCTACATTGACCAAGGGCTGGCCCAGATTCAGGGGTCACAGGTATTCACTGCAATAGACCTGACCAATGGATGCTGGACCGTGCCTGTCAGTAGGGAGGACCAATACAAACTGGCTTTTACCTTTGGGGGCAGCAGTACACATGGACCCGGACTCCCTTCGGATACCTCAACTCCGGCAATGAATTCAACATTTTCCTACATAAGGCCATGCCCGACCTGGGTGCGAGGGGTAACCTGGCTTATGTAGATGATGTCCTCATCAAAGGTTCATCTGTGGAGGAACACATAGCGGAGATCCGTTATGTTCTGACACAGTTGAAGGCCGCCAGAGCAAAACTTTCCTTTCAGAAAGCACAGTGGTGTAGAACCTGTGTTAATTTCTTAGGGCATGAGATTACTCCTCAGGGTCTCTGTCCCCAGGAAAAGAAAGTGGAAGAATCCCACAACTCTGCGGGAACTAAGGAGCCTCCTTGGACTGACTTATTACAGCAGAAAGTTCATTGAGGGCTACTCAGAGATCACCAGACCCCTGATTCATCTCCTGAAGGGGGGGGGGTCAAGTGGGAATGGGGTCCAGAACAATCCGAGGCAGTAAGACAACTCAAAAGAAGCCTCTCACAAGCGCCTTGCCTAGCTTACCCTGTCAGAAACAAGGAGTTCTTCCTGGAGACAGGGTTCTCTAATACCTGCTTGACGGCAGTATTATACCAAAAGCATGATAAGGTCAATAAAGTAATCTCCTATGCAAGCAAAACTTTATCCTCTGTGGTGGAAAACTTCAACGATTGTGAGAAGGCACTCCTGGCAACGGTGTGGGCATTGAAGAATTACCGCCCGTTTATCCAGGGGGAACACATCATAGTGGAGACTCCACACCAGCCTCTGCAATATCTCCAAAGTGACAGAATCCGGGCCGGAAATGTGAGTAATTCCCACATTACTTCCTGGATTCTGTCAATGCAAGGCTTTCCTGTGGAGGTCAGATATGGCCAAAACAAGAAGAGTCCCCTCGCGCAAGGTCTGGCTGACTTGCATGATTGTGCCAGAGAAAACTGTCTCGAGGACGAATGTCTTAAAATCAAGGACAACATGGAGGCATACCTTAATTCCCCACACAAAGTCTTTGAAGAAGACAAGTGTGAGGGAATGCCCACTGTCTATGTGGATGGATGCTCTTACCATGTTGACAACGACAGGGAGAAAGAACTGTTGGCTGGCGTAGGGAATGCATGGGTGAAGGAGTTCCCAGAACCCTCCGCTGGATACAAAATTGGTCCCCGAAGTAGTCAGGTGGCAGAATTGATGGCTGTGCATCAGGCCATCCTCACTGCTGTCTAGCATCAACTCCACGAACTGGTCATAATCACAGATTCGGATTATGTACGGAACGGGTTCGTGGAGCACCTGGTCAACTGGAAAACCAGAGGCATGTTATGCGCTAATAACAAACCCCTGAAACATGGGAAGTTAATCCAAAACATTGATGATCTGGTCACTTCGAATGGGATGACCATCTACTGGAAGAAGATCAAGGGTCATTCCAAAATAGAGGGACCAGACAAAACTGGAAATGACTTAGCTGATCAGCTGGCCAAAACCGGGGCCATCCAAGGGGATCTAATCGAAATAGAGTCACTGTTGGGGGAAATCCAGGTCACCGCTATCACTAGGTCCCAGACAAATGCTCACAATGATCTTTCAACTGCACAATGGAGTAAGGAGACCCCTGATGCTGATTTAATTACAGCTCAGAAGGGGGATCCAATTATTGGTAAGTTTTACCAACACCTTGAGGACCCTGAGAACTTTCCCCTGACGGATACCGATTACATTGGAAAAGAGGACCTAAGAGTGTTGATGAAATGTCCAAAAATGTTCCGAATCCAAGACGGTTTGTTGGTAAGGAAATCCCAAGCTGGCCATGATCAGTGGGTGGTTCCTACCTCATTCCGAAGCCTGATGTTAAGTCACGCCAATGATGCGGCCACCGCCGGTCATAGGGGGTTTCACACAACACTGGAAATCTTGAGAGGTTGCATACTGGCCACACATGGGGCAGGACCTCGACCAATACTTGAAGGGGTGTCTTGTGTGTGCACAAGTTCAGCCATCATCCCTCACACACCGTGCGCCTCTCCAAAAGAGGGGGATGACACTGCCATGGTCAGATTTGCAAATCGACTTTGTAGGCCCTGTGATTCGCTCGTCTAGAGGAAACAAGTACATGTTGACCGTTACATGCTTGTTTACCAAGTGGGTGGAATGTCTCCCAGCCCCAAACTGCAAGGCAGAAACAGCAGCTGCCCTGATGATTAACCACATCTTTTCCCGTTTTGGTCTACCTCAAAGGATTGAGTCAGACAGGGGTAGCCACTTCACCAGTGAAGTAATGACAAAGATGTGGGAGATACTGGGGGTCAAAAGAAAGCTACATATTGCTTACCGGCCAGCTTCTTCTGGAGCAGTAGAGAGATATAACCGAACCATTGTGAGCATCTTAAAAAAGTGTGTGGCAGATTCTGGGCCAAGTTGGGATATCCGATTACCTCTGGTCCTAATGGCCATCAGATCAACCCCTTCATCTGCAACCAAAATGTCACCATTTGAGTTGATGACTGGACGCAAGATGGTGCTTCCCCAGCATTTGCTCTACAGAACCCAAGAGCAAACGTTGATAAATGCCTCCACAACTCATGAGTATGTGGAGAATTTAAGGAAACACCTTCAGCATGCTTTTGCCTATGCTCAGCGGAATCTAGAAAGATCAGCCGAGAGCATGAAGACCCACTATGATTTAAAAACTACCCGAAAGGAATATAAGGTGGGTGATCAGGTCTATCTATACAATTTCCAAAGGAACCAGGCCAAACAGTGAAAATTCTTGCCTACATGGAATAGACCATTTGAAATTATAGACAAGATCCCCCCTGTTGCCTATAAGATCTGCATCCCCAAAGGCAGTCTGGCGGAACGGGAAGACAAGTGGGTCCATATTAACCAGCTAAAGTGTTGCCATCCCATTAATTCAGTTCCAACCCTAAAATATCCCACATATAGTCTCTAAAATATTATACTCTTGTAAGCCACTGTCTTTGAATGATAACTTGTATCTCAAAACTAAAATGTTAGGTATGTTAAAGTATAAAATGTATATGTCTGCCACACCATTAGTAGTGATGTAAAAATGTCTACGAATAGGTATTGCCGCTTTTCCTTTGTCGTCCTAGGAGAAAGAAAACCTGGAGACTGGCCAAGGAGGACGAACCGGAGACCGGGAGCAGAGACCCAAGGGGCCCGGGGTACCGCCCAATCGACTGGAGGGAGGAAAAGATGCTGAACTGCGCCACCTATGGAATTGGAAGAAGAGGAGGCGAACATCCCAGATCTTGCGAGTTCCATCAGTGAAAGGACAGAATGGCCATCGTAAGAGGGGGGGCTTGTGGGATGTTTTTACCCATGCATCCAAGCCCAACAATAAAACTGTGCAGTACTGGCATGGAAAACACCATGATGGCCAGAACTCCCCAGAGAGTGCACAGGGAAAACATGAAGAATAGGCTGCCACCCATTTTTGCCTATGTTGTGAGCACAGGAGGGCACTGCCTAAAACCACCAGTGGGCTACACACACAGTAGCCTGAAACCATTGGGAATGGCAATGCTGATTGCCAAAAAAGCAACTCAGAACTGTGGGGAATTCATTTTCTTAATCCCAAAAATGGTTGCATTACCAGTACTCATCACTATCAGAAAGCCGGCGTTTTAAAACCACCAGACTTTTGTGTAAAACTGAACAAATGAAACAAAACCAGACCAAGGAAAGACTTGCTAAGAGGTGGATACAATGTAAACAAAGGCCTGTCCTGGACTCAGGCAACTGTTATATTGGGGGCGTCATAAAAGTGGCTTCCTCTTAGGGGAAACTGGGAGGGGCAGTGCCTCTGCTAGCAGCTGAGCTTGGGGGAAGTGGATAAACCAGTTATTCCACCCTGTGATGTGGGAAGCCACACCCCTTTTTGACCAGAGCATAATTTTAAAAAGATAGATAACTCATAGTGCGGACTCGTCAGAATTATATAAGTAATATTATTATTTTTGTGATTTTTCTGAGAACATTTTAAGAGGCGTTAGGACCCTGTGGTGTATTCTGGGGGGTTGCTAGCGGAAAATAGGGTCTCACTCCAAATGTATGCAAGTTAAATATCTGACACTTTATCATCTGTAACCCATATCCCTGGTGCACATTTGTGTAAAATCTGGAAAGGTTTAGAGGTGGTTATCTGGATGAAAAGTGGAGAATTTTGTCATCAGTGGACACGACATCATACAAAGACAGGGATCGGATGGTTTGGTGCTACAGAAAATATGTTAACTGGACCTATAATGTTAGAAAAATGGTGCATAGATAAATATGTATTTGGGTCAGAAATAGATTTGTGTGCAATCTGACAAGGGGAGGTTCCTCTGACCATAAAACCTACAGCATCACTCTGACTTACATTTCCTTCCCCCAATCATGGGAGAGGGGAAAATTGGGCCAATGACAAGTGAGAGGGGCAGGTTTAGTTATGACCAAAGCACACACCCACTTTCCAAAACACATAAAAGAGACTGCTGGGACAGGTAGAGAGATTCAATTCCATTTGCTGCGGAGCATGCTGACCGACCACTTCACATCCAGAGATCCAACACTTAGACTTCCAAGCTAAACAGAAACTACAGAACTTTGAACCAAGAAGGCCCACTGCAAGCAAAAGTATTTGTCAGCAGGCCTCAAAATCATTTGCGAACTATTCCACAGCCGGGCGAGCTGTCTGAATTCTTTTGCCAAGAACTCTTGCCAGTACCCAGAAAGCAGTGTTACATCCAGAATCCACTTGATCCGGACCGGAAAGCAGAGCAGTATCCTGAACCATAGGCCAGAGATCCAGAGTGACCCAGACCGCTGTGAGCAGAACCAGAGAGCTGACCCAGATCACTGTGAAGTGCCGAGACCAGAACCGGAGTCCAGTCGAAAACCTGACCAGATCCGTGGCGAGGCCTTTTTCAAATTTATATTGTGAGTACCTAGCAGAACTGTGCAGAACCAATCTCTTAGTTAAAATAATCTAATCCAAACTATTTTAACCTAAGTCGAACTGCCTCCTTTAAATCGTGTCATCTGTCATTTTTAAAGCTGCACAACTGTCATCTGTCAATTCTGCTAAAAAATTGTTTGCCTCTTAATAACCATCCCTGAATCATTGCTAAAGTGAGCCCGAGCTCATTCCAAGTATCTCTCACTCACCCTGAACCTCCTAAAGGGAATTAAAAGCATTTTCAGCATATTTCTCACTTCACTGCCACCACATTCAAAGCACTTGGGCCTGTGTTTTAAAACTCATACCTGTTTTCTCTAAGCTTGCTGGGGTGGGAATTGAATTTCGTATGGTATTTGATTGCATTCCTGAGAACTGAGTGCTCCTCTTTCCATCTCCTTCCATTTCTTACATTGCATAGGGGAGGGGGGTGAATTGCTAGAGAAAAAGTGATTATCTTATCTTTTGCTAAAATCATATTAAGTATTTCTGTACTGCATTTTATTCCTCATTGCTTTTCCCTTGAAACCATAAAAGTATTTTCGCTGCCTTATCCATCCTACACCAACTCCTCATTGATTATAAAGAAGTGTGCTAGTGTCAGATTACCCATTGTTGATTAACATTATATTTATAAGGGCGATATCGATTATTAATTTATTATAAAAGCGTGGTATCTATATTTTGTTTTATTTCTCAAATAAACCTTTTAAACTTGCAAAACAAAACTACTTCTTGGCTCAGTGGGGTCAGGGGGATTCTAAGAGAGGGGTGTTATATAGGGGTAGTCATCCAGAACTCATGAACTGGACATAAAGATATATCAATAAGGGTTTCCATTCAGTATCCCAGACTAGACATTGACTTAGCTGTAGTGTTGAATTGAATCCTCTTACACATCCAAACATGTGTGCCCACACAACTGCATTTGGCATGCAAGCCTACACACACAAGCACAATCCATGTCTCACACATGACAGCCCTCGCATGTGTTAGCCTCACGGCCCTGTACACCCCCACCCATACTCGGCCCCATACAAACAGATGTGCAACCTGCACACTACTGAAACATCACCACACCCACAGCTTACAATCAGGATGCATGTACACTTACTGCTCGACTCCAGACGGGTCTGCCTCTCAAGGACCTGGACGTGGAGCGCTGGGGATATGTGTTCCAGGACCCTCATTTGATCTTCCGACAAGTGGCCCCGGCGCCCCTTAGCAACCGCTGCCTTCAAGAGGCGCCGGGCCTTGTTGAGGGTCCTGGACCTGAAGTCCTCGCAGCGCTTCTTGATGTGTTTGAAGTCGCGTACTGCCACCCTCTCTGCGTTGATGGCAGTCACGATGTCCGTCCAGATCCGAGTCCGTCCTTCCTTGTCGGCGCGGGAACTTCCGAAGAGGGAATCATACTGCCCCAGGACTTGCTTCACTAGGACACCAACTTCCCTGGCACTGAAGCTGGTGCCCCTCTGCCTCTCTGGCCGGGGGTTTTCATTGGTGCCAGATGTTGCAGTGCCCGACATGACAACCCCAGAGGCAGGAGTGGGTGGGCAACTGGGTCCTGGGGCTGGACTGTGGAGCGGTGGAATCCGAGTCGGGAGTCTTCGGTTCCAGCAGGGGTGGTCACAGCAACAGCACCCCTGGATGATGTGCAGGCAGCAAATGGCAGGGCACGTGGGCAGCAGGCAGTCAGGCAGCAGCAGATGGCAGGTGGGAGCGTGCTCGGGGCTCTGGGGGGCAGTAATTCGGCCTTCTGGGCAGGAGCGTGGTCTTCCGTGTGCTTACGCGTGGCTTGATACGGAGTGATTTGGCACGTGAAAATTCTGCACGTCAGCGTGTAATTCGAGGAAAGGCCCTTAGCGCGTAAGCGCGTCTGCACGCATATGCAATTTCATTGGACAGAATGCCCTTCAAGCGCAAGCGCCTCTGTGACGTGACGCGCGCAGGCGTGCATGGGCGTTTCAGCGCACGTGAAAAACTGCACGTCTGCGTGTAATCGGAGGAAAGGGCCCATGCGCCTAAGTGACGGGTGTTTCCCTCAGCACGGGTTAAAGGTGAGCGGGGCCAGCAGTTCGCTGTACGTGCCTTTCGTGGAGACCGACGTGTGTTGCTGCTTCCTGTTGTTTTGCGCGCCATCACAACTTCACAGCTATCAAGGACGTATCTGTTCTTTTGGCGGGGGTATTGGCTACGCGTGTTTTTCTGTATCGCGCTAGTCAGACGGTGAGTCGCACACGCTGTTTTTACCACTGTTGGTGCCCCTGTGAATCGCACCCATTTTCGATGTCATAGTAGCCTGCGTGTCCCACGCGTACGCGTTATTCGTGTTACTGGGTTCCACCGCGTACTGCGGGAGGTTGAATCCACGCACGTAGGGTGCAGGGTTGCGTGCACGGTTTTACTGCAGTTTTGGGGTGCCTGAGCGTTGCGTGACCCGTCACTACATCACCGGGGTCACATACAGCCTTGCAGGTGCAGGGGGGCTGTTAACATCTTGCTTCCCACCCCCTTGACCCCAATTGCCCAGGTCAATTGTGGTGTACACCTCCCATTGGCACTACTCCATCTGTGCCGGCACTACTACATCTGTGCCATGGTTGGGAGGACACCAAAGGTGAGGGGCGCCTCAGCTGGGCATACTCCTCGTGGCGGGCGTGGTCAGGGACGTGGCCGTGGTGACCAGGGAATATGGGGACTCCAGGGTGTCCAGGGCGGCCACAGAGGGGGAAGAGGCAGGGGTGCGCCACTTGAGCACAATGTTGTGCCATGTGTCGGTGCAGTCATTCCACCACCCCCTGTGGTTCCGGGGGATGCAGCTTCTGCATCTGACACTGGCGCCCTTGTGACCCGGCAGTCTGTTCCATCGACTGCCACGGGCCCAAAGGTAGTGGTACCTGGAGGTGCAGCTGTGGACACCTCCACCCAGGCTCAGGGTCTGCCAGCGCAGGCTGCGTTGGCACTTGAGGAGCCCTTGTAGATTTCCAAGAGGCCAGGAGGGAAACCATAGGGGCAGGCCGGGCTGCTCAGACCAAGACACGTGTCCCTGGGGCAGTTTTGTCATCTGCTGCCCCGAACAGCCGGGTGTTGGCAAGTGCAGGGGCAGATGCACCAAACAACACCCCGGTTGTGAGTCTGCCAACCAGGACCGTTGCGGTCAATGACCCTGCCACAGCTGATGTTGCTGCGCAGGGTCCATTAGAGGGCACCCAGCTGCCACTGACACAAGTCAGGCCTTTGGTCGTCCCTCCACCTGCCACTCCCTTGGCTCAATCCACCGAACCCACTGGCCATACTGGTCAGGGCGGCATTAGCCAGCCAGGGTCTGTGCCACAGTCCAAGAGGAGGAAGGTTGCACCTGCAGCACAGGCAGGGACCCCAAACACAGCCACGACCTACTGCACGTCGAGGAAGAAGCCTTTCTGCAAACAGGAACTGGACTTCCTCGTGGGCTACGTGCGGGGCCACAGCCGTGACATGCTAGTGGGTGCCAATAGTCAGACTATGGCTGCCCAACGTGACACTCACTGGAAGCATGTTGCGGAACATGTCAGTTCATGTGGCCATGAGGTGCGCAATGCTCAAGAGTGCAAAAAGCGTTGGAACGACATCAAACGCAGCACTAAGGCTAAGCGTGCCGCTAATTACAACTTGACTCTGGTGACTGGCGGTGGGCCTGCACCAGAGGAGGAAGAGCTCACTCCGCATGAGGCACTCGTTGCAGAGTTCATACCACCTGAATTTTTTCGAAGGAGTGGGAGAGATGCTGGATTTTGATGCCCAGTCCAGTGAGTGTTGATGCATGTTTGTTGAGGACGTGTATGTTTCACTTGTGGGATGTGTTGTGCATGATTGCCACTACATATGACGTGTACATGCTTCTGATGTGTAAGTAATGCAATGCTTCCGTGATGCATGTCTCCTCTGCCTGCATGCGGGGACTCCATGTAGGCATGCTCCCTTGCCCCTCCTCCGCCACTCTGCACCCCAGTTCCACCTTTACACTGGTCTGCTTCAATCTTGCCAATGTGTACTTTCCTGTTCATGCGTCCTGTGTAGATGCTAACTTTCAGCGTAGAATCTGCCAGACATATGCCGTGTGGTACAGCCTTAGTACTTGATGCAGGGTATCTCATTTGTACTGTGCATAGGTCAGATGTCCCGCAGGGACATGAGTGCCCATTCATGCTCCATGTGCATTGCACGCATGCCCCTATGTGTCCTTGACTGGATGGTCACTGTAATACAAGTCCTGGGTGACATACATTGCATGGCATCACATCAGCCTTTCCATGTCAACTGTGGCTCAGTACTGTGTTGCACACATGTTTAGGGTCTGACAATCTGTGTGGCTCACAGGCCTCAGCCTGTTCAATGGCCAATGACTCTGTCCAACTGTTGTTGTGTCTTCTTCAGACGTGGGCGGCCTCCAGAGTTTTCATCATGTGTCCTGCTTACTGTCCCATCATCATTTGCAGTGTTGTCACTTGAATCACATTAAGCTGTTGATGCCAGTCAACACTGCCTGTCAATAAACAGGTGCATGGTCAGCCTTTTGATACCATGCTAGGCATCCCTGCTTTTGTACTGGGGTGAAGGGGTGCTTGGCTTCTAGATATGGTACACATTGAATGCACAATGCATGTGATGCCTGAATTTGACCTTGCAATGCCTTCACATTTCCTGGCACACACCATGGAGTCCTTGTACATGTAGGTAGTGAGTGGCGTAATCATTTTCTGCACTGCATAGACCCACTTCCATGGAAACTGCCACCTTTCAACAGGTCTGATTACAGAAGCAATTCAAAGTTGACCCAGCATGCATGCCAGGTTATATGATGTGTGTCACATGTCTGCCTGATGCATTTGTTGTCGTGTGTGTGTGTGTGTTGTGTGCTTCTGACATGTGTAGTGACCTTTTTTCTCTCTATTTTTCAGGTGATCATGCAATGGAGGCGGAGGATGGTGTTGTCATGCCAGACACAGGGTTGTTACCACTACATCAACCTGGCACAAGTGGGGGTCGTGGGGTGGTAGGCTACAAAAACCCCCAAGTGCTACAGTCCATCTTGTCTCTGGCTGCCTATGAGTCCAGCCTTGATGACGGCTCTGACGTCCATGTTGAGTTGGATGAGCATCAAGTCCATGTGTCAGGGGTGAGTGATTCTGATGTGGACACTCCTCTGTCTGTGACACCTGCACTGAGGGATCAGACAGTCTTGGTTCCTCTGCCCGTGGTGGATCGGGATGCAGGGTCACCCTCCACACCAGCCACTGATGTGCCTGGGACATCACGTCGACGGGGGCATGTAGTCATGCAGCCACGGGCGGTGCCAACACAGCGAGGACCCCCGGTCCTTGGGTCCCACAGGGGTCAAGCCCGGCAACGCGGTCGCCGCGTGCAACCGCAGTATACTGAGTGGGAGCAAGACATGAATGCCAATTCAGAACGGCAGGGGGCAGCAATGGAGAACATCACTGAGAGCATGGAGCGTGTGGCCCGATCTGTGCACCCCCCTGCTAGGCAGGTGCTTCTCCAGCAGCAGGCGGCACGGTCCACGGCCCGCTCGCTCAGGCTGGGCATGGCGGCCTCAAACAGGGCACGCCATGCTGAAATGTCGTCTCTGCGTCAAACAATTGCTGCTCACGCAGAGGCGCACATGGATGCCCTGAGGGAGGAGTATGCTTCCCTCAAATCCACTCTGGGTGTCCTTATGATGTCCCAGAGGCAGGGGGCAGAGGAGAGGTTTGCACAGCTTGAGCGTACCATCTCGGCTGTGCTATAGGCTTGCCGGGAGATGCAGCGGTTGTCCAGCCAGGCCTTGCAGGAGGAACTCCGTGTTACACGTGCTACCTTGCAAGAGGAAGCACGTGTATCACGTGAGGTTCTGCATGCAGACCTACGTCACATTGCCACACAGAACCAGGCTCACCCGTCCGGCAGACTTGCTGCTGATGAGGGGCAAGCTGCGGCTAGGCGTGGCCAGGCTACTGTGCCACGTCCTCCTTTCCAGGATGAGCCAGACTCGGACGACCATCTATCTCCCACATAGGTCGGGCTGTGAAGGCGTTGAGCCCATGGAGCTTTTTTTTTTGGCTCAGCATCATCGCATGTGGGTGTTGAGCAGCACCCTGTACCTCTCCCCTCCTGGGTGCCTCCCCTCCCCCCCGCATCGTATGTGGCCATTTTTGATTTTTCTTTTAGTTTAGTTAGTTAAGTTTCTATTTGATAGTTAGTTTAATTAGGTAATGTAGGTTTTTCATAGTTAGTGTAATTAGTTAATATAGTTTAAAATTGCTTGTCTATTGTGCTTTCATGTGACGGTGCAGTGCTTTGTGGCTTTTGAAGGCAACCACTGTCTGTTCCAGCTGGGCCCTTCAGGCTTGTCGTTTGTATGTGTTTGCTGCTTGGGGTCCTTGACTCACATATGCCACTCCTTCCTCCTTTATCCATGGGCTCGCAAGGATGGTTCGGTTTGACAACCTATTACACAAGGGCTTTGAACTGTCATATCTGTGGCATGTCTGGTGCTGTGTGACTTGTGTTGACACCCCTAGTGGGGATGATTACGGTGTTATTGTCCACTGTTCAGCTTTTGCTAGATGGGGTGTTTCATGATTAATGTGTACATTCATTGCTATGCATTGTGTAGTATGTTTCTTATCTTTACTGTACACGTGCTTGTTGCAATTCATGCCGTAGATAGTGTGTTCCACACTTTTGATGTGAAAGAGGGACTGATGGTGTGATTTCTGATGTAAGTCTCTGACATGGTCCAGTAATGAGATGCCTGAAGAGACACACATAGATGACTTTAAAGCATTAATCATGTGTTTCATGCCCTTTCTGCAGGGGGATGAGCCTCCAGAGCACCTTTGCCAGCAGACAGGGCCCATTGGATGTCTGAATTTTGGACACGTTTGTTGGTGCCCACATGCACATGTGTGCACAAGCAGAGGCATAGGGATTGCAGACCTACATACTAGAACTGCTGACGTGTTCCAAGGCACTCCAGGCAAGGTGAGCAGCACAGGGGGGCCACAACACAGCAAAGCTTGCACCAGGCGAGTTGCACATGCAGGCTTAGTCACAGCACTGAGGGTGAGCTTGGACGAATATTGGTGTTCAAGCACACAATACAGCTCAGATGTGTTGGTGGACTGATGGCTGTTGATTGTAAGGTTGTCTGGGACACCTTCAGGGGCTGTGGCACATACCCTCCGGTACACCAAGGTCCATTGAGGCACTTGTATCAACCATGTAGCCTTCCGAGACATGGAAAGGGGCAGCTCACAGGGACATACAGCAAGGGACATACTGGGGTGCAGTGCATTTCATTTCCATGTACATTTTGATACATGCACTGCCAACTTTGTTTCGGTCATGGTGGAACACAACTTGTTCTGAAGTCATGCCTTGCTATATGGGTCTGTCTGCTTACCCAGGGAACATTGCATGTTGTGTGAATTGTGACACATTGGTGTTCCATTTGCCATGCACCCACCGGCGGCTGACTTACTGCATTGACTGTGTATGAGCCATCACAAGGGTAATGTTATATATGGGTATGAAGCATCTACACCAGATTGTCTGTTTGTAGAGTAGTTTGTTGCTATGGGGCATGTTTGGTGGTGTGTTTTTGTGTAATGTGCACGTACAGATTATTGACTGTGGCTCTCTTTGCAGCATTGCAGTGCTCCTGTAACCGGACCTGAGAGTGCACAGGCAGGAGGCCAGCACTCAAAACCAGAGCTAAGTGTCTTGTTGTTTTTCTTTCAAACTGCTCTGCATAGGCTTGCTGGGGGGTGCACTAATGCATGGATAAATGTGTAATTCAATTTGGTATTTTTTTCCCCTAATCACCCGGAGTCCTATCCAATTTTAAACCCTGTACCCTCTACCCGGTGTTCCTGCTTCCCGTACCTATCCAAGCAACGTTCCCTAACCATCTTTCCCCGCTGGGGTTGCGGATGCCTGTGTAAGCCCCAAACCTGCAGGCGCCAAAACCCTAGAGGGGGTGGTTGGTTCGTGCCACTCCTAAGCCTGGACTACAGAAGGCCATGACAATGATGTCCAAGTTTGTTCGGATTGTGTATGTGTTCATGCAGGTAGTACATTTTCGTGCATTCCATACTTTCATGTGTCATTCCTCCTCCCCTCTCCTGCCACTCATTCCAGTTATCCAGTGTGCCAACACCTGTCCCGACTGCATATCCCTGACCCTCCTTCCCCACCAGGGTCTCAGAGGCCTGTGTGAGTTTGACCTTGCAGGAACCCGGGACACGGTGGGGGTGGTTGTTTCGTGACACTCCCGTGCCTGTACACGGGACCTGTGACAGTACACATCCGTTCATGGTGCATCATTCTATGTTATGTACCACACGTGGTTCACATCCTGTTGTGACATTGTTTTATTGTGCTACCTTGGTTGTTACATCATTGTGGTAGTACTTGGCCTTTGTGAGGTACTGCTACGCCAAGTCATCTACTGGAGGGTGTTCTGGTTCGTTTTTATGGCTTGGATTTTGTGATTTTGCAAATGAGGGTGGACTCTGAGGGTGCAGGCGCCTTTTTACACAAAAGGTGGGAGATGGTGACGAAGGGGAAGGGTGATCCTGTGGCCAGGTGAAATTGAGGGTTGAAGGCTCCATGACTCAGGTGCAGTTGTTCAGTGGGTCATGGTCATTTGTGAGGGAGGGGGGGGGTTTGTTGTTGATAGTTGCCTTGCCCTGCAGTGTGATGGGAACCCTGACATTGTAATGGTGGTATCCTATGTACATGTTGTGTTCTGCTGATCAATGCCTGTTCATGTGTTGTGTTTACCTTTCAGGTGTGAGGGGATAGTTGTGGTTTGACATGCTGGGGTGTACACATGGTGAATGTTCACATGTGATGTGTAGAGGACACTGATGGTTACTTGATTGCACATGCATATGTTGAGTGCATGTCCTTACTGACCCACATACTTGCACTATGATGCACTACATGTACAACCACCCTTGCATATCCACGTGTACACTGTTTGCCTTCTGCTGCCCACTGTGTTCCTGCAGCACATGTTCTGTGACCAGTTATGGATCCTGTACATGCCTAATTTGCTTTTTGATGTGGTCTGTCGCTTAGATGTGATGCTCAGGGTGTGCATCACACACAATGGCTGTTCACTGTGCTGTGCGCTGAGCAGTGTGTTGCAGGAGTTGGACACAGCACACAGAAGCTGCAGTGTTGATTTTGCAATGCACAATGTGGATGTAGACAGGCATTCATTGTTATGTTACGTCTACAACTCTTGTAATGCATTTGGAAATGACTTATTTTGGGTGGGAGGTTATTGGTCAGTCATTTCATCTGATTCCATGTCAGGCATCATTGTCTGATGCCACTGTACATTTTTGACATGGCAATGTGTACCTTATTGTTACTATGTTGGTGTATGGGTATTGCTTGCCATGTCATGTTGTGGTTTGGGAGGGTTTGAGTGACATAACAGTGATGGCCATGGCCTGTTTTGCAGGTGTGTGTGATTCACACCTTGCATGTCAGGGTCATCCGCTTCTCAAAGAAACTAGCTGGGGGTAGATCTCTCTCCGCGGCAGGGGCCTCCTTCTGGAACAGCCTTCCTGCCTCACTGGAACTTGAGGAGAACCATCTCCGGTTCCGGAAGCACCTCAAGACCTTCCTCTTTACTTCTGCTTTCTCTCTGCCTCTCCCTTGCAAAATTCTTCACTGGAACTGCACTGGATCTGCAACTGGGCCACTCTCACCGACCTCGGTCCCTGGCCCAGCCACTCTCCACTTGTACTGCCTCCCTGGCAACCCCTGCACTGCGGGACTGTCTCTCTATCCCTACAGCCCCCCCCTTCCCAGCACTTGTCTGCACTTACCTTTGCAGTTGCCACCAGCTGGCCTATTTATTTGTTTTTTTAGTCTACTTAACCTGTACTGCACTCCCCCCTCCCCTTCTCCTTGTACTTTTCCCTTCCCCCTACCCCTGCACTTGCACAATCTAAATGACACCTGGCCTAGTAGTATCGTTGTCTGTCTTCCCTTGTTCCCCCCTCCCTGCCTCATCGCACCTTGAAATACTTGTGTATAGGCACGTTACAAATGCCATATCATGTCATGTCATATGTGTGCCTTTTGGTCACACAGGATAGCTTGTGTTTAAGTAGCTAGGGATGCAGACAATGTGGCACTTCCATGGCAACTATCTCAGGGTGGTAGGGTTGTGACAGTTGACTGTCTCTTTGTCATCATCGATTGTCACCTGGTATGTGCCAGGCCTGTGTGCACTCCGCAGGGGTGGGAGTTTAGGTGAAAAATGTGGCCACAAGCTGGGTCCGGGCTTCCTCGCCACGTGCCCTGTTCCCTCCCATGGGCAGCGCCTGTGCCTGTGGTTGGGGATGTGGGGGCACCACCATGTCCACCCGTACGCCCTGCCGTGTTGCAACATTGTGCAGGACACATGCTGCCACAATGATCCTGCACACTACTGGGGGTGCATAGAGTAGCTGCCCGCCAGAGCGGTCAAGGGAGCGGAAACGTGACTTGAGCACTCCGAATGTGCGCTCCACTATGGCCCTGGTTGCAATATGGGCCGCATTGTATCTTACCTGGGGTGGTGTGGTGGGGTTCCGGATTGGCGTCATCATGTGGTTGCTCAGAGGGAAGGCACTGTCCCCTGGGGAGGTGTAAATGGTTGTGATTATTGGGGTTTGTGTATTTGTGTGTGTGTGTGTGTGTGTGACATGTATGCATGTGCAAGGTCATTTGTACTCACCTAAGAGCCATGTGTCGCCATGCTGCCCATCTTCCAGGGCCCGGCTCAGGGCGGACATTCTGTATATGAAACTGTCATGGGTGGAGCCAGGGTACTTTGCATAGACAGAGGTGATGATTCCCTTTGCATCGCATACCAACTGTACATTGATGGAATGCCAGTGCTTGCGGTTTCGCTAGATGTGCTCAGTGGCCCTAGGTGGACGTAGGGCCACATGGGTGCAATCTATGGCACCGAGCACTTTGGGGAAGTGTGCCACCCTGAAAAAATCCAGGACAACGGCCTGCCTTTCTGCGGGTGTTCTGGGCATGTATACGTGCCTGCGGACTGAGGGGCGCGCTGTCATGATTGCCAGTACCTGGTGTAGGCAGCGTGACTGCGTGGCCTGTGAGACCCCCCCACTATGGCAGTAGTCCGCTGAAATGACCCAGTGGCCAAAAAATGCAGGACATTGAGCACCTTCTCCAAGGGGCTCAATGCTTGGGAGCAAAGGTTGGGGGATGTACGGTCATCTTCCCACTCCTTGACCAGGTCTAGGATGATATGGGGTGGAAACCTATACCTGCCGTAGACCTGGTCGTCAGGCATCCCAAAAAGGCTTGTCTGTGGTGCGAAAATGCGTGCCCTGGCTATTCTCCTCCTCCTGCGGTGTCCCACGATCAGTGCTGCGACAAATGGGGCATTCATCGTAGCTGTATATACGTGTTTGTTGTTTGCGCGCACTTTTATACTGTGCGCGGGGACGCTTCCGCCTGCCTTCGTGTGGCAAACGCGTTGACGCCTGTGTGCGTCTTTTGCCATGCGCGGGTTTCCCGTATTCGAATCCATGAATACAGGTTGTTCGCGTGCGTGTGGGCTTTCCGTGTAGTTCCCTGCAGTACTTCCCCAGTTACGCCTTCTTTTTCACGCGTTATTCCGCTTTCGCGTGTTACGCCCACTGTTCCGCACACTTTGGTTGTGTGCGCCGCGCTATGTGCACTTTTGCTGTGCGTGTAGTGCATGCCGTGTGTGCCCGCGTGCGTCATGGCAGGATTTGGCGCACGGACGGATGGAAACACACGCAGCGTCTTCCTTGAATCGTGCGCTGGGTTTCTCACGCTTGCGCCACCTTGCGCCGGGATTTTTCAGCGCATGTTTGCTCCATGAATCGACCCCTTTGTGTCTCCACATACCAACCAACCACACCAGTGCATTGGCGGGACCCAGAGGATGCAGTAGGGACTGGATTTTATGAAAGAAATAGCTAAAGAAATCCCTCCCATTAGAGAAAGGGCGCGTAAACATTCGACAACATGATTCAAGCATTCAATTTTCTTCTGTAAAACTGAATTATTTTCATTGGACAAGACATTTCCACTTTATTATTAAAGTAAACGATTTACTGTCATGTAGGCACCTTAACAGACTTTCCTCACCAACAAAAACACATGTAGAAGTGAAGACCATTTCTGTAAATCCAAAATGTAGTAAGTGGGTTTTGTAACTCTTGAGTACTCTGGACTTAAACCCAAAAATACAACATAAAATAATGCAATGATTAAGAAAAAACGGAGAATTTCGAAGCCATCATGGATGTTCCAGGGTTCTCTTAGCTTCTGCTGTTTCTGGCTTGGAATGATTCACTGCCAGGCAAGGCTTTCCCAAAACACAGCTGTGTACCATGATTTATTTCACTAATTTCCCAGCTGGCCAAAAGTTAATAAGAGCAGCCAGTCTTAGAGAAACAGTTGTTCATATCATAAATTAAACAGAAAAAAACAGATTTTTGCACTTGTTATTTTCCAGCTCTCTCTACTGCTATTATTCTTTCGAGACCTTCACGTTCATCTGAGAATGTTAACATGGGCAATGCTCGCTTCCGCAGGGTTGTACCATGAGAAAGATCTTGGAGTGTAACACCGGGGATGGTGGCGTAACATGGTGCGTCCCAGGATCCTGTAAGGCAACACAGTGGATCATGCTGTAAGGTAACACAGTGGATGATGGCAAAGCATGGTGTGTCCCAGGACCCTGTAAGGCAACACAGTGGATCATGTTCTAAGGTAACACAGGTGATGATGGCAAAACATGGTGTATCCCAGGATCCTGCAAGGTAACACAGGGGATGATGATGTAAGGCAACATAGGGGATGATGGTGTTACAGGGTCTGCCCCCGGATCCTGTAAGGTAATACTTTGGATTATGGTGTGTCACAGGATTCTGTAAGGTAACACAGAGGATGATGTTGTAAGGTAACACAGGGGATGATGGCGTAACATGGTGTATCCCAAGATCCTGTAAGGTAACACAGGGGGTGATGGCGTAACATGGTGTGACCTAGGATCCTGTATGGTAACCCATGGGATGATGGTGTAACAGGGTGGTTCTACGTATTTCGTCGACCACTTTTTCATCATGGGACTTTTCATCGCCAACCCTTTCATCGCCAACATTTTTTTTTTTTAACCCCCTTACTTAAATAATCATACCCCAACCCGCATGTTGGCGATGAAAGGGTCGGTGATGAAATGTCCCACGTTGAAAAATACTTCGACGAAATGCGTGTATACCAACAGGGTGTGTTCCAGCATGATGGCATAACATGGTGTGTCCCAGGATCCTGCAAGGTAAACAGGGGATGATGCTGTGAGGTAACAGGTAACACAGGGGATGATGGTGTTAAATGGTGTGTCCCATGAGCCTGTAAGGTAACCCAGGGGATGATGTCATAACATGGTGTGTCCCAGGAGCCTGTAAGGTAACAAAGGGATGATGCTGTAAGGTAACACAGGGGATGATGGTGTAACATGGTGTATCCCAAGATCCTGTAGGGTAACACAGGGGGTGATGGCATAACATGGTGTGTCCTAGGATTCTGTAAGGTAACCCATGGGATTATGGTGTGACAGGGTGTGTTCCATGATCATGTAAGGTAATACTAGGGATGATGGCATAACATGGTGTGTCCCAGGATCCTGCAAGGTAAACAGGGGATGATGCTGTAAGGTAACACAGGGGATGATGGCGTAACATGTGTGTCCCAGGATCCTGTACGGTTACCCATGGGATGATGGCATAACACAGTGTGTCCCAGGAGCCTGTAAGGTAACACAGGGGATGATGCTGTAAGGCAACACAGGGGACGATGGCGTAACAAGGTGTGTCCCAAAATACTGTAAGGTAAGACTATGGATGATGGCATAACATGGTGTGTCACAGGATCTTGTAAGGTAACACTGGTGATGATGCTGTAAGGTAACACAGGGGATGATGGCGTAACATGGTGTATTCCAAGATCCTGTAGTGTAACACAGGGCATGATGGCATAACATGGTGTGTCATCGGATCCTGTAAGGTAAGCCATGGGATGATGGTGTAACAGGGTGTGTTCCAGGATCATTTAAGGTAATACTACTGATGATGGCATAACATGGTGTGTCACAGGATCCTTTTAAGGTATTCAGGGATGATGCTGTAAGGCAACACAGGGGAGGATGGTGTAACATGGTGTGTCCCAGGATCCTGTAAGGTAACAGAGGGGATGATGCTTTTAGGTAGAACACGGGATGATGGTGTAACAGGGTGTTTTCCAGGATCATGTAAGGTAATACTAGGGATGATGGCATAACGTGGTGTGTCCCTGGGTCCTACAAGGTTACACAGAGGATGATACTGTAAGATAACACAGGGGATGATGGCGTAACATGGTGAGTCCCAGGATCCTGTACTGTACTGTATGATGGTATAGAGGAGGTCCCAGATATGGCCTGCACTCCAGCCAACCATTTTGAGGTACCAGGAACATACTCGCCAAGATATGTGACATATGAGGAGCAACTAAACCAACAGAGAGCAGCACTAGGGCTCTACCCAGTGCCCATCAGGAGAGCAATGCCTGTTGAAGTGCCTATAACTAGACAACCATGGGCAGCACGGTACCCACTGAGACAACTGTACCAGCAGTTAACACGAAATTAAGACTACTTGCAAACTGTCCCCGAAGAGACCCAAAGAGCCATAATGGATGGCGAGTGGTGATGACACAAGGGCCCGGACAGACTCACAGATGAACGAAACGACAACCCAAAGATGGCACATAACGACGAAATGATATGAATAAGGATGTAATGGACATAGAAGAAGAGACGATATTGAAATATGAAGAAATGTAACCATACAGCAGGATGGAAGTATGCAACTGTAAAAAACAAAGAGGTGATGGCTGGAACGTTTAGAATTAATCTTAACCACTGGCATTGCTCTGGGCAACCCTCCAGACCATTGTTCTTCACCTGCCAAGCCATTACAGAAGGGGAAAGACCATATGCAAATCAGGCTTGGCCCCACCCCAAAAGGGGCAGTCCAGCCCAAACTGCTAGGTCACATCCCTTCTGCACGAGACCACAAGCATCCCCAAACATGTTTCGCCCTTGTTGGGGCATTATGCAACTGGCTAAATGCCTGTAAATAGGCTTGGAATGCAAGAAGCTAAGGAAACAATACTGCTTGCTATGCTTAGTAGAAGAATAGAGCGGCAAGCGCCAACGGTTTATCTACCTCAATGAAGCACATTATATAAGTGTGACTCCATTTTACAAAAGCAGAATTAAGCCCAGGCTGCAAGGGGCCAACTAGGCCGACATTCATATTCCAGCTAACGCCAGAAGGGAAGAGCGGAATCGAAACTGAGCACGATGCAGCTCATGCCTGGGAATTCGAGGTCAACCTAAGGAAGGGAGGAGAGCGGCAACTTCGAAGAAGCGAAACTTCAGAGCATAGCAGCTGCCCCCTGAAGGTCAAGATAAGGAGGCCCCAGGCAGGTGGCAAGGCTAAAGGAAGAATCAAATACACGAAAAAAGGGAAAATGAAGCAGATTCTGACACATGACCAGCCAGGCGCGAAGAGGTACCAACGTCTGATGTCACCAAGAACCCGAGGATGCCATAACTTTTCCTGATAAGAGGCTACAGTTTCGAGGCCAACCTCTGAATCTTGGGGCACACCGCATCTGGGTGTCCAATTCTGCATGCTGCTAATTAAAGTGGAGATTTGTGTCTAGGGGTGTAACCTACCCAATCACAAAGGACCAAATAATCTAGGGTCCTATAGCTAGTAGAACCAATGAAACGTCGTACTTGTAGTGATGTCTATTATGTGTGATATAGAGGAATGGGCGTATATGCCCACCCGATAAGAATTATCCAATCCTCACACTCTGTTACCATATACAGATATAGTACCTATACTTAAATTACCTTTCCCAACCAATAGAATTGCATGACAAACTTTGAGTGTTACACGTCAAATGATGATGAATTTTGCCTATAAGAATTGCTGTCTGAATGAAGAATTTGTGAGTTGAAGTGAGACAGGCAATTGCATCACTGTTCATTTCCATTTGTTTCCCCACTTTTTGTACTTGTCATTAAACAGACTTCCCTTTGCCAGACCATTGACTTGTCCTTATTGATTGGTGTTGGAGTAAGAGAATCCTGCACCCCACCCTCCTTAAGGTGCAGCTATCTCGACTTAAGGTACCGGAGGGCGAGCTCTGAATCACATGGGCCCATTCAGAGGTCGCTCCGCCCTCTTGCACACTTGCTACCAGAGGATGGTTTTGACCATCAACTATTGAATTTTGATTATTGATAATACACCTATTGAAGTAACTCTAGGTCTTCCGCAATATCACAAGTCCTTTGTCATTTGGCCGAGTAGACTGTGAAACTTCCTGTGGACAATGACAGCTTAAACGTGTCCGAAAAAACTGCAGTGGGTTGAAGGCATCCGTTTTAAAAACATAAAGACCAAAAAAGTTGAAGGCACCCGTTTTAAAAACATAAAGACCAAAAAAGGCGGTAACGGAGGCAGTGATCCCGAGGATTCAAAGAGGAACGATGCGAGCGGTAAGTGAAACAAAAAATTGATTCTTCGGCAAATGTCCTTAGGCATTAGAAGAAGTAAGGGAAAAGGTAACAGAGGGAGTTGGAGACAAACAAAATAGTCAGAAGTGGAGAATACTGTATATATATATAAGGGGTAATGACTCTAGAATAACTGAATAAAAAGAGGGTATATCAGGGTGAACACCTGAGATAAAGGGAGAGGATACCAGGGTAGACACCCGAGAGAAAAGAGAGAGGATACCGGGGCAGACACCCGAGTAGAGAGAGCATACGCCTTGTTCCTGTGATTTAATATAGCGGTCAGAAGAAACGTGAACTCATAGTCCCACATAATAGGGAGAGAATAGGCGACTATGACGATTAAAGACATCGTAAAAGGAGTTTGGTTAAACTCCATGTCTGGGTATTGATTAGAAGTCAGAGATATATGTGTCCAGCTGGTGTCTGTCTAGTCTGTTTAACATTTGTCATACATGTTCTGTTGATGTGTCATATGTACGTAAATTTGTTTCCGTGATGTTTGAAATTGATTAGGGGTTTTTACGCGATTCTATAGTAAAGAGGGAATCGCACATGAATTGATGTTCTTGAATAAATTGGCGAGAAAGACATTTGGCGGGAAAAGATTGGATTGGAGCTTGCGATATTTGGTGCTCGCTCATATTGTTAGGTGTGGTGAAGTTGCATGAAAGTATTGCTAGAACAGATTTAAGCATGGAAGATATTACTCCGTTAGCTCACTTATGTAAGAAACTGACTAAAGATGCACCCAAGCTTAAGAAATACAGTGCCGAGTGGGTTAAGGGCACCGCCCATAGGATGTTTATGCCGTGGCCACAGAACGGCTCCTTATCTAAAGCCATCTTACAACACATGACAACTTATTTGCATGCAACATTTACAGGCAAGAAACTAGAGAAACGCCTCACTGTTCTAGAACTTTGGGAAATGTTCAAACAGCCAAACGCTGAAGTGCCAACTGCTGACTGGATATTAAATGTATGAACGGCAGCTGGTGAGATGCCTACCGCACCACCAGCCCCACCTGAGCCAGAAACTGAGGGAACTAAGTCAGAGGGACTCTACCCATTAAGAGAGATTAAGGCAGCCACGGGGTATAACAAACCCGCATATGAGTCACCTACATACAGTAGTGATAACAATAAAGGGAAGGATCAGGAAAGTAATCTTACCTCCGTAGTCACGAGGGACAAGGAGAGACACAATGATGAAAGGAAGGACCAGGCACAGACTAGTGCATCTGTCGATAAAGAGAGAGAGGGAAAGAAATGGCAAGGAAGTGAAGACAGAACGGACGAGATAGCACTCGCAAAAGACGAATGGCTGGGAGGACAGTTATTGTTGAACCTCGATGGTAAAGGAAGTGATGATGTGAGAGCAAGAGAGAAGTCTGATGAGACACAGATAAGGGAAAAGGAGAAGGAAAAGGAAGTAAGGTACGAAAGAATAAGAAGGAGAGATAGGCGAGAACAGCTATATCACGAAGAGCAAGGACAGCCGCTCAGTCGCAAACAGAGCGCAGCCTATGACCAGTAGAGGCAGGACCTGCAAAGGTTGGAAGAAGAGCAAAGAGTACGTGAAAAAAGAATAAAGAGAAGATGAGGAAGTTAGAAGGGCAAACAAACGTAGATACGAAAGGAGAAGGGAAGAAGATAAGGTCAGAGAAGAAGCAAGGAAGTGCAAGGAATTCGATGATAATATTGAACGTAAGCATAGACAGAGGGCACACGATCTCGAGTATCTAGAGCGGGAAGTTAA
This sequence comes from Ambystoma mexicanum, assembly GCF_040938575.1. Lineage (NCBI taxonomy): Eukaryota > Metazoa > Chordata > Amphibia > Caudata > Ambystomatidae > Ambystoma > Ambystoma mexicanum. Next base: position 1,334,531,670 of record NC_090924.1, read on the forward strand.
AAAACCCAATCCTGTTGCAGAATGGGAAGACATTGAAGAGTTCTTTCCTGCGTACGACTCAGTACCAGCCACGAGTGGGGCAAATATTGAAGAAGACTTCCATACCAGAAGCATCAGGGAAACGATCAATGAAACATATGATGAAATGGCGTTAGAACCAATATCCCAAAGGGAAAAGAAAGACAAGCACTTGGAAAGCACTCAGATGTATGGCACTGAGAATGTCACCCAAAGTAGTAGGAGCAGGAGGCTTTCTGTGGATGGGCTAGAAATCAGTAATAACGACGATGACACAAGGAGTTGTGTGAATTGGGAACAATCAAGGTCCGACTCCGGGGAGGAGACGGAGTGCGAGGCAGATGAAGAAGGGAGACGGCGCGAAAAGCGGCTCCCAAGGGACAAAGGGATACGATGGTCAGATGCTAGCGAGTCTGCACCGAGGACATCAGAGTCTGCCACACAGCCCGACCGGCATGAAGGGACACCCCATGGCCAGAGGGTGTGTCAGCACCTGCTTACGCAGACAGGCTGAGGACATTGCCAGGCAGACGGCGATGTGGGAATATTACCCCAGCGATAGACAGGAGAGCTATGGGGAAAGAGAAAGAAGACTGTGCATTCCAATTTCCGTTGTTAGAAAAGGGGGAGCAAGACCGCAATATATTCCATGGCCACACATGGGGCGAGAGAACTTTAAAAACAAGCTTCCAATGCCGACATCGGGAACTGGGAAGTGGATACACGAGTTAGAGAAGATGACAGGGGGTGTCACGTTAGCTATAGGGGACATTAAAGGTCTCCTGATTGCCATACTCGGTGAGGGAGCAGACAATGTATGGGCACAGGCTGGGTACCCTGGTGTTACCATAATGAACACTGCCCACAACGGAGAGCCATTCAACAATTGCAGAGCAGCAGTATGGAAAGCGATACGAGTGCTTTACCCAGACACTTCCGATATGGGAGGTATAATGACTCAAAATATGAAGGAGTCAGAAGATCCGTTGATTTATATACAGAATTTCCAAGACACGTTTGTGCTCGAAAGACATGAATCTTGGATGAAATCTATACCTGTATTTTACCACATATTATGCCAAGGGTTACCAAAGCCAGTGCAGAAACAGCTCAAGAAATTGTTACGGATAGAGGCTAATCCTTGGGCTGAAATACAGTTGACTATTGCACATTACTGTAGATTGTTGCAAGAAAAGAATTGAAAAAAGGAGGTAACTCATAAGGGAGAGGAAGCGAAGCTGGTGCAAAAGAAATAATCAAAGTATGCTCTCGAAGGAGCCATGCTGACAAGTCCAGCCGAACAGAACATACAACAGGTGGCTAACACACAGCAGAACAACCAGGGTAACGTGGGACTGTACCGGAGGGGAAGGGGATTTAGAGGAAGAGGATGGCAGAGTAATCAGGGAGGGTTCCAAAATAAGCAAGGAGGCTTTCAAAACGTGCAGATGGGCAGTCTAGATATATCAAATGGACAAATGGTCAGACCACCGCCAGTGTGATGGCTGTGTGGAATTTCAGGGCTTTTGGCATGCTCGTGCAGAAGCCAAGGCACATGGCAAAATGGACAAGGAATGGGAGTAGGTACGGTGAATCCGCCTGCAATCCCACAACAAGGCGGTGCACAGAATCACATAGTGCAGCAGCAAGCACCAGGCTTGCAGCAAAGTGCACAACAAGGGGTTCAACCCCGAACATGGGGAACTTGCCGCAAGGGCAATTCCAACAGGTACCACCGCAAAATTCTCAGGGCACAAGCTCCGGAAGGGGAGGCAACTCTAGGAATGGAGAAAATCCACAAGTGTACAGTGGACTGAACTTATATATGAACTAGGACAGCTCTCTGGGAACCCTGATGTGCTCTATCCTCTCATTGACACCAGACCCTAACAGGGAACCAAGAGTGAATTTCGTCATATGGGGAAAAGAATATTCCTTCCTAGTTGACAAAGGTACAACGCGCTCATGCATACATGAAGGCAAATTTTCCCTGTCCGTCGAGGCCATAGATACTCAGAGTTGTACAGGATCTCACAGTTGAGTTCCCTTTACAGATGTGCTCCCAGTCTCCGTAGGAGAGTGCGAGATGTATGTACCTTTGTTATATTCGCGTCAGACCCCAGTAAACATTTTGGGTCAAGATTTAATGACAACATTGAACATGACAATCTCGTTCATGGAGGGGGGCATAGTATGCCCCACTCCTGGAATGCATTATTCAATGGTATGCGAAATGATCAGAGCATACGCAGGATGAAAAGCCATGACAGCTATACCATTAGAACCAGAAGTCTTCACATATGGGGTGCGTGTGCTTATGGTGGGATTGCCAGGCCTGGCAGATGGAACTATGAGAACCCCTGACTAGTTCCTATTCAGACCAAAAATACCTATGCATGAAGAAGAGGGACAAGTATTTCCCTTGACGATACATGTTGCAGCTGTGCGAGGAAAAACTAGCATTGGTTGAAGGATACGATGATGAAGGCAGATAATGGTGTGCAATCATCACCATTGAAGAAGGGTATCGAGGGACTGACGTCACCGATGACGATCTGTTCGAAGAACAACCAGACTTAGAAGAGACGAGGGTGGAAGTAAGTCTCATATTTTGGGTAAAAAATATCAAAAGAGAAGTGCCACAGAGAATGATGTTGGCACTGATACGTCCAGAATACTTTGATGAAGACATGGCCCAGGTGCCTGTCTCAGTACGGACTACAGGACCTTATGACATTGGCCTCCTGAAGGGGGTAGGAGAAGTGAAAATTAAACTGAATCCAGGAGCAATTTTTCCAAGAGTGCGACAATATCCCATGTCCAGAGAGGCGGATGAAGGGATTGCAAAGACAATTTCCGCCATGATGGATCAGGGCATCCTAGTGACGTCAGAATCACCCTGTAATACAGTGATTTACCACGTCAAGAAATCAAAAGGAGGGTCTTGGCGTTTAATCCAAGATTTAAGAGCATTAAACAATATTGTTGAAGCCGAGTTTCCTCTAGTCCCTAATCCATCTATGATCATGTGTAACATACCCATTGAGGCGAAATATTTCACAATGATTGACTTGATAAATGCTTTTTTCTCAATCCCGTTGCAATGTGACTCTCAAGATCTGACGTCATTTACATTCAGACAAATGCGTCTGAAAAGCATGAGGTTGCCACAGGGGTACTGTGAGTCCCCGTCCATTTTCAACAGAGTCCTACAGATGGACCTAAGCAATATTGCATTAGAAAGTGTCATCTTGCAGCATGTGGACGACATCTTGATTTGCAGCACCACAGAAGAACAATGCAGGCGCGATTCTGTTCAGCTGCTGACTATACTGGCTGAGAAAGGATACAAGGATGACCAGGAAAAGCTACCATACTGTCAACAGGAAGTGTTGAACATAGGCCAGCTAATTTCACATGAAGGGAAAAAGGTGACCCCAGAAAGGGCTGAAGCTATCATGAACATGGCTAAGCCGCTCACAATAAAGCAAATGCAGATCTTTTTAGGCCTGTGTAGTTATGTTAGAGCATGGGATTTCGATTACAGAACCTATACCAAGCCCTTGCTCCAGGCTCTAAAGAAGGCCCAGGTGACAAAGGAAAAAAATTGAAATGACTGAGGCAATGGAAAAGGGGTTTACAGAACTAAAGAGAGAGATTTATACAGATCCAGTTCTCAGGATTCCTAATTATGCAGAGGAATTCTACCTATTCTCACACACAGATGGTATCGGTACTCGCTCAGAGAAACTCATTGGGGTACCAGCCTCTGGCGTATAAAAGTGGGAGCCTGGACCCGGTCAGGAGAGGCCACTTCCCATGCGAACACAGCTTAGCTGCGGCAGCGTTCACCATAGAGAAGGCGACAACCATTGTAATGGGATGTTATATGACGTTATATGTCGATCACTCATTATTTGCCATCTTAGAGAAACCAAAGTGTGCGTTGACATCTCAAAGACCATCTGCCAATGAAGTGATCATATCTAACCCATCGATCAAAATAGTTCTATGTAAAAACGTAAACCCAGCTACGTTCATAGCTGAGCCAGCCACTGAAGGAGAGCCGATACATGACTGTGCAAACTATGAAGAATTCTATGATGAGATCCCCAGGGTGAAAGAAAATGCCCTGGCAGGAGGGGAGATTGTCTTCATTGACGGTTCTTCGAGAGTCGACCAAGAAGACGGACAAAGATATACAGGCGTTGCCGTAATGAAACACATAGCAAATGGAGAATTTCAAGTACTCGTCAGCACACAAATACTATCTCATTTTTCAGCACAGGCTGCAGAATTATTGGCGTTGATACTCGCCATTGAGAATCACGCAGACCAGGAAGTAACGGTGTATAGCGAATCTGCCTATGTGACGTCTGTAGTGCACGCAGGTCTAGCACATTGGAAAAGGAGGGGCTACCTCCGAGAAGACAGCACGCCAGTGCAGCACGCAGCCTTATTTGACAGGCTGATAAAGGCACAACAGCTCCCAGTGGGCATAGCAGTCATGAAATACGCTGCCAACACCAAAGAGACAGATTTTGTGTCACGCAGAAACCATGCAGCAGACACGGAAGCCAAGCGTATGGCATCCAAAAGTGAGATGATCATGGAAGTAGAAGTGAAGTGCACCAATGAGAGGATGGTGGTGGCACAAACCACACCCGAAGCCTATAGTAATATGGGGCAGACACAACTTATGGAGCTTCAAGGGGAGGCACCTCAGGACGAAAAGAACCTATGGAAGCGTAGAGGGTGTTCATTAAACCCCTATGATGGTTTGTGGCAACAGGACAGCACTGGTAAACCAGTAACGCCTGTAGCCCTACTAAAAATAGCATTGGAGCAATTGCATTACCCCATACACATGTCATAAGAGAATCTAGCAGCAACGCTCTCAGAAGACTGGTTTATACCGAATTTAGCTGAGCATGTTTCATTCTTTATGGTGAACTGCATAATCTGCCAGCTATTCACCGCTGAGCACACATTAAAAGTAGTGAGAGGATTCATCCCCGGCCAAATGGGCCTTTTCAGCACTTACATATCGCCTATGTCGACAGGGTTCAAGTGTATAACGGGTCCAGGTACTTAATTGTAGTGGTGTGTCCATTCTCTAGATGGATAGAAGCAGGTCCCTGTACACACCCAGATTCAACCTGTGCTGCCAAATTCCTGGTGAGGGAAGTGTTTTCTAGATGGGGGGTGTGTGAGGTGATTAGATCAGACAACGGGGCTCATTTTGTTAACACAGTCTTTGAGCAGATCGGCTTGCTGCTTGGTATAAAGCACAAGTTCTCATTGGCATATCATCCGGATGGTAATGGTATCTGTGAGAGGCTCAGCGGCTTATTAAAGGAAAGGTTAGCCAAGTTGAAGCTCACTCTAAAGAGGGGATGGTTGCACTGCCTTGCACTGGCATTGTATGCTCTTCGGAACCAACCAGGCTCCGACCACCATCTTACGCCACACGAGAAAGTCACGGGAAGGAGAACGAATACCCCCTTTACCCCAAGAGACAGAGCTAGATGTGATGCTCAGCCAACCTGAGAGGTCCTGGGAACCGAGTTGCAAGAGTACCTGAACTGCATGACATCCAGCCTTACTGTAATTTCAGACCAACTGCAGCGACGATGAAAAGGGTGCAGCACAACACACAGCAGGAGACAGTTAGACAGACGCAGCTCAAGGTCTACGTGTACCTCTCATCTTCCCTGGAGACGTCGCGTTGGTGAAAAACCACATGAGGAAATGGTGGGACGAGCCAAGATTCAATGGCCCTTTCATTTTAGAGGACTGCCCTCCTTCAGATGTACAACTGCAGGGCAGGAGAGCATGGATTTTTCTCAATGACGTTAAGCCCTATATCGGAGAAAGCCCTCAAGCTGCACCCCACCACAAAGAAATTACAGACAACGGGGAAGAACCTCAGCACGTGCAGACAAGATCCACGACGAGGAAGCAGGACGCATGAGCAGCAAAGCCAAGACAAAGGAACTCTTTTTGAAAGTTGTGGATTAAAACTGGACATTTTCGCCAAACAAAAGGTGAAAAAGGACATAATATGGACATTCTGTGCATCCTAGTTGCAGGGTGAAGATGAGAATTGCGCATCTAAGCCACAACACGTTGTTGATATGACCTTTTGAACCAAGACACACTTAAACATTGTTGAGAAACAAGACTCTAATAGACTGCGATCAAGGACTTTTATTTCAAGAACTTAACACAGTGTCCTGAATCGTCAAAGATCAAGACGTCACTTTTCTGCATCTATGGTGTCACCTAGCAGAAATATCACAAGGGATGTTCTGTCCTGTTTCCAGTTAGTACTAGAGACATATCCATCACTTGGAAGGGAGAGGAACCGGTGTCACAGACTTTATTCAAGATGCTGCCAACAAGAAAATAATCTAGCAACTGCTTACTGTCATCGCGGAAGCCTTCGCTGTGTTACCAGAATACAGTGATAAGGACACAAATGCTTCCGCCACAGGCGATAGTAGATAAACTCACAAAATACGCTTTTCTTGTGCATCATAGAGGAGTGCCCAGCAATCGTCGGGAGAACCACTGACACTCTTACCTTCATTAGAGATCCAAGAAACACTGAACATTTGAACCAGCTGTGTGCTAAGCTCAGTTACCTGGTCGCAATCCACGCATCAGGAAAGTGCAAGGAGTGTACACGTCAAGGGAAGGGCTTGTGATCCAGAACCCAGCAAAGCAGGACAAATGTCCCTGTCACCCGAGTACAGCCGACTAGCACACAATGTCCTCTTTCGCCTATTCACTGACTTTCCAGAAATGGTGGGGAGATCTGCCGAGGTTGACGTCATCACCTTCATCAGAGATCCAGCTAATGTTGCGCATATGGGAACGCTCCTCCATGGCATCATGCTCCAAGTGGAGCTGTCCAACTTTCAAAGAGACTATCTGAGGAGATTCCAGAGAACTTTTCGCCGAGGGACAGATCGAGGGAGCAGAGACAAGAACTTCACCTTTTCATAATTTTTGATTTCGATAAATTGCCATTTTTCATTTTTTTTTACAGTGTACAGTTTTCAGCGTGTCCTCAGGACTGAAACAGATTTGTGGAGTGGACTGGGAACTCACCTATTTTGAATATGCACAATGAATGTGACTCACCAAAGGTGTTAGTCAAAATCTTTTTCCATAGTCTAGCAAGGGAACTGTATCCCATATCCAGAGACAACCGTCACCCGCAAGAGGGGGGCACTTGCGAAGCACCAGACACTTTATGAAAAAAACTTTCTGAGAAACAATAATGGAGTAAGTGAAAAGAATACAACTTTGACATTTCCTATGATTGAAATGGGGGCCCAGAACAGTAACCTGGTCCTCCCACAAACAGAGGGGCGCCCCCGCCTCCCTGGAAGGAAATGCTGCCAATTGTCATACTGCATGATTATGTCTATATGTATAGTGATTATCATTGTCTTTCTGTCATTAACAATCAGAACTGCATTCTTTATTGGTGCACGAAGCGGTCCAATTTCAGTGCACCTACCGGATAATGTACACATAGGTCCCACATAAGCACCCAGACCCTATATAGTTATTCCAGTCAAGCAAAAATCCGACAAACTAAAATTTAATGTAATTAGCAGTGATACATACACAGTGGAGGTAACAAATCAAGAGAAAAGCTAGAGACAGGGTCAGCGCGGAATGAATGAAAATGTAGCACTGCCCACTACACCCACTCACACACTGAATGCACACGAACCAGGGCAAGTGTCAATGGCCACAGAACCGCGAACGAAGACAACAGAAGGAACGAGACTGTTTACCGAACAACCAGTCCCAGAAAATAGTAAAGGTGACCAAAAAGAATCAAGTGAAAGGCCGACTAAAGAAGATATGGAAAAAGCCCTCAAGAAGAAAACGGCTGCGGTAGAATTCACTGCAAGGACACAAATGTGGATAGATCAATTATACCCGTTTATAGCTAGAGCGAAGAAACGACAGGAGGAACTGAAAAATAGAACCACAGAGACTGTACTGACAAGCACACCAGTTCCAAAACAGGGAACAAGTACCCAGCCCACGAGGCAGCCTTACGTTGGGCTAACGCCAGACAGATGGTGGTTAAAAGCACTCATCGAGTAAATACAAGAGGAAAGGAAGAGAATCACAAAATCTCCTCCTATCAAACCGATGGAGACAATGAAGCATGCACCACCGACCAGAATGCCTGAAAAGTCACACAGACGCATTTAAAGATGTAGTTATAGCCAACTACAGAAAGACATTAAGAATCAAGAGAAGCCCACATGAAGATAACAATGAACTGAACGATTACCTGGACAGCACAAGACATATAGGAAACAACATTTGGTACCAACACATAAAAGAAGTTGGAAGAAGGAATTCAGAAGGGGCATGCTTCGTCTGTGCACTTCTACCGCACAGCATGGGAAAATCCAAGATCTTCATGGCTGTAGAGATTGATGTCCCAACAGCACACTGTCTTTCACACGTAGCAATGTGCAACACCAGAGTACAGTTTATGGGGAGGGACGCCTCATTGATATGGGCAACTGAAACGGATTACCTCGATGAAGATGGATATGTCCAGGACATTAAGACAAGAAACAGAGCCCATACCAGGAATCACGTGATCAGGTATCACAAGCCTGAAGTTAAAGGAACAGGAGCAAGATGGGAAATAAACCAGAGGCTGATCGTCCAAGGAAAGACTACAGAAGACGACAGAAGAGGCTCAAATTTGAAGAACAAAGGCCAAATGCAGATTTGGGGTACAGTGGTTTCCCCAAATGGATGGGAAGAAGGAGTGGTAATCTGCCGAGCTTGGATGGTCCTTGGAGCCTGCCAAGAAGCAATAGAGAGCTCACAGAGGTTGTGCAAACCTCTATGGACAAAATAGGTAAAGTTGTTGACATGGGTCGAAGACAGAGGAGGACCCTTGCAGATAGTGCCACTGGAAAGCCCGAAATTGTGTTTCAGGAACAACGGCACGAGGAAGATGGGAGAGAATCAAAACTGCGGACAAAGCTTTGAAGCTCCCGGAATGACTCACGGAACCGCAGTAATTATGGATCATTACTGGGCGTGTGGATCCAAGGCATACATAAGACTGCCGAAAAACTGGGGAGGCATATGCACAATAGTAAACGTCCACGTTCCTGCACTATTGATCCTGAAAAGTGACCTGAATATTGACAGTTTCCCGAAAGCAGATGCTCACCTGAGGAAGAGGTGGTCTGTGGAACTGGTGTCCCGAATTAAGAGAGAGAATTACTTTTCTGCCAAATCAGAAGAAGCATTTCATGCAATCCTGTATGAACACAGGCTTTTCAGCCTCACCTCATCAGTATTCACAACAATCTTCATGCCAAGGATCCAAGTTGGAGTAAATACCAAATGGTTGCAGATAACCAGATGGGAGATATTGCAGACCATCAACACTACCATCAGGGACGGCATTAAGGGGTCAACAGAGGTCACAACTGCAAACTCTGAGGTCTCCCTTGTGACCTCTAAAATAAAATAGCAAATAAAAGTTATTATTTTTTTTTTTTAATGCAAACTCCTGCACTGTGGCTTTTCTGTTCAGACCCCTTAAAAAAAATAAAAAAAATATAATAACAGGAGTGCCACAAGTCTAACACTTTCAGCACTGACCCTAAATAAGAAAGAATAGGAAATCCAAATGTGTCTTTCTGGAATTCTATACAATAATTGCTAAACTCATTAAAGCTTTATTTCAGGCACACTTCAGGGGGTGAGGCACATAATTAGTCTGTTTTAAATGCCTCAACCCAGCCTTTCATCCTTCTGAGGTCGATAAATGAGTACCAACACAGTTTGGGTGATATTGGGTGTATATTTTTTCTATATAAAGCGCTTAAGCATAAGTGCTATATAATAACACATCATTATCATTTGGTCACGGACGTCTGCTTACATTCACAGTAATTTGGTAATACGAGGCTATACTCACTGATCTTAACAATACATATGGTGATCCATTCTTGTATGAAATGTAAATCACATTATAGTGATATTGTAACCATATTTTTCATAGTGTACAATGCTATGTGATGCCACTTTCTGTTTTGTCAAAGGGTGAAAGGCCATGTTCCATCGCTTACCGTGATATCTCTTCGGGGTGGGGTCAAATGACATCACTTCCTGTGATGTCATCAGTGGTCAAGGGTCGTGTGATGTCACTTCTGCTACCCCTGGCATTTTGGTGAAATAACATCCCTGACTACCATAAAGGGATTCACTGCGATTAAAGAAGAACTAAGAGCAATCCAATTGATGACCCTCCAGAACAGAAATGTACTTGACATGATCACCGCGATGGATGTAGGTGTTAGCGCAAAAATCAGAGAATCAAGTTGCACATATATACCTTCACATGACAAAGAAAATGGAACCTTAACAGAAGCCATAAGTATGCTGACAAACTTACAGAACCAGATGATCGATGAAACTGATGAAGTTGCTGATGACAGCTGGTTTGGAACTCTATTCTCATGGGTCCCACAATGGATGGCAGACATATTCAAGTTTCTGGGAACCCTGCTATTGATGATACTACTGGGATTTTGTTTTATCAAGATAATCATCACACAATGCCAGAAAACTGCGAAGAAAGCCATTGGGATGAAGATCATGATCAATGTAAAATCAGGATGGAAGCCCAGAACCTGACTGATGAAGAAATAAGAGACTTTGTGAAAGCCAGCAAACTTGCGCCAGAAGGAACAAAGCTTGTGTATCCCAGAAAACGAAGAAAGTATGAAGGAAAATGGATCTATTGCAGCCCAAATGGACAATGCCAGTTTATGAGCTGGAACAAGGACGAACATGTAAAAACAGCAGGAAGTCTGAAAGGTGTAATAAAAATATGGACTCCAAAGAAAGACACGTTCGCACCATCATGTACAAACCCAGAAGATGATGAACAAGATACAGAAGAACCAAGTAAGATGAATCCGAAGGAGGAAGCAGAAGTGGTCGATGAACTGACCAGAGGGGGGAGTGTAGAGGAGGTCACAGATATGGCCTGCACTCCAGCCAACCATTCTGAAGTACCAGGAACATACACGCCAAGATATGTGACGTATGAGGAGCAACTAAACCAACAGAGAACAGCGCAAGGGCTCTGCCCAGTGCCCATCAGGAGAGCAATACAACAAGACAACCATGGGAAGCACGGTACCCACTGAGACACCGTATCAGCAGTTAACACAAAATGAAGACTACTTGCAAACTGTCCCCGAAGAGACCCAAAAAGCCTTATTGGAAGGCAAGTGGTGATGACACAAGGGCCCGGACAGACTCACAGATGAACGAAACGACAACCCAAAGATGACACATAATGACAAAATGATATGAACAAGGATGTAATGGACGTAGAAGAAGAGACAATATTGAAATATGAAGAAATGAAACCATACAGCAGGATGGAAGTATGCAACTGGTTAAATGACTGTAAATAGGCTTGGAACGCAAGAAGCTAAGGAAACGATACTGCTTGCTATGCTTAGTAGAAGAATAGAGCGGCAAGCACCAACCGTTTATCTTCCTCAATGAAGCACATTATACAAATGCGACTCCATTTTACAAAAGCAGAATTAGACCCAGGCTGCAAGGGGCCAACTAGGCCGAGATTCATATTCCAGCTAAAGCCAGAGCGGAGAGTGGATCGAAACTGAGCACGAAGCAGCTCATGCCTGGCAATTCGAGGTCAACCTATGGAAGGGAGGAGAGCGGCAACTTTGAAGAATCGAAACTTCAGAGCATAGCAGACCCCCGTGAAGGTCAAGATAAGGAGGCACGAGGCAGGTGGCAAGGCTAAAGGAAGAATCAAATACACGAAAAGAGGGAAAATGAAGCAGATTAACGGTGAACTGACACATGACCAGCCAGGCGCGAAGAGGTACCAACATCTGATGTCACCCAGAACCCGAGGATGCCATAACTTTTCCTGATAAGAAGCTACAGTTCCGAGTCCAACCTCAGCCGACTAATTGACACATAGCCTAAAGTACTGATTGATGGAAGGGACGCAGGGTGAATCTTGGGGCACACCACATCTGGGTGTCCAATTCTGCATGCTGCTAATTAAAATGGAGATTTATGTTTAGGGGTGTAACCTACCCAATGGACCAAATAATCTAGGGTCCTATAGCTAGTAGAACCAATGAAACGTCTATTACGTGTGATGTAGAGGGATGGGCGTAGACGCCCACCCGATAAGAATTATCCAATCCTCACACTCTGTTACCATATACAGATATAGTACCTATACTTAAGTTACCTTTCCCAACCAATACAATTGCATGACAAACTTTGAGTGTTACATGTCAAATGATGACGAATTTTGCCTATAAGAATTGCTGTCTGAATGAAGAATTTGGGAGTTGAAGCAAGACAGGCGATCGCATCACTGTTGATTTCCATTTTTTCCCTGTTTTTTGTACTTGTCATTAAACAGACTTCCCTTTGCCAAACCATTGACTTGTTCTTATTGATTGGTGTTGGAGTAATACAATTCTGCACCCCATCCTCCTTAAGGTGCAGCTATCTCGACTTAAGGTACTGGAGGGCGAGCTCTGAATCTCATGGGTCCGTTCAGAGGTCGCTCTGCCCTCTTGCACAATGGCATAACATGGTGTGTCCCAGGAGCCTGTAAGGTAACACAGGGGATGATGATGTAAGGCAACATGGGGGATGATGGCATAACAAGGTGTGCCCCAGCATCATGTAAGGTAATACTACAGATTATGGCATAACATGGTGTGTCACATGATCCTGTAAGGTAGCAAAGAGGATGATGCTGTAAGGTAACACAGGGGATGATGGTGTAACATGGTGTAACCCAAGATCCTGTAAGGTCACACAGGGGATGTTGGCATAACCAGTGTGTCCTAGGATCCTGTAAGGTAACCCATGGGTTGATGGTGTAACAGGGTGTGTTCCAGGATCATGTAAGGTAATACTAGGGAGAATGGCATAACATGGTGTGTCCCAGGATCCTGTAAGGTAACACAGGAGATGATGCTGTAAGGTAACCCATCGGATGATGGTGTAACAGGGTGTGTTTCAGGATCATGTAAGGTAATACTAGGGATGATGGCATAACATGGTGTGTCACAGGATCCTTTTAAGGTAACACAGGGGATGATGATGTAAGGTAACACAGGGGATGATGGCGTAACATGGTGTGTCCTAAAATCCTGTAAGTTAACCCATGGGATGATGGCATAACATGGTGTGTCCCAGGATCATGTAAGCTAGCACAGGGGATGATGGTGTAACTATCCAGGATCATGTAAGGTAATTCTAGTGTTGATGGCATAACATGGTGTTTCCCCGGATCCTGCAAGGTAACACAGGGGATGATGCTGTAAGGTAACACAGGGGATGATGCTGTAAGGTAAGACAGGGGATGATGGCGTAACTGGTGTGTCCCAGGATCCTGTAGGTAACACAGGGGATGATGGCGTAACATGGTGTGTCCCAGGATCCTGTATGGTAACCCAGGGGATGATGGCATAACATGGGGTGTCCCAGGAGCCTCCAAGGTAACACAGGGGATGATGCCATAAGGTAACACAGGGGATGATGGTGTAACTTGGTGTATCCCAAGATCATGTAGGGTAACACATGGGATGATGGCGTAACATGGTGTGTCCTAGGATCCTGTAAGGTAACCCATGGGATGATGGTGTAACAGGATGTGTTCCATGATCATGTAAGGTAATACTAGGGATGATGGTATAACATGGTGTGTCCCAGGATCCTGCAAGGTAAACAGGGGATGATGCTGTAAGGTGACACAGGGGATGATGGCATAACATGGTGTGTCCCAGGTCCTGTACGGTAACCCAGGGGATGATGGCATAACATGGTGTGTCCCAGGAGCCTGTAAGGCAACACAGGGGATGATGCTGTAAGGCAACTCAGGGGATGATGGCAAAACAGCGTGTGTCTCAGGATCCTGTAAGGTGATATTGTGGATGATGGCATAACATGATGTGTCACAGGATCCTGTAAGGTAACACAGGGGATGATGCTGTGTTACCTTACACGATCGGAATCCTCATATGAATAGCAAATATTTCACTTATTGAGATAATATTTTTTATTTCATATATTTAATAAATATGTCCTTGATCCAAAATTAGGACTTTCTGTTTTTCATCAAGCACGTAATAGATACTCAGTGACTTCTGTTTACATTGAACGACACCTCAATTAAGGAATGCAATTGGGAAATGAACCACATTACCTAATTGGCTCATTCTTGGTGTATTGTTTCTTGTTTTTTTACGGTGTTCATAATCATATTTGATGTATGATGATTTTATTTGTTCCTTGCACCGTTTCTCAGGGACATTTCTCTGTGATAATGTACTGTTATGTCAAACATTTCTCTTTGTTCTCAGCACATGTGAATTAAAATACCATATGATTTTAAATTGTTTATTTGTTTATTAATTTGCACATTCTTGATACATGATAACTGCGTGAACTTTTTACTGAGCATGTTTTCCCTCGAATAACTTCAACTGTACATAGACAAATAACCAGTCTGGATGACTGAAGACCTAATGTGATACCCGCAAAGCAAAGTGGGGTACATTTTAGAACAAGCTTTACTTGATTTCTTCTCTACGGGTGGGATACACCTATATTAGCATATACATGAAACTGAGGCCTTGTATTTCTTCCTGTTACGGCCTCCTCCTATAACCCTAGGGTTTATCTGATCTCCATATGTTTTGGACAACAGCTCCCATTACACCTGGCCTGCATAATCAATGGTGAGAGATCATGGGATTTGTAGTTCAAAACGCCTAGAGAGCCATGCTTGCAGACCCATTGGTAATGGCTAGCTTGGCATAGACAGATGGCAGGGATGCAGGCCAGAATGCCCAATCCAGGCCAATCAATGTGAGCACAGAAATAGAATTTATTGTGGCAATAAGCCATGAGATGGCTGGCCAATACCGCCCCAGGTAATGCCCCCGGGGCCGTAGTAACAGCCCCTAACGAAGCCCCGGTGGCATTACCGTGGGGGGTATTGGCCCGCTGTCGAGGGCCTTATAGCCATTAGTACCCCGGCCCATTAGACCGGGGTACTAATATCATTTTATTTTTCTGTTCCAGCCATCAGGAGCGGACGCGCTGGGAACGGAAGTGTTCATAGCTGGTTCGCTCCTGAGAAAAGAAGAAAAAAGAAGATAAGTGGGTTGGGAGGCTGGGGAGGGGATAGTTTGGAGCGGATGGCGGGGGATGAAGGCAGCCTCCAGCCTTGGGGAGGCTCGGAGCGGGGATTGCCCCGTTTCGAGCCTCTTCATTGGCTAAGGCTGCCACGGCCTCCGCCGGGAACATATGCAGGCATGTAGGTGCTTCCACGGGATTAGACTGTGGTATGGCTCGGAAACGAGCCAATCACGTTACGTGTATCCTGTGGACACACCCACACCGGGTACTAATTAGGAATCAACACAACTTTAGTGCACGTTTACATAAAGCTTCAGAGGGACAAAGCTGGCAAAGAGTGGGAAAGTTTGTATCTATCCAAGCTACACTGCAGAGGAATTGTGGACCCATTCACATTGGCAGCGCCGACCAAAGCAAGCTGCCGTATTCTTCATTGATTTTAATCCCTCACAATGTCTTCTTCAATGGTAATCCTAATATCACCCCCTTCATTCTGCCTAGGTTTGACTTTTCACCCCTCTGCAACAATAGTGTCACTTTGCCTAAGGCTGCACTAACAAAGAATAAGATGTCTGCCGTCAGAAGCCAGCATTGACCCCGAATTGGATAGCAGACAGCCTATCAGCATCCGACCTCCAGTGCCGGCAGGCCCCGCCAGCAGGCACAACGAAGAAAGTCACTGAATCAAGGCTTCTGCCTGTCGGAGGATGGAGGCCCCAACTTTATCGTCCAGCACCTCCGCTGCTCTACCTCAGCACTCCCTCATACCATGTGGCAGCAAGACTCCAGTCCCAGACACAGGTAAGTGTTCTAGCACCAGATACATTTGTACCCTGGACAACTCCGATTGTGCTACCCCCAATTGTGCTACCCTTAGATGACTCTAACTTCATAGCCACTCCACAAAGAGCGCTCCATCCGAGTGCACTTGCCACTCCCCAGCAACAACACTGCCCACCCCCCGACCTGCCCCCACCACGTGGAAAACATTGCCCATGCCCAGAGGCCTTCCCCTAACCCCCAGCAAAACAAACATGAACAGTCCCAGGTCAAGGCCAAACATCCCACTCCCTCACCCACCCCACCCGCCTCACACTTCGCTCCCACTGCCGCGGTATTAGCAACTCGACCACTTATTACACTGCCAAACCCTTCCAAACATGCTTGGCTACCATCTCTGTATCACCAACTTGTAGTTATTTCATTCGGTGCACGTGAATGCTCCAGACGTAACCACAATCCAGATGCATGGTCTGCTAAATGACGTTACCGCTCACCAATACGAGCAAACCTAGAGAAAAACACCTGTTGATTTCCATGAGGGCACAATACCCAACAACAAAAGTCCTGTCGTCCTGATGAATACCACACCACGTATCACATATCACCATGAAATGTCCCCTATCCCGCTTTGTACTAGAACACTATTCCGACTTCCTGTCAATAAGGCAAGGAATGCCCCATACAGACACTACTGCTATGAATGTACTGTATGATCCCCTATGCATTCTCAAAGCTGCCACAAATATAATGCTAGATCATCCTGCATATGCAAAAATACCAAAAATGTATTGATGAACCACCAGGTTTAGGCTCACCACTTGCACACTCTGCAAAGACTGCCCTGCCTACCACATATGCCCAGTCAGACCAACTTCCAGCTATCCTCCTACCCTCACCCAAGGCTTCCCACCTTGACGCCACTGATCACCCCACCATCCGACCTATAAACATGCTATCTGACCCACCTATCAAGCCTTCACCCTTCCCACCCCAAGCAATTCCTGCTACATTGATCTTTACCGTGCCCATCTCCCCGCTCCTCCTTACTACCTGTCCCAACTGCCCATGGCCAAATCTTACTACCAACCTATTCCCCTCAGTCACTCAACGGCCCTACCATCAGCATTACACAAACTCATAGACACCTTGTCACTAACGTTACCCAAACCCAAGTTCCTGATCACCAGGCCATGTGTTATTCCCAAACCTATGAGAACCCCACCACGCACGCCTCCTTACCCCACAGGTATCCTGTCCTCGGTGCCACACAGGACTACAATTGCCCTGCTGCCAACACAATCACCTAGAGCCACGCCACCAGACCCTAGCTATGCTATCCCTCTAAAACCTATGCCCGAATGACTTAAAAACAACTCCCTACCTTCTGTTGGAACCCAAAGACTACACTACCTTCACTCCAGAACATGTCTGCATTAGCCTGACCTCCAACATCTCTCCTACCTCTCCACAATCAACCTTAGACTGACAAGGTTGTCCAGTTGGACTTCACAACCCTCACCCCTGAACACTCCTCCCCCACCTTGAACCTTAAACTACCTACCACCCCCACCGCTGCCAATACCACGCCCAATATCCAGAACATACCTTTCAACTGCACCTTCATCAGCATTTGATCCTTGGGTGCCCATGCTATAGAAGCACATGACCTCATCATTGATAAGCAAATTGACATACTAGCCATTACTGGATCCTGACTACACAGCACCTCCGGCCCCCTACTCAGCCTAGCTATCCCCCCAATTACATGATCCACAGAACTGACCGTGCCAATGCCATCGGTGGAGGGGTAGCGCTCATTTACAAATCCAATCTCTAAATCCGCTCCATCCCGCTACCCCCAATGGCAGGATATGTAACACTACTACTCAAGTTCAAAACAAACCCACAAACCACTTTTACCATTCTCCTGATCTACTGCCAACTCAATGTCCCAATGCTCCTGAATCCGAAATCCCTCTCTTCATAACACCACTCTTCAAACCATGTTGCATGTGTATAATCTTAGGCGACTTTAATCTAGGATCCCACTGAACGCAAAGCTACTGCTACAATCCAAGCCTTCCATGACATGAAATTCTCACAGCTTGTATAGGCCCCCACTCACAGGAAAGGGCGCACCCTCAACTGGAAACGTGCCACCAACACTTCCATCGAAATATCACACACAACCCCAGTTCCTTGGTCAGACAACTAATCAGAATTGAATTTCAACTTCACCACGTGAACTCTGGGAATAATCTCCAACCTCCACCCTCCCAAATCCTAGCTAGAAACACACAGAAGCACACAGAAGCTCACTCATGAAATCCTCAAACCCACCCTGAACCCCCTCATTGAAACACAGCCTCCCAATTGTAACAGCCCTGCGGTCCTTGCCAACCACTACAATGCCAGCCTTCTAGCTATGCTAGACCAACACGCCCTACTAAAAAAATAATCTGTGAAACCACTGAAACCCACAAACAGCTGGTACTTAGATGAATTAGTACTGCTCCATAGGCAGAAAAGATCCACTGAGCATCTTTACAAGAAGCACCCTTACCCCATGAACGCCACTCTCTTCTTCTCCACCTTCAAAACGTATAAAGGTGCAATGTTCGCCACTAAAGCAGCCACCTTTGATAACAGAATTAGCAAGGCTAGATCTTACACCAAGGAACTCTTTGCCATTGTGCGTGAATTAGACAACCCACGTGCACCCTCTATTGCTTCTCCCCAACACAGGTTGGTGTGCCACCATACAAATTGCACTCACTACCAATATGAATCTACTCTGTGAAAAACTTTCAAACAAGAAGAATCTATTAACCGCCAGACCTTCACTTCAACTATCCACAACACAATCCAGCCACAGCTCACACACCACCTCTCAGAATCCTGCCCAAAGCTTCTCCTTCCACTGTGTCTCCGAAGAGACCATTCTAAAGACCATCCAATCCGTAAAACCCTCCAATTGCAAGGTAGACATTTGCCCAGCAAATATAAAACTCTGTATACCAAGTCTCACCCTTATCATAACAAGTTCGCTAATTCAACATTCAGCTCCTGCAAAATACCTTGAGGCATTAATGCTGCCTGGGTCACACCTCTATTAAAAAAACCTACACTTGATCTGACTATTCTTATTAATTACAGACCCATCACCACAGTGTTCTTTGTGCTCAAAATTCAAGACTGCCTAAACTACATTCAATGTCAGAAATTCCTCAAACAACACCTACTCCTTGGCGTCAGACAATCTGACATTTCTGGCCAAAACATAGCACGTAAACGGATCTTATTGACCACAAATGGAACTAGATGGCATTAGAGACTCTGGCAAGAAAGCCATCCTACTCTTCCTAGACCTCTCAGCTGCTTTTGAGCTTGTCAATCTCAACCTATTCTGCCAAAACCTGGCCAGCTCCTTTAATTTCGCTTCCGAAGCAGTCCGCTGGATCAAATCCTTCTGAAGTGACCAGACCTCTAGAGTCTCCATTGAGAGCCATGCCACTGACCCTATCCCCACCCACTTTGGCCAATCCTCTATAAAACATACACTAAACCCCTTTTTGATATCCTCAACACTCCAGGCATCACGTACACTTACTTTGCGGACAATACGCAAATCCTTAATCAACCTCACTGCCAACTACTCTAACAACTTCAACACCATAACTGAAGTCTTCGGCACTATACAGTCCTGGATGGTGACCCACAACCTCTGCTTAATGATGAGAAGACAGAGCTACTCATAGTAGGCTCACTTGCCTGCCTCAAATCCCTGGACCACTCTATGCTGTCTTCATCACTGACGGTTCCACCATTCCTGTCCTGAAACATGCTAAAACCCTTGTGATATACCTAGACGCAGATATATCCATGACAAGACAGGTTAATGCACTAGCATCTTCCACCTCCCACACCGCTAAACTCATCTCCCTTAGCAGAAAATTCCTGAGCCAAAACAATTGTCTCACACTATCTATAGCCATCATGTTGAGCAAATATGACTATTGCAATGCTCTATGAAAGGGTACAACTGCCGCCGAGGTCACCAATTTACAACTACTCCAAAACAAAGCCCTGAGGGCAGCCCTTGGCATCCGCAAATCAGACCACATCTCAGCGACCTAATCTGAAGTCCACTGGCTTGCCATCAAAGCCCAAATCAACTTTAAAGTACTGACAACAGCTCACTGCTGCTTCAATAATGAAGCCCCCACCTACTTAAACCACTGCATCTCCAAGAAAAAAACATGGTCGCCTACTCTGCTCTTCCAACCAGCTAACCTTAATGGTACTACGCTTTAACCTTGCCAGAGCAGGAGGGGTAAGCTTCAGTTCTTCTGCCCCCTCCCTGTGGAACTCTCTACCAGATCACATAAGGAACAAGTCCTCCGACCCATCACGCAAAAAACTGTTGAAAACATGGCTACTTAACAAGTTTGATTTGCACATTAACATGAACTATAAGCATGCTTCTTTCCTATTCATGAAAATTATAAATTATGCTTCTAATGTATATTGCTGTACTGTACAAACGTTGTGATTCCTGTGGGTCTGGGCGTTAGATACATGTAAAAAAATAAAATAATAATAAATAAAGCAGGGCTCCCCAGCACAGTTACAAACAGCCAGTGGTTGTCTCACTATCTCTTTTCTATTGCAATGTATGTTTAAGTAGGAAAGTCCATTTGAGCCAAGTCACACTTTCCACAACGCCATGTAGTAGCTATTGCTGGAAGTTCATCTCCATTTCTGAGCCACAAAAGCAAGGCCTTGTGGGTATGCAAATTAAGCTATGTATAAAGTAGCATTCCCCTCTTAGACAAAGACAATTTCCTGGAGCAAAATGTTTGCATTTAAGCTAATTTGCATGCCCATAATGCCTTGCTGTTGTGGCTCAGAACTGGAGGGGAACTTCCAGCGATGGCTAGTAGGTGGAGTTGTGGAATGTGTGACTTGTCTCAAAAAGACTTTCCTACTTTCACATTTCAGGTGAAAACTTTTTCTTTCAAAGCTTTTAAACCCACCATAACATTCTTGGTGTTGTGATGTATATTTAACATATACAAAAAATGAGCTGTGAGGGTTGTATCTACCACAGCAGTATTAAAGATGTTCATTCTTTTTCTTTCTCTCTTTAACGAAGAAAACTTTTATAGTTGTAGTTGGAAATGAACATGGGAATTAGTTCCATGGTGCGCGCATTGTCTCTTCCATTTCCTGCTCGACACAGCTCCTAGGACTGCTGTTCCCAGCAGGAATCTAGCTCTCTTCTCTCTCTACATGCTCTGGTCCAACCCAGAGCTAGGAAAGCCAGCTCCCAGATGTTTGGAAAGTAGTATGACACAATTATCTGGAGATACGATGTACCCGCAGACTTAGGGTGATGTTTAGGTCAATGTCTACTTATTTGTAAGAGCAAACAGGGCTTTTCAACAAATTAAAACTTGTCTTACAATTTACAGGACTCCTGCTCCAGTCACAAAATGGGACTGTAATGGGATGTAAATGTGGGTGCAGTGCCGCCTATTAACATGCAGGAGTTACTGCACCAGATTTAAGCAAAGCACATAAATCAAAGCAGAGACATCTATATGTGAATAATGGGGAAATTACATTTTAACAGACTGAAGGTAAAAGAACACAGTCTCGTAGAGATGGGAAAAAACAGGCTGAAATTATTGATGTACTGACATCCATATTCTGGCTCTTGGACACCGGCTTTGTGTACTGACATCTATACTCTTGAGTCCTGGACCCCGGCTTTGTGTACTGCCATCCATATGCTGGTTCTTGGACACCGGCTTTGTGTACTGACATCCATATTCTGGTATTTGGACACCGGATTTGTGTACTGACATCTATACTCTTGAGTCCTGACATCCATATTCTGGTTCTTGGACACTGGCTTTGTGTACTGACATCCAAATTCTGGATCTTGGACACCGGCTTTGTGTACTGACATCCATATTCTGGCTCTTGGACACCGGCTTTGTGTACTGACATCTATACTCTTGAGTCCTGGACCCCGACTTTGTGTACTGCCATCCATATGCTGGTTCTTGGACACCGGCTTTGTGTACTGACATCCATATTCTGGCTCTTGGACACCGGATTTGTGTACTGTCATCTATACTCTTGAGTCCTGACATCCATATTCTGGTTCTTGGACACTGGCTTTGTGTACTGACATCCAAATTCTGGATCTTGGACACCGGCTTTGTGTACTGACATCCATATTCTGGCTCTTGGACACCGACTTTGTGTACTGACATCCATATTCTGGTTCTTGGACACTGGCCTTGTGTACTGACATCTATACTCTTGAGTCCTGGACCCTGGCTTTGTGTACTGACATCCATATTCTGGTTCTTGGATACCGGCTTTGTGTACTGACATCCATATTCTGGTTCTTGGACACCGGCTTTGTGTACTTACATCTATAATCTTGAGTCCTGGACCCCGACTTTGTGTACTGACATCCATGTTCTGGTTCTTGGACACCGGCTTTGTGTACTGACATCCATATTCTGGATCTTGGACTCCGGCTTTGTGTACTGACATCCATATTCTGGCTCTTGGACACCGGCTTTGTGTACTGACATCCACATTCTGGTCTTGGACACCGGCTTTGTGTACTGACATCCATATTCTGGCTCTTGGACACTGGCTTTGTGTACTGACATCCATATTCTGGTTCTTGGACACTGGCTTTGTGTACTGACATCTATACTCTTGAGTCCTGGACCCCGGCTTTGTGTACTGACATTCATATTCTGGTTCTTGGATACCGGCTTTGTGTACTGACATCCATATTCTGGTTCTTGGACACCGGCTTTGTGTACTGACATCCATATTCTGGATCTTGGACTCCGGCTTTGTGTACTGACATCCATATTCTGGCTCTTGGACACTGGCTTTGTGTACTGACATCCATGTTCAGATTCTTGGACACTGGCTTTGTGTACTGACATCCATATTCCGGATCTTGGACACCAGCTTTGTGTATTGACATCCATATTCTGGCTCTTGGACACCGGCTTTGCGTACTGACATCGATATTCTGGCTCTTGAAAACCGTCTTTGTGTCCTGACATCCATATTCTGGTTCTTGGACAGCGGCTTTGTGTACTGACATCTATACTCTTGATTCCTGGACCCCGGCTTTGTGTACTGACCTCCACATTCTGGTTCTTGTACACCAGCTTTGTGCACTGACATCCATATTCTGGTTCTTGGACACCAACTCTCTGTACTGACATCTATACTCTTAAGTCCTGGACCCCGGCTTTGTGTACTGACATCCATATTCTGGTTCTTGACACCGGCTTTCTGTACTGACATCCATATTCTGGATCTTGGACACCAACTTTGTGTACTGACATCCATATTCTGGTTCTTGGACACCAGCTTTGTGTACTGACATCCATATTCTGGATCTTGGACACCGGCTTTGTGTACTGACATCTATACTCTGAGTCCGACACCCCGGCTTTGTGTACTGGCTTTTGGATTGGATTGTACTTGTTGGGATTTGGTGCCTTAGGTAATTCTTTTTCCTTCTGATTACTTTTGGATTTCCTTTCACTATTGGTACTTTGGACTTTTCCTTCAGACTTGGATTCATTGGTACTTCCAGGACTATTCCTCAGAACTCCACAGACTCTGTCCTGTGAATTGTTTATCATCCTGCTTTCCCTTAGGCTATCCTCCTCGTTCCGTCCCAATCAGGTCGCTTGTGTGTTTTCTTTTCTTTTCCCCGACCTGAGGAATGGGTTACCTGATCCCTCAACTTTCTATCTTTTAAGATTTTGGAAATTTTCCATTCCTCCCAGCTGAGCTGTATCTCCATGCAGGGTTGTCCAACTCTAAGTCTCAAAGGCTGGAATCCTGATGAGTTTTTAGGATATCTCTCATTAATATTTATGAGAAAAAAGTTAGCATACATTTAGAACCATCTTTTGGTGTCCATGTCTAACAGTCAAAAATTGTGATCCAGAGTACAGGCTCTTGGAAGACATCTACCGTAGTGTGTTTGTAGTATGCTCTCATGGCCCTAAAACCCTACAGCCTACCTTTCTTGTTTTATTTTGTTTCCACAGCGGCTGTACTTTTCCACAGCGAGTTTAGAACCGTGACACAGGTTCTCTCTCTCTCTTCTCTAAATCTGGCTGCATCTTTACACAGTGCAAGAATTTTGATATACGGAAAAGTAGCTTCTACGGACTCCACCCTGTTACTTAAATCTGTACTGGGTGAGTGATCCGTATATCTAGGACAGCAACCCTTGAACCTTGATATTCCTTTGAAGTTGTTCCTAAAGAAGCTTGTGTGTATAATCTATGTCCCTTCTATTTCTGCCCCCTTTAGGGTGATATTACCAAATTACTTCAAACCTGCCCTGAGGAAGGCCTCTACTATTGATGCCAGTCTGGCATGCCGAAATGTGATATATATGTGTGTTGTTCCCTTCGAGAACAAGTTTATGATTTCCTCCTACACGTTGGCAGACAAACATGCAAATTTAGCTAATTAAGTATTCCCTCTCTATACCTACCAGGGTAATTTTTAATACACCCTGGCAGGCTCCATACTGTAGGAACAATTGGTATCCTGCAAGGATTGTTTTATTTCATTAAGTGCTCCCTAACAATCCACTTTGTGATTTGACTAACATGCTGTTCTTTTGTATTCTATGTATTTATGATGAATGTTATGTTTTATGTCTTTCTTCACTTGTTTCAACTGATTTCTTTTTATTTTTGTTAAAAATTCTGAAAAATCCCGAACATTTAAAAATTGTGCTTTCACTAATAAATTTATTGTCAGCATTCTCTAGACTTCTTCTTTGGTTTACCTTTAGTGACTTGTTTAGCAAGCACCAGCCTCTAATTGTCATGGAAATTTGATTTAAATACTTGACAGAATTTAGGACTGTCTTCAGCGTGAGTACCCCTTTGTCGGTGCTGTTTAAGCAGTTTATCTTGCCCCCACTCACGCTTGCACACAGGGCCACCCCTATTTTTTGTTACTTATACATTTAGAACCATTGCATGCAAATGTATTTACTTATTTATTTATTGAGACTTTGTTAGGCGCCTGAACACCAAATTGTTGTTAATGAATATTAATGCGGCATATCCTGACAACCCATCAGGATTCCGTCCCTCGAGGCTTGGAGGTGGACAATCCTGGATGAGTTGTAGAAGACAGAGAGCAGAAGTAGGAAGATTGAGGAAGAGACTGTTGCAGTAGTCAAGCCTAGAGAGAACCAGGGCTCTGGAGATGGTGAGCCTCTGGGGGAAAGTGCGAAAACGTAGCATACCTTTGAGGAGGTGCAGCTCGTAGTGCAACTTTTTAGAGATTTGTTTGGTTTTTTGTTTGTTTGTTTTATTTATTTGTATGGCGCACCAGACCCGAAGCTATCTGGGCACCTTTAGCACAGCGGATACAAGTATACTATTAGCTTGGTTACAGTAGATGCAATGTACAACATGAAACATATGATCTCAACAAGAAAGAAAGGATACTGGTATGTGTTGGGTTGGCTACTGTGAAGTCTAAATGAATTGGAAAGGTTCACCTGGTCTCAACCCATATAGTCTTGATAATTTATCAAAATTTACATGCACAGAAGGTGTGCTGGAAACCTCCACAATAATGGAACAAAAAAAGGTTTTTTAGAAAAAAAAAACTTTTATATCACAACTTAGTGCATATAATAAAAACCAACTTGGAGGTACATATATAATTGAAGACATAAATACAAATCTTCCATTTGTGGAAATAAAGAATGACAATTTTAACACAAAGGGAAAAAAAGAGAAGGATTAGTGCATCAAAAAGAAAGCATACATAAAAATACATACGACAATTTTCCTATTAGCAAAACAACAGTTATTTATCACTAAAGTATTGGAATAGATCAAATAGCAAAACATTAGAGTAAATATAGTGATAAGTACCATACTGTCTCTATTTGAAATTATAGAAACTCAAAAATGAATATTCTTCAGTGTTTTGAATCAATCCCCAAGGACTCAGGGATGAGAATGGGGTCTGAAACATAAACATATACAATTTATTCACGAAGATCAATTATACATACTATACCAAGAGTAATACAGTGGAAATCTATATAAAACGGAAGCAATATAATAATGTACCAGGTAGGATAAAGGTACGGGATAGGGTAAGGGAGAATAAATATAGTGTACCAGGACAGAAATAGCAATTCATGAGCAGAACATTTAAAAAGTGTGTCAGGAGGTTGTGTAGCCTAGTGCAGGGCAGGGCTAGGGCTATCCTGAATCATTGATAACCAACCAGTTTATGTTGTTACACCTGAATATGTACAATGGTTGGTTGGTTCTCAGTGAAAGGGGTAAACAGTTCCATACTTTTGCTGCTTTGACAGGGAAGCTACTTCCTCCTGCTTTTTTGAGTTTAAATCTAGGTACGACTAGACAGGATGAGTTGATTGTCCTTGTGGGTCATAAGGAGGATTTTTTGTGATTCTCTCAAAGAGGTAAGAAGGGGCAGCATGATTGAGGCATTTGTGCATCAGAGATACCGTATTAAGCATGATTTTGTCCTATGTGCAGACCCATTTGATCTATCTTCTCAGTTGCGAAATGTGGTCTCTCTTGGGAATACCATGGGCTGCTCAAAGGCCGTTGGTTTGCAGGATTTGGATTTTGCTAGTGATGTAATTACTTGCTCCCAAATACAACACATTACAATAATCCAATTTGGAAAGGATGAGTGCTCTGGCTAAGGTAGTGTGGTTATCTTTTGAAAGGAAAGGACTACATGCCCTGATCAGTTTACAAAGGTACGCAGTAGAGGAAGCCAGGGTGTTGACTTGTTTATTAAATGTGAAGGTGGAGTCAAAGTAAAAGCCTAGGGTTTTTACTTCTTTTACCACTTTGATGCTATTACCATCTATATTAAAGGCGGTTAAGTTTTGGCTGAGTTTGTTGAGTTTAGCTGTGTTTCCAAGTAATAGGAGTTCGATCTTGTAATCATTCAGGCATAGGCTGTGTGCTCCATCCAGGCCTGAATGATGAGGTATATTCTATTCTCCAAATGCACGTCCTTGTCATAGTCTCCCGTGAGAGGAATGAGGATCTGGGTGTCATCTGCATAATTAGTATAGGTGACACACAGATAATCTAGATCATTGAACAAGGGCTTGGTGGATATCATATACATGGTCGGGAATACGCCCAAACCTTGTGACACATTGCAGGTTATTGAGATTGGATCAGTCGCTGCAAGGGGAAAAAAGACTCTCATGGTCCTTTAGTTTAGAAACAATTTAGTCCTGGTGGTTGCGCCTTGTGAGAAGTACGCCGCTGATGCAAGGTGTTTGCAAAGAACTTGGTGGTCGACCAGCTCAAATGCGGCCGAGAGATCAAGTAGTAGCGGTATTGCTACTTTCCCATGGTCCTTGAGTGCATCAATTTGTGTTTTTAAGTCTATTAGGGCAGACTCAGTGCCGTAATGAGGTCTAAAGCCAGATTGGCGGTAACAAAGGAGGTGGTTGTTCTCAAGGTAATCCTGAATTTGGATGTAGGCAACTCTCTCGAGGATCTTAAGTAAAAAAGGTACAGTGGTAATCGGTCTGTAGTTTGTCGGGATAGTCGGTTCCAAAGATTGTTTGTTCAATAGAGGTAGGACCCAGGATTCCTTTAAGTTGCTGGGTACAATGCCAGAAGTGAATGAGGAGTTAATTAATTTGGTTATGAATGGCGCCAGGCCTCTGGCTGCATCTTTGGTTATCTGTGCTGGGCAGCTATCTCCTTGACATCTCGAAGGTTTGAGTGCTGAGATGATATTTTCTACCTCGACAGGAGAGACTTGGGTGAAGTTAAAGTAATGTGATGGCTTATTAGAGGAAGATGAAGTGGTTCTCTGCTGTTCTGTACTAGGTAGGTTGGCTTTTTTCGTTGCTATCTTACTTTGGAGGAGGGAGATTTTATTCATAAGGGAATCTTGAATATTCGTACACCAAAGTTTGTCCTTAAGACATTCGCCTGTCTGTGGGACGGGTGATTCCATTTCCCTTAGAATGGTGAACAGTTCCTTGGAGTTTGAGCTTGCTCTAGTAATCCTCTCGTTGTATGATTCTTGTTTAGAACATATTATTTCTGTTTTGTAGTAGGTGGCTGAGTTAATTAGGTTATTTTCATTTTCATCGGTGGAGAAGAGTTTCCAAAGGTTTTCAAGCTTCCTTTTTTTCTAGTCTCAGGGATTTTAGGTGAGGAGTGAACCAGGAGTTCAGGTGAGCTTTAGGTTTGCTTTTCCGCATCTTACGAAGGGTGATAGTGTCCAAAGCTTTGGTGATGATGTTACTGTAAGCATCAACTAATTTGTCTGGACTAGCTGAGTCCGAT
Organism: Ambystoma mexicanum; assembly: GCF_040938575.1. NCBI lineage: Eukaryota > Metazoa > Chordata > Amphibia > Caudata > Ambystomatidae > Ambystoma > Ambystoma mexicanum. Next base: position 1,334,560,109 of record NC_090924.1, read on the forward strand.
AGTGATTTAAGGGTAGGCACGATAAGAGGTATGAGCTTATCTGCGGTTATGTTTCTTTTGTTCTCGTGGGGAGGGGGAGTGCAGTGGGTTTCATCTTGGCAGAAGGTGTCTTGGTTGGTAGGGTGAAGGATGTCTAGAAGTGATCAGTCCAGATCTGGGGCGCAATAGTGGTGATGGCTACTGCACATTTAAGGTCAGCTATTCAGACAAGGGTTCTTCCATTGATATGAGTGGCCTGGGATATTCTTTGGGTGAATCCCATTTCTGCTAGTAAATTGGAGATAGCTAAAGCATGTTGGTCATTAGGGTCGTTAAATCCTAAATTAAAATCACCTAATAGGAGAATTTGAGAGGTCAGTTTAGTATTTTTAGATAGGATTGCAGAAAGGTCTTCTACAAATGAGCCAATGGGTTCTGCTGTTCTATAGAGTAGATTTATTGTCCGAGTACCTGCGTTAGAGATGGGTAAATTGACAGTAAGTAATTCGCAAGAACTGACATTAAGAGAAGGGTTTATTCTCATGGCTAGGTCGGAATTGACTGTGATGGCAATGTCTCTGCCTCTGGCATCCGCTCTGTCCGCTCTGTCCGCTCTTAAGCTTTGGTAATTCTCAGGAACTGCTAGTAAGAGGATAGGGCCTGCCGCTGCATGGAGCCACTAAGGATCTGGTGTTAATTAACGCTCCTTTAATATTCGCTGGATTAGTTTCCAGGGAAGTAGCGTGTTTACCCAGTCATGTTTTTGGAGGTGATTCTGACGTGCAGTTCTGACCTAACGTTATTGCAGTATGTTTATTTCTGTTGTCTATTTTTGGTTTAGGGTTGTTCCTCATAGTAATAGCATTTAAGTTGACAGGGGTGTTAGGTAGAGGTTCTAACATTTAGTTAGTCTGGCCTGAAGGCTAGAGTTTCTGTCTATAAATGAACGTGGAGTGCTTGGAAGATTCAGGTTACCAGTAAGGTAGTGAGTCTTAGCGTTAGTGTGCGGTGAGTAGATTGAGTTCACAATGCTGGAATGTTTGGGAACGGTAAGCTGGGCGGGACTGAGCGATAGAGGTGGAGAGCTTGGGTGTTGGTAGGGTGAGGAGTAGCGGTTTTCTCGGATGGGGCAATCATGTCGGGGTCTGGTAAAGACAATGGAGCACTTACCGCTAAGGAAACATACAATACCATTGATAACAAAGGATTGTGGTCACACATAGTGCTGGATTTAAGCCACCTTAGTAAATGTCACTTGATACTATGGGCTAACTGTTGTTAGGGTGTAATAAATGTCAAGGGCTCACAATGAAGGGCATTAGCAAATGGCTAGATCCACAGTAGTGGGAACTTGCGAGAATCTGGACTCACAGTAGTGGGCACATGAGGGTGGCACAACAGTAGTAGGCATTCACAATGAAGGGCATATGCAGGTAGCAGGAATCAATGGTAATATCAGGGCTCACAGATATGGCTAGACTCACAGTAATAGGCACTTGCGAAAAGCAGGACTCACAGTGGTAGGCACTTGGGGGTAGCACGTCAATGGTAGGCATTCACAATAGTAGGCATTAGTATAGGGTAGAACACATAGTGGTAGGCACTTGCAGCTGGCAGGAGTCATGAAAGTAGACAAGCAAGGGATATGTGATGGGCAACAACAAATCAAGTGTTCACAGTAAGTCAGTGGGATGTTAGGATACAGAATGCACAGGATGAAATAAGGGAGCAGGCGCCGATGCAATATGGTGCAAGCAGTGCACATTAAATGCGACATGAGTCACAATATCCGCAAGAGAGAATGGTGACTAACTTGGAGTGCTGCGTGGCACATATTTAGTCAAGGGAGGGCACCACTCAAGGGCGCCCTGCCGTTTAGTATTAATTTAGAATGCAGGCACATACACAGGAACAGAGGGTTTGCATTTGATGCAGACTTGAATATAGACCCTTTTCTTGGAGCGAATGCATCATCTATATTGCCTTTGAAGAAGGCGGCAGGCCCGTTTGTCAGAGGGTGCACCAAAATATCTCTATTCCTGTTCCGCTGCTCTGCACTTGCATTTAAGGGCAGCCAGATCGGAGTCCTACCATGAGTTTCACTTTTTGGCAGGCTTCAGTCAGACCCTCATGGCAGGAGCAAGAATGTCAAGAGTGCTGGAGATGGAGCAGTGAAAGTTAGAGAGGGCTGCCTCCAGGTGTGAGTCAGCCACAGGAGTGGAAGGAGGAGAGTAGCAGGAGGAGGCAAAGGTAGCCACTGACACTCATTTCATGGGTTGGGTGACCTTGAAGGTCAGAGTCGGTGCAGGGTGTGCCAGTGCTAAAGGAGAAGAGAGCTTCAAATGAGAAGAGGGAAGAGAATGATCATTGCAGGAGAGTGAGGTAGTGAGATGAATAGGAGCAGGATGTCTGTGGAGATAGGAGCAAACAAGGTGTGACCAGCAGGGTACGTTGGGCCAGAAGGTAGAATGGAAAGAGAAAGGGAGTCACAGAGGTTGCTGAAAGGTCCTGAAGAGTCAGGAGAGTGAAGGTAGATGTTAAGATTCCCCAGCAGGGGGAGCTGGGAAAAGGAGGAGATGAGAGAAGAGGCCAGGTCAGCCCATTCCTAGAGGAAGAGGGTGGACTAGCCCAGTGGCTGATAGAAGGTTGCCAGGGTAAGCGAGGAGACAGGCAAGAAGCGGGATGTCTGTGGAGATGAGAGCATCCAAGGTCTAGTTGAGTATTATGACAAATGTGTGCGGACATTTTTCAGGGGGATGAGGCATGTGAAAAGTATTCATCACAATTAAAAGGGACATTTCCAATTCGCACAGTCTGCAACTGTTCAACCTGCATATAGACATGATCATTAAAGTCAATCCAATATCTAGGAGCTAGATGTCATCATAATGCAAAGGGATACTTTCAGCATGTAAGTAGCTACATTAAAATCCAGATCCCTCAGTGATAGAGAACAAGGGATCAGCCTGCCATGTTGGTCCATGCATGAACTACTCATCTCCATTTTTATATGCAGGAAGTTCAACTTGTGCGCCGTCCACAATCTTTGGACCGCTTCCTCTTTCTGGACAGGATCAGGGCAGTCATATTAAGGTTAGCTTGACTTACATTTAAATTCCAATACTGCTTTTAATACGAATTTGTGGCAAAGAGTTTTTGTTGACTTAAAATAACCCTACCAATAGTTTCATTGGTATCATCAATACTTCCTTTTCAGACTCTTTCAAGCCCCCAATGATCATAGAAAGATTATATGTACAACCATACAATATGATGTTCTTGGTGATTTTATCAGTCACTGATAATTGATAATAGGTGATCAATAACAAAATGAATTGACTAACACCAAGTGCAAGAGAATACCAAACTTTATTCAAATACAAAAGGCAGCGAGTGCATGCACATAATTCTCTCAATAATATAATACAGAGTACAAGCTTTTAAGCCAAATACATGTCACAAATGTTGTCATGGTTAGTGATAAGAAGACACTTGTATTCACTTGTCCTCGTGGTTAACAAGAAATAACACCTATACATTCTATATATGAGAACTACTACTTTTGGGTATTCTTTAACTGATGGCTCCTCCTAAGTTCATCCTACTAGAAATGTTACACTTTATTCTAACATATCATTGGTTGGCAATATACTACATCAGCCAACATAACAGACAGAATTCTAATTGCTTAATTGTTTGCTCATCTGTATGTAGGAAGTGGAGATGAACGGACTGCTATGATTCAGCTTGAAGAAGTTACTCCTGTCTCATTCTAAGGCTTGAGGCATTATGTACCAGTGTGTTTGTGGCCTTGGCATGTCATTGGTGCATGGATGTGCTAAGGTGGTAGCAGGTGCACTATCTAGTTAGGCCTGCAATAAATGATTACTGCTTCGATCAAGTGGAAGAGGACCAATGTTCAGAACTAATTGTCATCTATCTATTGAGTTTTCCTGCTATCCTAATCTGTGTATGTTTATTCATTAGGAGATTGTTTCGTTTAGAATTGTAGCTATTTGCACCTTGAGATCAAGGATAGCTGCACTTTCGTACTGCTACCAATAAAAACAAATTAACTTCATAGTTGCATGCTGTGTGCTTCTGAAGAATGTCATCTAGTGTGGTTTTGATTCCCTGTCAGGGCCCCCTCTTTACTGACAGTGATGCCTGAGCATCTGTATGAACATAGTGGGACTTGGGATTGCATGCATAGCAGTTTTGATATCAGGATTCAGTATTTCAGAATAAAGGCCATACAAAGATCTCTCTGAAAAATGGTGGGACTCTAGGTCTTTCTCTGACCAGTAATGTTCTTTGTGTCTCCTGCGTTCCCTATCCATGCATTCGGCAACCTATCCATACCAATGCCCATCTCTATGCTACTTGTGCAACCCTATCTGTGTATTCTGCAACCTTTCCCTAAACTTGTGAGTGCACTCTACTTCTCACCCTACTTTTGTTGCGCAACCTATTCTATTCTTCACAGCGGTTGCATTATCTCTGCTGATTAAACTAGTTGCTTACAGATCACTTCTCAGCTCTTCCCTCTGTTCGCTTCTTGTAACAGGTGGGTGCAGGCCCAGACCTTGTACTGATCTTATCTGCATCATCACACCATGAACTGATGTGAGTCAATGGAAATAGAGGGCTCGATATTCCAGCATCAGTAACATTAATAACCAACAAAAACGCTTCACTAATAGAGTATATCATCAATAATCTGCATAAATGGCCCTTGGTCCAAGACGCCACAGTAGTTAGATGTACTGAAAGTGTACAGGACCTGCTGGTTTGATAATTAGGAGGAATATTAATGGTCTTTGATGACTGAGTTATACAATAACATTGTAGTCAAGACAAATGTAAGAGCAGAGATACTCATATTTCCTCAGGGGCTTAAAAGTTTGGTTTGGTCACTAGCCACTCTGGTCACTGCCCAACACTCGAAGAACCACGACAAATAATACTTCTGCTTGGTAACAGTAGCGTTTATAAGCCCCTCAAAAGAATGTGTTATTCTTAAAAGCACATTGGATCTCATTAGACGAAGGGCGATTCAGCAAAAGACGGTGGTAATTCAGTGGTAACTCCATTATCACTGCATTTCCACTACATTACTGTTCCACTGTACTACAACCTTGGTGGTAAGGTGGAGGATTTTGTTTTCTTCCAGCAAATGATTCCAGGAAAATGTGTGTGCTTCCCTAATGTGTAAGTAAACACGTTTTTAATGCATTGGTGGAGATTTTACACGTTTCCCCTCCACCACTTGGAAGGAGGGAAAAGGTAGACGTTTTCCAGGGTGCTATTCCAGTTTGTAATCGGCAGTATTTACCAATACCAGAATTCCAAGGTAATGATGCTACTCTCCCAGGACTGTAATATGGTAGGCACTAAAATGAACAGTATTTATGTTACCAGCAGACCTTTCATGAGGCCCCCTGAAGAGGGGTTTGGCGAGTCTCCTCCAAGAATCTTCGGTTGAAACTAATGCCAAAGGGTGCATTTTAAAGCACTGCGAGCAAGTAACATTATTAAGACATGGTAGGATTGAAAAAGAATCCCATACAGAGGTTTAGAAGAGCACATACATGGAATAATTTCGAAAAACAGTAACTGTGCCAAATGAAGAATTTTGAATCACTATGGGTATGTAGGCCTCGCCATAACAGTAATGAGATTTTAGAATGAAAAAGTTGGGAGCAGAACTTCAGAAAGATACTTTTCGGCCATTATTTTAAATAGTATGCATTTTAAAGGAAATTGTGCCAGTAACATAAATATAAGAGAGAATCTGTCATTAGGTGGCATTATTAATGAATTTCACTGAAACATCCTGGTTCCTAATCCTTAAAAATAATTAATACAGTTCTTAGACCCTTTTCCCTCACTCACTGCACCCATGGATGTCACTGGCAATTGTGCCAAGAGGATAATTGTGGCGATAGAGTACAGAAGTCAACACATGTCATAACCTTTGATTCTGCGCTTGAGCTGCAATAGTAGGAACTGGGCATGTGAGCGCTGCGCCTTCAATATTGTGGCAATACCTTGCATAAGGCATCAACAGGCATTATTGGGGCATTTGAGGCTGCACGTGGCATATGATGGCAGCAACTAGACATGTGAGGCTGAAAATTTATTTGGGGAACGATTCCATTTATAGGTGATAATGGGCCTCATTAAAACCATTAAAACCAGCAAGTCAACCTCCAAACTTACATCCTGGTCCGGCACCTGCGAATGGGCAATTACTGGGTTATTTTTTTACTGGAAGCCTGTGCAGACTTCTTGGGGTTGATGTAATGTGGTCTCTTCTATTTAGTTTCAGGAGTATTCTTGCTGCAGTATTTTGGATGTCTTGTCGTTTTTTGCTGAGGCATTTGGCATCCCAAGGTGGAGACTATTTGCGTAATCTAATCTTGATGTTACCAAATACATGATTGAGAGGCTTCTGTTTGGGAAGTTGAGGTAAGGTAGGATCCCTCTTATTAATTGCAGAAGGTAAAAACATTTTTTTGCAATTGCATTGACTTGTGGTTCTAGAGAGTGTCCATTGTCCATGCGGTTTCAAGATTGTTTTATCATTGACAATGTTTCCATTTGGGTTCCCATGCACAGTGGCCAGCTCAGGTGTGTCTGTGTTGCATTGTCTACTGGTGCGGATATTATTATTTTTGTTTTGTTCAGATTTAGCTTCAGGATTATTGCTTGTCATTCAAGTGTTTATGTCGGTGTGGCATTGTATGAGGGTGTTGTCTGGGTCTTGGATGGAGGTTACCATGAAAATGAGTTTGGTGTTCGCTGCGTAGTTGTAGGCTGTCAGTCCATATGTTTAAATGAGTTTCATTAGGGGGATATGTAGATTTTGAAGAAACGTGGCTAGAAGCATGATCCTTTTACACCACAGGTGATGTTTTTAGTATTTGATGTAAATGGTGGTATGTGTGTTCTTTCTGTTCAGTTGATGTGGAAAGATTTCAGCCATTATAGTGTAGAGTTTTATATTTGGTATCCCTCCAATCTTTGTGTGTCTGATTGTGTCGAGGGCAGCTGATATGACCAATAGTATTGGGTGCTGTTGTCTAAACTTATTTTTAGGTCGCCCCACATGGAGACAAGAGCTGGTTCAGTTTATTTTATGGATCTGAAGCCTACTTGGGATTGGTCAAGAATTCCATTGCTTTCTACATGAGTGAGTAGTACTTTGTAGATGTGGTTCCCATGGATTTTCGCTGGTTAAGGTAGATCTGATGTAGGTCTATAGTTAGTAGGTACTTCTGCATTTCCTGCTTTTTCTTTTAGGAGGGGTTTGATTTATGCATATTTGCATGTTATAGGTACAATACTGTGTTTAGGGATGGAATCATAAGTAGTCAGAAGTATAGGTCTGTTGTTGAAGAATTTGTTGTAGATGCCTCAAGGGAATGGGTCACTGGGCAATCCAGCGATGTTTGTTTCTTTTATTAGTTTGCTGACATTTTCCTTGCTTATAGGTTTGAATCTATTGAGTGATGTGTTGGTTGATGGGGTGTTGGTTTCTGGGGGTTCTGGGGGTGCGGCTTGTATTAATTGTGCTTTGTATTGCTTCTATGTTCGCTTAGCTGTGTCGTGATGTTGTCAAATAGGGATTGCAATGGTCCGCCGCATATGTTGCAAGAGGTTGAATCTTTAATTTCCATGATGATTATGAACAATTATTTTCGTTTGATTTGTTGCTGATTGGAATCTTGCAATGTGGCATGCTTTTCTGGCTTTTTATGATTCTGATTTGTAGATTCCAATTTGTCATTGGTAATTGTTTTAGTCTAATTGGTTTTAGTGTTTTCTCCATTGTTTTTCCAGATCGCAGATATTTTTCTTTTTCGTACCCTCAGTTCTTCAGTGAACAATCTCACTGCAATTCTCTTTGGGGTGGGTTGAAGAGTTTTTTAGGTGCTAATTGATCTAGAGTATCTGTGATCCAGGTGTCTCTTGTGTGTGAATTAATTGTAAATTGTACAAAGAACATTTCTCTGTGTACTTTTGTATAATCTTTTTTCATGCAACATGTAGAAAAGGATGGAGATAAATCAGTTATATGGTGTGTGCTGCTCATAACTGGGTACCAACAGCATCCCATCATAATAAATCACACCTGTTTTACCCAACAAGTTATGATAAAAATATCTTTTATATTTTCAGTTTGGTGTGGTTTGGTGCTCCATATATAAACTTGTTTTAAACACAGCCAATTAGCTCTGAACACACACAAAACATACTTCTTAGTATAGTGATTGTTTTTTTATTGAATTGATTGTTTATTTGTATAGCGCCTATACACAATGTGTTTCAAAGCTCTTCAAGGAGGGAGGGGAAAATGGGAGAATACAGTTACATTGTTAAAGGTATTTGAAAAAAATCAGAATGTGAGAATAACTATCAAATCATAACAGATAGTACAAGTGCGTGAACAATAAGGGAGAGGCGAGGGCGGAAGAAATATGGGTATTAAACTGAAGAAGGAATATAGATGTGGTCTTCTGGGTAAATTAGAGGGAGCGAAACAGGTCTCCTGGACACACATCCTCCTTGGCCAACATGTGTTATTCTGAGCAAATCACTTTGTCAATTGAGTCTAAGGCTCTTTGACATCTCAAACTGAGATCACCTGCAAGTGATAGAGTTGGTTTTACACAACAAGTTGAAACATTTATCTAGCACATATAATGACAGTACTTGGATGATTATTGGTGGCACTTGACATATGACAACTATACTTGTGATACGATCCTTATAATATATATATATATATATATATATATATATATATATATATATATATATATATATATATACATATATATATATATATATATATATCCTACTTTGTTTAAACCCTCATAAACTGGTTCATAAACTGGCTTATCACTTGCTCCAAGGTTTGTACTGTTGTATAGCCACCCTTCGTGGAATAGCTCTGCCATCTGTGTATGTGTTATTATTGTATGTCATATTTTATCTAAATTGACACCACTGTATTTCAAATAAAAACAAACAAAAATACAAATGTCCACTTTTGTGCTCGTTGTTATTTTTTTAAACAGACACATTGCAATATATGTGTTGCATTTTCTATGGTTTCCCCACGGCCAAATGACAAATGCCATCACTTCCTGTGATGGGATCAGGGTCAAATATCATGGGATGGGTTCTATGATGTCATAAGGAGTGCAATGTCACTTCTGGTACCCCTGACATGTTGGTGAATAGATGTCACATTAGCATAATCTCTCCCATATATGTTCCGTTTCTGCTGCTCCCATCATGGATTTCAACTGATTCTTAGTTTGAAGATTTTCTGCCACTCGCTATGTAACCTTTATCTGTTAGCGGGCTTGTGCTTTATACCAGTCTTCAACCAAAGCTATGTGGCCATCGATGTTAGTCATGCTTCCCAGAATGTTATTTATAATCTTCTCCTAGGCTCGCGAGGTTGGGGTCCGTATCCTACATCCTCACCTAATAGGGCCATAGAACTGCCATTAATTAAAGTAACGTCTCCAGGACTGGCAAGTATGGTTCATATTGCGCAGTGTGCTGTCCTGTGTGCTTCTGTTCCATCCTATTAGTGGTGTGGTCAGCTGCAGGATGCAAGTCATTTTTCAGTTTCAGTTGCAGAAATGGTCATCTTAGCATTAGATGGGTAGATTGTCACAATCAAGGGTTTGCAATGTCAGGAACTTTGTTGCTAGAAAGATGATAGTCAATGACCTTACTATGGTTTACTGCACCGCATGTAGTCAATGACCTTACTATGGTTTACTGCACCGCATGTGTGATATGGTAATAGAATTAGCATGACTGTTGAGAGGTCCTTGTCGTTTAACAATACTTATGCATGTTTCAATATTCAAGAGATACAGTATGATAATATTCAAATCCTCGCCCACTGCAGGGTCAAAAAAAATTCTTATCGATGGTAGCAATTTAGTTAAGAGAGTACTGGCACCAGTTGGCAATACAATGCCTAGTTACACAATGGCCTCACAGTCCACACTCTTTGAATAGAGAACTTATATATGCCCATATAATTAGCTGTGATATTGCAATCAGGTGAGTCGTTTTTCCATTGCTCTCTGCTCCAGGGGTGCTCAGGTGAGCATCCCCTAAATCGGCTGGGCTCTGTATTCATGACTCTCCATCGCTCGTGCTTTTGCTCACCATCATGGATTGATTCCCAGCATCTGCTCCAAGGCTTTGGCACGAATCACTTGCAGATCTCGCAGATGATTCCACTATTGACCTTGTCACGCCTCCAACTACTTTCCGTGCAGCTAAGGGTCCTCTTATTTGCTACAGCACATCTAAACCCATGGCACGACCCGCCATCAACGCTTCTGGTGCATGCCATCCCTTCCTAGATCTCTTTTCTTTAAGGAGGGCTTAAGGGATGTGATCCATCAGTTGGTATGTTGGAAAACACATTGGGAATCCCAGCGATATGCTCTGCAGGGACGTGAGTTATCACAGGATTAGAGGAATGTACCCCCATCCCCTTTGGTAGTGGACTGTTCTTCCTCTTCTTCCTGTCTTTTTAAGCTTGGCTTGTAGTAAAGTGGGACAGAGGCATGATTGTGTTCCTTCACAAAACCACAGAAAAATATTTGGGGTATTTGGCCTGGCCTTTTGCACTTGTGTAGTCACATGACTCTACATTCAGTTCAGAAACTCTCATAAACCCAAACAACATTTTTCCCATAACTCTGCAAAAGACATACAGAGGGCAGGAAGCATTCAATTCATGGAATGTATAATCCCTTAGGAGAGCATTCCTTTTAACACATTCCCCTCTCCTCCTCCTTTCATTTATTTTCCCTCTTCTAATCTACCCTTCTTTGACCACGCTCGCAGTTTAGGCATTCACTTTGACTCCTCTCTCACCTTTTCCCATCATATCTCTCTCACCTCTCGTGCCTGTCACTTCCACCTCTTTAATATTTGCGTAGTCTGCCCCTCTCTCACTTTTCACGCTACTAAACTTTTAATCTCCTCCCTTATCTTCTCTCGCCTTCATCTCGCCCCCCTTAAATCCGTCTACCACTCTGCCATCTGTACCCTCTGTCTCCTCTCCTCCCGTGACTCCATATCTGCTTCCCTTTCCTCCCTTGGCTGTCTTCCCTTTCACTCCCAACTTAAATTTCATTTTCTCTGCCTAGTCTTTAAATCTCTCTACGGTCTTGCTCCCCCTTATCTCTCCTCCCTCCTCTCTTTTTACACTCCCTCCCGCTCCCTTTGCTCGGCTGACCACTTGCTTCTCGCTGTTCCTCCATCCCCTTGTGCCACATCCCATTTCCGCTCCTTCCAACTCCTAGCCCCCCTGCACTGGAACTCCTTACCCCTCTCGCTCCGCTCTATTTCTACCTTTTCCTCATTCAGCACATCCCTTAAAATTCTCCTTCTCCATTCCCCGCCATGAAACCCCTTCCCCTTCTTGCCCCCCTTGCCTCATCACCATGATCATCTCCCTCTCATCTCCCCTCCCCCCCATTCCCAACCTTTATCCCATTTGTTCCCCCCTCCTCTTCCCCACCCCTCCCTCTCCCTCTCAGTTCTACTGCACAACTCTCCTTTTGCCCCTCAGTTTAATTGCTCTACTTACTGTTTTGTTGGTCTGATTCACAATTTTAAATTGTTTATACTGTTGCTGTTATAATGTTAATTGTTTTATGTATCCTGTTGTAAAAATGGGCAGCGCTTTGGAGTAAAGTACTATATGAACTAAATAAATACAAATACAAATACATGTGGGTAGCTGCAGGATAAGAAACAAACAGAAGGTACACCAGGAGATAATCCAAACCAAATACTTTATTCCAAACATGTATTAACAATTCTTTAGTCACCACAGCGTTATCTGTGTAGAGGGGAGGGACAAAAAAACCTGCCATTTTTCTCTCACACAGAGCTTTCTCAGGGGTGATCGTTAATGTCACATCCACCATTAAAACCTCAGGTGTTTTCTGCGTATGTCACGTTATCTGAATTATCGTGTGAGTTCTCTGTCTAGTACGGCAGCCATCTTTGAGTGTAGAGGGTCCATAAGGTCGTTCCATAGTTTTGAATTGTGCCTAGTAGAGGTGGAAAATATTTAGAGAACAATCTTAGTTTCATTTGTCTCATAAATAATGAAAATGTATGGTATGTTAATTAATGGATCAATGACAAAGCTTTCTTCGAATAAGCAGCAAGCAATGACTTATCCTTCTCAAAACCTGTAGACTTTGTTTCTAGACACCAACACTCCAACCAAGAGAGGTTGTTCCCAATGAGTGCCAATGTGTGAGCCTCTTAGATAGGTGGATGGATGCCACCCTCTTCCCTACCTTATTTAAATGGTTCTAATATGGTTCTAAAAAGCCTTTGATTATTGTAGTGAATGAATATTTGTAGAGACAGCATTCCCAACACTCAGTTTATTACTAAAATTATTACAATGTTGGCTTCCTCTCTCCCTTCCCCCACAATGCCAACAGTTTAAAGAACCCTTCCTCTGTGATTTATATTACCTACATTTTGACATATATAACATTGGTCTTTCCCCATTTGTCAAAAAGACTCTAAAAATGTGAAATTATGTAATTGGCCCATCCATCTGCTTAAGCCACTGAGACTATCAACTTCTTTGCATACCGTTCATTGATCGGCAACAGCTAAATTCTAAGGGTCAAGCCTGAGTCCACCTCACAGTTCTTAAACTCAGGTAATCATCTCCTCTGCTATATGACCAATAAACATGAAGTGATATTGTCATTATAAAAGGCTACCTTTCCACATGAATGGCACTGTTTACTTGTACGTTTTTGAGTCACGCGACGTGGTCCTTCTATCAGAAACACTGCACACCTGGTCCACAGTGGTACACTGAGCTCCCTCATCATTGGGTGCTTTGTCAATTATAATACAGTGATCAGTGGACTCAAAACCAAGTTGGTGGTGGAAGGAGCACATAGGCTAGGGGCCACAGTAAGCACAGTGGAGTCTTAAAGCAGTGTTGAAGGCATGAAGAGTAGTTCAACACTCTTTCTAAGATGGTAGGATGATCCATTGGTTGGAAGCAAGGAGAGAAAAGATCCAGAAATAGAAGAGAGGGCGGAATTGGCGAGGAACAGAGAAGTTGTGGAGAGATTAGGAATGCAGTGTGTGAGGCAGAGAGTAGTGAGGGGTACTTTTGGCTGGTTGGGAGCACAGTGTCAATTGCTTTGAAGATGAAAAAAGGGATTTGAAGATGGCACAGAGCTGCTTGGGGAGACACCATGCATAGAGCGGATGGGCAGAGATAGAAAAGGCATCAACAGAACCAGAAGCGAACGTGGATTTGTTAATGGATACATAAGAGGGGTGACTCTCAAGGGCACTGGAACAGTTGTCGGGGCTGTTGAGGACAAGGATGGATATCAGGGGTTTGGCAGAATGAATGAGGTGGGGAATGATCTTTCAGATTCTGAGGGCAAGGGGGGGTGGTAATTTGCTTCCCAGTCATTTAGTGTGGACATGATGCATCCCACAATGGGGTTGTAATCTGTAGCCAGAATGAATACACCTGTTTTAATTGAGAGTGTAGATAAATGCTGAGCAGAAGCGTGAAAGTTTTCAATCTCTCCTGAAATCCTTCAGGGCAATGTAGCTAGAAATAGCTGTCCCATACCAAGGCGTGTCCTTGAACACTCAAATTTATAAATATAGAGATCAGGATGAAATGGGGGTGTAAGGGCATCGTGATATCTTCACTGACCATTTCTGTCAAAAATCTGAATTCATCTAAGTCTGATATCAGTGTAACAATGGATGTGTTCTTACACAGCACGCCATACCAGATTCTAGGCTCTGTATTAAGAACGGTAATTAGTATCTAATTTAATCATACTGGGTACTCAGTTTATTAACTCTGGCAGGATGAAGTGCTATGCCAGATCTATAGAGGCATATTTAAAGCAGGCACTGGACTCCAGACCTATTCACCCAAACATGTACATAGCGCCTCTTTTGGACCGGGCAGCAGCTTGCACATGACCCACAAGATTGTGAGCTTGATGGTAACATTAAAACCATGGGGCAATTTTAAATACCACTTGTTTTTAAAGTACCACGTAATAACAACTTTTGAATATTTACAACATAAGATCCATAGAAACTAGAGCTTGGTGTACACATTGGATTATTTCGCCAATGGAGTATTTTTGATGTACCCTCAGCAGTTAATATTCCATGCAAATGCAACATCCTGTCAAAGTTGTTTCTAATCCAAGTAAGGTTGTTCTAGTCCCTTATCAGAAAAAAAATATTGCTTTTTTTGAGTGTGTAGTAACTTTATTTAGAATTCTAGGATACTTTTCTCATGGTCTTCTGACAGATTGAGGGTGAAGCAAGTTCTGAAAGCTTTAGAGTTGGTGTTTACATTTGAGATTTTGGGGTGAAGGGTTCTGCAAGCGGATGTTATGGACTACAACTCTCATCACCCTTAGCCTGTATAGCCAATGGAAAGGGATCATCAGAGTGGCAGTACGAAATATTTGGAGAGTGGTCAAAATGGATTCCCTGCAATAAATTCAGTAAGCAGAAGCAGGGAACATAAGACAGTTTAATATAGGTGGCCATTGGTTTTGAGCATGTCTCAACATAATGTTAGCATTCGGTTACAGGATAAATAATTTTCCAAGAAGCTAGCAAAAAATAAAAGTGGCAAAGCCAATAGGGACTGATTCTGAAAGCTGTACGCAGGAGTAATCGGAAGATTCTATGAGCATCGCATATTTGCACGTGATCGCTTGTACCATATTCATAAAGATTTCAACTAGAGGAAATCAAGAGATTCCTGGAGCAGCTATAATAATGAAATGGGCTGGGAGGATAGCTCATGAGAATAGCATGGGTCTAGGAAGCAAGACAACACAGGTTTGAATCCCAGTATCCTGCTTACAAACTGGGCTCTGGCATTAAGTGTGCTATAATAGAACAATTATACAAATATACTTAATTGAACACACTATATACATCTAATAACTAAACGCTATAAAGACCTATTGTGACAAATCCCCAGATGTGGTCACTTTTCCCGTAGGGAGAGTCCCGAGGCAGCTACCCGATAGTCCCCCTAGGGGTGGTACTCAGCTGGTGGATCACATGGGGTGGGAAGCCTCCTATGGGAATAGTGAAGATCTGGGGAGAACATTGTAACCCTTCTTACCCTAGCCCACCTTCCTCACAAACCCATGCCAGTACCATTCCCACTGTTCACATGTGTTACACTTCCAGTATAGGAAGTACTGGGATGAGGAAGAGGAACAACTGCCCATGAGGATTAACTCTATTCATTCTTGGAGGCTCACCCACTTTTTACAGAGACGAGGAAGAGGCAGAGTGCTAACAAGTGACACGTGGAACCAAAGTGAGCAGTCTAATCTGTATCGACTTGATTGGTACATAAAACGTGAGGAAGGACTCAGACAGGAGGCAAACCCTCACTAGAGGAGCTGCACGATTCATCACAAACAAGGAGAGAATGCAGAAGCTGTCTGGGATGCCGAGAACGGAGGGAGAGAGTCCAAGGCTGGTCCAGGGCATATGGACCACACGGCAAGCATGCAGGCTTGCACTCCGGGCCTCCCAAAGTTCTGGGAAGCGTGTAGTGAGGAGAATGCACTGTCGGGAAGCAGAAGAAGACTGCAGAGCCGCCCAGATGAAAGGAGACTCCAGAACGCCACCGGATTCCTATGACCGAGCCCTGCTATCCACGAGGAGCTGATACCTGTGTAGACCACGCAAACAGGTACGCAGGTAATCAGAGAGGTGCTGAAGGTCTAGGAAGATCGTGGTATGAGAGAGATTGGGTTAAGAAGGACTGGGACCCTAGAGCCATTGCAGAGACAGCAGAGTGGGCATGTACTTGGCAAGAGGGTGAACCAAGCCTACAAAGGGACAATTGGAAATCAATAGGGGTTTGGGACCCGCACCCATAATGAAATATCATCCTCAAAACTCGTCATAGTCACAGTACCTGGGAAAGAAGGAACTCAGGTCGGCTGTGAGGGAAGAAGAGAAATAACAGAATGTGGATCAGGAACCCAACAAAGAAGAGGAAGGGATCCTCATATGTGCATCTTCTTAATGACAGTATCAGTGTCTGGCAGGAGAGTATACCAGATGTCTACGTCATAAACCAAAAAGGCGGCTAACATAAAAAAGCCTGAGAAAGGCCTTGGGACGGGAGACATTCTTACTGGTGCTGAGAAGGTTGTTTTGCATATGTATAAAAGCCTGAGAAAGGCTAGGGGAAGGGATACATTCCCACTGGTGGTGAGAATCTTGTGTTGCACCTTTTTTGAGAGCTTGAGAAAATTCAGGGTAAGGGAGACACACTCTGAGGTTGAGAACTTTTTTTGGCACCTTGTAAATCCAGAGAAAGACCAGGGGGAAGGGAGATACTCAACCGGGCATTGGGAACTTTTTTTGAAAAGCGTACAATCCTACAGAAAGGTTTTAAACCACCTTGTGTTAGTTGGAACATTGGACTGTGCATCCTGGGAAATTGAGTTCCTCCAGAGAGAAACATCTCTGCCTGCTGAAGGAAGCCATTCACACAGGTTGAGGAGAATCAACCTTCTCAAAGACATCCAGAAGAAGGGAGTCATTCTCTAGTTTAAAAAATAATTAGATGTGAGGGACAGCAAGAGGTTTGTACACTCAGGACATTGGACTTTTATGATTTCGGGCATCCATACAAGACCCTTTGGATTTACTTTGAGGCAGGAAAACCCCCCTCTTAGAGTTAGGGATAGGTAGGTTTTCCTTTGCTTTTGTAAACTTAAATGAAGCTGATTCAACTATGCAACTGCAGAATTCCAGGCTGTGGTGGCTCTTAGATGCTGTTAGTCCCACTCCAGGCTGTCATGGCTCTCGGGTGCTGTTAGTCCCACTCCTGGCTGTCGTGGCTCTCAGTTGCTGTTAGTCCCACTCCCGGGTGTCGTGGCTCTCGGGTGCTGTGAGTCCCACTCCAGGCAGTCGTGGCTCTCAAGTGCTGTTTTTCCCACTCCAGGCTGTCGTGGCTCTCGGGTGCTGTGAGTCCCACTCCAGGCAGTCGTGGCTCTAAGATGCTGTTAGTCCCACTCCAGGCAGTTGTGGCTCTCAGGTGCTGTTAGTCCCACTACAGGCTGTTGAGGCTCTCAGATTCTGTGAGTCCCACTCCAGGCAGTCGTGGCTCTCAGGTGTTGGTAGTCCCCCTCCAGGCTGTCGTGGCTCTCAGGTGCTGTTAGTCCCACTCCAGGCAGTCGTGGCTCTCAGGTGCTGTGAGTCCCACTCCAGGCTGTCGTGGCTCTCAGGTGCTGTGAGTCCCACTCCAGAGTGCATAGGCAGGAGTCATCCTTCAGCTCCAAAAAACAGAGGAGACTCCTGCAGGTGTGTGCCAGTGGCATACATCTGCAGGAGTCGTTCAGCATGGTGAGGCTCTGGGTACCAGTTTGGCTGAGGGAGAAGCAGGTTTTACTCCAGCAGCAGGTCAGCCAGCACTGTTCCCTAGGGATGGATGGGGGCAGGGCTTGCCTCTGCCTTGTACTGTTTGTCATCACCTTGCAACTGAAGGACTTTGGAAATTACTGCTCTCCCCACAGAGTTATGATATGATATGGCATTTATAACGTGCCTATACACAAGTGTTGTAAGGCGCGACAAGGCAAGGGAGGGGGAAACAAAGGGAGGACAGACAGCGATCCTACTAGGCCAGGTGTCATTCAGATCGTGCAAGTGCATGGGAAGGCGAAAGGGGGAAAGTGCTGGGGGAAGGGACAGTGCAGTACCTGGGCATAGAATAAAAACAATAAGTAAAAGTAACGGCCAACAGGTGGCAAGTGCAAAGGTAAGTGCAGGCATCAGGTGTTAAGAGCTGGTAGTGGGACTGTAGGAATACAGAAACAGTCCCCAAGTGCGGTGGTTTCCAGGCAGGCAGTGCTGGTGTGCGTGAACTGGCGGGGGGGGGGGCTGGGCCCGAAACAAAATCAAACAAAATCTTCTTCAAGGATTGAAGTCTAGAGATGATTTAGTTAATTAATTGGAAATGTCTTATTTTAAAGGGAAAGTTCTGCAGGTGATTGGGCAAAAGCAAGCTTGTTTTAAGGGTCAAATCCATGTTAATGGAACAAGTGCTTTTTGTCTTCATCATTACAGTCAAATTGAAATGTATTAAAGGAAGTAAGGGAGAGAGACGAAGAGGAAATCAATATTCTACAGCTGGTGTGAGCTACCCCTGTCTACACTAACCCCACCCCCATCTCTTTTCAACATCATCAAAGACACCTTTTATAGACAGAACCCTGGTGTAAGGCTAGTCCTTTTGTGAAGGGTGTAGTCTTTGCTTCCTGTTCCCAGGGGCGCTTCCTATGGAGTGGCTGTCTCACATGAGAGGGTGTAACCTGCCATTACAAAGCATCAAAGAGAGGCACCCCCAAGAGCTACAGTCTTGCTGGGAGCACCAGACACAGTCTGGATGGGGTAATACACATAGGCGATCCACAGTTGACCTGCACTCATAGGGCTGATAGATGTGTGATATCAGTTTCTTTATGTGGCTTTGATAATTACTGGAGATCCTCACCAACATACCATATATTCAAGTCGGGCTTATATTTGGAGGTTAACGTGCCACCAGGATAGCAAATGTGATAATTATGTAATTTTTGGAAGTAGATACATAAATGCATCTTCTTCATTGCAGATTTGTGGCTGTCTTGCAGCTGTCAACAGGGCACCTGTGACCCCTAAATCTGAGCTCTATGCCACTGGCAATCAGGTGATGCAGATTAGGGTACTGATCCAGCAGGGCACTGGTGTACACTATGCTTTAGGCATTGAGTTTCCTAAAGGGGGTCCTGGTTAACAGATTATCCTTTCTGATATGGAATTTCCCACATGGTTTAATTAATTAATAAAATCCAAAAAAGCCAGAGCTTCTACTCCCTTGCCTGATGGTAATGCAGTGTTCACATTTGAGGATGGATGCATTAGAGGGTGTTGGTACAAAGGGTAATGTTCAATAGATATTTATTTTATGTATGTTTACATTTAAAGCAAAACCCACAGGCATCATGGCCTGAATACATACATTGTAACATTTGGAAAGATATGCATAATCACTGACCACTGTGCAATTGTGTTGTGCCTTATGGTCGCTCACTGGCCACTGTGCAATTGTGCTGCGTCTAGCTGTTACTTTATCAACAGAACATCGCCCCACAGCCTACCCTAACATCATTACCCGTAGCAATAGACTAGGTTGCAGACTTCTCACCCTACCTTGTAAAATACCTACCACTCCCACGATCAAAGACACCAATAAAAAGACCAATGTAAACACTGGGTCACTCAAAGGAGCCCTACTCAATGTCAGATCCCTTATTGCTCACCCCACTGAAATCGCTGACATCATCCGTTCAGAAGATCTGGACTTCCTTGCCACCACAGAAACTTTGCTTCACGCTGCAGCAGGTTCCCATCTAATTCTTGCGGTTCCAGACAACTATTCCATTCTCAGGGCCGACTGACCTAATTCTTGCGGAGGAGTTGTAGCTCTCATATTTAAATCCTCGCTTGACATTAGATCTGTTACCTCCCCTCTACTAAACTCATGCGAACACCTTTCCATTAAAATACAAACTTCCCCTAAGAATACTATCACCTTGGAACTAATATACATACCCCCTGGACCCACAGGTACCTTGGAGGAAGATATAACCTCCCTCAAAGAAGAGAAATCCAAACCTCTCTCACAAAATATTATTCTAAGTGACTTCAACTTGGGATAGAATGACCCTCACGACACTCCTGCATCCTCCCTTGCCAACGCCCTCTGCGAACTACAACTACACTCAACTGAACACCTTACCTACACATCAGAAAGGCAGAACCTTAGACTGGCTCGTTGCACATAATTGTAACATCATCTGCAAAGACCCCAACCACTGATATGGACCAACCACCACCTAGTAGTATTTGACATTAGCACCAACAACCCGCACTACATACACTGCCCCCCTACACCAGCATGTCTGACTAGAAATAAGCGCAACATTACCATAGAAGCCCTCATTTCATTGGTTCTACCTACCCTTAACTCGATCCCTGACACATCGGACCCTAACCTACTAGTAGACACCTACAATGACGCTTTGTCTAAAGCTATTGACACCGTTGCCCCCCTTAAACTATGTAAAGGTAAACCTAGAACCTATCTTAATTCGTGGTACACACCAGAACTTAAAATACTAAGAAACAAGAAAACCAAAATGGAAACCATTTGGAAAACGAATCCCTCAGAGGAACATAAAATTAATCTTATGAATGCATCCTCCCTATATAAAAAAGAAATCATTCGTACAAAAAAGGAAGCCTACAATGTAAGAATAAGTAATGCTAGTTCCAGTGCTAAAGAACTATTCACCATCCTGAAGGAGTTAGAAAATCCCAATCCACCGACGGACATGTCCGTGAAGGACCATCTATGGTGCACAAACATCCAAAATGCCCTTGCAAACCAAATCATCAGCCTGCATACGAAAATTGAAAACAAAAGACTACAACTCTCCAATAGTAACACCCCCACCCCCAGCTTACCCACCACCGCCAATACTAACCTTGGCTTCACCTTCAAAAAGGTAACTGCACTTGAAGTGCAAAAAATTATAACTTCTATCAAACCGTCAAATTGCAAAGGGGATAGCTGCCCTGCACAGATTATGAAAGATGCAGCTAGAGACCTCTCCCCATTCATTTCCAAACTTATAAACGTATCATTCACCACTAACTCAGTACCAAACAACTTAAAACAGTCATGGGTCCTCCCTCTCCTGAAAAAACAGACCCTGCACCCAGCCATTCCTACTAATTACAGGCCCATTACCACCGTTCCTTTCCTGCTAAAAATCCTTGATAGAGTTGCTTACCTGCAAATTCAGAATTACTTAGAGTCCAACCAACTTCTCGGTCTGCGTCAATCTGGCTTTCGAGCTCAACATGGAACAGAAACTGCCCTTGTTGACCTCAAAAGTCAGATTGACGACATTAAAGACAAGGGTAAGGCTGCCATCCTACTCCTCCCAGACCTCTCAGCAGCCTTTGACCTGGTCGACCATAAAATACTCTGTAACCACCTCTCTTCTGCCGCCCATTTCTCCCCCTCTGCTGTCACGTGGATACAGTCCTTCTTGGCCAACAGAACCATGAGGGTCTTCTCCCCTGTGGCAGCAGCAGACCCCATCCCCATCACTTGTGGTGTCACACAAGGCTCATGTGTTTCCCCTACCCTATTTAATATCTTTACAAAGCCTCTCTTTGATAAACTGGATCATCTGGGTGTCACCTACAAAAACAACGCGGATGACACCCAGATACTCCTTACCATCTCCGGCAATTACAACACTGATGTTAACAGGATCAATGAAATCTTCTCTATCATTCAGGCATGGATGGCCACACATGGCCTCTGCCTGAATGACGAGAAGTCTGAATTGCTCATTGTTGGTTTACCGAATAACTTACAAAAACTGAGCCCCAACTATTCCAAAATCATCATTGATGGCAACACCATCCCTGTCGCCAAAAATGTGAAAACACTTGGCTTTTATCTCAATGCCAATATCAACCTCTCTAAACAAGTCAATTTGACCGCCTCAGCCACCGCCTATACAGGAAAATTAATTAGAGCCTGCAGACCATTTGTATCTACTGACAGCTACATTGTGTTAGCTAGAGCTCTCATACAATCTAAGTTAGACTCTTTAACTTAGGCAATAGCCTTTACCTAAGGGCCAACCAAGCGATTATCAGCAAACTCCAAGTCCTTCAAAACAATGGGCTATGAGCAGCACTAAAGATCCCAAGGCAAGAGCATATCTCTGCCACCAGCATCACATACAAATGGCTATCCATCCAACAAAAAATCGATCTAAAAACTCTCTGCCTCACTTATAAAGCCATCAACTACCTAGCCCCCACTTCCCTCACTAACAAATTCACTATGAAGCCTTCCATCAGAACTACTAGATCTTCCAACACTTTATGTCTCACGGTGCCCAGATTCACCTCCAAAAGAAAAGCCGGGGGCTCGAGCTTCACTGTCCTCGCCTCCCAACTTTGGAACTGCCATTGAACATCAAGTTGGCCAAATCCTTTCAGTCTTTCAGGAAACTTGCCATTGGTTGGCTATTGACTAAAAGTCTACCTTTAAGCCAGAACTAGTTATATTCTGCATATTTTGTACATGCACTTATGTCACTGCTGGATGTTCTTTACCGTCATTGCCTGTACTTGCTGTATATAACCCATGTTAAAGTATTTCTGCTAATTATCACGTACTCTGCCTTGTAACTTGTACTAGCACCCTTTTACTCCCGGGTCCGGAGCGCTATATAAATAAATAAACAAACAAACAAACAAAACAATGTTTAATACTTTAAATATGTGTATGTGTGTAAGCAGTCTTAAATAAGGCAAACCTGGATGAATAGCAGCAGCCCGACCACTGCCCAAGCATGGAAGGCAAAGCAAGATATATACATGCTTTTATGAATTTTTACTTTAGATGTGGCTTTGGAAGTGTCTGTTCCAAATCCATTTCTAATTGCTGCATTTTAATGCGGCACCCTGAGCAGGAGTGGCTCTGCCCAATTTCGTAGGTGTCTCTTATTTGCTGCAGGCACCATGTATGAAAGTTGGTAGACAACATAAAAATACAGGCAGTATTGAAGAAACTTTGCACCGGTAGACATGCAATTTTGCACGGAATTAGTTGTAAAGCAAAACATTACACCCGTAAAAAAAAAATAAAAAAAATCTTGCAATTCTTTTTTGCACCAGGGCAATGTTTTTACGAGTGCTAATTTGCGATGTTATCAGCATTAATGCACACATACATTGCACACATCCTTTTCATGCACTGATGCAATTTTCCCTAGTATGTTTCACGGTGCACGGGCACCAGTGCAGTTTCGCAGGAAGATGCTGCCAATCCACATGAAAGATGCGAGGCTGTATATAGTAGCGGCAGAGCTGTAAGATCATTCCACCCTCTGCCCCGCCTTATCTTCTCTTATCAGAGTCTGATATAGTGGACACAGAGGCACCACATAGAAATGCTGCGTGACTGCAGATAATAATACACGTGCTGATAGTAACAGGACGAAAAAGTCATCCAGACTGAACGTAAACAGAGATGAATTACAGAACGTCTGCAAGTTTGAACAAAGCTAAGTTTATGCACTTCTAGCAAGGCACACAGAGGTCACGTGGTAGATCAGGTTCCCCAAAGAAAGCACTAGCCTTATCAAAGGTTTGGCAGCAATCTGGAGGCAGATCTGAAGAATGACCATCAAACTTGTTCACCTTTCCCGCCATTCAGTCCTGTAGCATTATAATAACAATAAGTATTTATTTATAACACGGTTAATACCCAGAGGTTTCTAAGCACGGACCCGGGGATCGAACCTGTGTTGCTCCACGTCGTCTTGCTTCCAAGGCGAGCACATTGCCCCTGAGCTTTCCTCTTAAAACTACAGGATTACTAATGGTGGTATGGTGGTGTAAATCCCCATTTGTGGAGACCATTGGACTTGAAGGGGATTTTTAACGAATTTACCTCAAGTGATAATACCGCACAGTACATATGCTGAAGTGGCGAATGTACCTCCTGCCTGCGTCCTCCACTTTATCTGCAAACCTATAGTCGGGTGATGTGACAGTAAAGTGGTGGTACCAGAATTACCTTTACTTTATGTCGTTTTTACTACTCTGCCATACTGTAATCAGGCCCCTGCCCTTTTCAAAACAGTGAAATTACAAAGTTAAAAATGCACATTCAAATGAAACTGGGCCTCATTACGAGTTTGGTGGTAGCTGTGCTCTTATTAAGGGCATGGCTACCGCCAAACTCGCTACCGGCCCCGGCACCCGTGAATGGGCCATTACCGGCCCATTAGGAGATGAATGGGCTGGTAATTGCCCATTCGCGGGTGGCGGTATTGCCGGCCTCCCGATCCCCATTCTGCCCCATAGGGTAGAATGGGGTGGGGAGCATGGTTGCACTGGCACCGTTAAGAACGGTGCCGGTGCAATCACGAGTTCTGCTCCCGGGTGCCGGTCAGCACGCAGGGTCAGACCACGCGTGCAGTCCGGCACTGGCAAGCAGAACTCGGAATGTGGTGGAGAGGTAACAACGGTGCCGGTAGCGCTACCGGCGCCGTTGTTGCCTTTCCGCCACATTCGTAATGAGGCCCACTGTCTTTTGAAATATTGGATTTCACTGTGCTGAGAATTTGGCACGTGACCCATTGTTGCATTGCATATGAGACACCATAACGGGACAGGGAAGGGGTCACGCTTCTTTCTCCCTGACTCACGCTTGGTTTTTCCCAGTCTTCATACATTTCCTCGACGGGAAACAGACCCAGACATGCCCGGCAGCCGAAGCAGGAGGATATCAGCATTCCTACATGTACAGAGCACGAAGGGCAGGTCCCTGCTTGACATCCCTGCCATCCGAGAGGAGACAGGCTATCAGTCAACTCCCTCGAAACACATTTCTCGGTATAGGAACCACTCCAAAAAGGAGAAATGTCTCCATCAATGCGGTGTACAGTTGATAGTTCAAACTGAAACCATTTCTGTACAATTTCTATACAAGAGGTTTGGAAAAACACTTTTGTAAGGGCACATGATAGTAAGTGCAACAGGCACTGCAATAGGTCTGGCTCTTCATGCTCGGCCAGAAACAGCTTCTTAGGCCGAGTTGCTGCCTTACACCCCTGGGAACTAATGTCTTCTGCCAGCTGCAGTCCACTTTGATCATTAGACCTTTTGTATGATGTTATGCAGTGTTTATAAACGATGAAGATTAAACATTCGCATGGCCTCATTGCACCAACGATTGTCATGGGGCAAGGGTTAGTTTGCTCTGGGGAGGATTTCCTAGGGGGTGCAGATGTAGTGCACTATAACCCAAAACATCATGCTTATAGTGTCAGTGTGTACATGGACTCATCCTTGGTCAGGTGTCGTGGTCTTCTTCTCCGATTCCAGGCTGTTAGTGTTTATGTTTAGCAGGTGGTTTAGCGATGGTTCATCTGTTTTGATTTTAAGTCGTGTGGTTGAGAGTTTGTGAGGGCGAAGTTTGCAGAGCGTGGCTGGTTGTCATTGTTTGTCTGTGGGTTGAATATTAGGTAGAGCTGGGCGAGCCGGTAGTGCTCGGGTTGGCTCAAGCCCCACCTAGGGCTCTAGCCGGACCCCCCTCTCGGGCCAGTACTTGCCCAAAGCAGGTACTGGCCCGAGAGTCCCACCAGGTGCTTGCCCACTCCGATTTAAAAAAGAAAAAAAAAGAGGCACTCACGTCTGTCTTCCTTCCAGGCACATATTGTCCTCTTCTGCCCAACCAGGCAGTCAAGAAAGTAGGGGAGACCTTTCTACTGCCACTCCTCCCCCAACATAATTTAGAGTTGTCACACATTTTGAAATAGGATCATTACTTAAGCCAGATGGCGTTGTTTCAGCCCCCCTCCTAAATTATGCATTCATTCATTCGCCGATTCAAAAGCTGGTCTGAAGCCTTCAAGTGCATCAATTTAAGCAAGTGAATGAACGGACAATATATCATATTCAAATCCAACAGGGTCATCTTCTTTTATTAATTAAACCTTATGTTACATTTCTATTTTACTGTAAAATGTTCACAGGGCCTCATTACAAGATTGGCGGTAAACCACAGGTGTCACTAGCGAATTGCCGCCAACCCTGTAACACTGTTTCCGCCGCCTGAGATCCTGGTTCCACTGGGAAATGACAAGTCCCGGTGTCCCGGGATCTCAGGCGGTGGAAATCGTAAGTCCCCATTGCCGTAGAATCCTAGAGGGAGACAGAAGCACCAGCACGGTTGCTAATGGTGCCGGTTCTTTTGTGAAAACTGGGCCTACCGGGGCCGATGAGCACGTCAGGTCAGACCCTGCCAGGCGCAGTGGCCCCAGCAGGCCCAATCGTAGTCTGCCGGTCCAGAATGGGTGCCGGTACGTTGCTACCGGCACCCTTAATTCTGGACCAGCAGTAATGAGGTGTTGTTTTCCATGTTTATATCCAATTGGGTTTTCAGGCTAATTTTGACTATGGATGCATGATGTGGCATGAGCCAATGCTTGTCCTTTGGCCATGCAGCCAAAGGAGCGGCACCTGACAGCCTCTAACTGGATACAGGAGCACGTGCGGGTGAGCCGGAAACAAGCTCATGTGCTACCAACTACGAATGGTTATGGATGGCGTTCAAGGATACAACACTATTACCAAAGCCTCATAACTGTTATAAGCTTTAAATTGACACTTAGAACATCGATTTTCATCTTTCTCATACTTTATTCCATACTATAGCTGGTAAGATAGCTCAGCGGGTTGATCTGTGTGTGATATGTAGGTTGCAGGGACTCATACCGGCAAGACCAACTCAGCCTTTCATCCTTCCAAGGTAGATAAATGGATACCAACTCACTTTATTTCCCCCCTGACACAGCCCCATCTCAGAGTTGTTTTGTACAGCCATTTTCCCAGTCTTGGCCCATGGTGGGCTCCTAGAGCCAGGCCTGACCCCCAGGCTCGGTCATGGCTCGGCCCAAACATGAAATCTTTGGCTCCCCCACCTCTAATCTTAGGGGCATAGTAAACTTGTTGGCCATTACTTTAATGAATGATGGGTGAAAAGTGTGTGAGTATGCATGCGTGATTTCGATGTGCATGTTGTGGGGTCAAGTAACTTGAGCAGGTAAGGCCCTCATAGATATTAATCACATGCCCATTGACACACCATGCCACCATCTAAAGCCTTTGCCTTCCATGGATTGTGGCGAGAGTGCTAGGGGATGAGCATTGCCAGTTATCATAGTATTAGTTGATGGGGCCAATGCACTGCAAAGGGTCTATAGTTTTGGGGGTCAATCAATGACTATACCACCACCAGTGCTACTCAGACAGCTGGGCACCTGGAAGATATAGAGAACCCTAACTGGTAGACTTTATGTAATTCTCTTTGTTTTTCTATTTAGAGGTGGTTACCCAATCACCCGTTGTATCCCTGTGAGGAAATGACTGTGGCTTTGCAGGCCTACAGAGCAACGTAGTGGCAAACATTCTTACTCAACCCCACACTACTACTAAACCAACAATGATCCCAATCATAAAGATGAAGAAGGCACAATGTCAGGGCAATACCTAGTTACGTCGCAGGGTAGAGTTGGCCGGCGGCAGGTCAAACTCTTCAGAAGGAGATGTCGGCTGGTAACTGTGGAGGGTTTTGACCCATGTGGAATCATTAGACGGGGTAAATATGGGGATTAAGCTGTCGCTGCCCATCATTTTGCCCCAGAACAAAAATAAATCATTGGAGTGCGTAAAGATGGGGATGCGCTGTCGCCGCCCATCATTTCATCCCAGAATCCAGGAGAGCTGCGCAGTTGTGCGCACACCAAAATGGTTACCTAACTTGCCACCCACCAGTGTAAAGAAAGGTCTTTGTTAACAAAATCCACTGTTACTGATGTCAAAAAGTTGCTGAAATCGTGACTCATTGGACCACTTTAAAGATTCAACCCTTTTTGTGGGGTTCCACATAACCATCTTACTGTAAGGAGCCCCATCAAAACAATGTTAAGCAAGGATTTACTACCATGTAAGAACCATTCCTGTTTAGAATGCATTAATCCAAGAAAATCCCAAAATTGCATGCAGTACCAACAAAATCCTCAAGGGGGCGCTGGCGGTCTAAACTCTGACAGGAGAATTGAGTGCAGTAGCTGACAAAGGGATTTGACTTAGCTGAGCTGACTTCAAAGGCTGCATTTTAATTAAAAATTAGCCACATGCTGTTCCCAGAGGCCTGAAGCCTGGGAAACCCTCTCACCTCAATAGCTTCACACCAGGAGTTAGAATCTCACATGACCTCTTGATTGATAGAAGGCAGACTGGCTGGGAGCTTCCCAGAGACCACACAATGGCCCCTTTCCTCTGAAAGGAATATGTTAATTCTGAAATGTTTGCTGTCAACAAAGCCCTGCCTGCCCAGAGGACTGACCCACCCAAGTCTTGGAGGCGGACCTCAACACTCTGAGGACTGAATTGAAAGGAAAATATATATTTTACAAAAACACTGATAACTCTTTGTAATCAAATGACAGAAATGTATAACTTTGAGAGCTTTAATTTAAAAAATGTACCTTTAATTCAAGACTAAACTCGAATTTGTGTGATGTTCTGGGGCAAAAACCCATTGTTTATTAATATTACAGACTCCCTGTTTCAGCTAGACAAACGAAAATGCATTGGTATGTAGGTAGATATGTGAGGAACAGTTGTATAAAATTTAATGAAGATCCAATGTTGTTTAGCACATTAAAAAGTGCTAGAAGTTGCCATTTGTGAATGCAAGCTCCCAGGAAGAGCAGAGTTTGAACAGGGTATACCTCCTGTAATGCATGATGGGTGCATATGATTTTAAAACAATATGTACCTCTGCAAATATGTATTTGTTTCAAATCTAGATTTGTGTGTAAGTTGACAGGAGGAGTGGACTTTCTGCAGGCTGTAAAATGACATCCCTCTGACTCACAGTTCATTCTCCAATCAAATGAGAAATGGAAGTTTGACCAATTAGAAGCTGAGAGAGAGGTAGGGTCAGTGATGCTAGAACACACCCACATTCTAAACACATAAAAGCAGACAGACAGGACAGATAGAGAGCTTCCAAATCCATCTGCAGCGGGACGCTCTGCCGGAAAAATCCATACTTACCTTCATCAACCTACAGAAAGCCAAACTAGAGACTTCAATCTATCCAGACCAGAGAGAAAGCAGTGCTGTACTAAGAGACCAGACCAGAGAGAAAGCAGTGCTGTACTAAGAGACCAGACCAGAGAGACCCAGACCAGCAGAGAGAGTGACCAGAGCCCAGTCTAAAACCCTGACCAGATCCGTGATGAGGCCCATTTAATTCAAGAATATAGTGTGAGTACCCAGCAGAACTGTGTAGAACCAATCTCTTAGTTTAAATTCATCTAATTCAATCTATTTAACCTAAGTAGAACTGTCTCCTAACTGTCACCTGTCATTTGCAAAGCTGTCACCTGTCATTTCTAGTTGCAAGCTGCACTTGTCATTTTGAGCTTTTGAAATTTGCAAACCCAAAAACGACCTTTATTAAATCGCTCATATCTCCGCGACCGTTTGGGCTAGAGACTTGCAGTAACTTTCCTCTGATAGCTTTGAATCGCACCAAGAACCGCATTCCTACCCCTTATAGTTTTACCGCAATCGCGGAACACGCATCCGCAAATTTTACCGCGATTTGCAATTTCTTCACATGTAAAAACTGCTGCTGTTTGCTTTCCATTTGCCAGAAATTCGTTTAACCTGCTAACTATCCCTGCATCATTGCTAGTGTGAGTCTGGACTAATATTAACTAGATACCACTCACCCTGAACCTCTGAAAGGGAATTAAAAGCGTTTCCAGCATATTTTCTAATTCATTGCCAGCACATATCAAAGCAATTTGGGCCTGTGATTTCAAAACTCCTATCTGTTTTCTGTTGTCTAAGCTTGCTGGATTGAACTGATTACATTGATTGCATTTCTGAGAACTGTGTGCTTCCCTCCCATTTCCTTGCATTGCATCAAGAGGGGGGGAGTGAATTGCCAGAGAAAAGTGATTACATTGTTTTGTTGAAATCATATTGAGTATTTCTATACTGCATTTCATTCATTCAACCTTGCATCCATTTGAACTCTATAAAGCATTTTGTACCACTTTCTTCTTTTGTACCTATTTACCAGTGTGCTACCTTATCCATTTCATCTCAACTCCTTAGTAATTATAAAGAAGTGGGCTAGTGCCAGATTCTCTGTTGTTAATCTGTATCATATCAGATTAAGTGTGATATTCAATTATTAATTTATTATAAAGTGTCATATATATATCTATTGTTTAAATTATCAAATAAACCCTTTTAACTTGCAAAACAGAACTACTTCTTGGCTCAGTGGGGTCAGGGGGATTCCAAGAGAGGGGTGTTATATAGGGGTAGTCATCCAGAACGCATGAACTGGACCTAAAGATATATCAATAAGGGTTTTCATTCAGTAATATAGACTAGGCGTTGACTTAGCTGTAGTGTTGAATTGAATCCTCTTACAAATTGGGGGCTCGTCCGGGATGTTGGGTTAGATTTACCACTTGTGCAGCTTAATACAGTGTGCTAACTGACGGGATACATACATCCGGTCGGATCACCACGCTGCATTACGCTGTGAAGCATTCCTCAAAAGGGACACTCCAAGAAAAGTTCTGTTCTGCAAAAATAAAATACAAACTTCTGTAAGTCAGGACAGAGACCAATCTCTAGAATGACGACCTTAGTAGACATGAAAATAGCCAGAGAGCACCTCTTGCATAAGCTATTTGTGAGAGGTGAATGGGTTGAACAGGGCCAGGATGCGTGGTTGCAGGCCATCACACAACAGGTCACTGAAACAGGGTCAGATATATATAGAGATCAGGGTCCCTTACATGTGGCCCTGAGTGAACTATATATGGCTCCTAAAGCCAAAGATGAACACAATAAGATTGCCAGGGTAGCGGCGTATTTATATTTACATATGGGAGCCGTGCAGGACAAATGTGCTGAAGGCCAAGATCTGGCGAGTAGGCAACTGCTGGCATTACAGAAGGTCCAATCTGACCTGGTCTCTTCTGAGCAGAGGCTGCAGAGGAGCCAGGAGTCAGAAAATGACAGCAGACTGTACATCACTAAAATGAAGGAGGATATGGATGTGCTGCAAAAGGAAAAGTCAGAACAGGATACCAGATTTCTGGCCCTGCAGAAGGAGCACCAAGACAGTTTGGACTCCTTACTGCAGAGCCAGAAAAAGCTGGAGCAACAATTAGACTTTAACAGGGCATGCACGGAGCAGGTAGCCACCTTGCAAAGTCATCTAGATAGAGTGAAGGTAGAGAGCAACAAGCTGATCTTGAAAGACCTGGATACCCAGGCAGAGTTTGATGAGGAGCGCCAAAAAGCTGGTGCCCTTCAACGGCAAAGGGACGACCTGGCGGCACAAATGCAGGCTCTTAGTCAGGAAAGAGACGCCTTAGGCCAGGAAGTCTGCCATTTAAAAAGAAAAATGGAAGAAAATCACCTGGCCCACCAGGGACTGGGTGATCTCCAAAAAGAACACCAGAACTTGTTAGAGCACACCAGGAGGGTGGAGGATGCTCTAGCAAGAAAGGAGCAGGCCAATAGGGACACAGCTCAGGAGGTAACCCTCCTGCAGCAAAGACTGGCCCAGTTCTCCAGGACCAACCAGGAAGCACAGAGGGAAAACGAGGCCCTCTGTGAACACAATGATAGGCTCCAACAACAGGTAGCGATGCAGGAGAGACTGATAGAGTCCAGTAAGGCCTTAACTGAAGAACTGAAGGCACAAATGCAGGCTCTTGCATTGCAACAGGGAGCAGGGGCGGATAGAGATGAGGTTCGCTCGGAAAGGGAAACTCCGGAGCATAACCTCAGGAGCCCTAGTACCAGAGGCCCTCATACCTCTCAGTCCCTGGACTCTGCCACCCCCATGTTCCCTGGCGCACATGAGCACAGGGCCACAGGGATGGCAGATTACTATCCAGCTAAGAGTATGGGGCTCATAGGCCAGAACCACTCAGGAATGGAGGGGTGGGCATCCGGGTATGGGCACCCAAGTACAGTACAGTTCAATGGGGAACCCCAGGAGAGTAGGCCCATTAAGGGCATCCTGAAAACCTCTGCCCAGTTAGGTCAGTGGAGGGGGTACCCATCAAATCCTGGCAGCAAGGAGGAATCTGAAGACCCCTCTGAACTGCGCAGGACGCAGGAGACCAGGTCCCCACATTCTGCCAGCCATTCCCAGGCTCGCAGAATCCGGGAAAACCTGGAAGAACAGACGGGAACCTCTGGGAGCAGTGCCTCTGAGTCCGAGGAAGAATGGACAAGGGTTACCCGAACCAAAAAGGCCAATAAGGCAAAAAGGGCCTTGCTTAAGGACCCTTTAAAGCAGATTAAGGCGATCAGGAGCGTCATCACGCCTTACCATAAGAACGCTAAGTATTCTGTTTGGGAGCACTTAGAGTTGTTTGAGCAAATGATGGAGACTTTCCATATGAAGGACAGCCAAAGCTGTATTCAATATGTAAAGTGGACCTTCTCCCCGGAATACTCCAGTTTCTTTGCGGGGCTGGAGGACCAAAATCATTTAAGATGGTCCACATATAAGGCGGCCATCCTGAAACATTTTTCTGTTCACAGAAATCCTCAAGAGGCTCGCAAGGCAGCCTACAATTTGCAATGTGGGGAGGATCAGGCCCCACAAGAATTTGTGCAGGAGTTAAAGCGTGCTTTTGCACAGACCACAAGAAGGGTGCGCACGGATAGCAGGGAATTTATAAATACGTTTTTCCATGCCTTGCCCAAATATATCATGACCCAGCTCGTGAGGGATTTTCACGAGAAAAGATCTTTAGACTGGGTCATTGAACAGGCTACCCGGATCTATGAGGTGCAGAAACCGGTAGATAGCAAAAGTAATGCCCAGAAAAACCCCAAAGCCAACAGCACCCCTGCTGCTGCCAAGGTGGCAGAGGTAAAGGTTACCCCCGTTTTGGATTTGGAGATGGGGGGGCCTAAAAACCTGCCTGCACCTAATAATGCTAGGCCCAGAAGGTCCTCGGGCCAGTCACAGACAGGGAGCCAAGGAGGCAGCCCCACAAATGGGGTCCCTCGCTCTCCTGATTATGTAAGTCCCCGTTACAAGGGAAATCGACCCATCCTGGGTTATGTGTGGACTCCTCCAGCCCAAGGGGGGGGATCCAGACAAGCACCTAACCCAGGGAACTTCCCTCCAAACTTCCCACAGGAGGGCAGAAATTTACCAAACCCTGGGCAGAACTTTTTCCCCAGATATCCACCCGACTTTCAGCCCCAAAACCATCCATCCTTCTTTCCCCAATTCCCTGAGCCCAGACCACTGAATCCGGGAGAGGGGAGGCCAAGGGTGGAGGGGTACCCAAATCTTCCCAACCCGGGGTATTACCAGAGAAGGGACAGCTACCCTTCCCGGGATCAGCCCAGGGGAGAAAACAGGGCCCCGTATCAGCCTGAGCGGGTTTCCCAGTTAGAGCGCCAGGTTCAAAACATGGCGCGGGATATGGGTCACATACTGAGGGCTCAGCAGAACCCTCAGATCAGCATGCCGGCGCAGAACGCACCCAACTCTGGACCTGGTGCTCCAGAACAATGACGGGGGCAGCACCCCGATAACTCACCGGTTCCCAGGGAGGAGGCACAAAGGGAAGGGGGGTGTAAAGCCTTGGAGGAAGCTTCCTTCCTCACTTGTAAACAGCCCCTGGAAACCCAGGAACCGGAAACGAAATCTCTTGCCCCTGAAAGTCTGCCTCCTAAGGAGCAGAGGGGGGGTAGGAGAAACAAAAGACCCAAACAGACTCAGTTTGAGGAGGAGGTACAGATCTTCCAATTTGAGGGAGAGGGATCCTCAGAGGATCCTGGGAAAAGGATCTTCTCCTTCAGAGAGGGGGGAACTCCTCCCAATGAAAAATGGGTCGCTAGGGATGCAAATCCAGACTGGGGAGATGTGGAGACTGAGCTACCGCCGCCCACCATCTCATCCCAGAACCAACAGCAAGAAAATCCCCTGGTTCAAACCCATCCTGGTGACTGCCTCCAAAAAGGGGGGGGCGGCCCAGAACCGGAACCAGGGGAACCCACAATGGCTCTGATCTCCAGTTGCCAAATTTTTCTTTCAGATTCCCAAGGCTCTCCACAGAATTCTGCCCAAATCTCTTCGCTAGCGATGTCCAAAACCAGAAAATTAGCCCACCAGTTGTCCAAAAATGTACATTATCTGTGCCCCCTTGAGGAGAAGGAGGGAAGATATTATGCCCCGGTACAAGTACAGGGGCAGGATACAATCTCGGCACTGGTGGACACGGGATCTCAAGCTACCCTTCTGTCCAGAAGGGCCTTTGATGAACTGAATGCAGGAAGGGGAGAGAATTACCAAATTCCTCTCACCTCTCTTCCTGGACAACTGCAGAACTTTGACGGGAAGGAAATTCCCGTCGAGGGGACGGCAGACTTGGACATTAAAATTGGGCGACACAAGTTGAAACACCCGGTCATAGTTGTGACCCCGGAGGGCACCCCTTGTTTACTAGGGAATGACCTCCTGAGAAAGTTGTCACCCCTAATTGATTGTGTAAACAAGGTCCTCTGGACCCAGACTAGCCGACCAATAAAATTGAAACAGAGTGTCAACCATGTTAGTTTAAACGGCACCTGCCACATGGTTGAACAAAAATCTGACCAAGTAGAATTTCACTTCCAGAACAACCAGATTCCAGACGTGACAGTAATAGCAATAGGACAACAGACTGGTGATGGGGGGTCCTCTCTGTTTCTGAAAATCAACCTTCCTTCCAGTCTAAAGTGGTACTCCACGCTGGAAGGAAACACTCTGAAATTCTATACCAATCCACAATCTGAAACTCCCACTTCTATAGTCCAGAAAGATGTGAAATCAGCTCAAAGCCTGGCTGATATTCAGCAAATTGAAGAGCAGTTGTTCATCCCTGTTCAGTTAAATGATGGGAAGGACTCTGTTCTCGCTCGAGTGTGTGTAAACAACGGTAAGAGCTTCATCAGCGAAGCCATGTTCCGCCAACTCCCAAAAGATCCAGCCATTCCCACCTTCAAACTGATAGACAAATGGGAAATGGACCTGGAAGTACCTAATTCCAAACATCTCCTGCCAAGCAGGTGTATGCTCAAAATCTCCATTGGCAACAAGAGCATAGTCCACAATTGTTGGGTCGTGCGAGACGTCACTGCCGCCTTTTACTTAGGCAGTGACATTCTCAATCGCTTTGCCATTAGTTTGGACCTAATAAACTTCAAAGCTTGGTCCCGATTAGCGGATAATCCCATGGGCTTTGATGATCCAGAAAAAGCATTTAGGTCAGCTCAATTGCTACCTTATGCAGTTGAAATTCAGATCAAAGAGGAAGTCACCATCCCAGAAAGGACCCGACAATTCTCCCTGGAAGTGAAAGTTAAAAGGGGACAAGAGTTGAAAAACCCTGATGCTTACATACATCTAAATGCTTCTCTCCAACAGCAAGGGTTGGGGGTAAACCCAACTCCATTAGTCAACATAGAACATGACACCATTCCAATAGAGGTGGATAACAGCGACTTAAAGTGTATTACTCTAGCCGCAGGCACCATTATTGGAATGGCGGTTGATGACCGACATTTTTCCATCGACTTAGTAAATGAACTGTTAGGACCAATCCCCGAGGACTGTTTTGACAGTGACAGTGATGACAACACAACACCAGACAGGATTTTTACCCGGCATGGGGGGAACTTCCTGGTGTATACTTCCTGCCCCTATGGTAAGGAAGATGTGACTTGTAACTTCAGGAGGGAGGAGGTGATTTTCCAGGTTCATGAAGGCTGCCTTGCCCACCTGAAGCCTCCGGTCCAAATCAGCACTCTGACCAGGGACTTCTCCACCCAGCTGGAGGAGGCCGCGGAGATAGCCAAACCAGAAGTCTTTCCAGGCTTCAGGCAGATGGTGGAAGAGAGAGTCAACCTAGCTGATGCCTGTGTGACTTTGGAACAAAAGCAAAAGTTGAAACAAGTTTTCTTGGATTTCCAAGATCTCTTTGCGGTAGACTCATATGACTGTGGTCGTACTGACATCCATACAACAACAATCCCCACGGACCCTGGCATGACTCCTGTGTTTGTGAAGCAATATCGATTGCCTCTCGCATCAATGGAGTCCCTTACTGAAATAATTAAGAACCTTGAGTCCCGGGGAATAATCCGTCCAGTCCACAGCACCTTCAATAATCCGGTGCTGGGAATATTGAAGCCAAACGGCCAGTGGAGACTCTGTGCCGACCTCAGGGAGCTCAACAAACGGGTCCATACTTCCCGATGGCCTCTGCCCTACATTGACCAAGGGCTGGCCCAGATCCAGGGGTCACAGGTATTCACTGCAATAGACCTGACCAATGGATACTGGACTGTGCCTGTCAGTAGGGAGGACCAATACAAGCTGGCTTTTACCTTTGGGGGCCAGCAGTACACCTGGACCCGGACTCCCTTCGGATACCTCAACTCCGGCAATGAGTTCAATATTTTCCTACATAAGGCCATGCCCGACCTGGGTGCAAGGGGTAACCTGGCTTATGTAGATGATGTCCTCATCAAAAGTTCATCTGTGGAGGAACACATAGCGGAGATCCGTTATGTTCTGACACAGTTGAGGGCCGCCGGAGCAAAACTTTCCTTTCAGAAAGCACAGTGGTGTAGAACCCGTGTTAATTTCTTGGGGCATGAGATTACTCCTCAGGGTCTCTGTCCCCAGGAAAAGAAAGTGGAAGCACTTCAGAAACTGAAAGACCCCACAACTCTGCGGGAACTAAGGAGCCTCCTTGGACTGACTAATTACAGCAGAAAGTTCATTGAGGGCTACGCAGAGATCACCAGACCCCTGATTCATCTCCTGAAGGGGGGGTCAAGTGGGAATGGGGTCCAGAACAATCCGAGGCAGTAAGACAACTCAAAAGAAGCCTCTCACAAGCGCCTTGCCTAGCTTACCCTGTCAGAAACAAGGAGTTCTTCCTGGAGACGGGGTTCTCTGATACGTGCTTGACGGCAGTATTATACCAAAAGCATGACAAGGTCAATAAAGTAATCTCCTATGCGAGCAAAACTTTATCCTCTGTGGAGGAAAAATTCAACGATTGTGAGAAGGCACTCCTGGCAACGGTATGGGCATTGAAGAATTACCGCCCGTTTATCCAGGGGGAACACATCATAGTGGAGACTCCACACCAGCCTCTGCAATATCTCCAAAGTGACAGAATCCGGGCCGGAAATGTGAGTAATTCCCGAATTACTTCCTGGATTCTGTCAATGCAAGGCTTTCCTGTGGAGGTCAGATATGGCCAAAACAAGAAGAGTCCCCTCGCGCAAGGTCTGGCTGACTTGCATGATTGTGCCAGAGAAAACTGTCTCGAGGACGAAAGTCTAAAAATCAAGGACAACATGGAGGCATACCTTAATTCCCCACACAAAGTCTTTGAAGAAGACAAGTGTGAGGGAATGCCCACTGTGTATGTGGATGGATGCTCTTACCATGTTGACAACAACGGGGAGAAAGAACTGGTGGCCGGCGTAGGGAATGCATGGGTGAATGAGTCCCCAGAACCCTCCGCTGGATACAAAATTGGTCCCCGAAGTAGTCAGGTGGCAGAATTGATGGCTGTGCATCAGGCCATCCTCACTGCTGTCCAGCATCAACTCCACAAACTGGTCATAATCACAGATTCGGATTATGTACGGAACGGGTTCGTGGAGCACCTGGTTAATTGGAAAACCAGAGGCATGTTATGTGCTAACAACAAACCCTTGAAACATGGGAAGTTGATCCAAAACATTGATGATCTGGTCACATCGAATGGGATGACCATCTATTGGAAAAAGATCAAGGGTCATTCCAAAGTAGAGGGACCAGACAAAACTGGAAATGACTTAGCTGATCAGCTGGCCAAAACCGGAGCCATCCAAGGGGATCTAATTGAGATTGAGTCCCTGTTGGGGGAAATCCAGGTCACTGCCATCACTAGGTCCCAGGCAAATGCTCACAACGACCTTTCAATTGCACAATGGAGTAAGGAGACCCCTGATGATGATTTGATTACCGCTCAGAAGGGGGATCCAATAATTGGTAAATTTTACCAGCACCTTGAGGACCCTGAGAACTTTCCCCTGACGGATACCGATTACATTGGGAAAGAGGACCTAAGAGTGTTGATGAAATGTCCAAAAATGTTCCGAATCCAAGATGGTTTGCTGGTAAGGAAATCCAAAGCTGGCCACGATCAGTGGGTGGTTCCTACCTCATTCCGAAGCCTGATGTTAAGTCACGCCCATGATGCGGCCACCGCCGGTCATAGGGGGTTTCACACAACATTGGAAATCTTAAGAGAGGTTGCATACTGGCCACACATGGGCCAGGACCTCAACCAATATATGAAGGGTTGTCTTGTGTGTGCACAATTTCAGCCGACATCCCTCACACACCGGGCGCCTTTACAAAAGAGGGGAATGACACTGCCATGGTCAGATTTACAAATCGACTTTGTAGGCCCTGTGATTCGCTCGGCTAGGGGGAATAAGTACATGTTGACCGTGACATGCTTGTTTACCAAGTGGGTGGAATGTCTCCCAGCCCCAAACTGCAAGGCAGAAACTGCAGCTGCCTTGATGATTAACCACATCTTTTCCCGTTTTGGTCTACCTCAAAGGATTGAGTCAGACAGAGGTAGCCACTTCACCAGTGAAGTAATGACAAAGATGTGGGAGATACTGGGGGTCAAGAGAAAGCTGCATATTGCTTATAGACCAGCTTCCTCTGGGGCAGTAGAGAGATATAACCGGACAATTGTGAGCATATTAAAGAAGTTTGTGGCAGATTCTGGGCCAAGTTGGGATATCCGATTACCTCTGGTCCTAATGGCTATCAGATCTACCCCTTCATCTGCAACCAAAATGTCACCATTTGAGTTGATGACTGGACGCAAGATGGTGCTTCCTCAGCATTTGCTCTACAGGACCCAAGAGCAGACACTGATAAATGCCTCCACTACTCATGAGTATGTAGAGAATTTAAGGAAACACCTCCAACATGCTTTTGCTTATGCTCAGCGGAATCTAGAAAGATCAGCTGATAGCATGAAGACCCATTATGACCTGAAAACTTCCAGGAAGGAATATCAGGTGGGAGACCAGGTCTATCTATACAACTTCCAAAGGAACCAGGCCAAGCAGCGCAAATTTTTGCCTACATGGAAGGGACCCTTTGAGATCGTCGATAAGATCTCCCCTGTGGCCTACAAGATCCGCATCCCCAAAGGTGGTTCGGCAGAGGGGGAAGACAAGTGGGTCCACATAAACCAGTTGAAATGTTGCCATCCCAGGCACACTCTGCAACAACTGGAGGAATCCTCTGGAATCCTAGCGGGTACTGTCTCAGACTAATTCTGTTCCAATCATAAAACATACCACATCTAGTCTCTAAAATATTGTGATTTGCATGAAACTGTCTCTTAGTTATACTGTTTTTTATCAAAATAAGAATGTAATGTTTCGTCATGATGAAATGCATATGCTGTCCCACCATCTCAACAGTGGTGGAAAAAGTCTATGAGTAGGTATTGCCGCTCTTCCTTTGTCGTCCTAGGAGAAAGAAAACCTGAAGACAGGCCAAGGGGGATGATACGGAGACCGGGAACGAAGATGCAATGGGCCCAGTGGACCGCCCAATATTCCCATCAGGACCGGCGAGGAGAACCATCGATCAGTACCGGATGGAGAGGAAGATGCTGAACTGTGCCATCTACAGAATTGGAAGAAGATAATGTGGACATACCAGCGCCAGGGTTCAAAACCTCCCTTGCAACCGACTCCCCATCGACTCAAGTCAAAGCGCAGTCGGGCGGGGGGGTTTGTGGAGGGTTTTGACCCATGTGGAATCATTAGACGGGGTAAATATGGGGATTAAGCTGTCGCTGCCCATCATTTTGCCCCAGAACAAAAATAAATCATTGGAGTGCGTAAAGATGGGGATGCGCTGTCGCCGCCCATCATTTCATCCCAGAATCCAGGAGAGCTGCGCAGTTGTGCGCACACCAAAATGGTTACCTAACTTGCCACCCACCAGTGTAAAGAAAGGTCTTTGTTAACAAAATCCACTGTTACTGATGTCAAAAAGTTGCTGAAATCGTGACTCATTGGACCACTTTAAAGATTCAACCCTTTTTGTGGGGTTCCACATAACCATCTTACTGTAAGGAGCCCCATCAAAACAATGTTAAGCAAGGATTTACTACCATGTAAGAACCATTCCTGTTTAGAATGCATTAATCCAAGAAAATCCCAAAATTGCATGCAGTACCAACAAAATCCTCAAGGGGGCGCTGGCGGTCTAAACTCTGACAGGAGAATTGAGTGCAGTAGCTGACAAAGGGATTTGACTTAGCTGACTTCAAAGGCTGCATTTTAATTAAAAATTAGCCACATGCTGTTCCCAGAGGCCTGAAGCCTGGGAAACCCTCTCACCTCAATAGCTTCACACCAGGAGTTAGAATCTCACATGACCTCTTGATTGATAGAAGGCAGACTGGCTGGGAGCTTCCCAGAGACCACACAATGGCCCCTTTCCTCTGAAAGGAATATGTTAATTCTGAAATGTTTGCTGTCAACAAAGCCCTGCCTGCCCAGAGGACTGACCCACCCAAGTCTTGGAGGCGGACCTCAACACTCTGAGGACTGAATTGAAAGGAAAATATATATTTTACAAAAACACTGATAACTCTTTGTAATCAAATGACAGAAATGTATAACTTTGAGAGCTTTAATTTAAAAAATGTACCTTTAATTCAAGACTAAACTCGAATTTGTGTGATGTTCTGGGGCAAAACCCCATTGTTTATTAATATTACAGACTCCCTGTTTCAGCTAGACAAACGAAAATGCATTGGTATGTGGGTAGATATGTGAGGAACACTTGTATAAAATTTAATGAAGATCCAATGTTGTTTAGCACATTAAAAAGTGCTAGAAGTTGCCATTTGTGAATGCAAGCTCCCAGGAAGAGCAGAGTTTGAACAGGGTATACCTCCTGTAATGCATGATGGGTGCATATGATTTTAAAACAATATGTACCTCTGCAAATATGTATTTGTTTCAAATCTAGATTTGTGTGTAAGTTGACAGGAGGAGTGGACTTTCTGCAGGCTGTAAAATGACATCCCTCTGACTCACAGTTCATTCTCCAATCAAATGAGAAATGGAAGTTTGACCAATTAGAAGCTGAGAGAGAGGTAGGGTCAGTGATGCTAGAACACACCCACATTCTAAACACATAAAAGCAGACAGACAGGACAGATAGAGAGCTTCCAAATCCATCTGCAGCGGGACGCTCTGCCGGAAAAATCCATACTTACCTTCATCAACCTACAGAAAGCCAAACTAGAGACTTCAATCTATCCAGACCAGAGAGAAAGCAGTGCTGTACTAAGAGACCAGACCAGAGAGAAAGCAGTGCTGTACTAAGAGACCAGACCAGAGAGACCCAGACCAGCAGAGAGAGTGACCAGAGCCCAGTCTAAAACCCTGACCAGATCCGTGATGAGGCCCATTTAATTCAAGAATATAGTGTGAGTACCCAGCAGAACTGTGTAGAACCAATCTCTTAGTTTAAATTCATCTAATTCAATCTATTTAACCTAAGTAGAACTGTCTCCTAACTGTCACCTGTCATTTGCAAAGCTGTCACCTGTCATTTCTAGTTGCAAGCTGCACTTGTCATTTTGAGCTTTTGAAATTTGCAAACCCAAAAACGACCTTTATTAAATCGCTCATATCTCCGCGACCGTTTGGGCTAGAGACTTGCAGTAACTTTCCTCTGATAGCTTAGAATCGTAGCTTTGAATCGGACCAAGAACCGCATTCCTACCCCTTATAGTTTTACCGCAATCGCGGAACACGCATCCGCGAATTTTACCGCGATTTGCAATTTCTTCACATGTAAAAACTGCTGCTGTTTGCTTTCCATTTGCCAGAAATTCGTTTAACCTGCTAAGTATCCCTGCATCATTGCTAGTGTGAGTCTGGACTAATATTAACTAGATACCACTCACCCTGAACCTCTGAAAGGGAATTAAAAGCGTTTCCAGCATATTTTCTAATTCATTGCCAGCACATATCAAAGCAATTTGGGCCTGTGATTTCAAAACTCCTATCTGTTTTCTGTTGTCTAAGCTTGCTGGATTGAACTGATTACATTGATTGCATTTCTGAGAACTGTGTGCTTCCCTCCCATTTCCTTGCATTGCATCAAGAGGGGGGGAGTGAATTGCCAGAGAAAAGTGATTACATTGTTTTGTTGAAATCATATTGAGTATTTCTATACTGCATTTCATTCATTCAACCTTGCATCCATTTGAACTCTATAAAGCATTTTGTACCACTTTCTTCTTTTGTACCTATTTACCAGTGTGCTACCTTATCCATTTCATCTCAACTCCTTAGTAATTATAAAGAAGTGGGCTAGTGCCAGATTCTCTGTTGTTAATCTGTATCATATCAGATTAAGTGTGATATTCAATTATTAATTTATTATAAAGTGTCATATATATATCTATTGTTTAAATTATCAAATAAACCCTTTTAACTTGCAAAACAGAACTACTTCTTGGCTCAGTGGGGTCAGGGGGATTCCAAGAGAGGGGTGTTATATAGGG
Organism: Ambystoma mexicanum; assembly: GCF_040938575.1. Taxonomy (NCBI): domain Eukaryota; kingdom Metazoa; phylum Chordata; class Amphibia; order Caudata; family Ambystomatidae; genus Ambystoma; species Ambystoma mexicanum. The sequence goes on from NC_090924.1 coordinate 1,334,602,558, forward strand.
GTAGTCATCCAGAACGCATGAACTGGACCTAAAGATATATCAATAAGGGTTTTCATTCAGTAATATAGACTAGGCGTTGACTTAGCTGTAGTGTTGAATTGAATCCTCTTACATAACAAAACAAACCAAAACAACATTAGTACAATAAATCAGAAATAAGACTGTCCAACTGAAGTTCTATAAAAGTAGACTCTTTGTCAAATGAAAAACACTATGCACCGATCTTTTAGGGAGGAAATACAGAATGAATACAGCACTCTGGGTCGTGCAGACAGGGGTATCTTAAAAAAGGAGTGGGGTGTTATCAGTCACTAGTTCACTCAAAGGGGGCGAGGAGCAGAGAACCACTAGCAGTACCTTTTATTTCATTACTTGCAGCTCAACAACTTTGAGAGCGGCTTCTATGCATTGTGCTACAATTTGACTTGGCATTGAGATGGTAATCCCAATGGTGATGAGGCATTGAGATGATTGGAAATGGGGTCTCCCAATGAATTGTTTGTTAGTCAAGATGAGTAGAGACAATGGCGTCCAGCAGGACAAGTCAATATCGAGCAATTGACTTCCAGTGAATAAAGTTGGTGTTTGAGATTCTGTGAGTCAGTGGCTTCCACTGAGTCAATCCAGTGCTTGGCTTCTAAGAGTCGAGTCAAAACCGCAGGACCAATGGCAGATAAAAGTGCATCAAGTGTGGTTGAGCCTACTTGAAAAGTGTCTCAAGGAAATTTCAGGGCGTCTGGGCTGCTCATGGATTCTGATATGCTGGGAGACCTAGTCCAGGATACCCAAAGGCAGAACACTTCTTTTTTGCACTTCCCAGCCAGGATGGATTATATTGATAACTTGCAGGATTCTGCCACCTCAACTAAGGCTATTGGGTCTGGATATATCCAATACAGGTGTCCCTGGCAGGCCAGCAGGTCACCCAGAATGGTCCTTTGGCATAGGTAGGCAGAAGACATGTATTTCCCTTGAGCGCTCTGTTTTCACCTCTATACCAGAGAACCTTGGAGTACACGGTACCCCAACATAGTTCCTTCAATGCCAAGAATGAATCGACTAAAGGGAGGCTGTCCCAACCTACATAGACCAAATGCCACAGCTGATAGGTTCCTTTCTAGGATTCTGTAAGGGCTCCAATTGGGAAATGTCCTTTGCCCTGTGATGTAATACCAAGAGTGCTCTATTTGCTGGAAGTGGGGAGGGATAAGAAAGTGTGGGTAGCCCCAGTAAGATCCAAGAAGGTGGAATCCCTCTGTGGAATGTACTTCTCTCCTAGGACCTCTACTTCTGCAACTTTCCTGTGTTTGCCCACATAAAAGAGCCTCTGTTAATCAGCACGCTGCTGATGACTATCCATTGTTTCCTGGCAGATATGTCTTTGAAAGCAATGGTCCCAGCCAACCGCCTCAGGGAGATTTCCTGTACCCGAGATGAGGGGACACCCATTCTCAGGAACATGAAAGGATAATGCTTTCTGGCCGCCACCCATGTGGTACCAGGTTGGGACCCAGACTAGTCGAACCTAATCCCTACAGTCCTGCTGTGGATGAGCCACTGGTCATAAAGTTGACAATTATTTGGCATCAAATTTATGACACCTGGATGGCTGGCTGCCCACTCCCTCAAGCTCAACCCTTTCAAGACAGGAAACCTGCTCATCTTCCCCACAGGCACAACCACAACCTTACCCCCTGGATGAAAGAACTTTCCATGGACAACCCACGCATAACCCACTCCCAAACTGCCAAGTTCTATCCAAGCTGGACTATGAACGTAATATTCTAAGTAAGCTCCCAAACACCACCCTGCTCCACCCTGCAAGTTATAGGGAATGCAGCAGAAAGACACATATTGCACATACCCAAATACTCACACTTCACCCCAGCTCTCTCCCAGCTCCACTAACTCTCCCTACCCCCGAATACTGCTTTTAAAGGACTCATCCTACCTTCACAAAAAAACTAAAACCCATCACTCACACAAACACCAGACAAGCCAAACAAAATATCGTCTATACACTCACTCTGAAAAATAGCTTCTTCACAAAAGCAAACATTCACGTAGTGCTCGCCTAGAGTCTGGAACACCATAACACTCAACAAACACACTGCACTCCATCATGACTTTACAAACAAGTCTCAAAACATACCTCTTTCCCAACACCTAATCCAGCCGGACCACCTACCCTGCTATCCTCTATCTAGCCTGATCTTCCTATCCTACCCCAAATCTAATCCAGCCAGACCACCTTTGCTGACATCCTCTGCGCATCCTAATCTTCCTATCATGTCCCGACAATATTTTACTGCATTTTCATCCCCCTATTTGAACCTTGTAAGGTGCTGTATACCCTCTGGGTATGGCAAGCGTTGAACACAAATTCACTTAAAATAAAATAAAATAAATTGCTTGTGGCTGTATAGCTGTGTAATCATAGGAGCCACCATGCTGAACCAAGTATGGTTTAAATATAAAGTGTATTTGCCACCAGACCCTTAAAACACATGTTTATGACTTCAGGAAAGTGGTGCCTTTGACTATAAAGGGAAACTCCCACCTGCTTGAACATTTGGTCTCCAGCAGGCTGCACCTGAGAATGCACATTTTACCTTTAAACCTGCTCTTTTACCACTCTAAAGTAGTTGCAGGGGCAGTCAAAAGACAGACCCAGCAAAGTCGCTTGGGTTAGCTATGCTTTTGCTGCCATGGATCATTAATGATGGTTACTCTGATTAGCACAACATATTTTGTGTATATAAACATAATGTTATACGTGCCTAAGCTTTCCTGCCCTCACAGATAGCCATTGAGTCACATCCCCCTAGCCCGAAAGGTTGTGCACCACACTTCTAAGGGTCTGGATCACCCTCAAGGAGAAAGTACCCACCAAGGCCATCAGCACTGGCGTGCGATGAGCAAGGTTCATGCTGGATGTTCATATTCAATACATGTAGGAATATGCCCAATTCCTTAAGTTGGGATTCTTTCTCTTCATGGCCATTAACTTCCTGAGAGGCCTGTGGTCAGTTTGGATAGTACAATGAGACCTGAAAATGTAGAAGTTCTGCTTGCAGTCTGTTCAAACCATGGCAAAGGCCACTTGTTTAATGAATGGTGGCTCTGTTGAACTCCAGCTTTGCTAGTTGCCTGCTATTGTAGGCACACGCTTGTTCACCCCTTTTTGAATTTAGCTGTACCACAACTGCTCCAATTTCAAATTTCCAAAAGTCTGTCTGGATAATAAATGAATGTCTATAATCCATGTTTTTGGATCTGGACCCCTTAGCAAACCATCTTTTAGGTTCTGAAAAGCTCTTCGGTAGGCAGGAGTCCAAGTGACCTTCTTTTACATATTTCTGGATGTCAAGTCATTCAAGGGAAGGGCAATGGTTTCATAACCCATGAGCAAGGATACATAATGTCCAATGAAGCCAAGCAATGCTCTCATCTTGATATGAGTGGAAGGAATGACCCAATCATTGAACACTTGCACTTTGGACTTCAAAGGCTGTTTTAAACCACCGACCAGTTGCTGTCATGCATTATCTGACACTTTTTTTTTGCCTTTTATTTATTGACAAAACTTGTCAGACTACAAGGGTGCAAGTTGGCTTTCAGGTGCAAGTACATGCTAATACAGTGTCACAGTATTATTACACGGCACACTGCAGCTAGAGACTCCTTTAATATAAAATGGATTCTTTCTGAGTAGGCCTCCAACCCGTCTCGCACCCAACCTTCACAAACACCCTGTGTCACAATGGACTAGGAACCAGGCCGGTGTGTATCAATAAAATATGTATTAATTTACGGTTTAATGAAAAAGGAAAATCAAACAAATTTACAACAACCACCAGTGTTGTGGCAACACAAAGTGCACAAACCTCTACAAAACAATTAGGTTAAGATATCCTACTACAATTCACACAGTCTTTTATGACAACAAAGAAAGCGTTAGGTTAAGATATCCTATCACAGTTCACACAGATCTTTAATGGCAAAACAGGGAAAAAAACAATTTCTATAGAGCACCAACGGTTTAGCACTCTCCCCTGCAACACTCACCCCCAAACATCAGCTAACCTAATTCTTTTGAATGGAAGGCAGTGGCCAGGAATAAGAATAGAGAGAGAAAATCAGATTTGGGGTAAAGCCCACCACCACAAGATTTGAAACCAGCAAAGAAAGTGAAAACCTGTTTATGGAGCAAAACGGCAGAATGGAATTTTGATTATTACTCACAACTGCTAGCGAACAGGATGAAAGGACATTCGGATTGCTTAAACTCTAGGAGATAGGGAAACTTTATAGAATACTAATCAGCACACCAAGGCAACATAGGAAAGAAATGGAAAAATTGGTTTTGGGAGAAAGCAAAGCAAAAGAGAAAATACAGTGGCAAATGGAAATTTGTTTTACACTGGCGTTCACAATGACAGGCAGCTGAGGGAAGGGGTTTAGCTTTAAAATAGGAAATCAGTTTCAAGGACAAGGACAGAGGCACAAAACAGATAGACTTGTAGGCAAATGGGATTGCTCTCATTGGGACTATGGTTCGGGGTTTTAATATGACAGATTCAAATAGGAATTTTTTGGGGTAATGCACACAATACACAGAAAAATGTGGTTGTCAGTTACAAGGAGACTAATACTTTTGAGGCAATACTTTAATGACTATAATAATTAAATAAACACACTTGACAAGATTGTTAATTTCAAATGGCAACTATTTTGAACGTGAATTTCAATGGGTGATTTAATTGATTTACTTGAGAAACTACTAAGGATTTATACAGCTTAAAGGTTTGCCAAAGGGAATATGTTAACATTCACAGGCTAAATACAGACTATTTTATGGAAGGTGAATTAATTACACTGGCAATGTGGTTTCTCAATGGGAGTTTCAATGGGGGTTCAATGGGATTTTCAATGGGGGTTCAATGAGGGAAATATTGGATGCAATGTTACAAAAAGTAAAGGTTTATGCAATTTGGGGCTGGGGTTATTTGCTACTTACAAAATAAGCCTTGGTGTGGGATTCTGGAAATCCACCTGAATCTCAGCACACTCTGAACAGCTAGGCAAGGGGTCTGGTCACTGTACTCTGCCTTGGTTTGGGATTTGGGAAAGCCTGCTAGATCTCAGGACACCCTGAACAGCTAGCACAAGGGGTCTGATCACTGTACTCTGCCTTGGTTTGGGATTTGGGAAAGCCTGCTAGATCTCAGGACACTCTGAACAGCTAGCACAAGGGGTCTGATCATTGCACTCTGCCTTGGTTTGGTTCAGATGCCTCCTCGCCGTTCTCTTTCTCCTGTCTCCCCGGAATTTGGTGTCCCTGACCTAGTATAGTCCCCCCTTTTTTAGTACATATGACATCACTCACTTTACAATCTAGGGGGAGTACTCTGTAATTCTCCCTACCGCTTAGATTGGACAATTTACCATTATTGGTTCAAGGGGAGAGAGCACTATCTGTCTGTTTGGCATTTGTTACAGTTCTTTGTTCTCATGTCAACTTTTTAGCAAAACTGAGTTATGTCTCATCACTTCATATTTATACTAGCCCCGGCCATGTGAACCAGATATGCAGTTGTGGCCGGGCATGGGGAATTAGATAAGTCGATTGTCAAATCATACTATGTAGCATGGCCATTTGGCACATTTTGTCCTTTTCACAAAATATACAACAGTTATGAATTTGCAAATGATCAAGCATGTTCCTAAATCTATTTCCCATCTTTCCATCAACTGTCATATTTGTCCCATTTTTAGATCAGTAAGAAACTAATCTTTACTGGCCATTTCATCCCACAAGGTCCTAGAAACATGTCTCTTAAAAACCACCTGGAAATCACATGTAAAAAATGGCATTAAATGAAATTACTTCTTATTCTGAGTGCTGCAAAAAATGCCTAAAATGAATCAATGCTTTAATTTCAATTTGGAGGATCTGTCCCCCCTCTGTGGGAGGGCTGCTTTATCCCCCCACAACCCAATGTCTTCCTGGGTCAGCTTGCAACCAAAGACTTTTATGACCCTCCTTTGAAGTTGTCTGGAGTGGGTGCAGGAAGGGCTCCCCCTCCTAATCATGCTCCATCCACACTTCGCTTTCTTTGTCCTCCCTGAGCCCCTGCCTTAAATTTTGGCAGAGCAGGGAATTATGACGCCCTTAGTCACATCACATGTTATTGCTGAATGGTTCACTGGTAGGTGCGACTTCCAGCGAGAGTGGGGCTTTTCATTGTGAAGTTTCCTTCTTTAGCCCAAAATATTTTTTTCTGGTATTGTGGTCCACTTCAAAGGTGATTAAAGACTTGTGGGGGGAAACATAATGTACATTGCTTTAGTCAACCCCCCACGCACAACATATTTCCCTGACATTTTCTGTGCGAGCAGCGCTATCTTTTCACTGTGGCTTTGAAAAGTCCTTTTTCTTTTTTTTTCACACGTGTGCAAGCCGTTTTGCATCTAATGTTTGAAATGCTGTTCTGTAAGTCATGGAATTGTTTAATTTCTCCTTTTTTTGAGTGAGTTTGCATTTGCTGTTGATCCATTGACAATGAGGGGTAGGCCTCCTTTCACATGGTTCTTTGATTTGACCTGAACAGAAGAAAAAGCCAAGCCGTTTTGCATCTGCAGTGTTTAAGGAACTGCTGTTCACATTAAAGTGAACTGGATAACCCAGCCCTTTAAGATGAGTAGCAATTACCCTGCAGATTGATGGGGATGCATATTCTATTCATACATCAATAATTGAAATGACTCAGGTAGTTGGCAAATAGGATAACTGTTTTAATATCAATTATCTAAAACAGGGAGTACAACTAACATCAACAAACTCTCTCAATCCTCTTACTCAATACATTTTACGAAAAACTGAGCTTAGGTACTAAAAAATCGTCATCATTGACGTTTGACCTACGTAACTATCAATGTCATCCTACGTGGCAAACTAAAAAAACCTAGTGAAGAAAGTGATTGGGTCTATGAGGATGTCTAAGTATACAATCCATACTAGTAAGGGACAGTGAGTAAAGGTAATTGGTTTCTTAACATCAGGTGGGGCAACTAAGTGCTCCCCTTACAATGACCACTATGAACATCACTAGATGTACAATGTCCCATTGGTTACAGAAACTATAGGACCCTTAATTACGCTGTCCCATATGATTGGTTGGCACTCTAACATCAGTCAGTACTTTTCCACCTACGCTAGCAGCACGCAGGCCGGCCATCCAGGTGCTGGTGAGCTCATCTTAACCATAGATTCCCACCAGATAGCATATCAATCCATCATCACCTTAGTGGACTGCTGTCAATTAGGCTTTGAAGATTGGCCTTGAGTCTGTTCTGTGCTGTTGAGAATTCAGGGGAGTGAAGGCACGCTCTGACCTCATACGTAGGTGTGAGCATCTTGTTCGTCCAACTTCATCCATCCACGTGACTGGTGACCATGGAATAGAGCTTGTAGTGTCTTTAAAATACTATTTTTAGTAGACCTCTGATGTCTTCCTTGTTTTGTTCATGCCTTATGAACAAAACAATGTTTTGAGTTTGTATCTGATGTGGGATGTATTTACCCATGCATCCGAGCCATACCTCAAAACTGTGCAGTACTGACATGGAAAACATCATGATGGCCAGAGTTTCCCAGAAAATGCACAGGGAAATGCATGAAGAATAGGCTGCCACTCATTTTTGCCGATGTTATGGGCACAGAAGGACACTGCCTAAAACCACCATTGGACTACCCACACAGTAGTCTGAAACCATTGGGAATGGCAATGCTGATTGCCAAAAGCAAACCCATAACTGTGGAGAATTCATTTTCTTAAATCCCAAAAAGGGGTGCAGTACCAGTACTCACCACTATCCAAAAGCCGGCGTTTTAAAACCACCAGATTTTACTTTTTTGTAGAAAACTGAATAAATGAACCCAAAACAGGCCAAAGAAAGACTTACTGAGAGGTGGATCCAATGTAAAGTTATATTCTGAAGTGACTTGAAGGTTTATAACAAGACTGGCTGAGCTGGGGATTTCAGCAGTTTAAGTAAATTTGGACTGAAAGACATTAAAAATCTCAAGGTTTAAGAGAAATGAGTGACCTACTTTGAGTGTCACATAGGTTGCAATTGTTTAAATGTCATAGTTTTGAACTTAGAATCAGCATTCTAGCTGCATATGTAAAAAAATTGTCTTGACTTAAACTGGGAAACAAAAAGTGACATTTTATCTGAAACCTGGCTTAAGGAACTGAATTCTGCCTGGCAACTACCCCCATCAGGAGTGAAACTTGAGTCACAGCTGTGTTCCCAGGCCTAGCTGCCCTTTTGCTGCTCACACCAAAAGGGATATGACACTTCCCTGATTGAATTACCTGGGCTCTGCAGGAAATTGAACAAAGCCCTGTCCTGACTCAGGCAAATGTTTTATTGGCGGGAGTCATAAATGCAGCTTCCTCTTGGCAGAAGCTGGGAGTGGCAGGGTCTCTGAGCTTGGCAGAAACTGGAAAGACTGGTTTCTGTACCATGTGACCTGAAAAGACACACCTCTATAGCCAGAATATGGTTTTAGAAAAAGATGAATAACTCATAGAGCGGACATGTGAAAATTGTATAAATGACACCATAATTCTTGTGATTTTTCTGCCCACATTTTAAGAGGTTTTTAGAACCGGTGGCATGTTCAGGGGGGTTTTAGCGGAAAAGAGGATTTTACTCAAAATGTGTGCATGTGAAAAATCTGACACTTCATCAACTAATGTCCATACTCCTTGCGCACATGTGTGTAAATTTGGGGTAATGTACGGTATTGCAAATCAGTTAAAAAGTGCAAATATTGCCATTTCTGAATGCAAGCTCCCAGGAAGAGCAGAGTTTGGACAGGGTATACCTCCTGTAATGCATGATGGGTGCATATGATTTTAAAACAATATGTACCTCTGCAAATATGTATTTGGTTCAAATCTAGATTGTGTGTAAAGTTGACAGGAGGAGTGGACTTTCTGCAGGCTGTAAAATGACATCACTCTGACACAACTTAGCTCCCCCAATCAAGTGAGAAATGGAAGTTTGACCAATTAGAAGCTGAGAGAGAGGTAGGGTCAGTGATGCTAGAACACACCCACATTCTAAACACATAAAAGCAGAGAGACAGGACAGATAGGGACTTTCAAATCCATTTGCAGCTGGAAGCTCTGCCGGGAAATCCATACTTTACCTCCATCAACCTTCAGAGAGCCAACCTAGAGACTTCAATCTATCCAGAACTAGAGACCCAGACCAGACCAGCAGAGTAGAGCTGACCTGTTAGCAGAACCAGAGAGAGCTGACCCAGATCACTGTGGAGTGCAGAGACCAGAGTGCAGTCCAAAACCTGACCAGATCCGTGGCAAGGCCCATTTAACTCAAGAATATAGTGTGAGTACCTAGAAAACTGTGCAGAACCAATCTCTTAGTTAAAATAATATAATTCAATCCTATTTTAATCTAAGTAGAACTGTCTCTTAACTGTCACCTGTCATTTGTAAAGCTGTCACTTATCATTTTCTATTTGCAAGCTGCACTTGTTTTTTGAACTTTAAAATTTCAAATCTGAAAAACGACCTTTATTTAATCGCTCATATCTCCGTGACCGTTTGTGCTAGAGACTTGCAGTAACTTTCATCTGGAAGCTGAGATCCTAGGCTTTCCTAGGACCCCAAAACGATAGTGATAGTCCTTGTAGTTCCTCTGTAATCGCGCCAGACGCATCCGCGAATTTTGCCGCGATTTGAAAATTTCTCCACTTGCAAAAAGATAGCTGCTTTTGCTTTCCTCTGAAAAAAAATCGTTTGCCTCATAAAAACTATCCCTGCATCACTGCTAGAGTGAGCCTGAGCTAATATTAACTTGATTTCACTCACCCTGAACCTCTAAAGGGAATTAAAAGCATTTTAGCATATTTTTTTCTTCATTTCCAGCACATTTAAAAGCATTTTGCCGGTGTTTTCAACTTCTGTAGTCTAAGTTGCTGGGTGAACTGAATTACATTTGAATTGCATTTCTGAGAACTGTGTGCTTCCTTCCATTTCCTTGCATTGCATAAAAGGGGGGGTGAAATGCCAGAGAAAAGTGATTACATTGTTTTGTTGAAATCATATTGAGTATTTTCTATACTGCATTTCATTCATTCAACCTTGCATTTCCTTGAACCCTATAAAGCATTCTCTACCACATTATACTTCTGTACCTATTTACCAGTGTGCTATCTTATCCATTTCATGTCAACTCCTTAGTGATTATAAAGAAGTGTGCTAGTGCCAGATTCTCCGTTGTTAATCTTTATCATATCAGATTAAGTGTGATATTCAATTATTAATTTATTATAAAGTGTGATAGATATATATTGCTTTACTTCTCAAATAAACCTTTTAATTTGCAAAACAGAACTACTTCTTGGCTCAGTGGGGTCAGGAGGATTCCAAGAGAGGGGTGTTATATAGGGGTAGTCATCCAGAACGCATGAACTGGACATAAAGATATATCAATAAGGGTTTTCATTCAGTATTCTAGACTAGGCGTTGACTTGGCTGTAGTGCTGAATTGAATCCTCTTACAAATTGGGGGCTCGGGCCGGACGTTTGGGTTAGATTTACCATTTGTGCAGATTAATACAGCGTGCCAGCTGACCAGATACACATATCCAGTCGGATCACCACGCTGCATTACGCTGTGAAGCATTCCTCAAAAGGGACACTCCAAGAAAAGTTCTGTTCTGCAAAAATAAAATACAAACTTCTGTAAGTCAGGACAGAGACCAATCTCTAGAATGACGACCTTAGTAGACATGAAAATAGCCAGAGAGCACCTCTTGCATAAGCTATTTGTGAGAGGTGAATGGACCGAACAGGGCCAGGATGCGTGGTTGCAGGCCATCACGCGACAGGTCACTGAAACAGGGTCAGACTTATGGAGAGATCAGGGTCCATTACATGTGGCCCTGAGTGAACTATATATGGCTCCTAAGGCCAAAGATGAACACGACAAGATCGTTAGGATAGCGGCATATTTATATTTATATATGGGAGCCATACAGAATAAATGTGCTGAAGGCCATGATCTGGCAAAAAGGCAACAGATGGGGTTAGAGAAGGTCCAATCTGACCTGGTCTCTTCTGAGCAGAGGCTGCAGAGGAGCCAGGAGTCAGAAAATGACAGCAGACGGTACATCACTAAAATAAAGGAGGATATGGATGTGCTGCAAAAGGAAAAGTCAGAACAGGATACCAGATTTCTGGCCTTGCAGAAGGAACACCAAGAAGGTTTGGACTCCCTACTGCAAAGCCAGAAAAAGCTGGAGCAACAGCTAGACTTCAATAGGGCATGTGCTGAGCAGGTAGTCACCCTGCAAAGCCACCTAGATAGGGAGAAGGCAGAGAGCAATAAACTGATTCTGAAAGACCTGGATACCCAGGCAGAGTTTGATCAGGAGCGCCAGAAAGCTGGTGCCTTCCAAAGGCAAAGGGACGACCTGACGGTACAGATGCAGACTCTTAGTCAGGAAAGGGACACCTTAGGCCAGGAAGTCTGCCACTTAAAAAGAAAAATGGAAGAAAATCACCTGGCCCACCAGGGACTGGGTGACCTCCAAAAAGAACACCAGAACTTGCTAGAGCACACCAGGAGGGTGGAGGATGCTCTAGCAAGAAAGGAGCAGGCCAATAGGGACACAGCTCAGGAGGTAAACCTCCTGCAGCAAAGACTGGCCCAGTTCTCCAGGACCAACCAGGAAGCACAGAGGGAAAATGAGGCTCTCTGCCAGCACAATGAGAGGCTCCAGCAACAGGTAGCGATGCAGGAGAAACTGATAGAGTCGAGTAAGGCCTTAACAGAGGAACTGAAAGCACAAATGCAGGCTCTTGCATTGCAACAGGGAGCAGGGGCGGATAGAGATGAGGTCCGCTGGGAAAGAGAGATTCCTGACCATAACCGCAGGAGCCCTAACACCAGGGGCCTTCATCTCCCCCAGTCTCTGGACTCTACCACCCCCATGCCCCCTGGCGCACATGAGCACAGGGCCACAGGGATGGCAGATTACTATCCAGCTAAGAGTATGGGGCTCATAGGCCAGTACCACTCAGGAATGGAGGGGTGGGCATCCGGGTATGGGCACCCAAGTACAGTACAGTTCAATGGGGAACCCCAGGAGAGTAGGCCCATTAAGGGCATCCTGAAAACCTCTGCCCAGTTAGGTCAGTGGAGGGGGTACCCATCAAATCCTGGCAGCAAGGAGGAATCTGAAGACTCCTCTGAACTGCGCAGGACACAGGAGACCAGGTCCCCACAGTCTGCCAGCCATTCCCAGGCTCGCAGAATCCGGGAAAACCTGGAAGAACAGACGGGAACCTCTGGGAGCAGTGCCTCTGAGTCCGAGGACGAATGGGCAAGGGTTACCCGAACCAAAAAGGCCAATAAGGCAAAAAGGGCCTTGCTTAAGGACCCCTTAAAGCAGATTAAGGCGATCAGGAGCGTCATCACGCCTTACCATAAGAACGCTAAGTATTCTGTTTGGGAGCACTTAGAGTTGTTTGAGCAAATGATGGAGACTTTCCATTTGAAGGACAGCCAAAGCTGTATTCAATATGTAAAGTGGACCTTCTCCCCGGAATACTCCAGTTTCTTTGCGGGGCTGGAGGACCAAAATCATTTAAGATGGTCCACCTATAAGGCGGCCATCTTGAAACATTTTTCTGTTCACAGAAATCCTCAAGAGGCTCACAAGGCAGCCTACAATTTGCAATGTGGGGAGGATCAGGCCCCACAAGAATTTGTGCAGGAGTTAAAGCGTGCTTTTGCACAGACCACAAGAAGGGTGCGCACGGATAGCAGAGAATTTATTAATACGTTTTTCCATGCCTTGCCCAAATATATCATGACCCGGCTCGTGAGGGATTTTCACGAGAAAAGATCTTTAGACTGGGTCATTGAACAGGCTACCCGGATCTATGAGGTGCAGAAACCGATAGATAGCAAAAGTAATGCCCAGAAAAACCCCAAAGCCAACAGCACCCCTGCTGCTGCCAAGGTGGCAGAGGTAAAGGTCACCCCCGTTTTGGATTTGGAAATGGGGGGGCCTAAAAACCTACCTGCACCTAATAATGCTAGGCCCAGAAGGTCCTCGGGCCAGTCACAGACAGGGAGCCAGGGAGGCAGCCCACAAATGGGGTCCCTCGCTCTCCTGATTATGTAAGTCCCCGTTACAAGGGAAATCGACCCATCCTGGGTTATGTGTGGACTCCTCCAGCCCAAGGGGGGGGATCCAGCCAAGCACCTAACCCAGGGAACTTCCCTCCAAACTTCCCACAGGAGGGCAGAAATTTACCAAACCCTGGGCAGAACTTTTTCCCCAGATATCCACCCGACTTTCAGCCCCAAAACCATCCATCCTTCTTTCCCCAATTCCCTGAGCCCAGACCACTGAATCCGGGAGAGGGGAGGCCAAGGGTGGAGGGGTACCCAAATCTTCCCAACCCGGGGTATTACCAGAGGAGGGACAGCTACCCTTCCCGGGATCAGCCCAGGGGAGAAAACAGGGCCCCGTATCAGCCTGAGCGGGTTTCCCAGTTAGAGCGCCAGGTTCAAAACATGGCGCGGGATCTGGGTCACATACTGAGGGCTCAGCAGAACCCTCAGATGGGCGTGCCGGCGCAGAACGCACCCAACTCTGGACCTGGTGCTCCAGAACAATGACGGGGGCAGCACCCCGATAACTCACCGGTTCCCAGGGAGGAGGCACAAAGGGAAGGGGGGTGTAAAGCCTTGGAGGAAGCTTCCTTCCTCACTTGTAAACAGCCCCTGGAAACCCAGGAACCGGAAACAAAATCTCTTGCCCCTGAAATTCTGCCTCCTAAGGAGCAGAGGGGGGGTAGGAGAAACAAAAGACCCAAACAGACTCAGTTTGAGGAGGAGGTACAGATCTTCCAATTTGAGGGAGAGGGATCCTCAGAGGATCCTGGGAAAAGGATCTTCTCCTTCAGAGAGGGGGGAACTCCTCCCAAAGAAAAATGGGTCCCTAGGGATGCAAATCCAGACTGGGGAGATGTGGAGACTGAGCTACCGCCGCCCACCATCTCATCCCAGAACCAACAGCAAGAAAATCCCCTGGTTCAAACCCATCCTGGTGACTGCCTCCAAAAAGGGGGGGGCGGCCCAGAACCGGAGCCAGGGGAACCCACAATGGCTCTGATCTCCAGTTGCCAAATTTTTCTTTCAGATTCCCAAGGCTCTCCGCAGAATTCTGCCCAAATCTCTTCGCTAGTGATGTCCAAAACCAGAAAATTAGCCCACCAGTTGTCCAAAAATGTACATTATCTGTGCCCCCTTGAGGAGAAGGAGGGAAGATATTATGCCCCGGTACAAGTACAGGGGCAGGGTACAATTTTGGCACTGGTGGACACTGGATCTCAAGCTACCCTTCTGTCCAGAAGGGCCTTTGACGAACTGAATGCAGGAAGGGGAGAGAATTACCAAATTCCTCTCACCTCTCTTCCTGGGCAACTCCAGAACTTTGACGGGAAGGAAATTCCCGTCGAGGGGACGGCAGATTTGGACATTAAAATTGGGCGACACAAGTTGAAACACCCGGTCATAGTTGTGACCCCAGAGGGCATCCCTTGTTTACTAGGGAATGACCTCCTGAGAAGGTTGTCACCCCTAATAGATTGCGTAAACAGGGTCCTCTGGACCCAGACTAGCCGACCAATAAAATTAAAACAGAGTGTCAACCATGTTAGTTTAAACGGCACCTGCCACATGGTTGAACAAAAATCTGACCAAGTAGAATTTCACTTCCAGAATAGCCAAATTCCAGACGTGACAGTAATAGCAGTAGGACAACAGACTGGTGATGGGGGGTCCTCTCTGTTTCTGAAAATCAACCTTCCTTCCAGTTTAAGGTGGTATTCCACGCTGGAAGGAAACACTCTGAAATTCTTTACTAATCCACAATCAGAAACTCCCACTCCTATAGTCCAGAAAGATGTGAAATCAGCTCAGAGCCAGGCTGATATTCAGCAAATTGGAGAGCAGTTGTTCATCCCTGTTCAGTTAAATGATGGGAAGGACTCTGTTCTCGCTCGAGTGTGTGTGAACAACGGTAAGAGCTTCATCAGCGAAGCCATGTTCCGCCAACTCCCAAAAGATCCAGCCATTCCCACCATCAAACTGATAGACAAGTGGGAAATGGACCTGGAAGCACCTACTTCCAAACATCTCCTGCCAAGCAGGTGTATGCTCAAAATCTCCATTGGCAACAAGAGCATAGTCCACAATTGTTGGGTCGTGCGAGACGTCCCTGCCGCCTTTTACTTAGGCAGTGACATTCTCAATCGCTTTGCCATTAGTTTGGACCTAATAAACTTCAAAGCTTGGTCCCGATTAGCGGATAATCCCATGGGCTTTGATGATCCAGAAAAAGCATTTAGGTCAGCTCAATTGCTACCTTATGCAGTTGAAATTCAGATTAAAGAGGAAGTCACCATCCCAGAAAGGACCCGACAATTCTCCCTGGAAGTGAAAGTTAAAAGAGGACAACATTTGAAAAACCCTGATGTTACATACATCTAAATGCTTCTCTCCAACAGCAAGGGTTAGGGGTAAACCCAACACCATTAGTCAACATAGAACATGACACCATTCCAATAGAGGTGGATAACAGCGACTTAAAGAGTATTACTCTAGCCGCAGGCACCATTATTGGAATGGCGGTTGATGACCGACATTTCTCCATTGATCTTGGAAATGAACTGTTAGGGCCAATCCCCAAGGACTGCTTTGACAGTGACAGTGATGACAACACAACACCAGACAGGATTTTTACCCGGCATGGGGGGAACTTCCTGGTGTACACTTCCTGCCCCTATGGTAAGGAAGATGTGACTTGTGACTTCAGGAGGGATGAGGTGATTTTCCAGGTCCATGAGGGCTGCCTTTCCCACCTGAAGCCTCCAGTCCAAATCAGCACTCTGACCAGGGACTTCTCCACCCAGCTGGAGGAGGCCGCTGAAATAGCCAAACCAGAAGTCTTTCCAGGCTTCAGGCAGATGGTGGAAGAGAGAGTCAACCTAGCTGATGCCTGTGTGACTCTGGAACAAAAGCAAAAGTTGAAACAAGTTTTCTTGGATTTCCAAGATCTCTTTGCGGTAGACTCATATGACTGTGGTCGCACTGACATCCACACAACAACAATCCCCACGGACCCTGGCATGACTCCTGTATTTGTGAAGCAATATCGTTTGCCTCTCGCATCAATGGAATCCCTTACTGAAATAATTAAGAACCTTGAGTCCCGGGGAATAATCCATCCAGTCCACAGCACCTTCAATAATCCGGTGCTGGGAATATTGAAGCCAAACGGCCAGTGGAGACTCTGTGCTGACCTTAGGGAGCTCAACAAACGGGTCCATACTTCCCGATGGCCACTGCCCTACATTGACCAAGGGCTGGCCCAGATCCAGGGGTCACAGGTATTCACTGCAATAGACCTGACCAATGGATACTGGACCGTGCCTGTCAGTAGGGAGGACCAATACAAACTGGCTTTTACCTTTGGGGGCCAGCAGTACACATGGACCCGGACTCCTTTCGGATACCTCAACTCCGGCAATGAATTCAACATTTTCCTACATAAGGCCATGCCCGACCTGGGTGCGAGGGGTAACCTGGCTTATGTAGATGATGTCCTCATCAAAAGTTCATCTGTGGAGGAACACATAGCGGAGATCCGTTATGTTCTGACCCAGTTGAGGGCCGCCGGAGCAAAACTTACCTTTCAAAAAGCACAGTGGTGTAGAACCCGTGTTAATTTCTTGGGGCATGAGATTACTCCTCAGGGTCTCTGTCCCCAGGAAAAGAAAGTGGAAGCACTTCAGAAACTGAAAGACCCCACAACTCTGCGAGAACTAAGGAGCCTCCTTGGACTGACTAATTACAGCAGAAAGTTCATTGAGGGCTACGCAGAGATCACCAGACCCCTGATTCATCTCCTGAAGGGGGGGGTCAAGTGGGAATGGGGTCCAGAACAAGCCGAGGCGGTAAAACAACTCAAAAGAAGCCTCTCACAAGCGCCTTGCCTAGCTTACCCTGTCAGAAACAAGGAGTTCTTCCTGGAGACAGGGTTCTCTAATACGTGCTTGACGGCAGTATTATACCAAAAGCATGACAAGGTCAATAAAGTAATCTCCTATGCGAGCAAAACTTTATCCTCTGTGGAGGAAAAATTCAACGATTGTGAGAAGGCACTCCTGGCAACGGTGTGGGCATTGAAGAATTACCGCCCGTTTATCCAGGGGGAACACATCATAGTGGAGACTCCACACCAGCCTCTGCAATATCTCCAAAGTGACAGAATCCGGGCGGGAAATGTGAGTAATTCCCGAATTACTTCCTGGATTCTATCAATGCAAGGCTTTCCTGTGGAGGTCAGATATGGCCAAAACAAGAAGAGTCCCCTCGCGCAAGGTCTGGCTGACTTGCATGATTGTGCCAGAGAAAACTGTCTCGAGGACGAAAGTCTGAAAATCAAGGACAACATGGAGGCATACCTTAATTCCCCACACAAAGTCTTTGAAGAAGACAAGTGTGAGGGAATGCCCACTGTGTATGTGGATGGATGCTCTTACCATGTTGATAACAACGGGGAGAAAGAACTGGTGGCCGGCGTAGGGAATGCATGGGTGAATGAGTACCCAGAACCCTCCGCTGGATACAAAATTGGTCCCCGAAGTAGTCAGGTGGCAGAGGCCATCCTCACTGCTGTCTAGCATCAACTCCACGGACTGGTCATAATCACAGATTCGGATTATGTACGGAACGGGTTCGTGGAGTACCTGGTTAATTGGAAAACCAGAGGCATGTTATGTGCTAACAACAAACCCTTGAAACATGGGAAGTTGATCCAAAACATTGATGATCTGGTCACCTCGAATGAGATGACCATCTATTGGAAAAAGATCAAGGGTCATTCCAAAGTAGAGGGACCAGACAAAACTGGAAATGACTTAGCTGATCAGCTGGCCAAAACCGGGGCCATCCAAGGGGATCTAATTGAGATTGAGTCCCTGTTGGGGGAAATCCAGGTCACTGCTATCACTAGGTCCCAGACAAATGCTCACAACGACCTTTCAATTGCACAATGGAGTAAGGAGACCCCTGATGCTGATTTGATTACAGCTCAGAAGGGGGATCCAATTATTGGTAAGTTTTACCAACACCTTGAGGACCCTGAGAACTTTCCCCTGACGGATACCGATTACATTGGGAAAGAGGACCTAAGAGTGTTGATGAAATGTCCAAAAATGTTCCGGATCCAAGACGGTTTGTTGGTAAGGAAATCCAAAGCTGGCCACGATCAGTGGGTGGTTCCTACCTCATTCCGAAGCCTGATGTTAAGTCACGCCCATGATGCGGCCACTGCCGGTCACAGGGGGTTTCACACAACATTGGAAATCTTAAGAGAGGTTGCATACTGGCCACACATGGGGCAGGACCTCGACCAATACTTGAAGGGGTGTCTTGTGTGTGCACAATTTCAGCCATCATCCCTCACGCACCGCGCGCCTCTCCAAAAGCGGGGGATGACACTGCCATGGTCAGATTTGCAAATCGACTTTGTAGGCCCTGTGATTCGATCTGCTAGGGGGAATAAGTACATGTTGACTGTGACATGCTTGTTTACCAAGTGGGTGGAATGTCTCCCAGCCCCAAATTGCAAGGCAGAAACGGCAGCTGCCCTGATGATTAACCACATCTTTTCCCGTTTTGGTCTACCTCAAAGGATTGAGTCAGACAGGGGTAGCCACTTCACCAGTGAAGTAATGACAAAGATGTGGGAGATGCTGGGGGTCAAGAGAAAGCTACACATTGCTTACAGGCCAGCTTCTTCTGGAGCAGTGGAACGATATAACCGAACCATTGTGAGCATCTTAAAAAAGTTTGTGGCAGATTCTGGGCCAAGTTGGGATATCCGATTACCTCTGGTCCTAATGGCCATCAGATCTACCCCTTCATCTGCAACCAAAATGTCACCATTTGAATTGATGACTGGGCGCAAGATGGTGCTTCCGCAGCATTTGCTCTACAGGACCCAAGAGCAGACACTGATAAATGCCTCCACTACTCATGAGTATGTGGAGAATTTAAGGAAACACCTTCAACATGCTTTTGCTTATGCTCAGCGGAATCTAGAAAGATCGGCTGATAGCATGAAGACCCACTATGACCTGAAAACTTCCAGGAAGGAATATCAGGTGGGGGACCGGGTCTATCTATACAACTTCCAAAGAAACCAGGCAAAACAGCGGAAATTCTTGCCTACATGGAAGGGACCCTTTGAGATCATCGACAAGATCTCCCCTGTGGCCTACAAAATCCACATCCCCAAAGGTCCTTTGGCAGCGGGGGAAGACAAGTGGGTCCATATAAACCAGTTGAAATGTTGCCATCCCAGGCACACTCTGCAACAACTGGAGGAATCCTCTGGAATCCTAGCGGGTACTGTCTCAGACTAATTCAGTTCCAACCATAAAACATACCACATCTAGTCTCTAAAATATTGTGATTTGCATGAAACTGTCTCTTAGTTATACTGTTTTTTTTTTCAAAATAAGAATGTAATGTTTTGTTATGATGAAATGCATATGCTGCCCCACTATCTCAACAGTGGTGGAAAAACGTCTATGAGTAGGTATTGCCGCTTTTGCTTTATCATCCTAGGAGAGATGAAACCATGGAGAATGACCAAGGAGGACGATCCGGAGACCGCGAGCAGAGACGCAACGGGCCCGGGGTACCGCCCAATCTTCCCATCAGGACCGGCGAGGAGAACCGATCGATCAGTACTGGATGGAGGAAAAGATGCTGAACTGTGCCATCTATTGGAAGAAGATGAGGAAACATCCCAGGTCTTGCGAGTCCCATTCGTGAAATAGAATGGCCATCGCAAGAGGGGGGCTTGTGGGATGTATTTACCCATGCATCCGAGCCATACCTCAAAACTGTGCAGTACTGACATGGAAAACATCATGATGGCCAGAGTTTCCCAGAAAATGCACAGGGAAATGCATGAAGAATAGGCTGCCACTCATTTTTGCCGATGTTATGGGCACAGAAGGACACTGCCTAAAACCACCATTGGACTACCCACACAGTAGTCTGAAACCATTGGGAATGGCAATGCTGATTGCCAAAAGCAAACCCATAACTGTGGAGAATTCATTTTCTTAAATCCCAAAAAGGGGTGCAGTACCAGTACTCACCACTATCCAAAAGTCGGCGTTTTAAAACCACCAGATTTTACTTTTTTGTAGAAAACTGAATAAATGAACCCAAAACAGGCCAAAGAAAGACTTACTGAGAGGTGGATCCAATGTAAAGTTATATTCTGAAGTGACTTGAAGGTTTATAACAAGACTGGCTGAGCTGGGGATTTCAGCAGTTTAAGTAAATTTGGACTGAAAGACATTAAAAATCTCAAGGTTTAAGAGAAATGAGTGACCTACTTTGAGTGTCACATAGGTTGCAATTGTTTAAATGTCATAGTTTTGAACTTAGAATCAGCATTCTAGCTGCATATGTAAAAAAATTGTCTTGACTTAAACTGGGAAACAAAAAGTGACATTTTATCTGAAACCTGGCTTAAGGAACTGAATTCTGCCTGGCAACTACCCCCATCAGGAGTGAAACTTGAGTCACAGCTGTGTTCCCAGGCCTAGCTGCCCTTTTGCTGCTCACACCAAAAGGGATATGATACTTCCCTGATTGAATTACCTGGGCTCTGCAGGAAATTGAACAAAGCCCTGTCCTGACTCAGGCAAATGTTTTATTGGCGGGAGTCGTAAATGCAGCTTCCTCTTGGCAGAAGCTGGGAGTGGCAGGGTCTCTGAGCTTGGCAGAAACTGGAAAGACTGGTTTCTGTACCATGTGACCTGAAAAGACACACCTCTATAGCCAGAATATGGTTTTAGAAAAAGATGAATAACTCATAGAGCGGACATGTGAAAATTGTATAAATGACACCATAATTCTTGTGATTTTTCTGCCCACATTTTAAGAGGTTTTTAGAACCGGTGGCATGTTCAGGGGGGTTTTAGCGGAAAAGAGGATATTACTCAAAATGTGTGCATGTGAAAAATCTGACACTTCATCAACTAATGTCCATACTCCTTGCGCACATGTGTGTAAATTTGGGGTAATGTACGGTATTGCAAATCAGTTAAAAAGTGCAAATATTGCCATTTCTGAATGCAAGCTCCCAGGAAGAGCAGAGTTTGGACAGGGTATACCTCCTGTAATGCATGATGGGTGCATATGATTTTAAAACAATATGTACCTCTGCAAATATGTATTTGGTTCAAATCTAGATTGTGTGTAAAGTTGACAGGAGGAGTGGACTTTCTGCAGGCTGTAAAATGACATCACTCTGACACAACTTAGCTCCCCCAATCAAGTGAGAAATGGAAGTTTGACCAATTAGAAGCTGAGAGAGAGGTAGGGTCAGTGATGCTAGAACACACCCACATTCTAAACACATAAAAGCAGAGAGACAGGACAGATAGGGACTTTCAAATCCATTTGCAGCTGGAAGCTCTGCCGGGAAATCCATACTTTACCTCCATCAACCTTCAGAGAGCCAACCTAGAGACTTCAATCTATCCAGAACTAGAGACCCAGACCAGACCAGCAGAGTAGAGCTGACCTGTTAGCAGAACCAGAGAGAGCTGACCCAGATCACTGTGGAGTGCAGAGACCAGAGTGCAGTCCAAAACCTGACCAGATCCGTGGCAAGGCCCATTTAACTCAAGAATATAGTGTGAGTACCTAGAAAACTGTGCAGAACCAATCTCTTAGTTAAAATAATATAATTCAATCCTATTTTAATCTAAGTAGAACTGTCTCTTAACTGTCACCTGTCATTTGTAAAGCTGTCACTTGTCATTTTCTATTTGCAAGCTGCACTTGTCTTTTGAACTTTAAAATTTCAAATCTGAAAAACGACCTTTATTTAATCGCTCATATCTCCGTGACCGTTTGTGCTAGAGACTTGCAGTAACTTTCATCTGGAAGCTGAGATCCTAGGCTTTCCTAGGACCCCAAAACGATAGTGATAGTCCTTGTAGTTCCTCTATAATCGCGCCAGACGCATCCGCGAATTTTGCCGCGATTTGAAAATTTCTCCACTTGCAAAAAGATAGCTGCTTTTGCTTTCCTCTGAAAAAAAATCGTTTGCCTCATAAAAACTATCCCTGCATCACTGCTAGAGTGAGCCTGAGCTAATATTAACTTGATTTCACTCACCCTGAACCTCTAATGGGAATTAAAAGCATTTTAGCATATTTTTTTCTTCATTTCCAGCACATTTAAAAGCATTTTGCCGGTGTTTTCAACTTCTGTAGTCTAAGTTGCTGGGTGAACTGAATTACATTTGAATTGCATTTCTGAGAACTGTGTGCTTCCTTCCATTTCCTTGCATTGCATAAAAGGGGGGGTGAATTGCCAGAGAAAAGTGATTACATTGTTTTGTTGAAATCATATTGAGTATTTTCTATACTGCATTTCATTCATTCAACCTTGCATTTCCTTGAACCCTATAAAGCATTCTCTCCCACATTATACTTCTGTACCTATTTACCAGTGTGCTATCTTATCCATTTCATGTCAACTCCTTAGTGATTATAAAGAAGTGTGCTAGTGCCAGATTCTCCGTTGTTAATCTTTATCATATCAGATTAAGTGTGATATTCAATTATTAATTTATTATAAAGTGTGATAGATATATATTGCTTTACTTCTCAAATAAACCTTTTAATTTGCAAAACAGAACTACTTCTTGGCTCAGTGGGGTCAGGAGGATTCCAAGAGAGGGGTGTTATATAGGGGTAGTCATCCAGAACGCATGAACTGGACATAAAGATATATCAATAAGGGTTTTCATTCAGTATTCTAGACTAGGCGTTGACTTGGCTGTAGTGCTGAATTGAATCCTCTTACACTGAGTTTGTATCCAATGTCAGTTTACTCCAGTCTGATAAGACCTTGGCTTCTTTGGCTCATCCAGTCTCGCCTTCTGAGATTCACTTTTGCATTTCAAGTTGCTTTTACCTGTGACACACTAGAAATGAGACCTTGTTTTCTACTGTCCAGCACTGCTATAATACGTAGTGGAATCATCCATCCTTTACTTGTCGATATACACAAATATATACTTGATGCTTGCCGCAATCTATTCACTATAAACCTAGCCTCAAACTTATTTTGTCTGCATGCATTTCTTTTGCATCTGTACACGTGTAAAATGATATCTTCATCAGTTCTGTAGCATATGTTTCTTCACATTGGTCCCAAGATGTCACTTATCTTTGATACTTTCTTGATGCCTTATAGAATATCTTCATTCTCTTGTCTCTGCATTTTCTATATAGGTCAGCTCCACTCAGTGTGAAGTCACCATTCATCTTTGCCGTTTATTTTCTGTTTCTTCAGGAATCTCATTCAAACAGCCATCATAATTTCTTGTATGCAGGTACGGTTTTCTCAATGGGAAACTTGCTTTCAGGATTCTCCTAGGTATCAGTATTCTTAATGGCACTGCACGGTTTTCACGCTTTGGCTCCCAACATGTAGGTAATATGGGCGAGGTGGTTGAGGTGGGGGTGCTTGGCTCCTCCTCTACACTCCCCCCTCTGGGCGATTCATCGACCACTTTCACATCATCCTTTTCATCCAGACATCTTGGTATGAAGAAGAGCTTCTTTGGGATCCATATCTGCTGATTTGACATGCTCATCTTTGTTCCATGTCATGTGCCTTCACTGTCCACTTGGACTGAAGAGGATCCACCTTCCCACATACTTCTAATGATTCTTCGGATACAGGAACTTTGCCCCCTCAGTTACATGGATACTGGCTTTCACAAAGTCTCTGATTTCTTCATCTGTCAAGCCTTTGTCCTTCCATCCTGGTTCAACATCCATCATGATCTTCATCCCTATGGCTTTCTTTGCTGTTTTCTTGCATTGTGAGATTATTATCTTGATCACACAGAATCCAAGCAGTATAATTACTATCAGGGCTCCAATGAACTTGAAAATGTCGGCCATCCATTGTGGAGCCCAAGAAAAGAGTGATCCAAACCAGCTGTCATCAGCAATGTCTTCTACTTCGTCTATCATGTGGCCATGGAGTTGTGTTAGCATGTCTATGGCTTCTGTCAAGGTTCCATTCTCATCATTATGAGAAGGTTTGAATGTGCAACATGATTCTCCAATTTTTGCACAAACACCTCCATCCATAGCTGTAATTCTCTGGCAGCTTCATATAAGCTCTGGATCCACAAGCCCAGTAGTGATCCATTATAACTGATGTCCCAATGTTCATCCCTGGCACGTCAAAGATTCAACCACAATTCTGATTTTCTTCAACTGTTCTTGTACCATTATTTCTGAATCACAGTTTTGCACTCTCTAAAGGTACTATCTGTAAGGGTCCTCCTTTATCTTCGACCCAGGTCAGTAGTGTGGCAAGTCTTGGCCATAATGGCTTGCATCCATGCTGTATAATGCCAATAGTTGATTCAGGGTGACCAATACCCAGACTAGGTCCACCCAATCTGACTGTGTCCTCCTCCACACACAGCCCCGCCCACCTTAAAATCATGCCCATAGCGTCCTGCAAGCTCACCGCTGCCACCACCATGCTACTCACTCTCCTCCCCAAACTCACCGCTCTCAAACTCTATACTCCTATCCACCCCCTCACATCCACACCTCTAAGCCCACTCCCTCACCACAAGCTTCTCGCTACCCCGGATACCACACTAACAATGCCACACCGCGCACCCGTTGTCGTAACTATGCATAGACTATAAAGACTGAGAGCTGGCACTCAGACCACAGCATTTAGCTCACTTCCCCTTCCCACAGAATACAGAAACTATACACTGAGTTCCCGCTCCACTTCCAAACGCTGCACCCACCTAGGATACCCACCCTTCCACAGTCCACCACCCACCAACCGCGCCACCCCCCAAACACCACCTCACTCAACTTATCAGTTACGACCACCTCTCGCACTTCCACAAATAAACCACACACACACCACACATTAAATGTGCCCTCCTCAATGTCCGATCACTCCCAGCTCATGCATCTGATATTCATGACCTCATAACTAACAATAACATTGACCTATTAGCCATCACTGAAACATGGTTACATAAAGCATCAGGCCCCGCCGTTGCACTTGCACTATCACCTGGCTTCACCATACTCAGACAGGATAGTCCAGACCAAATAGGAGTCGGAGTAGCATTGATCTACAAAGAGAACCTCCAGCTCTGACCTGTCAGTCACCCCTCGACCAACAACTATGACCTCCTATCGGCCAAACTAACACTGTCACCCAACAGCACCATCAATATTCACCTACTATACTGCCCCCCGGGCATCACCCCAGACTCCCAGGAAAACATCATTCACATCCTCAGCAATAATATCAAAAGCTCCACTAAAACCCTTCTACTAGGAGACCCCAACCTCGGATTCAACGATGCCAAGGACAAATCCGCAGCCACTGTCACCAAGGAACTCAATGACCTGGGCTTCACCCAAAAAGTAGAAAGTCCTACTCAAACCAAAGGACGCATTCTTGACTGGATTGCAGACCATAAATGCCTCTCCACTATCACCTCTAACTCCTCAATGCCCTGGACTGACCACAACTGCATCGAGTTCTCTAGTCCTATCACCAAAAACCACAAAACTCTGACCCCTGCTAGCGCCGCACAAGTCAGAAGCTCTAAAATACTCATAGAGGATAACCTGCGCCCATACCTCAATACCCCCGAGCTAGCTCCCCCATTTGCTAATGACCCCAATATCCTAGCAGACATCTACAAAGATGTCATCATCAAAGCTATCAATGAAATAGCACCACTCGAATGGAAAAAAGAGAACAAATCCCTACCCACCAACTCATGGTTTACTGAAGAACTGCACTCAATGCGATCCCACAAAAGAGTAGCACTAAAAAATTGGCAATCCGACCCCTGTACCAGTACCAAAAACAAATTCAATTTAATCTCCCACCAATACAAGATAGCTATCACCAATGCCAAAGCCAACGCCTTCAACACACAAATCTCCAATACCAAATCTCACTCCAAAGAGATCTTTGCCATTTTTAATGAGCTCATCTCCCCCCTAATACACCGGATAAAATAATCAAAGATGAAACCTGGTGTACCAGCATTCAAGCTGCCATGCTACACAAAATTGACCTTCTCCAAATGAAAATCAAAGACCACTGCAAAGCAATACCTAAACAGACAGGAACTAAACCTACCAACACCCCACCCACCTCGTCTAAGCCCACCATACCTGACTTCTCCTTCAGAGACGTCACTGAATCAGAAGTTATTAACATACTAAAACATCTCAAACCCTCCCCCTGTAAAGGTGATATTTGCCCACCAAAACTCGTCAAAGACTGCGCAGACTGCTTTGCACCGCTCTTCACGGCATTCATCAACGCGTCCTTTAAAACAGGCATCATCCCAGCCAACCTCAAAGAGGCTTGGGTCCGGCCTCTCCTAAAAAAACCTACTCTCAACCCCTTACAACCTAACAACTACAGACCAATAACCAAGGTGCCATTCCTGCTGAAACTACTGGACAAAGCCGCACACTGCCAAATCCAACATTATCGGGAAACCCACTCCATCCTCGGAACTAGGCAGTCAGTCTTCCGGAAAGGACATGGCACAGAAACAGCCCTAGTAGATCTGAAGAGTCAGATCACCCAAATCATGGACAAAGGCAAGCCTGCTCTCCTGCTCCTTTTAGATCTCTCAGCCGCCTTAGATCTGGTTGATCACAAGACTCTCACTTCACATCTCACACACACAGCCAACTTCTCCAAAGAAGCAGCCCTCTGGATCACTTCCTTCCTAGAGGGTAGAGCCATGAAAGTCTTCTCGGACATCGCCAACGCCACACCCACGACAATCCACTGCGGGGTCCCTCAAGGATCTTGCACTGCACCCACACTCTATAACTTGTTCACCAAGCCCCTCTTTGACAAACTTGACTCATACGGCATCACATACACAAACTACGGGGACGACACACAAGTACTCCTACCATTTACAGGATCATACAACGAAGACGCCAAGGCACCCCACACAATCTGCTCCATCATCAAGGCATGGATGGCAGTTAATGGCCTCTGCCTCAATGGTGACAAGACTGAAATCATGATATTAGATCAGCAGAACACCCTAGACAAACTTGACAAACTGTACGCCAATTTCTCCATTGACATCTCCATCATCCCCATATCCACAGCCATAAAGACACTGGGAGTATACCTTGACTCTTCACTATCTATGACTAGACAAGGCAGCACTATCACTTCCGCATCCGCACACACCACCAAACTCATAAACGCCATCAAACCCTACCTCTCTAACCCCAACTGCCTCTCTATAGCGAGGGCAACCATTGGAGCCAAGTTGGACTACTGCAATGCACTCCTAGCAGGCACATCAGCCACAAACATAAACAGACCACAAGTCACGCAGAACAATGCTCTCTGGGCCGCTCTTAGCATCCCAAGAAGAGAGCATATCACCCATGCCAGGCACTCAGCCCAATGACTCCCGGTCAAAGAACGGATCACTCTCAAAATCCTCACCCTCACTCACAAATGCCTCTCTCTCTCCGCCCGTCCTATCTATCTGAAACCATCCTCAAACCCTCCTCCTCCCGCCCCACCAGGACGCAATACTCCAACCTAATCTGCATCCCACGCATCAGAAAAGCCAAAGCCAGAGGTTTACGTTTCCCCTACATTGCAGCCAAGACATGGAACGCTCTCCCTGCAGACATTAGAGCGGAAAACTCACTCCCTATTTTTCACAGGAAACTGAAAACCTCGGTCCTTGCAAAATAAGTAGGAAACTCTCAGGAATCCTTGTAAATATACTGCATCATTAATGTATACATGCCTACTGTAAATTCTGTATTGTATGTAATTTTGTATCCTATGTAACCAAGATATTATCTGTAACAAGCGCCACGATGACGTGCGCTCTACAAATCTGAATAAATAAATAAATAAATCATTACCCAGGCTCTGCAGATGACCACTCCTTCTTCCCATCCTTCTGGAGAAAGCACTGATCCCCAGATCTGCATCTGTCCTCTGTTCTTCCATTTTCGGATTTTGTCTTCAGATTTTCCTGGACCCTCAAATATTTTGTTTACTTCCCATCTGATTCCAGCTCCTTTCACTCCAGGCATTTCATATCTGATCACGTGATTCTTGGTCTGTTCTCTGTCTCTTTTCTTGGAGTCTTGTACATGAAACACTTCTGTACGAGTGCGATATAAATGAAATATCTTATCATATCATAATTGTCTTCATCTGGATCTGTCTATTCAGTTGCCCATTTGAGGTGGCATCTCTGCCCATGAATTAGCCTCTTGTGCGGCAAAGTTCTATATGTGAAAGACAATGAGCTGTTTGAGCATCTATTTCAATGGCTATAAAGATTTTGGACTTCCCCATACTGTAGGGCAGGAGTGCACAGACAAAGTGTGATGCTGGAAATGCATCGGAGGGACAGGGTGTCTGTATCCTTGTCCTTTACTGCTTTTTATCATGTGTTCTGGTGTGTTTTCTGCGCAGCAGTTCATGTGGGACTCCTGGCGGTGTAGCTCTCTCTTTTGGCTTGGTGTACAGACCCATGGAATAGCCTTTTATTGTGCAGACAGATGCCTCTGACACTGGGATAGGAGCTGAACTATCACAAGTAGTTGAGAAGGGTAAGGAACACCCTATTGGCTTCATTAGTCACCAGTTTAAGGAGAGAGAGCTCAGATGGTCCACAGTAGATACGGAGTGTTTCTCTGTTGTGTGTGTTCTAAGGAAGCTGAGGCCCTAGCTCTATGGGAGCCACTTCACTGTGCAAACTGACCATAAGCCCTTTAAGTGGCTAATGAACATGAAGGGATAGAATCCAATGTTGCTTAGGTGGTCCATAAGTCTGCAAGGCTTTGACTTCACTATTGAGCATAGGCCAGGTGTCCAACATAGCAATGCTGATGGGCTTACCAGAATGTTTAACCGACCTGAACAAGAAACTCATCCAGGGGTAGATTAGTTCCCCCTGTCCTTAGCCTGGGAGGGGCGAGTGTTAGGAAAGATTTCATAATTGTATGTAATTTTCCCTCCATGTGTCAACCCCCAAACATTTTGCTGCTGTTTAAACATTGACTGACTTTGCTAGAGAAGCACAACTTTCAGCTCACTTTTTATGGGGAAACTGACATGCCCTTAAGACAATCAGCATTGGGAGACTTTGTTTCCTTTAGTCATCTCCTCATGTTGCAGCTTTGTGCAACATGTAATAAGTGTGCAATGTATCTTCCAATACAGCACACTTGGGTCTAGAGTCATTTTCCTAAGGCCCTAGAAACTCTTGCTGGACTTTTTATGAACTGTGCAGATGTGTCATGGACAGGACTGGTGCTAGCTATCTTTTTGCATTCTTTTTAATCCTTTCCTGCCATGTTAACTGCATTAATCGCATTTGGCACAAATGGGTGGCCTGGCTCCAAAATGGCCATGCCACGAGGTTCTTTGTCCTGTCCTTTGGCCATCTTGCCCCTTCACCTTCCCCAGGTCGAGTCGATCTGGGTCAGTCCTTATTTGGTCATGCACTTTCCCGCGAATCCCAATGCTTTCGCCAGCATCTGCATGCCTTGTATGTGTGCCTCCAGGATGTGGGCTGGAACGTCTGGTTCCAATACACATCCTGGGTGCCAGAGAGTCTGGAGTGCCATGAATGACTGGGTCCACCGTGGTCCGTGATTGGTCCACATATGGAGTGTGTGTTTGTGAGCAGATGTCCCACTGGGTCCTCTACGTTTTGGCATGAAGGGAACTTTGGATAAGAGCAGGCCAAAAACACCCAAACCATGTTGATCTCCTGAGTTCTCACTGAACAAAGGATAGGATCCAAGTATCCTGCAACTACAAAGCTGAGTCGAGGATCCGCTGGTGACCCGCTGGAAGGTTTGGCACCCTGAGCCCACTGTCGTCCCGTGGGACCCCTCTGCATCTGGTTACCCTAGAAGGTCTGCGAAGATGCTTCGACCCATTGGAATAGTGGGACCAACTTTTCTCTGCACCTTCATCAAACCCTGCAATTAAGCTTTCTCGGAAGTGTCCCTGGACCAACCAGTGGACTGACCAGCTTACCCAGTTGCTTTGATCTGTCACTGTCGCCGTTTTGAGGAGGCCCTCGAAACTTGGTATACTGCTAGCTCTGTATCCACAGCATCCTCACACCGAATTTCGTACACTTGGCGTTCCCAGGTCTGAAGTGAGACGAGTGCGCCAGGACTGGAGTAATCGCAGTTACTGTGCTGCCCTGCCATGGCAACGTCCTTTGCAAGTCCGCTGCATTTGTGACCCTCTTGCCCCTGAAGCCTGATGCAGTGAAACTGGGTCAATTCATCCACCTGGAGTAGAGAAATCGCCACTGTCCCATTTGGGAATCATCGCTGTATCTCAGGAACTAAAAGGTGCCGAGACGTCCTTTTTGCCGCATTCAAACCTGCAAGCGAAGTGGACTGACCTGACGAAGTTTGGGTCCGCTTGCATCGGGGGCCTGTGAGTACTCAATACTGCAACCAGTGGCCCCTAACGCAAGGGCCCATTTTTATGCATGAGTGGCCCCGAGGGACCCTTCTCCTTTCCACTGCTATTGCGAAATAGCGACTCCATCCCAAACTCTCAAACTGGCTCTGCCTTCAATTGGAGGTCCTTCTTGAATAGTGGGAACTTGTTCAGCATCACCTCATCCATCTTTCTGAGCTGCTAGAGACCCATGAAGAGATCCTGTTCTGTCCATTGGAACAACCGTGTGCGTTTGCATTGCATGTACTATTGAGCACAAGGGACTCTCTTCTTAGGGCTTGGACTGCCTCTTAGTTAGGTGTATTTTCGATGTTGAAATGGGTCTGAAGAATATCTGCACTGCCTGTTTCCTTCCCATCTAGGTTGTCGACATATTTCGTGCGTTTAACCCCTTTAGACCCTAATGGTCGTGTATATACATTGTATTGGTAGAGATGTGTTGGTTTACTTAGTGTAACTGTGATTATTTTGCTATGGTCTATGTTAAAAAGGCCTTGTAGTAAATGTGTCTATATGTTTAATATAACACCTGTCTAGAGTCATTTGTAAGTATCCTTGCTTTGTGTGCTCATTGAGGTCTTTCAGTCACCCTCACCCCACTTGAGACTTAGTCTTGACCGCCGCCATCGCTACCCTGATTGGTCTGGCTTGTCCAGAGGTTACCCTGTTCCAAGAAACTATGCTGGCCTTCTGAACCTATGCCCCTCCAGGTCAGAGTTCAGAAATCCATCTTAAAACCTATACCTATTCTCGAATATCCCATTAGTATTAACAAGGCGGTTCTTTCAGCGTGTCATAAGCTTGATCCTCGATCTACTATAGGCAGGCAAGGTAGCGAGAGTAGCCTACACTACACTGATCCAACCTGTGACGCACGTCAGACTCGCTCTCCCAGACCGAGAGCGCTTCTATTGGGCCGCACAAGCCCAATTCCTCAGCCACTGGTACGCCACACACTTTATCAGACCTCATGTCCAGATTGAAAGAGCCCTGGCGTCCCCTACCTCCTCAGAGCTGTTATCTTTGCCCAAGTACAGGCACCTCGCACACCGATGAATATTGTCTTCACCACCTATACTATTTGGAAAAAGATTGCCCTAAAAAGTAACATGCAAGTCAGATTCTCTCCTCTCATCCCGGCAAGGTTCATACCGGGAACACCCATAACCATGGAAATAATCTATCTACAATGGACCGATAAATTGCGAACAAAAACACTAGGCAGCCTCTTCATTGAAGGCACATTTCTAGCACCACAACAGGCTCAGCACAAGGGAAGCGACAATGCCCTAGACATGTTCATCTACTTTAGGCTACGTCATGCCATCCAAACTAGCCTTGTCAGCTTCCCACAACAACCACCCATATGGCAGCTTTTCCACTGGGTGATACAATCTCAAGGTGAAGATCGACTGGTCTCCAAAATATACAAGTCACTTCTGGCCGAAACGACAACGCCACCCTCTAACCACATAAGGTGATGGGAGAAAAAACACTAGACACCACCATAGCAGATTACGACTGGAACTATATATTGTGATTCACCCAGAAAGTAGCCATTAATACAAACAAATCCACTTCAAGTACCTCCACCAAGTGTACCACACATCGGCGAAACTCCACGCACAACGCTCGACAATATCGGCAGCATGCAGCTGCTGCAGGGCATTGGATGCAGACTTCTTACACTTAGCGTGGTGATGCCCAAGCATCTTGTCGTTTTGGAGCCTGGTGCTTGAGAAAATCTCTGCAATTTTAGGGACACAACTGGAACCCAAATCCATCTTGGCTCCCCTAAGCCTAACCAAGCACCTCCCAGAAGACTGGCAAACCTTCTGCTAGTCCTAGCACGTGGAAGGATCGCAATCAACTGGGGGTGCGGGCCTCTGCCAAGCCTACAGAGCTGGCACAACGATGTGACTCACTGCCAGGATGTAGAAACCTACTTGCTTCATAACGACACTACCTGTGCACGCCTGCCCCCCAGATATCTGGGGACCCTACATATCATATCTGATGTCCACTGCAGACACATTTTCCTCTCAGACTTCGTCCTCGGTTTCAGACTGGCACTCTCCCCCGCATCGAGAAGAGACTCTTTGGCTCAGACTTAGCTACGAAGAAGAGGAGAGGTGGGGAGGGAGGTGGGTGTTGTGGGAACTTCACTGCGGCCGGTGCATGGCCTGTATGTTAGTTCATGTACAAACCAATAAAGTTTTTAAAAAAAAAGAAGAAAAAACCCCTGTGGAGGCCCATTGGCAGTCGGAATGTTAGGGGGCCCTCGAAAATCACTTTAACTCACGCGCCAACATTATGGGTCTACAAAAGACTGACAACAAACAATATTTACACTTTGTTCAAGAATATGAAAGAAATCTTAAGTCTCAGCCAAAAATGAGTAAAAGTGTGTGAAGAAGATAGATTTGTGCTGTTAAATGAGACAGTGAAGTTCACTATAACTCAGAAAAGCTGCCAGAAGATGAGCTTTTAAGATGCAAACTGGTATGTGAATCTGATGTCTCCGGTTTATGTACTTCACGTTGTTAATTGGTACATGACATTAATACATTATTTAATGTAATGTTTTTGGTTATTTGAATTGATTCATTTTTTTCTATCTTTTGGAAACAATTTATGAAGGCTTCATTGTAATTTTCTTTCAAGATCAAATCAATATTATTTGTATCCGTTGTGGCGGGCCCCTAAAAGGAGTGGGGCCCATAGGCCGGTGCCTTCCTTGCCTATTTGGTAATCTGGGACTGTTGTCAAACCTCACTGCCATTGGGGAGTCCCCTTCCCTGACATAGATGAGGAAGGGAACTGGAGTGCATGCTGTTCATGGATCCCATGTCCACTTTCATTGTTCTGGAATTACCTGGCAGTGTTTCTAACCTATGGAACACGCGGGATGTATTATGCAAAAGGAAATTGTCGTTACTTGTACAAAACTATTGTCGATATTGTTTGAATGTAAAGCAAAAAGAAACTTTACAGCATCTAGTAGTGGAGTGCGCTGGATTAACGATGGTTCGAGAGAAGTGCTTTAAGAGGGTGATCACTATACAAACCCATATGAGTAGTAATCAAATATGGCAATTCTTATTTACAAATTCGCATCCAGCTGTACAAATAGCCATTGTGCAATACTTAGAGATGATCCTACCTGTCTGTAAAGATTGATAACATTGGAGGTCGCTTTCTCATGTTCAGTGTTTGAGGGTCTCATTATTTTTAGTAGAAAACTTGGAAAATAGCGCTGGCAGAAGGCCATGCCTGTCTCGAAGCGATGGAAAGTGAAATGTTTTTCACTTTTACTGTTTTGTTTTTATGTGTTTTTAGGATTCATGTATTTATTGTGATATGGTATAATTTGTGTTTTTTGTAATATGTGAATGGTTTTGTAATAGATGAATGATAAATGATGAAAAATATTTGAAAAGTTGTTAATTCAACTAAACAAATCATTTTTTAAAAAAAAGTTTCTAAACTTGACTGCACACACCTTTATTTTGGTTAACTATGCTGTTGGCGCAGTCTGTACCAGGTGGAGCTGCATGCCACCAGTGTGACAAAATGACAGCTGATCTGCATGAGTACAGGGTAAGTAGTAACTAAAATTCCCAATCAGCCCCAGACTCCTACTAATCCAACAGTGATCACAATCATGAAGGGGAACAAGACACAACCTGAATGACATACCTCTTTCGCCACGAAGTGTAGCGTAGGCTGACGGCGGTCTATACACTTCGGAAGGGGAGGTGAGCTGGTAAGTCAATGGGCCCCATTGGCGGTAAGGGTTTACCGGTACCGGTAAGGGTACCAGTGCCGGTAAACCCTTACCGCCTTACTACGAGGTCCCTTTGTGGGACCCTACCTTAACGGCTGTTTTTACCAGCCATTAAGGACGGGACCGGCAAAGGGACCTTGGAGGTAATTACGGTACTGCAATTTCCGGTACCATAATTACCGCCTTCCCCATTCCCATTGAGAACTATGGGGGCAAAAATGGGAATGGGGAAGCGCCATGGTGAATGGTGAATTACTGCCCCCACACACCTTGGAATAGGGCGGTAATTCCGCCATTCACCATGGCGGACTCTGTAAAATTCCGGTGGCAACCATGGTGCTAATTGGGTACCGCCGTCCGTGTAATGAGGCCCAATGAATCAAAAATCAAAGAATGTCAAACCAAAGTTATATAATAATAGGAACATTAATAAAACTAAACACCAAACTAAAAATGCACATAACTAATAAAAACACTAGCACTACAGCTCTGTTGGAGAGAACCCAGAGAAGGTAACCTTTATAGTGAAAGGGCACTCTGTGTCTTGCTGACAGAGGTCGGTCAGGCGATTTTTCAAGATGGCTTTTAAGAAAGATAGAGAGTGGGGTCTTATCAGTCACTATGGCCCTCGAAGGTGGGCCAGGGCTACTACCACTAACAGTACTTTTAAAGATGTGCAGCTCATCAGCATCAAGCCAAGTTTCTAGGTGCTGTACTGCATGTTAAGTTGGCTTTGTGATGGTTTTCCAAATGGTGATACATTATTGAGACAATTTGAGATGGAACCTGCAATGTATCATGTCAGGCGTCGAGACTGGTCGAGTCCATGGCTTACAGTAGGTTAAGTCAATGTTGCGTAATTGACTTCCTCTGAATAGAGTTTGCGATAAAGATGCAGTGCGTCAGTGGCTTCCACAGAGTTGATTCAGTGAAGGCATCAAGCTTGCCTTCTATGAGTCGAATCAGCATCGAGATGACTCGAAGAAACAGCGAAACACCTTGCATTACATAGAGTGCCAAAAGAAGCACAGCAGGTCCTGTGACAGCTCAAGTGTGTCATTCACGAGCAAGATGACTTGAAAAGTGTCTGAAGGAAAATACAGGGCTTCTGGGCTGATCCTGGCTTCTGAGCTGCTGTGAGACTCAGTCCAGGGTCTCTGAAGGATGGCACAGTAAGCCCTTTTCTGCTCTACCTGCAAAGAAGGATTGTATGGATCCCTTGCAGGGTTTCTGCCACCTGCGTTAAGCAGCCTCCTGTGTACCAGTCTCTTAGTCAAAGATGGACTTGGCAGCCAGCAGGTCACACCAGCTGGTCGGGAGAAGAATTTTCCTACTCCTTGGATTTCTCTGTCTACACTTTATGGCAGAAGACTTTACTTTAAAGCAGGGTGTACACCCTACTTTCAGAGTCCAAAGATGAATGATCATATGAAGAGGTTTTTGCCCCTTATCAGCGAAATGCCACCTCTGATTGGCTCCCTTCCAGCTTTCTGTATGGGCAACTATGATATTTGCTGTGACATATGGCCTTTGCCCCGTGATGTCATACTTAGAGTGGTCTGTCTGCAGGAAGTGGGGAGAAGGCAGGAAGTAAGGGTAGCCTCAGCAATATCTAATTCTAAGTCAAGAGCATCAAATGGGAAAGCTTCCTGGCTTTCACACTGTTCGTTCCTGGGTGGGACTCAGGCCAGACAACTTTAATCCACAAAGTCCTACCGTGGATGAGTGACCAGTCATCAGGTTGACAAATATATGACATGCTTGTGGCTTTATAACTATGTAATCTTAGGAGCCACCATCTCGAACAAGACATTGCTTATTTTTTTTAAAGCTTATTGTGCCACCAGACCCTTAACACAGGTAGTTATGACTTTGGCAAAGGGGTGCCTTAACTAAAAAGGCAAGCTGCCACTTTTTTGAAACTTTGAGCCCCAGCAGGCAGCTCTCTGGAATGCCTTTGTGACATTTGAACATGTGCTGCCACTAATGAAAAGCAGTTGCCGGCTCTGTTAGAAGACAGCCCCAAAAAAGTCACATGAGTGAACTATGCTTTTTCTGGCGTGGAACAAATAATGAAGGGAAGTCTGATTAGCAGAACTCACCTTCAGAGTCAGAATTACTAGCATCATTTTATGTATATAACAACAACAAAGCTCATTGTCACCCACCCTCACAGGTGGCCATCCTGTCACAGCCCCTCTTACTCTTCCCTCTTCCAACCAGGAAAGCATCATGTAAAGTACCCTTTGTAGGATGGAAAAGGTAATGCTGCAGCCTGCATTTCTACAATGGCAATACAAATGGCAAAAAGACAGAGAACTGATTGTCTTTTGTTCCAGGAAGGTGGGAGATGTGCATTCCCTTGGTAGCGAATTTCCCACCCACAGGTATGTCCAGCTGAACATGCCAAATAAATGCTGAGGGCCAGCGTAGGGGAACACGTCACCCCAAGAAGACAGAAACCATAAACGTGTTCATCTGTCCGATGTGAACAACAAAGAAGAGGCCCTGTATAGGAATGTTTCTGACTGCCTGGAGTACTCTTTACATGCAAGGCGGTTGGCTTCCCAGACATGAGGGAGGGGCATGACAAGAGGTGTGGCCTGAACTACACTTGGGATTGGGGCACAAACTTGACAGTCAAGGTAGTTCTTGAGAGGCCAAGTAACTTGTGGAACTCCTGCTTGTTTGAGGGTATATCTCCAAGTCTCCGCAGGTTGTCTTGGAAGCAAGATGAGGCGGAACAACACAGGTTCGATCCCCGGGTTCACACTTAGAAACCTCTGCATATTAAGCACATTATAAATAACCCATTACAATATATCTCGGGGTTTCGAGCTGAGTATGGTTTATAGATTATGATGGACAGCAGGAAGGTGAATGGTGGGAAGGTCTGTGTTTACAGGCAGGGAGGAGCTGCAAATGGATACAGGATGTATGCATTTTGACAGTGGACCCTACGAATAGAAGCACTGTGACCCTGAGAGTGAAAAGAACTATTATGGCTGGGTAGAGGGGAGAGAGGCCTATTGAAGTGTAATTCTATTGGTGGGAGGAGCGCCTGTGTCTCTTCCAATGAACTGTCCAGAGACAATAGTCTCTTCCAGTAAACCACCAATCAACGTGATAATCTATGCATAAACGTCTT
The DNA here is from genome assembly GCF_040938575.1 of Ambystoma mexicanum. Taxonomy (NCBI): domain Eukaryota; kingdom Metazoa; phylum Chordata; class Amphibia; order Caudata; family Ambystomatidae; genus Ambystoma; species Ambystoma mexicanum. Next base: position 1,334,640,237 of record NC_090924.1, read on the forward strand.
GCATTGCTCAGCAAAGACCAATGGACACTGTAAAGAAAACCCTCATTCCTCAGAATCCCATATTTATCCTCAAGCAAGACTTAAAAACGACAGTGGGATGGTTATTTACTAGGGAAAGTAGCCCTGCAAGCCCTGGGCACTAAATAGTGCATTGAAAAGCTTTCACAACTGTTAGCTGAAGTGTTCTGTTTTTAGCTGTGTGGCCACTAAGCACTTCTGCAATGTGCAATTATTGTATTATAGATTTGATCGGAGATTCCTAGATGTTGCAGGGCTATTCACCATACGCCCCCCTGCTCCCCCATTGCTCCTGCTTGGACAGCGCCTGTCTAAGCTCCTGTTGGGTTAAGTCAGATGGCCATGTCTATTACATGCGACATCGGGATGCCTTTGCCTATTTCGTAATACTTCCATGTGCCTTGTGTTCTAAGCATCCCTTGTTCCATTTAAAGCTTAAATGTTTCAGTGGTTATGTGGGAAGTGAGTTGGACACCGTCCCAGGCCCCTAAATTACAGGCATCAGAGAAGGCAGATGATGTGTTCAAGGGATGGCAGTCCTGGATTAGTTAGCAGCAGTGATTTCTAAAATAAACTAATTGTGACATGATCTGTACAATATTCTTCAAAGACTTATTTTATTTGAACACAGTCAGTTACATCCACAAACATATCCTAGACGCTTCCGGGAAATAACGACTTGTTGAGCAGAAAATCTCATTAAAAGTGGTTTCCCTCTCTTCTCTGCACAGTTGCTCGCCACGTGTCAGCGGCATTGCGCATGCTTTGGATATATGCAAACTGTCCGCATACACATTACAGCTTCTAACCATATCCCTCACACTCTCTGTATCGCTTTTATATTTCTCCCGTTCTTCCTTCCTACTCCTCTCCCTCTCATAGCTGTCTCCCTCTATCCCCTTCCTCTCGTGCTCTCCTTCTCCCTCTTTCTCACTCTTTCTTCGTACTCCTCTCTCTCCCTGTATTTGCTCGTTCTCCCCTCTATCCTCTCTCTATCTCTCTCTTTCTATTTCTCCCTCTCTTTCTCCCTCACTCACTCTTCCTTCCTACCTCTTTCCCTCCCTCTATCTACCTCTCTTTTCCTCTCTCTTCCACCCTCTTTCTCTCACCCTCCCTCTATCTCTCTTCCTCCCTCTATCTCTTGTTCGGCCCCTCCATGTCTCTCGCTTTTCCACCCTCTCTTTCTTTCACTCGCTTTCTTCATCCCTTTCTCTCCTTGCGCTCTCTCCTCTCTCTCTCTCTCTCTCTCTCATTGATAATACTATATTTATATGATGTGGCACACACTGATCACTGATGTAGTCTCTCTCTCTCTCTCTCTCTCTCTCTCCCTCTCTCTCTCATTCACTACCTACTACGGATGGATCTATGGGTCTTTTAAGTGGCGCATGAAATAGTGGTTGTAAAATGGTGGCAATGGTATCACTGCCACTTGCTCCCACCGCTCAACTACAAGATTAAAGGTAAAATATCGTATGTAAATCCACCTTGAAGCTGCAGGTCAATCTACACATTACTTCCAGAAATCAGCCAATAACCGTTCACAATTAATCTGACAAACTCCCCAGGGAGTTCTGCGGACTCCAGAAATGGGATTACCACCCTTTTACTACCACTTGTAATCCCTCAGTACATACGTGGGACCTACTGGTGGTAATGGTAAATGAGCTTGGCAGTACTTTCAAAGGATTTAACGCCAGACTTGTGATGAGGCCCTGTATCAATCGATCCATGTCCATTACACCGAAATTCCAATTTGTCATCAAAATGTTTTAAATACAATTAGTGGTTCTAACAAATTTAGGCCCTTATTCACAGAACGTTTTACAATGGGGTTTTGCCATTATAGAACGCTTCCATGAATTAGCCCTCAGTCTTAAACCTTGGAGCAGTCAGTCCCTAGGGGCCCAGATTTCCATGGTAGTTTTCCTCATGGGGGACCTGAAGACTTGGAGAGAGGTTGGGGGAGGCAGAGGGCATATGTCTACTTGACAGCATCTCCCAAATTAAAATATATAGCTATACTAGTTTAAGTACCCGGCGTAGCCTGGGATGTCCATTCTCATTTTTGTTTTCATATTCCATCGAAAAAGATGAACAAATAGTGTTGTTTGACACAAAAGAAAAATGTGATACATGTTAATTTCACTAATTAATTGAACACCAAATTTTAATGTATGTCCGATTTAAATTCTCACGTCAATATCATAGTTGTATGCTTACTCTGATTAGTTGCCGTGTTGTTAGCAGTGGTGGCCATTTTTGCTGCTAAACACACCCTGCAAATAATCAGAAAAAGCATACACATATCAGATTCATGTAAGAATTTAAATCAGAGGTAAATAAAAATGTTGTGTTCAATTAATTAGTGTAATTAACATGTATCGAGTTTATTGCAAAACAAATCAATGAAAAGAAAGACACACTAACTCTCTTCAAAAAATAATGTGAAAACTAAAATAACGTAAGACCAGTTTAACACAGACAGCGCGACAATGAGCACATTCTACAAATGTCCGGTAGATGGTGCGCGGAACACCTCAAAACGTAATGCCGAAAATCCAAAAAAGTTAATTATCTAAGTAGTTGCATTACTTCAGCAATGAAATAGAGAATATTCCAAAATGGGTGTGGGGGCACCGCCCTGCCAGAGTCCTCGCTCATTATCGAGGAACCGAGGTGTCAGACTACATGCCAAATTGGCCATGCAAGGCTGGTGGCGTTTTGCATCCCCAGCCTTGCATGGCCAATTGTGGATGCAGGCTGAGGATTTGCAAATTTGTATGAGTGAGGGGGTGCACCTGCACCTCCCCATACATTTATAAATCAATAAATACAAATACAAATACCAACAGAATGGGTGCTGCATCAAAAGCGCTCTGGCTCCTGCGCGTATGCAACCAGGAAGAGCTCTGTGCTTCATGGTTCCTGTTTTACCTTCGCGGGAGCACTTTCAGTGCGGTGCCGAGCAGCTGCAGAGAGAAGCACCTGAACCGGGGCAGAAGGTAAGAATTAATTTCATTTGTTTACTTTTTTGTATATATGCGTGTTTGCATTTGTAATGAATGAGTGTATGATGAGAGGAACATGTCTGAATGAGCAACTGCATGATGTATGGGTGCGCGAGTCAAAGAGTTAGTGTATGCTGCATGCGAATGAGCAAGTGAATGTTGTGTCAATGTGTGTGTGTGTGCTGGGCCAGGTAGCACATTGTGATGGGTGGGTTATTGAGGGGAAGGGGAATATGATTTCTTACTGTACATCTATTCTAGATGCTCAATAAATTATGCCATGCCTGCCCCTTGAGTCCCCCAGTGCCTCACACAGACGCATAATTGCATTCAATAATATTGAGATTATGTGTGTGTGCGAGCCACTGGGGGGGCACAAAGGGCAGACATGGCATGTTTTATTGAGCACCTATCAAATGGCTATATTGGATGCACCAGATTGCCTATATAACCATGTATTAGCTCTAATCATGCTTGCTTTATCGTAAATGCCAAGAGAAATATGCCAGCCCTGCCCATCGCGAACCCCAGCACCTCGAACACACACATAATAACATTCAAAATCAATGTGATCATGTGTGTGTGTGCCCATTGGGACATGCATGACATTGTTTACTTGTCATCTGTCATAGATGACTGAGATTATATGTGCATATGAGGTGCTGGGGTCCCAAGGGCAGGCATGGCATTTTTTACTGGGTATCTGTGATAAAGCAAGTATTATAAGTGTTACTGTTACTCTAAGGCTTAACTGTAATTTCGGTCCAGCTCGTCTACCTATTTCGTAGGCACTGCATTTATTATTATTATTTAATGAATCAAGCATGATAGGTAGTTTGTGGCTAGACTGGCATTTTGGTGCAGCCAGTGTATCATTTTTTACAGTGGCATGATATTTGTATTTGGCGTCTTTGATAAAGCAAGCCTGACAAGTGTTATTGCGTGGCTATGCTGGCCTTTTGATGCAGCCTTTCAAGTGATATCTTTGGCATAGCATGTATTACTGTGTAACTATAATAAAGCAATCACGATGCCTTATTATGGGGCTAGACTGGCATTTTGGTGCAGCCAGATTGAACATGTGTTCATATTGTGGCATTGCATTTTTAATGGCAGAGACAACTGAATATGTTCTTTCATGAGGCTACTGACATTTATTGGCAGAACCCACGTGGACATGTGTTCTTATAGTATAATTACTGGTGTTATGCACAAAGCAAACACGAGTATGTTCTTATAGGTGGGAATACTACCATATATGGTTGCAGCCACCAAGGAAATATATAGATACAGCCAGCATGAACTTGTTTTTATGCTGCCATCATATATGTGTTCCTGTGCACTAATGGTGGCTTGCATCTATTGGATTTTGTCATGCGTTTCTCTACAAAACCAATTGCAAACTATCTGGCTTTTTCTCAATTTTTCACTTAAAGTGTGCTGTAAAAGGCCCAATTTTAACACATTATTCAAGATATTTTCACCAGGGTAGAACCCCCACTAATCCTCCTTGGTTGGTTTGGGCTCCCTCACTATGCTCGATAGCTCTGTCATACATGGAGGAAATATTTACTACCCTCCAAGTAAAAAATACACCGGCCACCACTGATTAGATATTTGCAAATTACAACAAATAAATACATGGCCTCCCCGAAGCCACATTTCTGATTTACTCTACACGCATATTCTGGGCTGGAACCTTATATTCTGGAATTTTATCTGTGGCTGCATTTTTGAACAGTCCATATAAACTCTCCCTAGATCTGAAGTGGTAATGATGGATTTGGGAAGGGGATATATATGCATGAAAAGGCCCTGTGGTTTCTCAGGTCTCAAGAGAAAGTGTCAGGTTGAAATGCTTAGCAAGGGAAACCTTTGGGTAAAAATGATTTGCTTGTGTGGTAGACGTCAATTGATTTCACGGGGAAAAGAGACAGGGTTGGCCAGTGCTGAACTCTATTACTAAGCCTTTGCATCGAGACTCCATGTTGAAGAGGTCAGAAAAGCCAATACGGTCAAGATGGCTACATGCTCCTCATAAGCTTACGTACTGTGGCCAAGAATATATGAAGTCAAAAGTCTGCATGGACCCTGCTGTGATAGTAAAAGTGCAGCACCAATTGTTATGTGATAAAGGGGGCAGTCTGCCTTTAAGAATGACCCACATGGGGAGCAAGGACACTGGGGAGGAAGGGGCAGGCGACAGGAAATTGAAATGATGAGAGTCAGCAAGAATACGAATAAAGTAGAGGTGATATGCAAGCCGCTGTATCCCTTGCCTCATTTCCAACCCTGAGCAGCAACAACTGTCCACGAGGCTTTGACCCACAGATCATCACCACAATAGTAGAGGCACAGAAGACTGACGTTTTTCCTTTGCGCAGTCCTACATCCCCAGCACCCGTGGAGATCCACACCATGGCGATCTTGCCACTCGCTTTCCAGGTCTACTGATCCTGCTAGCCGGCACTGCCCCAGGCGATCCTGCCTGACATAGGGGGTGTGCTTCTTCGTGTGTCGGCAAACCTGCTGGGCCGATTCTTCACCGGCAGGGGATCCTGACCAGTTTGTTTGAAGGCGATCCCGCCACTTCAGCAACCAGGCATGGAGGGGCACCAGCTTGAGCCCGTGAGAGTACAAACAATTATATAAAAAACTGGATAACATAATAGGAAATAAATGATGTACACTGAACGGTGAAGAAATAAAAGAGAAAGGACACATTACGCACATACTACTACACTAAGGGAAGAGTTTACAAGTTCCCAAGAAGAGAGAAGTGTTTATGACTTTCATATAGACCTCCAGGTGCATGACAATACGATCCACAGCACATGGTCAAGACAGACAAAATTAAATAGGTGCTCCATGGCTGGGGGAAGCAAGGTGGATTCACACCCTGCAGTGCCTGCCAAAGATGACCGTATTCCCTCAACACGTGACCGTGCCCGTGATGGATCAGGACGCGCAAGACCTAAGAGGAGTTACAAATCCCTGAGGATAGATTGTGGGAGAGCCACACTCACCTGATGTTGGTGGGAGTGGACATCAGAGATTTGGGGTGGGGGGTGACATACCAGTTCATGGCCATCTTTGTGCCCTTAGATGATACCTTGGATTATGAGTGGGAGGAAATCGGAATTGCTGAGCGCAGGTGACTTGGCATGTGATATGATATGATACATATAAGGTGCTTAATACCCAGAGGTTTCTAAGCGCAGACCCGGGGTTTGAAACTGTGTTGATCCATGTTGTCTTGCTTCCAAGGCGATCACGTTGCCCCTGAGCTCTTCTCCCAAGACAATGGAGGTGGAGGAGACACCCTTGCCTGATTTGGGGTGGTGGGTGATATACCTGTAAATATCCTAAAATGAAGTGAGTGGACAATACACATACCAATGGGTGAAACCTGGAAGACCCTAAGGGCAGCTTGTGAGACAAACATTCTCACCCGCTTTTGCTAAGAGGGAGATGCAGAGATTCAGGTGGGAGAGTGTCATACCAGTTTTTGTCCGTCTTTTGAAACAAGTGACAGGTTCAAATTGGATGAGACAAGTGATACCAGGAGGAGGAGAGGTAAGAGCAAAAGAACCCCTGAGGGGAGCTTGTGGGTGAGACATGCTCACGTTATTCTTCTAGGAGGTAGCAGCCGAGATTCCGCCAGGTGGATGAAACACAGGTCATTGAGTGCACAACACTTTGGTACAACTCCTAATGAACCAAAGGCAGGAAAAGACATGCTGCTCCTAGTCTTTTCAATCCGACAGCTGCACTTACTGTGTGCACTGGGTAGCCCAGAATTGCATGGAGTCAGTTGAAGGTATAATCTAACTCAAGTTCCACATTCCCATAACAAGTAGATCTGGCAGAGTAGGAAGTGTATTAATTATTTGTATGCTGTACCACTAAACCATTTTTGGTTTTGGCGCATTTTGGTGGCGTAGCCACCATAATATCACCAACCCCATTGCTATAGAGAATACAGTGATGCCAGAAAGCTGGCTTGTGGTTGGCATGATAACTGGAAAAGCTGCGGCATAAACGACCAACGCACTAAATGTTATTTCCTCATCTTTTATGCTGATGTAATCCAATAGTGTCTTATTTAACACATGTTCTACCAATCAGGAGTATTGTAACATGTCACGTGTCTGTGTCAGTTTCTAAGCTGGGGACGCGTAGTGATCTGTCGTTTGGGAGAATGAGGAAGTTGGGTTATATTTCAGCAAATTTCTTGGCCCCTTTGTGCTACATCTAGGTTTCTCCTTATGGATAAGGCTACAAGAAGAAGGTACGTATGATTAGTCTTTCCGACACAAACATTAAACGTGCACACAATGTCTTGTGATGTGAAGCAATTACATCTCTTCGTTAAATATAAAGCAGTCATTTTTACTACACACATGGCAATATGGCATACAGTCTTACACACTGTGCACAATAACAGTTTCTCTCTAGAACACTGGGTAAGTTGAAATTCACAATACAGGGTTATTATATATGTAATTGCTTCCTAACATTACTAATATTACATTTGGAATTTTTTATTAATCTTTTTCTCTAATATCAAAGACTAAATTGGCAACCTTATTTGTGTAATACCTACTGCTAAACTGCATTTCTCTTTTGAAATAACCATTATGTTGTACAATTAGATGGCAAATGACTAATTTATATAGGGCCTCATTACGACCCTGGCGCTAATGGGCTAACGGCGCGGTAAAAGGCTGAGGCGCCGTTAACCCATTAGCGCCTTACTATGAGGTCCCTTTGCGGGACCCGACCTGAACGGCTGGTCTGGACCAGCCGTTAAAGTAGGGACCCTCAAAGGGACCTTGGTGCTAGGTACGGTACCGCAATTTGCAGTACCATACTTAGCGCCTTCCCCATTCCCATAGAGCCCTATGGTGCGAAAATGGGAAGGGTCATGGCTCAATGGGGAATTACCGCCCCGCCAACCTTGGAATGGGGTGGTAATTCCACATTGAACCATGGCGGACACGTTACAACACCGGCACCAACCATGGTGCTAATAGCGCCATGGTTTAGCGCCGGTGTTTTAATGAGGGCCATAGACTTGCAATCTCTTTCTGTCAAATATTCCTATATTACTGCAATACATTTGAGCGAGGAAGTAACAAGCTCAACAATCTTCATGAGGTTAGTCTTAAGATCCTTCATATTGTCAGTTTGAAACATTACTCATTCATAGGAATAATCAATTTTCAAGAAATTCATTACAATAGAAGTTCACTATTTACATTTTCTGTCAGCATAGCTAATATAAATAGATATCAAATCCTCCGGATGAGCCAAGTAGAGAAATTTGTGTGAAGGATAAATAAGAGGGAAAGTTAAATGGACATATCCAAGAGGAAACATATAAGGGATATAGCAACGTTTGAGAATGAGTTAACACAAAATGTAAGGAAATACAAACATTGCAACAATTCAATTTCCAAAGAATACAGTTTCTTATTTTCTGACATAAGAAGTGTAAATAAACACATTAATGAAAGAAATAACCAAAGAAGTAATCAAATTCATCTTCATCTCCATTTCAAAGCACAAAATCCCACTCCCTCTATTTTTTCTTGTATGAGAATGGCACACATGGAGATCTACGGAATAAGAGTGCAGCCAGTGATGTATATCATTAGTTATAGCACCTTGAGCTTAGGACCCTTTACAAATGTGCATGCAATGGATGGATTCACACAGAGTCCAAATAACCGAACTAACTCATGAAGATGGCAAAGTACGGTTTTATTAACAACTATCGAAAACAGGGAGTTACAACGAACATCAACAGATGTACGCTCAATTTCTCTCAGCAATCTTTTCATAAAAACCTGGTTATATACCAAGAATACATCAGAGGTGACGTCATACTACGAGGCAAGTAATGAAAAACCTACTGAGGATCGGGATAGGCTTAAGGGGAACATCAAAGTATATTATCTATAGGAACTAGGATTGTAATTGGCTGCCCATTGTCAGGTGGACCACATATGCCTACCTCTAAAACATGCAATCTTCAGAAACATTAAATACACGTTTTCCCATTAGTCTTCAAACTATAAGGTCCTTCATTATATGGACTACTACAATTGGTTGGCATGCTTGTACCATGTCTGGAAGATTCGGTTCACTTAGCACGTAAGCCAAGACTCAGGTGCAAGGAGATGGGTCTGACTCTACCTCCCCACCCAATTAGCCCAGCATCTCTCATTATCCAAGCCTTCTGCCATGAAGATTGTCTTTGAACTTGGTTTTGCAAAGTATGCTTGTCTCTGAGAATACATTGGAGTGCAGGCACTCACTATCGTGTTCTGGGACTCCAAGTTTGAACTCTATTTTCATCCTTGCCTCAGGTGACAGGAGACTACAATTTGGTCCATTTTGCAGGTTTTAAATATCTTAAATGAATTAAACTTCGCACTCTTGGTGTTCTTTCTTTGCACCTTAACAAGAGATGGTTCATCCTTTTATGGTCACTCCTTTTCAGAATAGATAACCAACCTTGGCTGCTGCAGTCTTGACTCCAGGCCAACAAACCTTGCATGCAGCTCCACAATTCAGCTTATTCCTGCTGTGACACAATTTTCCCTTCCCCTTCATGGGTTCTGGCTTACTAAAATTCATGAGACCGATGTCCAGCTTCTAAACAGTGGCGGCTTTTCCTGCATTCTATTCACTACATATAGCCAGCTTCTATGATGACTTAGTCTACCTTGCGTTTCAGCGTCTGTACAATTATTGAAAGGTTGATTCTCTGCAGCACTTAGTGCACGTGTAATCTTCTTTTTATATTTAAAAGTACTCCTGATTCTTTACTTTGTTATTAGTTTTTGTAAGATGCATACATCCTCTTCAGCCAGTATCCTGAGCCATTGTTCATACTCTCTTATGACATCACGCTTCTTTCTTTGTTTTTTTTTCATATTCCTTCAAGGAGTTCCTCCCTCAAATTGTCGTGCCTTCAGTGATACATTCATAGGGTTGTCTCAATGGGTATCTTCTTTCTGACATACGTTCCGGTATTGGCACAACTACTAGTGTCAAACACGGCACAATCTCAGGCTTCCAAAATGTGGGAGCTAGGGGGGCAGAGTATTCTGCAGTGGCATGCAGCTGCTCCTCTACAACTATTGTGTCTTTGTGCATCTGAAACGTATACACAATAAAAGAATGTAGTACTTGTTTCCATGCCTCATAATGTAATCAAGGAATCCTGCCCAAAGATTGGAACTGGCGGTGGTGGAACACCCTCAACATTTTGTTGAGGCAGTTCTGGCAACAGGAGCCCACCAAAGGTCACAGTTGCTGTTACCACTGGCACTGATTGGGCAAGCTGGACTGATGTGGGGCATGACTGATGTTCAACTCTGCTGTACCATTACAAAGGGCACATTTGCACATTTCCAGCATGCCACCAGCACACCAGCATGGCCATAGTCCCAACGGCATGGCTCTTGCCCTTGCCCTTTCCCTTCCACCCCCTTGTGACCATCTTCCATCAGCCCTCCACGTTACAGAAGACCACAGCCCCCTCCCTCCTGAGAGTCCTGCTGGTGACAGGGTAACATAATTGCTCAGCCTTCTCCTCAACCTTCCCCCTCAAGAAATTCCACCACCTGCTGTGTCACCTCCAAATTATGCTTCTGGGCTGTCTCTCCACTGAGCTTTTTCATAATGGGCCTTAACTACAGCAGGTTAAAGCAGAAGCCACTCCTTACTCTATATCTTAGATGCTTGCTGCGGCTGCCCCACCCTACAATATGAGTAACATGCACTCCTCCTCCTCCTCCTCCATCACTGGCCTTGCCTCTGTGGGTGCATCCAAATGAGGCCCTATCACCTGGGCCTCTATGCTGACAGTCTGGATATCTTCTGATGGCCATGGCTCCTTGTCCACTCTTTCTCAAGAGACTCCTCTCAATGCCTCAACCTCTCCAGCAGATTTGGAGGGTTGGCAATGTCATGAACTGGCAGCAACAAACACCACAAGGTTCATAGGAAACTCCTCCTCCTCCAACAAGGAATAATGAAGTTCCTTCTCCTCTCCCGCCACAACCATCATATCCTTGCCAAACCCAGCACTGTAATCTTTACTCCATGAGACCCTCAAAGGGAAATTGGCAAGATGAGTGAAACACCAGAGAATTCAAAAGTATATAACAGCAAATCAGCCATGAGAACAAAAGCAAAACCCCATTACAAGTAAACAAATTCTAAACTATACTAATATGTTAACAGTATGAGGCAAATCAGCAGACCAGCAACCCTGTGGTGTGAGAAGACAACAACAAACACGCAAGAGGAAACCGAGAGAAAGGAAACAATGTTCTTTTGTTTTTGTGGGGAGGGGTGAGTTTAGTGGCAGTACACGTATTTTGGCTTTTTTCAATATTAAAAGGGACACAACAGTGAAAAGTCACAAGAGGAAGGGTCAAAATGTTGTTCCCTTGTTTCATATGGAAAAAACAATCTATCAATGCACTGTACAAACATTGAAACAAAGGTACACAAAATGTCGTTCAAAAATACACTAAACACCAGGAAACTAGTAAAAAGACCAACATCAAACAGCTAATATCGATCCAAGCCCTGTTCCAAAACTCCACAATCCCTCCAAACACCCTCCAAACGTGTGCCTACTCTATCCACAGCCTAGCAACCCCCACAAAAGAACCGGAACTGAACTGGGACCTACATAGGGGGTCAAGATTCCTCACTTACATTATAGGGCTCTGATTAGCTGAACATCTTCCAATGACCTTGACAAATCAGCTTGAGAGGACTCTGATTGGCTGAATGAGAATGATAACTAAACCTGTGCCTTCACCCGATTGCTGCAAGTGTGTCCTGGGAGTCTTCGGTAGCTAAAACCCATTGCCACAATAGGGAGACATCTTTCCATGAAGATTTGAGGAGCCTGCCGGGTCGCTTTCAACTAAGTTCATCCAGGAATAATGCCTACTTCTATCAAAAGGTCAGAGAATTAAACCATTCTCAAGTGTTGCTCTCAGTTCATTTCTACGAATTGCCATGAAGTCCCCAGGTTCTCATATCATTGGCCGGGTATTATGAAGCTCGGGTGGAATTTGAAAACGACTTTCCAGCTGCTAGACACTTCCACCGTTTTAATGTAAGAACTCAAGTGCACGTCTCCTACCTCATGAGCCTGCATTAACCAGAATTCCATGCGTTGTGTATGCTTTAGCATTGAACTACGTTGCCTGCAGAGGGATACACATGACATGGGATATTTAAACCGCATCAATCAGTTGGTCCACTTCCATGCGCTGGAAAACAGTTGTTGGATGGTGAGAAGTGAGAAGTGAATATGAAAGGGAGCCGAGAGGGTTGCAACTGGGTTCTTACATTTCTCCGTAAAAGAAAGTTTTCAAGACCAAAAATAATCCTGATGAAAAGTTTTTTTTAAAAAAGGATTAGTGGGTAAAAAGCAAACTAAATTAAATTAAAATCTTTCAGGTTAGATTTGTTCCGATGAAACTGGGGGAAACCACATATAGCCCGGCATCAGAACACTGGGTAGGGCTTACAACTAAGGGGGTCCCAGCTCACCTCATCACAGTTAAACAACCTAGCACCAAATTGTGTCTTCGGGAGGAGTCCTGCTATGGGGAGACCTACTGCACCAAGGTACATTTTTCAACCAAGTCTGCATTGCTGATGCTGCCAATTTCTGAGGTCCAGTGCCACTGTGCTGTCCAGAACCTGGAGTAAAAAGAGACAGACTGCACCAAAATTGTATTCTGTTGGTAGGGAGAAGCAGGAATAGTGTACCAAATCAATATGTAACATCCATCAGTATTACACAGCTGCAGCAACTCTGATCAGATAAAGGGTTTCTGAACTTGCAGGTAGGTCTGTAAAGGAATCTTTTCTTCTCTTCCCACATAACCCTCACACTAACCTCTTCCCTTCCCCAACATATGATATGATAGGTTATTTATAACACACTTAATACCCAGAGGTTTCTAAGCGCGGACCCGAGAATCGAACCTGTGTTGCTCTGTTTCGTCTGAGCTGAGCTATCCCCCCAAGATGATATGTTTCCTATTTGCTCACCGGATAGCCATCACTCCTACTAGAGCATGACTAAGACTAGCCTCCACCGCTTTGCTGTCAGGCAAGTGCTGGTCTCTACGGGTTCTTGCGACCTTTAGTCCCGCTCATCCTCTTCAGTGATTGTCGCATACAGGTGCATGTATCAAGCTGGCTAAATTATATATCAATCACCAGCTTGCTCAACATTAGCCATTATCGATTACTGATACCATTGTTTAGATAGCCGATTCTGCCTGTTCAGTCTATCTTTGTTACCCTTCTTCACTGTGACCTACTGCAGGTCCCGCAGCCCTGCGATGCAAGCGGTCACGGCCCCAAGTTCAGGCTGGTGCTCCACCTAAGTCCTCACCCTATTTAAACTCATGGTGAGGACAAGGGCCAACTATGGCTGGCTGGAGTCGTGGGAAGGAGACGATCTGCCTCTGGCTTTATCGCTCATATCAGAAAGGAACCAGAAAGGTCCCTCCACTTCCTGTTTACTGTCTGCATGGAGCACAGGAGCCGGAGACATAGAGGCATAGCATTAAGTCTGGCGGACCAAACAAGGGAAATAGGTAAGAACTTTTTTGTGTATGTGTAATGTGTGTAATAGGTGGATGTGTGTAAGATGCATGCATGTGTGTTGGATGTGTATGTATGTATATATGTGCGCATGCATGTGAATGGGGTATATGTATGTATGAGTGTGAGCGAGTGTGACAAATCAACTTCCGGGGTACCAGTAGTCCAGGGATGAATATCGGTTTCTAAACCATCAATCAACCCCACACCTCTAGTACACCAGAAGGGATCCTATCAGATTGGAATACAAGTGAATTATAAGACCTCCTTGTCCACTTTTTGGTAACGTAGACAGAACGGCAGGCTTATCTCCGCAAGGTCGTGGACCGTTGGTTAGTTGCAACACAGTGAAAATACATTTATTACCCAATGATAAAACAGACTTTCCAGTCAAGGTTGTATAAAAATATCTACTTTATTATTACTACAACAGACAGTTCTAGCACACTACAAATACGACCCACCCTGTAAAGGAACACAGGGGACAGTTTCACGAAGGAAAGGGATGCACTCTGGATACTGACAGCGTTGAGGTCGTTCCAGGGCACTTCAGAACCCTTGAGACAGAAAAAGTGGCGGGAGACCACTGCAGCTACCAGGCGGCAGGCAGTTTAGCAACACGGCTGCACAGACGTCTTCAGGCTGTCTGGTGCGGCGGCTCAGGGCAAGAATCGTTGTCTCTGTGCTGGTTGGCAGATCTGGACTGCTGGTCGACGTGGCTCGGATGGCTTTGGTGACTGCGGTGTGACAACATTTAGCGGTGCAGCCAGACGCAGTTCAAGGACAAGAAGTCTTGAAAATGTCCTTAAAACATGGACGCACTCCTCAAAGCTTCTTCGCAGGGCTTGTGTCTCCCTTTCAAGGTGGACAGCCCAAATCTCAGGAGAGTGTTTGTAGTCAATGGCCTTGTCCTTAGTTCAGATACTCTCTGGCACTTCCCACCTAGGAAGCTTGCTGGCAGAATCTAGCAGGGCACGCTGTTCGGGTTCTGGAGCTGCTGGTAGTTCGTCTGAGTCCGGTATCTCCCTCTGTTCCCTGGGAGATGTTTAGGGGATGGATATTGCTTCCCACTTGGATCTCTCGGCCTTCCTTCACTGGCGGAAGATCTAAGGTAGACTGTACATTCAGCCCAGGTCCAAATGAGTCCTTCTTCTTACTTGTTTTTAAGTTGTCCGTAAATCTGCCAAGTGAGGGGTTCATCCATCTCTTAAAGCCAAATGGCTGTCAGTGATTGGTGCAGGCTAAGCCCACCTTAATTAACCAATCCTGGGTCCCCACCAACAATCTTCTGTTATGCATGAGGTCAGGACCAGAGTGATCTGCAACAGGACAGACAAGGGCTGACAACATATACTCGGCCTACCCATCTTCCTCTCTGTTGTAGATCAATATGACTCTCTGGTTAACTGAGCCCTCTGTGACTCTTGATAAAATGAATGTCTCCCTTGTAGATTGTGATGGGAGCATACTTCCTGTCTCCCCTAAATCACATCCTTTGCCCCTCTGAAAGGGGTCCGCTCTGCAGGGACACCTGCAGTAATTGACAGACCCAGACAGGCCCTTCACTGCCTTTCACACAGAGTTGGAAACTAGCTTCAGGCTGACACATTGCATACCAAAGGGGTGTTAGCCCCGTTTCCTGTTGTCTCTTCCAGCAACCATGCCTCTTCTCCAGGGTTGCCTTAATTATTCCTCATTAGTATGCACTGCCACCAGCCGGATTAGACAAAGGGAAAGCAGATCCATGGGGCCCTTGATATTTAAATTAGGCTGCTCATGGCTGGAGGAAGGTGTGCCTTCTCCCTTCTTGAAATGCTCTGATATACCCATGGCTGTCACATTTCAGCTGAATATGACAGGAGAAGACGGCCCCTGTAGACTTTGTCTTCCCGAAGTACACATGACTATGCGTTTTGTAGAGGAAGCAGATGAAATGTGTGCGTAATGGCCTCACACATTTCTCTGAGGTTGGTCTCCCATCATTCATTTTCATTTATCAAAAAGCCCATGTGAGCACTCTCTCCGCGTGCCGATGGTCAAATTCCTCACAGTGTGTCATCATGTGAATGAGAATGCAGTGTGTGTCAATGTGAGAGAAGGTATATGGGTGAGTGACTGGTGGGTGAATGAGTATGAATGTGATTGTGTGGTGAATGTTCTGGGTGGGTGCACATCTTGAGAATTCAGTGTACGTGAATGTGAGAGAAGGTCTTTGGGCAAATCACTGGTGGATGAATGGTTATGAATGCGATTATAGGTGTTTGTGTGTGAACGTTCTGGGTGGATGCTGTAGGAACTCATGGTGACAACAGTAAAGACAGAAACAAGTGATCACAGTTCTAGGGTGTTTATTAAACTGTATAAATGGGGGAGAAAAACTCCTAATCTAAACCTAAATCTAAGATTGGAACAAGCTACAAATATCAAATAATACTAAGGCAGTCCTAGTGGTGTCTTGTCAACTAAATAGGGCCTACACTGAAAAATCTATTGCCAATCCTTACCGCTAAATTACAAAATAGTGTGGGATAATGTTAACCAGAACAGAAAGAAGTGTTCACAAAAAGATGAATCAGGATGGTATAACTGGGGTCTCCCTTCCCCTTTGTTTTCAGCACAGGACAAGGCAGGACCCTCGAGCACAGCACACTCCTGGGCTTCTCCAGCATGAGCTTACAGTTTGTTTCCAAAATATCAGCCCCTTCTGTGGCCAAATCTCTTTTACACAAAGGCTCTTGCCTAAGAGGGCCTGAGATGCCATAAACAACAAAACAAATGTTCCTTTCAGTAATCTTCCAGTCGGGTGATTTCTCTTCACTCTTGGATCGTGCTCAACCGGACTCCAATCTTTCTTGCATCGTTGGCCTCAGTCGTGTTCACTATGGCCTTTCATTTAAAATATCAGAAACTTGTAACATTCAAGAGTCTCAATGTTGTTTTAAACAACCATTCACTGTGGACATCCCTCAGTCGTGTTCACACTTGTCGACACAAAGATCACGGGTGTGTTATGTTTTGCGCTCATTCACAGGCACCCCTCAGCCAGGTACACATGTGCCAGTTTAAGACAGTTCACTTAGTTGTAACACCTTGCAGGATTCACTTCCGTTAGCTTTTCCGTTGGCATCCTTCTGTCGGGTTCACATAGCTATTCTAACACAGTTCATTATTCCACCATCTCATCAGAAAAGTGGGGTTCCCTTCCCCTAGCTTTCTTTCAGCATCCCTCTGTAGGGTTCACACTTGCCTTAGTTCGCAATTTCACAATCTCATCAGAAAGAGGGGGTTCTCTTCCCCTAACTTTTCACTTGACTGCATGTCAAAGTCTTTTGATTGTACAAGGGGTGTTACTGGACCCTTGTATGACCAGTTTGACCTCTAACGTCAGGCTCTCCTAGGGCCTCCTGGTATTTGTAGTTTCAACAAAAAGGGACCAGCCATAGTCTTTCGAATGCACGCCCGCGTGGCACCGGACATTCTGCAGCTGGTCTTTCCCTGGGCTATAAAAGTTCAGTAACACACACGTTCTTTGTTCATAAGTTCTTTCAATTCATATTGTTTTGCCGTTAGCAACTTTCTCTCAACACTGTCCAGTTTTACTATTGGTTCTCACTCCGACTCACCGGCTGTGCTAAAATCCTTGGTGGTTCTTGTCTCTGGAGTCAAGGACGGTACCACGGTAGCAAGCATGCCTCACCGCCTTGGTTATCAGTCCAGGAGGACCCCATGCACCGTTAACATCTGTTACACCACATGTCAGCTGTATTTGCCAGTCTTATGATTCCTTTCATGTAGGCTTTGCAGCTCTGGGTCGAAAAGGGCAAAGGCACTTACCTCCTTGATGTCCTTTCAGGTCTAACCGCCTTTCTCCTCTTTTTGAACTGCTGCTGTGTAATAGCTGCTTCATTATATGTTTGGCATTGCTCAAAGTGTGCTCTCGTGCTCTGCCTTTTATCCCTATGGGGGAGAGAAATGAAGGTCAGGTGGTGCCTGACTATGCCTGACCTCAATAGCGGGACAGGACCTTAAGATGAAGTTAGATATTTATTTCTTTGGGTTCAATACCTGGGACATATACTGAAGAAAGGTGACTCTTTCTGCCTTCTAATTTATTAACCCTCTTCCTAGGGGGGGCTGGTACACTTGGAAAGGTGAGAATGGTAGGGTGTTTGAAGTGAATGAGAAAAATCTGTAAAATAATAGTTTGGAGGTCTGTCAAGGGAATGACCGGAATTATTGTTGTGAAATGAATAGGGTGGGATTTCAGGAAATGCTGAGTTTTGTCCAAATGGACTGGGAGTCCGGGAAATAATAATCAGACAGAGAGGGAGAAGAATAACTGGGAGTATTCGGGTAGGCAACAAGAAAACAGGAACTATGGGAGATATAGTTTCCCGCTATAACGTTGTTTGGGTTCCTAATAGGCTTACCAGATGCAGAGGGGTTGTTAGATTCGGATGAGGGGGATTCATGGGATGGAAGAGAGGTTAATTTGGAATAGCCTACAGAAGCCTCAAAGACTTTGTCCTTCTCGTTCTCTTTCCCCATATAATATAGTGTCTCACTTGGGGCAGTCATCTGAGCATAACCCCGGGTTCACCTACCAAGCTGATCCTCCCTCTCTAGTCCACCCGAGGGTTGGGATCCAAGAGTACCAGCCCTTTCCATGCCACCTGAATAAGGGATTCTCGGGATCTACTTGGGAGAATATCCTCAGGTTTTTCACCATGCCCATGTGGAGAATGCAGTTTGAATGTCTGGGTGAACGTGTCAGTGAATGTGAGAGAAGGTGTATGGGTGAGTGACTGGTGAATGAATTGGAATGAATAAGATGTGTGTACATGTTCTGAGTGGGTGCGCATGAGGAGAATACATTGTGAGTGATTGTGAGAGAAGGTGTATGGGTGAGTGACTGGTGAATGAATTGGAATGAATACGATGTGTCTACATGTTCTGAGTGGGTGCGCATGAGGAGAATACATTGTGAGTGATTGTGAGAGAAGGTGTATGGGAGAGTTACTGGTGGTTCAATGGGTATGATTGTGATTATGTGTGTGTCTGAATGTACAGGGTGGAGAATGCAGTGTGAATGTTCTGGGTGCACCTGCGAGAGAAGAGTGAATGACTGGTAGCTAAGTGGGTATGAATGAATATGATTATGTGTGGAGCTGAGGCCTCGGGTAGCACTGGAGCTTTGTTAGCATTTCCATATAGTGACATGTCATGGTTTACTTGCATTTGTATGCAAAACCAACTTGATGGGGATTTTTGAGGCAGCTTGTCTAGCCATTTATTATTTGTCATGACATTGTTTTACTCATCATTTATGATAAAGCAAGCAGTATGCATGTTCTTAAGTGGGGGTACTGGCATTTTGGTGGAGCCAATCTAGCTATTTCTTACTGTGGCATGGCATCTTTGGCTCAGCTTCTATGATAGCACAAGAATAATATTTTATTGTGTGGTTGGACTGGCAGTTTTGTGCAGCCAGTTTCAACATGTTTTAATATTGTAGCATGGCATTTTTAATGGCAAAGCCAACAGGAATATGTTGCTGTGTAGGGATACTGGCATATATTGGCATAGCCAGCTTGGACATGTTTTCTTATAGTGTCATTGCAAAGCAAAAATACATGTATATGGGAATACTGGCATATATTGGTGCAGGTGGTAGCATGGAAATGTATGGGCACCACCAGTGTGAATATGTTTTTATATTGGCATACATTATGTGGAAAGGCATGAAAGTGCATTGCGAAAGGGTCCTTTGCAGTGTTGGCACTAGCATCTATTTCATTTTTTCATGAGGTATCCTACAAAGCCACTTGCAAACAGTCTAACTTTTCACACAATGTTTCACAAAAAGTGTTACATATAATTACCCATTTTAACCCATTATTAAAAACATTTTCTCAGGGGGAGAACCCCTCTAAGGGATGGAGTGGCACTAGTAAATTAGGCCACTTGGTAGGCTAGTTCCATTTTACTTACTAACAGTGGGGTGATCTATTAGCTCCTCCTTTCTTGTGCCAGGCAGCATTTTGAGGAGAACGTTCAAAATGAGTGAACAAGGAAATCTTGGCATCTGTGGGAACATACGTTTGTGTAATGCTGACACACTGACATCAAGTTGTACTAGCGCTTATCCAATAGCAGCCCTCCATAATAGTACAATTCCCTGCAGTTTCTACTTGACTAACTTGTGTCTGAATTACATCCTGAATAGTCTGTTGGTAGCGATGCATTTTCTAGTTAGGATTTTGTTTTTATTCATATTCACTAGTGTTCAAATTGCAGCATCTAACGAGAGTTATTCTATTGGTTTGGCTGTTTTCACATAGAGGCAGCAAATCAATCCTCTGGTTCATAAGAAGTAGGGCTAACCTGTTCTGCTAGCAGTAGTGGTAGTCCAGCTACAACAATTTCCTTGGTCTTGTGAGCTGGAGATCAAGGGCTAGATTTTCTAGTGAACCTTATAAGCCATTAGGACACATGGGAAGGTATTCTTGTCTTCTCCTCTTCTCTGTCCTCTTCATTGGCATGTTCAGGTCTCAGAGAATAAAAGGTGAAACTAGGAGTCCAAGCGGATCTTGAGTCTGGGAGTTTCCTACTTTTCCTCGCATGTTGACTCATTCTTTGGGATCCTTGTGTAGGAGATCATTCTAGATATTTGTTTTGAATCCCATTTATGATACCATTTGGGGTGAGGGGTTTTTAATAATGATATCACAAACCGAGTAACTAAAAAGAATTTAAAAAAAAATCTTTGTTATAGTTTCACTCAACCTTCTGGTTAGACGTCTACTATCTTTTCTTAAGGTCATATTGTCCTTCTCGTGGGCTTTTCCTTATCACTGGTTTTATGTCAGAGAGCATTAGAACCACAATCCCTGTAGGTCAGTGCGCTTGTGCTGCCATCACACCACACACACACCGTGCTCTGGGTTAACCTTTGGCATTTGGCACCCCTCACGCTTATTGAAAGTTCTAGAACTTCAGCTCCCACTAGGTAGTGCACTTGGGTTATCAGCGCACCATACTATAGACACTTGGGTGGCGTTTGTGGTTTACTAACGCATCACGTTCTTGGCAGAGTGTCAAAAAAACACAATTCCTATCAGACACTGCACTTGTGTCATTGGCGCACCACCCTTGTCAATTCGTCATGCTGGCATTCAGACCACGGCTGGTTGTTCATTCCCTGCTGGGGCCCTCCGCTCGGTGGGAGACCTGTCAGCATTGCTCATTCTCCCCCTCTTCCCGCTATTATTTATTTATTTTTATTTTCACATTTGACAAGCGCATGCGAGCCCCCAGGCAACTGGGCGCTAGGTACATGAGGTACAGTTGATAAACCTGAAGGCATCAATGAAATGTCAAGGTGCAACGTCAGGAAACTGTGGCAGGATAAAGGAATCAGCAAAGTGTCATGGCAGATGGAGGAACAGTGAATTGAAAAGCCACGTCTTAAGTTGTTTCCTGAAGGATTTGTAAGAAGGTTCTGTTCCTTCCTAGGTGTGTCCAGTGTGGAACGTCTCCGCTCTCACTGGTGTTGAAGTGACGGGGCCTCCCTGTTCCTCCATCCTCTGCTTCCAGTGATTCGCTTCACCAGTTTCCCGCTGGACCCTGCAGTCTGTAGAATCCCTCTCCAGCTGTTTCTGCTTCTCGCTCCCTGACATCTATCTTCATCCTTTGCAGGGATGTATGCTCGAGTGGCTGTGAAAAAAAGAAACAAAGTTTCTTTGGTGATGATACTTCACCATAAAAGTATACTTCACCATAAAAGTATAAATATGTGTCCAGTTACAAGAATTAGGCAAATTGAATACACATGAGAAGTTATGAGAGTCTAAGAAGGAAGAAACAAAATCAGAACATTTAAAATGTCCAATCCAGGCATCTGAGATCCAGAAACTCCATAGTAGAGTACAGGGGCAAATTCAGAAGAAACAAGCATTGTGGCAAAACCTTTTGGGGTCTGCACCTCTGCCTCTGGAACAAAATGGAACCCAGCATAGAGCGTGGGAGGCTCGAAACCTCTCAAACTTCAGAATGAAATTGAAATGTCTCTGTTCAGAGGTTCTTTCTCTACCAACATAGTTAGATTTGAGTTTCTAGGACTCCCTGCCCCTCACAGATGGGGTTGACACCTGTTTCCAACTGATACGGGTAACTTCTTGGGATCCCTAATATGCCAGGCTCTCAAGTGCATCGAGTCTGCATAGAAAACAGGCCTGTTCAATGACTCTGTCTTAAAGTGTTTGGTTCCTTAAAAGTGGTGTTATTTGCTTCAACCAAGTCGGGCCTGCCATCTCACTGGGAGTGTAGCTGGATCACTGACATCCATTTAGAGGCACATGTATAATTTCTGCTGTGCACCATGCGTGGACATACCAGCAACTGTAAGTTACTGCAACATGGCAATGTTTCCGGGAAGGTTACAGACCCAAGATCAAAGAGTACACGGCCTTGCGGAGCCAGCAATCAGCACTCTCCCTTAAATGCCTAGTGGCATTTGAAAGCAAATGAATAATATAAGAATATACATTTTTCAATTTGCACCCAAGATCTAGTCGGACGAATACCCAGTGA
Source organism: Ambystoma mexicanum (assembly GCF_040938575.1). Classification (NCBI taxonomy): domain Eukaryota; kingdom Metazoa; phylum Chordata; class Amphibia; order Caudata; family Ambystomatidae; genus Ambystoma; species Ambystoma mexicanum. The sequence continues at coordinate 1,334,662,517 of NC_090924.1, forward strand.
AATTATATTATTTTTTTAAGTGACTAAGGAACCAAATATAGTGATTCGATAGAATTGGGTTCATTTTTTAAAATAACAGCCCTCTGGTAACATTACATTAGCAGTTTTTCTGTCATATCTGATTCCAATATCCTAGCAGCTTCTGAACTGGATTCTAGACATGTGTCATAATAAAGAAGCCCGTCTCCAAAGGATATTGCTGTAGCTTGTACAAAATCAAATTCATGGGTGATTTTTCATTTAACTTTTCAATGTCCACATAAAAAACATGTCAGCCTCCTTTAACAGCCCACAGTTCTAGGCAGGCCCGGTTGAAGATGTGTGGGGGCCAATTTAAACATGATTGTTGGGGTCTCCCTGCTGAGAGCGAAACAGTCATAGGCACCTGTGGGGTGCATACACTACAAGGGCGACAAAGATAAGATTAAAAGCTGACAATTATCACGAGAAGGCCAGCCAGCAGGCAGCTTAAACACAAAATGCCCACTGAAGAGCAATAAAGCCTTCTTTGTCAGCAAGGGGCTGATGTAGAGGAATCAGGGTTAGAGATGGCAATGAGGTGGTCCCACTTCCGTATATCCCGTGGGAGGAGAGAACGCAGCTTGTAAGGCGAGAGCTGCAAAGTGAACATTTTATGCCCCCGAACGAAAATAGCTAAATTAATATATTGCTGTGTTACAAGACTTCTGACTGGCAACATGGGGGCAGTTGGTCAGGGCTCCCTTGAGGCTTGAGGCCCATTACATTAGAAAAGCCCTGGCTCTAGGGATATGAACTTAATAACATGCCATTTTCTATTGGCCCCTGTAAAATTATACATGCTATAAAAATGGAGCAGTAGAACGTATATTACGTGTAATATTAATTAATAAGTAAAGACTGTTAAGGCATTTGACTCACAGTAATGAAATGTTAATTTTGAAATATGAAGCCACTCATATTAACTTGGAATGCACAATGTCCTTTTGCATCTGGTAGAAGTGTGCTAGGATCCCACATATTAGCAAACGAAAGTAAAGCAATATTCTTCAAACAGAAAATACAGTGTCTTGGAGAGAAAGGTAATTATAGTAATTCTGTTGTTACTTATCCTTGCCTCACTCCCATTGGTTGATGAGATTACAGCAGTTGGGGAACATTGAGAAGTAATGGCCTATGATCCCTGTCCCACCAGGTAACCCTGTGTTCTGCGTCCATTGAGATATTCCCACCCTAACCGATAGCTTTTCTAGATTGGACTGATTCCTAAACAGTGAAATGATGAGGCTGCAAAGGGCACACCCTTGGAAGCCAGGGATATGTTACTAAAGAAATCTTTGGCCTGCCATCTTGAATATTACCCTTCATGCTTTACCATGACTTAAGTGTCTTCGTGTGGCTTGTGGTCACTGTGAATTGTAGTGAAAGAGGGTGGCCACTTCTCTAGGAATGTGTTCTTATTGTACTCTAGTAGTGGGCTTGAACATGCACTGAACCCAGCTAGGTTTTTACTATAAACTATTGTAAACCCTGTGTGCACGTGCTAAAGTGCATAACGGAAGATATGTTCAGAGTGTTAATATATCACATGGTATAATTTGATGTAATTTATATCAATTGAAAAACAAAATAGTTTGATCTTGCTCCTTTTATGTGGAGGAGGAGTAACCTCAAATAAAATCTCTCAGAATCCGCTGAAAGATCAGCATAGTACATATGGCCACTTGTTGTATCTGCTCCTCTTTGTGTTGGATTCCACTTACAGATTATGGAATCACATATATAATGTTGAGGGATGTCAGAGTAATGCAATTCATGTGCAGTATGATTCTCTTCATGCAGCTTGAATTATGCTGTTAAAGTGGTATCCCTGTCTTGGGCCTTTTCTGAAGCTAATTGTAATTTGTCATTTTTGAAATACACTTTTTGTTTGCCGGGAATATGGACTTGAAGTCTTATTATTGTATGTGTGAGGCAACAGCTATAAAAAGTGAAGCGGGCAGTCTCTACTGCGTGTGACTGTATCAGACAAACATACATCTGGCCTTTTATTATACAGATGAAGTTGTAACACATTAATCAGTCTTCCATAAAATGGGTGAAGACATTGTTCAAAGAACTGAGACACGACATCCCCTCAGTAGTCCCTGAGAAGCATCAAGAATGGAGCTGGAAGAACAATACACCCTTGCTGCCTTTGACGAGGACAGCCAACTAAGCAGAGGGGGAAGTACTCCTGTGGGTAACTTCATATGCTCCCAGGGCATGGAGAGTATGTTGACGAGGAGAGGTAATTACTGATGGGCCCATTGATCAGCACTCACCCTCGAAAACTTGTAATACAAGATAGCTGCACCATGTGAGGACAGGGTGCAGGACTTACATACTCCAGCACAAATCAATACTAGGGACTCAGTAAGTTGGCAAAGGGAAGTCCATTTAATGATATATACATCAGCTTATGGAAATCAGCAGCATCGCGAACACCTGTCTCGCCCCGACTTCCTCGAACTTCAGTACAACAGCCTCTTTTATGGGAAAACTTCGTCATCAATGACGTACACTTCTATAAAAAATCATCATGCAATATAATTGGTTGGGAAAGGTAACTTAAGTATAGGTGTTATATCTGTATATGAAAAATAAGGCATACGGATTGGATAACTCTTATCGGGTGGGCATCTATGCCCATCCCTCTACACCACACGTGATTGACGTCACTACAAGTACGACGTCTCATTCTTTACAATGTCTATAGGACCCTAGATTACATGGTCCCTTGTGATTGGGCGAGTTACACCCCTAAAAATAAATCTCCACTTTTAATTAGCAGCATGCAGAATAGACACCCTGGTGCCTGGTGTCACAAGATTCACCCTGCCTCCCTTCCATCAATCAGTGGTTTAGGGCTATGTGTCAATTAGTTGGCTGGGTATGGCCTCGGATCTGTAGTCTCTTATCAGGAAAAGTTATGGCACCCTCTGGTTCTGGATGACATCAGGCGGTGGTACAGCTTCGCGCCTGCCTGGTCACGCGTTGGTCCACCATGAATCTGCTTCAGTTTCAAACCTTTTGTGCATTTAATTCTGTATGCGCTTGGCCACCTGCATGGGCCTCTCTTATCTTGACCTTCACGGGCGGGCTGGCGTGCTCTGAAGTTGGAGCCTCGTGAGCTCATGCTCACCTCCCCTTCTCTTGTTGACCTCGATTTCCCCGGCATGAGCCATCCTTTGTTAAGTTTCGATCCTGCTCTTTTCCTCTGCTTGGGCCTGGATATGAAACTTGGCTAGTCAGGCCTTGGCCGCCTGGGAGTACTTCTGTTTATACAAAATGGAGTTGCATGTGTGCATTGTGCTGTATTGAGGTAGATGTATACAGTCGACGCTTGCCGCTCTAACTTCTACCAAGAATTGCAAGCAGACTCAATTACTTAGCATCTTGCGTTTCAAGCTTATTTACACACGTTCAATAAGGCGGTTGCTTCCATCTTGTCTCATGGCACCATTCTCATACGTTTTTCACAGTGTCTTTCCCCTTTGTCCATTACAATTATCCTCGCAGTTGTCGGTACTGGCATGCATAGCTTTCAGTAGCCACTTCTGGTTGTTCTCGGGGTTGCCCAGGGACTTAGTCTCTTTCCATTGGCCTTCCATTAAGGCCTTCAGGGGTTCCTCGTGGACAGTCTGTAAATACTCGTCGTTTCGTACCAATGGCAGGTACAGTTGTCTGATTGGGTACCGTGCTGCCCAGGGTTGCCCGGTTATGGGCATTTCAACAGGTATTGATCCTCTAATGTACACAGGGCAGAGGCCCATTGCAGCCCTTTGTTGGTTCAGCTGCTCCTCGTACGTCACATACCTTGGCGAGTACCTTACTGGCAACTCGCAATGGGGGGCAGGGGTGCAGGTCGTATCTGGGACCTCCTTCTAAACTCCCCCCTCTGGTCGGTTCATCGACCACTCCAACGTCCTCCTTTATATTCAATTTCTTTGATTCCTCAGCTTCTTGCTCATCGTCTCCTGGGTTTACACAAGATGGCGTGAAAGTATGCAATGTTGGTGTCCATATCTTTATCACCCCTTTCAAGCTTCCTGCTGTTTTCACATGCTCATCTTTGTTCCAATTGGCATTGTCCATTTGGACTGCAGTAAATCCATTTTCCTTCATACGTTCTTCGTTTCTTGGGATAAGAAAGTCCTTTATCTCCTCATCTGTCAGGTCTCTGGGCTTCCAGCCTGGTTCGACATCGATCATTACTTTCTTACCAATGGCCTTCTTTGCATTTTTCTGACACTGTGTGATGATTATCTTGATAACACAGAATCCTAGCAGCACCATTTCTAGCAAAGCTCCCAGAAACTTGAATATATCGGTGATCAGTTGCGGGACCCATGAGAATAGGTTCCCAAACCAGCTGTCATCATCTACCTCATCTGTTTCCTCAGTCATCTGGTTTTTCAGGGTCGTTAACATGCTTATGGCCTCTGTGAGGGTTCCATTTTCTTCGTCGTGTGATGGTGTAAATGTGCAACATGATTCTCCGATTTGTGCACAAACACCTCCATCCATTGCTGTGATCATGACAAGCACATATCTGTTCTGGAGGGTCATCAGTCTAACTGCTCTCAGCTCTTCTTTGATCGCTTTGAATCCTTTTATTGTGGTGTTGATGGTCTGCAGGAACTCCCATCTGGTTATATGCAACCATTTAGCATTCCATTCACTCCAATTTAGATGTGTGGCAAGAGCATTGTGGTGAATACTGTTGAAGTGAGGCTGAACAGCCTGTGTTCGTATAGAATCGCATAGAATGCTTCTTCTGGATATCAGTTCTGCGGATCTCCTCCTTCTCAGATGAGCATTTGCTTTCGGGAAGCTGTCCAGATTCAGATAGTTTTTTGGAATCACCAGTGCGGGAACATGGACAGTGACCAATGTACATATGCCCCCCCAATTTCTTGGCAGTCTTATGTATGATTTGGATCCACACGCCCAATTTCGGTCCATCAGGACTGCGGTTCCTTGTGCCATTCCTGGTGCCTCATATATTCGTCGGCAGTTTTTATTCTCCCCCATTTTCCTTGTACCATTACTTCTAAAGCACAGTTTGGGTTTTCTAGCGGTAATATCTGCCAGGGTCCTCCTCTGTCTTTGACCCATGTCAACAGCTTTACCAATTTTGGCCACAATGGTCTGCATAGTCTCTGTGAGTTCTCTATTGCTTCTTTACAGGCTCCAAGGACCGTCCAAGCTCGGCAGATTACTACTCCTTCTTCCCATCCGTCTGGGGAAACTACTGACTCCCAGATCTGCATTTGGCCTCTGTTCTTCCAGATTTGAGCCTCTTCTGCAGTTTTTCCTTGGACGTTCAGTCTTAAGTTTATTTCCCACCTTATTCCTGATCCTTTGACGTCAGGGTTTTCATATCTAATAACGTGATTCAAGGTGTGTGCCCTGTTTCTTGTTTTGATGTCCTGGACAAACCTGTCTTCATCAGTTTAGTCCTTTTCGTTGGCCCATATCAATGAGGCATCTCTTCCCATGAATTGTCCTCTGATGTTGCACATAGCTACGTGTGACGTACAGTGTGCCGTGGGGACATCTTCTTCTACAGCCACGAAGATCTTGGACTTTCCCATGCTGTATGGCAGGAGTGCACAGACGAAACATTCCCCTTCTGATTTACTTCGTCCAACTTCCTTCATGTGCTGGTACCATATGTTGTTTCCAAGATGGGCTGTGCTGTCCAAGTAGTCGTTTAGCTCATTGTCCGTTTCATATGGGCTTCTCTTGATTCTTAAAGTTTTCCTGTAATTAGCTATCACTATGTCTCTGAATGCGCCTGTACTGCTCTTTGGTTCAGGTAGTTTCTCGGGTATTATCCTTGGAGGGGCAGGTTTCATTTCCTGCCCTGCAGTACTAAGGGGAGGTCTTGTGTTTCTTCTCCTTCACTTGTGCATTCTCTCATAGACATCCTTCCACATGTGGCTCATCATTCTTCCAACATGTGGTGGTGTCGTAAGCTTGGTCATTATCTATGGTGTTGGAGCAGGTGTGCTCGTTATCACAGTTTTCTTGCTCAGCTCTTCGTGTAGCTTCTTTGCTCTTAGTACGAGCGGACACACATACTTGACTACCGCGTGTGTTTTCCCCATGAGTTCTTTTGTGGCTTCCTCTGTTCTCTTGAGGGATTTTGTCATGCCATCGCTGTCTTGTTGCTCGCATGGTTCTCTATTCTTTGGACCTGTTCGTTTCACAAGCATCTTTTTTGTTTTCTGTCAGTTCGGCCTGGGGTCTCACAGCCATTGACACTTGCCCTTGCTCGTGTGCACTCAGTGTCTGGGTGCGTGCCGTGGACAGTGCTATGTTATCATTCATTCCGTGCTGACCCTGTCTCCAGCTTTTCTCACCATTCATTACTTCAAGTGTGTACATATTATTGCTAATTTCATTCGACTGTACATACATTGTTTGCTTTATCATCAATTTTTCTTGGAACAGGGATGACAATATAAGGTCTGGGTGCCTTTGTGAGGCCCAGACGCTCATTACCTGATGGATGCACGGACATTGGGATGCTTCGTGCACCAATAAAAAATGCACCTCTGATCGTTACCGACAAAAATACTACAATAATCACTATATATATACATATGATTGCCTTGAAGGACTGTTTGCAGCACCTCCTTCCAGGAAAGCGGGGGCGCCGATCCACTGGTGGCACAACTAAATTACTGTTTTGGGCCCCCATCTCGAACAAGTCCATAGTCAATAGTTTATTTCTTTTCTTATCTTGATTTCGTTACTTAAAAAGTTCAGCAAACACAAAGTGGCAGAAGCAGCTTAATGTCCCCCCTCTTGCGAGTGATGACGGAAGTCTCTAGTTATGGAGTACTTGCTAGACTATGGAAAAAGGTTAGACTACCGTTTTTTGTACATCACATTCATCTTGCATTTGTGTATACAATGCATTCCCTGGGCTCCTTCCCAACTCCTCTTGGCCCTGAGGACATGCAGGAATTTGTTTGCAGTGACACCATAAAAGGGTGGCTTCGCTGCACATCACGCATAGATAAACCATTGAAAAAATAAAAACAAAAATAAAAATAAAAGTGAACATATGAATCTCCCACCAATACAAGATAGCTATCACCAATGCCAAAGCCAACGCCTTCAACACACAAATCTCCAATACCAAATCTCACTCCAAAGAGATCTTTGCCATTTTTAATGAGCTCATCTCCCCCCCTAATACACAGGATAAAATAATCAAAGATGAAACCTGGTGTACCAGCATTCAAGCTGCCATGCTACACAAAATTGACCTTCTCCAAATGAAAATCAAACACCACTGCAAAGCAATACCCAAACAGACAGGAACTAAACCTACCAACACCCCACCCACCTCGTCTAAGCCCACCATACCTGACTTCTCCTTCAGAGACGTCACTGAATCAGAAGTTATTAACATACTAAAACATCTCAAACCCCCCCCTGTAAAGGTGATATTTGCCCACCAAAACTCGTCAAAGACTGCGCAGACTGCTTTGCACCGCTCTTCACGGCATTCATCAACGCGTCCTTTAAAACAGGCATCATCCCAGCCAACCTCAAAGAGGCTTGGGTCCGGCCTCTCCTAAAAAAACCTACTCTCGACCCCTTACAACCTAACAACTACAGACCAATAACCAGGGTGCCATTCCTGCTGAAACTACTGGACAAAGCCGCACACTGCCAAATCCAACATTATCGGGAAACCCACTCCATCCTCGGAACTAGGCAGTCAGGCTTCCGGAAAGGACATGGCACAGAAACAGCCCTAGTAGATCTGAAGAGTCAGATCACCCAAATCATGGACAAAGGCAAGCCTGCTCTCCTGCTCCTTTTAGATCTCTCAGCCGCCTTAGATCTGGTTGATCACAAGACTCTCACTTCACATCTCACACACTCAGCCAACTTCTCCAAAGAAGCAGCCCTCTGGATCACTTCCTTCCTAGAGGGTAGAGCCATGAAAGTCTTCTCGGACATCGCCAACGCCACACCCACGACAATCCACTGCGGGGTCCCTCAAGGATCTTGCACTGCACCCACACTCTATAACTTGTTCACCAAGCCCTCTTTGACAAACTTGACTCATACGGCATCACATACACAAACTACGGGGACGACACACAAGTACTCCTACCATTTACAGGATCATACAACGAAGACGCCTAAGCACCCCACACAATCTGCTCCATCATCAAGGCATGGATGGCAGTTAATGGCCTCTGCCACAATGGTGACAAGACTGAAATCATGATATTAGATCAGCAGAACACCCTGGACAAACTTGACAAACTGTACGTCAATTTCTCCATTGACATCTCCATCATCCCCATATCCACAGCCATAAAGACACTGGGAGTATACCTTGACTCTTCACTATCTATGACTAGACAAGTCAGCGCAATCACTTCCGCATCCACACACACCACCAAACTCATAAACACCATTAAGCCCTACCTCTCTAAACCTAACTGCCTCTCCATAGCGAGGGCAACCATTGGAGCCAAGTTGGACTACTGCAATTCACTCCTAGCAGGCACATCAGCCAAAAACATAAACAGACTACAAGTCACGCAGAACAATGCTCTCTGGGCCGCTCTTAGCATCCCAAGAAGAGAGCATATCACCCATGCCAGGCACTCAGCCCAATGACTCCCGGTCAAAGAACGGATCACTCTCAAAATCCTCACCCTCACTCACAAATGCCTCTCTCTCTCCGCCCCGTCCTATCTATCTGAAACCATCCTCAAACCCTCCTCCGCCCGCCCCACCAGGACGCAATACTCCAACCTAATCTGCATCCCACGCATCAGAAAAGCCAAAGCCGGAGGTTTACGTTTCCCCTACATTGCAGCCAAGACATGGAACGCTCTCCCTGCAGACATTAGAGCAGAAAACTCACTCCCTATTTTTCACAGGAAACTGAAAACCTTGGTCCTTGCAAAATAAGTAGGAAACTCTCAGGAATCCTTGTAAATATACTGCATCATTAATGTATACATGCCTACTGTAAATTCTGTATTGTATGTAATTACTGTATCCTATGTAACCAAGATATTGGCCCTCATTAGGACCCTGGCGGTAAGGGGTTTACGCTAGCGTTAGCTGCGCCGACCCCTTACCGCCAATTCCGAGTTCCCAGAGCGCCATGGTCATTTTTCCGCCCGCTTTTTGCGGGCGTAAAAATCCATGGCGCTATGGGACCTTGGTGTTAATTACGCCACCGTAATTTACGGTGGCGTAATTAACTCCTTCCCCACTCCCATTATACCCTATGGGGCCGAAATGGGAATGGGGAAGGGTAAATGGGTCAATGGGGACTTACCGCCCCGCCGACCTCGGAATGGGGCGGTAAGTCCACCATCCGCCATGGCGTAAACGGACTTTACGCCATGGCCGGAAAGTCCGTCGATGGCGGAAAAAATCCGCCAGGGTCCTAATGAGGGCCATTGTCTGCAACAAGCGCCACGATGACCCGGGCTGACGTGCGCTCTACAAATCTGAATAAATAAATAAATAAATCATTACCCAGGCTCTGCAGATGACCACTCCTTCTTCCCATCCTTCTGGAGAAAGCACTGATCCCCAGATCTGCATCTGTCCTCTGTTCTTCCATTTTCGGATTTTGTCTTCAGATTTTCCTGGACCCTCAAATATTTTGTTTACTTCCCATCTTATTCCAGCTCCTTTCACTCCAGGCATTTCATATCTGATCACGTGATTCTTGGTCTGTTCTCTGTCTCTTTTCTTGGAGTCTTGTACATGAAACACTTCTGTACGAGTGCGATATAAATGAAATATCTTATCATATCATAATTGTCCTCATCGGGATCTGTCTATTCAGTTGCCCATTTGAGATGGCATCTCTGCCCATGAATTAGCCTCTTGTGCGGCAAAGTGCTATATGTGATGTCAATGGCTATAAAGATTTTGGACTTCCCCATACTGTAGGGCTGGAGTGCACAGACAAAGTGTGATGCTGGAAATGCATCGGAGGGACAGGGTGTCTGTATCCTTGTCCTTTACTGCTTTTTATCATGTGTTCTGGTGTGTTTTCTGCGCAGCAGTTCATGTGGGACTCCTGGCGGTGTAGCTCTCTCTTTTGGCTTGGTGTACAGACCCATGGATAGCCTTTTATTGTGCAGACAGATGCCTCTGACACTGGGATAGGAGCTGAACTATCACAAGTAGATGAGAAGGGTAAGGAACACCCTATTGGCTCCATTAGTCACAAGCTTTAGGAGAGAGAGCTCAGATGGTCCACAGTAGATACGGAGTGTTTCTCTGTTGTGTGTGCTCTAAGGAAGCTGAGGCCCTAGCTCTATGGGAGCCACTTCACTGTGCAAACTGACCGTAAGCCCTTTAAGTGGCTAATGAACATGTAGGGAGAGAATCCAATGTTGCTTAGGTGGTCCATAAGTCTGCAAGGCTTTGACTTCACTATTGAGCATAGGAAAGGTGTCCAACATAGCAATGCGGATGGGCTTACCAGAATGTTTAACCGACCTGAACAAGAAACTCATCCAGGGGTAGATTAGTTCCCCCTGTCCTTAGCCTGGGAGGGGCGAGTGTTAGGAAAGATTTCATAATTGTATGTATTTTTCCCTCCATGTGTCAACCCCCAAACATTTTGCTGCTGTTTAAACACCATTGACTGACTTTGCTAGAGAAGCACAACTTTCAGCTCACTTTTTATGGGGAAACTGACATGCCCTTAAGACAATCAGCATTGGGAGACTTTGTTTCCTTTAGTCCTCTCCTCATGTTACAGCTTTGTGCAACATGTAATAAGTGTGCAATGTATCTTCCAATACGGCACACTTGGGTCTAGAGTCATTTTCCTAAGGCCCTAGAAACTCTTGCTGGACTTTTTATGAAATTTGCAGATGTGTCATGGACAGGACTGGTGGTAGCTATCTTTTTGCATTCTTTTTAATCCTTTCCTGCCATGTTAACTGCATTAATCGCATTTGGCACAAATGGGTGGCCTGGCTCCAAAATGGCCATGCCACGAGGTTCTTTGTCCTGTCCTTTGGCCATCTTGCCCCTTCACCTTCCCTAGGTCGAGTTGATCTGGGTCAGTCCTTATTTGGTCATGCACTTTCCCGCGAATCCCAATGCTTTCGCCGGCATCTGCATGCCTTGTATGTGTGCCTCCAGGATGTGGGCTGGAACGTCTGGTTCCAATACACATCCTGGGTGCCAGAGAGTCTGGAGTGCCATGAATGACTGGGTCCACCGTGGTCCGTGATTGGTCCACATATGGAGTGTGTGTTTGTGAGCAGATGTCCCACTGGGTCCTCTACGTTTTGGCATGAAGGGAACTTTGGATAAGAGCAGGCCAAAAACACCCAAACCATGTTGATCTCCTGAGTTCTCACTGAACAAAGGATAGGATTCAAGTATCCTGCAACTACAAAGCTGAGTCGAGGAGCTGCTGGTGACCCGCTGGAAGGTTTGGCACCCTGAGCCCACTGTCGTCCCGTGGGACCCCTCTGCATCTGGTTGCCGTAAAAGGTCTGCGAAGATGCTTCGACCCATTGGAATAGTGGGACCAACTTTTCTCTGCACCTTCATCAAACCCTGCAATTAAGCTTTCTCTGAAGTGTCCCTGGACCAACCAGTGGACTGACCAGCTTACCCAGTTGCTTTGATCTGTCACTGTCGCCGTTTTGAGGAGGCCCTCGAAACTTGGTATACTGCTAGCTCTGTGTCCACGGCATCCTCACACCGAATTTCGTACACTTTGCGTTCCCAGGTCTGAAGTGAGACGAGTGCGCCAGGACTGGAGTAATCGCAGTTACTGTGCTGCCCTGCCGTGGCAACGTCCTTTGCAAGTCCGCTGCATTTGTGACCCTCTTGCCCCTGAAGCCTGATGCAGTGAAACTGGGTCAATTCATCCACCTGGAGTAGAGAAATCGCCACTGTCCCATTTGGGAATCATCGCTGTATCTCAGGAACTAAAAGGTGCCGAGACGTCCTTTTTGCCGCATTCAAACCTGCAAGCGAAGTGGACTGACCTGACGAAGTTTGGGTCCGCTTGCGTCGGGGGCCTGTGAGTACTCAATACCGCAACCAGTGGCCCCTAATACAAGGGCCCATTTTTATGCATGAGTGGCCCTGGGGGACCCTTCTCCTTTCCACTGCTATTGCGAAATAACGAGTCCATCCCGAACTCTCAAACTGGCTCTGCCTTCAATTGGAGGTCCTTCTTGAATAGTGGGAACTTGTTCAGCATCACCTCATCCATCTTCCCGAGCTGCTAGAGACCCATGAAGAGATCCTGTTCTGTCCATTGGAACAACCGTGTGCGTTTGCATTGCATGTACAAGGGACTCTCTTCTTAGGGCTTGGACTGCCTCTTAGTTAGGTGTATTTTCGATGTTGAAATGGGTCTGAAGAATATCTGCACTGCCTGTTTCCTTCCCAACTAGGTTGTCGACATATTTCGTGCATTTAACCCCTTTAGACCCTAATGGTCATGTATATACATTGTATTGATAGAGATGTGTTGGTTTACTTAGTGTTACTGTGATTATTTTGCTATGGTCTATGTTAAAAAGGCCTTGTAGTAAATATGTCTATATTTTTAATATAACACCTGTCTAGAGTCATTTGTAAGTATCATTGCTTTGTGTGCTCATTGAGGTCTTTCAGTCACCCTCACCCCACTTGAGACTTAGTCTTGACCGCCGCCATCGCTACCCTGATTGGTCTGGCTTGTCCAGAGGTTACCCTGTTCCAAGAAACTATGATGGCCTTCTGAACCTATGCCCCTCCAGGTCAGAGTTCAGAAATCCATCTTAAAACCTATACCTATTCTCGAATATCCAATTAGTATTAACAAGGCGGTTCCTTCAGCGTGTCATAAGCCTGATCCTCGATCTACTATAGGCAGGCAAGGTAGCGAGAGTAGCCTACACTACACTGATCCAACCTGTGACGCACGTCAGACTCACTCTCCCAGACCGAGAGCGCTACTATTGGGCCGCACAAGCCCAATTCCTCAGCCACTGGTACGCCACACACTTTATCAGACATGTCCAGATTGAAAGAGCCCTGGCGTCCCCTACCTCCTCAGAGCTGTTATCTTTGCCCAACTACAGGCACCTCGCACACCGATGAATATTGTCTTCACCACCTATACTATTTGGAAAAAGATTGCCCTAAAAAGTAACATGCAAGTCAGATTCTCTCCTCTCATCCCGGCAAGGTTCATACCGGGAACACCCATAACCATGGAAATAATCTATCTACAATGGACCGATAAATTGCGAACAAAAACACTAGGCAGCCTCTTCATTGAAGGCACATTTCTAGCACCACAACAGGCTCAGCACAAGGGAAGCGACAATGCCCTAGACATGTTCATCTACTTTAGGCTACGTCATGCCATCCAAACTAGCCTAGTGAGCTTCCCACAACAACCACCCATATGGCAGATTTTCCACTGGGTGATACAATCTCAAGGTGAAGGTCGACTGGTCTCCAAAATCTACAAGTCACGTCTGGCCGAAACGACAACGCCACCCTCTAACCACATAAGGTGATGGGAGAAAAAACACTAGACACCACCATAGCAGATTACGACTGGAACTATATATTGTGATTCACCCAGAAAGTAGCCATTAATACAAACAAATCCACTTCAAGTACCTCCACCAAGTGTACCACACATCGGCGAAACTCCACGCACAACGCTCGACAATATCGGCAGCATGCAGCTGCTGCAGGGCATTGGATGCAGACTTCTTACACTTAGCGTGGTGATGCCCAAGCATCTTGTCGTTTTGGAGCCTGGTGCTTGAGAAAATCTCAGCAATTTTAGGGACACAACTGGAACCCAAATCCATCTTGGCTCCCCTAAGCCTAACCAAGCACCTCCCAGAAGACTGGCAAATCTTCTGCTAGTCTTAGAACGTGGAAGGATCGCAATCAACTGGGGGTGCGGGCCTCCGCCAAGCCTACAGAGCTGGCACAACGATGTGACTCACTGCCAGGATGTAGAAACCTACTTGCTTCATAAAGACACTACCTATGCACGCCTGCCCCCCCAGATATCTGGGGACCCTACATATCATATCTGATGTCTACTGCAGACACATTTTCCTCTCAGACTTCGTCCTCGGTTTCAAACCGGCACTCTCCCCCGCATCGAGAAGAGACTCTTTGGCTCAGACCTAGCTACGAAGAAGAGGAGAGGTGGGGAGGGAGGTGGGTGTTGTGGGAACCTCACTGCGGCCGGTGCATGGCCTGTATGTTAGTTCATGTACAAACCATTAAAGTTTAAAAAAAAAAAGAAGAAAAAACCCCTGTGGAGGCCCCTTGGCAGTCGGAATGTTAGGGGGCCCCCGAAAATCACTTTAACTCACGCGCCAACATTATGGGTCTACAAAAGACTGACAACAAACAATATTTACACTTTGTTCAAGAATATGAAAGAAATCTTAAGTCTCAGCCAAAAGTGAGTAAAAGTGTGTGAAAAAGATAGATTTGTGCTGTTAAATGAAACAGTGAAGTTCACTATAACTCAGAAAAGCTGCCAGAAGATGAGCTTTTAAGATGCAAACTGGTATGTGAATCTGATGTCTCCGGTTTATGTACTTCACGTTGTTAATTGGTACATGACATTAATACATTATTTAATGTAATGTTTTTGGTTATTTGAATTGATTCATTTTTTTCTATCTTTTGAAAACAATTTATGAAGGCTTCATTGTAATTTTCTTTCAAGATCAAATCAATATTATTTGTATCCGTTGTGGCGGGCCCCTAAAAGGAGTGGGGCCCATAGGCCGGTGCCTTCCTTGCCTATTTGGTAATCTGGGACTGTTGTCAAACCTCACTGCCATTGGGGAGTCCCCTTCCCTGACATAGATGAGGAAGGGAACTGGAGTGCATGCTGTTCATGGATCCCATGTCCACTTTCATTGTTCTGGAATTACCTGGCAGTGTTTCTAATCTATGGAACACGCGGGATGTATTATGCAAAAGGAAATTGTCGTTACTTGTACAAAACTATTGTCGATATTGTTTGAATGTAAAGCAAAAAGAAACTTTACAGCATCTAGTAGTGGAGTGCACTGGATTAACGATGGTTCGAGAGAAGTGCTTTAAGAGGGTGATCACTATACAAACCCATATGAGTAGTAATCAAATATGGCAATTCTTATTTACAAATCCGAATCCAGCTGTACAAATAGCCATTGTGCAATACTTAGAGATGATCCTACCTGTCTGTAAAGATTGATAACATTGGAGGTCGCTTTCTCATGTTCAGTGTTTGAGGGTCTCATTATTTTTAGTAGAAAACTTGGAAAATAGCGCTGGCAGAAGGCCATGCCTGTCTCGAAGCGATGGAAAGTGAAATGTTTTTCACTTTTACTGTTTTGTTTTTATGTGTTTTTAGGATTCATGTATTTATTGTGATATGGTATAATTTGTGTTTTTTGTAATATGTGAATGGTTTTGTAATAGATGAATGATAAATGATGAAAAATATTTGAAAAGTTGTTAATTCAACTAAACAAATCATTTTTTAAAAAAAAGTTTCTAAACTTGACTGCACAGACCTTTATTTTGGTTAACTAAGCTGTTGGCTCAGTCTGTACCAGGTGGAGCTGCATGCCACCAGTGTGACAAAATGACAACTGATCTGCATGAGTACAGGGTAAGTAGTAACTAAAATTCCCAATCAGCCCCAGACTCCTACTAATCCAACAGTGATCACAATCATAAAGGGGAACAAGACACAACCTGAATGATATACCTCTTTCGCCACGAAGTGTAGCGTAGGCTAACGGCGGTCTATACACTTCGGAAGGGGAGGTGAGCTGGTAAGTCAATGGGCCTCATTGGCGGTAAGGGTTTACCGGTACCGGTAAGGGTACCAGTGCCGGTAAACCCTTACCGCCTTACTACGAGGTCCCTTTGTGGGACCCTACCTTAACGGCCGTTTTTACCAGCCATTAAGGACGGGACCGGCAAAGGGACCTTGGAGGTAATTACGGTACTGCAATTTCCGGTACCATAATTACCGCCTTCCCCATTCCCATTGAGAACTATGGGGGCAAAAATGGGAATGGGGAAGTGCCATGGTGAATGGGGAATTACTGCCCCCACACACCTTGGAATAGGGCGGTAATTCCGCCATTCACCATGGCGGACTCGGTAAAATTCCGGTGGCAACCATGGTGCTAATAGCGCCATTGGGTACCGCCGTCCGTGTAATGAGGCCCAATGAATCAAAAATCAAAGAATGTCAAACCAAAGTTATATAATAATAGGAACATTTATAAAACTAAACACCAAACTAAAAATGCACATAACTAATAAAAACACTAGCACTACAGCTCTGTTGGAGAGAACCCAGAGAAGGTAACCTTTATAGTGAAAGGACACTCTGTGTCTTGCTGACAAGAGGTTGGTCAGGCGATTTTTCAAGATGGCTTTTAAGAAAGATAGAGAGTGGGGTCTTATCAGTCACTATGGCCCTCGAAGGTGGGCCAGGGCTACTACCACTAACAGTACTTTTAAAGATGTGCAGCTCATCAGCATCAAGCCAAGTTTCTAGGTGCTGTACTGCATGTTAAGTTGGCTTTGTGATGGTTTTCCAAATGGTGATACATTATTGAGACAATTTGAGATGGAACCTGCAATGTATCATGTCAGGCGTCGAGACTGGTCGAGTCCATGGCTTACAGTAGGTTAAGTCAATGTTGCGTAATTGACTTCCTCTGAATAGAGTTTGCGATAAAGATGCAGTGCGTCAGTGGCTTCCACAGAGTTGATTCAGTGAAGGCATCAAGCTTGCCTTCTATGAGTCGAATCAGCATCGAGATGACTCGAAGAAACAGCGAAACAGCTTGAATTACATAGAGTGCCAAAAGAAGCACAGCAGGTCGTGTGACAGCTCAAGTGTGTCATTCACGAGCAAGATGACTTGAAAAGTGTCTGAAGGAAAATACAGGGCTTCTGGGCTGATCCTGGCTTCTGAGCTGCTGTGAGACTCAGTCCAGGGTCTCTGACGGATGGCACAGTAAGCCTTTTTCTGCTCTACCTGCAAAGAAGGATTGTATGGATCCCTTGCAGGGTTTCTGCCACCTGCGTTAAGCAGCCTCCTGTGTACCAGTCTCTTAGTCAAAGATGGACTTGGCAGCCAGCAGGTCACACCAGCTGGTCGGGAGAAGAATTTTCCTACTCCTTGGATTTCTCTGTCTACACTTTATGGCAGAAGACTTTAGAGCAGGGTGTACACCCTACTTTTAGAGTCCAAAGATGAATGATCATATGAAGAGGTTTTTGCCCCTTATCAGCGAAATGCCACCTCTGATTGGCTCACTTCCAGCTTTCTGTATGGGCAACTATGATATTTGCTGTGACATATGGCCTTTGCCCCGTGATGTTATACTTAGAGTGGTCTGTCTGCAGGAAGTGGGGAGAAGGCAGGAAGTAAGGGTAGCCTCAGCAATATCTAATTCTAAGTCAAGAGCATCAAATGGGAAAGCTTCCTGGCTTTCACACTGTTCGTTCCTGGGTGGGACTCAGGCCAGACAACTTTAATCCACAAAGTCCTACCGTGGATGAGTGACCAGTCATCAGGTTGACAAATATATGACATGCTTGTGGCTTTATAACTATGTAATTTTAGGAGCCACCATCTCGAACAAGACATTGCTTATTTTTTTTAAAGCTTATTGTGCCACCAGACCCTTAACACAGGGAGTTATGACTTTGGCAAAGGGGTGCCTTAACTAAAAAGGCAAGCTGCCACTTTTTTGAAACTTTGAGCCCCAGCAAGCAGCTCTCTGGAATGCCTTTGTGACATTTGAACATGTGCTGCCACTAATGAAAAGCAGTTGCCGGCTCTGTTAGAAGACAGCCCCAAAAAAGTCACATGAGTGAACTATGCTTTTTCTGGCGTGGAACAAATAATGAAGGGAAGTCTGATTAGCAGAACTCACCTTCAGAGTCAGAATTACTAGCATCATTTTATGTATATAACAACAACAAAGCTCATTGTCACCCACCCTCACAGGTGGCCATCCTGTCACAGCCCCTCTTACTCTTTCTTCTTCCAACCAGGAAAGCATCATGTAAAGTACCCTTTGTAGGATGGAAAAGGTAATGCTGCAGCCCGCATTTCTACAATGGCAATACAAATGGCAAAAAGACAGAGAACTGATTGTCTTTTGTTCCAGGAAGGTGGGAGATGTGCATTCCCTTGGTAGCGAATTTCCCACCCACAGGTATGTCCAGCTGAACATGCCAAATAAATGCTGAGGGCCAGCTTAGGGGAACACGTCACCCCAAGAAGACAGAAACCATAAACGTGTTCATCTGTCCGATGTGAACAACAAAGAAGAGGCCCTGTATAGGAATGTTTCTGACTGCCTGGAATACTCTTTACATGCAAGGCGGTTGGCTTCCCAGACATGAGGGAGGGGCATGACAAGAGGTGTGGCCTGAACTACACTTGGGATTGGGGCACAAACTTGACAGTCAAGGTAGTTCTTGAGAGGCCAAGTAACTTGTGGAACTCCTGCTTGTTTGAGGGTATATCTCCAAGTCTCCGCAGGTTGTCTTGGAAGCAAGATGAGGCGGAACAACACAGGTTCGATCCCCGGGTTCACACTTAGAAACCTCTGCATATTAAGCACATTATAAATAACCCATTACAATATATCTCGGGGTTTCGAGCTGAGTATGGTTTATAGATTATGATGGACAGCAGGAAGGTGAATGGTGGGAAGGTCTGGGTTTACAGGCAGGGAGGAGCTGCGAATGGATACAGGATGTATGCATTTTGACAGTGGACCCTACGAATAGAAGCACTGTGACCCTGAGAGTGAAAAGAACTATTATGGCTGGGTAGAGGGGAGAGAGGCCTATTGAAGTGTAATTCTATTGGTGGGAGGAGCGCCTGTGTCTCTTCCAATGAACTGTCCAGAGACAATAGTCTCTTCCAGTAAACCACCAATCAACGTGATAATCTATGCATAAACGTCTTGCATTGCTCAGCAAAGACCAATGGACACTGTAAAGAAAACCCTCATTCCTCAGAATCCCATATTTATCCTCAAGCAAGACTTAAAAACGACAGTGGGATGGTTATTTACTAGGGAAAGTAGCCCTGCAAGCCCTGGGCACTAAATAGTGCATTGAAAAGCTTTCACAACTGTTAGCTGAAGTGTTCTGTTTTTAGCTGTGTGGCCACTAAGCACTTCTGCAATGTGCAATTATTGTATTATAGATTTGATCGGAGATTCCTAGATGTTGCAGGGCTATTCACCATACGCCCCCCTGCTCCCCCATTGCTCCTGCTTGGACAGCGCCTGTCTAAGCGCCTGTTGGGTTAAGTCAGATGGCCATGTCTATTACATGCGACATCGGGATGCCTTTGCCTATTTCGTAATACTTCCATGTGCCTTGTGTTCTAAGCATCCCTTGTTCCATTTAAAGCTTAAATGTTTCAGTGGTTATGTGGGAAGTGAGTTGGACACCGTCCCAGGCCCCTAAATTACAGGCATCAGAGAAGGCAGATGATGTGTTCAAGGGATGGCAGTCCTGGATTAGTTAGCAGCAGTGATTTCTAAAATAAACTAATTGTGACATGATCTGTACAATATTCTTCAAAGACTTATTTTATTTGAACACAGTCAGTTACATCCACAAACATATCCTAGACGCTTCCGGGAAATAACGACTTGTTGAGCAGAAAATCTCATTAAAAGTGGTTTCCCTCTCTTCTCTGCACAGTTGCTCGCCACGTGTCAGCGGCATTGCGCATGCTTTGGATATATGCAAACTGTCCGCATACACATTACAGCTTCTAACCATATCCCTCACACTCTCTGTATCGCTTTTATATTTCTCCCGTTCTTCCTTCCTACTCCTCTCCCTCTCATAGCTGTCTCCCTCTATCCCCTTCCTCTCGTGCTCTCCTTCTCCCTCTTTCTCACTCTTTCTTCGTACTCCTCTCTCTCCCTGTATTTGCTCGTTCTCCCCTCTATCCTCTCTCTATCTCTCTCTTTCTATTTCTCCCTCTCTTTCTCCCTCACTCACTCTTCCTTCCTACCTCTTTCCCTCCCTCTATCTACCTCTCTTTTCCTCTCTCTTCCACCCTCTTTCTCTCACCCTCCCTCTATCTCTCTTCCTCCCTCTATCTCTTGTTCGGCCCCTCCATGTCTCTCGCTTTTCCACCCTCTCTTTCTTTCACTCGCTTTCTTCATCCCTTTCTCTCCTTGCGCTCTCTCCTCTCTCTCTCTCTCTCTCTCTCATTGATAATACTATATTTATATGATGTGGCACACACTGATCACTGATGTAGTCTCTCTCTCTCTCTCTCTCTCTCTCTCTCTCTCTCTCTCTCTCTCTCTCCCTCTCTCTCTCATTCACTACCTACTACGGATGGATCTATGGGTCTTTTAAGTGGCGCATGAAATAGTGGTTGTAAAATGGTGGCAATGGTATCACTGCCACTTGCTCCCACCGCTCAACTACAAGATTAAAGGTAAAATATCGTATGTAAATCCACCTTGAAGCTGCAGGTCAATCTACACATTACTTCCAGAAATCAGCCAATAACCATTCACAATTAATCTGACAAACTCCCCAGGGAGTTCTGTGGACTCCAGAAATGGGATTACCACCCTTTTACTACCACTTGTAATCCCTCAGTACATACGTGGGACCTACTGGTGGTAATGGTAAATGAGCTTGGCAGTACTTTCAAAGGATTTAACGCCAGACTTGTGATGAGGCCCTGTATCAATCGATCCATGTCCATTACACCGAAATTCCAATTTGTCATCAAAATGTTTTAAATACAATTAGTGGTTCTAACAAATTTAGGCCCTTATTCACAGAACGTTTTACAATGGGGTTTTGCCATTATAGAACGCTTCCATGAATTAGCCCTTAGTCTTAAACCTTGGAGCAGTCAGTCCCTAGGGGCCCAGATTTCCATGGTAGTTTTCCTCATGGGGGACCTGAAGACTTGGAGAGAGGTTGGGGGAGGCAGAGGGCATATGTCTACTTGACAGCATCTCCCAAATTAAAATATATAGCTATACTAGTTTAAGCACCCAGCGTAGCCTGGGATGTCCATTCTCATTTTTGTTTTCATATTCCATCGAAAAAGATGAACAAATAGTGTTGTTTGACACAAAACAAAAAAGTGATACATGTTAATTTCACTAATTAATTGAACACCAAATTTTAATGTATGTCCGATTTAAATTCTCACATGAATATCATAGTTGTATGCTTACTCTGATTAGTTGCCGTGTTGTTAGCAGTGGTGGCCATTTTTGCTGCTAAACACACTCTGCAAATAATCAGAAAAAGCATACACATATCAGATTCATGTGAGAATTTAAATCAGAGGTAAATAAAAATGTTGTGTTCAATTAATTAGTGTAATTAACATGTATCGAGTTTATTGCAAAACAAATCAATGAAAAGAAAGACACACTAACTCTCTTCAAAAAATAATGTGAAAACTAAAATAACGTAAGACCAGTTTAACACAGACAGCGCGACAATGAGCACATTCTACAAATGTCCGGTAGATGGTGCGCGGAACACCTCAAAACGTAATGCCGAAAATCCAAAAAAGTTAATTATCTAAGTAGTTGCATTACTTCAGCAATGAAATAGAGAATATTCTAAAATGGGTGTGGGGGCACCGCCCTGCCAGAGTCCTCGCTCATTATCGAGGAACCGAGGTGTCAGACTACATGCCAAATTGGCCATGCAAGGCTGGTGGCGTTTTGCATCCCCAGCCTTGCATGGCCAATTGTGGATGCAGGCTGAGGATTTGCAAATTTGTATGAGTGAGGGGGTGCACCTGCACCTCCCCATACATTTATAAATCAATAAATACAAATACAAATACCAACAGAATGGGTGCTGCATCAAAAGCGCTCTGGCTCCTGCGCGTATGCAACCAGGAAGAGCTCTGTGCTTCATGGTTCCTGTTTTACCTTCGCGGGAGCACTTTCAGTGCTGTGCCGAGCAGCTGCAGAGAGAAGCACCTGAACCGGGGCAGAAGGTAAGAATTAATTTCATTTGTTTACGTTTTTGTATATATGCGTGTATGCATTTGTAATGAATGAGTGTATGATGAGAGGAACATGTCTGAATGAGCAACTGCATGATGTATGGGTGCGCGAGTCAAAGAGTTAGTGTATGCTGCATGTGAATGAGCAAGTGAATGTTGTGTCAATGTGTGTGTGTGTGCTGGGCCAGGTAGCACATTGTGATGGGTGGGTTATTGAGGGGAAGGGGAATATAATTTCTTACTGTACATCTATTCTAGATGCTCAATAAATTATGCCATGCCTGCCCCTTGAGCCCCCCAGTGCCTCACACAGACTCATAATTGCATTCAATAATATTGGGATTATGTGTGTGTGCGAGACACTGGGGGGCACAAAGGGCAGACATGGCATGTTTTATTGAGCACCTATCAAATGGCTATATTGGATGCACCAAATTGCCTATATACCATGTATTAGCTCTAATCATGCTTGCTTTATCGTAAATGCCAAGAGAAATATGCCAGCCCTGCCCATCGCGAACCCCAGCACCTCGAACACACACATAATAACATTCAAAATCAATGTGATCATGTGTGTGTGTGCCCATTGGGACATGCATGACATTGTTTACTTGTCATCTGTCATAGATGACTGAGATTAGATGTGCATATGAGGTGCTGGGGTCCCAAGGGCAGGCATGGCATTTTTTACTGGGTATCTGTGATAAAGCAAGTATTATAAGTGTTACTGTTACTCTGAGGCTTAACTGGAATTTCGGTGCAGCTTGTCTACCTATTTCTTAGGCACTGCATTTATTATTATTATTTAATGAATCAAGCATGATAGGTGGTTTGTGGCTAGACTGGCATTTTGGTGCAGCCAGTGTATCATTTATTACAGTGGCATGATATTTGTATTTGGCGTCTTTGATAAAGCAAGCCTGACAAGTGTTATTGCGTGGCTATTCTGGCCTTTTGATGCAGCCTTTCAAGTGATATCTTTGGCATAGCATGTATTACTGTGTAACTATAATAAAGCAATCATGATGCCTTATTATGTGGCTAGACTGGCATTTTGGTCCATGTTGTCTTGCTTCCAAGGCGATCACGTTGCCCCTGAGCTCTTCTCCCAAGACAATGGAGGTGGAGGAGACACCCTTGCCTGATTTGGGGTGGTGGGTGACATACCTGTAAATATCCTAAAATGAAGTGAGTGGACAATACACATACCAATGGGTGAAACCTGGAAGACCCTAAGGGCAGCTTGTGAGACAAACATTCTCACCCGCTTTTGCTAAGAGGGAGATGCAGAGTTTCAGGTGGGAGAGTGTCATACCAGTTTTTGTCCGTCTTTTGAAACAAGTGGACGAGACAGGTTCCAATTGGATGAGACAAGTGATACCAGGAGGAGGAGAGGTAAGAGCAAAAGAACCCCTGAGGGGAGCTTGTGGGTGAGACATGCTCACGTTATTCTTCTAGGAGGTAGCAGCCGAGATTCCGGTGGATGAAACACAGGTCATTGAGTGCACAACACTTTGGTACAACTCCTAATGAACCAAAGGCAGGAAAAGACATGCTGCTCCTAGTCTTTTTAATCCGACAGCTGCACTTACTGTGTGCACTGAGTAGCCCAGAATTGCATGGAGTCAGTTGAAGGTATAATCTAACTCAAGTTCCACATTCCCATAACAAGTAGATCTGGCAGAGTAGGAAGTGTATTAATTATTTGTATGCTGTACCACTAAACCATTTTTGGTTTTGGTGCATTTTGGTGGCGTAGCCACCATAATATCACCAACCCCATTGCTATAGAGAATACAGTGATGCCAGAAAGCTGGCTTGTGGTTGGCATGATAACTGGAAAAGCTGCGGCATAAACGACCAACGCACTAAATGTTATTTCCTCATCTTTTATGCTGATGTAATCCAATAGTGTCTTATTTAACACATGTTCTACCAATCAGGAGTATTGTAACATGTCACGTGTCTGTGTCACTTTCAAAGCTGGGGACGCGTAGTGATGTCGTTTGGGAGAATGAGGAAGTTGGGTTATATTTCAGCAAATTTCTTGGCCCCTTTGTGCTACATCTAGGTTTCTCCTTATGGATAAGGCTACAAGAAGAAGGTACGTATGATTAGTCTTTCCGACACAAACATTAAACGTGCACACAATGTCTTCATTGTGTTGTTATGTGAAGCAATTACATCTCTTCGTTAAATATAAAGCAGCCATTTTTACTACACACATGGCAATATGGCATACAGTCTTACACACTGTGCACAATAACAGTTTCTCTCTAGAACACTGGGTAAGTTGATATTCACAATACAGGGTTATTATATATATAATTGCTTCCTAACATTACTAATATTACATTTGGAATTTTTTATTAATCTTTTTCTCTAATATCAAAGACTAAATTGGCAACCTTATTTGTGTAATACCTACTGCTAAACTGCATTTCTCTTTTGAAATAACCATTATGTTGTACAATTAGATGGCAAATGACTAATTTATAAAGGGTCTCATTACGACCCTGGCGCTAATGGGCTAACGGCGCGGTAAAAGGCTGAGGCGCCGTTAACCCATTAGCGCCTTACTACGAGGTCCCTTTGCGGGACCCGACCTGAACGGCTGGTCTGGACCAGCCGTTAAAGTAGGGACCCTCAAAGGGACCTTGGTGCTAAGTACGGTACCGCAATTTGCAGTACCATACTTAGCGCCTTCCCCATTCCCATGGAGCCCTATGGGGCGAAAATGGGAAGGGGGAAGGGCCATGGTTCAATGGGGAATTACCGCCCCGCCAACCTAGGAATGGGGTGGTAATTCCACATTGAACCATGGCGGACACGTTACAACACCGGCACCAACCATGGTGCTAATAGCGCCATGGTTTAGCGCCGGTGTTGTAATGAGGGCCATAGACTTGCAATCTCTTTCTGTCAAATATTCCTATATTACTGCAATACATTTGAGCGAGGAAGTAACAAGCACAACAATCTTCATGAGGTTAGTCTTAAGATCCTTCATATTATCAGTTTGAAACATTACTCATTCATAGGAATAATCAATTTTCAAGAAATTCATTACAATAGAAGTTCATTATTTACATTTTCTGTCAGCATAGCTAATATAAATAGATATCAAATCCTCCGGATGAGCCAAGTAGAGAAATTTGTGTGAAGGATAAATAAGAGGGAAAGTTAAATGGACATATCCAAGAGGATACATATAAGGGATATAGCAACGTTTGAGAATGAGTTAACACAAAATGTAAGGAAATACAAACATTGCAACAATTCAATTTCCAAAGAATACAGTTTCTTATTTTTTGACATAAGAAGTGTAAATAAACACATTAATGAAAGAAATAACCAAAGAAGTAATCAAATTCATCTTCATCTCCATTTCAAAGCACAAAATCCCACTCCCTCTATTTTTTCTTGTATGAGAATGGCACACATGGAGATCTACGGAATAAGAGTGCAGCCAGTGATGTATATCATTAGTTATAGTACCTTGAGCTTAGGACCCTTTACAAATGTGCATGCAATGGATGGATTCACACAGAGTCCAAATAACCGAACTAACTCATGAAGATGGCAAAGTACTGTTTTATTAACAACTATCTAAAACAGGGAGTTACAACGAACATCAACAGATGTACGCTCAATTTCTCTCAGCAATCTTTTCATAAAAACCTGGTTATATACCAAGAATACATCAGAAGTGACGTCATACTACGAGGCAAGTAATGAAAAACCTACTGAGGATCGGGATAGGCTTAAGGGGAACATCTAAGTATATTATCTATAGGAACTAGGATTGTAATTGGCTGCCCATTGTCAGGTGGACCACATATGCCTACCTCTAAAACATGCAATCTTCAGAAACATTAGATACACGTTTTCCCATTAGTCTTCAAACTATAAGGTCCTTCATTATATGGACCACTACAATTGGTTGGCATGCTTGTACCATGTCTGGAAGATTCGGTTCACTTAGCACGTAAGCCAAGACTCAGGTGCAAGGAGATGGGTCTGACTCTACCTCCCCACCCAATTAGCCCAGCATCTCTCATCATCCAAGCCTTCTGCCATGAAGATTGTCTTTGAACTTGGCCTTGCAAAGTATGCTTGTCTCTGAGAATACATTGGAGTGCAGGCACTCACTATCGTGTTCTGGGACTCCAAGTTTGAACTCTATTTTCATCCTTGCCTCAGGTGACAGGAGACTACAATTTGGTCCATTTTGCAGGTTTTAAGTATCTTAAATGAATTAAACTTTGCACTCTTGGTGTTCTTTCTTTGCACCTTAACAAGAGATGGTTCATCCTTTTATGGTCACTCCTTTTCAGAATAGATAACCAACCTTGGCTGCTGCAGTCTTGACTCCAGGCCAACAAACCTTGCATGCAGCTCCACAATTCAGCTTATTCCTGCTGTGACACAATTTTCCCTTTCCCCTTCATGGGTTCTGGCTTACTAAAATTCATGAGACCGATGTCCAGCTTCTAAACAGTGGCGGCTTTTCCTGCATTCTATTCACTACATATAGCCAGCTTCTATGATGACTTAGTCTACCTTGCGTTTCAGCGTCTGTACAATTATTGAAAGGTTGATTCTCTGCAGCACTTAGTGCACGTGTAATCTTCTTTTTATATTTAAAAGTACTCCTGATTCTTTACTTTGCTATTAGTTTTTGTAAGATGCATACATCCTCTTCAGCCAGTATCCTGAGCCATTGTTCATACTCTCTTATGACATCACGCTTCTTTCTTTGTTTTTTTTTCATATTCCTTCAAGGAGTTCCTCCCTCAAATTGTTGTGCCTTCAGTGATACATTCATTCTGTTGTCTCAATGGGTATCTTCTTTCTGACATACGTTCTGGTATTGGCACAACTACTAGTGTCAAACACGGCACGATCTCAGGCTTCCAAAATGTGGGAGCTAGGGGGGCAGAGTATTCTGCAGTGGCATGCAGCTGTTCCTCTACAACTATTGTGTCTTTGTGCATCTGAAACGTAACCACAATAAAAGAATGTAGTACTTGTTTCCATGCCTCATAATGTAATCAAGGAATCCTGCCCAAAGATTGGAACTGGCGGTGGTGGAACACCCTCAACATTTTGTTGCGGCAGTTCTGGCAACAGGAGCCCACCAAAGGTCACAGTTGCTGTTACCACTGGCACTGATTGGGCAAGCTGGACTGATGTGGGGCATGACTGATGTTCAACTCTGCTGTACCATTACAAAGGGCACATTTCCAGCATGCCACCAGCACACCAGCATGGCCATAGTCCCAACGGCATGGCTCTTGCCCTTGCCCTTTCCCTTCCACCCCCTTGTGACCCTCTTCCATCAGCCCTCCACGTTACAGAAGACCACAGCCCCCTCCCTCCTGAGAGTCCTGCTGGTGACAGGGTAACATAATTGCTCGACCAGTACCATGGTGGCTGAATAAGAGGGTAAAGGACTTCCCTACCTGGGATTCCTGCTGTGTCTGGCATGCCCTCTGCATCATGGCAGGTGCATTAAGAGACTCCTACCTCACCTCCTCCAGCCCATGCTCAGCCTTCTCCTCAACCTTCCCCCTCAAGCAATTCCACCACCTGCTGTGTCACCTCCAAATTATGCTTCTGGGCTGTCTCTCCACTGAGCTTTTTCATAATGGGCCTTAACTACAGCAGGTTAAGGCAGAAGCCACTCCTTACTCTATATCTTAGATGTTTGCTGCGGCTGCCCCACCCTACAATATGAGTAACATGCACTCCTCCTCCTCCTCCATCACTGGCCTTGCCTCTGTGGGTGCATCCAAATGAGGCCCTATCACCTGGGCCTCTATGCTAACAGTCTGGATATCTTCTGATGGCCATGGCTCCTTTTCCACTCTTTCTCAAGAGACTCCTCTCAATGCCTCAACCTCTCCAGCAGATTTGGAGGGTTGGCGATGCCATGAACTGGCAGCAACAAACACCACAAGGTTCATAGGAAACTCCTCCTCCTCCAACAAGGAATAATTAAGTTCCTTCTCCTCTCCCGCCACAACCATCATATCCTTGCCAAACCCAGCACTGTAATCTTTACTCCATGAGACCCTCAAAGGGAAATTGGCAAGATGAGTGAAACACCAGAGAATTCAAAAGTGTATAACAGCAAATCAGCCATGAGAACAAAAGCAAAACCCCATTACAAGTAAACAAATTCTAAACTATACTAATATGTTAACAGAATGAGGCAAATCAGCAGACCAGCAACCCTGTGGTGTGAGAAGACAACAACAAACACGCAAGAGGAAACCGAGAGAAAGGAAACAATGTTCTTTTGTGGGGAGGGGTGAGTTTAGTGGCAGTACACGTATTTTGGCTTTTTTCAATATTAAAAGGGACACAACAGTGAAAAGTCACAAGAGGAAGGGTCAAAATGTTGCTCCCTTGTTTCATATGGAAAAAACAATCTATCAATGCACTGTACAAACATTGAAACAAAGGTACACAAAATGTCCTTCAAAAATACACTAAACACCAGGAAACTAGTAAAAAGACCAACATCAAACAGCTAATATCGATCCAAGCCCTGTTCCAAAACTCCACAATCCCTCCAAACACCCTCCAAACGTGTGCCTACTCTATCCACAGCCTAGCAAACCCCACAAAAGAACCGGAACTGAACTGGGACCTACATAGGGGGTCAAGATTCCTCACTGACATTATAGGGCTCTGATTAGCTGAACATCTTCCAATGACCTTGACAAATCAGCTTGAGAGGACTCTGATTGGCTGAATGAGAATGATAACTAAAACTGTGCCTTCACCCGATTGCTGCAAGTGTGTCCTGGGAGTCTTCGGTAGCTAAAACCCATTGCCACAATAGGGAGACATCTTTCCATGAAGATTTGAGGAGCCTGCCGGATCGCTTTCAACTAAGTTCATCCAGGAATAATGCCTATTTCTATCAAAAGGTCAGAGAATTAAACCATTCTCAAGTGTTGCTCTCAGTTCATTTCTACGAATTGCCATGAAGTCCCCAGGTTCTCATATCATTGGCCGGGTATTATGAAGCTCGGGTGGAATTTGAAAACGCCTTTCCAGCTGCTAGACACTTCCACCGTTTTAATGTAAGAACTCAAGTGCACGTCTCCTACCTCATGAGCCTGCATTAACCAAAATTCCATGCGTTGTGTATGCTTTAGCATTGAACTACGTTGCCTGCAGAGGGATACACATGACATGGGATATTTAAACCGCATCAATCAGTTGGTCCACTTCCATGCGCTGGAAAACAGTTGTTGGATGGTGAGAAGTGAGAAGTGAATATGAAAGGGAGCCGAGGGGGTTGCAACTGGGTACTTACATTTCTCCGTAAAAGAAAGTTTTCAAGACCAAAAATAATCCTGATGAAAAGTTTTTTTTTTTTTTAAAGGATTAGTGGGTAAAAAGCAAACTAAATTAAATTAAAATCTTTCAGGTTAGATTTGTTCCGATGAAACTGGGGGAAACCACATATAGCCCTGCATCAGAACACTGGGTAGGGCTTACAACTAAGGGGGTCCCAGCTCACCTCATCACAGTTAAACAACCTAGCACCAAATTGTGTCTTCGGGAGGAGTCCTGCTATGGGGAGACCTACTGCACCAAGGTACATTTTTCAACCAAGTCTGCATTGCTGATGCTGCCAATTTCTGAGGTCCAGTGTCACTGTGCTGTCCAGAACCTGGGGTAAAAAGAGACAGACTGCACCAAAATTGTATTCTGTTGGTAGGGAGAAGCAGGAATAGTGTACCAAATCAATATGTAACATCCATCAGTATTACACAGCTGCAGCAACTCTGATCAGATAAAGGGTTTCTGAACTTGCAGGTAGGTCTGTAAAGGAATCTTTTCTTCTCTTCCCACATAACCCTCACACTAACCTCTTCCCTTCCCCAACATATGATATGATAGGTTATTTATAACACGCTTAATACCCAGAGGTTTCTAAGCGCGGACCCGAGAATCGAACCTGTGTTGCTCTGTGTCGTCTGAGCTGAGCTATCCCCCCAAGATGATATGTTTCCTATTAGCTCACCGAATAGCCATCACTCCTACTAGAGCATGACTAAGACTAGCCTCCACCGCTTTGCTGTCAGGCAAGTGCTGGTCTCTACGGGTTCTTGTGACCTTTAGTCCCGCTCATCCTCTTCAGTGATTGTCGCATACAGGTGCATGTATCAAGCTGGCTAAATTACATATCAATCACCAGCTTGCTCAACATTAGCCATTATCGATTAGTGATACCATTGTTTAGATAGCCGATTCTGCCTGTTCAGTCTATCTTTGTTACCCTTCTTCACTGTGACCTACTGCAGGTCCCGCAGCCCTGCGATGCAAGTGGTCACGGCCCCAAGTTCAGGCTGGTGCTCCACCTAAGTTCTCACCCTATTTAAACTCAAGGTGAGGACTGGGGCCAACTATGGCTGGCTGGAGTCGTGGGAAGGAGACGATCTGCCTCTGGCTTTATCGCTCATATCAGAAAGGAACCAGAAAGGTCCCTCCACTTCCTGTTTACTGTCTGCATGGAGCACAGGAGCCGGAGGCATAGAGACATAGCATTAAGTCTGGCGGACCAAACAAGGGAAATAGGTAAGAACTTTTTTGTGTATGTGTAATGTGTGTAATAGGTGGATGTGTGTAAGATGCATGCATGTGTGTTGGATGTGTATGTATGTATATATATGCGCATGCATGTGAATGGCGTATATGTATGTATGAGTGTGAGCGAGTGTGACAAATCAACTTCCGGGGTACCAGTAGTCCAGGGATGAATATCGGTTTCTAAACCATCAATCAACCCCACACCTCTAGTACACCAGAAGGGATCCTATCAGATTGGAATACAAGTGAATTATAAGACCTCCTTGTCCACTTTTTGGTAACGTAGACAGAACGGCAGGCTTATGTCCGCAAGGTCGTGGACCGTTGGTTAGTTGCAACACAGTGAAAATACATTTATTACCCAATGATAAAACGGACTTTCCAGTCAAGGTTGTATAAAAATATCTACTTTATTATTACTACAACAGACAGTTCTAGCACACTACAAATACGACCCACCCTGTAAAGGAACACAGGGGACAGTTTCACGAAGGAAAGGGATGCACTCTGGATACTGACAGCGTTGAGGTCGTTCCAGGGCACTTCAGAACCCTTGAGACAGAAAAAGTGGCGGGAGACCACTGCAGGTACCAGGCGGCAGGCAGTTTAGCAACACGGCTGCACAGACGTCTTCAGGCTGTCTGGTGCGGCGGCTCAGGGCAAGAATCGTAGTCTCTGTGCTGGTTGGCAGATCTGGACTGCTGGTCGACGTGGCTCGGATGGCTTTGGTGACTGCGGTGTGACAACATTTAGCGGTGCAGCCAGATGCAGTTCAAGGACAAGAAGTCTTGAAAATGTCCTTAAAACATGGACGCACTCCTCAAAGCTTCTTCGCAGGGCTTGTGTCTACATTTCAAGGTGGACAGCCCAAAGCTCAGGAGAGTGTTTGCAGTCAATGGCCTTGTCCTTAGTTCAGATACTCTCCGGCACTTCCCACCTAGGAAGCTTCCTGGCAGAATCTAGCAGGGCACGCTGTTTTAGTTCTGGAGCTGCTGGTAGTTCCTCTGAGTCCAGTATCTCACTCTGTTCACTGGGAGATCTTTAGGGGATTGATATTGCTTCCCACTTGGATCTCTCGGCCTTCCTTCACTGGCGGAAGATCTAAGGTAGACTGTACATTCAGCCCAGGTCCAAATGAGTCCTTCTTCTTACTTGTTTTGAAGTTGTCCGAAAATCTGCCAAGTGAGGGGTTCATCCATCTCTTAAAGCCAAATGGCTGTCAGTGATTGGTGCAGGCTAAGCCCACCTTAATTAACCAATCCTGGGTCCCCACCAACAATCTTCTCTTATGCATGAGGTCAGGACCAGAGTGATCTGCAACAGGACAGACAAGGGCTGACAACATATACTCGGCCTACCCATCTTCCTCTCTGTTGTAGATCAATATGACTCTCTGGTTAACTGAGCCCTCTGTGACTCTTGATAAACTGAATGTCTCCCTTGTAGATTGTGATGGGAGCATACTTCCTGTCTCCCCTAAATCACATCCTTTGCCCCTCTGAAAGGGGTCCGCTCTGCAGGGACACCTGCAGTAATTGACAGACCCAGACAGGCCCTTCACTGCCTTTCACACAGAGTTGGAAACTAGCTTCAGGCTGACACATTGCATACCAAAGGGGTGTTAGCCCCGTTTCCTGTTGTCTCTTCCAGCAACCATGCCTCTTTTCCAGGGTTGCCTTAATTATTCCTCATTAGTATGCACTGCCACCAGCCGGATTAGACAAAGGGAAAGCAGATCCATGGGGCCTTTGATATTTAAATTAGGCTGCTCATGGCTGGAGGAAGGTGTGCCTTCTCCATTCTTGAAATGCTCTGATATACCCATGGCTGTCACATTCCAGCTGAATATGACAGGAGAAGACGGCCCCTGTAGGCTTTGTCTTCCCGAAGTACACATGACTATGCGTTTTGTAGAGGAAGCAGATGAAATGTGTGCGTAATGGCCTCACACATTTCTCTGAGGTTGGTCTCCCATCATTCATTTTCATTTATCAAAAAGCCCAGGTGAGCACTCTCTCCGTGTGCCGATGGTCAAATTCCTCACAGTGTGTCATCATGTGAATGAGAATGCAGTGTGTGTCAATGTGAGAGAAGGTATATGGGTGAGTGACTGGTGGGTGAATGAGTATGAATGTGATTGTGTGGTGAATGTTCTGGGTGGGTGCACATCTTGAGAATTCAGTGTACGTGAATGTGAGAGAAGGTCTTTGGGCAAATCACTGGTGGATGAATGGTTATGAATGCGATTATAGGTGTTTGTGTGTGAACGTTCTGGGTGGATGCTGTAGGAACTCATGGTGACAACAGTAAAGACAGAAACAAGTGATCACAGTTCTAGGGTTTTTATTAAACTGTATAAATGGGGGAGAAAAACTCCTAATCTAAACCTAAATCTAAGATTGGAACAAGCTACAAATATCAAATAATACTAAGGCAGTCCTAGTGGTGTCTTGTCAACTAAATAGGGGCTACACTGAAAAATCTATTGCCAATCCTTACCG
This sequence comes from Ambystoma mexicanum, assembly GCF_040938575.1. Taxonomy (NCBI): domain Eukaryota; kingdom Metazoa; phylum Chordata; class Amphibia; order Caudata; family Ambystomatidae; genus Ambystoma; species Ambystoma mexicanum. Next base: position 1,334,695,721 of record NC_090924.1, read on the forward strand.
CTAAATTACAAAATAGTGTGGGATAATGTTAACCAGAACAGAAAGAAGTGTTCACAAAAAGATAAATCAGGATGGTATAACTGGGGTCTCCCTTCCCCTTTGTTTTCAGCACAGGACAAGGCAGGACTCTCGAGCACAGCACACTCCTGGGCTTCTCCAGCATGAGCTTACAGTTTGTTTCCAAAATATCAGCCCCTTCTGTGGCCAAATCTCTTTTACACAAAGGCTCTTGCCTAAGAGGGCCTGAGATGCCATAAACAACAAAACAAAAGTTCCTTTCAGTAATCTTCCAGTCGGGTGATTTCTCTTCATTCTTGGATCGTGCTCAACCGGACTCCAATCTTTCTTGCATCGTTGGCCTCAGTCGTGTTCACTATGGCCTTTCATTTAAAATATAAGAAACTTGTAACATTCAAGAGTCTCAATGTTGTTTTAAACAACCATTCACTGTGGACATCCCTCAGTCGTGTTCACACTTGTCGACACAAAGATCACGGGTGTGTTATGTTTTGCTCTCATTCACAGGCACCCCTCAGCCAGGTACACATGTGCCAGTTTAAGACAGTTCACTTAGTTGTAACACCTTGCAGGATTCACTTCGGTTAGCTTTTCCGTTGGCATCCTTCTGTCGGGTTCACATAGCTATTCTAACACAGTTCATTATTCCACCATCTCATCAGAAAAGCGGGGTTCCCTTCCCCTAGCTTTCTTTCAGCATCCCTCTGTAGGGTTCACACTTGCCTTAGTTCGCAATTTCACAATCTCATCAGAAAGAGGGGGTTTTCTTCCCCTAACTTTTCACTTGACTGCATGTCAAAGTCTTTTGATTGTAAAGGGGTGTTACTGGACCCTTGTATGACCAGTTTGACCTCTAACGTCAGGCTCTCCTAGGGCCTCCTGGTATTTGTAGTTTCAACAAAAAGGGACCAGCCATAGTCTTTCGAATGCACGCCCGCGTGGCACCGGACATTCTGCAGCTGGTCTTTCCCTGGGCTATAAAAGTTCAGTAACACACACGTTCTTTGTTCATAAGTTCTTTCAATTCATATTGTTTTGCCGTTAGCAACTTTCTCTCAACACTGTCCAGTTTTACTATTGGTTCTCACTCCGACTCACCGGCTGTGCTAAAATCCTTGGTGGTTCTTGTCTCTGGAGTCAAGGACGGTACCACGGTAGCAAGCATGCCTCACCGCCTTGGTTATCAGTCCAGGAGGACCCCATGCACCGTTAACATCTGTTACACCACATGTCAGCTGTATTTGCCAGTCTTATGATTCCTTTCATGTAGGCTTTGCAGCTCTGGGTCGAAAAGGGCAAAGGCACTTACCTCCTTGATGTCCTTTCAGGTCTCACCACCTTTCTCCTCTTTTTGAACTGCTGCTGTGTAATAGCTGCTTCATTATATGTTTGGCATTGCTCAAAGTGTGCTCTCGTGCTCCGCCTTTTATCCCTATGGGGGAGAGAAATGAAGGTCAGGTGGTCCCTGACTATGCCTGACCTCAATAGCGGGACAGGACCTTAAGATGAAGTTAGATATTTATTTATTTGGGTTCAATACCTGGGACATATACTGAAGAAAGGGGACTCTTTCTGCCTTCTAATTTATTAACCCTCTTCCTAGGGGGGGGCTGGTACACTTGGAAAGGTGAGAATGGTAGGGTGTTTGAAGTGAATGAGAAAAATCTGTAAAATAATAGTTTGGAGGTCTGTCAAGGGAATGACCGGAATTATTGTTGTGAAATGAATAGGGTGGGATTTTAGGAAATGCTGAGTTTTGTCCAAATGGACTGGGAGTCCGGGAAATAATAATCAGACAGAGAGGGAGAAGAATGACTGGGAGTATTCGGGTAGGCAACAAGAAAACAGGAACTATGGGAGATGTAGTTTCCCGCTATAACGTTGTTTGGGTTCCTAATAGGCTTACCAGATGCAGATGGGTTGTTAGATTCGGATGAGGGGGATTCATGGGATGGAAGAGAGGTTAATTTGGAATAGCTTACAGAAGCCTCAAAGACTTTGTCCTTCTCGTTCTCTTTCCCCATATAATATAGTGTCTCACTTGGGGCAGTCATCTGAGCATAACCCCGGATTCACCTACCAAGTTGATCCTCCCTCTCTCGTCCACCCGAGGGTTGGGATCAAAGAGTACCAGCCCTTTCCATGCCACCTGAATAAGGGATTCTCGGGATCTACTTGGGAGAATATCCTCAGGTTTCTCACCATGCCCATGTGGAGAATGCAGTTTGAATGTCTGGGTGAACGTGTCAGTGAATGTGAGAGAAAGTTTATGGGTGAGTGACTGGTGAATGAATTGGTATGAATAAGATGTGTGTAAATGTTCTGAGTGGGTGCGCATGAGGAGAATACATTGTGAGTGATTGTGAGAGAAGGTGTATGGGAGGGTTACTGGTGGTTCAATGGGTATGATTGTGATTATGTGTGTGTCTGAATGTACAGGGTGTAGAATGCAGTGTGAATGTTCTGGGTGCACCTGCGAGAGAAGAGTGAAGGTGTATGGGTGAATGACTGGTAGCTAAGTGGGTATGAATGAATATGATTATGTGTGGAGCTGAGGCCTCGGGTAGCACTGGAGCTTTGTTAACATTTCCATATAGTGACATGGCATGGTTTACTTGCATTTGTATGCAAAACCAACTTGATGGGGATTTTTGGGGCAGCTGGTCTAGCCATTTATTATTTGTCATGACATTGTTTTACTCATCATTTATGATAAAACAAGCAGTATGCATGTTCTTAAGTGGGGGTACTGGCATTTTGGTGGAGCCAATCTAGCTATTTCTTACTGTGGCATGGCATCTTTTGCTCAGCTTCTATGATAGCGCAAGAATAATATTTTATTGTGTGGTTGGACTGGCAGTTTTGTGCAGCCAGTTTCAACATGTTTTAATATTGTAGCATGGCATTTTTAATGGCAAAGCCAACAGGAATATGTTGCTGTGTAGGGATACTGGCATATATTGGCATAGCCAGCTTGGACATGTTTTCTTATAGTGTCATTGCAAAGCAAAAATACATGTATATGGGAATACTGGCATATATTGGTGCAGGTAGCATGGAAATGTATGGGCACAACCAGTGTGAATATGTTTTTATATTGGCATACATTATGTGGAAAGGCATGAAAGTGCATTGCGAAAGGGTCCTTTGCAGTGTTGGCACTAGCATCTATTTCATTTTTTCATGAGGTATCCTACAAAGCCACTTGCAAACTGTCTAACTTTTCACACAATGTTTCACAAAAAGTGTTCCATATAATTACCCATTTTAACCCATTATTAAAAACATTTTCTCAGGGGGAGAACCCCTCTAAGGGATGGAGTGGCACTAGTAAATTAGGCCACTTGGTAGGCTAGTTCTATTTTACTTACTAACAGTGGGGTGATCTATTAGCTCCTCCTTTCTTGTGCCAGGCAGCATTTTGAGGAGAACGTTCAAAATGAGTGAACAAGGAAATCTCGGCATCTGTGGGAACATGCGTTTGTGTAATGCTGACACACTGACATCAAGTTGTACTAGCGCTTATCCAATAGCAGCCCTCCATAATAGTACAATTCCCTGCAGTTTCTACTTGACTAACTTGTGTCATCCTGAATAGTCTGTTGGTAGCAATGCATTTTCTAGTTAGGATTTTGTTTTTATTCATATTCACTAGTGTTCAAATTGCAGCATCTAACGAGAGTTATTCTATTGGTTTGGCTGTTTTCACATAGAGGCAGCAAATCATTCCTCTGGTTCATAGGAAGTAGGGCTAACCTGTTCTGCTAGCAGTAGTGGTAGTCCAGCTACAACAATTTCCTTGGTCTTGTGAGCTGGAGATCAAGGGCTAGATTTTCTAGTGAACCTTATAAGCCATTAGGACACATGGGAAGGTATTCTTGTCTTCTCCTCTTCTCTGTCCTCTTCATTGGCATGTGCAGGTCGCAGAGAATAAAAGGAGAAACTAGGAGTCCAAGCGGATCTTGAGTCTGGGAGTTTCCTACTTTTCCTCGCATGTTGACTCATTCTTTGGGATCCTTGTGTAGGAGATCATTCTAGATATTTGTTTTAAATCCCATTTATGATACCATTTGGGGTGAGGGGTTTTTAATAATGATATCACAAACCGGGTAACTAAAAAGAATTTTAAAAAAAAATCTTTGTTGTAGTTTCACTCAACCTTCTGGTTAGACGTCTACTATCTTTTCTTAAGGTCATATTGTCCTTCTCGTGGGCTTTTCCTTATCACTGGTTTTATGTCAGAGAGCATTAGAACCACAATCCCTGTAGGTCAGTGCGCTTGTGCTGCCATCACACCACACACACACACCGTGCTCTGGGTTAACCTTTGGCATTTGACACCCCTCACGCTTATTGAAAGTTCTAGAACTTCAGCTCCCACTAGGTAGTGCACTTGGGTTATCAGCGCACCATACTATAGACACTTGGGTGGCGTTTGTGGTTTACTAACGCATCACGTTCTTGGCAGAGTGTCAAAAAAAACACAATTCCTATCAGACACTGCACTTGTGTCATTGGCGCACCACCCTTGTCAATTCGTCATGCTGGCATTCAGATCACGGCTGGTTGCTCATTCCCTGCTGGGGCCCTCCGCTCGGTGGGAGACCTGTCAGCATTGCTCATTCTCCCCCTCTTCCCGCTATTATTTATTTATTTTTATGTTCACATTTGACAAGCGCATGCGAGCCCCCAGGCAACTAGGCGCTAGGTACATGATGTACAGTTGATAAACCTGAAGGCATCAATGAAATGTCAAGGTGCAACGTCAGGAAACTGTGGCGGGATAAAGGAATCAGCAAAGTGTCATGGCAGATGGAGGAACAGTGAATTGAAAAGCCACGTCTTAAGTTGTTTCCTGAAGGATTTGTAAGAAGGTTCTGTTCCTTCCTAGGTGTGTCCAGTGTGGAAAGTCTCCGCTCTCACTGGTGTTGAAGTGACGGGGCCTCCCTGTTTCTCCATCCTCTGCTTCCAGTGATTCACTTCACCAGTTTCCCGCTGGACCCTGCAGTCTGTAGCATCCCTCTCCAGCTGTTTCTGCTTCTCGCTCCCTGACATCTATCTTCATCCTCTGCAGGGGCACTATCTATGCTCGCGTGGCTGTGAAAAAAGGAAACAAAGTTTCTTTGGTGATGATACTTCACCATAAAAGTATAAATATGTGTCCAGTTACACGAATTAGGCAAATTGAATACACATGAGAAGTTATGAGGGTCTAAGAAGGAAGAAACAAAATCAGAACATTTAAAATGTCCAATCCAGGCATCTGAGATCCAGAAACTCCATAGTATAGTACAGGGACAAATTCAGAAGAAACAAGCATTGTGGCAAAACCTTTTGGGGTCTGCACCTCTGCCTCTGGAACACAATGGAACCCAGCATAGAGCGTGGGAGGCTCGAAACCTCTCAAACTTCAGAATGAAATTGAAATGTCTCTGTTCAGAGGTGCTTTCTCTACCAACATAGTTAGATTTGAGTTTCTAGGACTCCCTGCCCCTCACAGATGGGGTTGACACCTGTGTTCCTCATTGTGATGAATTTCCAACTGATACGGGTAACTTCTTGGGATCCCTAATATGCCAGGCTCTCAAGTGCATCGACTCTGCATAGAAAACAGGCCTGTTCAATGACTCTGTCTTAAAGTGTTTGGTTCCTTAAAAGTGGTGTTATTTGCTTCAACCAGGTCGGGCCTGCCATCTCACTGGGTGTGTAGCTGGATCACTGACATCCATTTAGAGGCACATGTATAATTTCTGCTGTGCACCATGCGTGGACATACCAGCAACTGTAAGTTACTGCAACATGGCAATGTTTCCGGGAAGGTTACAGACCCAACATCAAAGAGTGCATGGCCTTGCGGAGCCAGCAATCAGCACTCTCCCTTAAATGCCTAGTGGCATTTGAAAGCAAATTAATAATATAAGAATATACATTTTTCAATTTGCACCCAGGATCTAGTCGCACGAATACCCAGTGAAATTATATTATTTTTTTAAGTGACTAAGGAACCAAATATAGTGATTCGATAGAATTGGGTTCATTTTTTAAAATAACAGCCCTGTGGTAACATTACATTAGCAGTTTTTCTGTCATATCTGATTCCAATATCCTAGCAGCTTCTGAACTGGATTCTAGACATGTGTCACAATAAAGAAGCCCGTCTCCAAAGGATATTGCTGTAGCTTGTACAAAATCAAATTCATGGGTGATTTTTCATTTAACTTTTCAATGTCCACAAAAAAAACATGTCAGCCTCCTTTAACAGCCCACAGTTCTAGGCAGGCCCGGTTGAAGATGTGTGGGGGCTAATTTCAACATGATTTTTGGGGTCTCCCTGCTGAGAGCGAAACAGTCATAGGCACCTGTGGGGTGCATACACTACAAGGGCGACAAACATAAGATTAAAAGCTGACAATTATCACGAGAAGGCCAGCCAGCAGGCAGTTTAAACACAAAATGCCCACTGAAGAGCAATAAAGCCGTCTTTGTCAGCAAGGGGCTGATGTAGAGGAATCAGTGTTAGATGGCAATGAGGTGGTCCCACTTCCGTATATCCCGTGGGAGGAGAGAACGCAGCTTGTAAGGCGAGAACTGCAAAGTGAACATTTTATGCCCCCGAACGAAAATAGCTAAATTAATATATTGCTGTGTTACAAGACTTCTGACTGGCAACTGGGGGCAGTTGGTGAGGGCTCCCTTGAGGCTTGAGGCCCCTTTCATTTGAAAAGACCTGTCTCTAGGGATATGAACTTAATAACATGCCAATTTCTATTGGCCCCTGTAAAATTATACATGCTATACAAATGGAGCAGTAGAACGTATATTACGTGTAATATTAATTAATAAGTAAAGACTGTTAAGGCATTTGACTCACAGTAATGAAATGTTAATTTTGAAATATGAAGCCACTCATATTAACTTGGAATGCACAATGTCCTTTTGCATCTGGTAGAAGTGTGCTAGGATCCCACATATTAGCAAACTAAAGTAAAGCAATATTCTTCAAACAGAAAATACAGTGTCTTGGAGAGAAAGGTAAGTATAGTAATTCTGTTGTTACTTATCCTTGCCTCACTCCCATTGTTTGATGAGATTACAGCAGTTGGGGAACATTGAGAAGTAATGGCCTATGATCCCTGTCCCACCAGGTAACCCTGTGTTCTGCGTCCATTGAGATATTCCCACCCTAACCGATAGCTTTTCTAGATTGGACTGATTCCTAAACAGTGAAATGATGGAAATCAGTGACAAAGACCATTTGCTAGAAATGAGGCTGCAAAGGGCACACCCTTGGAAGCCAGGGATATGTTACTAAAGAAATCTTTGGCCTGCCATCTTGAATATTACCCTTCATGTTTTACCATGACTTAAGTGTCTTTGTGTGGCTTGTGGTCACTGTGAATTGTAGTGAAAGAGGGTGGCCACTTCTCTAGGAATTTGTTCTTATTGTACTCTAGTAGTGGGCTTGAACATGCACTGAACCCAGCTAGGTTTTTACTATAAACTAGTGTAAAGCCTGTGTGCACGGGCTAAAGTGCATAAAGGAAGACATGTTCAGGGTGTTAATATATCACATGGTATAATTTGATGTAATTTATATCAATTGAAAAACAAAATAGTTTGATCTTGCTCCTTTTATGTGGAGGAGTAGTAACCTCAAATAAAATCTCTCAGAATCCGCTGAAAAATCAGCATAGTACATATGGCCAATTGTTGTATCTGCTCCTCTTTGTGTTGGATTCCACTTACAGATTATGGAATCACATATATAATGTTGAGGGATGTCAGAGTAATGAAATTCATGTGCAGTATGATTCTCTTCATGCAGCTTGAATTATGCTGTTAAAGTGGTATCCCTGTCTTGGGCCTTTTCTGAAGCTAATTGTAAGTTGTCATTTTTGAAATACACTTTTTTTTGCCTGGAATATGGACTTGAAGTCTTATTATTGTATGTGTGAGGCAACAGCTTTAAAAAGTGAACCGGGCAGTCTATACTGCGTGTGACTGTATCAGACAAACATACATCTGGCCTTTTATTATACAGATGAAGTTGTAACACATTAATCAGTCTTCCATAAAATGGGTGAAGACATAGTTCAAAGAACTGAGACACGACATCCCCTCAGTAGTCCCTGAGAAGCATCAAGACTGGAGCTGGAAGAACAATACGCCCTTGCTGCCTTTGACGAGGACAGCCAACTAAGCAGAGGGGGAAGTACTCCTGTGGGTAATTTCATATACTCCCAGGGCATGGAGAGTATGTTGACGAGGAGAGGTAATTACTTACGGGCCCATTGATCAGCACTCACCCTCGAAAACTTGTAATACAAGATAGCTGCACCGTGTGAGGACAGGGTGCAGGACTTACATACTCCAGCACAAATCAATACTAGGGACTCAGTAAGTTGGCAAAGGGAAGTCCATTTAATGATACATACATCAGCTTATGGAAATCAGCAGCATCGCGAACACCTGTCTCGCCCCGACTTCCTCGAACTCCAGTACAACAGCCTCTTTTATGGGCAAACGTCGTCATCAATGACGTACACTTCTATAAAAAATCATCATGCAATATAATTGGTTGGGAAAGGTAACTTAAGTATAGGTGTTATATCTGTATATGAAAAATAAGGCATACGGATTGGATAACTCTTATCGGGTGTGCATCTATGCCCATCCCTCTACACCACACGTGATTGACGTCACTACAAGTATGACGTCTCGTTGCTTACAATGTCTATAGGACCCTAGATTAATGGTCCCTTGTGATTGGGCGAGTTACACCCCTAAACATAAATCTCCACTTTTAATTAGCAGCATGCAGAATAGACACCCTGGTGCCTGGTGTCACAAGATTCACCCTGCCTCCCTTCCATCAATCAGTGGTTTAGGGCTATGTGTCAATTAGTTGGCTGGGTATGGCCTCGCATCTGTAGTCTCTTATCAGGAAAAGTTATGGCACCCTCTGGTTCTGGATGACATCAGGCGGTGGTACAGCTTCGCGCCTGCCTGGTCACGCGTTGGTCCACCGTGAATCTGCTTCAGTTTCAAACCTTTTGTGCATTTAATTCTGTATGCGCTTGGCCACCTGCATGGGCCTCTCTTATCTTGACCTTCATGGGCGGGCTGGCGTGCTCTGAAGTTGGAGCCTCGTGAGCTCATGCTCACCTCCCCTTCTCTGGTTGACCTTGATTTCCCCGGCATGAGCCATCCTTTGTTAAGTTTCGATCCTGCTCTTATCCTCTGCTTGGGCCTGGATATGAAACTTGGCTAGTCAGGCCTTGGCCGCCTGGGAGTACTTCTGTTTATACAAAATGGAGTTGCACGTGTGCATTGTGCTGTATTGAGCTAGATGTATACACTCGGTGCTTGCCGCTCTAACTTCTACCATGAATTGCAAGCAGACTCAATTACTTAGCATCTTGCGTTTCAAGCTTATTTACACACGTTCAATAAGGCGGTTGCTTCCATCTTGTCTCATGGCACCATTCTCATACGTTTTTCACAGTGTCTTTCCCCTTCGTCCATTACAATTATCCTCGCAGTTGTCGGTACTGGCATGCATAGCTTTCAGTAGCCACTTCTGGTTGTTCTTGGGGCTGCCCAGGGACTTAGTCTCTTTCCATTGGCCTTCCATTAAGGCCTTCAGGGTTTCCTCGTGGACTGTCTGTAAATACTCGTCATTTCGTACCAATGGCAGGTACGGTTGTCTGATTGGGTACCGTGCTGCCCAGGGTTGCCTGGTTATGGGCATTTCAACAGGTATTGATCCTCTAATGTACACAGGGCAGAGGCCCATTGCAGCCCTTTGTTGGTTCAGCTGCTCCTCGTACGTCACATACCTTGGCGAGTACCTTACTGGCAACTCGCAATGGGGGGCAGGGTTGCAGGTCGTATCTGGGACCTCCCCTCTCTGGTTGGTTCATCGACCACTCCAACGTCCTCCTTTATATTCAATTTCTTTGATTCCTCAGCTTCTTGCTCATCGTCTCCTGGGTTTACACAAGATGGCGTGAAAGTATGCAATGTTGGTGTCCATATCTTTATCACCCCTTTCAAGCTTCCTTCTGTTTTCACATGCTCATCTTTGTTCCAAGTCATCAATTGGCATTGTCCATTTGGACTGCAGTAAATCCATTTTCCTTCATACGTTCTTCGTTTCTTGGGATAAGTGAATTTTGTTCCCTCTGGTGCAAATTCACTGGCCTTCACGAAGTCCTTTATCTCCTCATCTGTCAGGTCTCTGGGCTTCCAGCCTGGTTCGACATCGATCATTACTTTCATCCCAATGGCCTTCTTTGCAGTTTTCTGGCACTGTGTGATGATTATCTTGATAACACAGAATCCTAGCAGCACCATTTCTAGCAAAGCTCCCAGAAACTTGAATATATCGGTGATCAGTTGTGGGACCCATGAGAATAGGTTCCCAAACCAGCTGTCATCATCTACCTCATCTGTTTCCTCAGTCATCTGGTTTTTCAGGGTCGTTAACATGCTTATGGCCTCTGTGAGGGTTCCATTTTCTTCGTCGTGTGATGGTGTAAATGTGCAACATGATTCTCCGATTTGTGCACAAACACCTCCATCCATCGCTGTGATCATGTCAAGCACATATCTGTTCTGGAGGGTCATCAGTCTAACTGCTCTCAGCTCTTCTTTGATCGCATTGAATCCTTTTATTGTGGTGTTGATGGTCTGCAGGAACTCCCATCTGGTTATCTGCAACCATTTAGCATTCACTCCAATTTGGATGTGTGGCAAGAGCATTGTGGTGAATACTGTTGAAGTGCGGCTGAACAGCCTGTGTTCGTATAGAATCGTATAGAATGCTTCTTCTGATTTGGCAGAAAAATAGTTTTCTCTCTTCATTCTGGATATCAGTTCTGCAGATCTCCTCCTTCTCAGATGAGCATCTGCTTTCGGGAAGCTGTCCAGATTCAGATAGTTTTTCGGAATCACCAGTGCGGGAACATGGACAGTGACCAATGTACATATGCCCCCCCCAATTTCTTGGCAGTCTTATGTATGATTTGGATCCACACGCCCAATTTCGGTCCATCAGGACTGCGGTTCCTTGTGCCATTCCTGGTGCCTCATATATTCGTCGGCAGTTTTGATTCTCCCCCATTTTCCTTGTACCATTACTTCTAAAGCACAGTTTGGGTTTTCTAGCGGTACTATCTGCAAGGGTCCTCCTCTGTCTTTGACCCATGTCAACAGCTTTACCAATTTTGGCCACAATGGTCTGCATAGTCTCTGTGAGTTCTCTATTGCTTCTTTACAGGCTCCAAGGACCGTCCAAGCTCGGCAGATTACTACTCCTTCTTCCCATCCGTCTGGGGAAACTACTGACCCCCAGATCTGCATTTGGCCTCTGTTCTTCCAGATTTGAGCCTCTTCTGCAGTTTTTCCTTGGACGTTCAGTCTTGAGTTTATTTCCCACCTTATTCCTGATCCTTTGACGTCAGGGTTTTCATATCTAATAACGTGATTCAAGGTGTGTGCCCTGTTTCTTGTTTTGATGTCCTGGACAAACCTGTCTTCATCAGTTTAGTCCTTTTCGTTGGCCCATATCAATGAGGCATCTCTTCCCATGAATTGTCCTCTGATGTTGCACATAGCTACGTGTGACGTACAGTGTGCCGTGGGGACATCTTCTTCTACAGCCACGAAGATCTTGGACTTTCCCATGCTGTATGGCAGGAGTGCACAGACGTAACATTCCCCTTCTGATTGCCTTCGTCCAACTTCCTTCATGTGCTGGTACCATATGTTGTTTCCAAGATGGGCTGTGCTGTCCAAGTAGTCATTTAGCTCATTGTCCGTTTCATATGGGCTTCTCTTGATTCTTAAAGTTTTCCTGTAATTAGCTATCACTATGTCTCTGAATGCGTGTGTACTGCTCTTTGGTTCAGGTAGTTTCTCGGGTATTATCCTTGGAGGGGCAGGTTTCATTTCCTGCCCTGCAGTACTATGGGGAGGTCTTGTGTTTCTTCTCCTTCACTTGTGCATTCTCTCATAGACCTCCTTCCACATGTGGCTCATCATTCTTCCAACATGTGGCGGTGTCGTAAGCTCGGTCATTATCTCTGGTGTTGGAGCAGGTGTGCTCGTTATCACAGTTTTCTTGCTCAGCTCTTCGTGTAGCTTCTTTGCTCTTAGTACGAGCGGACACACATACTTGACTACCGCGTGTGTTTTGCCCATGAGTTCTTTTGTGGCTTCCTCTGTTCTCTTGAGGGATTTTGTCATGCCATCGCTGTCTTGTTGCTCGCTTGGTTCTCTGTTCTCTGGAGCTGTTTGTTTCACAGGTATCTTTTTGTTTTCTGTCAGTTCGGCCTGGGGTCTCACAGCCATTGACACTTGCCCTTGCTCGTATGCACTCAGTGTCTGGGTGCGTGCCGTGGACAGTGCTATGTTATCATCCATTCCGTGCTTACCCTGTCTCCAGCTTTTCTCACCATTCATTACTTCAAGTGTGTACGTATTATTGCTAATTACATTCAACTGTAAATTGTTTGCTTTATCATCAGGTTTTCTTGGAACAGGGATGACAATATAATGTCTGGGTGCCTTTGTGAGGCCCAGACGCTCATTACCTGGTGGATGCACGGACATTGGGATGCTTCGTGCACCAATAAAAAATGCACCTCTGATCGTTACCGACAAAAATACTACAATAATCACTATACATATACATATGATTGCCTTGAAGGACTGTTTGCAGCACCTCCTTCCAGGAAAGCGGGGGCGCCGATCCACTGGTGGCACAACTAAATTACTGTTTTGGGCCCCCATCTCGAACAAGTCCATAGTCAATAGTTTATTTCTTTTCTTATCTTGATTTCGTTACTTAAAAAGTTCAGCAAACACTAAAGTGGCAGAAGCAGCTTAATGTCCCCCCTCTTGCGAGTGATGACGGAAGTCTCTAGTTATGGAGTACTTGCTAGACTATGGAAAAAGGTTAGACTACCGTTTTTTGTACATCACATTCATCTTGCATTTGTGTATACAATGCATTCCCTGGGCTCCTTCCCAACTCGTCTTGGCCCTGAGGACATGCAGGAATTTGTTTGCAGTGACACCATAAAAGGGTGGCTTTGCTGCACATCACGCATAGATAAACCATTGAAAAAATAAAAACAAAAATAAAAATAAAAGTGAACATATGAGAAGGTAGGAAAAATAAGAAAAAGGTTGAAAAAAGTAAACACGGCAGTGAAGTTCGTTGCTCTGCTCCTTTTGCTTGGTTCTTCGAGGTCGAGTTGCTGCAAAGTCTCTCTCCCCCCCATTTACTCCACTGTGGGATGATGATGAAAAACAGAGAAAAATAAGAAGAATAGGAAAAGAAGTTCAGGATGTAGTTATACCCTTTCGATTCGTTCTACGTTGGAAGCATGAAGAACTGTGTCTATGTTTCCTTGCTCTGCCCCCGGCTGGGGCTTCTAAAGGGTTTTATCTTGGATCTCTCCTGTCTAAGGCTCTTCTCAGCAGCGGATGTCCATGATTGCTTCTCAGCTGTGATGCAATAGCTCTCAGGAGTCTGTTGAGTTATGCATTTTTTTCTGGATCACAGAGAAACGTGGGCACGTCGACAGTGATGGGTCTAACCACTAGCTCTGGAAAGTTCTCGATGAGGTGAAAGAAGACTGTGAAGGCAATTCTGCTATCTTCAGGTGATAATGACATTTGCTCTGATTCTCCGTCTCTTAGGTCACCGGTCTTTTTTGCAGTGTGATCAGTCCTTGCCTTCTCGATCTGTCCCTCGCTGACTAATTTCACTGGAATTCTCTCAGAAACTCCATCTGAAAGCTGGACAGTTCCATTTGTAGCTGTATGCTATAGAAGAGTGTTCCTATCTTTATCGCGTTGATAGGGTCTCTGAGGAAGGTGAGGGCGTCAACCTCGGCAGGTCTCCCTACCATTTCTGGAAAGTCATTTACTAAGCCAAAGAGGACATTGTGGGCTATTAGGCTGTCCTCAGGGGACAGGGACATTTATTGTTTTGCAGAGTCTCAATCACACGCCTCGCTTTTGCTTTGCGCAGTCTTTGCACGTGCCTGCTGCTTGGATGGCTACCACATTATTTAGTTTACTCCATATGTGGTTTAGAAAATGATTGTTTCGGGGATCTCTGATGAACGTCAGTGTATCTGTGGTCCTCCCGACAAGTTCTGGGCACTCCTCAATGATTCAAAAGAATAACGTGTAGGTCACTTCGTCAATGACTGCTTGAGGCAGGAGCATTGGTCTTTGAGTCACTGTGCTCAGGCAACTCGGCGAAGACCTCTGCGATGACAGTCAATAGTTGCCTGATTACCTTCTTATTTTCTGGATCTTGGATGAATTCTGTGACACTTGATTCTCTCCCTATGACTGATGGATAAGTCAATGTCAGTAATTGGAAGTAGGTGAGTACATCCCACTTAAGGCTTCTGCTGGGGTGTACCATAGGTTTGTGAACAAAGTCTAGATACTGGATGCTTTCAGGATAACAGTTTCAGTTCTCAGGAATGTCCAGATCTGTTGCTTACCAGAGTCTTAGGTTTTTCAATACTTTGTGTGGCTTTTAAATGTTCATGAGCTTAAAGCTTTTGCTTATATGAATACGTGTTTTCCTTCATTTACCCTGCACCTTTGGCTGCACAGGGTGTTTGCTTGCTTCTTATTGTCTTTTATGCCTATAGAAAACGTTCAGTGTGGACAAGATTTTCACAAAAGTTCTTTGTTGGCTACATTGAATGTTCATTTAATTGTCCCTTTATCACCTTTCACTTGGTTTGAAGAACTGTCTTGTTTTGAAAGTCTCACTTTTATATATGTTTTTCCTCGTTCTTGTAACTTGTCTGCTCATGTGTCCTTCTTCCTCACCATAGATCTTGTCTGCACGTGCTGAGGTTCTTCTCCGTTGTCTGTGGATTCCTCGTCAGTAGATGTAGTGGGAGTGCCTTTTCCTATAAAGGGCTTGACGTCATTCAGGAAGATCCAGGCTCTTCTTCCTTGGAGCTTGACAGCGGACGGGGTGCAGTCCTCTACGATGAAAGGGCTATTAAATCGTGGTTCGTCCAATTTCTCCCTCGTAAAGTTCCTCACCAAAACGCTGTCACCAGGGAAGATGAGTGGCACACAAAGACTGTGTGCTGTGCCTGTCTCAGCACTGTCTGTTGTGGTTTGTGATGTGCTGTTCCCTTTACGCCGTCGCTGCAGCTGGCCTGAAATGACAGATGTACTAGAGGTAAGGCAGTCAAGGTAATTCTTCATTTCTTCTCCCAGAACCTCCCTAGCAGGCTGGGAATCACATCTAGCCCTATCTCGGGGGGTAAGAGGGTTTCTCATTCTTCTACCAGTGATAATTTCATGCGGCGTGAGGTGATGGTCGGAGCCTGGCTGGTTCCGAAGCGCATATAATGCCAGTGGTAGGCAGTGCAGCCATCCCTTCTTTAATGTGAGCTTCAATTCGGCTATCCTTTCTTTCAACAGGCCGTTGAGCCGTTCTCATATGCCATTTCCTTCTGGGTGATACTCCGACGAGAACTTGTGCTTTATACCAAGCAACAAGCTAATCTGCTCAAATACTGAGTTTACAAAATGGGGCCCGTTGTCTGACCTCATAACCTCACACACCCCCCACCTGGGGAAAACCTCCCTCACCAGGAACTTTGCAGCACAGGCAGCATCAGGGTGTGTACAGGGCCCTGCTTCTATCCATCTAGAGAATGGACACACCACGACAATTAAATACCTGTACCCATTACAAATCTGAATCATATCGACATAGTCGATATGCAGGTGTTGGAAAGGCCCTTCAGTTCTGGGAATGACCTCTCATCACCTTCAATGTGTGCCCAGAGGTGAATTTCTGGCAAATTATGCAATTGACCATAAAGAATGCAACATGCTCCACTAGATTTGGCGTGAACCAGTCTTCTGAGAGCGTTGCAGCAAGATTTCCTTTTGACATATGGACATATGGAAAGGGTAGTGGAGGTGTTCTAACGCTACCTTTAGAAGGGTAACAGGCATTACTGGTTTACCAGTGCTGTCCTGCCTCCATACATTCTTCTCCTCCTGAGGTGCCTCCCCCTGGAGTTCCATTAACTGTGTCTGCCCCATATTGCTATAGGCTTCTGGAGTGGCTCGGGCTATCATCATTCGTTCATGGGTACGTGCCACCTCCACGTCCATGATTGTCTCACCCTTGGATGCCATGCGCTTGGCTTCCGTGTCCGCTTCATGGTTTCCAATTGACAGGAAATCTGTTCCCTTGGTGTGAGCTGCGCACTTGATGACCACTATGCACACTGGGAGCTGTAGTGCTTTTATCAGCTTGTCCAACAATGCTGCATGTTGCACTGGCGTACCATCCGCTCGGAGGTAGCCCCTCCTTTTCCATCGTGCCAGGCCTGCGTGCACAGTGGACGTCACATATGCGGAGTCACTGTACACTGTTACTTCCTGGTCTGTGTGATTCTCAATGGCGAGTATCAATGCCACTAGTTCTGCAGCCTGTGCCGAATAGTGGAATGGTATTCGTGCATTGACAAGTACTTGGAACTCTCCATTTGCCATGTGTTTGATCACGGCCACGCCTGTATACAGTTGCCCGTCTTCTTGGTCAGTTCTCTATGACCCGTCAATGAAGACGACTTCTCCGCCTGGCAGAGCATTCTCTCTTACTCTGGGGATTTCATCATAAAACTCTTCATAATTTGCGCAGTCATGCACAGGTTCTCCCTCTGTGACTGGCTCAGCAATAAACATAGCAGGGTTCACAGTTTTGCATCTCACTATTTTGATCGATGGATTTGAGATAACTACCTCATATGCGGATGCTCTCTGTGAAGTCAAGGTGCCTTTTGGCTTCTGCAATATGGCAAATGATGAGTGCTCAACATATAATGTCATGGAGCATCCCATCACAATGGATGACACTTTCTCGATGGCAAACGCGGCGGCTGCTAAATTTTGCTCGCATGGAAAGTGGCCCCTCATGACCGGGTCCAAGCTCCCACTGTAGTACGCTAGGGGCTTGTACCCCAGCGATGTTCGCTGAGCGAGCACTGCTGTCATAAAATTGCCATTGGTATGAGAGAAGAGATAGAATTCCTCTGCATAATTGAGGATCCCGAGAACTGGGGCCTTACAAATTGCCCCCTTTAGCTCTGCAAACCCCTTTTCCTTTTCTTCAATCCATTCAATTTTTCCCTCTGTTGCCTGGGCTTTCTTTAAGGCCTGGAGCAAGGGCTTGGTGTATGTGCTGTAATCGAAGACCCATACTCGACATAATTACATAGGCCTAAGAAGCTCTGCATTTGTTTTACCGTGAGCGGCTTAGCCGTGTTCATGATAGCTTCAGCCCTCTCTGGTGTTACCTTTTTCCCCTCATGTGAGATTAGTTGGCCTATGTATAACACCTCCTGTTGGCAGTATTGCAACTTGTCCTTGTCCACCTTGTATCCCTTCTCAGCAAATATGGTCAATAGCTGAACAGAGTCGTGTCGGCATTGCTCTTCAGTGGTGCTGCAGATCAGAATGTCATCTACATACTGCAATACAACACTGTCTACCGCAATGTTGTTTAGGTCCATTTGTAGGACTCTGTTAAAAATGGACGGAGATTCACAATACCCCTGTGGCAGCCTTGTACTTTTCAGGTGCATTTGTCTGAAAGTAAATGACGTCAGGTCTTGTGAGTCACGGTGCAATGGAATCAAGAAAAATGCATTCTTCAACCGTGAAATATTTTGCCTCCGTGGGTATGTTGCACAAAATGGTGGATGGATTAGGGACTAGAGGGAACTCGGCTTCGACTATGTCGTTCAATGCTCGTAAATCCTGGATTAAATGCCAAGATTCTCCCTTCGATTTCTTGACAGAATAGATCACCATGTTACAAGGTGATTCTGACGTTACCAGAATTCCCTGTTCCATCATGGCAGAGATTGTCTTTGCAATCCCCTCATCAGCTTCTCTGGACATGGGGTATTGCCGCGCTCTTGGTAGGATCGCTCCAGGCTTCAGTTTAATCTTCACCTCTCCTGCCCCCTTTAGGAGTCCTACGTCATAAGGCCTTTTTGTCCATACTTTGACTGGCACCTGGGCCAAGTCCTCCCTAAAGTATTCTGGTCGTGCCATCACTAACATCATTCGCTGTGGCACTTCTCGTTTGACCATTTTGACCCAGAATATGAGACTTACTTCCACCCGTATCTCCTCTAAGTCAGGGTGCTCTTCGAACAGATCATCATCTGTGACGTCAGTCACTCGATACCCTTCTTCAACGGCGATAACTGCGCACCATTGCCTTCCTTCATCATCATATCCTTCCACTAAAACCACCTTCCCCTTTACTGCGGCAAACTGTATTACCAAAGGAAATATTTGTCCCTCTTCTTCATGCATGGGTATCCTTGGTCTAAAAGAAACTCGTCAGGGATCCTCATAGTTTTGCCTGCAAGGCCCAGCAATCCCGCCATAAGCACTCGCACTCCATATTCGAAGACCTCTGGCTCCAGCAGTAAAGCTCTCATAGCTGCACGACGCGAGTATGCTCTGATCATTTCGCATACGTTGGAATAATGCATTCCTGGCGTGGAGCACACTATGCCATCCTCAGTAAATGAGATTGACATATTCAGCTTTGTCATTAGATCTCGACCCATGATGTTTACTGGGGACTGACGGGAGTACAGTAAAGGTAAATTCATTTCATGCTCTCCCACTGAGACCGGGAGAGTGTCTGTAAAGGGAACTCTACTATGAGCTCCAGTGAAACTGTGCGTGTCTATTGCCTCGCCGGACAAGGAAAACTTGCCTTCTCTTATGCGCGAACGTGTCGCGCCTGTGTCAACTAAGAAGGAATACTCTTATCCCCCTATGGTGACATTTACCCTCGGTTCCCTATTAGGGTCTGGTGTCACCTATAGGATAGAGCACATCAGAGATCCCTGTGAGCCGTCCTATTTCATGTATAGGTTCGGTCCACTGTATACCTGTGGGTTTCCCCCACCGGAATTAGTGCTCTGAGCCACTTGCATCAGTGTCTGCTGAGGTTGTCCCTGTGGTACATTCCCCATGTTCAGTGGTTGGACCACTTGCTTTGCACCTTGCTGCAAGCCAGCTGCCTTCTGCTGCATGGTATAGTTTTGTGCATTGCCCTGTTGTGGGGTAGCCGGTTGATTCACCGTGCCTGCCCCCATCCCTTGATTGTTCTGCCACATGCCTTGGCTTCTGCACATGCGTGCCACATGTCCTGTCTCTCCACACAGCAAACAGACTGGTGGTCGGGCCATCTGTCCATCTGGCATAGCTGGACTGCCCATTGGTGCGCTCTGGATGCCACCTTGAACATTTTGAAAACCTCCTTGGTTACCTCTAAAGCCTCCATGATTACCCTGCCATCCTCTTCCTCCAAATCCCCTTCCTCTCGGATAATAGCCCGTGTTACCCTGATTGTTCTGCGGCAGGTTATTGGCACATTGCGCACTCGAATCGGCTGGGCTTGTTAGCATGGCTCCCTCGAGCGCATACTTCGAGAGCTTCCTTTGAACTAGCTTCGCCTCTTCTCCCTTACGCGTTGCCTCTTTCTTTCGATTCTTTTCTTGCAACAGCCTACAATAATGGGCAATTGTCAACTGGATTTCGACCCATGGTTTAGCTTCTATTCCTTCTATTCCTACCAATTTTTTTAGTTGTTTTTGCACCGGTTCTGGTAACCCTTGGCACAGTATATGATAGAATACACGGATAGATTTCGTCCAAGACTCATGCATTTCGAGCACCCACGCGTCTTGAAAATTCTGGATATAAAGCAACGGATCCTCTGACTCCTTCATTTTTCGAGTCATTATAGCTCCCATATCGGATGTGTCTGGATATAGCGTACGCTCTACAGTTATTAAACGGCGCTCCATCATGAGAGGTGTTAGTTATGGTTACCCTAGGGTAGCCTGCCCTTTTCCACACATCGTCTGCTCTCTCTCCGAGTATAGCAATTAGGAGACCCTTGATGTCTCCTATGGCTAGGGTGACACCCCCCGTCATTTTTTCTAGCTCATGTATCCACTTCCCGGCTCCCGATGTCAACATTGGAAGCTTATTTTTGAGTCCATGTGTGGCCATGGAATATATTGCGGTCTTACTCCCCCTTTCTCTAGCAGTGGGAATTGGAATACGCAAACCTCCTTTTCCTTTTCTTTACCCTCTCGGTCTCTTGCTGGGGTGGCGTTCCCACCTTGCTTTCTACCTGGCAGTGCCCTTAACCTATCTGTATAGGCAGGTGCCGACGCCCCCTCTGACCGTGGAGTGTTTCTTGATGTCGGCTGGACTGTCCAGAGGACTTCGGTGTCCTTTTTATGGACCCCCTAGCATCAGCCCATTGCCCCTCTCGGTTCCCTCGGAGCTGCTTTTCGCACCGTCTCCCTTCGTCATACACAGTTTCTTCCATTTCCCCTTCAGAGTCAGACCCTGAATACTCCCAGTTCACACAGCTTCTTGTATCATCTTTGTTCTGCTCGACTTCGAGTCTATCTAGGGAACGTCCCCTACTCCCACTACTTTGGGTGACATCCTCAGTGTCATATAACTGAGTGCTCTCTAAGCGCTCATCTTCCCTTCCCTCTTGGGAGATTCGTTCCAGTCCCATTTCATCATATATTTTATCAATCGCTTCCCCGATGCTTCTGGTGTCGAAGTCATCATCAATAATTGTCCCGCTTGTACCTGGTACTGCATCACTTGCTGGAAAGAACTCTTCTATGTCTTCCCAGTCTACAACAGGATTGGGTTTTTTCACTTCCCACTGCAAATATTCTAAATTTCGCGCCCTTTGCCTGTTCTTACTCTCTGCTTCCTCATCCATTTCTCTTTGCTTCTTCACCTCCTCTCTGGCCTTATCTACTTCCCTCATCTGTTTGTTTCTACGTTATTTTGCCCTTCTACTTTCCTCATCTTCTCTCTTCTTCACTTTCCTTTCTTGCACCCTCCTTTCTTCCTCCAACTTCTATCATGTTCTGCCTGCACTTTTCATAGGCTTCATATTGCGTGTGACTGAGCGTTATACTCTGCTCTTCGCGATATAGTTGGTCTCGCCTCAACCTATCCTTTTTTCTTGCCCTCTCGTCTCTCATAGCCATTTCTTTCTTCTTTTGCTTACTTTGCGCCTCAACAGACCGTTCACTCGGCCTTGCGTCATCACTTCCTTTTCCATCTAATTTCAATAATATGATATGATATGATATGGCAATTATAACGCGCCTATTCACAAGTGTTTCAATAGTATCTGCCCTCCCATCCATTCGTCCTTTGCAAATGTTACCTCATCGGTTCCTTTCCGCTTCTTTCCCTCTCTCTCTCTATCGAGAGGTACACTCGTTTGTGCCTGGTCCTTCCTTTCCTCATCTCACCTCTCTTTGTCCCACGGGATCGTGGAGGCCGAGTCAATTTCGTGTTCCTTCTCTTTCGTCTCGTCACTGCTACACACAGGTGAATCATATGCAGGGTTGCTATAACCCGTGGGTGCTTTAAGTTCTCGTAGTGGGTAAATGCCTTCCGACTTACTTCCCTCAGCAACTGGTTCCGGTGGTGCAGGTGGCGCGGTAGGCGTCTCACCCCCCTCCGTACATACATTTAATATCCAGTCTGCGGGAGGTTCTTCTTCCTTTACTTGTTCAAACATTTTCCAAAGCTTGAGAACGGCAAGGCGTTTCTCGAGCTTCTTCCCGCTATATGTGGCATGTAGGAACGTGGTCATGTGCTGTAAGACAGCCTTAGACAATGACCCATTCTGGGGCCATGGCATAAACATTTTATTTGCGGTGCGCTTAACCCACTCCTGGCTGTATTTCTTCAGTTTTGCTGCATGTTGTGGCAATTGCTTGCACAAGTGTGTAAGTGGGGTAACTTCTTCCATTCTTAATTTCTTTCACCAACAATGATCACACAATATTTCAATTGTTTACACTATTATGAGTGAGCACCACATACGCAAGCTCCAATCCAACTTTTCCGCAAACTTTTTACACCAACAGCTTTACTCAAAACACATCAATTCAGTGGCGATTCCCTCTCATTTTGTGTAAAACAAAATGCATTACCATCATTTAATATCACAATAATTCCACATTCAGCATACATAGAACATATAGGACAGACGCTTGACAGACTAGACAGACACCAGCTGGTCAACGTATACCTGCCTTCTAATTATTACCCCGTCATGGGATTTGAACTACCCCTTTATGACGTCTTTAAATGTCATCGTAGCCTAGCGTCCCCCTCTCTGTGGGGTCTGGGTTCAAGTTCCTTCTGACCACTCTTTAAAGCGCAGGAACAAGGCGAATTTACAGTTTTCTCTCGGGTGCCCCCCCGGAACTCCTTACAGTTTTTAATCTCGGGTGCCCCCCCGGTACGCCTCACAGTTTTTAATACTCGAGTCATTAACCCACTATATATAAATACCGTCTTCTCTACCTCTAACTATTTTATCTTTCTCTGCCACCCTCCGTTACCTTTCCCCCACTTGCTCTAATGCCTATAAGTCATTTGCCAAGGTAATGAGTTTCGTTGTTTCACTCACCAATCGTCTCTTTTCCTCTCTGGATCTCCGGGAACACTGCCCTTTCCTCTTCCCGCTTTATGGTTTTCGTCCGATCCGCTTCCCGTGGGAATGAAAAGGGTTATGCTTGGAAAAGCGGGTTCCTTCAGACCCACTGCAGATTTTTGGGAGTAAATACATTATCACTGTCCACGGGAAGCTTCTCGGCCTACTCAGCCGGAATAGCGAAAGGACTCGTGATGTAACCAGAGGTCCAGAGTTACTTCGCGCCATCGGTCTAAGGGTGTCTTATGACTATATTATTTGATTATCAATAATCGATGGCTGAAACCATCCTCTGCTACCAAGTGTTGACGAGGAGAGGTAATTACTGACGGTCCCATTGATCAGCACTCACCCTCGAAAAATTTGAATACAAGATAGCTGCACCGTGTGAGGACAGGGTGCAGGACTTACATACTCCAGCACAAATCAATACTAGGGACTCAGTAAGTTGGCAAAGGGAAGTCCATTTAATGATACATACATCAGTTTATGGAAATCAGCAGCATCGCGAAACACCTGTCTCGCCCCGACTTCCTCGAACTTCAGTACAACAGCCTCTTTTATGGGCAAACTTCGTCATCAATGACGTACACTTCTATAAAAAATCATCATGCAATATAATTGGTTGGGAAAGGTAACTTAAGTATAGGTGTTATATCTGTATATGAAAAATAAGGCATACAGATTGGATAACTCTTATCGGGTGAGCATCTATGCTCATCCCTCTACACCACACGTGAGTGACGTCAGTACAAGTACGACGTCTCATTGGTTACAATGTCTATAGGACCCTAGATTACATGGTCCCTTGTGATTGGTCGAATTACACCCCTAAAAATAAATCTCCACTTTTAATTATCAGCATGCAGAATAGACACCCTGGTGCCTGGTGTCCCAAGATTCACCCTGCCTCCCTTCCATCAATCAGTGGTTTAGGGCTATGTGTCATTTAGTTGGCTGGGTATGGCCTCGGATCTGTAGTCTCTTATCAGGAAAAGTTATGGCACCCTCTGGTTCTGGATGACATCAGGCGGTGGTACATCTTTGCGCCTGCCTGGTCACGTGTTGGTCCACCGTGAATCTGCTTCAGATTCCAACCTTTTGTGCATTTAATTCTGTATGCGCTTGGCCACCTGCATGGTCCTCTCTTATCTTGACCTTCACGGGTGGGCTGGCGTGCTCTGAAGTTGGAGCCTTGTGAGCTCATGCTCACCTCCCCTTCTCTGGTTGACCTCGATTTCCCCGGCATGTGCCATCCTTTGTTAAGTTTCGAGCCAGCTCTATTCCTCTGCTTGGGCCTGGATATGAAACTTGACCAGTCAGGCCTTGGCCACCTGGGAGTACTTCTGTTTATACAAAATGGAGTCGCACGTGTACATTGTGCTGTATTGAGCTAGATGTATACACTCGGCGCTTGCCTCTGTAACTTCTACAAAGCATTGCAAGCAGACTCTATTACTTAGCATCTTGCATTTCAAGCTTATTTACACACGTTCAATAAGGCGGTTGCTTCCATCTTGTCTCATGGCACCATTCTCTTATGTTTTTCACAGTGTCTTTCCCCTTCGTCCATTACAATTATCCTCACAGTTGTCGGTACTGGCATGCATAGCTTTCAGTAGCCATTTCTGGTTGTTCTCGGGGCTGCCCAGGCCCTTAGTCTATTTACATTGGCCTTCCATTAAGGCCTTCGGGGTTTCCTCGTGGACAGTCTGTAAATACTTGTTGTTTCGTACCAATGGCAGGTACGGTTGTCTGATTGGGTACCGAGCTGCCCAGGGTTGCCTGTTTATGGGCATTTCAACAGGTATTGATCCTCTAATGTACACAGGGCAGAGGCCCATTGCAGCCCTTTCTTGGTTCAGCTGCTCCTCGTACGTCACATACCTTGGCGAGTACCTTACTGGCAACTCGCAATGGGGGCAGGGGTGCAGGTCGTATCTGGGACCTCCTCTACAAGTCCAATACGGAGCTGCTGATCTTGTAGGATTCCTGTAAAGGAACCTTGAAGCACTTTAAAGTCCTAGGACATTATTTCTGGCAAAGATGTTTCTCAATATTTCAACAAGAGGAATTTCAGTCTATTTTGATATGGCAATCTTTATTTGAACCTTTGACCATGCTGTCTCAAGCTGAACACACCTGGCTGTTTTTTGTGCCTGATCCTTGCTGTGCCAGAAGCGCCTCCCAGGTGTGCCAGTCAAGATATTTTAATTCAAATCTGTTCCCGCTGAAGAGGTTTTTCCAAGTTGATCACCACATCAAAACCCAGGACTAAATTTCTGCTTTTCTTTCATAGCAAAATGTCACAAAGACTTGCTTGATGCTGTAGCAGCTTCTCAGAGACTAGGGTAGTGAACTTGTGGACTCTGTGCTTGTTTTATTCTGGCTTTGAGAGAGAGGCATATGCAAGCTATCTTGTGTGATTGTCTTATTGTCATTTCTGCATGATTTAAGAATGTTGATGGCTACAAGTGAATGACAGGTTAATGAATATCGACTGGGTGATGATGTGATGTTGTGAGAGTGTCAACATAGCCCTTACCTGGTATGTCAGAGAATGGCCGGTGGGTGTGACCCCTTGCCTTCATCTTAAAAAAAAAGATTCTGGATTCCTACTTACTGGACCTGCTTCCTCTGTGCCTGCTGAGAGACCGACTGAAATCACAGTGATGCCCTTTCACAGGCCTTCCTCTCTACCCTGATGCCCTTCTCTTAACCACCGGCCTGGAGACTGATGGGGTCCCCTTTTCCGACCTTAACTAAGACGCTTTAATGCACCATTTTCACTTTGTATTTCCTTTGTATTTCATCTAGCCGAAGAGTATAGCTATCACGCTTTCACCTCGTCCCATTTCTAATACATCTAGGCCAGGCAACATTCATACTGCATCAGTCACTTTGCCCCCAACCTCATTACCCCTTACCCACGTTCGGGGAGTGGCACGTGAGCGGGTTTGTCCCAGGGGCTGAGCCTTCCACTCACACAGGCACAGGGATTCCCCATTCGTCCGCTGGCAGCTTCCGTGGCGTCTGCGGGAGGCTGCGCGAGGGCGGTCGCTACGGCAATCACTGGGACGAATCCAGCGGTCACGAGGCACAACCCCGGGTCATGTGACGTGCTATTCCACTTCACTCACGGATCATGTGACGCGGGGCAGTGACTATTTATGCAGTGAACTCCCGTGGCACTGCGCTTCACAGCTGTTCACTTCAGAGGACTCTGTACGGCGCTTTGGATACTTTGTTTCATGGCTTTTGATCACGGACTGTTTTACGGACTTCTTGGATCATGCTCTCTGTCTAAACTGCCTGAATTGTTTACTCAACCTCAGATTGTTATCTGGACAGCCTCGGACTGCCCTATCTGGATCTGTTTTTTCCAGCTTTCAAGCTCCATCAGCCTTTGTGATTCCAGCTCGCTTTCAGTCACTACAGGCGGGGAGGTTGGGGTTCACGTCCAACCTGCTGTTCTTCCTTTCCCTTCTACCATCGGGGAGAGCCTGCTCACGTGTCATCTTCCACGGAACTACACCAAGCATAGGATATAGGGTCACAACAACCCTTGTTTAGGTAAGCCCCTGTACACTTATTAAGTTTCTCTTGTGTACTGTGCTCATTTGATTGCTAACCTAAGCTTTCCTTTGCAGCGGTCTTGGGGTTATCAACATTCCGTGGATCTGGGCTTTGAAGACAACCCACCTGTGGCCCCAATGATCGCATAGGGAGTGATCTTGTATTCTCTCTTTGTGGTAGTTGGGGACGGAGGTCCATACTCTTCACGACAATCAAGATACCTGACAATAGCTTCCATCATGGAGGCGAAGGAGGAGTACCATTCACTTTCTATCTTTTTTAGCTTTATCACCAAAACACCACTGACTTGAGTTGTGTTACAAGGTTAGTTGGGTATAGTGCGTAGAAGCCTCTGCTATCACTTTTACATTTCCTGGGTAGTAAACATAACACACTAGGAAATCCTTTATTCAATAATACCGAGCGAGTGGGGTGAAGTGGCACCAATGTGGCATGCAGGCACTTTACCCAAGAAAATCAGTAGATTGAATACGACAATATTTAATAGCACTTGCTGTACGTTTCATCCTTGATCGGACTAGGCTGTACCAGCATCCAACCTACAGTCAATACTGCTGTGTATTACAATGGAGCTAGTGCTGGTGCAAGAATGTATGCTGCCCCAAGCAAAGAGCCATATTGTTGCCCTTGCATCCTTACAATGAAACCACCTTTAATGTTTTTGGGGTCATAGGTACTCCTTCTAATGCCATGGCCCTTGGCCAGTGGTATTCAAACTTTATTATACTGAACCCCTCCTTGAGTAAAAATAGTGTTTATTCCCCCCTCTCCAAGCTATAACTGCTTATATTTATACCGTGGGGGTGAAATATTGCTGGCAGAGGATTTTAACGAGCACTGTCTAACACTTTGGAACCTACAGCGGCTGGAGGGCAACCCTTCCTTACTTAAGAAAAGCTCTGCAGCAGCCAGTGTATATGCATATGAATTAACGAAGCGTGGTGCAGCCTGGGTGGATAATCTGTTACAATATCACCTAGAGCCCCTCATACCCAGTGGGAAGACTTCACTAATAGACATTGGGCCTCATTCCGAGATTGGAGAAAGCCATGGCACTATTTGCGCCATGGCTGGTAAGTCCCCATTCACCAAACCATTCCCCATTACCATTTGAGCCCCCATAGGGCTCAATGGGAATGGGGAAGGCACTAATAATGGTCCCACGAATAGCAGGCCCGTTATTAGCACCCTGGTTCCTTAGCGGGACCCGTAAAGGACGTGTGGTCAGACCATAAGTCCTTTATGGTTCCCGCTAAGGGAGCTCAGAATTGGGCGGTAAGGGATTACCGGCACCGGTCTCCTTACCGGTGCCCGATATCCCTTACTGCCCACCTCTGAATGAGGCCCATTGTTACGAGGCAGGCAGGAGATTCCTTTTCAAACTTAGATTGGATATTTGCGACTAAAATTCTCTGCTGGCGTTTATGTAATTATGAGGTCTACCCCACTCAGTTGAGCAACTATGCTATGTTGAAGACCACTTTTGATATCAACTTGCAAACCAGCCATATGCCAACATTGAGCAGGGCTGAGTCTTCCACACAGGGTAATCATATTGTTTGGTCTGCGAAAAAGATCCAGAAAATCTGTGGGAACATAGAGAAGCTGGGCTGGTAACCATATGACCTTTATGTTAATTGCAATGGAGAACCACGGTACGGTTGTGGATGATACGGTACCTGTTGTGGAAATATGCATAGGCCTGGCAGTGTTTTCCACCAGACTGGCCTGAGGTACAACTCATTTGTTATAGCGATATATGAGAAAAAAAAAAAGCCTTAAGACGTGAGTTGGCCCGGCAAGAATCTGAATTGGTTAATGTGAAAACAAGATATAAGGGGCAATTTAAAATGTGTGCCCCATAGGCCTACTGAACATTGATTGTTAAGCTTATTAAAACCAATGATTCCTGTAAATTATGGTTACTAAATCACACCTACACAGCTGGTAAATCACCTAAAGAACTGTGTGGGATCAGTGAACAACAGTGAAGTCAAATTATAATGGATAAATATTGGGATTGTGAACCATGCAGTTGCATGGACACCAATTTAACCCACGAAGTGAGATTCTAAGGGACAGGATAACTAGTACTGACATTGTTTTCATCATTATGGGGCTAAAATCATCCCGGCCGGATGGTTTACCCAATCTTCTAATGAAGGGGGATCCTCAATTCTGAACAGAGTTCCTCCACATAATCTTCACGGAAATACTGGATAGTGCCAATCATCATGTTTTTAATTCCGTATAAGGACCATATAATGACCCACATAATAGCTATGTCAGACACCAATAGCAGTTGCAAAGTATTTGCCACTATTCTACTGAAACAAATTGAAGCGTGGCCAGAAAAATGACATCTCCTTCAACCATCGCAACTTGGTTTTAGGCGAGGATGCTCTACAGAACTAGCCATGCAGGTCTTGCAGCTATTATTGGCCGATGTCTACAATGGAACTGACGGGGCGCTTTATCTCTGTTTTATCGATTTCCGGCAGCATTTGATTCAGTGGTACGAGAACGCTTCTGCAATAAATTGGCTGCTTGGCACATTGATCTGCAGCTACTTCATTTCATACTTCTCTTATATACTGACACTACGCATATCCCAGGATGGTGCCAGGATGGTGCCATGACAGACCAGTTGCCGCCAATAGGGCCATAAAGCAGGGCTGCACTTTAGCACCCCTGCAGTTCAATCTCTATGTGGCAGATATAGGAATGTCTATAGATTTATTCTGTAATCATCCTCCTCTATTCGGGGGAGGGAGGGGTACCTATCTCTTGGATAGGTTATACGAATGATACCGTAATACTCAACCATACTCCGCTGGGACTACAACATTTTTTAGATGCCCTTGCACCGTATGCAAAAGACAATAGTTTAGTAATTAATCATCAAAGGACCAAGATATTGCAACTGCAGTGCAAGGGAAAGAAGCCGCTGAAACATAACTGGTGGCGGGATGGTATTAAATTGACTCAAGTCAAGAACAACATATACCTGGGATGCCCATTCCCTGGAATACCATTCGCAACAATTGTTGGTGACCCCATGACCACCAAGGTGATGCGCAATTTTCCGGAAAACGTCATAAAAACGAGGGGAGGAGAGTCCATAGAAGGCCTCCTTGAGGTATGAACCAAATCGGCTATCCCGACTTTGATGTATGGCATTGAATCCATGGGAGGCTTCAGTACTAACTGGCTAAGCAAAATGGAGGGAAATCTACTGAGGTCGATACGAGGGATGCTTAAACCGGTCTCAGTTGAAGCTTTAAGAATGGAGCTGGGGCTGGCTTCCCTTGCCACGCTCTGGAACATGAGGCGTACCAAATTACTCATGAACATCTTTGAAGCAAAGCCTGGCGCAACCTCATCTGCATTTTTGTTATTACTTGGCTCTCATGGCAAGTTTAGACCTGGTAATTCGGCCAACCAAAGCCTGACAATTATAGTATTTAATCACCTAAAAGCCATTGGTCTACAAATAGAGGACATGTCTCAGCCTGCAGTATTCTTGTTTGAGCTTAGGAAAAGATCACACCTGTGGGACCAGTTAAATACTCTGCAAAAGTGACATATTTTTTTTCTCTTTATTTAGTTTATTTCAATACATCATAATCAAAGTGAGTACACAAATAACAAGATAATATATACATATTCTTCTATCATCCATTAACTCCAGTAACTAACAAGCCATAGGAATAGACCAACCCACCCTTGAGCCCCCAATACAACACTACAAACAGAACATCACAAGACAAAAGACAAACACGCACCTCCCTACTCTCCATTTCCCCACATTCGATCACCACAGTATCTACAATACCCCAACCTACAACGTATCCATACATTTCTTTAAAAGCCCCCCATCCCTCCATACATTCACCTTCCCGTTTAAGTCTAATTGACTGAGATTTCTCAAAATGAGATGGAGTTCTCATGTCTGTCAACCAGTTCTCCAGATGTGGCTTTTTTCTCGTTTTCCACACTTTCAGAACAAAAACGACATCTTGAGTTTGCAAAGCAGGGTTTCACTTGGTGTAAACCGCGTATCTATCTTATAAAATATTGCAGTCTACCTCTGTGGTGGTTTATATTAAATCTACAGTCGAATATTATGCCAGTACGAGAGGTTACTGCGGCTTGGTCTGGGGAACCAAGAAAACTTAGAATCTGCTGGATTTGTGCGGTTGAGGAAACTCTCGGTTTGTTGCAAAGTGGGGGGGGGCTACGAATCGGATCAGTTTTGGTCTATGATCTATTGTGCTGAACCACTGACCGCCATTGCTGCGGCCTATCACATCTGGGCAATAGCTATAACCAGACTTCTATAAGTGGCTATAAGGGTATGATTGAAATCACTTTACTGTATATGCATTATAACAAATGTTATATCTTACCTGTGAGTTTTATTATGTATACTATGTTTGTTATTCTTTTAGAATAATGTATTTTATGGAAACGTACCTGTTTTATTTGATATATTGTGATTCTATGTTATGATATGCAAAAGGCCTCAATTAGCCCAACCCATGAATCCGAATATAGCATTCGTACCTGTCAATGGTATCCGGGGCATTGTGTTTATTGCATAATTCAAGAACGACTACCATTAACAACACTTTGATGTTGTGAATGTGTTCCTGCACACTATTGATTGGTCTCATGTGTGCTGTGAGGGTGTAATTAACTGCAGCGAATTAAATATGGACGCTGCCGAACATTACCGATGCAGGATCCGAAAAGCTTTCAAACGCAGAGGGCCTGTGGGAATCGGGCAGAACCGATTACTCCGACAATGTTATTTGTATTTCTAAGATGAAGGATAATGCGATTTTGAAACCCGAGACAGAGGCAAAGTTAAGTCTTAATTAAGTCAAAAGACTATGAAAGCAGAGGAAGGATTTGGGAGAGTAATGAAAGGCCAGATAATGAAAGATTACCTGCTTCACTAATTCCGCTGATTAAACTCAGGGTGGAGAATGAAACAGGGAGAGATTAACTTTGGCTGAATGCTAATTCAAAAGTCTAAAGTTCATAGAAGCTTAGTCAAGTATGGCCTGGATGTGGCATCAGGCTCCATGGCTGGATGTATCAAGTGTGTGGCCCCACCCAATTCCAGATCCCCCTTCCAAAGCAGACTCTCAGAATGAGCCCCCAAAAAATGAGTCCACTGCACATGATCGAGGGAGTGACTCATACCTCTGTGAGTGCACAGTGAAGAAACATCTCCTTTCTGTAGTGGTGGGGGGCAGCAGTTCACTGCATTCTACTGGAGGATGGAAAACCAAGTAGTGAGGAAATGGGCAGACACGATTGGTCTGTTGGTCTTAGTTGGTAAATGATATGTTAGGAGATGTGATTTTCTTTATAAAGCCGACTCCATAATAGTTGCATTACCATAACCCCCGAAATGTCCCATTCCATCCAGGAGGTGATTATGCAGCCTTGCATATACATTGCATTCTTGGAAAAGTCATTCGAGATTTCACATTATGAATCCAGTTCTACAAGTCCCACAATGCACACGAAAAAAAAAAAGACTGGAGAGGCAACTCCCAAATGTAAAGTGGCATGTTGGCATGTATGCATTACTAATCTGTATCTGTCCATAAAGTAAGATGAGGTCACATTCCCAGTTGTGAATAATGCAAATGTCCTATTGAGACCTGTTTAGACAGCAGGGGCGCAGGCAGCTTTTGGTGCCATGGCGAATGACACCTGAGAGGGCACCGGCATTCATAATCATTCATGGTCAGTGCCTGCTGGTGAATACTTTTAGAGGTGGGGCAATCATGTGTTGTTTTAATTAGCGCAATGCCCAAAGTTTAGGAAGGGATCTCCCAAAAACATAACATAACATGAACAATAGGTTGAAACTAATTTCTGAGACAAGTGGAGTAAAAAGTTATACCGTGTACATTTGGCACAATATATGTCAACACTGACATGGTAACATGCTTGCATGATGCTACACCCCTAATGTATGCACACATTGTCACTGTAAAACACCTTCAAGATACTGCACCCAAAGCATTTGAAAGCTTCCCTACTATAAATTCCTTTGATATCATGTCAGCAATATCTGCCAACATTGCCACTGTAAAACTCTTTTATGATGCTCTAACCAAGATGCATGCCAGCAGCATTTCAACTGTAAATCCTGTGAATAATGTTGTGCAACAGTGTATGCCAACATTGACATTCTACATCCTTTGTATGACTATGTGCCCACAATATGTGCCCACATTCTCACTGTAAATGATTTTCATGATGCTGCACACACAATGCACTCCAACATTGCCACTCTACAACAGATGTGCCCACACTATATGCTAAACATTATTTATGTTAATTTATTTGTTTATGGCATTTGTTGACTTCCCAAACCCACGGGTATTACAGTATTTGTTACAGCATATTATTCTGTTACAAGTACAAAAATCATGTGAACATATACAGGTGGGATCAATCACATTTGTCAAAAAGCCAGGTTTTGACCAATTTTTGAATGTAGAGTAAGATTGTTCATTTCTAATAGATGCAGGCAAAGTGTTCCAAAGAGTGGGGGCTGCAACTGAGAAGCTGGTGCCTCCCGCCCTTTTGCTACTATACCGTGCTATGTTCCGCAAGAGGATGGAACTAGATCTTAAAGACTGTTGTGATGTTTTTAGGGTGATACTGTCATTGAGGTATGTGAGTGCATCATTGGAAATGCTCTTGTGAGTCAGGGCAAGCTTCTTAAAGCGAATCCTTGCTTTCATGGGCAGCCAATTAGATTCTTGTCTGGTTAAGGAGATGTGGTTACTGTGATTTAAAATTAGAGCGGCTCCTAATGCTTTGTTCTGTAATAGTTGCAGTTTAGACAAGTTTGCAACTGAGGTACCCAGATGGAGCGCATTGCAAAAGTCCAGTTTGGAAAGGATCAGCGTTTGCGCTAAGGTCAGGCAGTTATGTGGTGGTAAGAATTGTCTGCTTAGTGAGATGAGTTTGGAGGTATATGCTTTGAAAGTGGATAAGGCATTAATGTGCCTGGTCATTGAGAGATGAGCCTCTTATTAGACTCCCAGTGTTTTTACCTGTTTAGGTACAAATAAGGATGTGCCATCAATGAGCATGGAACAGAAGTTTGTATCAAGAGATTTCAGTGGGCGGGGGAGTCCACAATGAGGAGCTGCGTTTTATCATCTTTGAGGCACAGACTATGCATGGCCATCCAATTTTGGGTGGTGATCTACACTTTGTGGATTGCGGCATTGTCCTGCCAGAGATAGGGATGCGAATGTGGGTGTCATCAGCAAAGTTTGCATATGTCAGAGAGTGTCAGAGAGAGGCAGGAGCCATGGGGAACCCCAAGAGATGCAGAGATTAGGTCTGATGCCTCTTCTTCACCAATGATATGCCCCAGAGTGAGGCTTCTGGGGAGAAATTAAAGTTTTGGCTAAGGGATTGGCAAAGTTTTTCATGGACAACTAAATCAAAGGCAGCTAATAGTTCAAAGAGGAGCAGGATGCTTAGATTTCCAGCATGACAGATGCCGTCTATCTGGATTTCAAGGTCCCACTGGAAATCATTCTGATGTTGTGCCCACAATATTTGCCAGCATTGACTTTGTAAATCACTTTCATGAAGCAGTATCACTAATGTATGCAGGTGTTACCACTGTGCATCAATGTGAGTCTGATTTGGTAATATCTTTCATTATGTTGCAATCACAATATATGTCAGAATTGCTCTGGTGTGGCTTTTTTTATACATATGCTGCTAAGGGGCAGGCTTCTTTAATAGCATACACTGTACATTACTTTGATGGTGGTGTGGCCCTGTCCTTGCCAAACACATGCACACATCATGTGCACATGAACACACGTACACACTCTCTGTCCAATCATGTTCACAAAAATACAGAAACAGATGCATGTATGCAAATTCACTCATTCCCAAGCATTGCGCACATCCAGATAGCTGACATACAACCCATCCTAAATGCTGCTGGGGGACTTAGGGAAGAAACTAGAAGGGCTTTTTCATCTGTGTTTTCTTGGTAGGGCTACAACTTGCTCAGGATCACCATGACACTTTTGAAGACTCACAGGTCTGACCAATACGGAACCAACGGCATGCTCTCTGTCCTTAAGCACTTTGCAAAGAAGCACAAGCCTACGGTTGGTCAAATAAAATAAAGAACCATATAAAATAAAAAATGAAATTCCAATAATGGAAGCCACCAGTTGTTTCAATGGAAGTGGTATAAGATATACGAGTGAGGATTTCATTTGAGGGTTCTCATAGTTTTTTTTATTGCATCATTTGTTTATGATCTGTGATGAGTGTAGGAGTGCTCTCAGGATCGGTGATTACCAACCAGAGTGTGAACAGTGGTGGTCAGTGCATAATGGGCATTAGTCGGCACACACTTTATGCACTGGTTGTTACTTATTTTGTCTTGCACAATCCTCCAGTTAAGGCGCTGTTCTGCATGATTGAATGATTACCTACTGCCTGTATAAACAGCGGCTCAGCAAGCCCTCATTTTGGGTGCTGTAATAGTGGAGGCCTTTAGGCTTTCTGACCCTGCCTGCAGTAGTGGGAGCTGGCTGAGACCATAGATATCAGCCTCTATTTAGATGCTCTGCTTATGTTTCCCTGTAGGCTTTGCTTGAAGGGCTGTGTTAATGTTCTCATGTGGGCCTCTGTACAAATGCAGCGTTGGGTTAGCATATATGTACATGTGTGTGTATGTATTATGAGTGTGTGTGAGTGTGTGTGTGTGTGTGTATGAGCGCCTGCATGGAGGGTTGAATGGCAATGTGATTTTCAGGGGCATGTTTGCAAACTGGCATGTCACATGTTACAGGGCACCACTGGTAACATATATTTGGCACAGCCATCATAAGTCTGAATTGTTACAGAGGCAATACTGGCATTGTTGGGCAAAACTCGTGTTTTTTCTTCTAGTGGCAATGTAGGCATTAGTGGGCAAAGCAATCACAAGAGAGTTCTTAGAATGGCAATTCTGGCAGTATTGGGAAAGGCCAACACAAGTGTGATCTTACAGCAGCAAGACAAACATTATTGGACACAACCATCATGCATGTGTTCTTACAGTGGCAATACTGATATATATTGGTGCAGCCAGCATAGGCATGCCTCTATACCATGGCAGTACTGTCGTTATAGGGCAAAGCCAGTATGGAAATGTATTTCTATAGTTTCAAAACTGACATTATATGGCACAGCCAACATGAGTGAATTCTTACAGTGGCAATTGTAGCTTTGCTGGCCACAGCCAGCATGAATATGTATGTTCCTACAGAGGAATATATTGTGGGCACATGCATCATGAAAATATGTTGGCAAATGGTAATCTGTTATGTTGATGACATATCATCTATTGGATGTGTCTACTTTTAACCCTGCAGAATTGTTAATACATTTTATCGCTTTAACACAATTTTTCGCAAGACGTGTGCCGTACAATCCACCTTTCAAACCCATTATGCAAAGAAATTCTCTTAGGGAGAACCCTCCCAAGACTACCTCAGGTAGTTGAGCTCCCTCTTGATGCTTTGTTGGGTTCTTAACGTGAAATGACTGCCTTTATCGGTAGACATTTAAGCCTCTCTGCGAATACATCACCAGCCATCACTTACCGTTAAGAGCTACATGATGGGTACAGATGGTGGATTCTTTAGAGCCTCTCTACTCCCTTCAGTCCTACTTTCACTCTTTTAAGAAAGGTACTTGGTGCACTGCATGTTCCACCTGTAATTATGGAAATCAGCATTTTATGTCTGAGGCTCCAGCTATACACTCATGGAATTATTTCTGGGGAAAATCAAAGATTTGTGTGCCCTGCTGCATGCAAAACCATGTTTGTCGATTCATGGAATCGACTGTGCAGAACTTTTTTGTACTATGCAGGGACTTTGCACATGCTCTGCATGTCTCTATGAATGGTTGAGTGCCTTGCGCAAGTAACCATTCAGAACGTGGCCATGGCCTGCGCAGAGGAGGGAGTAGGGGTGGGAACTCGGAAAATTAGGAAGAACAAGGGAAAAAGTGGGTGTTGGGAGGGACGGGCTGCAGGCAGTTCATACCATGCCCACAAATGCGCACAATAAAGCATATTCATCGAGGTGCCCGCACAACCTCTCGGCTGAAAAAAATGCCCACGCAAATCCCTCGATCTCACCGCCACCCGAAGGCAGGCGTAAAGACACTTGTGTATAGGAAATGCAGTGCAGATTTGGGTTTGCATGTCAGATTTAGGGTTGCGTGAGCAAAGATGGGGGTCCAAGTGGATTCAGTGTAGTGGGGTAATGGGCTGGTTTACGGGGGTTCGCACACAGATTGACCAAAATATGACAACACTTATGGGAAGTGGTACGCATTTTCTTGGGTTGCTGTTTACAGTCAAGGGAGACAGGCACAGTGTTGCATAGATGCTGGCTTGGTTGTGGGGGACCCCACTCTGTTTTCACAGAATACGTGTGTTTGCGCACAGGGAGCCTGCAGAGGTAGGTTAATGTGTCTGTTTTGGCTTTGCGAGGGGGCAGGTTGGGGGTGTTCCGGCTGCGGCTTGGGTATAAAGTTACTTTGGACAAACAATTCCATGAATACATGGAGTGCACATTTTTTATTGTGCGCTCAGGCTCGTGCAGGGTTGTTCTTAGTGCGCGGCCCTTGTGGGATAACTCCACACTTTTCCATGAATTGTGACCTAAATATTTAGCAAGGTATCAAACAAACCAATCTGGCTGAGGCGGTTTCTGTCTGGGAGCTGCAGCCCCAGTAATTGACTGTGGGTTGCCTCTTTGAAAGATAATCCTCTCTTTCTCTTACAACTCACAAGCTACTGAAGGTAGGGAGTACCCTACTGCAACCGTAGTGCGGAGACCCACATGGAGATACAACAGTCTGGGATTGATTATTAGAGTAGAGATACAGAGAAAGGCCAATGTTCCTATATCTAGGCCCTTAATACTTGCGTTAACCCAACCTGAAACTTGAATTAAAGTATTATTTTGTTATTAGGCTATTTATTGAGCGGCATCCTCGCTTCAGAAAGTAACAGGGAGATTTACAATCATAGGGGTAAGAACACGGTGCGAGAATCAGAGAAGCAAGGGAGTGAGGAGCTAACAAAAAGGGAGGGGAATTGTGGGCAATTTGACAGAAAGTGATCTAGACGCACCCAGGCTAGGAAACGATGGGGATCAGATCACCCAATCTCAAGTGAGGTGGAGAATGGAGGGAGTGTGGACCTTAGAAATGTGCCATTCTTTGAGGAGGAGGGTCTTGAGCTCCTTCCTGAACTGTAGAAGTGAGGCGGCGAGACAGATGTTGATGAGGAGGAGGTTCCAAAGTCTAGGGGCATAGACAGAGAAGGCCGTTCTTCTGGTTCTCTCTTTCCTGCATCGACAGAGTTCAGGTCTGATCATGTCTTTACTACTGATGGATCATAGGCCTCCAGAGATGCTGAGATTCTCAGTGATGTAGCTTAAGGACTTCAGAATGGCAGCCTAGTAGATGATGCATCAGGATGTGAATATGATACGGGTGTGCACCGGCAGCCAGCGCAATTCGGTGAGATCTGGGTGCTGTAGTTGAATTTGCATTTCCTATTTAAAGTCCAGCTTGCATACCTCAGTGGCCACCTCTACCCACTTCCTTTGTGCATACATAATTCCACATTTAGCGTTAAAATCTACCTCGTTCGGGACTCTCAAAACTAAACACAGAAATAATCACACTGCACCCATATCTTCCTCTCCCCACCTAAATATAGAACATGTTTCAAATAATTTTGTTCCATCTTGCATGAGCCAGTTCCACTTGCAAGTGGGGAATCGTTCACTTTGATTATGGGTTGATATAGAAAAATAAAATGTGTGTTTGCCAATGTTGGAACAGTTCTAATCCAAATGTCATGTTTCAGGAATGCAACAGTAGTGTCAGGGCATCCCAAACCCTTCCCCTGTCCTCACAGCACTGCATATTGTCTGCGGTCCTTTCCACTACGTTTGGGTTATCCTGTCCCGGGTTAGACAATGGGAAACATTTAGTAAAAGCAAGGAGATGTGAAGTCTCCTGACAGAATGTCTATGCACAAAATAGAAAAGCTCATGCCAAGCATGCATATTTTTGTTTTTATTTCCTTTCATGTGCAACCTCCCAAATAGGTGGAAACGGAAAAATAGTATTTCTGCTACGGAAAAAAGACTTTTCAAGTCCATCAGTGGCCATGTGCTGCCAGCACCCACATGGGTTCAAGGCTGCGGGCAGTGCCTAATACTGTGCTCTGGGCATACACACATGGAGGGACTCACAGCCAGACCCTCGCTGCACACAGGTCCCCTTTGAGAATATCGTGATTTACCTGCCGGGCAGGCTGATGCAGGACAACGCAAGTATTTTGTGTGAATCGGGGTGATAGTGCAGCATAGTGTATACGTTCCCTACACTCCCTTAGCTTTGCTCTCGACAGTGTTCCTGTTCCAGCAACGGCATCTGTTTTTATCATATGATTACATCCTATTGCTACTTACTGCCATCCTTTTAACAACAACATAAGATTAGTGGGTTACAATGTTGCATTGTAAACAGCTTGAATGTGTCCCTTTACGTGAGAACCTCACGTTATCAGAGCATTCCACGACCATGTGTAAACCTTCACACTGAGAAAATAATTGTAGCAAGGAATGAGCAGGGACACAGGGGAAGGCCACTAACAGTAAAACCAGTTTTAATTCGGGCCATTATGTGGCACTTATAAGCTAAAACTATTAGAGTAGGGGTACGAGGGAGAAGACCTGTGACGAGGGACACCCATTGACTGCCAATGGCCATGTAATCCCTATGGCCATTCCCATACACTGCCTGCCCTTCCCTGCCCAAATCACACCCTCCTGCATAAAAATCACATTTTATCCTGACAGTGTTTTCTAAGCAGTCTGCTGAGAGTTAATGGTTTGAT
The DNA here is from genome assembly GCF_040938575.1 of Ambystoma mexicanum. Classification (NCBI taxonomy): domain Eukaryota; kingdom Metazoa; phylum Chordata; class Amphibia; order Caudata; family Ambystomatidae; genus Ambystoma; species Ambystoma mexicanum. The sequence goes on from NC_090924.1 coordinate 1,334,734,921, forward strand.
TGTTGCTGCAAATAGCTATTGGTGTAATAAACACGCATTAACCAAGTGTGCCTTCAAACACTTGAATATTATCTGTTCCTAGTGTCAAAGTCCTGCTCAAAAACAGCACTGACAAAGCAAGCGGTTCGGGCTTAAGTATAGGTATTAGGTAGGCATTTGCCAACCACTCATATCATATGTCCAGTTAATGAAACCATTGTCCAGAATTAAGATCATTTTGCCAGGCAGTAACATTACATCAGTGTCTCGCAAATGCCAATCACATACCTAAAGCGTTGGCTTTGCCAATGTTTGCTTGAAAAGCACTGTAATGCTTCTTGGTGAAAATTGCCTCTCCTTTTTGCACTTGCAATTGCACCACCTCGCCTCTCCTGTACATCAGCCCCTGTTTCTCCATGAGGCATGCAGCGGAACATGGCTGTACTCTGACTCAGGCTCCGGTGGAGATGGCGGGGAGTGAGTGGACAGGATTATTAAAACCATGTCTTGCTATTTCTTTTTTTGTCTGGCACTTTCTATTAATAGACATATGCACCCCTTGAAGTTAGTTTCCAAAAAGTCATGCATTCCAGATGACTTATTGGCCAACCTAGGCGATGGGCTACGCTTCACCGCTCTTTAACAATGTCCAGAAGTGGCGCTCGACCAGGCACTGACCGAACCCAAATTACATGTATGCTCCAGTGAAATAGAACAAAGCGTCACATGCACACTGTCTAGGTCCAAGCGACTGGCACCTCCTCTGCTGTGGATGTCACTTCCTAGCTCGCCAGATGTTCTTCATAGAGGGGGCGCCTCTCCTCGACGTGTCAGCACCTTCAGGTTTTTGGGTTCCTTGAGCAAACATTGCTGCATTGTGGGTAATTGCCTGATTGATTTAATTTCACTTTCAGCTCGTTAGGCCTTTCGTGACAGCAAGATAAAAAGATAATAACACACACTAAAATTAACTTAAATTTGAAAATAACGCAGTAATATGACATAATTGACAGACTTTGATAAAGTTCAATGTAAAAAACAAAGCTATCCGCACAAAAAAAGCGCCTTGGATTAAGGCGCTATATAAATACAATACAATAAATACAAACAGGATAAACACAAGAAGAGAAAAAAACATGAACAGAAAGTTAGGCCCAACATCTGGGGAAAAGTAAAACGTCATCGCTCACGGACGCAGATGGTTTGTACACCAATGGATCCAGTACTCAATGGCCTCAGTCCTGGATACTTTCTGTTACCAGGCTCCGAAAATAAAACCTGCACTTCACTTTAGTCATTTGTTCATCAAAGTCCCAAAGAAGAAAGGCCAGTGCTTTCGGGTCTCCCAGGAGGCTTATGCCCGGTAGAATGAGTCCTACACCAAACATACGAGGAGGAAGTGGCGTAGATGTCCATCCTGCGCCTCGGACAATGAACTCCTTGAGCTAGGCGCTAGGCGCGCTACTCCACCGCTCTATTCTGTTCGCCAATGGTAAAGACTCCTCTGATGTAACTACATTAAGTACAATTGCATTGTGTAGACATAATACCTATTATCACGCACCAAGATACAATCAAGGTGGGGTGCACTATATCAAGTGTAAATATAATATCATTACATGTTTTAAAAGTAAGTAGTGGTTTTCATTGAGAAAGATTGCATCTGTATGAGTGCCACTGTCCCACCGAGGTTTTCTGTTTCTTAGAGTTATTTTTCTATTTATTTATTTTAATTCTTGTTACATGCTGCATGCCCATGGGCTTCAAGGCGCACAGAAAACGAGAACAAGACAAACAGAACATAAAAAGACTGGCCAGATGAAGTGAAGGGAATTCAAAGGTCTACTATGTGTTGAAAAGGTGAGTCTTTATAGCCTTTTTAAAAAGAAGATAATTTTGTATTTGGGGTATAGCAGCCGGGAGTATGTTCCAAAGCAGAGGACCCTGGGAATAGAGACTGGTACCTCCAAATTTAGCAATCTTAAATCTAGGAGGGCCAAGTACTGTAGCAGTAGAGGAACAAAGATTCCTGCCACTTGTCTTGTGTCTTGACTTAAATATGTTCTGACAGATAGGTGAGGCTACTTATAGACACACACTTGTGTGTCTTGGTCAACAACTTGTGTGTTATTCTGTGTTTTACCGGAAGCCAGTGTAGCTTCTTTCTGTAGATGGAAATGTGGTTGCGGCGCAATTGTTTAAAGATGGTGCGCACAGTATTATTCTGAGCCAAATGAAGAGATTGTATATTGCCAGCAGTGGTGCCGGATAGTAGGCTGTTACAGTAATCCAGTCTGGAGTTTATCAATGCTGTGGACAGAGGTGCACAATTTTTCGGTTGCTATAAATGGGCGAATATAATGTATTTGCTTATTAATGAGTCCGCAGCTAGACCGGATATTGGAGACATGAGGCTTCATGGATAGTTCGTCATCCAAAACGACGCCTAGTGTTTTTACTTTCCTTTGGACCGTGATGACATTGGCCCTCATTACGACCCTGGCGGATTTTTTCCGCCATCGGCGGACTTTTCCGCCATGGCGCAAAGTCCCTTTACGCCATGGCGGATGGCGGACTTACCGCCCCATTCCGAGGTCGGCGGGGCGGTAAGTCCCCATTGACCCATTTACCCTTCCCCATTCCCATTTCGGCCCCATAGGGCTCAATGGGAGTGGGGAAGGAGTTAATTACGCCACCGTAAAGTACGGTGGCGTAATTAACACCAAGGTCCCAGAGCGCCATGGATTTTTCCGCCCGCAAAAAGCGGGCGGAAAAATGACCATGGCGCTCTGGGAACTCGTAGTTGGCGGTAAGGGGTCCGCGCAGCTAACGCTGGCGCAGACCCCTTAGCGCCAGGGTCGTAATGAGGCCCATTGTCCGCAATTGTGAAGCTGGCATAGTCTGTGGCTAGCTTGTTCTGTGTGTTCTTCGTGGATACTATCTTAAGCTCTGTTTTGTTGTTATTCAGAGCCAGGGAGTTGCAGGCCATCCAATCCTGGATGGCTTTATAGATGTTATTGATAGTTTCAACATCATTTTTATAGTGGCCGCTAAGCTGGATGACAACTTGAGTGTCGTATAAATAGTTTGTATATTGTACACCCAACTTGTTTAGGAGATCCAGTAGTGGTCGAATATACAAATTGAAAAGCCGAGGTGACAGGTAGGAGCCCTGTGGTACACCACAGGTTTGAGAAATGGGTATGGAGTGATTGTTGCCCACACAGACCCTTACTATGTCTATGTTTGTGTGTTCCTTTGTTAAAGGGGACCTGAATCACTGAGGTGCCCTTCATTATAGGAACCAAAACGTGATTACATTGAGTTCCTTTCATATAGGAGGAATGAATATATATTAAGCCTGAGAGTGAGCGCTTAAATGTGAAAGATAAAGGAATCCATGATTTCTTCGGAACTTCCGATGGGTGAGTCACCAGCATATGTCTCACTATATGGCTGGCTGTGACCCTGTGTCTCTGTAACCTTGAGAGTTATCCATGAATGCTGTTGCTTTGCTGGCTAATGTTTCCTGTGTCACTCCAATGGTATGCAATGAATTCTCAGTATTTCATCACCCCAGTCTAATGATGCATTGTGCTCTCCTGTTTGACAACAACTTGTTGCTCCGACCTTGCAACAACACGTGTTGCATGTGACACAACCCTTGTAAGTTCAACTCTGTCAATGTATATTTCAATGCCATAAATGTCATATTGCACACGTTTCTTGAATAAAGAATTTAGGGAAATAAAAGTCAAAAGGAAGGTTAGGGTGACGATAGTCTTTCTTCCATGTTCATGACAGTGGCATAATTAGGATGGGTGTGTCTCCTACATCATAATTTCAGTAAGACTGATAGCCAACAGGGTACATCATTTGGCTGGATGTATGTATGTGTGTCTGTATCAACGTAGGTATGGTATTTATAGAGTACAAAACATGGCAATAAAAAACAGGATACTGGTTAGTGCTCTCTTCACTCTCAAGAAGAGAGTGGGGAGATGACTAAATAATCTCTAAATTGCTAACATTTACTTCATGCATCCAAAACAAACGTAAAACAGCTTTTTTCATCCCTGTAAACGTATGGCAGGCACAGGTAGTGTGCTTTCAGAATCAGTGTAAGCAATTACATGGCACAGCAGGCAGAACCCTTTTTCTCTTGCCCTGATAGTCATATGTATTTCCTCTCCCCTACCCTTTCACTGTTATCTTAAGTTTCCCCCTCAAAATGCACCGACATCTGCCTGCCTTTTGGCAGTGTCTAATGAGAGGTTAACAATTCTTTGAGCATTGAGCTTGAAGTGTCTCATTGCCTGCCTATTTTGATTCAGAACACTAAGCTGTGTCGGGATCATTGTGCCATTTGGTGGACTTCACTTTTGAGAGCTCTGGCTATGGCACATTTGAAGACTATTCAATTTGCAACCTAAATTTAGCTGGAACCATAGATGCTGTTCAGTTTACATTGTGCACTAAGCTGAAAAATTATTCAGTTTGACATTGGGAAAGGCAGTGTTTGTGTTTGAAAATCACTATGTTCCCACAATTTCTCACTGTTACTCAATTTGCCCAACAAGAACGGCTTATTCCTAAATCACGACGGGGAAAAGACGCACCACCGTACCTATACTGTCACTCATTATGGAGGAGCCCAACCAACCCTATGTAAACACTAAGTGCTCCCTTAGCTGCTTGCTGCAGCTGAGGGAGTGATCTTGGGCTACCAAAAGGAAACATAGTTTCTCTTTGACAATTTGGTCCCCCATTTGCATGTCAATGGATCGTGAAAGGCCGAGGGCATGACATTTTATATTGGGCATCTATAATAAAGCAAGCACGATAAATACTATTTATGAGCTAGACTGGCATTTTGGTTCAGACAGTTTAGGTATCATTTCTTTCTGTGACATGGCACCTTTTAATGGCCATCTATGATAAAGGAAGCATTATAAGTGTTCTTACCAGGAGAAACTGGCATTTCGATGCAGTAAGTCTGTGGGGATTAACCAAAGCCCCCAGATAAATTAAACTGAAGAGCCACATGAAGCATGGCCTGTCAGCGTTCATCAAAGACAATAAGAAAAACCTTCACATAGAAAATGGGCCTATTGAGGCAGACTGTGGGGGTTTCTGCATGTAACATAAGGATGTGCTACGTGAACAGGCTTACCTGTCATTACAAAAGGAAAAGCAGCCTTTTTAATTCACAGTGGCAGAAGAAATCCAAAGTCCTCTTTAACATGATAAGCTGGATTTTCAAACACTGACAACAAAATGACTGTACATGGACGTTTGCAGTTTAAAGCAAGAGAGGAGAAATATTTTCCTCTGCCAACATTAAGATGTCAGGGAAAAGATGGTGTGTGTTGACAGAAAATAATGTATAATATGCTTCAGATGCAAAATACAGGCAAACATTTGAAAAGCCCACTTTGTTTCCATGAAAACTTTTCTGTAGGCCCGACACAGAACCTTTTGCTTGTTCTGGGGCTAACTTCACAAAGGACTCCCCCACTGAAAGATAGGCTGGCATCTCAGCTGTTTTACTTTACTTTACTTTAGTTTATTTGTAGTGCGCATCGATGAACCCTCTGGCGTGAGGGCGTAGACAGAGACTAACGGAGACAAGTAACATAAAAAACAGGGCAAGACCGCCGAGCAATGACCCTAAATCTAGGGAGGATAGATTAAGGCCCCATGGCCTAATCAGTGGAACAACAAGGTCTTAAGCTCTTTCTTGAAGAGAGGGAGGGAGGAATGGCCTTGCAATGTCGGTGGCAGCGAGTTCCATGTGACATGAAATTACAACTACAATCATGTGTGCTGCTAAGAGGGGTTCAAAACAGACTCTTCTCACACTTGGTGTCTCGGAAAGCTCATTTCTGTGCAGAGCAAATAGATCTAGTCAGTGCATGACTGGAATGCGGGGAGGGTGATCTCTGTATTGCCAAGGCCTCCATTTACGATCTGCAGCCTACACTTCAAACAACAAAGAGACTAATACAAACACTGGCAGAGAGAGCCAAATGGTACTGGGGACAGGAGGGCTCCAATTTGCATAAACTAAAAATGGACTATTATCATTTAGGTATTTTTTCTTAGCAACCATAAATCATACTTCCTTTATTGATGTGTCATTTTTTTAGATAATTTCCAGGCAATTTTGGTGAAATAAAATTCATCCAACAGCATCTTACATAAATGTAATGACCAGCTAGAAGGTGTCCCTGGCTGCTTTGAACATTTTATGAATTGGTGGGAAATGTGTGGACTGAAAATTATAGACTGTAATTTAATTGGGTAATACTATTGGTCCAGCTTCCCCAACACAGGGCTTTACATGGAAGGGGGTCTGAAACCCGAGAATCTCAAGTCATCCCAATTTTTACCATCCAGCTTCCCCAACACATGTCTTTCAGTGAAGGGGTGTCTGAAATCCAAAATTCTCAAATCATCCCAATGTTTACCATCCAGCTTCCCCAACACAGGTCTTGAAGTGGACGGGAGGTTTGAAATTCAAAATTCTTAAATTATCCCAATGTGTCTGTCCCATTTCCCCAAAACAGAATGACATAGGGAGGGGGTCTGAAAAATCCACTGCTAAATCACCCTGTGTTTATGTACTGCTATCCTTTTAAGTGTGCAGGGAAACCTAAATCGTACAGCTTTACAAATGTAAAGTAATGTTATTCAGGCAACAGTGCTGATGATCATTTGTTTTGAAATTTGTATAAAGTAAATCATTGTTATTTGAGTTTTCCCAGCCAATTTGTGTGAGTTATTTATGTGGAGAGAAGTTTATTGTGTTGTGCCATGGATAAAGTGGTGGGTGAAATTTTAGTGTGATTTTCTATTACCTATCATCCAAATAAATACAAATATATTTCCTGTACACCGGCCTGGTTCATTGGTAGCTCAGGGGGAGGGATATAAGGTGTATGATATGCATTAGAAATAGGGCTGAATAAAGAACTGCCATTAAACCGTTTATTGTGTGACACCTAGATTGTGCAGGGAAGGCACTTCTCTCTTTGAGGGTGGCCTCTCAATAAACCATTGCAAGTCTAGCCACTTCCTACTGTGGCATGACATTTTGTACTGGACATCTATGATAAAGGAATCAAGGTAAGAGTTATCATCTCACACAATGGACTTGTCGGTGGTATCCACAAGCATCAATCTGGATTCTGAGCATCCAGAGGCATGGATACTGCTCTTCCAAACGCCCATGAAGTACTGCTTGCATCCCTGGACTCCAACTCCCTATCTGTCCTCATTCTACTTGATCTCTGTTCTGCCTTTGACACTGTCAACCATTCCATCCTCATACAAAGGCTCCATGATACACTTGGTATCTCGGAATGGGCACTGGAATGGCGGACCTCCTTCCTAACTAACCGCTCTTCTTCCCATGAAATCCTGGGCACCTTCTCCTCTCCTACTTCATTCTCCTCCTGTTGTGTCCCACAAGGATCTATCTTTACCCCCTGGCACTTTAACATCTACCTTGCTCATCTGACATGCCTCATCACCTATTTCTCCCCCAACTTCCAATGTTATGCAGATGACACCCAACTCTTTTTCAACTTCCTGCTGACTCACTCGCACCTTCCTTCATCCCTGACTGCCTGTCGGTCATCCAGGCTTGGTGCTCTTCCAATGATCTCTGTCTCAATGCCAGCAAAATTTAGATCCTTCCGATTGGGACCCCGGCTCCCTCCTTCTTCCCTTCTCTCTGGCCTCCGACCTTCGGCTCTCCCCCTGCTCCTTCCGCTGAAGCCAGAAGTAGGGGGAGGGGTGTCTGAAAAACCCACTGTTAAATCACCCTGTGTTTATTTACAGCTAACCATTTAAGCACAAGGAAACCATAAATGGTACAGCCCTATAAATGTAAAGTGAGTTTATTCAGGGACCAGTGTTGATGATAATTTGTTTTGAAATTTGTATAAAGTAAATCATTGTTATTTGAGTTTTCCCAACCAAATTGTGTGGGTTATTTATATAGAGAGAAGTGTATTGTGTTGTACTACGATAAAGTGGTGGATGACATTTTAGTGTGATTTTCTATTACCTAACATCCAAATACATACAAATATATTTCCTGTACACCAGCCTGGTTCGTTGGTAGCTCAGGGGGAGGGATACAATGGGTATGATATGCATCAGAAATAGGGCTGAAAAAAGAACTGACATCAAACTGTTTATTGTGTGACACCTAGATTGTGCAGGGAAGCCACTCCCCATGATGAGGGTGGTCTTTCAATAAACCATTACAAGCCTAGCCACTTCTTACTCTGGCATGACATTTTGTGCTGGGCATGTATGATAAAGGAATCAAGGTAAGTGTTATTATCTCACACACTGGACTTGTTAGTGGTCTCAGCGCTCATCAATCTGGATTCTGAACATCCAGAGCCATGGACACTCCTCTTCTGAGCACACGTGAAATACTGCTTGCATCCCTGGACTCCAGCTCTCCAGCTGTCCTCATTCTACTTGATCTCTCTTCTGCCTTTGACACTGTCAACCATTCCATCCTAATATAAAGACTCCATGATACCTTTGGTATCTCAGAATGGGCACTGGAATGGTTAACCTCCTTCCTAACCAACCACTCTTCCCATGTCATCCTGGGCACCTTCCCTTCTGCTACTTCCTTCTGCTCCTGTGGTGTCCCGCACAGGCCTATACTTTCCCCTGGCTCTTTAACATCTGCCTTGCTCAGCTGGCACACCTCATGTCCTCCTTCTCCCTAATTCTCAGTGTTATGCAGACTGTCTACCCTCCTGGCCTGGTGCTCTTCCAATGACCTCTGCCTCAATGCCAGCAAAATTGAGATCCTTCCGATTGGGACCCCTGCTCCCTCCTTCTTCCCTTCTCTCTGACCTCCCACCTTGGGTTCTCACCCTGCTCCTTCCTCTGAAGCCAGAAACCTTGGGGTCATCTTTGACTCATCTCTCTCCTTCTTCCCTCACACTCAGGACATTGCCAAAATGTCCAACTTCCACATCTTCCTTCTCAAAGGAATTCTCCCTTTTCTCACCTTCCCCCAGAAGCTCACTGTTTCCTGAGCCCATGTTCCCATGTTCTGTCTAGGCTTGACTTTTGCAACAGCCTCCTCCTCAATCTACCTTCATCCACTCTATGACCTCTTCAATTAATGCAGAATAGAGCAGAAAGACTTATCCTTGGCCTAAAGCCCATGGACCACATCTCTCCTGCCCTAAAAAGCCTTTTCCGGCCCCGATTGCTGCACGGTTCAAATTGAAATCCCTCTGCATCATCCACAAGGCTGTCTGGGGACCACACTATCTGCAACTCCTGCTTACCAAATATCCTCTTTCGATACCTCTATGCTCCCCTGGCACCAACTCTCTGTGTGTAAAGCGTTATGCTAAACAGTGAGCAGAAGGCTGCTCGCTTTCCTCAGTTGGACCCCTCCTCTGGAACAGGCGCCCCCTCCCTCTGCGTCTTGAGCAGGACCATCTGAAATTCTGAAAGCACTACAAGACTCTCCTTTTTTCCTCCTCCTTCCCTTCTTCCTTCCTCTGATAATCCCACAGTTGCTGTGATTTGTGTCTTGGACCCTTATGCATCCTCCGGGCCTCTTTGCATTAACACCCAATCTCCCCAGCATCTATCTTCCTCAGCACTTGCCTGGGCACACCCTCCACACTGGAGATTTGCACTTTCCACCTAACACGGCATAGCACTTTGCCATACCTTGCTCTTCATCTGTGGCCCACCTCGAGCACAGACACCACAGCACATATCCCACTGCCCTCTTTCCTCCTGGACTTGAACGTTCATAATACTCACAAGGCATATAAGGTTTGGCTGTCCCTGTCCCTTTCCCCTCTGTATTTTTTGTATTTAATTGTACTGCTATCTATCCCATGTTCCCTCCCTGCTTCCCTTGTGGGTGCTTTGAAACAGAATGAATTACCTTTATAAGTGCCTAACAAGCAAACAATAAATACATAAATGCATTATTACAGGGATAGACTGGCAGGTTGGTGCAGCCAGTCTGGCCATGTTATAAGGTGGCATGACTTATCTACAAGGCATTGATGATAAAGCAAGCATGAAAAGTGTTGATATGTGGCTAGACTAGCATTTTGGTGCAGCCAATCCAGCATTTTCTACTGTGGCAATGAGATATTTACTGGTCGTCTATGATTAGGAAAGCATGATAAGAGTTACTATGAGGGTAGACTGACATTTTGGTGCAGCCAGCCTAGCTATTTCTTACTGCGGCCTGATATATCTTTACGGGGCATCTATGATAAAGAAAGCATAATAAATGTTATTATGTGGCTATTGGGAACAATAGAACTGCAGGACCACTGCGCTTGTGGGTGAGATTTTTTTGTGTCCTGTTGCATGTGTATGTGGTCTACTAAGGACAGTGTCCCAGTGTCCCTAGTTGATAATTCTACCAGAATTGGCAGCAAAGTGGCTGATTCGGCGGATTAGGCCGTGAGGCTGCATGGCTGCACTCCAACGCCTTTAGCAGCCACTGCCAAGTTACCATCATTTGGCCGTCGGTTCGGCAGTGAATATAGATCATGTAAAACGATGAATGTGTCACCCGCTAGAGCGACAGATATATATTTGTTATTTATATCTTGTTTTTTTGGATTGCTTTTGTTCACTCTATGTGCGTAGAATTGTGAAGCTGGTAGTATATCAGTACCTTCTGAATTTACCATTTATTGTACCAATATCAAGATTCCTACAGCGCTGACCACTGTAATTAGGTCTTTGAGATACATATGACTTAAGGAAGTGTTAGTCAATGTGGTGCAGAGGCTAGCTTTTGTTCAATGACTTTACCACTCATTTGAAAATGAAGCCAAATCTGCGCTCGAGTGCAAGTAAACATGGTGGATGTATGAAGATATTTTGTCAGCCCCTTTAGTCTTTACACCCGTAAAAAACATGATGAGGATGGCTTTGGCCCTGCCCTTATGTCCCCCTACCCCCTTGTCGCAGATCACACTATGCTGGAATTTATGAGGGGTGGTTCTTCTAGCCAGTTAATTGATGTAGCACAGTCTCGTATTATACCATCACAGACAAAAGGTGAGACTGTTATGGGTAGTGGGAGATCTGTTGGGTTACTGTTTTCATCTTTCCTCGATACTCCCCTTGCTGAGAGGAAATTACTTTTTTGGCTCTCCATCCCCAGGACCATAATCAACTGGAAGAGGAGGGAGATCATGTTTCATCTGCCCAGGGTCAGGGTGCTGTTGGTGGGTGGGGGGGCAGGATGGAGAAATGAAGGGTTTCAATGAGAGGTTGTTAAATGAGTTGTCTGAACATACTGTTTCTTTGAGGTCTATACTATCTGTGCTGCTAGAAATTGTGGGATGCTTCTGTAATGCCATAAAAGTAATGCTTGACCCCATAGATGAAATGGGAACACATTCTGAGATAGGTCTCCCATTCCAGAAATTCTGGCCGCAAACATTGAGTCCAAATTGATTATGGACAAAGTGAAGATGGGAAAACATTCCCTTGTGGTGGAAGGAAGTGGGAGATGTATTGGCTCTAAGGGAAGATTGTAACGCTCACCTGTTATCCACGGGGACTTCACTCAGCCTGTCCTGACCTCTTAAGACCTTGAACCCTTCCCTGGAGTCGACTCGACTGGAGACTGGGCCTGAAACACAGGATTGGTAGAGTGTAACTCCCTATTGTCTCTGTGTGCTTGAACCCCTTCTTCCCCGGGGTCCAACCCTTCCCTTTGATCCACAGCTCACCTTGTTTTCTTGGAAAGTGTGCTCTCCATCCTGTTTTCGGCACAGGGGCACGTTGATTGATGCAGGCTTGTTGCTGCCTAGTTACTTCACTGGAAGAGTCCGACAGGTAAGTATAATGAGTCTTTTGAACAGTTCTCTAACTTCTTTCCTTTCCTTCCTTAGATGATGGCCGGCGACCGGGGATGGTGACGTGCTGCTGAGATGAGTAGCACTGAAGGTGAGTGAGAGCACGTTGCATGATGTGACCATTTCGTATTTGTATTGAAATTAGTTCTTTTTCTGTGTCTTTTAGGTGCAGTGACGTTTTCAGCCTGGATGCCGGTTATGAAGAAGAAATGCGGTGAGTAAGCGCGGTATGCGGCGCCTCTAGATGTTTCCACGCTAACCTGGAGTGTCTTTTCCCTCTTGCAGATGGATGAGAAGTTCCGGAGACAGAGTTCCCCCAGAGCGGCTGGGATTCAGGTAAGCATTTGAAGCTCGTATGCTTACAAATGCCTTTTTTCTGTTCTTTTCCCTTTTCCTTAGGAAGCGGCGTGCCAGGATGGGAATGACACCGCCGAAGATGCCCGCAGAAGAGAAGGAGCGATGAATGATGGGCAGAAGAACTGCAAGGTAAGGCTGTTCCTAACAGTGTTCTTGATCTTGCAGGAGCTGAGCGCATAAGAAAGATGCAGGCCTACTGGAGACCGATCCGAACACGGTGAGTGTCACGCTGCAGAAAACACAAAGCATGTTTCTCAGCCTGTGCGTGGCTTAAATAGTCTCTGGGTATCCCAGGTGTCTCTGGGCTGAACCAGACCCAAAAGACTAGACTGCACATGCAGTTCTGGGAACCGAAATATGTGGGGGCATCCATCTTGTCCCCATCAATGCACTACAAGTCCAATCCCTAATGTTGTCCTATGGTAGTGAGTGAGTCTGGTGCAACAAGCTCCAGCCTGACATCTTGGAGGGCTGGGGACATGAGGGGCAGGACTCATGACAAAGATGCTACAGTCCCACCAGAGTGGGATGCTGACCCAGATTTTGTGGGAGAAGTTTCCTTGGAATTCTGCTCGGCTTCTGATACACTCAGTGCAGCCATGACCCATAAAGGAAAGGGTAAGTGCTGGGAATAGGGTACTGTGATAGACTGGAAGGAGGAGGGTCAACCATAGCAGCAGGGGTGCATTAGCAGAGGAGGGATAGAGGGGGAGAAGAGAAATGTTTTGATGAGCTTCTGGAACTTAAGAAGATGCATCTCATGTCTGAGAGGGGCGGGTAGGTCATTCCAGAGGGAGGCTCCTGCACAGAAAGAGATCTACCCCCACCGCTTGGAGAAACGTTTGACCTACAGAGAGTTGGAGCTAGCTGACCAAAGGATTTTAGCAGGGAGGTATTTAGGGAAGGAAAGGTGGATATAGCACGGTTCCACGCCCCAGAAAGCCTTGTGGATGATGCAGAGAGTCTTGAATTTGATCCTTGCAGCCACACGGAGGCAGTGGAGAGATATTAGGGCTGGAGAGATGTGGTCCCTGGGCTTGAGGCCAAGGATAAATTCACAGTCCTATTCTGGATTAGTTGAAGAGGGTAGAGGGAGTAAAGAGGCAAATTGAGGAAGATGCTGTTGCAGTAGCCCAGCCTTGAGAGAACCAGAGCTCTGGATACATTGAGTTTCTGAGGGAAGGTGAGGAAAGGGAGAATGCATCTGAGGAGGTAAAGCTGAAAGTGGGCCTTCTTGACAAGGTCTGCGATGTGAGGTGAGAATGAGCGAGAGTCGTCGAAGATGACCTCCAGGTTTTTTACATCACATGAGGGTGAGGGGAGGGGGAACAAGGAGGGAGGCTAGAGATTAGTGGGGGAAGGAACAGGCAGGAGTTCTGATGAGAAGGATGTCAGTCTTGCTGGTGTTAGGACAGAGATTGTTAGCAGCTCACCATGCCTGACTAGCAGCCAGACAACTGGAATGAGAGAGGAAGGAGAGGAGGCAGAGGAGGGCAGCTTAAAGGAGAGCTGAGTGTCATCCGCATAACACTGGAGATGAGGAGAGAAGGTGGAGATCAAGTGGCCAAGAGTGACAAGATACATGTTCAAAAGCCACAGAGAGAGGATAGAGCCGTGAGGGATGCAGCATGTAGAGAGTGAGGTAGAGAAGAAAAAAGGGCCCATTTGATCCTCGGACGACCAATTTGAAAGAGAAGAGGTCAACCAAACCAGTGCCAGGTGCGTGATGCCCAGAGTGCCATGGAGATCAATTAAGAGGGTGACATGATTGAAGGTGTCAAAGGCAGAGTTTTGTCGCTGTTTATTATGCAGTCACACTCAACTCACAGAGTTGCTTTCCTTCAATGAAGGGTGGCGCACAACAAAGCTCTATTAGTTTGATAAGGTTCACTTTGCTAAGCCCTCCAACCCGTCTCACACACAACCCCAACAAATACCCGTTGTCACAATGGACTAGGAACTAGGCTGTTGTGTAGTAAGAATATAGATTTATTAATGTATATAAACCAGATTTGACAAACAGACTAACATTAGCCACAGCCACCAATGCCGTGGCAACACAAGAACAATACAGACTTCCATAATGGCACCAACACAGAGATAATACTGAGATATGCAATCATAATTTCCTGCAGCTTCTTTTTCAAATTACCCACCAATACAGAAAAAGAACAATTCAAAACACACAGTGATTACTAATTTGGTCATAATACTTTTCTTCCAGCAACCCCCACCATCCAAACATCAATTAGACTTGGCCCCTCTGAATTGAAGGCCAGTGACAGAAAGTGCAAACACAATGGGAAAATCGTTTTGGGGTTCTGATAAAAATGCACACTTTGGAAAAGGGATTGAAGGGGAAAAATTGTGTTTTCACGTATTACCACAGATGCAATATGAGGGAAAGGAAAGCAAATGGGAAAATGTGTTTTGCCACACGCAAAAAGAATAAGCAGAGCTTTGTGGTTTGAATCAGGGCACAATGAGAACAAAATGGCAATTTAGCTTTTTCCACCACACATGCAAAAGAAATACAAGGCTTCACACTTCTGATTTAAAATGAAGGGGATCAACGGGGAATATCGATTTGCACCCTGCACCCTCACATGGAAACAGGGTTTTGGGATTAATTGTTTTGGCAAATCTTTAGGTCTGTACCGGCAAAACAAAACACTGAGAAGAACTTGTTAGTTTTGAATGCTGAAAAAAAAAATCCTATGATTTCTATGGGGGAATTCATTGATTTACTTTAATTAAATATGCTTTGGATCTACACAGACAAACAGGGTATTTTGCTATGGGGAAATAACTAAAACAATGCTTGAAAATGCAGGGCCTACACAGTTAATGGCTTTGGGATAGCATTACTTACCAGCGAGGCCTTGTCATGGGCATCAGGGAACAGCAGGGCACCGCTAGGACAGCAAGGGTGTCAGGCAAGGATAGTCCCCTCTGGCTCGTACAAGGGGTCCCAGTCAGCTTCTATGCCTAATGGTTCCTGTCTCCAATGCAAGATTTGGGACCTCTCTGCTTGGATGTTTCTTGCAAGAGTTCAGAAGCAGGTTACCTCCTGGAATAAGTGAAAACCCCAGTTCTGATGAAAACTAGTTTACTTATAGGGTACATGACATCATAACTTGTCATGATTCCCGCAAAAGGGATTGTTTGTTTTTCTCAACCCGCCTCCCGCCTGTGTGCTAATAGGACAAGGAGATGAGGGGTGTGAGTTAGGAAATCTGTGGGAGGAGAAAGCTTTGTCATCCCAAACTGACATGTGGGCTTGGCCTGTTTAAACTCTGAAAATCTATCAACATGGCAAGCACCCACATTTTTCAAATCTCTACCTGTATGGATATATTTTTTAAAACAACATTTTAAGGCCAGTCATATGATGTTAATCTGAAGTCGGCACACCCTTCCTATGCAGAGATACAGTTGTTCTTCATTTACTCAGGAGCCGTATAACTGAAAAATATGCCACTTCATAGTTCTCATGTTAATTCTGTCCTTCACCCTCACACCAACTTTCAAATCTCTTGGAATCAAGGGAAGGCCCAAATAAAATGTTCATTAATAACTCCTGTTATGTTTAACATGCACAAATTATTTTGGCATGGTTCGAATGGGGTTTCTTTAAGTAAATATGCTAACGATCTACACAGACAAACATGGTATTTTGCTATGGGTAAATAACTAAAACAATGCTTGAAAATGCAGGGCCTACACAATCTATGGCTTTTGGATAGTTTTACTAACAGGAAAGGCCTTGTAATGGGCATCAGGGAATAGCAGGGCAGTTCTGGGACAGCAAGGGTGTTAGTCAAGGATAGTCCCATCTGCCTCCTCCAAGGGGTCCCAATCACCTTCTATGTTTCCTGATCTCTGTCTCCAAAGCAAGATTTAGGGCCTCTCTGCTTGGGTGTTTCTTGCAAGAGTTCAGCAGCAGACTACCTCCTGGAATAAGTGAAAAAGCCCCTTTCTCGAGCAAACTGGTTTGCTCATATGGCAAATGACATCACACACTTGTCATGATTCCCACAAAAGGGATTGGTGGGATTTCTCTATCCACCACCCACCTGTGTGCTAATAGGACAAGGAGATGAGGCGTGTGAGTTAGGAAAGCTCTGGGAGGAGAAAGCTTTGTCATCCCAAACTGACATGTTGGTTTGTCCTGTTTAAACTCAAATCTTTACATGTATTGATATATTTTAAGAACTACATTTTAAGGCCAATCAGATGATGCTAATCTGAAGTCGGCACACCTTTCCTATGCAGAGATATGTTTTTTCTTTATTTACTCAGGAGCCGTATCAGTGACAAATATGGCACTTCATAGTTTCCATGTTAATTTTGTCCTTCACCCTCACACCAACTTTCAAATCTCTCGGAATCAAGGGAAGGCCCAAATAACATTTTCATTAATAACTCCTTTTATATTTATCACACCAAAATCATTTTGGCATAGTGTAAAGGGGGATACTGTCACCTTTAATACAAGTCTGGAATTACCATTGTGGCGTATTGACAACCCGTTTTATGCAATAATATACATTCTTCTATTAACTAAACTCCATCCTCACCTCTTTTATTTTAAATAGCATTTCCCCTTAAGCATGTGATCAGCCAGAGGCTAGCTCATGTGTATCTTCTCCCATCCCTTTTTGGCCTTGTAACGGACTTGGCTGCAACTCTAATGTACATTTATGGGAATTGTGACCTCAATGTCACTTCTGTTGAAAGAATAGGCATTGCTTTATCTATTGCCACCATGGTTTAAATCTGGGCAGTGTATTTCCTTATATTTTTTAAGCAATGGACCTGTTTGATGTTTGACAACCAGATCCCCCTCTCCAGGACCAGCAGAGGAAAGTTCTTGGAGGTTAAGCTTCATTTTCAGGAGAAATGCCCAGCTGTATGTAACACTTCTGCAAGAAATGGCTTTTATACTCACACACAAAGCATTTTACATTACATTTTATAAGACGTCTGGGTCGTATATCCATGCGTAACATACTTATTTAATTTCACAGTTGCAAAAGACATGAGTTCCACTTTTGGATTTTCCATATGTATAGAGCAGTTATATGAGAAAACCATGTTCAAACTCTAAAAGTCTAGTCGGCACTTCTTTCTGCATACTGTCATTTGGATGAGGAAAGGCGAAGTTCTTTTATTTCTTATAATTGCAATAAGGTTGGTTTCACTTGAAATTACTGGAGCACATTCTGGTATTACATTGAAGATAATATACACACAGATATCTGTCCCTTTAAGTAAAAAGTGTGGCTTTCCATGGATTTAGTAAAACAGCATTGTCAGCCACATGTCTTTCCCTTTCCTTTCTGAAATGCACTGTGCATACCTTTGCACGTTTGAACTTCCCAGCATATGTCTCCTTCATTTGAGATTTAGGCCTGTCGTTAGTTCAATTGGCCGCCTGTCTAGCATCACCATTTCTGTGCTGGCTTTACAATTCAATGGGACTTTACAAATCGCTCTGGACTCTTTATTTCCGGCATTAAGGGGCTATATTTCACCCCACAGGATAGAGTAAATAGGATGAGAACAGAAGGAGAGCAAGAGTCGAGATTATAGAACAAGTCATCACAGGTGTTCAGGACAGAGGTTTTCATGCTTCTGGCTGCTAAGAAGCCAGACTGGTGGTCGTGGAGACAGCAAATAGCTTTAGTGTGGTGGATTAGTTGGGAGATGGCCAACTTCTCCAGTAGTTTGCCCATGAAGGGGATAATGGAACTAGGGCAGAAGTTAGCCAGGCAGCAAGGGTCCACAGACAGCTTTTTTAAGAGGGGGTGCACAAGGGAGTGCTTGAGTGGTTGTGGGAAGGAGCCACTGGCAAATGATTGGTTGCAGAACTCAGCCAATGAGGGAGCAAGGGCAGCAATATTGTCCTTGATAGTTCTAGAGGAGCAGCAAAGCACCTTTTTGGAGGAGACATTCATAGAGCAAACAGTCTTGGTGACCTCAGCTGGTGCTTTGGGTGAGAAGCAGGAGAGTAGGAGGGATGGGGAGAGAGGGGCTAAAGGAGGCCTGAGTGCAAGTGGAGGAGGGAGGGGAGAGGAGAGTGAGGACAGGATGTCACGAGTTTTGGTTGTGAAGTGTGGGGCCAAGGCTATGCAGAGGGCATGAGAGGGAAGAAGAGAAGTAGAGACTGTGGTAGGATTGGCAAGCTCCTTACAGATTTTGAAAGTTCAGCCATGTTGTTGGTGTCCCCAGAGATGCGGGTCTGCTTCTTTGACTGGATGGAGTCTGTAGTACCTTTGGAACAGGCGGCAGGCCGTTTTGTCATAGGGTGTGCGAGAAGCCCATCACATATTCACTTTCATGCCCACATTCCAATGGCATAGCTACTTTCTCACTGGCCATGTGCTTCAATGTCCACACTACCTTTCTTGTCCTATGTGATCATATTGTGGCTCAGTCAGTAGTTCAATGTTCTTGTTCCCATCTCATACTTATTCTCTTGAATTCTCTTACCATTCTCTTGTTTCCATGTACTCAAATAGTGAATTCCTCTTTAGTCTTATAGCTACAATCCATCTCTTGTACTAGGTAATCATAACATGACTTTTCTTTCTCTAGTCATCTGCCTTTATTCCCTCTCTTGTCCTTAAACTCATAACATGTCTTTTCTCTCTCATCTTACGTCTTCATTCCCTCGCTTTCCCTTTATTATCATAACTTGACTTTTCCCTCTTTAGTCTTATGTCTTGATGCCCTCTCCTGTGCTATCTTTTCCCTCTCTCGTCCTAGCTCTTCATTCCCTCTTTTGTTCGATAACACTTTTCTTTCTCTAGTGCTTTGTCTTCATCCCCACTCTTATTCTATAACATCATAACATGTATGTTACCTCTTGTTCCATGTCTACTTTCATTCTCTTGTTCTTTTATCATCATAACATGAATTTTTCATCTCTCTAGTCCTATGTCTACGTTCCTTCTTTTGCCCTATAATGTCATAACATGTATAGTATCTCTCTAATTCTATGTCTACTTTCCTTCGGAAACGTCCAAATTGACCAAGCTTAAAAGCCCAAATGTGTGATTTGGCCGAATTTGGTATTGGAATTGGAAGATTCTGAGTGGCTGAAAAGTTTGACCAAATCACGCATTCGGTGCCGGGGGATGCGGGGGTGTCCCCTGCACCCTTGCTCACTATATTGTGAGTGATGGTTGCAAGAGTTTCCCTTGTAGCCATCCCAAAAACCAAAATAAAAATAGTTGTGGGGGCAGCGGGGGTGTACACCACACCCTTGCTCACTATATTGTGAGCGGGGGTTGAGGGGTGTCCGCCGCAACCACGCAAAAAGCCAAAAAACAATTAAAAAAGGAAAGGACCCTGCTGTGCCGGTTCCCAATCACGGAAGTGAAAGGGAACAGGCGTCACAGGAACACTGTGAGTCGGAGACCGCAAGGTAAGTAAGGGTTGGGGGGATGGTAGGGGTGGGGGCGTGGGTTTGGGGCACGGGCCAAGTCCGAAATGTTCATGGGAGAAAAGACTGAAGGTTATTTCGGAAAAGTAATCTTCGGTCTTTTCACACTAGAACATGTGGATCTCGGGCTTTCAACCCCAATCCCTTTCCTTCGTTTGCTCTTTATCATCTTTTCCATCTGAACTCCAATGTCTGTAGTCTTTCTCGTATCCTATGACATCATAACATGTATTTTCTCTCTCTAATCCAACATCTACATTTCTTTACTTATCCTATATCGTCATGACCCGACTGTGCCATCTCTAGGCCTCTATGTACGCACTGTCCACATTCCATCTGTTGTGAACTCACCTTTCTGTTTATTTTTATCTCGCCTGCATTAGCTTCTATTTACTGTTTGCCTTCACTCACATTATAATGAAGTCGCACTATTCGCCAGTGCGTCAAGTGGGATTAATTCCAAATCGTTAACTCACAATACTCTTTACTGCCCTGAACAGGTTGTTGCAAAATGGCAAGTAAACATACTCCAGACCGCATTTTTCTTTCTTATTCAAAAAGCAAATTCCTTAGGTCTTGCAGAACAGCCATCTCACAGATTCAGGACAGACTTAGCGGTCAATTAATTAACAGTATTCGTTGCTTCCTTCCAGTAATGCTGAGTCACTATTCTAATGTACTCATATGGCCCTTTAATTGGAAACATATCTTGGCGAAGAAGCAAATAGTGTTATTGAACTGGAAAGGGAAAGGACGGAGGAAATACCTAACGAGAACAAATACCAAGCAGTTCAGTAGGTGGAGCAGGCGATGAACAATAACATGGGGAGAGAAAGTCAAAAGTCACCAAGAGAACATTTCACACTTCTTCAATTTGACCTTAAGCAGGAAGGTCATGTCACGTGTTATGGGAAAGATGTTGGTTTGGAATTTGGTTCCCAAGGGGTGAGTGGCATAGCTTTAGGTGCAATGCTTCAAGTAAAATGAAATGGCTAAGAAAGTAAGACATCTCCTCGTTTTGATTGTACAAGACGAGGTTAGAGGAAATGTCACAAATCTGGGAGTGCCGCCTAACGGCTGATTTGTGGCTGCACTGCGACATTGCACACTTTCGGAGATCATTTTCCAGGCCACCAGATCGTGAATAAAGGTGCTTAAGTCAGGCGTACAGGTGTAAGCCTTCCTTCACACCTTTCTTTATTGCTCAGGACATTTGGATGGCTTTTGAAGCCAGATTGGGGATGTTACCTTTTCGCTTCCCCTTTTTCCGTCCACCTCCAAAAACAACTTGTTTTTACACCAGCATACAACAAATGGTTTCCAATAGAATCTGACTGCTTTTTACACAGCAAGCATCAGACAGGTTGCATAGACAATGACGATTCCCCCTGCTAATAGTGCAGGGAGCTCTTGATTCTATTAAAGACAAGGAGGCAAGCATTAAGCCTCATCTTCTCTTTATTCTACTCTCCAGCAGTTTAAACAAATAAAATAACTTTTCAAAATAACACTTTTGTTTTCTTTTCACAAAACTTCAAGTCCCATCATTCCTTGTAGTCTTAGTCTTTTGGCCATGTGACCTAGTCCTTCCTCTTCTCTGTTCCTCCTCTTCTTTGACTGCTTCGAAATGCAATCTTCTGTAAACTCAATCGCCAACTGGGCTAACTCAGATTCTGAAATTCCTGCTTTATGCTGGATCGGTCTCTCACCTCTCTACTTGCGGACTCGTTCCGAGCAATTTGGTCTTCTCTTGAACACTTTCAGCCATTCTTTTGTTCATCTCCTAGTGTCAGAAAAATAACCATAGCAATATGTTAGGCCGGGGAATACACACCCTATTTTGGGAGGAAATGATCATGTCAGTTATTTGCAATACGTCACTTTATTCAACTTAATATCGTTCCCCATTTCCTGTGTATTTGGGTCGGGAATTTAATGTTTACATCCTTGTCTTTAATCGAATCAAGAGCTCCCTGTGCTATTAGCAGGGGGAATCTTCATTCTGTGTCAAGACGGAGGCAAGCATTAAACTTGTTCAAAGCTTCTTTCCACCGCTTGTGCTATCATGTTGATTGGTCTAAAATAAAACATTCCAACCGTTGTATCGCTAGCCCAATCTGCTGCTTTCATGATGTCTTGCAAAGCTGTGCCTTGCCCTAACGCTTTCAATGCCATTGCTCCTCTAACAAATGTGCTCCAAACTTAGTCATGTCTATGCCTGCTGGACTCATGATGTCTCTGACCCATTGCGCTATAGTAGCTGTTGCTACTCCTTTGTGAGGTTTCCTGCGCACTATTAGCAATTGGGTTGTCCCTACTGGTCTTAGCTCTGCTGTTCTACTCTCGTACTCTTTTATGCACGTGGCTACGCACCACTTCGGATGATCTTGCATGTAGGGATACGTGATCGTAGAGGAATCTGTTTTCGTTCTTCTGGCCAGATTGAAGGCCCATATGTCTTTCTATTGACTTCTAGTGCCTCGACATCCACCACTCTCCTGCATGACACCATGCACAGTAGCATAGCCAGTTTTCCCAAAAGCTTTCCTTGCGACAGATATCTGTTACTGGGCCAATCTGCCAGTAGCTTCAATACTACTGATACGTCCCATAACGCTTCATACCTCATCTGTGGTGACTTCCTAAATCTTATTCCTTTTAGAAGCTGTATCACAGCTACGTTCTCTCCTACCGGCACTCCTTCCATGGGCAGGTGACCTGCTGAAATTGCGGATCTATAGACTCCTAGTGTTCTATATGCTTTGCCATCTTGTAGGAGTTCTGCTAAGAAATTCAGGATTTCGACTAGAGGGGCAGAAACAGGATGAATACTTCTCCATGTCGACCACCTGATCCAAGCTGCGTCGAGCTCCTTCTAGTCGAAGGAGCTCATGACTCGGTGATGAGGCTTGCAGCCTGTGCCAAAATCCCTGGGAGATTCTAGCGTCTCCTGCTATCTTGCACACAATCAACGGCAGCATCCCCTTCACTCTCAGAGGGTGATTTGACCCAACTGGGTCCGTGAGAAGGCTGTCTCCTTGGGGTAGTACTCTCGGGTAGTCCGTTATTAGCTCCATGAGCACTGGAAACTATACTTGGGATTTCCATAGCGGAACTACTACTATCCAATTCGCAGCTTCCCTGCGCACTTTTGCCAGTACTCAGCTCATCATTATGAACTGAGGGAAGGCATAGAGTGTCTGCTCTCTCCAGTCCTGCATGAAGGCATCCACTCCGGCTGCTGCTGGGTCCAATCTCCAGCTGAAGAACCTCTCCTTCGGTGCTTTCAGTCTGGTCGCAAACAGATCTGTGTGTACTGGGCCCCAACGTTCTTCCAGCTGCTGGAATATCTCTCGATTCAGCATCCAATCACTGAAATCTGAGAGGTGCCTGGAGTTCCAGTCCGCTATTGCATTCAGCGACCCTGGAAGGTATTCCACCACTACTGAGATCCCTGATTCCAGACAGGAATGCCAAAAATCCTTGGCTACTTCCACTAATAACTATTGTCCCTCCTAAGTGACTGATGTACTTGACTGCTGAAATGTTGTCCATTTTCAACAGAATACAATAATTCACTTTTCCTTTCGTAAAAGCCTTGATCGCAAAGGCTCCGGCTAATAGTTCCAGACAGTAGATGTGTAACCAGAGTTTTTCCGCGCTCCACCTCCCTCCTGTCTGGAGTTCTCTGCATCGGGCTCCCCAGCCTGCTCTGCTGCATCCGATTCTATTATTAAGTCTGGACGGTCGCGGAAGATGGCTCTCCCGTTCCATGCTTCCATGTTTTCTAACCAACACTCCAGCTCTGTTCTGGATTCCTGATCTATGTGTACTAGCTGGTGATAATGTAGGCCTTGCTGAAGGTGTCTTATCTTCAGCCTTTGCAGGGCTCTTTAGTGTAGTAGCCCTGAAAATATCACTTGTATCGATGCTGCTAGTAAGCCTACTACTCCCGCTATTGTGCGACGCAAGATAACTGTTTTGCTGAGACATGTTCTTATTTCTTTTTTTATGTCTCTTATCTTTCTGCTTGGGAGTTCTAGGGTTGCTGTCCTGGTGTCTATAATAAACCCTAGGAATTCTATCCTCTTCGTTGGTTTCATCTGTGATTTCTGCCGATTCACTAGAAATCCAAGGGAGGTCAAGAGCTTCATTGGTAGAGGACTGTCTCTCTGCTGTTGGCCATCAGCAGGATGTCATCCAGGTATATAATCATACGTATCCCTTTCTCCCTGATCGCTGCTGCCACTGGCTTCATGATCTTTGTGAATGCCCATGCCGCTGATGCTAGACTAAATGGCATTGTCGCAACCATAATTGCTGGTCCCAGTCGAATGCTAGAAAAGGACGGAAATCTCTTTGCACCGGTATTGTCAGATAGGCGTCTTTCAGATCTATCCTTGCTAGCCAGTCGCTCTGTCTGAGTGTGTCTCTGAGCTGATGGGTCCCTTCCATCTTGAAATGATTGTAGACCACCGAGTTGTTCATGCTTTTCAGATTTATTATTGGCCTTACTTTGTCCTTTCGGTGGAACAGAAACATATTGCTCACAAATTTTGGATGAGCTTTGTATGGCTCGATCGCTTGCTATTCCGCTAGGCTCTGCAGCTCTGCGTGTAATAACTCTTTCTCTGTCTGTGTCGCAACTAGAGGATGGGGCACTTGACATTGGATAGGGGTTTCCGTAAACTCTAGGCGCATGCCTTTCGCTGTCTGCAGGACCCAGGCGTTGCTGGAAAGCGAACGCCAATTCTCCCAGAATACCGCTCTCCTCCCCCCAACTGGTGGGTATGTAAAAACTCTCACCTGTGGGGAAGTTCTGTCCTCTTCCCTGTCCTCTACTTCGCCTTCCTCCAGGGAAACGGCCTCTCAGCGGGAAGAAGGAGTCTGGCCGTCTGTTCTCCCAGTACTGGTTTCTATTGCCTTGAGGCCCTTTAAATGCTTGGTAGCGACGGTCGCTTGACCTCTGAACTGACCGCCCCCCCAAAAACACTTTCGGGGAAGATTTTCTTCATGGAGGCTTGCGCTTTCTCGAGGGAAGTATAGGTTCCTATGAATCTCCCCATTTCTTTGCCAAAGGTCTCTCCAAACAATAGTCCTTGCGCTGCCTTGCCTGCCTCATATGATGATAGATCTCCAAGTTTGTGGTCGATCTTGAGCAGGAGCCCTCTCCTGCGTTTGGACGATATTGCACAATTTGCGTTGCCTAGGTGGCATACGGCCCCCTGAGCCCAGTTTGCCAGGTCTCCTGGATCCACCTCCTCTCATGTGTCCTTTGCACGCTCGGCTAGGTCCATAATTTTGGCTAGAGGCCCAGCTAGGTCGAGGACCTTCTCCTGGCAGCTTTCCCAAGAATGATCTATACCCTTCCTGGGATCACTGTTAGACTTGGAGACGAAAGATAACATCTTTGGGTCAAGTTCTGGGGCTTCTGCTACTTTGCCCAGTAGTTCCGGTCTTGGACACTCTGCTCTCATCCTCTGTCTAACTTTCTTCTCCAGTGCTTTCCGTAATTTTTGTGTCATATACTTCGCAACCCTCGGTGAGGGCACCCACTCGGAGGATTTTGGGTTTCTGATATCTTCTTGATGGAACATGTCAAAGGTTTATTCCTCCTCTAGATTGTGGAGTCTTCTCAGCCTTTAGGTAGGGGATTCGGGTGGTTCCTCTTCTGGGAAACCATCTTCTGCATTGCCCATATTATCGTCCCCTGGGTAGAGGGTCTCGAGGCTCGGCACCTGTGATTCTTTCATGAACGCTTCTCTCAATCTATTGAAAGCGTCTGAAGCCTCCGGGGCCATTGTACATGTGCCTTCCATCTGGCTCAGGGGGTCAGAAGAGTCTTTGCTCTTCCGGGCCTTTGTACACCGCTTAGGGTCCTTTGGTATGATCCTAGTGGACGTGCTTTCCTTGGTGCTCTTATCTTTCTGGCTCAAATATAATTCAATAGTGTGTAGTCTATCTTGTAGGGGTCTGACCCCCTGAGCCACCGCCTCCGTGAGTGAATCCCTCAGCACTTCTTTGAAACTATAGGCTAAGTCTTCTGGGTACATTGGCTCCTGTTCTCTTTCACTCCATTCAAAGTTTGTCATGCTTAGTACTGCTTGGTGCCTTGATAAATACCTTTTCAGGTGTAGTGGCATGTCCACTGATTCACTTCTTGCTTGTGAGGCTGCACCTCGTCTGCACTGTATGTGATGTTGTGCAGGTCTATTCAGGGATAATCCTTATATCACACGTGTAAAAATACACTTTTTCTCTGTGTTGTCTGTACGTTAAATGTGCTAAAAGAGCTTATCTCTGCTCTGTAGCGTTGCACACTGCATTTCTCACTGCACACTTCTTACTACGAAGCCTCTCACAGAGTGTTTTCGCTCCGGCCCTGCCCCTCCCCCCCCCGAGGGAGGAGGCTCCTAGAAATTAGCTTTGAGCTCTTCGGTTGGTCTCTGAGGCTGCAGGCGGGCCCGCCCTCGCAAGGGTGGGGGCCGCTCTCTTGGCATGGACGCAAGTCTAATTTACTTGCTCGCGTGTGAGGAGTCTCTCCTGCTCTGCCCCCACAAAGGTGGGGGCACTTGTGGCATACGCGGTCGGGAAATTGACTTCCAGCTCGCATCGCTTGTTCCACTCCTGCAAGGGTGGGGGCTGCCCACCCTTAGGCGCGAATTAAGTGCCGCGGATGTCTGCCTGAGAGGAGATCGGCGAGCCCCTGAGGTGCGGCACGGGACGGTAACTCCTTTCACTATTATTGTTTATAAATTCCTAACGCTGCAGCGCCGCGCTCCTATGGGGCCTACCTACCACCCCCATATCTTCAATTAACTTGTCATTAGCTTGTATCTTGTACAACTTTAGGATAAATACATAACATTATGCAGCTAACATAAAGTAGTACTTATCTTCTGGAGGGCAGGAAAAGAAGAGGAGGAACAGAGGAAGAGGATGGACTAGGTCACACGACCAAGAGACTAAGACTACAATGAATGATGGGACTTGAAGTTTTGTGAGAAAAAAATATGTGTTATTTTGAAAAGTTATTTTATTTGTTGAAACTCCTGGAGAGTAGAATCAAGAGAAGAAAAAGCTTAATGCTCGCCTCTGTCTTGACATAGAATCTGTTTTTAGGGGGTGTTGTTAAGAACTGCAGTATTACTGTTATCAAGAACAGCAGGATTCCTTGAGACTGGGTGCCATTGATGAATACATACTTTCTGCCCTGTGACTTCATCACCAGCTAGAATTGGTACAGTGTGATGTAGAGAGTTTCATTGGGTTCTGGCGAGGATAGACTATGATTTCAGAATCCATTCTAAACGATGCCTGGCTCCTGCCATGTGTAAATGGCAGATGGTGTTTACACTGTGTTGTGCAGAAGGAAGGCTTAAAGGTGCTTCTCCCTCCATTTTACACCTCACTTCCGCACGCACCCTGGAGATATACCAGCATTCTTTTATTCAGGCAACCACATTTAAAGCTTGGAGACACCAGGTCTTCTGGAAGACACCTGCCCTTCTTTAAGCCCAGGTCCAACCCAGATTTAGAAGTGTGCATAGAGATGTAACCAACCTTACCTCAAGTGAGAGGAAAAGCAGCCATCTTGCCTCTTTTATAATAAATGCAATGTGTTTCATGACACCTTTCTCCAGCTTCTAAGCAGTTTATGAATATATTGGGGTCAACTTACCACGGCACTCTCGTTTGTGGGCTCCCCCTGCCACTGCTCCCCTTCTGTTACCTGGCCCTTCGGCATGTTGCCCTGTAACTCTTAGTTTTCGTTCTTTCTCTTTAAGAATTCTGTGCTGAGATGACTTAACGCTGCAGGGATTGCTGATATTGTCCAATTTTAATGCGGATAAATGTATCAATATGAGGATGATTAAGGGTGGAATTAGTGTAATGGCATTCCAATGTGTAATTGCTGGTTACATAAAAACCTGAGACAAACACACTTTGCACTTGCTGAGCTACCTTACCGGTTTAACATGAGCTAGGTTAATTTTGACCACAACTCTAGTGGCTCATTGGGATGAAAGGAAACAAAACTGCTTGGCGGAATGTGTGATGCCCTAAACTTACTGAGGGGTCTCCTGGATTTCTTCCCTGTGGGGTGCTTGTCATCCATAAGGTTTACATTCCAAATAGGGGACAATATAACATTTTAACTTGATTAATTCTGTCCATCCACTCCCTTGCCCTTTGCTGGAAAGAACATTCAACTCTCACACTACCGACTCTTGGATGACGCCACATTCGGAGTTGGCTTTGCATCCTCACAACTATTATCCTGGAATTTAATGGTCGTACCATAAGTAGACATGTCGACATGTGGCAGGTATTTTGAGCCTGCATATTTACCGGATTGCCCGATAATGGTCTTGGGACCCTCACGCACCAGCACTAAAGCAATGTAACCCGTGGAACGGGGGCATTACCAGTAGGGTAATCCCCCTGAGGTGATAGGTTTGTTCTGGTGTTAACATAGCCCGGAGGCATTACCCGACCAGTAATGCCCCTCCACCCCTGCAAGGTTTCTATTGCTATTAGTACCCCGGCATGTTGTACCGGGGTACTAATAGCAATTTGTCTCGAGTTGAGAAACTGCATTTTGACTGTTTCTCAACTCGAGAAAAACATGCTGAAGTAATGGCCCTTCTCCATGTCCATGGTGGCCATTAAAAAGAAAGGAAAAAAGTAAACAAACAAAATGGCCACCATGGACAGGGAGAAGAGACTACAAATAGTCCCTTCTCACTTTCCATGGTGGCCTAACAAAGATAGAGATGGAACTCCGAGGGATGTGGAGCAGTGCATTTTGACAGGTCAGTCTTTATGGGCCTGGTAACGTCCCGGCGAGGGCCAATCAGATTGATTGTTAGTATCTGACTGTCCCTCTTTGGGTACTAATACTCAATCTTTTTGTTAAAATCCTCCAAAACATGCATCAGCTCAGCACACACTCCTCTGTGCCACCCCTCTCTGGAAAATAGACAGTGTCTAATGGATGAATACAAATCCATACAAATTCAGGCATTTAGCCCTGCCCAACTCCATTGCTGCATTTGCAAAGTCCTTCCTTGCCTAGAGGCTAGAGTATTGTTCAGACTCCAGGCTAGCAGAGAAAACTCTCAGATCTTTTCCCCAGCCAATCTCTCATCTATAAAAAACAGACCTTTGGGAGACACAGCATGCACACGTGAATGCAGAAATAGCTAAAACCTCACATCCTGCAGAAGCTGCCCAAGTGTGTATATAGGTCTTGAAATTTATATCAAAGACATGTATCAAATGCATACTTGTGGGCATTCTTATGTTCCTAAATTGATCGTTGCTTTTATGCAAATCAGCAGGCTTGGGTTCCAGTAAGAGATACTGTGTTGTGTAACTTGGCCTGCAGCCAAGCACCTTGGACCCGCCCCCGTTTCGCTGCACTGATCTGAACAGTGAAATAAATAACTGAGCTGATCCCTCCCTGACAGACAAGTTGGTATACAGGATCTTTGTAAAGTGATGTTTAGAATGGCATGCCTCACCAACCTCACATCCTCCTTACCAGGGGAACACATTTAGGCACATGTTGTATGAAGGATCAACTGACATTTGTACTCAGGTCAGCACTATGTTGTAATTATTATTTGTGTTAGCCGATTGCAGGGGGGTGAACCGGGAAACGGGCACAATTGGTGATGGCACAGCAGACGCAAATAACAGAGGCCCAAAAAGGAAAGTCTGGCTTCAACTTTTTTTTTTTTTAATAACAAGTTTTATTGGGTTTTGTGCATGTATACAGAACATTCAATATCCAAACAAACCAAAGAGAATAAAAGTGAAAATAAACATAAAAATAAACATAATTTCATACATATGAATAAGGCATTGCGCATGAAAATTGTCTGGGCGCGTATACACATCCACAAAGGAGAGTTACACATATACAAGACCAGCTGCGTTATTGTATTGGCTACACAACCGGATGTTGACGAAACCTTACATTATGTTAAGTTCTGGCCTGAGGGCAAGGATACGTGTTGCAGTTCATTCGCCCGAACACTGCGTGTTCATAGTACTTGTTCCCATTTTCCCCATATTTTATCCGCTTTGCCAGGGCAGCCACGTGCTTGATATACTCGACGTTCCATCAGGCTGATAGCATCCACATCCGCAGACCATTGATCATAGCTTGGGCAGATTCCTGATCCCCACAATTGTGCAATGTTTCTTTTGGCGATCCCTGCGGATGTTGAAAGCAACAGCCTTTCGAAGCAGGACAGTTCTCCTTCCTCTTCAATTTCAAGGAGGAGAAGTTTGGGGTCAGTTGGTATTGAGCGGCCCATGACCCTCGAGAGTCTTTCACTACATTGTCTCCAAAAGTATTGCATTTGCGTGCACTGCCATAGGATGTGGTAGAAGGTACCTTCTTCCTGTTTACAGCGCAGACATTTGGGATCGGTTGCTTTCCCCCAGTTATACAGTAGTAGACGCGGATAGTATATTCAGTGGAGGATCTTTAGTTGGATAAGTCTGATTCTCACCGAGATTGCTATATCCCTGGGGTGCATCAGGGCTGAGATCCAATCTTCGGGGAGTATTGGGCCAACATCTCCTTCCCATTTCAGTTTCAGGCCTAATAGTTCTGGCGTGGCAAAAGCGGAAATGGCATTGTACATTATGGATGTGACTTTGTTTTCTACCTTGTCTACAACTATATTTCTTTCTATAGGCGTGCATTGCGGCATGTCTACCATTTGTTCCCTTTTAGCTGAAAGGGCATGGTGCAGTTGTTCGTAGTGGTAGCGTTCGGTAGCTGGGAGGGCATATTGAATAGAGATATCGGCAAATGGAATGAGCTGGTTATTCACAAATATCTGTTGTAGAGTGTGTATATCGGCTGCGGCCCAGCCAGGCCATTTGGGAGTCTACTGAGGCCTGTGAGATGGGCGTTATTCCAGATAGGCTGGACTGGAGTGATTCTATTATCCCAACCAATATATTTATGTGTTTCTTTCCAAATTTGTGCTGTCTGTGCCACTATCGAACGCTCGGGAGGGTGACACTGTTTCCCATAGAGACTTTCGAACGGGGACACGTCGTGCCTTGCATTTATTTCCGCTTGTATATGCATAAGTTTTGGATTGCCATGCAGAATATCATTGACTGTCGCCATTTGGGTCGCCCAGCAATAAACTTGGATGTTGGGGAGACCTATCCCCCCTTCCCAGACAGAACGTTGAAGGCTTTTGAGAGCTATCCTCGGGTGTTTCCCTCCCCACAGCAGTTTGCATGTTGTTCCATCTATTTTATGGAATTCTTCCGCAGGGATATGGAGAGGGGCATTTTGAAGGATGTATAGGAATCGGGGTAGGGCCAACATCTTGAAGAGCGCTGCTCTGCCTAATAGTGTCAGTGGTAGTGCGTCCCAGTGGACCACATCTTGTTCGAATTTCTTCACTAGTGGGTAAAGGTTTTGGGGTATATAAGTGTGAAGTGTATTGGTGATGATGATGCCTAAATATCGGAACTGTGTGAGTTCAATCTGATAGGGGGAGCCATGTGGTGGTATACAGTCGACACCCTTCACAGGGAAGAGCACATACTTGAGCCAGTTCACCCTGAGGCCGCTAAAGGTTCCGTAATTTATTAGGATATCAGTGACTATGGGGCCTGAGATTGCCTGGTCACCTAAGTATATCAGGAGGTCATCCGCATATAGGGGTATCTTGTCCTCCCACTCTGAGTGCCAGCGAAAGCCTGACCATGTGTCCGTGTCCCGCAGAATGACTGCCAGTGGCTCGATTATTAGGGCAAACAGCATTGCCGAGAGGGGACATCCTTGCCTGGTGCCCTTCCCCAATTGAAAGACATGCGAGATCCATCCGTTCACTTTCACCTCTGCCAGGGGGTTATTATACAGAAGTTGGACCCATTTTATAAATGGTTCGCCGAAGTTCATTTTCCTCATGATTGTCCACAATGCCTGCCAGTACACCGAATCAAAGGTCTTTTCGAAGTCTATGGCCAACAATGCCGCGGACTGCTGTAGAGTGGGCGCTCTCTCCAGGGCCAGATGCAGCCTGCGAATATTCATTCTGGTTGACCTTTGGGGCATGAAGCCGCATTGGTCCGGGTGGATCAGCGCTGTGATGACCGTTTGGAGTCTGTTCGCTGCACCTTGGCCAGTATCTTCGCTTCAGTATTGATCAGTGATATGGACCTGTAGGAGCCGCATTCATCCGGAGGTTTGTTTTCTTTTGGGATCACGATTATCGTGGCTTTTTGGAGGTCTGGCGGGAACACACCTTTCAGTAGGGAGTCTTCGAACAGGTTGAGTAGATGAGTAGGTAAGTCCAAATGGCTCAGGCGTTTCCAAATGTCAACAGGGAAGCCGTTGGGACCTGGGGTTTTGCCGGCTTGGAGTTGTGCTATGGCTGTCGAGATCTCTTCTTCTGTTATTTTGCCATCCAGCGATTCAGCTTGTTCCATGGAGAGGAATGGAAGATCAATCTCGTCCAATATGGAGCTGTTCGGTGTATCGGTGGGAGGCGCATAGAGTCCTTCGTAGAAGTCAGCAAAGCATTCTGCTATTTCCGCATCAGTGGAGACTATTTTGGCTTCTCTTGTTTTGATGTTTTTTACTGTACGTTGACCTTCCTCACGTTTTTCTAACCATGTGAGCATCTTGCCTGCTTTTTCCCCTGTTTCATATAGTCGTGCTTTCATGGCGCTATGTGCTTTTTGGGCACAATCTAGCGACAGATTATGTAACTTTTTCTGCGCCAACATTAGGGCTCTATGTGTCTGGGGGGTATCGCTGGAGATATGTTCTGCTTCCTTAGTCACAACTTCTTTTTCAGAGTCAGTGATCAACTCGCGTTGCTTCTTTTTCTTGGCGGAAGTCCATTATATGATCTCGCCTCGCATGACTGGTAGAAGTAGTTGGAGGTGGCCGTTTCTATTTTTTCTTGTAGGTCTGGGAACCCCAAGTAGTAGGAGTTAAGACGCCAGGTGGGCGGCGGGCGTGGTCTCTCCATTTCCAGCTCCACTAATAGTGGGGAATGATCGGATATGCCTCATGGAAAGAAGGATACGTTACAGGCTTTATGGATGCTCTGGGATGGAAGAAAGAAATAATATATCCTGTACATTGAGGCATGCACTCCTGAATGGAAGGAGTACTCACGTTCTTCTCAATGTAGTTCTCGCTACGTATCCCGGAGCCCCAGTGCGGATGCAAAGGCAGCAAGTCTGGCGACAGTGTTAGGGTTTCTGGTCCGCAGATGTGTACGGTCTAAGGCATTGTTCATTACTTCATTGAAGTGTCCTCCTATTATGCACGTATCTGCCATTCCTGTGGCCTGTTGCCAGGATAGGGGTAATGTCAGCTAGCAAGGTGTTGAGGAGGGCTGCTGGGGAGTAGATTGCCGTAATCGTCAGGGTTTGATTCCATAGTGACGCTTGCAGGTGTATGTATCGCCCACCTGTGTCTCGTGTTTCTTTTTTGATTTCAAGCGGTAGTCTCTTGTGGATCACTATCAGCACTCTTCTCGCCCCTGTGGAGAAGCCAGCATGTATCGATGTGCGGTAATTGGATCTTTGGAATAGTTTACATGTGGTTCCCGCCAGGTGTGTTTCGGTTAAGAGGGCTATATCCGGGGAATGTCTGTTTATGTATTGCAGCACTAGTCTTCTTTTAATGCTGGATCCCAGGCCATTCACATTCCAGGTTATGAGCTTTAGGTGTTTGTTATTTGGAGCCGATGCAGGTGCCATCAGGTATTTGAATGTGCGGTTCCTGGGTGCATTCTGTAGATTGCATCTGCGCCAGAGACAGTAGGACGAATTTTATTGCAGCAAATGCGTCTTGTAGTATTCCCATGTTGTCATTGTATGCTAAACGTTGAATAACATTAACAGTTCCAACTCCCCCCTCCCCATACTCCAACCCAACTGAAGCATCTGTCGACCCAACATAAACTTATAAACCAATTAAGCTTCAACTAGCATGCGCCCGCCTTGCGTTAGCGGGGCTTTCCAGTCTGGAGGCACCTCAAGCCCATGCGATAATGCACAGCTGTATCTCATGAACCGGGTACCAGTTGAAACTTGGTTGTACAGCACCTTATCAGGGTACTTCGAGTTCTCTTTGTCGTCTAGAGGGGGGTTGCTGGTCAGTCGCCAGCCTTGTTGTGCCATGTGGTTCGGGTTTGCATTATCAAGATTGGGCTTCTTAGCCTGCTTCATTCAGCAGTTTCTTTCGTGGGAACGGCATTGTTGCTAATTATTCGTTTGCTTGGTGCAGGATCGCAATGTGCGGGTTCAGCTGGGGTTCCATTTCCGGTGGTCGTTCAGGATGCGGTTTGCCGCACTCTCCTCTCTGCCTCCCCTCAGCACGCAGTCTCCGTCTATGTTACTTTCCACCCAGTTCCAAGCCTCCTTGGGGTCAGTAAAGTGGACAGATGTGCCTTTATGAAAAATGGTTTACTGGGCGGGAAATACCAATCCGTACTTGACTCCCATCATTTGCAGGCGTTTTTTAAGTGGATCGAAGGATTGGCACTCTTTCTGTACTTCTCTGGTGAAGTTGCCAGTTGGAGCAGGGCGTCCCTGTCTCTATAATTTAGGACCCTTGCAATGACTGTTCACAGGGGTGCGGCGGGTACAGCCTTCACAGTCGGTATGCGATGGGCTCGTTCTATGGA
Source organism: Ambystoma mexicanum (assembly GCF_040938575.1). NCBI lineage: Eukaryota > Metazoa > Chordata > Amphibia > Caudata > Ambystomatidae > Ambystoma > Ambystoma mexicanum. The sequence continues at coordinate 1,334,769,291 of NC_090924.1, forward strand.
GAAAAATTCGGAGAAGGCCTGTGCATTATATGTATTCATCAGCCAATCTTCGAGAAACAGTTCCATACAATCTCCTTCTGCTTTCTCCGGGAGGCCGAGTATGCGGATATTGTTTCGCCGAGACCTTCCTTCGCTGTCGTCCACTCTTGATTCAAGGATCTTAATCCGTGCCATCATGCCGACATTTGACGATTCGCCCCTCGTATGGAGTCTTCAGTTTCCGAGATCCTCGCCTCAGCCTCTCCAGTGCGTGCTGTCAGTTTTTGTAGGTCATGTCTTAGCAGGGACACATCTGCGCCTATGCTATCAATTCTTTTCTCCATCGAGGTTCTGGAGCTAGCAATGGCGCTCATTATATCACGGAGGGAGATCTCATCCTCCATGGAAACTGCTTCTGCTATTGGCAGCTGTTCAGGAGAATGAGATATGGGCGCTGTTGCGTATTGTTCAATTCGACTTTGCGTCGAGCATTTCCTCGGTTTATCCTTCCCTATTTTTTTCACCACACTTGTGGTGTGGAGATGGTAATAGAGGCAGTTTCAGACGTTAGATCATTGTGTGCAGGGCGGCAGCCGGGAGATGTTGTCCACAACTATTCTAAAAGGGGGGGGTCGAGGGCAGCAATCACAATCCCCAGTTCCAGTACGCCGCCACCCTCCTCTCCTTACCGCGACGTTGATATTCAGTGTAGTGGGGATTGCCGTCTCAGGGATGCAGAAGGGTCCGCGGGCGCTCTACGCGGAGCGGAGCACCCACATTGTTGCTGACAGTTTAAACTCCATTGGTGTATTGCAGCAATGTCTCAGCGAGCAGACCCAACAGATTCAGGCCCTCAGGGGTGTGTTGGCTGAGTACGGCCGCGTCCCGTCAGTCACAGAAGCCAGACCGATGTCGCAGTCCTATGCGCTCCCCGTCGGGGACCTTCTTATCGCACTCCGGTCTCAGGCGGCAGTCAGGGGGGGAAGCCGGTCACGCAGCACCGCTCTGGGTGATTAGAATGCTGTCATCTCCTCGAGTTCCAGGCACCAACAGCATCGGGATCTCACAGTAAGGGGTGATCCCCATCTATCCAGGTTTGGTCTGCGACCCCCTCTATCACAGCTGGTGTCACGTTAATTTGCTGTATTCCCTTTGTACTTCACTCTTAGCGAGCCTGTGGTGGCCATCTTGGGTGCTGAGCATGGCTCCGAGTCCGTGTTTACGGGTCGCCGTATCTTCAGGATCTTTCACCGGTTCCGCTCCGCTCATGAAGGAACCGATGCCATCTGTATTCGGACAGTTATATGAGCGGTTTTGAACAGTCCACAATGGCTATTTTTGCAGGATTTAGCTCAGGATCTGGCTGGCGGCTCAAGAGCATTGGCGGCTCACGTCCGCATCGTTCGTCAGTTGGCCACGCCCCCCTGGCTTCAACTTTGACTTCATTATAATTAACTCCCACACAAAGGCTTCCTGCCTTCATACGTCACTTCCCTGCGTGCCACAACCACCCTAGCCCCGCCCACACATAACGAGGAGGATGTCTAACAACATGGCACCTTCCCCCTTCTTAAACAAATAAAATGTCAACCCATTTCTTTAATAAGTCTTACGGGTTTAGTCTTGGCCCTGACGTGCTGTTCTTCCCGTGGTGGAGTTGGACTGCGTCTCGAGGTGCTGAACTCCATGTCTCTCCATTCTTCCCCTGACGCCTCTACATTTCCCAAGTAAGATTCATTAGACTCGCTCTGGGATCTAACGCCTGCGGGTTCATTCCACGGCTCATCACACTCATGCAGGGTTCCCCTGTGCTCCCTGTAGTGGGATATGTTTCGAGTGAGCTCATACGCCCTTCAGTGTCTCTTACCAAATCATGGTGCCTTTCACTTGTGTGACAGTGAGGGTCCGGGTGAAAACCTGGAATAATCGTTTCTGTGTTGCGTTTGGCATACCACCACTGTGTCTCCTACTTTAACTGTATTTTCTTGAGCACCCCTTCTCTCATCAGCTGCTACCTTCATTTTCATTTTCTTTGTCGGATAGTGTAGACTCTTCACATGGGCCTTGGGGTAACCGAGTTCTCACTCTCTGGCCTAACATCAGGTCTTTTGGGCACCTGCCCATGGTGTTGTGAGGCATATGTTGGTAGACTCTTAGGAGTTGGTACAACATTTGCTCAAAAGATTTGCGAGACACATGGGCAACCTACAACACCCTTTTGATGTTTTTCATGAACCGCTCAACCATACCATTGGCCTGGGGCAAAGGGGGTGTGATCTTGCGGTGCTTGAACCCCATAGATTGTGCAAAGTTGGCAAAGTCGAGGCAGGTAAACATAGGGCCGTTGTCTGACTTGTCAACTTTTGGAATGCTGTATGCCGTCTGTATGCGATACAGGGCTGGTATAACGGTCTCTGATGCCATGGAGTAGATGCTCTGTACCTCTGGGAATCTTAAAGGTTCATCCATCACCACCAGAGTGTATGTGCCATCTCAGAGTGGGTGAAAGAAGTCAATTGCCAACTCTTCCCATACTCTCTCCGGTAGTGGAGACATCTGTAGCAGATTTGGTTTTGGAAGTGGGGCTACCATGCAGCAGATGGCACAGTCCTTCAGGGTTTCTCTCACCTGTTTGTCTAGCCATGGGAACCATATCTTTTGGCGGAGCAGCTTCTTTGTGGACACTCCCCCGCGATACCACTCTTGTGCCTGATCCTTGACTGGTTTGTGCAGTGAGTTGGGAAGAACAACCTTGCACCCTCTCATGGCAACATGGTCTTCGCTGACGGTGAGTTCATCCTGCACCATCATTGTGTGTTTGACATTGTCTTGAGATGCGGCATCGAGCTGGTTTTCCATTTCTTTGGCGTGCTTCATTCTTCCTTGGCCAGTGCACTGTGAGATGATGGCTAAGGTCTCGTCGGCTGCCGATTCCTGTTGGAGTGTCCTCCACGCTACTGGGAACGGCTTCATCAGGTGGATGACGCAATGTAGATAGGTGTCTTTAATGGAGTGTTCGGGTTGTTGTGTCCTGGCCGGATAGTGAGAGAGATAATTAGCTGGATTTGTATCCTTGCCCAGTCTATGGCAGATGGTGAACTTGTAGTCCTGTAGCCGGATGCCCCATCTTGCAATGCACGTGGCAAACAGGCTTTCGGATTCCTGTAGATGGTAAGAAGGGCCTGGTGGTCCTTGGCGGCATTGAAAGACTTCCGAACAGGAAAAGATGAAAAGGATCACAGGCCCAGACGACCGCTGAGCTCTCCTTCACAGCCTGCAAGTATTTTTGTTGTTGTTAAGGTCCAGTAGGTGACTGAGCTCCTCTTCCACCTATTTCTGGTTATTGATGCGGATGCCACTATGGTGCTGTACGACAGGTTTGACCTTTGGGTCGATATGGAGGTGCACCTTGCAGTTCTTTAATTTGCCAAGACCTTTGAAGAGGTTGGGGAATGCCTTCAAGACTGCCCTGTCTGGGGGGAGATATTTATGAGCCATCATATTGTATAAGATGTGGACAAGGCCCATGTCAACATAATAATTAATCCTTCATGCCCCCTTTCACCAGGACAACGTAAAACACTATCTTCAATACACAAATATATAACCAAATTAAAACCACCTTTCAGTTTTCCTACTCGGTGCAAGAAAAAGACTTTATCTACCTAAACACAGCACGCCTTTTCTCCCACAGCAGGGGAGGTTTACCTCAATCTTATTTTGCACATGCAAAACTACACAATGTTGTCTTTCCCTTTACTAAAAGGGGGATCTCAATCCTCTTCAATAAACTACAAAAATATACACAATGCTGCCGTATGCTGCATGCCTCAGGAAGAGGTATACTCACGTCATCCTGGATCCTCCTAGCAACCTCGATGCGCAGACCCCTTCTCAATTGCTTGCACTGCCTGCGTCATCTGCTCACCCAAAAGTGATCAGGCAGGCCTTTTTAATAACAAGGTGCTTGCACTCATAATCAGGAAATCTGCAGGCCGAACCCACTTCCGTCAGGCATGCGGCAAGGGGCGACCCAGCTGCTTGGGATGTCTGGTGGATATGGCTGGGGCCTCCAAATGTAAAGGTGGAGCTGTCCCAAAATGATCTAAAATTTAAGGGACAAAAATAAACCCCTATAGAACATTATGCATTCTACCTGCTCATTGGTGGATCCACCTTCAAAACCCTAAACAATCCCACCCACAAATCATGAACTCGTTTATGCTCTGACCATATTCACATTGGTTGGCCCGTACGAGTCATTTCTGCCAAAGGTCTATATTAATTGGAGAATTAACCTTTTAGATAACTTGGAACCTTTACATCCCACCAAGATCTGACCAATCAGAATGTGGGAAAAAATATGCACTGCAGATATGTTGCAGAAGTCCAGAAAATTCTAATTGAGCCCTTCTGTTCTTTGTACCCCGCACCTGTGAGTCACACCACTCCCATCTGAAAACGAACTGTGAACCAATGCATTTTGACCTTGGAGCTAACTTCCTGACGAACAGACAAATTAAGGCTCCATTGAGCAAGCTGAATTTGAACTATTTTATTTTAATTTCCAAGACAAAAACAGGACCTTATGCAGCAATCGGTGTGCTGTCCTCATGCTGTAAATCATAGAAATTGTCAACAATATTATAATTTGTTCTCGTGTCCTTTGTTTATTCATACACTTTCAGCCTTGATAACGTCTACATGTCTAGAGTTGAGTTACAAATGGTTGGAGCCATTTCCTTTGCAACAATTAAAATACCTGTACCCTACATACCAAAACATCCTGACCTTGAGCTACTTCTGCCTACTGCAAAACATCTTATCTGCAAGGGTTTTGTTGGATTCAAAAAGAAACTTAACATCATGGTAATGGATTTGACCGCCTAACACCATGATCTTGTTCCAAGATGTCAGCTCTATTGCTTACAATTATAAATGGTAACTACATATGCTATGACAAAAATATTAACGAGCTACACCAAAAATGCAAAGGCCCTGTTGTTTGAGTATTTAAGCGGAAGGTTACAAATGTATATATTTCACTACCTCTCAGGACGGGTGGATCGCTCAGGGGCAAAGCATTCTTCTTTGAAACCAAGACAGCTCATAGAAAAACCTGGACATGCACATAGAATCTGGTCTCTGGTATTAAGCACGTTATAAAGTAACAATTATAATAATACCTTGCTATATATATATATATATATATATATATATATATATATATATATATATATATATGTATATATATATATATATATATATATATATATATATATATATATATTATATTATATACATCACTAACAAAAACATTGTTAAAGGGACGTTATGGTTACAGGTAAAACTGAAAAACCCACAAAATTGGACAGTTATGGTAAGATAAGCAATCACAGCTCGTGCCACCAGTGTGTACTGCGAGGAATAACCCCCATGACATCAAAGATGACATCACAAATCTCATTCATGACATCGAATGAAGGGCACGTGTTTCCGTTCCACACCTAGACCCATGCATAGGTCATCCACTGTATGCTGGTAACACCACCCCTGCCGCTAGCCCTACAGATTAGTGCAGTCGGCTACCGCATTTAAAGTACTGCTGCCGACTTCCTGGGTCGCTCGGCAAACCTACCAATGTGTGGCTAAAGTACTCTTAACTGTATAACGGCCACTGGTAAACAAGGAACAGCAACCTGCAGTGTCATGTGGGCGTGTTAAATGTCGCATTACTTTGATTTATCTGGTGCTTGCCTTTCCATGACACGTGAAACAGATACATTGTTTGTGCACTCAACAGTGTGACTGAAAGTATCAAGAGGTCGCCTGCCGGTCGTGCAGTTGAAGAAAACATGTAACTGAAGATGGGACAGTTTGTACTAAGTCTGCAAAATGGAAAATCTGGTGCACCTTCCTCAAGCACATACCAGTGCATGTAAAGGCAAATAAGAAAAACAGCAGAATATGCAGAGCGCAAACAACCTTAGTGGTGGTTAGAAAAGCGTGTTAGCTGCATGGGTCACACACAATAAATGGCTTCCTGATGCACGTAATGAAGCTGTGTTTCCCGTTGTTGTAAACATTCTCATATTCCACAATGTATGCATATCCGTGAATGCTACCACTAACACTAATGGCGTAGCATAAAGTGTTTGTACTGCATGTGACGACAACTGAAATAAAAGCAGAGGGGACCAGTGGGCAGGCTACCGCCCTTCTAACAATGACATATCCTACTTTTATGTTCAGCATTGACCACATCTGCTACGGGCAACAAGAGGGTCACTCTGGTAGGGCAGTGGAGCTCTAAAACTACCTTAGCGAACAATGTGCCGCACTACAGACCCTTACCCGGCACATGGCATTGTATTGTGCATGTACCGGAACGTGCTACTGTACAGAGCAAAGGTACTTTGGAATGCATGGGAACAGTCCTTATGGGAGCATTAAAATGAGTGGAGCCTATGTACGTGAGGGCCACCCAATAATTCTGGTTCCTGACACGTCCCCTATAGTACCCGGGTAGGTGTACCTGACCTTTGCTGTTGTTCCTTCTGTGGCGTGTGAGAGAACAGCATGATAAATGAAAATGAACTGTGAAAGGAACAAAAGGTAAATAAAGAAAGCACCTTTCACAGATCAACAACGGAATTGCCAGTGCACACATCTATAGCTAGATGTGTGGCAGTGTGGTAAACACTGTAGTGGAATCGGTTAGAAAGTGGGTCGCTGTACAGATAGTTTTTTTTACTTGTTGCAGAGCGTTTTCAAGAGAGTCACAGCGCAACATTAACTACAAAAAAATATGAATACTTTCAAGAAGGGCACCAAACCAATGTAGATGGGGTGTACAAAAATCGGATTGCTGGCATACTAAAATGAACGTTATAACTGACAAAAGTATTTTTGTTGTGAAACCTCATATTCCCCAAGGGCGAAGTATGTCATTGGCACATGTCAAAGAAAAGAAGAAATACACTTTTCTGTAATGTACCGCGCTGTCTGCATTCTACGGACCAAATAGAAAATGACACTCCCACATCAGTGACTGCATAATGCGGTAAAAACGTATGCAAAAGATCGGAAACAAACAAATGAACTGGGAAAATGCCTCCTTCATCGCAAACAGCACTGAAATTCGTGTAACACGCTGTGCAATTTTCACTGCACAATCAACAACAATAATATCAGCATGATTGCTTGCCACCAAAGTGTCACACAGAGAAACCAAAATCCAGCACCGCGTTGTAGCGACTCCATAGCACTACACATTCACATCATAGATTGCAAAATGAGTAGCCACTGCACAGTGTTTTCCATTCACTTTCAGTCAATGTATATCGGAATCGCCTAAAACCCACATGCTGCGCCTCGTGAAACACACAGCCATAGCCGCACCCTCTTCATTTCTGTCCACAAATACATTGTGTAGCACAGTCTGTCCGTACACACCACTCCCACACCCACAAACTTTGTTACCCAATCCGCAGTCTCTGCAGGCCCATTTCTATGAGCGTAATATGCAAAAGGGGCATATGTAACACGTGCCACCCTGCAACTATCGCGATATTCGTCTACTTTTTGTGCTGGGCGTGCACGGGAGCAGACTTTGTTAGTTGTGGTGGCTCTGAAAAGAATCTTTGGGTCCTTTCATTGTGTTTTTTTTATTTTAAATGTGCTGTTTTCTTACGTAAATGTGCGTTTTCAACGTTAGCTCACATTCTTACAATAGGCTCTTCAGTGCAGTGTGTAGATTGCGAAACAACACTTCATTGCCACTGTACGACAAAGACATGCCATTTGTTGTGAAAAGGTGTATGTATCACGAACAAATGTTCTCATTCTAAGAGTAGAACATCCCAGCAGCACTTAAGAAGTCACACCTACTTCTGTTGATGAGACCCCTTCCGACTTCTGGCTGGCGACAGGAATCATTGGAATACTTCCACACTATTCTCAGGGGTATACATGAGAAAAGCACCTTAGCCATAGGAAAAAAGCACTGCACTGCTTTCATCATAATCTTCAGTTGACGGAACACACGGGGACAAGGCATGTAATCCATAAAGCTCCAAAGTGCATGATCACTACATGTGCAGTTGACGAAGAAGCCACGCGTCGACATTCTAGAAGCAGTCTGCTGAAAAAGCACGATTCGACACTACTCCACAAAGCGTCCACTCCCTTCAAACCGAAATTGCCAGACATGTCTTCTTGGAGGGCATACATGCACAGATCTTCCAAAAAAGCCATCACCCATGACGGAAACTGTACGTCTTGCCATGTTTGCCAGCCGAAGTACACAAAATAATGGGGAAAGTGAATGCTTCCCTTTCCTGAAACGCACACCCAAATAACCTGATTGGCCAAAGGCCATAGTCCCAGTTCTATTGGCTAGCATGCAGACAAGCGCAGAATGTGGCACATGCCTTTCTCCAAGTACCACCAGGGCCACGCTCCAGTAAAGCAAGAGGAGTCCTTCTTCCTATTGGCACGCTTTCCTCTGATGCACACCCTGTGCAGTACCTGATAGGACAATCGCTAAAGTCCCATTTCCATAGGCCAGCATGGTGAGGAGCGTCGAATGTGGCACGTGCGGGTCCCCAAGTACATCGATGACCTTTCCCCAGTGCAGCAGGAGTCCCTCTTCCTATTGCTGCACATCCTAAGCAACTCATTGGACAATCCCCAAAGTTCCATTTTCATGGCCGCCACCTGCAAAATCACTGCATGTGGCTTTCGTGCTGCGTGCAGGCATGGGGGAATAACTTGCAACCAGGGCAGGGAGAGTTTGTTGTAAGGAGCGACTCTTTAAAGAGTCTGTTGTTTTTTTTTGTAGATCCTTCTACAAAACACATTTTTTCTGTTTTTGGCAGCTTTTGTGTTTTCTTCTACGCACATTAGTTCAGTAAACAATTCACTGCATCCTGTAGACGAGCAAACAAAACTGCATTACCAATGGATGACAACAAAATTCCATTTCCACAAGTAATAACGTTGTTGTTGCAGAAGAACATTCCACGAGCGGACGAAAAATTGTACACGCTTCTGTTGATGAGACACCTTCGTCCGTCTGACTCGGAACAACATCCATGAGCAGTAGGCCATTCTCTTTGCGGTATTATAGATGAGAAAAGAACCTTGGCAGTGGGAAAAAGCATCTTCACGACACCCAGCAACCTCCTCAGTCTACAGAACAAATCTAAGCAATGCAGGTAACCCATATGCATGCCGCCGTAATGAATTACGATAACATCTACTACTGGAAACATGGCAAGGTCTTTGCAAAGTGAATGCATACCGAAGAAATTGCACTCCTACACAGCGTTCCACAATGCTTCCAAACCAAAATTTCAGTCAAAGTTTCTTTGTAGGGCATAGTTGTGCAGATCTATTACAAAGGGATCACCTAAAGTCAACACAATATGTTTTGCCATTTTAGCCACCCTCAGTACACACAGTATAATGTGCAACAGTTTCATCTCTCCTTCCGGTTAACCCCACTCACACTACCTGATTGGCTATTCCGCAACTACCATGGCAATTAGCCAATTTGGTCTAAAGGACAGATTTTGGATCCACTGGGGTGACACATTCTTTGAGGCTGCCCTTATCTTGTTTGGTGTCCCCCAGGTTGCTAGCCTGTCACCGCTGCTATTTAATTTACATATGAGAAGTCTATGCGAGCTCCTGGAACAAATCAGCATGTTCTTTACTAACTACGCCGTTGACATGCACCTCATTTTTGAACTCAAGGGAGAATACAGCATCGACAGCGCGAAAATATCAGAGGGTTATCGCATTATTGACATTTGGATGCAACATCATTGGATGTGTCTTAATAATGCGAAACCAAACTGATGATTTTTGGAACGCAACAGGCCAGATCCAAGTTAGGGACAGAATACCAGACCTTTACTATAAAACAGGCTAAAATCCCAGTGGTACCCCACGTAAAAACCCTAGGAATGGTTGTGGAAGCATCAGTAGGATCCGAGGCTCAGGTTAACTACCTGCAGAAAAACCATGCCTACCACATGAGAGCTATAAGGCCATTTATTAATGAAGTGAATGCAGCAACTATAGCAAGAGCTGTCATTCTGTCACTCCTTGACTACGGTAACGCCTTATTGATAGGAGCCACACAGAGGGATATACAAAAGTGTCAGGTCATGGAAAATGACGCAGTTCGAGCTACCAAGTGAATCAAAAAAAGGGAGCATCTGACTATGGGGAGAAGATCCCTTCACTGGCTAAGAGTGGAAGAGAGAGAACACTTTAAGGCGATGACCATAGTTCACAGATGTCTGTATGAAGAAGCGCCGTGATATTTTAAGAAGCAATTTTCTTTGTACCTCAAAGAAACCTTAGATCAGAGGATAAGGCTTATCTGAATATTCCTAGAGCTAAACGTGTGCAAGGGCGGGGGAAATCTTTCCCAGTGAAGGCAGCAAAATGCTGGAATGAATTGCCACTAACTCTACGACTAGAAGAGAACTACCGGAATTTCAGGAAATCGTTGAAAACCCATCTCTTCCATTGATAATCTTGTTATCTTTCTGAAGACTGCCCTCTACAGCATATAATATTATGTGCACTGAATTACCCAGGACACTCCCGCGCCCTGATGCCTGTGGGCTATCGGTGCGTTATAAACAAACACATAACATAACATTACATGCGCCTCCCAAAGCAGCGTGTGGGTCGCATCCCTGTAAAACTGGAGCAGTCCTTCTTCCCTTTGCACTATCTTCTCTGCAGCTCTGCTTCATTGGGTTACTGGTAAATAGCGAAAAACGCATCCACCAATCGCATTAAAGCCACCATCATCGAACACTCTCACTCCTGTACAACACTTGAAATTTACTGTTACACATTTACAGTACAAATGTGCCATTCCAAAGCACGTCCACTAAAAAGTTCAATGAAAGTATGCATGATTTCTCCATCTGCATACATCCACATAGCCACCCACGATGTGGCATGTGCAATCCTGAAAGTACTGCGTAATCCACTACCTTTTCGTGATAGTGAAGGTGGGGGTGGGGGGATGGTAAACAATATGAAACTGGGTAGAGGATTCAGTCTTCCACCGTAGATGTATATAAATTGTTTTTCTTTTTGTTATGTGTGTGCAAGCAAATCTTTTATGTATTTTTTCTTTAGGTGCGTTTCTGTTTCCTCTTCTCACATTTTTGCAACATTCTGGTCAATGCTTCTTGCACAGTGTAAAAGAAAATGGCATTGCCAATGGCGCTCAAATAAATGCCATTTCTAAGGAACCACTGCATTTTTTGTGACTTCATGATCTCATAGTGGGTGGAGAACATGCCTGCAGTCTGCATAAACTGACGCATAATTCTGTTTATAACAAACCTTCTGACCGCTGGCTCGGGACAAATTACACCGTCGTGCATCCACACTGCTCTTGGTTTTATGAATGAGAAAAATACCTTGTCAGTAGGAAAATTATGCATCATTGCGTTCAGCAACCGCTTCAGCAGACAGATTAATCGTCCACACGACATGTAACCCAAATGTATACTGCCATAGTGCACCATGACACAGTCCACGTTCGTGAGGGATGCCATATATCTGCAAAGACAAACCATAGCATTGAAACTGCAGTCACCCTGACAGGCCCAGAAAGGGTCCACTCATTCCAGACCGAAAATTACCAGAAACGACTCTTTGCATGCAACACTTGTGCAGATGGCGCACAAAGGTATCACCGACGATAAGCACTGTACATCTCTCCATGTCGACCACCCTCACGACACAGTATTGTGATGGAATGGTACCACCCTTTCCTATGAGCCACGCCCTAAACTCATAATTGCCTATTTGCCACAAATCCATTTCCATTTCCATTTCCACCCTGCTCATAATAGGAGGATGTGCAGATGCGCTTTCCATCTACATTAAGGGACACGGCCCAGTAAAGCTCTGACAATACTTCTTCCCTTTGCACGTTCACTTTTTGCAGCACTCCCCCAATTGGGTACTGTCACATTTCGAAACACGCATGCACAAGTCACATACAAAACCTCTGCATTGCACACTGTCATTTCTATACACCACTCCTTATTTAGCATTAAACACTCTCAGTACACGTTCTGTTTGTTTGCAAAGCCCCTCCACCAGAAACTGCTAAAGAATGCACTATTGCACCATCCACAAACATCCTAACATGCACCCAGCACACCTTTGGCTATTCACACAACATTGCAACCCTTTCCACACCCACCACAACACTATACATCCAAGCAAGCAACCATGTGGGCACCTAACATTATGCACAAACTTTACATACGTAGCAGCAGTTCTACCCAACTCCCCCAAACCATAAAACACCCATTCAAGAAAACGTGTCACACTTAGCAGAAGGCAGAAACATAGCACAGCCTGCACCACCCCTACACACTACTATTCACATGCTATTGTGTCACTGCCAACCTATGCACACCAGCTTCACAACATTGGGCCTACTTCAATAAATCTGCACACTGCTAAGTAACCAACCACATATAAGCTGCCCTTCAACCATACCCATTTACATACTTACATCACGTACACACTGCACCCTGTGGCCACAATACACAACTTCACACTGCACCATCTGCTGCCGCACAACTAATACTGTAGCATGTTCCAACTATCACCACAACCATAGAATGGTTCATAGTGATAATTTCGACAACAAAAAAGTCGAAAGTCAAAATTTCGAAAAAAAAATGTCGAAAAAAAAAATGTCGACTTTTTTTTTCAATGCATTTTTTTTTTTCGAAATGGGGGGTTTCCCCCAACCCCCCTTTTTTAATTTTTTTTTTACATTTTTCCCTTTTTTTAACTCCCGAACCCCTAAAATAAATATATAATTTAAAAAAACCAAAGTCGACATTTTTTTTTTTGACATTATTTTGTCGACATTTTTGACTGTCGACATTTTTTTTTCAAAATGATGACTGCCCACCCCATAGAATACACAATACACGTTTTGCAACTCACTTGTGCTGCTGAGGCACATCGACAATGTGCTCCACACGCATTCTAAAAGATCACCACCCTGTGCATCATACACTGCCAAACCTGCATTGCTCCAGTTGGTCTGCTCCTTGCACACATTCCCCCAACCGTAATTCAACAATACATGTCAGCATATCACCAACTACCAGTATGCACATATGCACCACTGGCTCCAGCACTCCTAACCAACCTCGACACTGCAATGGACATGCATATCATTACATACAACTGTTACCATAATATATAAACATTACACTGTATCCGGCATCCCCACGCCCGTTAATTCACATACTATGTTGTTACCCACTTCCACCCAGAAAGGATTGTTTCACTGCCTACGTAACCACAGCATGTTTACAACATTGCCCATACTGCAAGCATTGTGCACTCAGTACAATATCCAAGCACATATAAGCTGCCCTTCAACCATACCCTGTAATATACTGACAGTATACAAGCATTGCACCTAGTGCCCACACAGCATGACTTTTCACTGCAGCATCTCCAACCACAGTGCACCTCCATTACAGGTACAAACAAGACACTCTCTCCTGCATCCCTGTGCACTTTTAATCACATACTATGGGCATATACACTACCATTCACAAAGTATCGTGCCACTGCCAACCTACCCACAATCTGTTTGCAACTATGGCCTATAATGGATTAAATGTGCTCCACACCCATTCCTTACATGTCACCACCCTCTAACTGATGAACATTGAAAAATGCATTACTGCCGTGCATGTCCTCAAGGTCTAGGCTCTTGAATGCATCCAATAGTCTAGGCTGTGAACACACTCACAGCATCGTAATGCCGCCATGCATGTCTCCATATCAGCAACTGTGACAATCCACATAGACACCACTGCCACCAACAATCCTACCCAACCTGTACACCGCCATGGTGCTACATAGCTACAAATGGCAACGGTTAACATAATGGCCATGTGGGCAGCTACCATTTTGCACAAACATGCAACACGTAGGTAGTAGCACTTCATCCCAACTCCCCACCACCATAAAACACCCAATCACAAAACAGGTTGCACTTACCAGAATGCACAAACATACCACATCCTCCTCCACCTCTACCCACAGCCATTCACAAAGTATTGTGTCACTAACCACAACATTTTCACAAGATTTGGCCTACTACAACAATTCAGCTTACAGTATAGGCCTTGAACATACAGTACAGCAACGTAATGCCACCATGCATATCACCATTTCCCCAACTACGACCATCCACATACAAACCACTGCCACCAGCAGTCCTACCCAACTTGCGCACCACCAAGTAGCTATGCAGCAACAAATTGCAACAGTTAACACAATGTAGAAAGAAAACACTCTATCCTGCAACCCTATATACTTTCATTCACATACTATGGGCGTACCCACTCCCATTCACAAAGTACTGTGTCACTGCCAACCTACCCACATTCAGTTTGCAGCACTAACTCTACTTCAACCAATCTGCACACACTGCACTATGCAAGCACCACCCTGTACCGGATGCAGAGTCAAACATGCCTTCCTGCAGTGTGTATGTTGTAGCCCTATGTTCCTCAGTGCATGCCCTACAGCCTGCGGGCTATGGGCTTTGGCCATGCACCCAATAGTGTAATCCTTCCGCAGACCTACTGCACCTTCAATCACCCATGCATGCCTCCATGTGCCCAACTACTGCATTCCATCTGCAGCGCACCACCATCCGCGTCCTCACCCAACCTATGTCATGTGCAATTCACTCCCCATCTGCAAATGACCTGCCATCACTCACCATTAAAAGAGTTTGCTGCAAACAGGTTGCGGCAGAAGCTATGGGACCATTATGACAGCTGCCTCCAATCACCACTGAAAATACTCGCCTACATATGTCACATGAACCACTTCTCACTCCCCCAGCCATTCCCTCCCTTATTGCTGCCAACACAATGTGTACGGTACATTTTTCAGACCCTTTCGGTGCTGCACTGTCCTCCGATACACCATGGCAGTTTTCCCAAAAAATGTTGATGCACAGCACGCTTCCCTCCAACCAACCACCAGCCGCTTCCAAACTTCTCCGAAACCATGCCGTACCACGATCCAATGACACTTCTGTCTGTGTACCTAACCGTGAAATGGGTCTGCGGAGCGGACCCAGATATCACAAATATTTTGGGTCGTACATTGCAGTATTTTGCAAAGAAATTACTTTTCGGATTTCCACCAAACACACAAAAGCACACTTTCTGGCCCAAGCCCCCGCTCCTGGCACCAATTTGGTGAAAATCCATCTAGCCGTTCAGGCTATAGCTGTGTGCAAAGTTTTTCCCTATTCAGTCTATGGAAGAAAAAAAAAAGAATATGGGACCTCCCTATAACTTTACCCCCCCTGCACAAAACCTCGCCTATATATGTTTATATTGCTGCAAATTCATTTGACTATTGTCCTAGAACTCCATTAAACAAACACTACTTATGTTGCCTCTCTGAAAAAACGTACAGCTGTGTCCATATTGACAACCACATCACCACTAAAGACTTAAAATCTACAAGGGCAGATATATATTGGAGAGGGTCAAAGGGATTGGGTGGCTGTATTTTTGGTTGCCTGTCTTTGGTAACCACTTCCTCTAGCTTCCTGTTAGCTCCTTAGCTCATTTCTATCATGTTGAATTGGGTGTGCGGTCTAGTATTGGAGTGGTGTGTTTTTAGATCTGAGTGCTTGCAATCTTTAAAAATGCCTAGCCGTAGATCGTAGGCTTCTAATAACCTGCCCAACCCAGTTCTTGACAAACCAGTGTTAAAATCCCTATGATTGGGGGTAAGAAATGACCTATCACAAGCTATGCCTGTCCCTAAATCTATGGTACCCATTTAATCCCAAGCCGCGGATGTCAGTAGAAGCTGACTATCTGATGTCTTAGCCCTAAGTGCCCGGAGGAGACGATGACTTCAGGGCAAGATGCTTCAATCACCCAATACTGTTGTTGATGAAGCAGATCCAGATTGACCTCATTGTCCTTTCACTACTCATATGGAGTCAGGGAAGGAGGCAATAACTATTCAACTGGATAATCTATGTGTTTGCAGTGAAGCATCATCAGGAAAAAGAACTGGTAATTCTGTAAACCTGGTACCTGCCTTCATTTCGGCACTGCAGTCTCCGACTAAATGATGGAGAGCGTTATTTTAGAAGTTGTGTGGGAATCTGCATTACTCAAGAAAGCGGTGGATGATAAACTACTTAATGCAGGTGAATGGCAGTGTACTAAGGAACTTATAATACATGACTTCAATGTATGATATGATAGGTTATTGATAACGCGCTTAATAACCAGAGAGTTCTAAGCACAGACCCGGGGATCGAACCGGTGTTGATCTGTGTCGTCTTGCTTCCAAGGCCAGCACGTTGCCTCTGAGCTATCCTCCCAAGACTAAACCCATGCACAACCCTAGCTGAATGTAGTTCCTGGGTCGAGTTGTTGGACACTAGGGTCCCTATTGTACACATCTTGAATGTGGATAAGTCATGTCAAGTGGACCAGATCCTTGTAAAGGTTAAAATGCACTGGCAAACGAATCCAGACAAAATTGCTGAAACTGAAATGCCCAGTAGGGAAACCACGGACACTGGGATAAAGCATGCAGATCAAGCTAGTCCTATACTTAAAACTTTGGCAGAATATGCCGCAGTTTGTTTGTCTATCTTGTAAAGAATTGTGGATCTAGGACCAGATATAATATTACATCGGATTCTCTATACTTAAAGGACATTCATACAAGAAAATCACATATGCCAAAGATTTTCGATTCAACCCTAAGTAGGTTTATTATGGACCCTAAGAATATTTTACTCACCAATGTTTAGAAGTCCAAGGAACCGGAAATAAAGGGGATAGCTTAAAAACAACACTTTGCCTGGTTTCATCGAAGAGTGGGCCAAAGTTGCATTAGAACTCAGGGGCCGAGAGTCGTTCACAGGGTGCATATTAGAAACTGGTGCTCCATGGACAATACAGACTGCATTGTTATTGGATGCGGTCAAAGTAAGGTACCACTGTTTCTGAGCAAATGTAAAAATCTGAAGACTATGGGCCTCATTACACGGTAGGCGGTGAGCCATGGCGCTTTTAGCGCCATGGCTCATGCCGGTAAAATACCGGCACCGCCTTGGCGGAAAGGGGATTTACCGCCCCATTCCAAGGTTGGAGGGGCGGTAAATCCCCCTTCCGCCATTGCCCTTCCCCATTCCCATTACTGCCCCATAGGGCTCTATGGGAATGGGGAAGGAGCTAATTATGGCACCGCAATTTTGCGGTGCCGTAATTAGCTCCGAGGTCCCTTAGCGGGTTGGATTTTAACGCCTACAAAAAGCAGGCGTTAAATCCCCCAACCCGCAAAGGGACCTCGTAGTAAGGCGGTAGGGATTTACCGGTACCGGTATTTTACCGGTACCGGTAAATCCCTACCACCATCCGTGTAATGAGGCCCTATGTCATCGCTCACCAAGTTAAGAATTATTTTGGATGGATTCTTATGTTCCTTGTAGGACCCTCGTTTTTTTTTTCCTCATTATGCTGTTACCTGGTTAGATGTTTATTTTGATGTTGTTTGTTTGTCAGCACTTATGGCCATGTTGCGCTTATATAAGAAATACATTAAACTAAACTAGGGTGGGTGGGGCTTCCTCAGCTTATATCTGTGCATGGACCTAGGATGTTGAATCTGCATCTTCACAATAGCAACTATTGTGAATTTATTTATTTATTTAGATTTATAGAGCGCACTGCAGCCCGAAAGCATCGAGGCGCTATAAGTGAGCAAAAGAAGGCTTGATTCTGGGTTACATGAATGCTGCCCAAAGTTTGAATGAAGAGGGGACTCTTATATCACAGCCAGCTGATGTGGTTAATGTGTTTCACATGTACCATGAGAATGTATATGCCAGATGGGACACACAGACCTGCTGATTGGCAAAGTTACTTGCAGGATATACTGATGCACAAATTGGATCAGAGCAATTTTTGAGCTCCTGAATGCCCCATTACAGCAACAGATATCAGGAAGGTCATTGCTGCTCTTCCCACCTCCAAATCCCCTGGATTGGATGGTCTCACGGCTGAATGTATTAAGGAGATCAGTTCCAAGGTGGTTCCCTGCCTACTCAAAGTGTGGCAAGAGACTTTAAAATTGTTCCCTCTCTCTTTGAAAATGCAGGAAGCTATGATCACACTGATTTTGAAACAGGCGTATATCACGGATCAACCTAATACCACAATCTTTTCTAAGATTTTGGCTGACCACCTACTGGCACACATATCATCATTGATTCATATCGATTAGTCTGGATCTATGCCAGGCCAGTCCACAATGCTGAATTGGAGGCGACTGTTTGCAACACCGGTCCAATTTGACCTTAAGGTCCATGCTGAAAAGACATTTGATTCCGTGTCATGGGACCTTCTCTTCGCAATTGGGATTTCAAGCTATTTTTTATGATACATACAACTCGTTTTCTCAAACCCAACAGCTAGGATTGGCATAATGGGGACACGTTCTTATTTATTCAGACTGGGTAGTTGGACAAGACAGGGGTGTCCACTATCACCCTTGGTATTCCTTATAGCGGTTGAACCATTCACAGTTAGAATTAGGCTTTTGTGTGGGATGCGTGGCTTAGCACTAGGGAGACAGAGGGAGATCGTGTCTCTATATGCAGATGATATTTTGTTGTATTTTAAGGATCATTCTCCCTCCTGAGATTTGGACACTTTTTGGGTCTAAACATTAAGCGGTCCAAGTTGATTCCGTTTCCTCTAACCGACGTCGCCCTTAAACCCCAGCTATTGGCTCCTACAATGGGAACAAGTGGCAGTGAAGTATCTTGCGATTGTGATAAGCAGAGGCTACACTTCCTTCCTGCATGCTAACCACTATTCATACCTGCAGACTCGACAGTGGAAAGTCGACGGATGGACTAGGCTTCCAATCTCTACCTGTGATAGGTTAGCTATGGCAAAAATGGTAGTGGTCCGTAAGTTACTTACTCTATATATTCGAAAATGTCCTATCTGGCCGGGCACTACTTTTTTCAGGCAATTGCATTCCCTAATGGTGAGTCTAACCTAGCAATTAAGACTTAAGATCAATTGGGAGGCGATGACCGTACTTTACACCTATGGGGACTGTGTGCACCGCACATTGAGTTGTATTTTCCCGCGGTGCATGTTCATTTTGCTTTGCATTGGATGCCGGGTTCCACGCCATTTCCTCATGTCAGAACAGAGAAAATGTCAATCCAACCATACTCCCTGCAAGCTACCCTTTTATCCCCGAGCTCTGTGGACAGATGAAAACCCAATCCAGTTAATTGTACAGTTAATCCACGGAGGAAGTTATATCAGCGTTTACAAATAGTTTCCATATACACCTGAACTTGGTCTCAGGGGCATAAGGGAATTGAACCATTATTGCGATTAATCCATTATTAAAACCCGGTGTAGATTAGGCGTTGGATTTTTGTTTGGTATGGATTTATACTGCAAATTTGTGTCAAGGGAGCAGTTTGTGAGTAACGTGGGGAAGGACTTCCGGGTACTTTTTCAGTATTTTAGAATTCGAATGGCCTTCGTAACTTAGTCCCCTTGATTTCCTCAGGAGCCTTCTGTATATTACACCACATTTTGAACTCTGCTGGTTCCTGTAGAATTCTTTTCACTTTCTGCAAAATGGTATAAGGCTTCGCTCCATCGATACAGTCTCGAGTAGGACTAAACGGGAGGGTGATTTAGACATGCATAAAGGTGACCAAATGTGGGCCTTCCTCTGTCAATTTGTTTGTTTGTTTTATTTTCTTATATAGTGCACCGAACCCAAAGGTATCTGGGTGCTTTTGCTTGGTGAGGTATCTGGGCGCTTTTGCTTGGTACACTCAAAAGTTTTCTCTTAATTCCCAATTCAAACTCATTTAATACAAAATCTTTCACCAGGCTTATCATACTGTGGCACGTCAAATGAAGTTGTATTCAACTAATAGCGGGAAATGCCCAAAATGTCTGTATGAAGGGATAGATGTTATTCATTTGATATGGTCGTGCACCAGAATTATGAGAATCGATTATTGTGTTGGTGTCCCAAATAGTATCCCTGTACTCCCTATGTTGTCTTTTTGGTGAAATGCTGGTGTTATTTAAAACGGATGGTAAACTGTTGTCGATGTGCATGATCGCCAAACGTAGCCAAAATAGTCGTGGGATTTGATTTGGGGCTGCGATATGGAACTTGCTGTGAAAACATTTGGGACCCATTGGAGGGGTTTTTACGCGATCGTTTTGACAATGGCGGGGTGTAATACCGATATCAGGGATTGGGGCATTGTATGTTGGTGATTAATTGTTATCATTTTCTATCTGAGATGTGTTGCGCTGTACTACTGTGATGGGAATTTTTAAATAAAGTGTTAAAAGTAAATATAGCATTACCAGGCCGACAAATGCTGGTGTGGGATATTCAAATATCCTGTATGTATAATTCTCTAAGGATGTCTGTGCGTTGGAGACTGAGAATCCACACAGTTCCATGCACACACCTATCCACACCCTGAGAGCTGAATTCACCTGTCAGCCCCTTCTCTTCTACATTTTTGGCTCAACTGGCTCCTCTTCCCTTGCTGGGGCCACACCAGCCAGGGCCATGTTATCATTCAATTCAAGAATGGAGGCTGGCCATAGGAGTATATCAAGGTTACGGTTACACACACTTTCATTTTAGAGTGTGTGGTGAAAAGTGAAATGAGCATCATACCGGTGTGGAACATATATTTAGTAATTCAAGCATACAGCACTTAACCCACAGCCATATCTGCCCATTGATTTGTTGATAGTGCTGCTGAACCTGTACGTGTGTGACTGTATGGATAAACACTAAAGACTACCAAAAGTAGTACCTAACAAACTCAATTTTAGACCCTGTATGTTGGTGCTCAGGTCCCTCACAAGGTCAGTCAGAATTCCACCCTCCCCTCACAGTCAATTCATTTCCCTTTCAACTCTTCCTGTACAGATCAAGCACCCTCAGTTTGATGGCCACATTTTCACAGGACACACGTGGTGACAATTGTATGGCCCCAAATACAAGGCCAGTCCCCAACTCGGGGGCTGTCTCTTTCACATCTCCTCCTATTCTACTTTCAATCATAAAAAATAGCGCCCCTCTAATCCTCTCCTATAAGATAACTATGGGCCTCATTACGAGGCTTGCACTCACGGAATGAAGTGAGCCGGTACGGGACCGGCCCCCTTCATTCCGTCAGGGCTGATTATGAGGTTCCCTTTGCGGGACCCGGATCAGACGTCTGGTAAAACCAGACGTCTTTTCCGGGTACCGCGTGGGGAAGAGGGAGGTAACAACGGGACACATGTAATGTGCCCGTTGTTACCTCCCTCCCTATTTCCATTGAGCCCTATGGGGGCTCAAATGGGAATGGGAAATGGTTCCTGCAAGGAGGACTTACCGGGTCCTCCTATGTCGGAATGACCCGGTAAGTCCCCATTGCAGGAATTGGGTGATGGAGCCCGGTTTGGAGGCAGCCATGGAGCTAATAGGTCCATGGCTGCCTCCAAACTCGTAATGAGACCCTATGTGGTTGTGCTGCTGTTAACTTTGGCTGGGGTGTCTCTAGAAAAGGGGCACCTGACAACACGGCTCAGAAATAGAGAGATGGAGACATAAAGTGAGACAGAGAGAGAGGCTGATAGTGAGAGAGAGAAAGAGTGAGAGAGAGTGAGAGAAGGAGAGAGAGAACATCAAAGAGAAAGCAAGAGAGGGAAAGAGGGAGGGAAAGAGAGAGAGAGCGAGAGATAAAGAGAGGGAGAGAGAGAGTGAGAGAGAGAGAGAAGGAGAGAGAACGAGAAAGAGAAAGTGAGAGAGGGAAAGAGGGAGGGAAAGAGAAAGAGCGAGAGAGAGAGAAAGGGAGGGAGAGAGAGAGTCAGAGAGAGAGAGAGAGAGAGAGAAGGAGAGAGAGAAGGAGAGAGAACGTGAAAGAGAAAGCAAGAGAGGGAAAGAGGGAGGGAAAGAGAGAGAGGGAGAGAGAGAGAGAGAGAGAGAGAGAGAGAGAGAGTGAGAGAGAGAGAGAGAGATGAAGAGAGGGAGAGAGAGCGTGAGAGAAAGAGAGAGAGAGAGAAGGAGAGAGAACGAGATAGAGAAAGTGAGAGATGGAAGGAGGGAGGGAAAGAGAAAGAGCGAGAGAGAGAGAGCAAGGGAGGGGTCTGCATATGCTATACTTGGTACAGCTACTATTCCTCTGATTTGGTATCATACTCTGCTTGCAAAGTTATGCTAATTCCCTTTTTTTATGCTAAACATGCCACATGCCGACCCTTCTGAAATGTCTTTCTCACTGCCATGTGTTAAGTATGAGTGGACCAGATACAAAGAATCGGTGGCAGTGCCTTGTGGCGACAGTACCACTTAGCGTTACCTCATCTGAAGCCAATAGTAAGCACTAAACAGCCTTTCAGCCACCCAGCCTCTTTCCACAGCACCAAAATAGCAAAACTATCCAAACTGCCTGAGCACAATCTTAAAGCACCTAATGTGTGTGCATGAACACGAGTAGCAACACAAACTCGCACCTTGTAGGAAACATACCAACCCCATGATATGCCAGGTCAGTGTTTCTGGCCACAGCTCCTCTATTTACAACTAGAGGCTTTTAGACAAACACAGCCCGGATGCTTTCTATCTGCCTCCACTCCTACTAACTTTCCAACCCAACCAACCACCACCACTCTCGTGTATGTTCCTATGCGCCAAGAGGCTATGGAACTGGCAAATGTTGCGCTATATAAGACACAATAGCATAACATGGCACAGACTAGGTCATAGGAGTGAGGAGTGGTGTGTAGATATGCAGGATCTATCAGGGGTACCCAAGGTGGACTCTACGTAGGTCATACTGCACGACAGTAGGCCAGTACATGTCTCTACATTGCAGACAGTGGATATGCTCGTTCATGTATTCTGGACTGGTCAGGTGCAGACATAATCATACCTGACTTTATACAGAACTTCATGAAGGTTGCAAGCATGCCTTTTTTTACATAGTCCATTCATATGCCAAACCCGCTTTCTTCAGTTAAGCCATTTGTTTTCAGGAGATCTGCTGGAGAGGCCAAGGTGCACACGTTTGGACTTGGAGCCCAGAATTACAGCATCTGTCTGCCTCGCATTCTGTCTCGGCCAGCTGTTTTGCATCGACGAAGAAACGTCTTGGAGTCAGAAGGAGAGACATTCTGAGCGTTGGCCAGCAGACAGCTTCGCCTAAAAGACAGCTTTTTAAAGTTATACTATCAAACCCAAATATGCGTAGCCAGCCAGGACGTGTCTGCTGGATAGAATGAGACACACGCCCATAATTCGTACAAGAGTGGAGGCCTGCAAGTACAGCTCCGTAAACACCTCGCCTCTCAAGCTATGACTAGCGGCAGGAAGAGAGAGAATTCTTCATACAGATGCAGAGCAAACAAACTGCAGCTGCGATGCAGAACATCTCTTGCACGCGTGGCTAAATCAAGTGTCTTAAGATCGTCTCCTTGGACTACAAGCGCGCCAGGGGACCACTCCGGTGGTGATAGTGCACGGTACAAATATCCTTTAACATTCACCTATACTGCAATTGTGTGCAGAGGCACACAGGCCGCTCTGTGCATTTTCTATCATATGTATGGATATCATTTTTGGCGGGAAAGGGGAAACATGTCAGTGCTGTTGGCAATGCCGGAACGATTTTGCAAATTCATTACAAAACAACTAGACAAAGTTGTTCGGTTGCTATGGTACACTATTGTTTGTGCTTCTCTAGGAATGTTTCAAAGCGCAGGGTGGGCCCGTCGTGGAGCGCTCGCGGAAAGTGATACAGAGCTATACTTAAGAGGACACGCTGCCAATTGGCTCAGACGCACAAGGTTACGTAATGTCAGTAAATTGGGGAGAAGTCCAGGTCAATTAACATGTTGTTGAAGAATTTCCTGAATTTTGAGTGATTACGTCACCCTATCATATATTGGTATAAACCATTGAAGAGGTGCATTCCTTTAATGGGGTCATTTCTGCCCTCCTCCACCACCCCAGGAACTTACATTTTCCTTCAGCTGTTCTAGCAGCTTATGCATCTGTGGAAGAGACATTGTTGTTCTCCCCAGGAAGTAGACTAGACTGTTATGTTATGGGTTTGCCATGCCACGGCAGTCAAGATCGCAATGGTGTAAGAGCTCCCAGGCTTGTCTGGGGATTGGCCAGGAGTTTCCAGAACTTAGTCCCAGACAGAATACAAATGGGCAGCAGTGAAGGAGCGGGGAGGGGGTGCAAAAGGGGAGAAAAGTGAAATCCACATGAAACATGTGTACAGGTAAGATAAAGAGTGATTGGTGGGGATGACACTTGTGATCGTTTGCATGCCTGTAGAGTCAGCATAGAACAATGAAAGTAGAGTGCTGATCATAAAAGGATCAATGATTAATACTCCTGCACACGTGGGGCCAGTTCAAAAGCAAGACTAAGTGGCTGCCTATGCTGCCACGAGCAGGAGCACAAGGTTCCCCTACAAGCATCAGCCACCCTCTCCTACCTATGCATACTCCTATATGTTCCCTATCCATCTTTAGTGTCTCCATTTCCTTTTTCTACCTTTCCTGCATCCTCAAATGGTACAAAATGATAGTGTTGCAATCTTTGCAATGTTTTGTTATGTACATGTTACTGCGTGAACACCATGGCGATCATTTTCCTAGTGAATTGACATGGCCGCCGAATAGGCTGAACTTTCATGCCTTTGTCGGGCAGAATTGGCGAACAAAGCAAACAATACCTTTCTTAAGAATAGGAACAATGAGAAATGAATGGGCCAATCTGAAGTGGCCACTTTCATCACATAGATTTCCCCAACGTGCCAGCATCACTGAATGGCAGCCTGTCAAGGAACATGGCATTCACTTACTGCGCAAAAGAGTGCATGCGGCAATGAATGAGGAAGCGGCAACCGTAGAGGTAAGCAGGGGGTTTGGGGTATGTGTGTATTTTTATCTGCATGTATAGGGTACGTGTGTGTTTATGCGTGTTTGTAGAGTTGGTCAAGCAAGAGCTGGCCGGGTCAGGAATCCTCGGGTGGAGGAGTTGTTCCCCGTTAAACCAGGCAGAGGAGGGAGGGAGGGAGGAAAGAACTAGGGTTGCAGGAGAGCCCCCCTCATTAGACGAGGGCTGGGGAAGTGTGCGCTCAGCAGAAAGGATGTCATCCTGCAGCGACCGACACCAGTGAAAACGGCCTGCAGAGAAACATCATAGATCCGGAAATCCTAACAACGGATCCCATGCAGAGGGTCACACTGGTGCCAAACTTACTTCTCCAAGTCTGTACACATGCAGAAGCAAAAAGGTCTTACCAATCCTTTTCATTTTAGAAATGTGATCCAAGAGGTTTTGAGGAAGATTTGTCTCAAGGAATGTTTTAACAATATCCAATGATATAATTCTGATACATGATGTTTATTGATCTGAAAACCGCATTTGATGCTTTTCTGTCCTATGAATGAAAAGAAATCTTGCCACCTACGATGTTGTCACACTGCTATTTAAGGCTGTGGTTGTGCATCACCCCTGAAGCACAGGAGCAGATAGATGGGGATTTGGGGGAAGAAGACCAATGTCTTCCCATCTGAGAAAGGGGTACACCAGGATAGCATCCACGCCCCAATACGGCTTAGTCTTCTTATCAATCATCTTCCAAAACGATATCTCCTTTTCAGGCTGACAACCCGAGTGTAGAAGCAGACAAAGTTGGAATCCTAGTGTTTGACGACCATGCTGTAATAATTTCTAAAATAGACCATGTCGTCAGGAATATAAAGGGCTGCTTTATTAATCATGGAGTTGTTAGCACAAAAACTCAGAAATAAAGCCTTCGTAGAATGTATGAACAAGGTAAAATAAATAAATAAATAGTGTAGTTTTTAAAAACAGATCCTTATTACAATGAATAATTATATCGAAAACTAACAGAACAATGTACAATGGTTAATGAACAAAAGGGAAAAAGACAAACATTGTTTATATGCTTAAAATACAAAAACAATGACGATGAGCCTACAAAACAAATAATGATACATAAATACAACAAACAGCAAAAAACGAATGGAAATAGTTGCTGTAGTAAAGTGAATTATAATTGGTTTGGTATAGTGCATTGTAAGAACCAATCAAAAGAAAACATACAAGAATTTTAGGTTGTTAAAGATAAGACTCCTGTGTCAAATGTAACATGTGACATATTGCATGTATTAGCACTCCGACATGCTTCTTTCCCTCTTATTCACTATGGGACATTCTTCACGAGATAAATAGATTACATGAGATTGCCACATTCTGTAGTAGGCCAATGTAACCCTTTTTTATAAAACAGAAGTTGCATATTCCAAAGTGAGTTGACAAGTCAGCTTCACAAGGCTAGTTATCTTCAGCACACTATGTATTGCATTAGTCATTAATGATTCTCATTACAACCATAACTGTTAAGAAAACAAATTAACAAAATCATTGTAAAGACTAGAAAAATATGTAAGAAGGGCTCTAACAAGTTAATGTATATGTGCATACTTAATGTTCATACCTTTTTGTGTTTAATCTAACATTGTATATGTAGGTCAGACAACTCAATATATTGACCCTACTGATTAGTATTGGAGAAGAGCCTGGATATTCTCTGTGGAATGAAATGAAACAAAGGTTAGCAGGATTCAATCCATTTGAACAAGTGGCTATACAAAAAATGTCAGTATTGTTTTTCTGAACACTTGTAGGTAGTTATCCTAATATTGTTGACTGGTGTGATGTCTGTAACTAACTTCAATAAACATTATTTATTGTCATAAGGATTTATTACAATTTTTAAAGACCACTCAGTCTATCTATTGTATCTTGTTCATACATTTTAGAAAGGCTTTGTATCGGAGTTCAATACATAATTATTTCTAAAGCATCTAGTGGTCTTAATAAACTCTTCCCATGTATAAGCTGCAGTGACGTAGGTTTTCATCTAACACAGCTACTGTCAGATGCGGACTGGGGGGTAGCTGACACGAGTTTGTGGTGGAAGTTGGAGTGAGGCAAGGGTGCGACCTGGCCAGACTTCTGTTCAACATATACATACAAGTAATCATTGACGCTTTGTTGAGTGGTCGTCAGGATCCCCCTAAGATGGAGGTGGATAAATATCCAGTGCTTTTCTAAGCGGACGATGCAGTGCTGTTGGCTACTGCTCCCCAGGGATTAAGACATGCTTTGAAGTTATTTGCTGCCAAATGCACAGACCTACAACTGCCTTAAATCTTGCTAAATGTAAAACTACGGTCTTTAGACACCACATGCGAAACCTAGACAGATATAAGTATCAGTAGACAACTTCATGCTGGAGCAGGTCTCCCAATTTGATCATTTAGGAGTGCTATATGAGGATTCCAGTAGCTACGCTCCTCACGCAGCTAAAACAGCAACAACATTATCAAAATACTGTGGAGGTATACAGTCCTTTTATGCAAACGATGGCAGAGGTGCAATATCCCCGGTGCTTGAGTTATACCATAAACAAGCCATTCCTGCAGCGATTTATGGTACGGAGCTGTGGGGGCATGCAAACATCTCTAAGTTATCAGTCGTGGGTTTGGGCCAGGATCTGGAAGGAGGAGGGGCTTGACAAACAGTGAAACGCGTTGAGACATGAGTCTTGACGGTGGGATAAGTTTACATTGGCTTCTCCATAAAAAGAAATGTTTGTACAAAATCAATTCACTTGAAATGTGGAATAGCTCTGAGTCAATAGAGTTGTGGGATATAGGCTCTTTGAAGTCTAGAGCTTTCATACTATCACAAGACCAATCAGCGGAAGATTCACACAAGCTTCACTTGGGTGCATCTTATCTAGAGATTGTGGTGGACTCAAGGTCCAAGTGATGCCATGATGATCTGTTTCCGCCTTTCGAGAAGTAATTGTATCTACGCTTTAGACTAGCTCTCTTACCAACAGCAACTCTCACTGGTAGGTGGCAGGAGGAAATGAGTGTTCTCTGCCCAATGTGTGGTTTTGCTGAGGAAAATGTCACCCAATTTGTATTGTTTTGCCAAAAAACCAAAGGGCTGAGAAGTATGTATATTAAACCAATCTTAAACAATGTGGTCATATGGCAGGTAGGCATTGCCATGAGATTACTAAGGTAATGCCTAGATACATATGTGGTCTTCGGAACAGCTCGATTTATCCATAGGGCTTGGCTTCAGTGATCCAGGGCACTGAAGAGGGGATTAACTGTTGAATGAAATGAAAAGCCTTCAATCAGGGCTGCAGGTATTGACTCTCCCTCATTATCATTCAGTTTTGTATTCTTTTTGACATGTATGAATTTGTTGTTATTGTATTGTAACATCAGATTTTATCTGCAACCTTATGAATTGATATTGTATGAACTTAATGGAATATGTTAAATTAATTTGTACACATTGGCTGTTTAGTTGTAAATTGTTTGAATAACTTGAAGGTCAACACTGAAAAAAAGTTTGTTTGACTAACTGACTATTTGTAAAGCATCTATTGGTCTTAATAAACTCTTCCCATGCATAAGCTGCAGTGGCGCAGTTTATTTTTTGCTGTGTTGAAAATGTTTGTCAAGGTTTTTCATGTTCATCGTATCAGCTGACTAACACTGGCTGATCACATATGATCAGAGCATGTTTAGCTATAATTCAATCTAGCATGCTCCTAAAACTGTGAGTAGGGGCAGTTATTTATTGATTAGGATTCAAGAAGGATAATCCATTTTCAAGATTGTTAATAACAGAATCAGATGGCATATTTCACTGGTCATTGAAGCCCTTATACATTGAATGAATATTACATGATAGCAGATAATGATGGCATAACAACAGAGCACCCTGTTTGTTTAAATATGATTGACAGTCTTCTTTGTTTTACTCCCTCAAGGAGTCCTGAGGTCACATGCCCGTAAACCCTCAACAGCCCAAGCAACTCCTAGAGTGATGCAAACCCACACTACCGCCAAGTTCTTCTGTGCCCAAGAAATGGTGCAGAAGTCCTGGAGCAGCATGTTGAGAGCAACCAAGAAGAGGCAAAGAAACATGCAACAACACAATTGCAAACATAGCACACATTCCCTGATCATCTCCCAAGCTGAAGAGCTGCTGGTCCCAAGTGCTGGATCCCATAGACGCAACCACTGGGGCAGCATTAAACCGAGAAGCTAGAGTGATACTGTTGCATGACCAACAAGGCAGTCCATCCCCATACCAAAACTAGAATAGGTGTCAAGTGACAGAACCTGGCAGTGCTGAAAACCTGCATTCTAAGACATTGTACCAAACCTGGTTGGCCTCAATGTCAAAGGCAGCTTCATATGTTTAGTGTGATTGGTTATTTATAACGCAGTTCATACCCAGATGTTTCTAAGCACGGACCCGGGGATCGAACCTGTGTTGCTCCGTGGCATCTTGCTTCCAGGGCGAGTGCGTTGCCACTCAGCTATCCTCTCAAGACAATGGAAACATTATGTATAGATTAGAAGATGAGGCACACATATTCCAAGATATCTGGGTAACTTCTTGGACAGTAGGAGCTACACCACTAACATATAATGTGTAAACTGGGTCCAGTCCCCATGCAGATCATACTTACCTCCACCCTCTTGTTATGTATAATTCAACTCTTTCACTAAACTCATCTGTAGGAATATGATTTAGATACTAACCCCCCTCCAGACCCCAATTGTCATGAGGTTATTGTCATGTCTCTGCATCTATGGGTGGCGCTGTCTTTGCATCTGTGGGGCATTCTCAATCATTGTTAGAGAAGAGCCTTAAACACTATTTACTATTTCCTTTTAAAATCTGTGTTTCTGCAAAACATGGACAACCACCCCCATAATGCCCCTGCAAGATGTCTGCAACACACGGATGCCAAATCCAGTAATCCTTTTGGAATCTGAGTTGCATGCACTCTGATTTCACTGTGACTGGAAGGAGACAGACTAATTTCAATGGAGTTCAACATTCAAAAAGCTACAGCAATTATTGTGCTTTTGTTTCTACACAAAAACCTGTTTGTCAGCATTTTATTCCGCTCCAAAAATCCATTACAGAGATGTCCATTAACCACAGC
This sequence comes from Ambystoma mexicanum, assembly GCF_040938575.1. NCBI lineage: Eukaryota > Metazoa > Chordata > Amphibia > Caudata > Ambystomatidae > Ambystoma > Ambystoma mexicanum. The sequence continues at coordinate 1,334,799,508 of NC_090924.1, forward strand.
TGTGACTGCTTGTGTGCAGCCCAATAATGCAGCTCCACCCAAGCTCTGTTACCTTGTGCCAGCTCCTTGCCACAGTTGCCTTCTACCCGCTCCTTTCCTCAGTTACCTTGTACCAGCTCCTTGCCACTGTTGCCTTCTACCCGCTCCTTTCCTCAGTTACCTTGTACCAGCTCCTTGCCACTGTTGCCTTCTACCCGCTCCTTTCCTCAGTTACCTTGTACCAGCTCCTTGCCACTGTTGCCTTCTACCCGCTCCTTTCCTCAGTTACCTTGTACCAGCTCCTTGCCACTGTTGCCTTCTACCCGCTCCTTTCCTCAGTTACCTTGTACCAGCTCTTTGCCACTGTTGCCTTCTACCCGCTCCTTTCCTCAGTTACCTTGTACCAGCTCCTTGCCACTGTTGCCTTCTACCCGCTCCTTTCCTCAGTTACCTTGTGCCAGTTCTTTGCCTCTGTTACCTTATAACAGTTCCGTGTTGCAGTTTTCTGCATTCTTAGTTTCTGCTTTCCTGTTTTGAGCACTTGTTTCCCTGTTGGGGCTTTTAGTGTCTGGTAAGGGTTTTATGGTGTCACAAATCTAAGCAATGCAGGTAACCCATATGCATGCCGCCGTAATGAATTACGATAACATCTACTACTGGAAACATGGCAAGGTCTTTGCAAAGTGAATGCATACCGAAGAAATTGCACTCCTACACAGCGTTCCACAATGCTTCCAAACCAAAATTTCAGTCAAAGTTTCTTTGTAGGGCATAGTTGTGCAGATCTATTACAAAGGGATCACCTAAAGTCAACACAATATGTTTTGCCGTGCCTCTATGTATATGTGGCTCCCATACCCAAAGAGGCAATATCTCCCCTTCCTTTTTCTTATTTTACCTGTAGTCTGAAGTGTATTTCATGTAACAGTGTGTTGCGTTCTGTTCCCACACAAGGCATCCACTATATGTTCCAGCTGGACACACATTGGCTTGTCTTCTGTATGCAAGCTCCTTATTTGTGCCAAGGGTCTAGAAACAGAAGTCACGCTTGCTTCTCCCTTCCATGGGCCTGCATGGTGTGGTGCCTGTAAGTGTAACGTCATCAGAGGCATTGAACTTGCCTTATAACTGTGGGTAGTCTCAAGTCCAACCTCTGTACACCCCTGATGCGATTCCTCATTGTCCAGTACATGGTTTCCATCCCTTCCTTTTCACCATCCAGGCATGCACTTTCTTCCTGTTCCATTGTTCTGATTGTGTCTGTTCTTTCTTCTTGTTTACCCTCCTTTTGTATGTGCTTGCCTATCCCCTTATATCAGCATAACATCCTAAATCTACCCGAGAGCTCTGTTTATCTCCTGACACCAATGGACTGCCCTGTAGTATGTCAAGTATCATGTTATAAATCTTATGTTCTAGCAATAAGTTCTTAGTTATGGTATGATGTGTCATGTCTAAGTTACGTTTTCATTGCACAAAACACTGTGAACTAGCAAGCAAGATACAGAGGCTGTTTTATAATGTGGTAGTACAAGGTTCACTAAGAGAAATGTGTTTAATGAAATGTAAAGAACTAGATACGTGTATGAGACTCTGAGAGCCTAAGAAATGCCAACAAAGAACAAAATTAAGAGAAAGTCAACCAAACTATTTCCTCGAGAGGAAGGATGCACAGAGTGATTTTATTATTATTTTTTTATTTGTAATGCGCATATTCAAAAGGAATCAAGAAGGTACTGCATCTAAGCATAGATGTTAGAGAGACTTGATAAACAGGAAGAGAACACAAGTCATTCAGGGGGAGGGATTTTATTAAAAAAGGTATGTTTTCAGCTTCTTTCTGAATAAGGACAGCAAGTTTTTTTAAGAGGTTCAGCAGTCTGAGTGGTCTGTAAGAACCTTACTGACTGTCAAGAAGGGAGACTATTGGTTTGAACTTGGTTTGCATTGATAGACTTCATAACCACCCCTCCCCCCCAACAAGCCGGCCTATTCCTCACTGACTGTTTATATGCATGGTCCAGTTTTCTAATTGAATGTAAAATCTAGAAATGCAACTAAACACTATCTTAACAAAATAAATGATTATGAAGACAACCTTATTTAAATAATACAAAAAAAGAAGCAAGAAAGTTCCTTGCCCCCAAGCAGCGGCAGTTGGTACCCAAGATTGCCAGTTAGAGTGGGAGACGTAGCCTCTGCCTGCTCGCCGCCTTGACCGACTCAGCTCATCAGGATGTTGCATTGCAGTCAGGAGGCACAGCTAAAATGAGGAAAAGAAGGCACTCTTACCCCAAGCAACATCAGTCCTTATCCATAATGAACAGGGAGACTACATCGCTGCTCGCTTCCTTTGCTGGTAGGGCTTCCGGAGGACTTTGTCTGCCTACTCTCAGCCCAAGCAACAACAATGGTAATGGTAATGTTTATTTATGAAGTGCCTATTAAGGAGTGAAGACGGGGGAACAGACAGACGATCTTCGGGCAAGGTGCATTCGGATCGTACAAGTGCACAGACGGTTTGTTACAGGGAGGTGGGGGGACAAGTTCTGGCCTGTCCTAGGGGTCCAAGTGGGTGTCCAGTCAAATGGTCGAAAACAAAGGATCGAATGACCATTTGATCGACAGTCAAATGGTCGGAAAAGAAAAGGTTGTTTTTTTTAATTACTTAATTTATTTATTTATTTATTTATTTATACATATATTTTAGTTTGGGTTGGTAGAAAAATGTTTTTAATAAAGAAAACGGGGTTTAGGGGGGAACCCCTCATTAAAAAAAAAAAAAAATCGACCCTTTTTTTCAATCATTTTACTGTCGATCAAAAGGCATTTGATCCTTTTGTTTTCGACCATATGACCTACAACCGTTCAAGTGCACACACTCGGTGGAGTGCAGAGAGAGCCACTCAAACAAGAGCAATGTGTGGCTGAGTTTTCCTTAGCTGAAGGAACGTTACGGAGGTTGAAAGACATTAGAGGGGTAGATGGCAAGATGAGGCGAAGAAGCCGTTTTTTATACTCATGCAGCAGCAATTGTAATCCTGGTGACCTTTTGAAGTGGAAGAGTTAATCTCTACGTGTTCACCACCTTCTCTTACTCTGCATATGCAGAGGGTATTTTTCTGCCTCCTGTCACCAGCTTCGGAAACACCAGTTCTTCAGGGCCCTTGGGCAGTATAATGGTCGCAAAGCACGAAGGGCAGCAGCCAATATGAAGCAAAGTAGGCACGGTTAAGCGCAAGCAACAACAGCTGCTCGCTCTCCACCTTCTCTTCTTCAGGGTATCCTGTGGTCAGGTGTCCAAAGCAACATCTAAGCAATCAAAATGCAGAGCTTATGTGAGCTCTTATGGATCCCAAGAGCTGGCATATAGGTGAAGGGCATTAAGCAAGGAGCAGCCAAGATAGGAAAGAGAGGACCTGCAAACATTCCTTCTCTTGCCATGCACCCACCCTCTGGAACTCGATCACGGGCGTCAGCTCGAAATTCCCCCACAATTCTCCAATTTCGCAAATCCCTCAAAACATGCCTCTTTCAACAACACCAGACCAATGACCAATTCCAATGTATGCACATTCCGATGCACAGACCTCACAGTACTTCCCTACTGTCAAAAGATGCCATCCCAAATGCTTGCTACCCACGCTCTGTACAGCACCCCACTGGCCTCGAGCTAGGTCTGCATTTTAAACAATAGCATAAATAAATAAAAATAAGGTGCACTGGCCCCAAAGCATCAGCAGGTGTTACCCTTAATACCCATTGGAGCAGGAGGCTTAACGTCTGTTTGCGGCCTTCACTGCCTTCAAGATGCGGAAGCAACTCCTGTGCACACACATTATGGTGTACCTCATAGTGTACCGCAAGGGACATCTTTATCGCCGTCTTTATATCATTTCTTTACGGCACAACTTTTTCAGCTGCTAGAGGAGAAAAGCATGCTATTTACGAATAATGCAGATGACACAGAATGTATGATCCCACTATCTGGAAATTATGACAAGGATGTTCAGACTATTCCTTTGCTATATAGTACTATCCAGGTCTATGTGGTTAGGAATGGTCTTGTGTAAACCGATGAAAAAACAGAACTTATGATCATCGGAACCAAAATAAAATAGCAAAAATTGAGTATGGGATATCAACATACACAGATTGCGGATTGTAAAATCAAGGTCCAGAAGAAAGTCAAGATGCTGGGAGTCTATCTAGACCAACATTGAGCATGATATCACATGCTAACAAGTCAATATCAACATCAGCATATTAGCTAAAACTCTTGGCTCAAATTCGTCCTTTTCTTTCAAAAAAGAATTGCGAGATCATAGCCAAAGCAATTCTAAATTCTAAAATGTATTATTGTAGCAGCCTCCTTGCTGGGATCTAAAAATAGTGCTGTACGAATCATCGATAGGCTGAAAAGAAGAGATCATGTAACTGAAGCCCGAAAACAAAATGCACTGGCTGCCAAAAGAGGCAAGCATACAGTTGTTTCTTATATGGATTACACGCTGCCAACCCCATGGGGCTAATGCTAAGAATAGAAGGCATTATGTGGCCCTTTAATAAAGAAATAAGAGACACTAAGAGAGATCTTAGAGCTGAGCTTTGAAGAATGAAGGCTATGAAATTATCTATGCCACAATATGGTGAATTGACTAGGAAAATAAAACATAGATATAAGAGAACCATTAAGAATATTAAAAAGACTGAGAGTATTCGCTCATACTAACGATTGGTCCAGACGATTGGGTCTAGACACTTGCGTAGCATTTGGGCCTGCTAAGCGAGGCTAAGGCGAAGAGCAAAGGCCAACTAGTCAATCCCATAAGTGGAGCAGTTTGGGTAGAATTTCTGGAAACACAGAATTTAAAAAGTCAGGAAGATGAATATATGCCAGCAAGACAGAGCCCATCCAAGCCTCCTTTTGATGTAACACATGAGGCGATACTTAGTAAAATTTAAGAGCTGAAAGTCTCAAGAGCCCCTGGCCCTAATGGACTGTCTAATGCCGTTATTAAGAACCATCCTGAATTTTGGGTTGGCCTGCTTACTATCTTATTTAAGAAGATCTTGGACCTAGGGGAAATACCTCATACCTGGCAAACAGCGATCCTGCTCCCTATTTTTAAAAAGGGAAATCAACTAAACCCTTATAATTATAGGTTATTGTCCATGTTAGACGTCACTGGAAAACTGTTTGCTTCACTATTGCTTAGTGAAATCCAGAAGTGGGTAGATGAAGCCAACATTCTGTGTAAATTCCAGAGCGGATTCCGACGGGGCTATTCTACTACCCATAATCTGATAGTTAAGGATATACTACGTACTAGAGCAAGTATCAAAGGGCAGCCCCCACTTTATGCATTATATATTGATTTTAAGGCAGCATTTGATACTATCCCTAGGGATCGGCTATGGGCCAAACTTGAAGGTATGGGCTGTCTTGAAAGGTTACTCTATTATCTTAGACTTTTGCACCTAACCACCTCAGTCCGACTTAAATTAGATCAGGAAGGACACTTGACTGACAGGGTACTGCAGAACAGGGGGGTGAAGCAGGGGTGCGTCACGGCACCATTAGTCTACAATGTATATGTCCATGACATACCTATAGTATTAACGATCGTGGACAATTGTCCCCCTAAAGTTGGAGAATCCCCCTGTGTGGTCCTAGCCTATGCAGATGACCTGGTTGTATTAGACAACACCATAGGAGGATTACGAAGGTCGGCCATGGCATTATGGGAATATGTCAGTAATAATGGCTTGACCAAAGAGTTACCCGCATCAATCTTGTGGTGGGCAATACTACTATTCTATATGCTCCTTCGTATTGCTATCTAGGGGTAGATTTTGAACCGTATGGGGATTATAACATCTGCAGGCAAACACGTACCATCAGAGCTGCCCAAGTCACTGCCTTAATGGCCAATTTCACTCATAAGCAGGGTGGCATTTCGCTGTGGGCAACACGACAATTATACATTCAAGTGTTCATTCCCATGATTACCTATGGGCTGGAGGCTTTGCTAACTTTTGATCTGACTTGGTTACAAGTTATTGAAGGTAAATTCTGGAGAAGGATATTGGGGCTATCCCCTGGAGTGCCGATGGCTCTTATAAGATTAGAATTAGGACTCCCCTCTTTAAAAGCAGTGGTGTTAAAAAAGCGTGCTGTGTTCTTTTTACGAATGATGAGTGCAATCTCCAATCCCCTATTAACTGCAGTCCACCAGGAATTAAATGAAAGCTATATCAGTGGTAAATTATTTGAACCTATGATGAAATATCTAGCGGAGATAGGTTGGAATCACACAGGAGCCAGCATCTCAAAGCTTGTTACTAATGCACTCGGGAAGAGAGTTGCTTTGTGGGACTGGCTTGAGAACTTTGTTCATTTAAGTACATTAAAGAATTATCAGTTTGTACAAATTAGAAAGTATACCTTTATGCAACCGCAGACTTATGTGAATCTTTGCCCAGCTAAAAGACTTAGACGATTCATCATTCTCTTTAGAATGGAACAGCTACCAACTATGACGACCTTGGGGAGTAGATCTAAGATTCCTATTAAGGATCGTGTTTGCCGTCTCTGTAAACAAATGGACAAATTGGAGACAGCTAGACATTTATTAACTGAGTGCCAAGAAATGGACAATACTATTCAGCAGCAGTTGTTATCCAAGGTGCCCTTTCGAGCTGAACTCTATGTTCAGTTCTGGGCATCTCTTCCTCAGAGCATTCTGAGGTCATGTGTGTGCCAGCCAACACCAACACAGGCCACATCTACACTGCTGCAAAGGCACCGTGTGGCCAACTCCTTCCTGCATGGAAACAGTAATGGTGGAGCAGAATGGATTAGGCGCAAAGGTTTTCTTACCCCTGAGTAGCAGTAGTTGCTAGTAAGGATGTAGTCTGTGTAGCATGCTGGACATGTAAATCAACAGCGCGGGATGTACCTGACACAGAAGGCTGTATTTGGACCATGAGCTGCACCTCGGTATGTGATGGTTCTGTTTGGCACAGAAAGTCATATCTAGGCATCGGCTTGGCGCAGGTGGGTGTAACGGTTCCATGTGATCTTAACGAAAACTGAAATAACGAATTTGACGAAACTAAAATACCGAAAAGTTACGGAATTCTTTCTTTTTAAATTTCAGGGGTCCGCTCCCAAGCCCCTTGTTTGCCTATGTATATCACCCCACTGCATCCCCCTCCCCACCTGTTTTAATCCCGTACCCCACCCCATATATGTTTTCAATAACAAATTTGGTGTATTTCGGAATTGCAGGTTGTTTACAAAAGTTATTTGTTATTTGAAATGTGTTAACATCACCGGGTGTAACGGGGCACACAGACTGCACATGGTCTTAAGTAAATCCAGACCTTTTGGCTTTGTTATTCCTTGTATATTTCTTCCATCCCTCCCCTGTATTTCCCCCCACATTGTTATCTTACACTTCTACCATTTTGCTTTACTCTTTAGTCTCCACTTGAATTCACGTTGCTTCCTAAGACCTACTTAGTGCATAAGCAAATAAACACTACTCTTCTTCTACCTTCACATATGACCAGTGGTTGAAGTGAGCGGGAACGGTTGGGAGTGGTGTTCCACTACTTTTATTTGTTACTGTTAACTGCTCCACTACTTTTCACAACCATTTTCACCATCCCGGAACTGCTCTATGTGAAGTTAAAGCACACTTCTCCAGTTTACCATCCAATATCAGTTACAGATGAACTGAAATCTATTTCAACTCCATTAGCTGTCAACCAGCTTGACTGCAAAATGTGTTGCACGTTGCTCCCTTCCTTCCTACTCTGTCCCCCACTGGAGTCACAGTTTCACTACTTTTATTGGTACACTTCTATCACTGAATATGACAGTAGGCATAGGTTGGAGTGATGGCATCATGGCCAGCTAAAGGTACACGTCCAATTGTAGCATAAACCATATTCTTCATCACAAAACAAGAACACAGTGGATCATAGTTGTAAAGGCTTTGTATTTAATGAATGATACAAACTGCAAAGGTCAATACATACTTAACTAAAAAGGCACAAAAGCCATGGCAGCTGGTGATTTTTTTTTTCTTTTTATTTTTTAAGTGGAGTTATATGCATTTTTTCCCCAAGTCCCCTAAGTCAGTGAGTTCAGTGAGAAAGCCTGATCCACGCAGGGAGCAAAGGCAGGCTTTGTCCCTAAGAATTGTTTATAAAGAATTGATTAAAATTAAATATTTCACAGGATACATTTCAGAAAAATTGGGTAAAAAAAAGCTGAACATGTACAGTCTGTACTCTAGGAGAACACACAACACAATTCAATAGATCTTATGTTTCCAACATATATATGTGAGCATGTCCTGTAAAAAAGATTTTAATGCTGGCTGTGCTTAGTATGCCACAGTAAAAACACATGCTCATGTTTGCTATGCCAAAGTATAGGCCAACATGGCCACAGTAAAAATACATTTTCAAGCTGGATGTTTCAAAAGCAGATCATTAAAACTCTCAACACAAGTTCTGCTCAACTTTCATGAGAGAAAGGTGAATAGAGAGAGAGAGAGAGAGAGAGAGAGAGTGTGTGCGCACACAAACACACACATTTTACAGTTGTATTGTTATGGTTAACAGAATTGGTATGGTATGGTATGTTAAGTCACTTGTTAAGCTCAGACATACACCTTGAATAAGGCATCATGGTGCTGAACAGCAGGTACAGTGCAACGCAGACCAAAACACTAGGTAAGGATTTGGATTTTCTTCTACCCATGCAGAAACCAGGGATTGATTGACAATTACCCCCTCATCCCTGGCTCACTGTGGTCCATTAGAGGAGAGGAGAGGGGAAGAGCAATTGGAGTATGCACCTTCATAGTCACCCTAGTCCCCCTTAGTCACCTAGGTCATCCAGGGACAGAGTCCCTGTCAGCCTCCATTTGGGATAGTGCCTCACATAGGGGCATGTAGGGTGTCTGTCCCTATGGGCACTAGCTGAGTTCTCCCTCGCAACACAAGAGATGTGCAGGCACCATTATGCACTGGCCTCCAGAAATCCTTATTACATTTGCTGGTGCATGGGCCAAAAAGAATGTTTCTGGCTGGACATTTCCGAGCTTAGAAAATAAACCCCAGGGCTATTGTTTGCATAGCCACGTGCTACAGGAAGTGTTTCAAGTGATGTGGCATTTACATTATGAAATTGGGAGTTGTCTTTTGACTGAGGCTCACCTCCGGCTTCTCACTGGGTGATATTGAATGTCATAGGGCGGGGGCCCACTCAGCAGTTTCCGCTTCCAGGTCACTTTCCTTATTGAAACCATCAGGAACAGTGCTTTAAGTGAGCACAACCTTGAAACGGAAGCAAGATGGAGTGTCTGCTTCAACGAGGGAGTTGCTGCCCTTGAATACTGATGACGTACGGACCAAATCGGAAAACAAATGATGAGAAGCACTTGAGGATCGCCTTTATTTACACCCCAAAAGTTGCACCCTTTCCAGAAAGCGCATCTGAAATCGCGAAGCGTCATTTCGCTCTTGAACATGCCTTTTTTTCACAGCGTAGTGCTAGTGCAATTGTGCAAATCACAGGCCATTCCTGCACATTTTAAACCCATCTTGAATTCTCAAAAAGGATGTGCTTTAAAATGTGCAGACATCCAATACATTCCTGATGCTTGTTTTGGATGTTTGACCCGGGTTCACATTTTAATTTTCAGTGTGATACCAGCATTATAGACCTCGACTCTCTTACTTGCATTTCTATCCCCCAAACAAGGACAGGAATGTTTTTATTTTCTTTTTCTTGACATGTCACAATGAGGAGCCCTTTAAGAGCCTGTGCGATGCATTATTGTCAGAAGCATGGCCCAGGCACGTATGCAAAGTAGCTAGCCAGTGCGTAATGTACATTCTGCCCAGCCCCCCAGAAATGAGCAGGGGAGGGGCGCATACCTTAAAATGATCCAAATAAAGAAAGTGTATCCTCTGTGCTTTTATTCAAACTTCTGCCACTTTGTGGGAATCAGCCCCATGTTTTTCAATACCAGCACTGGTGCTTCAGCTGAAAAGACTGTGATTCCGAGCACACCACTTTACCTCCATGTGCAATCTAAATATGTAAAAGACAAGTAAACAATTATGTCCAGTACTGTCACAGGTACATGTCCCTAACTACCGCCCTGTCACATTTTGGGTCATCATATTGAGGTCTTTAGTAACATTAAAAAGTGGGTGCTTTGAATACCGCTTCTTTTTACTGACTGGCCGCATATAGTGTGTAAAGTATTTGGATTTGAAAAAAAAATATGCATTTAGTAGTTTGAAGACACCACAGTCGTGAATGGCAAGAACTGGATGTAGATGCTTTTCTCTGCAAATCAGCCATGCTATGGAGAGCCCTTCCCAGTTGGAAGAGCACTGCACCCAGCACACCTTTCTATGAGCCGCTCCTCAAGTTTGAGATTCTCATGCTGCCTCCTGTGCTTTGAGGCTAAATTGGCGCTACATCAATTACTTTAAACAGATTGCTCTCTTATGAAACCTGGTGCAGAGGTAAGCTTTTGAATCCAGTGGGGGTCATTACGAGATGGGCGGTAGCCATGGTGCTACTAGAACCATGGCTGCCTCCCATACCGTGTCCGAGTCCGGTCTTGTTCAATGGGGACTTACCGTTCCATTCCGACCCTGGAGGGGCCGGTGTGTCCCCTTTGAACAAACCATTCCCCATTCCCATTTGAGCCCTCATAGGGCTCAATGGGAATGGGGAGGGCGCTAATAATGGGCTTGCGACTAGGAAGCTCGTTATTAGCGCCCTGGTCCCTTAGCGGGACCCGTAAAGGACGTGTGGTCAGACCACACGTTCTTTGAGGCTCCCACTAATGGACCTCGGAATTAGGCGGTAAGGAATTACCGGCACTGGTCTACTTAAGGGTGCCCGGTATCCCTTACCACCCAACTCGGATATGTCTTTACTGGCATAATAACCGAGAACTAGTCTAGTCCAGAAGTACAGGGTTCTTGCCTTTCATGCACTCTCTAAAGACTGCATGCCCAAATGTTGCAGTCCATATTCTTTAAAGTCTTTGCTTAAAGAGTTGCATTTCTAGGCATGCATGGCAGGACAGTGTTCACGGGGAGACGGATGAGTCTGAATCCTCTCTTTTAAAGGTTCCCAGAAAAGGGTCTCTGGCTCCTGACTCGTGGATGAGACACACATTCACCCTGTTGTTCTCTGAAAACGCAATGAATTGTTGGATAGGATTGCAATGGAGACCATTTTCCTCTTGCCGAAGCACAAAAAGCATGCATAAAATTCCTATAATATGCCAGATTTGCTTTGATTTGTATGGTGGAGTGTTTTAGAGGGCTCAATTACCGCTTTTAGTACCCCCATTCACTCCACCTTCCAAACCTACAAGCAGGGACGTAATTTCCACAAAATGCCTGGGGTAGCGGAAGTGACATCACATGACCTTTGATCTCTCATGACATCACAGGAAGTAATGTCATTTGACCCCACCCCGAAGTGACATCACGGGAAGTGATGGACCATGACCGTTTACCCCTTGACAAAACAGGAATGGAATCACATAGCATTGTTTCTAAGTACACTATGGAAAATATGGTTACATACAAATTGAAGAAACAAGGACATGAAGATTTGCCGACAAAACTGGAAATTTTAACAAAAGTTTAATATAATTTTGTATAAAACTGTAGTTTTACAATAAAAAAATAAAAAAAATATGGTTACAATATCACTGTAACATGATATACATTTCACACAAGAACGGATCACCATATGTATTGGCAGAAAAAAAATAAACATGCAATAACTGCTTCTTACGAAAAGTAAAATACATAATCCGAAATGGATGCTTATTCTACTCTAAATGCTTTTTGGAGGATGATGTCTGCATTGTGAATTTGAGGCATTTAAGAACGAATTTGAGGCATTTAAGAACAGACTAAATCAGGGGCTCACACCCTGAAGTGTGACTGAAATAAACCTTTAATGGGTCTAGCAATTATTGTCTAGAATTCCAGAAAGACAAATTATTTGTTATTCCTACTCTTTCTTATTTAGGGTCACTGCTCAAAGTGTTACATTTGTGGAATCCCCTGTTTTTTTTTTTTAAGAAGCCTGAAAAAGAAAGCCGGCCATTCTAGAAACAAACAGGCACATGGCATTGGCCACAGCCCAGGAGCTTCATTTTTCAATTTGTTATAACAAATAAATTAAAAACACTCTTTTTGTTTTGGGGTAGCAAGGGTGTCCACAGGGGTAGCAGGCGACACCTAAATGACGTCCCTGCCTACAAGCAGTACCACCAGCATCTGATGCCCATGACATCCATCTCCTTCTTACACCTGCTAAAAGCAGGCAGACTCCACAGGAATGCACTGTAAAATGTGGCAGGTAGCATTTACACAGTTTGCCGTATAGAGTACAAAAAGAAAGCGTAAAGGGGATATTGCTTGCTTTTTTGGTAGGTATCGCAAAAGGGAATTGTAAGGAGACTGTCAACCAGCTTAACAAACTGGATCATTCTGATGAATTCAGTTGAATAGCTGGCCGTAGCATGACTGATCGTGCCCCTGCTCCGTCATATTTCTGCCATATCCATTGGATGAAGCCATCAAGCAAATACTTACATTTTCATTGTTGAATCCGACATTATGTTAATGACCACACTGTGAGTGATGATTTTATTATTTTCCAATGCTATCTGCAGTATTGCTCAATTGACATGTGTTTCTCACACTAGGGGCTTAATCAAGACTGTGGATTCCTTAGTGGTACATTTCATGAGATGTAGGCAGGTTCATGATAAAGGACACTTGGGACTCCTAGGCCTTAGTTCAGGGAGTTCTCATTTGTATGTTGTGGCCTCAGATGGATGACCCATTACTGGTAGGAAATGTTGAGCGTGCTTGCCTATTTCCTCTGGATCAGTGGAGCATAGCATATCAATGGAAACTCGCTAAGTAGGAATTAGCATCCAAAAGTGTTCCTTTATCGTGAACCCTACCTAAGATGCCTATTTCATGAGATTCAACACTAAGGAATGAGTAGCTTTGAGAAAATGCCTTGTGAATGAAACACCTGATGGCTGAACACTATGACAGAGGGCCATTGGCATAGCGGGGGGCCCTTTAGACTTCAGGAAGAAATTATTTCTTTCTGAAGTCACACTGACTTTGCACGAGATGGAGGCGCTCTGGCTTCTCTGTGCATGACAGGAACCAGGAAGATCTCCCTGCTTCCTGGTCAATGGATTCAGGAATAAAGGTAGCACAGAAATAATGTTGTTTTTTGTAAATGTGGGTGCATGTGTGTGCTGGTGTTTCATGTTCATGATACCTGTTTGCGTGTATGCATATATGTGTGCGTGCAAGGGTGTGCATATGTATTATGTAATGTAATGTGATTCTGAATAAGTGAGTAATTGATGTATGGGTGGCTTGGTGCATGTGTAAATGGGCAAGAGTATGGTGAATTGGTGCACATGAGTGTGTAAATGAGTGAGTGAATGTTGTGTGAATGTGCATATGCTTGTGTTTAATGCTGGGCAGAGGAGCTGATTCTGGCGGGAGGTAGTTGAGGCGCGGGAGCGAGAGGGAATTGGTGGAGAGAGAGGGGCCATTTGGAAGTGTTGTGCTAAAACCCATTTTTAATGGGCACTGATGATAAAGCAAGTATATTAAGTGTTATTTCGTGGCTAGATTGGCCTTTGGGTGCAGCCAGTCTAGCCTTTTCTTATTGTGGCATGGCATATTTTCATGGACATCTATCTAAGCATGATAAGTGTTATTATTTGGCTAGATTGGCCCTTTGCGAAACCATGCTAGATATTTCTGACTGTGGCATGGCATTTTTGAATGGGGCATCATCAATGGTAAAGCAAGCATGATAAGTGTTATTATGTGTCTATACTGACCTATATTGTGCAGCCAGTTTCGACATTCTTTCATATTGTGGCATGTTACTTTTAACGGCAAAGCCAATATGTGTATGACTGTACATGGGGATAGTAACCATATTGTGGGATGTATTCACCCACTCTGCTATACTACCACTGTACTATACTATGCAGCCTCACTCGGCTATCTATGGTGCGAGAAACAGCAAAATGGTGGCAAAACCCTTGTGCGCGCCAAAACCTCCAAAACCGCGTTTTTCAACACACAAAAAGATGGCTGCACAACCTGCCACCCATGGTGCATGTGTGGTGGAACCGAGCACACGCTGCAGAAAAAGTGCCAGTGGGCTCCATGACAGGTAAACATGGGTACCGAGGGAGCAGCAGCACTTGGCCAGTGAGACTCCAAAATTCGCCTGTAAATTACATTTACTGTGCTGCTGAAACTTCAAAATGCCTGTACAAAACACTGTCCAACACTCAAAATCTTGCTTGGCGCTAAAATTCATTCAATCTAATGAAGCACTGTGAATTTACAAAGTCCGAAAACTGCATAGCCTGTGAATGACAGTTCCTGTCAAAAATCTGTGTGCAGCCACACTCGGCTACCTGTGAATGACAGCCCCTGTCAAATGGGCTTTCCTGATTATGAACTTTAAAGTTGTCTAAAACTAAAGATCTTCCGGATTAGCAAATATACAAGGACTGTTGCTGAAAGGAACATGGATCTCATTTGTTTTGATCCCACAGGTTTAAAGCTAAGAATGTAATCTATCTTTGTCATCTGATGCAACAAGTTTGTTTTGTGCTAGATTCAAGTCAAGAAATTAAATTTTAACTTAGGCTGGTTGGGCCTGCAAGAAGTTGAAAAACAGGTTTCCACCCGAGGGGAGGGCATTACTCTCAGCAGATGCTCACTGACATATGATAATTGTGGGATAGGACAGACTTGTGTCTGCTCCCAAGGACTGAACAATGGCAGATTCTCCAGGCCAGGAAACGGACGTATGAAAAGGTCATAAACTAGTCTTGCAGAAGTAAATCCCAAAAAGGTGGGGGCTACTCCTTGCTACAGAGACAGACAAAAGGCGGACCTTTTGCTACTAAGAATCTGTAATGAACAATTTTAGAGACAGCAATGGTGAAAAATATAAAAAGGACAAATGTGTTACTCTAATTTTTGGCCCTACATTTCAAAACATGATGGAACTGTGTACCATATTCTGAACAGGAATTGCAATATATGTGGTTTTATGGGAACTGTATTTAGGCTAGAATTGTTCAACTGTGCACACAGGTTCCTATGGTAAACACGCACATGTGTGTACATTTGGAGAAAGTTTGGAAAATGTGTTCATGGCGAAATGGACAAAATGCTGCAAAAAGGCGAAACAAGGTCTCACAGCTGTGGGATTTTGAGGAACAGATACTCTTTAAAATATGTAATCCTTGTAGGTGATTTTCATAGAGGTTACAAATGTGTAAATATGTATTTAGGACAAAATTCGATTTTGATACTAGTGGCTAAACGAGGTTTCTAAGGATTGTAAAAACAAAACCATACATTTGACATCATCTGTCCTTGATCCAATCACTCAGGTGCAAGGTCTGGGATGAGGCTCTAATCCAATCCCAGTTCCCAGGGGCAAGCTTAGTTAAGCCGGCTCATACACCCATTTTTTTTATGTCATTTGAAAGGATAAATAGAGACATCTGACAACACATAGGACTCTCTCTTCTGATTCCAGCAAAGCACTCTGATCCAGTATTCAACATCCAGCCTTTAAGATCCTTCCAGATCCAGATGCCAAGAACCAGGCCAAGCAGTATTTGAACCATTTTCAGCTAGGCCACAATCCTCAATTAATCCTTACAACCCAGTGGAGTGCTGTGGTGTGGGGAAGCATCCTGAAACTATCTGCTTGCTACCATAATGCTTGCCTGATGAACTCGCAATCCCACTGATCTGAAATATCCAGAAACAAGAAGGGCAGATCCCGTGCAGTTCCAGTGACCGGCCTAGCTGATCTTTTCCCGCACCTGATGTGTTGTCCTTCCCTGATAGACCGATTCATTGTCCAGAATCTTGACGGGCCTAAAATCTTAAATCCCAGTGGATTGTGAGTATTAACAGGACGCTAGAGAACTATTGTATACCTTGCCTTATCTTGTGCTACCCTAACTCTCTGAACAATCCTTAATTTTATAACCAGTAACAGTGTCAAAATCTTAGTGCTATCTTATTCTGTCTATTTGCTCAAGCATCATTTTCATAGTCATTTTTATTTGTGTACTCTGATCCAAAAATCCCACTTTGAGTGTTTGGACTGGTACCACCACAGAAGGTGCTGGGGATCTGTTACTGAAGTCATGAATCAGTCTCAGAGCTTACTGCGGCACAGCCTGGTTGTCTAGCCTGCATGCTCTAGTATTGAGTAGATGCAGAAGCCATATTTTCTGGTTTTGAACTGAAGTTTTTGTCCAAATTAGTGTCTTTATTTCTGAAAAACATCTCTCTCTAAAACCTCCATAACCCACTCAGTTTTAAAGATAGAAACGAAATGTCAATTCCCACTGATACCTAACATCCTTAGCTACATCCACAACCCAAACCCGCAGTGCGAAACAGTGCGATTGATGCATTTTTATTATCAAAAATCGCATATGAAAAGTTTGCTTCAAATTTACATTTGCAAACGTTTTACACGTGTGAATTGCCTTTAAATTATTCCCACTTTGCCTTTGAGATTTCAAATGTTTTCTTTTGATTAAATAATTGCTTATGATTGTTTACAACTGTTCAAAGTGGCTCCCAAAGAAATGTTTACCAATTTAAGCATTTTTGACCAAATTTAGTGTTTTTGCTCAGCCAGTTTCAAAGCCATTCCGTCTAATGAAAAGTCAAATCTGTTTTTCTCTTGTGTTTAAGGGGGAAAGGTGGGAGTGATATTCTGTTTGTTCTGTATTATTCCAGAGTACCTGCTCTCTCCTCACATCTATTTAATTTGCTGCTTGGTGGGTTGAGGGGTGTTGCAGGGGGAACCTCTAACCACAGTGCTATCTGTTCCAAACCAACCCAAAAGAATTATTTTCTGTGCTGCATTCTTTTGTGTTCACTACCTGATTCGCAGTGCATTAAAAATATTATTCATTATTCTTGTCACCCATTGTTTATTGTTGTTACCTATTAAAAATATAATGTGATTTTAAATTCTAAATAAATAAATATTTACCTTTGCAAACTAGCCTGATTCCTGGTTCAGTGTAACGTTTGTTTTTTTAGAAGGGTGTCATATGAGTGGTATATCATTCAGAATATTAAATTTATAGATAAAAATAAATAAGGGTTTCAGTTGCGCATCACATGCTAGGCGAGACTTGGGTGTGTGCCTGATTGAAATCACTTTCAATATATTGGCCGAACCAGCATGGACATATTTTCTTATATTATCATTACTGCATTAAGTGCAAAGAAAACAAACATGCGTATGTTCTTGTATGGGAATATTGGTATATATTGGTTTGGACAAAAGAAAATGGACAAAATGGATACTGGCATATACTGGCAGAGCCAGCATGAAATCTTTTTTCTTATGGTATCATAACTGTCAGTAATCTTTCTGGCCATGCATAGAGTTGGCTGGTACATTTGGGTGCCCAGAGTCAGGGAGAGCCTTCTTGTTTCTAAGAAAGGTGAAAGATTTAATCTATGATTAAAGCACATACTTATATCTTTATCTCAGTGCAGTGTGCGGCCTACACCTGCACAGCATCATCATCATGCGTACTGCGCATGTGTTGTGATCCAGGCGGGCTAAGAGTATGGCTCAGCCGTGCTTTGTTGCCGAGTTTGGGGGTTGGATCCTGAGCATGGCTCGCAGGGGGCCTGCCCATTTTGTGTTACGCTAACGCAGAGGGTATGAGTATATAAAAACATCAAGTCACCCACAGAGTGATCATTCATATGCTGACAAATTCATATATGAAAACATACATATTCGCTCAATGGGTTAATTGAAATGAATACAAGCTATGTGCCATTCCAGAAAAGTTTTGGCAGAAAAGGAAGCCAAATATCTGCTGTCCTGTGACGCCATCAGAAACCACAAAACGCACTTGTACAAATTGTCATGATATCTTTCGCACCTTAAGTTTTGGCACACCTGTAATGCAACAACGATGTAAATAGGCCATTTTCCCTTTGTATTGTTCTGTAATTATTGTGTCTTCCTGTCTCTTTATTTCTGTAGGGAGCCATAGAATACTCCCTGTCTGGCTGTGAAACAAATGCTCCGATTAGATCATGTTTCAGCTTGAACAGGATGCTTCATGCAATTGAAGAATTCATTTCTGTGACCTTGAATGTTTATGCCCCAATCCAACAAAGACTGTTTGGCATTAGCAATGGAAGCTGATATAACCTCTTATTCTCTGACAATGATACCAACGAAAAGGACACTTGATCGGGTTTTATTCCCACTAACACAATAGACAGGATGTTTATTTTCCGAGCATCTCTTGGAACACTGCTTTGTTACTGCTGAGAACAAGTGTAAGTGATTTAGAAAACAATGAACCAATTCACTAAAATGACAGATTCTATTCTTAAAAAAGAACATTTCTACATTAATAAAATCCCACTATGCTTTTCTTCCCAAAGACACATTTTGGGGATTTTTGACTTATTTTGTATATAGGTTTGTCAAACAAAAAATGTCAACCAAAAAAAGAAAATGTATGACGGGCCCATTTGTGGCAGGAGCAGTCTTGGTGCTTTGCATGGGAAGGGCATAGTAGTTGTTACACTTAACTGCATGGGTATTGGGAAAGAGTTGGACATAGTAAATGGGGGTTGTACAAGCATGGCGTTAGAGACATCATCAATAACTACAGTGTTACAGATATACACAGTTTTGCGGTCCAGAGACAATGGCGGTGGCTGCGAGAACTGTACAACTCTGGTGCTTCAACGTGGTACAGAAAGTGGTACAGAAAGTGGTACTTAGTAATCTCGGGAGGATAGCTCAGTGACAACGTGCTCCCCTTGGAAGCAAGACGATGCGGAGAAGCACACGTTCGAACCCCGGGTCCGCGCTTAGAAACCTCTGGGTATTAAGCGCATTATAAGTAACCAATCATATCATATCATACCATAAAAATAAATAAATAAATAACCATTCATATCAATTGTAATTGTTTATTTATACAGAGTTTATACACAGGTGAAGTGCTTCAAAGCGCCTCATGGCGGGAAGGGAACAAGGGTATACAGTAATCATTCTTAGGCCTAGATGTTTCCGAAATTATCTAAACAGAAAACTAGCAGACTAGGCCTGATGGCGTTTCTCCTAGTGCAAGTGCATGATATAGTGGTAACCTTATAGCCAGTCACTTTTCAAAAGTCCTTAATTGCTAGGGTTAGGATGGTCCACTGACACATCACCAGTTGAGCAAAGGATAGAAAGCGTAAGGCATAACATGGTGGGCGGGGGATGGGTAGGAGGGCTTCGGTGCGTGGAGTGCAAGGGGGTATTAGGAGGGGGTAGCGTCAGTAAAGTGGGGGAGGGTGATCACTGTCTAGATTTACATACCAGAAGAATGAATTTGAAAAAGGAGCTGCAATGGAAAGAAATTCCACATGAAGTGTCTGCCCAGAGGATGGCTGTGAAATGTGAGAGATTATGGACGTTATTGCGATACATTATTAAGAGGAAGCAAGGGTTAGAGAGGCAGGCCCATGGAAAAGTCTGGACTAGCTCCAGCACACGGAGGACCTGGGTGGCTATTAGCATTATGGTAGTGACACATGCATTTTACATATATTTGGGGGTTTATGGCCAGCAACCAGGGCATTAGATAAGATGAACTGCCACCATTTCTGTTTGCTATAAGAGTGATCACCACATAGCGAGCCTTTGCGGTATTGTGTAAGAAGATGCGGGGGAATACTTTAAGAGAGCGTACACGAACTGTGGCATCCGAAACAAAGCTTACGCAGGTATTTATTTAGAGTTGCTACTCTTACTACTGCTTTGTGTACCATATTCGATGAAACTCATCCTTAGGTATTTTTGTGTTCCTGCTCTAACCATGCTGCTCCTGTTTAGATGGTTTTTAGATGTGTTACTTGGAACATTAAGGGATGTAATAATACTATTAAGAGGTCAAAAAGTATTTTTCATCTCAAAAAGCTAAACCCATCTGTTGCGTGAATACAGGAAACACACCTCTCCCTTACAGAAACCATGAAACTCAAAACCTGTTGGGTCCATGATATTATTGCTAGTCCAGCAATGGGGAAGAAACATGGTATGGCCATACTAATTAACAGGAAGCTATCTTATAAGATTCTAGGTCAGGATTTGGATACCAATGGGAGGTGGGTGTGAGTTATACTGTTGGTTGGATCTGGTGTCATAACTGTTAGATGTATTTATGGTCCCACCCTGCCTGATCCTGACTTTTGGAATTCTATCAAGCAAACCATTCTTAACTTCCATTTCTCCAATCTAATGTTATGTGGTGATATGAACCAAGTTCTTGACCCATTCTTACACAGAAAATCCAAATGCTCCTTCAAGAATTCCATGTCCCATAGTGCATTTAAACTTTGCTTAACTGAAGCTGGCCTTATTGACTCTTGGAGACTGGGCCATCTGGGGTACACATTTCATTCACATCCCGACGATACCCTTTCACACCTTGATTACATTTTCACTACTAAATCTCTTACCAACACTCTCACTGACTCCCATATCTCTAATATTATTATATCTGATCATGCCCCCGTCATAACCATCTTTGATCTCTCTGACATTAGGAAATCATCTTCCAGATGGAAATTTAATAACTGTCTTCGCTAAGATCAACAATTTATTACGTCTTTTATGGCCTACCAACAGATGTTTTTTCAGAGAATCTAGATAAAGACACCTACATTACCACTTACTGGACTGGGTCAGATAATCGCTTTCTCATGTATGAAAAAGAAGTAATACAATAAAGGCCGTGACTCTCTATACCTACAACTTACTGCTGCTGAGAAGTCATATTATCGCTCGTCCTGAAACATAGACCTTTGTACTGTCCGGTCCCTACGTTTTCAAATTAACAAAATACTCACTGAACAAGCCGCTGGTGCAATCTTAAAATATAAATAAAAAATTTACCAAATCTCCAACAAAGCTGGCAAAGCTCTGGCCTCCTATCTCAAAGTGAGGAAAGAGAAAACTCTTATCTCCCACAATAAAAATCCCTCTTGTGCCATTGTTACCAATTCTTCCGAGACTATCAAGGTCTTCAAATAATTCTACACTGATCTATACTCTCCGGAATCTTTGGTCTCAGGCTATACTCTCAAATGCTTCTTTGATAACATTAACAGACTATCCTACCCATCACCTGATCTGGGTGGCCTGGATGGTGACCTCACGACACAGGAAATGATGCAAGCCATCAAGGGATTGGGAAAAGGTAAAACTCCCGGTCCTGACGGTCTATCCTCTGAATTCTACAATTGGTTCTCCGGCTCCTTAACCCGCAGACACAAAACACTTTACTCCTCCTTTAATTCTAAAGGCTCCTTGTCTGGAAACTTTTCTGAGGCCCTCCTTATCCCTTTTCCTAAAACCAACAAAGACCTAGATCTTTCAAAAAATGATAGACCCATATCCCTCATAAATGTAGAAAGTCAAATATTTGCCAAAGTTATCGCCAATAGAATTGAATCCCACCTTCTCAGTCTCTTTAAATCCGACCAGGTAGGATACATCACAGGTAGTAACATTTCAGCCAATGCCAGTCTCCTGATTAATTCCCTGCATATTATTTCACAGGATAAAAAAGACAAATCAGGCTATGCTGACATTGCCTTAGACACCGAAAAGGTCTTTGAACGAGTTAACTGGGTCTATATGTTCCAAGCTCTATGTTGGCATGGATGTGGGGAGAGCTTCATATCCCTGGTAAAACTTCTGTACTCTGACCCCAAATCCTCGATATGTATAAATGGTCAGTCCTCTTCCTTTTTATCCTTACAAAGAGGAACTAGGCAGGGTTGCACTCTTTTCCCCATTCTATATGTTCTAGCCCTCTGACCCCTCTTAGAACTCATCCGATCTGATGGGAATATTCCTGGAATTGCGCCCGACATCCATGAAACCAAGATAGCAGCCTATGCAGATGATATTCTCATTCTTATGAAAAATCCCAAACAACACCTCCCCTATCTGCTGGCCAGACTGTAAGAGAGGGTATAAACTCAATAGAGACAAACCAGAACCTTTACCCCTACATTCATACTGCCTCAAAAAATGAATTGGATGTCTTTGGCTATAAATTGTGCGATAATTCCTTCAAGTATTTAGGCTTACGATATGCTTCCTCGTTTAGCAGTACTATCAAAATAAATTTAGACAGCTTACTCAACAGATTTATCCTCCACCTGGCTCCCTCTTTATTTATCCTGGTGGGGTCGCTTGGATACTATTAAGATGATGTTTTCCCCTATTGTGCTATACTATTTACAAATGTTCCCAGTACCTCTACTTACCACATTTTTCAAATCCATCAACTCAATTTTGCTCAATTTCCTATGGGGAAAAGGCAAAAGCAAATGTATTGCACTCAACAAACTCAAAGCCCCTTATGAAAGAGGTGGTGTCAGATTTCCGGACTTCAAACTTTATCATTACGCTTTCACACTTAAACATACTTGCTGCTGGTATTCCCCTACTGATGTAAAGGACCCACCCTCCTGGTTCATAATTGAAAAGCAGTTAGTTTCCCCGCAAAATCTTGCTGACATTTTTTGTCTCACTAATAGCTCTTCCACTAAACTTTCCGACCCGATCAAGGCTTCCAAATCAGCCCTAAGAGCATTCCTCTTCTCTTCCATTAACTCCCTGTCTCAAGAACTATCCCCTTATTTGTGGCATAACAAGTCCATTACGTTTAATAACAGAGCACTTTATAGGAAATCCTGGCTCTCCAAGGGCATTTGGTTTATCTATCAGATTGTACAAGAACACACCATTACGTTATTCCAAGACCTCATGAATTCTTTCACTCTGCATCGTTCAGACTTTACCTTTCACAACAAGTTGGTCATTGCCACTCTGGATGGTCTTCATGCTCACAACAAGAAAGTTCTTTCACCAGACACCAAAAAACTACATCTAAGTACAACTGTCCCTGACATTCGAGCTGCCAAACTCTATAAACTGTTGATCACGGCCGACTCTCCTATAATCAAATTTCTCAATCAATCCCAAAGGGA
The DNA here is from genome assembly GCF_040938575.1 of Ambystoma mexicanum. Classification (NCBI taxonomy): domain Eukaryota; kingdom Metazoa; phylum Chordata; class Amphibia; order Caudata; family Ambystomatidae; genus Ambystoma; species Ambystoma mexicanum. Next base: position 1,334,822,695 of record NC_090924.1, read on the forward strand.
GACTGACTGTGGGCTGGACTTCAGTGAATATACATGGTCTCAGTATTGGTCTAAGACTAGGTATCTTTCCACCTCTGCCAACATCACTCAAAACCTTTTCTTCTTCATGCACAGAGCCTTCATCACCCCTTTGAAGCTGACAAAAATGAAGATTCAATCTGACAGTAACTGCTGGTCATGCGGGAATACCCCGGGCTCTCACAAGCATATGTTTTATGAATGCCCGTTTATGTTCAGGTTTTGGCAAGAAATCTGGCAATACCTAGCAGCACTTTTTAACATACATGTCCCTCTATCCCTTACAAATGTGTTCCTGGGAAGTATTGCTATCAATGGGGACGAATCTCTCCTCCTCCATCCTATATGACCTCTTCATTGCTATTGCCATTAAGCTCATTACTGCCAATTGGAAAAACGTTCAAAATATCTCAGTTGGGGGCTTGGGGGCTTGTGGAACAATATCTGCCACACACATAGAATTGAACAGTGTATGGCTTTGTATCTTGATACTGTCCCTAAATATAACACAAAATGGGCTCCCTTTATCAATTACTTGGATCATAATATTTCTGCACATGGTTCATGAAGTTTTTCTTATGTCAGTAATACATTAATTCTTGTTTTTGTTGCCATTTTTCATATGTACTGCAAAACCCTTAACTGTATCAGAACAAATCTGTAAATTGTATCCTTTCCTCCCCATCCCCCCTTTTCCTTGTGTTTGTGTTGGTCTCTTGTTTGTCCCCCAGTTAGTCAAAAATTCAATTATCCATCCACTTTTATGTAACTCACTTGACAGTAATTTAGTATTTTAATCTCTCCTTTCTTACCCAGTTGTTTCAATTCACCTCTTTTTATACCTTTACTTTTCTCCACCTATCAAGCTTTTGATATATTGTCTATTTATTTATATCAATGTATAACACACAGGTCCTCCGATCATTTTTAATTTTACCAATTCTTTGTGATTTACTCTTGTTTATTCAATAAAAATGTATTAAACAGAAGAGCTGTGGCATTGGATATTTGGAGAAACATCACGTTGGTGTTGGGGGTGATGAGCATCAGGCAATGCAGAGGCATCCAGTGACAGCAAAGAGGCAGGTTTGGCCAGAGAGCAGTTCAGGGGGTGAATGGCGAAAAGGAGAAGAAGATTTGAGGACCATCGCCATGGTGACGATGTGAAGCCAGAGAGTGGGAGCTTACCTTGTACACTGAAGTTGCACAGAGTGTGAAGACGAGTGATGTCCACTACGGAACGGGGCGAGGGGGTGAGTCACCACTTTTGAAGGTTAGACAAGTGTATGCAAGTACCAGAAAGCCAACATGTGAGAGATACTGAAGGTGGGAGTGGGGGCAATGTTGCCAAATGTAGGCGAGATCAGGGAGGTGGATCGATGGCGTTCGGTTTCCTTTTGCAGCAGGTGGGGGACGCCATTAGCACACAAACAAAAGGAGACTCAACTGCATGGACCCACATAGTTGTGACAATGTTCAATGGAAAGAAACATGTTATTTGTTGTTCTCAGCTGATACGTAGAAAAGAAAAATCATTCTTGGTAAACATGAAAACAGCGAAGAAATGATATACCGAAAACTCGGCTTGAATGATAGAGGAAACCTTTTCTTTTGGAACAAAATAAGTCATTTTCCATATATCATTCTCCCATCAGAGTACTAATCTACATAATGTTTTCCTAGAGTGACCCAGGATTAAAAAAAGATAAATGCACAGACATGCATAACACCAGAAAAGGCACTCCAAACGAGTCTGGTTTTGGTTGTAAGTTTGAGGACCGAACAATGTAGATAGAGTTAGTGGTGCAAGAAGGGGGACAGTTCTTTAAGGATTAGGGGCCGATTTATGGAACAAACGTGCGCCGAAAATCGTCGCGCAAGCAGGCGCAAGCAGGCGCAAGCAGGCGCAAGCGGAAAAAAACAGGCGCACGCGTGCCATTCATGGAAGTCTCTGCGCGTGTTTTCCTCGGGATGTGCGCCAAACCTGTGCATGGCGCACACGTCACTGCAACATCCCGAAAGACGTGCGCGACGCTGTCACGAACCGAGGAAGCTGGCGGTTGTGGCCCCGTTGGCGTATGAGCCGCCATTAAGATTGCCGCCACGTTCCCATCCACCGTACTGTGACGGTCTAGTTTTTCGGAATACGCCGTCGCAAGCCTATTTCTTTGCGTTCAACCCGGAAGCCGACGCGTTGCAACCCTTCGCGTTTAGGCTTTCGGGTTAACACGCTGTTTTCCTCTAGCTCTCGCCTCCCTTCCCCCTTCCTGCTTTCTGCCTTGCTATTGCTGGATTAGCGCTCCTCTCTCTTCTTCTGTCTACCCCCTTCTTTTCTCCGCATTTATTTACTGTATGCCTCCAACGTACCTTCCACCGCCCAGTGCACGTCCGCTGGAACGACCAAGGAACTCCTCCACCGGAACCCTCAAATTCCTGTGGTTCTCCTCTACCATCCATCAAGACAGGGGTTTTTTATGCCGTAAGGCTTTTTCCCCGGACCGGTCTGCTGCGGAAGGAGTGCCCCTCCTGGACCTCCTAATAACGGGTTCAGGGTGGCTTCCTCTCGCGGCCGGCCTTATCTGCACAGCAAAGAAAAAACATTGTGGCGGAAGAGGTTCGGAGCAAAACCGGAATTCAAACCAGGTGAGGAGGAGGATTGGGAGCGGGGGGATCAGGAATTGGAACCATTACAGCCCGAGCCTGATAGACGCGCACAGTGAAAGCGCACAAACTAGAAAGTGGGCGGAACACGGGGCGTAACGCACGGAATGGGGAACAACTCGCGAAAACAAGGGCGTAACTGGGGATGTACTGCAGGGAAGCAGACGGAATGCCCACACGCACCCGAACCACACGTATTCATGGAATCGAATAGGGCAAAGCCACGCACAGCGAAAGACACGCACAAGCCGAAACACGTCCGCCACACGAAGGCAGGCGGTAGCTTCCCTGCGCATTACAAAAGTGGCAACATACAGCAATTGTGCCTGTGCGAGCGGGGCACGTGTATTTCGGGGTTGCGCTGGAAGTTACACACGCGATTTAGCGGGGTACGTGTATTCCGGGGGTTCGTGGGAAGTCACACACGCGATCTGGCCTGGGGGAGCGGGCTACGTGTATTTCAGGGGTTCGCGTGAACATTTTCACGCGATCGGGCCTGGGGGAGCGGGCTACGTGTATTTCAGGGGTTCGCGTGAACTTCTTCACGCGATCGGGCCTGGGGGAGCGGGCTACGTGTATTTCAGGGGTTCGCGTGAACATTTTCACGCGATCCGGCCTGGGGGAGCGGGCCACGTGTATTTCAGGGGTTCGCGTGAACATTTTCACGCGATCGGGCCTGGGGGAGCGGGCCACGTGTATTTCAGGGGTTCGAGTGAACTTCTTCACGCGATCGGGCCTGGGGGAGCGGGCTACGTGTATCTCAGGGGTTCGCGTGAACTTTTTCACGCGATCGGGCCTGGGGGAGCGGGGTACCACTCACCGTCTGCCTTGCGTGTAGAAGAACGCGTAGCCAACACCCGCTGTGAAGTAATAGCGTGTGAACCCCAACGGATGGAAAACACACGCACCGCACGAAAAGCACGTACAGAACAGTGTAAAGGCACGCGGGATCTCCAAGCCCTGCCAGGGCAACGCCCGTGCGCAAAACGTCACAGACGCGCTTAGGCTGTAAGGGCCTTTGGTCCAATGAAATCGCGTACGCGTGCTGACGCGCTTACGCGCTAAGGGCCTTTCCTCGATTTTCACGCTGACGTGCAGGATTTTCACGTGCCAAATCACTCCGTATCAAGCTAGCCACGCGAAAACACACGGAAGACCACGCTCCTGCCCAGAAGGCCGAATTACTGCCCCCCAGTGCCCCGAGCAGCCTCCCACGTGCCATCTGCTGCTGCCTGCCTGCCTGCCTGCCTGCTGCCACCGTGCCCTGCCATTTGGTGCCTGCACATCAGCCATCTGCAGGGGTCCAGTTGCTGTGTCCACCCCTGCTGGAACAGAAGACTCCCGACTCAGATAACATCGCTCCACAGCCCAGCCCCAGGACCCAGTTGCCCACCCACTCCTGCCCCTGGGGTTGCCATGTCGGGCACATCCACATCTGGCACCAGTGGCAACCCCCGGCCAGAGGGGCAGAGGGGCACCAGCTTCACTGCCACCGAAGTTGGTGTCCTGGTGGAGCAAGTCCTGGGGCAGTATGATGCCCTCTTCGGATCGTCCCGCGCCAACAAGGAAGGACGGGAGAGGATCTGGGCCGACTGTGTGGTTGCCATCAACACGGAGGGGGTGGCAACCCGCACCATCCAGAAGGTCAAGAAGCGCTGGGAAGACTTGAGGTCCAGGACCCTCATAAAGGCCCGGCGCCTCGTGGAGGGGGGCCGGGGCCACATGAGTTCCATCCAGATGAGGGTCCTGGAACGCGTACACCCAGCGCTCCACGCCCAGGTCCTTGAGAGGGAGACCCGTCTGGAGTTGAGCGGTAAGTGGCCAAGCATTGCTGTGTGAGACAGGGCATGTTGCAGTGTGCTGGTTGTCTGATACTTGCCTGTATGTGTGACATAGGCCATGTACGCATGTATGTGTGCAGGGACATCATGGTAATGCATGTGTGACCAGTAATGTGTGAACCGCACGGTTGTTGCATGTGTTTAAATGCGACATGGGGAGCCCTATGCAGATTGTACACATGAGATCATGGCAGTCTCTGTTCCTGGACATGGGTGGGGGTGAGGGATGGGTGCTGATGCCAGGTACATATATGGTATCCATGTCTGTGTGCCTGACCTGCGTGTCTGTGACTTGTGAATGCCATGGATGCATGACACATGTCTGTGACAATGTACAGATTCACTGATGCAGCCTAGTCATCCTTGTATCCACTGTGATTGGGGTGTACGGGGCCAGATGGATGTGACTGAGGTGAAGTGTGTGCATGTGATAGGCATGACCCATGATGCATGTGAGTTCCATTACATTGTATGTTTCGAGAGTCCATTGGACATGTATGGAAATGTCCATGGCATGCACCATGACTGTCACTGTGTGTGTTTTGCCTGGACTGACACATGTGTTGTGGAGGGACATGATGGAAGTGAACTTTGACAGTGCCACTCATCTGCTATTGCTTCCTGTCTAGGGGACCATTGTACAGTACCCTGATGCTTGTGTTCTATGTCTCCCTCTACGCAGCGGCTAGTGAAGGAGAGGGCGGAGACGGCGCTGTGGAGCAAGGCGGCGGGGATGCCCCCACGGCTGCAGCGGAAGGGGTGGGTGAGCCCCCACAGGGGCCTGCTACGGCGGAAGACGGTGAGGAGCCATCCAGGTTGGTGGTTTCCACAGAGGAGGAGGAGGCCGCCACTGAGGCGCACATGGGGCCTGGTGGGGGCATCCCTGCTGGTGCAAGTGGTGCATTCCAGGGGCAGGGGCAGGAGGCAGCACAGGTCACCGTGGAGGGGCATGTGCATGTCGCTGTCCCTGACCCTGTGGGTGCACCACCATGCACCAGCAGGGATGCCCAGTCCCAGGCCCGTCCGCAGGTAGAGGGGATGTCCATGTCATCTGACTCCCCTCCACCTGCGGACGTGGGGACCCCTGGCCGTATGGAGAAGGTCCTGATTGGGGTCGCGATGCGCACGGCTGTGATTCGTGATGCCGTGCGTGCTTCCCAGGAGGAGCACGCACGTCATCACGAAGAGCACCGTGCCGACGTGGCCCAATTGGGATCGTCCATGTTCGGGGGTTTCCTGCATGTGTCGGCCAATCTGGCGGCCCTCTCCTCCTCTGTGGAGACTATACGCCAGTCGTTCTCCTTGCCGTCTTCCGGCCCAGATGCCACCAGGGCCCCCTGTGGACCTGCCCTGACCAATGCAGCCAGCTCGGTGGGGATCCCATCCCTGCCACAGTCGGGAGTCAGTGGTCCAGCAGGGGTGGACACCACAGCAACTGTACCCCAGCAGATGGAGGATGTGACGGCATCATCAGGCAGGGCACGTGCACGACGGCGTCGGTGGATTCCATCAGCCTGGATGCCGTCGTGCTGGCAGAGGCAGTGGCGTCGGAGGCAGCAGCGGAGTCAACGTGGGAGGCATCAAGGCTCGGGCCCATCAACATCGGAGGGGCAGGCATCGGCCGGAGGGCAGGAGGACCCAGGACGGGAAGTGTCTTCCGTGTGGCAGCGGTTGGGCCAGCAGATAGGTGCGGAGCGGCGGCGGGCGGAAGAGGCACGGCTCACAATGGTCAGGGCGGAGAACTCCATGCGGAGGGCCCTGAGGCGGGCCGAGTGCCTCGAGGCAATCCGCAGGGGGTTGGAGGAGGAGACGGCGTCGTCCCTGCGGACCCTCGGGGCCATGGAACAGGACCGCCTCTGGGACATCGAACAGGAGTTCGATGATGCCCTGGCCCGGAACACCACGGAGTGAGCCGCTGGACTTGCCCGCCGCCTTTGTATATAGTTATATAGTTAGTGTTAGGTTTCCTTTATTTATATTCTTTATTTGGTTGTGATTGGACAATGCGCCACATTTTTGTATGTAGTTCAGTTTTTAGTTAGTTGTCATAGTTAGGTTTCATTTGGTTGGGCTCATGGACCCGGGATTATCTTGTAAATAGTTCTTCAATGGATTTTTCTATTTTTTGGATTTTTTTCATCGCCATGGAGCAGTGGTTTTTGTTTATCATTTACACTTGGATTACTTTTCTGACTGTGACTTTGGACACCATTTTTTTGGATTGTGCTGTGTGTTTTTGATTTTTTTCCTTGGACATTCTTCTTTTGGTTGTTTTGCTTTGTGGTTTTTCTCATTTCATTTCCATTCAAGTTGATTTTAAATACATTTTTATTTTCATCCTTCAATGTGTCGTATCATCTCATTGCTTTCATGCATGTCATGTTGGGTGTTTTAACATTCACTTGCAGCCATTGTGTGCGACAGACATGTGTTCATTTGCATTATTTACATTGGGTGTGTAACATGTCATTGCCTTTGATATGTGGGTGGATGTGATAGTTGGTTGGGCCTTTTGGCAGGGGAGGATGGCCATTATGGACATGATTGGGGATTGGTGGGACCCAGGTGCAGGGAGGCATGGATGGGACATGGGTGGGGGCCTGGTGGTGGGTGCCCCACAGTGCTGGGGGTGGTGGGAGACATGAGTTGGACATGGGTGGGGGCCTGCTGGCAGGTGCCCCACAGTGCTGGGGGGTGGGGGTGGTGGGAGACATGAGTTGGACATGGGTGGGGGCCTGCTGGCAGGTGCCCCACAGTGCTGGGGTGTGGGGGGGTGGGGAACATGAGTTGGACATGGGTGGGGGCCTGCTGGCAGGTGCCCCACAGTGCTGGGGGGTGGGGGTGCTGGGAGACATGGGTGGGGGCCTGCTGGCAGGTGCCCCACAGTGCTGGGGGGTGGGGGGGTGGGGAACATGAGTTGGACATGGGTGGGGGCCTGCTGGCAGGTGCCCCACAGTGCTGGGGGGTGGGGGTGCTGGGAGACATGGGTGGGGGCCTGGTGGAGGCTGCCCCTGGTGGCTGGGGGTGGGGGTGGTGGGAGACATGGGTGGGGGCCTGGTGTTGGGTGCCCCTGCACTGCTGGGGGGTGGGGGTGCTGGGAGACATGGGTGGGGGCCTGGCGGAGGCTGCCCCTGGTGGCTGGGGGTGGGGGTGGTGGGAGACATGGGTGGGGGCCTGGTGGTGGGTGCCCCTGCACTGCTGGGGGTTGGGGGTGCTGGGAGACATGGGTGGGGGCCTGGTGGAGGCTGCCCCTGGTGGCTGGGGGTTGGGGTGGTGGGAGACATGGGTGGGGGCCTGGTGGTGGGTGCCCCTGCACTGCTGGGGGGTGGGGGTGCTGGTAGATATGGGTGGGGGCCTGGTGGAGGCTGCCCCTGGTGGCTGGGGGGTGGGGGTGGTGGGAGACATGGGTGGGGGCCTGGTGGTGGGTGCCCCTGCACTGCTGGGGGGTGGGGGTGGTGGGAGGCATGGGTGGGGGCCTGTGGAGGGTGCCCCTGGTGGCTGGGGGTGCAGGGGGACATGCGTTGGTGGGCAGTAGTGCAAGTTGACATGTGGGTTGGCTGGGGGGCATGGGCATGGTGGATGGGGTGCCTGCAGGACATGTGCAGGGTAGGCCCCTGTGGTGTGAGCCACCTGCAGGGGCCGTGGAGGGTGTAGAGGATACACCTGGGAGGACCCACACGTGCAATTCACGTGTGGTGCTCCCCGCGCACCCCTGAAATACACGTACCCTGCTGAAATCGCGTGTGGAACTTCACGCGCACCCCTGAAATACACGTACCCTGCGGAAATCGCGTGTGTAACTTCCCCTGCACCCAGAAATACACGTACCCTGCTGATATCGCGTGTGGAACTTCACGCGCACCCCGAAATACACGTGCCCTGATGGAATCGCGTGTGGAAATTCCCGCGCACCCCTGTAATACACGTACCCTGATGGAATCGCGTGTGGAAATTCCCGCGCACCCCTGTAATACACGTACCCTGATGGAATCGCGTGTGGAACTTCCCGCGCACCCCTGGAATACACGTACCCTGCTGATTTCGCGTGTGAAACTTCCCCCGCACCCTGAAATACACGTACCCTGATGGAATCGCGTGTGGAACTTCCCGCGCACCCCTGAGATACGCGTACCCTGCTCGCACGGGCCCAATCGCGTGTGGAAATTCCCACGCACCCCTGAAATACACGTACCCTGATGGAATCGCGTGTGGAACTTCCCCCGCACCCCTGGAATACACGTACCCTGCTGATTTCGCGTGTGAAACTTCCCCCGCACCCTGAAATACACGTAGCCTGATGGAATCGCGTGTGGAACTTCCCGCGCACCCCTGAGATACGCGTACCCTGCTCGCACGGGCCCAATCGCGTGTGGAACTTCCCGCGCACCCCTGAAATACACGTACCCTGCTGTAATCGCGTGTGTAACTTCCCCTGCACCCTGAAATACACGTACCCTGCTGATATCGCGTGTGGAACTTCACGCGCACCCCTGAAATACACGTACCCTGCGGAAATCGCGTGTGTAACTTCCCCTGCACCCTGAAATACACGTACCCTGCTGATATCGCGTGTGGAACTTCACGCGCACCCCGAAATACACGTACCCTGATGGAATCGCGTGAGGTACTTCCCACGCACCCCAGTGATACACGTAGCCCGCTTGCTGTGCTGGTACAGGGTTTGCGCAGCCCTTTGCGCTGGATTGGGTATTTTGATGGCTTTTCCCTGCGCGAGAGGCGTTCTTAGGGGCGTAACTGGCGCTGCTGCAGGGTCGCTGCGCCACTGTGCGCCACGGCTGGTTTTGGTGGCTGGAATCCATGAATACGCTGTGCGCGGAAATGGATTTTAGCGCATGCGGCTGGCGCAGGGATTCGCACGCGCACTCTGTGCGCCAGCCGTGTGCGCCACTTGTGTGCTGGATTCTATGAATTACCCCCCTAAATTCTATGCAGAGTCGAATGAACACACAGAAAAAAGGGATGCAAAGTGAAATGCGGGTTGTGGTTCATTGTCATTGTTTAAAAAAAATAAAGTTTGTTATTTAGTATGTTATATGTCCACATATGAAATTGTGGTTTTATAAAGAGAACATCATTTTTTGATTAAACGAAAAATCTGTATAATGTGCACGATAATATATTTTGTACTTAAGTGTTTTGAGTGTTTGATACGCAAAAGAAAATACATGTGTGAGGACAGATACACACAAATCTGTGAATCCGTGTTGGTAGACTTAGTCTAAGAAAATTACGATAGCTGACATGCATTGGTGAGCCGTAGATAAGGATTTAGCTATGTGGGTGAGCATTGACTCCGAAGTGTCTACTGCAGAACAATGGACGTAATTTTAGTGGGGACAAGGGTGTTTTGTGGCACACCATTTTGTCCCACTCATTTTGGAGGGGCCACTTTCATTTAGGTGTCATGTCCCCACCAACATTTTCAGCAAAGTTACTCCACTGTGCAGAACCCACAAACATAGGGTTACCTAGTTGATTGGCCTACATGTAGGCAATGACTCGTCTGAAGACTACATGTTTGAGATTTTTGGAACAGTGGGGCATGAGGCTGACAGGTCGTTAGTTGGCTGGATTGTTGGAGGGCAGTGGTTGATGTCCTGATTATGTGTATGTTGGTGGCTTCCTTGAAACAGGCTGGGAAGATGTAGGCGAGGGAAGTCCAAAGTTAACAGTAGGAGCTGGGAAGGAGCAGCTACTCAACTGCTCAATGGGCAAGGAGGCCAGCAGGATTAGAGCAAGGGTTGGTACCCCAACGGATAAGTGTCAGGTCAGCCAGGATGTGGTGGGAAGTCTGAAAGTGGGGAGAGGGTTCAGTGGTTGGAGGAAGGTAAGAGGCACATAGGGAGAGAGTACAACGTGCAACAGGTGTTTCTTAGAGATGTTTGAGAAATAAATGGCAAACTCTTCAACTAAGGAAAAGGAGGAGACATAATTTATTAGTTTTATTAGTTTATTTTGAACCTTTAACACATTTCCAAACATTCTCTTTATACATGCTCCTCACCAGCCAACCACAAACGGACGTTATACATGTTCCTATCCTAATGTGACTGGCTCCTCTTACCTTGCATTACATCACAACAAAGTCTCACTAAAAAGTTCATTTAAAACACCACTGCGAAGACTAGAGAGTGACTTTCACCCATTACGATCTTCAATCACTATTCATCCGCTGACAGTGTAGGAGACATTCCAATAATGGATCCCAGATAAAAGGTGCAGCGTGCTGCTAGTCCTACATAAGAAGTTATCAAATGTTTCAGTATTTCAGGTTCCTCGGGTTTTAGGCAGAACCTGCATGCCAGTAGGCTCTTAGCCATTTATTTCCGGCCACAATCACCTCCCTAGTAGAATATAGATTTAAGTGCATTTGCATAAAATTCCCTCTGATCACTGGGCACGAGAACTTTGACAAGTATTTGTGGGCCAGTTTTAGTGCCTTACACTCCAGTACGTAATCTTTCCTCAGGGATAGCCGATTTCTTTTCTCCTGAGTCAATATCCAGTCCTGTTTTGGAGTTTCTTTTTCACCATCGCAGGATTGGATATCAGGAGGGCCGTGGAGGATTTTAATTCTGTCAAGCAGATAGCGCATTTCTCCTTCCAAGAGGTGAAGGGGCCAGTGCTTATTGCTGAGACATTGTGTCACAAAATGGTTAACTGGGAGGCCATGTGTGCCAACAAGGTTTTTTGATACAGGATTAAGGACTTCCAAAGCAAAAAAGAGTATACGGACAGAAGATCCAATTCAAATCTAATGCAATAGGCTCTTCGGAAGTCGAATAACTTGCTTCCAGAAAGCACCCTCCAAGATTTCCCCTACTTGCCATGCCAGATTGAGCTCCGACTCTGCCCCATATGAGAGAAAAGGGATGACTTTCTGATTTTAAAAGGTAATCAGGGGAATCATAGAACATTTTCTGAACCGCTGATGCAAACTCATTCCCTGAGCAGATGCATGTTTAACCTTTGATTTTAGCAGATTGTCCCAGGGGGTTTGCACCACACTCTGGTTAACACACACTCCCAAGAAGATAAGAGTCAAAGCATTCTAGATTTTCTTAATTTAATCTCTATCTAAATCTCTGGTTTGGCTTCCTTGTTTTGTCATTTAAAACCACAGATTAGAATTGTTGACATTGGCCCTCATCACAAGGTTGGCGGAATGGGTTTACCGGCACCGGTAAAGGTGCCGGTGCCAGTAAACCCATTCTGCCCTACCACGAGGTCTCATCGCGGGACCCGCAATGGGCGCCTGGAAAAAACAGGCATCTATACCGGGTCCCGCGAGGACACCAGGGAGCTAACAACGGGCCCGTTATTAAAGGGCCCGTTGTTAGCTCGATCCCCATTCCCATTGAGCCCTATGGGGGCTTGAATGGGGATGGGGATGGACCGGGTCCGGATTCCTCGGACGGGGAATTACCGGGTCCGCCAAGGTTGCGATAGCCCCATTAAGTCCTCATTTGAGAAACCCGGGCCCGGAATGCGGTAAGGAGGTAACCATGCCGCTAAAAGCGGCATGGTTACCTCCAACCTCCTGATGAGGGCCATTGACTCTTAATTTGTTTAGGGTCATGTAGGCTTGAAGGGCCTCAAGGCTCCTTTGCAAACCTACAGGGGTTCTGTCAATCAGGATCAGATCACCCGCTTAAACGATCCATGGTATTGGCATCCCATTGATCTTAGGTGGAAATCCTCTTACCATATTTTGGGCTGTTTCCATATACAAAATATAAAGGTTAAATAAGATCAGTGCCAATGAACAGCCTTGTTTTATACCCTTATTGATCTTAAATGCTTCAGAGAGATGCCGCTTTTAATTCAAGGGGGCATGCATCGTGGTTCCTGTATATAGATCTTGCTTTGAGTCTATTAAGTGCACAGGGCAATTCCAGTCCCTCTGCTTGGCTCATAATCATTCCCTGTTGACACTGTCAAATGCCTTTTTCCAGATCCATAAAGGTAACATACAGTTTGGTATTTTCTCTAATGGTCTGGAGCTTGAGCAGGTTTAACAGGAAAAGGTTCAAGCAGGTGCCTATCCCCTTAACACATCGCGTTTGGTGGGGATCTTGGTGGCCTGAGTCGCTGGCCCATTTTGACAGTAGCTTTAGTATGATCGAAGCAAAGATTTTCCCTAGGGTGTCCAGTAAGGCTATCGGGCAGTAATTACTCTGGTCAGTCCTAAGACACTTTTTAAAGATAGGTATGAACACACACATTTCCACGAGGCAGGCACTCTTTATTCTCTCAAAATTTGCCGCAATAGCATGTAGGCAAATTGAGTCCACTCCCTGGGTGCTTGTTTTAGTGAGTGCTTAGAAAGTACATCTGGCCCGGGGGACCTGTAGGTACTCAAGTTCAAGATTAATCTAGAATTTCCTGTTTGTCCAGGTCCCAAGCCCATGGAGTTGAAATTATAGACAGTTGTTTTCGGGGATGGGTCATCTGTGCTGGAAAAAGAGATCCAAAATGGTGAAGCCATTGTTGTTCGTCAACCATTAGGGTCTATAAGGCTCTCTGAGAGGTACCCACATTATTAATCCACTCCCAAGATAGCCTGGAATTCTTCTTACTCAGAACTTCGAGCATGTTCTCTCCATTGGCTTACATAAGCTCAGCTCCAAAGTTACGTAGCCAGTTTTTACATCGTTGCTTGTATTTTTTGTGCTCAGAGCTCGACTGACCAAGGGAGTGTGATTTATGCTTTTATATCAACTCTATATTTCTTGCATTCTTTCACAAGCTTTGTGTTAAAACTGTTTTTCTGAACAAATTCTGGCTTGCCTACTTTGTGATCTACCTGTTGGTATTTGACAGTAAAAGTATATAATTTAGATCTGCAACATTCGATTTCAACCTCAAGCTTAAATTGGATGTCATGTCTAAGACAATCTTGGGATTCAAACGGAGTCTGTTACGCCCTTGTGAGACCAGAACCTCTGAACATTTTGCCCCCCACTTTCCTCAGAATGGGAAAAAACCCATCGAGGTTTCAAGAGAGAATGATCACTGGATTACGTGTCCATGACTACCAGCGATTTGACTCCTCTCTGAAAATTACTTGAAACAAAAAAATAGTCTAAGGAGGCCTTAGCTAGGCCTCCTCCACACGTAGATTTGGCTGGGATGTCAACTTCAGTATTTGTTTTCAACATTAATCATTATCGAGCTCCAAATTTCTTGGAGCCATACATTAGCTGCTGATCTCCTAATGCTGTGTGACTTACCCCGAACATGGTCAGGGGGTGCTTCTGCCTCAACACATCTATTGTTCAAATCCTGCAAAGTAAATACATTGATGTTCCCTTTCCAGCATAGCCTGGTCAATCCCCTCCATCACACCACACACAAATTGGCAATTTCCCACTTTGCCCGGATTCCAATACACATTGATGAGGACATCAATTGCTGACATAATTGAGTCTGCATACATACATTGCACCGTCAATATTTGAGTACAAGAATTAGGGGTGCTGTGTTTCAGTACTTTCATTGCCAAATCCATTTTGATGAGTGTCAGTAAACCCATATAAGGTCTACCACTACAACCCATTTTTGCTGGATTTAGACTTGGAATATAGCCATTGCATATCAGAGTCTCTCGAAACCACGTTTCTTGAAGACATATAATGTGAAATTGAGACCAATCTTTTTTCGAAAAGATGGGTGAATCCACTAGTATTCCAGGAGCCCATCTGAAGTGTTGTCCTCTCTCTGACTCCTTGCGCTAATTATCTATCACGGGAGCAAGCACAGTCTGGAGCCGTGTACAATCTTCGTCATTTGATGGTTCCCGATTGTGTTTGTTGTCATATTACACTATCCTGTCTTCTTTTGGCATCCTAGAAAAGGTGATATTCAATGGAGTAATCTGTCTGGCCAAGTTACTACTTACATTTATTTCATTTCCCCCCACCTGCGTGGTAACTCCTCTGGAGGCTTCCAACCCCCTTAAACATTCCAATTTTGTTTCTTGTTCCCCCCTTAAGACATCTCTTTGTTAATATGTTGGTTCACAGACAGGTTCTTCGCAGTTTAGTTCTTGTGTTAACATGAATCCCAGTGACCAAAACGTAGAAGCTGCCTCCCACAAAGTTTTTGGGATTATCTCCTATCTTACCTGCAACAACACCCAATCAGTCCTTGTTTTAACAAATTCCACTACAGGGATGTCATCTGAAGATATAGAGTGCAATGTTGGTATATGGTGCAGTAGGATCATTACATTTCAATATCAGGTTATCATTTGCTTGGGATTGGCACGTAACATATATGGTTTATTTCTTTTTCCTTGGAGTCTTCTTTTTTATTTCTTGAATTTGTGGCCACTGCTGATTGAAACAGAGGGGGATCTTTGTGTAACAATGTATTTTCCGCCCTCAGTCTTTTTTGGGGAAATGTTAGGAAAATCTCTTCCTCTGTTAAGGTAGAGCCCATCTCTATATGGTTCAAGTCAAGAGGAGGCTCGAGGTTGTTCCTCATTGCTGTACCCTCCCATTGTTGGACATCAACCAATTCCTGGCTCTATTCAAGGGACTCATTGATCGCTTTGATTGAGCAGACTGGAAATTCCAGAGAGGAGGTTGATTTGTCACCGTTATTCTCAGGATTTGAGGATCTCACCTCTGTCGGAGGGCAAGTTCTGGGTTGGTTGATTTGATCAGAGAAGGTATGCTCTCTCCTTTCGCTGATTGCAGTCACTGGCATGATCTCCAAGATATCTGGTTCTTGGAGGTACTTCAAATTGTGTATGAAGCTTCTAGGGGCGTTCGATTTGGACTTCCCAGTGGAAGGTAGATTTTTGGACTTTTTTAGTTGGATGAGAGGAATTGAATAGACTTGGTCTTGATGGAATTGCCGTATTTTGGTTCTGCTTCATCAACTAGGATTACCACTATGGCTCCCTGTTGGGCATCTTCTGTAACGCTCTTCTAAGATGGTAGTTTGTGGGTTATATCATAAGAATCTGTGTTGCTTATCGCTATAAGTCAGCCCTGATATTCCCCTTTAGGGTTATGCAAAGATGTGCCTCCCACTTTTGTGTCCTCTGGATTAATATGTGTGGCCCGGTCCGACCCACTTTTAGATTTACTTCTTTTTGGGACGTGGGTCCCTTGGATTTGGACTGAGGTTTCTGATTTTACCTTGCATCACTTCTGAAGTTTATTTCCCCCTATTGCCACCCTGACTTAACTCCAGATTGCCTCCCAAATTAGTGATTACTCTGATCCATTATTGAGAGTCCAGGATCGCCTCCATCATTGAAGTTTTATACTCTTGGTCTGCTCTTCTTATGTCACATGGTCTGTTTTGACATGTGTTTGATTGCATTGCTTCATAATTAAGAATAGCTTGCACTGTGATAGTGAAAGCCTCAAAATAAATCAGTTTTGAATGGACCATCACTAGGAGGGTCGCTTGGTCGTTAAAGTCCTCACTGATTGATTCATACAGTTTGATGAATGGAGCCATGGAGATTGTTAATGCTGACACAATCATGGATTGAATTTGAGGCATCCAGGCTCCCCCTCCTAGGGGCTCTAGAGCCTGGATGTCTGGAGAGAAAACCGAATCATTGAGGCTGGATACCAGCAATTCAATCATGGAGTTTACTGGGAGGGTAGGGGGAACACAGCGAGTCAGCTATTTGGAGGGGTGCAGCCTCCAATGGTGATGAATTGACAGCACACTGCTCCACTTCCTCCACCTCAACAGAACTCCCAATTAAGGTTGTTTCTGCCTGCCACACTCCCCCCCATTTGTAGCAGGGGCCGTACAGTACAGTCTGTTTTACTTTGTCTCCTTTGAGTAATAGGAGAGGCTAGCTCTGTTATTAGGTTTGAAACCTGCGAGGAGTGGGTACACAATTTCCAGTTGGCTTTGTTGTTTAAGGAGGCTTCAATAAGTGCAATATCATGCAATAACCTCAAAGCCAAAATGGAGCTGGACATAGGCTTTGGGCTTTCCTCCCTACCCTTCCCTGAAAGTTTTCGCAGTTGGGAGTTCATAGAAGTTAGGGAGTCCTTGTCGGGTAGGGAGGAGGCCTTGAGTGCCACCGTCTCAACTGACTTGTCTCACTCAAGTTGTTCTGGGGTGTCTTTCCCAGCACTGGATGGATTATTTGGAGTCTCTGGTACCACTTGCACCACATGGGATGGATTTGTTGGTTGATTGCCTTCTCTCACAAGGATCATGGGGGGTAAATAAACTGGTTTTACTAAACGTGACCTTTCTGTTGTAGTAGTCCCTTCACATTTCAGAGGAGTATTGAAAGGTAGTCCGCCCCCTCCACTCTTTGCATCTCCTTGTCTGTTATATCTAAACCGGAAGTCAAACACCTCTTAATTAGTGCCAAGGGTAAAGTCTTGTTATGGTCTATGGTAGATGGAGGTGGCTTAGGGGGAAGGCTCACCTCACTTTACGGAATGGAGGTTAAGGCTGTGGCTTGGTCCGCCATTTGAGATGTGGATGTATGTGTAGTTGCCTCCCCTTGGATCCATGCCTGGCATCGTGATCACGCTCTCGTTTTTTCAGCTACTGGCTCTACCATATCCGTTTCTTGACCGTTGGGGTCAGCGGGAAAAAGAATGCTGTCGTAGGTCACCAACTCCTGCCACAAATTGCCACTAACTGCAAACTCTGCAGACTCCATGGCGCTCCGCACCTCACAGGAGATTATGTACTATCTCCTCGATGCACTGGACAGTAAAGTCAGACTGCAGCACCAGCTCGTCAACACACTGCCAATAATGGAAGACTCTGCAGACTCTACGGTGCTCCACGCCTCACAGGGGATTATGTGCTGTCTCTTCGATGCAGTGGACAGTAAAGACAGACTGCAGCACCAGCTCGCCAACACACTGCCACTAACGATAGACTTTGCAGACTCTGCTGCGCTCCATGCCTCACAGGGGATTATGTACTGTCTCCTCGATGCAGTGGACAGTAAAGACAGTCTGCAGCACCAGCTCGCCAACACACTGTCACTAACTGCAGACTCTGGAGAAGAAATAGGAGAAATAGCAGAGTTGATGTGGAGACACATGGATAGCTTGTAAGACTGAAGGAAGAACAAAGGCAGTGATGTGTATAATAGAGAGGACGTAAAGTGACAGGGGGCACAAGATCTGAGGGGGGAAATAAAGATGATATATTGTGTGTTGCGATAATTAAGGAATTTGAAGTTATGGAGAATGACCAGGGAATTGCCAGGCAAAGCAGTCCTGTGGGAGTTTCTTGGCCTTGTTCGTGTTGGGTGATGGATGTCCTTCAGGAGTAGGTATTGAACTTCAATTGGAAGAGATTTCAAGAGGAAGATAAGATCATAGAATTTAAAGTTTAGGGTACCAGATGGGTGGTAGATGAACATGCGTAAAGGCAATTGGTGAGGGAAGTTCAACAGCAACATGCAGAATAGAAAATGGGAGAAAGTCAGAAAGGGCAGATGGGCTGGATTTGTTGATCATGAGGCATACACCATTAATTATCTGAGATAATGTAGGTATGTAGAGTGAGAAAAGGAAGTATGTGTCCTAGGCTGCAAGGGTGGCAGAGTCATGTAGGTGTGCTACTGTTTTGGGACAGCCTTTCCATTAAGATGAGGATTAGGTGAGTCAAAGGGTAAAACAGTTTTTGTTACAGCACAATAAGGAATTCCATTCGCAAAGGATAAAGATCAAAAGGAGATCTTTGGGAACAGGAGAGCATCTACTAGAACTTCTAACATTAATATGAAGCTTGATCCCTGTCATATGCCTAAGTGAGATAATGACCTGGATGCCTTTGAAACAATAGAGAGAGATGAGGAAGATTAGGATATAATAAGAAGAGGGAGAAGAGTGGAACAGTGGTTGGTCCATGAAAGGAGGTCACTGGAGATATGGATATGCACTAGCATGTGAGTGGGATATTTTGACAGGATAAAAACAGGTGCTCTGGTAGGCAAACACAGGCCACAACAAAGGGGTAGTGTTTACAGGTACTGAGAATGAGTTTCACAGCAGAGGTCAGAGGTTGTGCCAATCAGGCTTCGGAAAATGTTTTGAACAGGGCCAAAATGGGCTTGCAGCAGGATGTCATTATTTTCTTTGCTCTTTACTGATGGGAACCCACATGTCTAGGCATCCTATGTTTGCCGTGAGATCAGTGCATAGTCCCATTTTAGCCCTAACAGGAAAACAACAGTGAATGACCCACTGAATTTGCCCTTTGCTCTTTTGTCCCGTAGCTGCAAATGCCTAGGACGGATGCCTTGGTGAGAGTGATGTTGTGAAAATACCACCAATTCCTATAGTAATGTACAATGGAAGCATGCCATTTGGGGTGGGGATGGTACCCAATGTTCCTCACCCCAGGCAGGCTCCTGCATGCCTACTATGATCTCAAGACGCGGTATGCCCTGGCCAAACAATAGGAGAGCTGAAATTGAAGGGACAGGTCATTCATTCCAGAATGTACTAACATCTGATTCAGACATCCTTACCATTTCTGCTGAATCCAAGTTATGGACCAGGGACAATGTCGAAGAACCGTGGTTGTTTGCAAGCTACCACATTGATAAGAATGGAGCTTACACATACTGAAAACATGCAGTCTATTCTGGCTCCCAGACATGTACAGACAATCAGCAAGAAAGAGACCACAGAATGGTGGTGTCAGGGACACACATACCAGTTAGAGAAGATGTTCAACAGAGTGGGGGAGAGAGCAGTTTCCTGGTCCAGCCAATCAAGACTGACCACCGAAGAATCTGAACGCCACAGGAACACATTTCTTGTACATGAACAATCCAAGATGGCACTGACCATCACAGCTACCTTTAAGAACCTTGCTATCACCAGATAGAAATAATCAGGAAAAACCTATATTCATCCAATACCAATTTCAGGTCAACAAAAGGGAGTGACATAAAGCAAACATGATGGACTAAGCCTGTCAGCTGATGTGGAAAACTGAAACTATACAGACTAAGGAGTCTCTTCAGTGAGGGACCTGGATGCAAGTGGAACCCATACAGGAGCCTCAAGTCATGCTTAGATACAACTAAAGGATGACAAGCAACAACCTCAAGCTGTAACCCAAGGTTAAAAAAGGAAAAAAACTTGCCAGAACAAGTGCAATATTATCTGTGTGACACAGACCATAAGTAGGGGATGAATAGCTCTCACAACCTGCAGGAGGCAGGAGAGGTCCAGGTGAGGACGACCTTGTTGTAAGAAGAACACAATCATGGACCTCATTATAAGTTTGCAGGTCTGGATGAAAAGTGCAGGTAACAGCTGTTATTGGCACCTTTTCCAGACATGCAAACTACAAGTCTGCAAGTAGGGGCAGTGAACTACCAGCATGCCTGACCTGGCAGTAGTTCAATCCCCTACCAGCAGATTTGTGACTGAAGCACCAGCACTGTTATTAATGGTGCCAGTGCTACAGTGATCCCATTCCCATGGACTCCTCTGGGACGCCACAGGAATGGGAATTTACCGTTCCTCCAACGCCCAGAATATCCTGGTATAACCGGGATATCAGGTGGCGGAAACAGTAAGTAGAGGTAGCCGGTAGGCTTCCGGTAGCACCGGTGGCCTACCGGCAACCTCATAATTAGGGCCATTTTGGAAGCGGAAGGTTCTGCTGAGACAGCCATAACCCAGGCCTCCCATAAGACCCAGAAACAGATCGTTTTGATACCCATCATCTGATACAAAGGGAGGAACCAGAAGCTGATAAGATATGTTCCAGTCAGGAACCCACAAAGACAAGAGAGCATCATGGGGAGACTGCCACTGGACCTGCTAAGCAGTCAAAGAAACAGTGGCACAGTTATCTGGGAGGCCATGGAACAGCTGACTATCAAAGCTACAATAAAAAAGCATCAGGTACTGAAATGAGTCAATAATGAATGGATCAGCCAATTGTGACAAATCAACTTCCGGGGCACCAGTGGTTCAGGGATGAAAATCGGTTTCTTATCCATCAATCAGCCCCACACCTCTGGTACATCAGAAGGGATCTGAACAGATTGGAAACACAAGTAAATTATAAACCTCCGTGTCCAATTTTGGTAACATGGAAGGAATGGCAAGCTTATCTCTGAAAGATCATGGATCATTGGTTAGTTGCAAAACAGAGAAAAATACAATCATTACCCAATGATAAAAGGGACTGCCCACTCAAGGTTGTATACAAATATCTACTTTGTTTTTTATCACAACAGACAGTTCTAGCACACTATAACATACAACACACTCTGTAAGGAATGCAGACAGTTTCAAAGAAGGAAAAGGGAGGCACTCTGGATACTGCCAGGAGGGTGATCTGTATAGTAATTCATCGTAATAGTTCAAGGATACTTGGTTTTAACACAAGGTGGGCAATGGGTTGTAAAATGTAACTATGGGCTTTCAGAGAAGAAGCATGGGGATAGAACCTCTGTGTACTTTATGCTTTAGGAGAGTTTGAGGTACTCAACAGGGTTGAGTTGATTTCAGGGTACTTTGCAGCTTCTGCGACAGAGTTGAAGATGGGAGACAGCTACGGCTATCAGACAGCAGGCAGTTCAGTGAGCGAAGCTGTATGAATGGTGGCAGGCTGGCCTACATGGTGGCTCAGGGTCAGGAATCGCTGTCTCAGTGCTGGTCGGCGGTTCTGAAGCACTGGTTGAAGCATTTTGGACAGATTTAGCTACTGCGACTTAACAACAGTCAGCGGTGCAGTTGGTTGCAGCTCAAGGGGCTCGAAAATGTCATTTAAGGCAGACACCGGTAGATGCTTGTCGATGCACTCCTCCTAGCATCTTTACTGGGTTTGTGTCATCCTTTAAGGTAGATGGCCCAAAGCTGAGTAGAGTATTGCAGGCAGCTGCCTTGTCCTTGGTTTGGTTCAGAGACTCTCTGGCACGTCCCACCGAGGAGGCTTTCTGCAGAGCCTAGCAGGGCATGCTGTGTGCTGGCTGGGTACCAGTACTGGTGCAGCTGGAGTGTCCTCTGGATTTGGTAACACCCTCTGTTCCCCGGGAGATGTTTAGGGGAGGGATCTTGCTTCCCTCTTGGAGGTGCTGGCATTCCTTCGCTGGCGGAAGATGTACAGCAGACTGTACCTTTAGCCAGGGTCCAATGATGAGTTCTTCTGAGTACTCCTTGCAAAGTCTTTAGATGAAATGCCAAAAGAGGGCCTCGGCCCCCTTTTAAAGCCAAATGGACCACAGGGATTGGTATAGGCTAAGCCTAACTTAATGAACCAATCCTGGGTCCCCACCAGCAATCTCTTGTATGATTGAGGTCATAACCAGGGTGCTTTGCAACAGAAAAGGTATGGGATCTCCCTGTGGGGATGATTACTGTAAAGAGGCAGTCCCAGATATGACATTTCACTGTTAATCAGTATTGAGGGTGGGAGCTGGCATCAGGTTGGCACAGTGCATATGAAAGAGTGTTTGGGTTTCCTGTCTCCTTTGTTAGCCTCTGCAGCCAGGCCTCATGTGGGCCTGTTTGAAATAAACTCTGATTAGTATGTGCATGTTGCCACCAGCTAAATGACTTAACAAAAGGACAGGGCCGATCCATGGAGCCCTTGTTAGTCAATTAGGCTGGCCATGGCAGGGGCAAGGATTAGGTTTCACCCTGCTGAGATGACATGGTGTACTCCTAGCTGTCATATCCCAGCAAAATATGACAAGACGGACTTCACCTGTAGGAGTCTCCACCCAGAGTACACAGGTCTATTCATATGTTGTGCGGTGAGCATGGGAACATTTGTGCAGATTAGCCCCACACATTTTCCAGAGGTTGATCTACCATCATTCAATTTTGTTTAAAGTTTAAAAAAAGCCCAGACAAGAAGCACACATACACCATGCGGATGGTCGATTTCCTCACACCAATACCCGAGAAAAGGTGAAGTGCCAACTGAAATCAGGGAGGTCTGAGAAATGTACTACCCACTTCCACACTCCAAGTAAAGGTGGACATAGATTATGCACAGTAGTGGTTAATAAAGCTGGAGTAGAGTTCCTTAATGTATAGAAAAAGGCCAACATCGACCTTTTTCTGCATGCCATGGGCAAGGTGGTGGGATGATCCAGCCAAGATGCCCATCTTTTGCCACCTTTATAATGTCTCACACTAAACACTTGTATTGACTGCAATTCCTTCTGTACAGTAAAAAAAAAAGTGAAAACAATATTGAGGCCATTTTGTAATTTGTACCTTGACCTCAGGTGTGCATGTATAAATATGCAGTCTTTCAGCTGAAAGTGTTCCTGGAATACCACCGCCTTCACACATGCTCGAGCTTTTCAAATGGTAAATTGGACTTGTTACTGTTTCTAAAATCAGA
This sequence comes from Ambystoma mexicanum, assembly GCF_040938575.1. NCBI lineage: Eukaryota > Metazoa > Chordata > Amphibia > Caudata > Ambystomatidae > Ambystoma > Ambystoma mexicanum. The sequence continues at coordinate 1,334,845,575 of NC_090924.1, forward strand.
ATGATCACCTCGCACACGTAATAGGGAGAAGAGTTATTTTTATTTTTTTGTTCATTTATAAAACGCTTAATAACCGCGAGTGGTTTCTAACCGCCCAGAATTCGGACCTGTGCTGGACTGCACTGTTTTGATTCCAAGGCAAACACGTTGCCCCTGAGCTATCCTTCCTCCGTTAGGTCAGAAAAGCGGCTGCGATGGTGTGACCATTTTGTAGTAAGGTTGCAGTTTGCATTAGCCAGCGAGTGACCATTTGGGTTGACCTGCACTTTCATTATAAAACAAATCCCTTCTCATCACTCATGTGTGAAGCTTGTGTGCAACTTTTCGGGGTCGATTGTAGCGTTCTAAACTGCTTTACAATTGGAAATTGGTGTCCTACACAATTGTACCCGTTTCACAAAATATTGCAGATATTTTTGGGATTATGGCTTGATAGCCCCAGTGATATAAAGACCAACAGCATCTGAAGCATTTGGTATGGTATATGCCCATAATGTTCCCTCAATTCTGAACAGCTGGTTCTGGCATCAGCACTAGCAATAGTGAAAGAAGCTCCAGTGGTGGTTGGTGACATCCAATCTGGCCAGAGCTGCATTGATGTACCTCCCACTCTGAGAGCTGTAACGACAGGTGCTAGGGGCAAGGGTCAATAAACCACATCACAGGATGCATCGCCTCAGGGCCTGGGCATCTGGATGGAGCTCCAGGTCATGTAGTTGAAAGGATATGTGGGACTAACTCGCATGTGTGGATACACAGAATTAAGAAGCACTGAGTCATATAGAGAGACAGGAGGACCAAGTGTGGGGCCCTGTTGGATACTGAAGCCCAGATTGAGGTGTAGACAGAGGAAAATCTATTGTCTTTCAGTTGTTTTGTTATTCATGTTGGGTTCTTTTGCCTCCCCCGTGAACGCAGCACTTCAAAGGTGAGGTTCAAGGTTTTAAAATCAGTGAGAAAGATGCCTTGTCCTTTTGGAAGCTAAAGGGTCTATTGTCTGCCTTCTCTCCCTTTCCTCCAGTCTCAAAGAAAGCCAGAAATAAGAGGAAGTGCAGAGTGAGAATGTCACATGTGAGAGGTGAGAACACGATGACTGGGGAGAGGGGCGCACCACTCTGTCTGCGATGCTGGCCCTGGAGGTGGCAAAAGGAGGTATCCACCAAGATCCCCAAACTTTGACTAGCCTCTAATGTAGAGTATTCCTTTTTGTCTTAGCAACCCATCAAGGTTATCAGATGAACACCTGTGCCGGTCTCTAGGAACCCCACTATTTTCTAAGAAGTTATGAAATGTAAACTTGTCAAAACATTCAAACATATTTGTCGCAGTACCACTTGCTGGCCTCCACAGACCATCTGATACTGACATGCATGAATAACTAGGTTTTCAGAGATGTAAGGCCGATCAGCATTGTTACCAGAGCAATTGTTAGGCAGAGCAGAAACAAAGGCATGACATCACTTGTCCATAGGAAGGACATAAAACAATTCCAAGATGGCAGCCCAAACTATAATACACTCATTATGAAGAGCTGTGGGGCAGACCGGCACACAACCAAACTAATTTGACAGTTTACAGTTAGTCCAGGTTTAAACCAATCATTTGGTCAGCTCCACAATTCTCCAGATCCATATCCTCCATAAAAGAATGGGTGATGTTAACTTCTTAACGATAAATCCAAGTAAAACAGAAATCTTGCTGGTAAATGAAAAAGCACACACTTGGACCTCCCTTTGTTGGCCTTTGATGGCCAATCTCCTTTGACCAATGGCCTGATCCTAAACATTCAGTTAAGCTTACTTTAAAGAGACAGATTTCCAGATTTGCTTTATGATACTAAGGACAATCAGATACATCCTCCAGTTTCTTGTTTTCCCTCCACCAGGTAATGGTCATGCTTCCCCTCATCCCCCCACTCCTTGGATTCAGGAAATAGTTGTTATCTTGGAATTTGGAAATACGCAATTACTCTTCTACAGAGAGTACAGAACTCGGTGCCCAGGCTAATAATGACGTTTAGGAAATATGATCAGATTAGCCCAGAGCTCCGATCCCTGAACTGGCTTCCTGTGGAGAAGCACATTATTTTTAAAACCATGTGCAGTGCTCACGTAAGCCTCCATCATCTTACAGGTACGTATTCTTTATGCTCCCAAGCACTCCCTGTGATCCACTCTGTGAAACTCATTTCACAAGCATACCGGAAAGAAAGGCAGGGTGGCAATACATACCTAGTTCAGACTTCCAGAATCTGGAACTCACTGCATGGTCCACTCTGAGCATCTAATCTTCTCTCTTTCAGGCAACAACTTAACACCTTCCTATTTGCATGACTCTTACATCTTTTTTTAACCCGTTTTCATTTTATTCATCAAACAAGCAAATGCAGACAAGCTTCACCATGTCATTTCAGTGATACAGGCATATACCAATTCAGCCATTTCCCCAGGGGGGTAATCGTTCCTCCTCTGTTTCAGCTTTCCGGCAGGTCCACCACCTTTCACAACGATTCCTGCCACCAGACTTCATGTTCCCCATCGCATCAGTTCCCCCAGCTCTTGCATCAATCTCCCTCCGGGAGTCTCATCTTACGCCAGGTTGAACATATTCTGTACCAGGGTATTCCATGCCTCGATTCCCCCATTATCGACATGCATGCCCTTCTTAAGCACTTTATACCATTCAGCAGACTCTGCTAGTGGTCATCATCTTAGGTACGCCCACCAGTCTTCTATTTTAGGGCCCTCTGGTGATTTCCATGACATGGCAATTCTGTGTTTTGCTAGTACACACACCAAATCCTTAGTTTTGGTCAAGTGAGCCTTTTGTCGCTCGCCCCTATGGAACAATCCTAATAAGCAGTACTTTGTGTGCCACAGCTGCATCTGGATACCACCCTGTGCCACCCTCCCTGCCACCTCCTTCCAGAATTTCTGTATTACTGGCACACCCAAAACATGTGTATCAGGTCCACTAACCCCTGTGTGCACCTTGGACAGAGCTGGCCCCCTTGTTTTGCCATAAGGGACACACTGTATGCCCTGTGAGCGACATACAAACCTGGCGTTCCTAGATACTTGCTTAGTGTAGATCAGTGCCCTTTCCCATTCCACACCTGTAAGTGCTCTCCCTATACCTGCCTCCCACTTGCTGCACACCTTCAGCTCTGACACACCCAACCTGCCCAGGAACCAATCATATAGTCTAGAGACTATGTGTCCCCCTTCTGACACATCATACATGGTGTCCAATTTCTCGGTGGTATCCACTTCACTCTGCGGGCCAAGTCATCTTTCCCTAATTCTCTTGCCCATGCCTAAGATTAGCAGGAATTGCCCTCTGTGTATGTCAAATTCGCTAACCAGGGCCTGGAAAGCTATAATTGTATCTCCTCTGACTAGGTCCCCAATCATAGCTATCCCCTTGTCCTACCAATGTCTTCTGTTTTGCACCAGTGTCCCCTGCAATTCACCTATGATTACCACTAGGGGAACATGCACCAAACAAGGATCTGAGTCACCTAGGAGATTCCAGCTTCTCCGCCATATGTCTTTGCCCGATTGCAACAGCAGGGAAGGTCTCTCTAGAGCAAGCTCCTTAAACCACAATACTTCTCAAAATTATATTGCTTCAGAAGCCCTGGTAATAGCAGAGTGTCCTGTGAATCTTTGTCCCTCAGCCAGCGCACTACATGTTGCAGCTACCCAGCCAGGTAGTAGCACTCAAAATGGGGTACTTTCCTTCTGCCCGACACATATTCCCTTTGTGGGGTGCTCAAGGCAATTCTGTGTCTTTCCTCTCCCACAGGAAGTCTCTCAACAAACACTCAGCCTCCAAAAGAAAATAGCTGGTATGTTTTAAGGGTCATTAGTGAAATAATAGAGGAGATGGGGTAGAACGACCATCTTCATGAGGGCCCCTCTTCCCGTTACTCCCAGGGGCAGCCTCCTCCAGAACTTCATGGATCTGGCCACGTTATCCATGGCTGTCTGCATATTATTCTTGTGTGAGGCCGCTTGGTCGTGCCACACATTAATGCCTAAATAGCAAAAGTAATTTTCTCCCACCAAAGTCCCAGTCAGGGCAGAAGCTGTTCATCAAGGCTTCTAAGCCCTGCGAGCAGGAACAGGCAGGACTTCTATATGTTCACCATGATCCCCAACAGCTCAGCAAACTGGTCAATGACATCCAACAAATGCAGTAAGTTATTGGCAGTCCTGTTTAAATACAACAGCATGTCATCTGCGTACAAGGAGCTGAGGTGCACCACTGCGTCTAGCTTTATCCCCGCCTCCCCATACTCCTTCGTGAAGAACACAGCCAGTGGTCCCAATGCCAGAATATACAGCATCAGTGATAATGTACAGCCCTGTTTGGTGCCCGTCTGAGCTTCCCACACCTCAGACATCTGTCTGCCTGTCTTCACATGGACCCTGGGTGCCATGTAGATCAGCTTTACCCCTCTCAAGAAAGCCCTGCCAATGCCAAAATGCACCAGGGCCACAAACATCCAGTCCCAGCGAACAGAGTCAAAGGCCTTGACTGCATCTAACGAGGCCACTGCACTTTAGTCCGTCAAATGATTTGTGCTGTCTATAACGTAGTGTGGTTTCCGCAGATTGTGTATGGTATTCCAACCTGGGACATACCTGGTTTGGTCTCTGTGTACAAGGTCCCCTATTGCTCTCCTCAGTCTGTTTGCCATCAGTATTTTGCAGTCTTGGTTCACCATAGAGAGGGGCCTGTACAATGGGCAGCACTGCAATGATTTACCAGGTTTATGAATCAGTATGATAGTGCCTTCTCTCAGGCTGCTGAGTAGAGCTCCTAGCTCGTATGATTCTGCATAGACCTGGAGCAGCCTAAGTGCTAGTTTCCCGCATATCTTTTGTAAAATTCCCCTTGGAGTCCATCCGGTCCCGGGGTCTTGGAGGTTGGGAGTTCCCTTATAACTTCTGTGATTTCTTCTAATGTCAGTGTGGCATCTAGTGTTTTCTTCCTGTCTCTGTAAGTCTATTTGCCCTAGGCCCTCCTCTATGTTCTCCCCCTTTCCGTTGACTCATCAGTGTATAGAGTGTTGTTGAATCTAAAAAACACCTTGTTTATCCCTTCCTGTGTTCTGACTAACTCTCCGTGAACATCAGTTATGGTGTTAATCCTGTCTCTCAGTTCTTCCCGCCTACATAGCCATGTCAGCTGTCTCCTCAGATTATCCCCTACTGCATGCATTTGTTTGGGTATATTTCACAAATTCCAAGCATCCCAGTCTCACCCATGTTTCCACACATTCTTGCCTCAGTAACATCACCCGCCCGACACAGCAGGCAGTCCTCCCTCACCTTGTTCCGCATTTGCTACCTCATTCTCGATGTGCCCCTGGGTTTTTAATATGTCTGCTCTCAGGCCTTCCATTTCCCCAATTGCCTAATGCGTCCCATACTGTGCCCATCTTCGCCACGCTGTCTATGTTAACACTAAAGTACTCCTCTATCTGGTCCCGCAGGTAGTCATTCAACTATTCCTCTGGCAGAACTTAGCCCATCAGATGGCAGGTAGGCATCCAGGGTCTCAGGGCCACGCCCTGCCATGTTGCTATCAGTGGGGCATAGTCTGATAGTGTTCAGGCCTCCTATCCTATGTACACGAAGTCACTCAGCCATTCTTCTTCTGTGAACATATAATCTATCTGCGTGTGTACCGCGTGAGGCGCTGAGAAGTGTCAGTAGCCCCACTCATCCCAGTGCCTCGCTCTCCATATGTACACCAGTCTCAAATCCTGCAGCAGGCTGACGAGAATCTTGGCCGGTGCTGCTGGTTTCATGTGTTTAGTGTCTGATCTGTGCAGTACAGGGTTAAGAGTATAATTAAAATCTTCTCCACAAACCCATGTCGCCTCGAGAATAGCAGCATGAAAAACACTGTGGCATCGTGGTTTGGCACATAGGTGTTTACAAAACAAATGTTCCTGTTTTCCCACAGACCATGCACAACCACCATCCTCCCTTCATCATCCTTTTTAAACTCCAGCAATAGGAAGGCGGTCGTCGGAGCAATCCAGACATGGACCCCCCTTGAGTATGCCAAGAAAGGTGAGCCGTAAAGCTTGCCTCCCCACTTTCTAGCCAGCGTCACCTGTCTGTCTGTGGTCAGATGTGTTTCTTGCAATAGTGCAATTTCAATACCCATCCTATTCAGGTAGGTATGTGCACGCAGTCTCTTAACATAACTATCGAGGACTCTCACATTCCAGGTGACTACGTTCACTCCTTGTACATACAGGCCCTTTGTTTCCCATCGCCTTAGTAATCCGCCAAAGAGCAGTTTCCATGTCCTCACCCCCAGCCATTCCCAATCTCTGTTACTGTTCACTGTTATGAATTCCTCTCAGAACATCCTATTTCTATGGTTCCCCTTGTCTGCTAACACCCATACTTCTCAAGCTACTCCCTTCCCCTCCCTCTCACTTATGGACCCCAACTGAAAAAATCCCCCCTGTCCCAACCATTTGTACGCCTGCCTCACCCTCCCTCTCCCCCTCCCTCACCACCCCTCCCACTTCCCAATCCCTAACAACTGCAAAAAGAGCCCAATAACTACCAACTAAACCAAACAACAGCCCAGAATTGAATCGCCTGCTCAGGCCCAGCCGCCTCTCCCGTTCCCGCCTCCCCCCTTCAGGTGACCTGCAGCAGCTCGACACCTCAAAACTGGCATCTGACTGTACAACTAGCGTTTGTGACAGTCGCATATGCAGGGGTCGTCTGGGTGCCCGTACTAGTCTGGCAACCCAGAACCGCCTGCTCTCACGTTCATTCCCATATTTATCCAACAGTTGTAGCGAACTGTAGATTGAAGAAGAACCAAAGACCGCTCCCCTGCCACCACGTTAGCACATGTTATTGTCTCTGCTCGGGAGCTGCAGTATCCCCTGCATGTTCATTAAAGAGTGTGCCTTCACAGTACTTTCAAAGAAGTGCAACCTTCCGTTGTACAAGACTTTCAGTATGGCCGAATATATCAGCATGTAGCACATGTTTGCATGTCTTAGCTGCTCCTTGGTCACCACAAACAAACTAGTTGGATCGCCCAGGTCCAGTCCAGCCAAGTAGGCCCAGCGCTGCTCAGTTTCCATCATTGGAGCAAGCAGGCAGGCACCTCGCCTGACTTCTGCCTCAAGCTCTCCTGCACTGCCCCCTGGCTTTCCGTCGTACAGACCACTCTGTGCCCACTTTACCGCCTTGCAGTCTGCTCTGTCACTCCAATTGCCTGTCAATAGAGAGTCAGTGAATCTCAACCTCACTGGGAACTCATCAAGACACAGCAGCCTCCATCTTGTGCCTTTCGCTGTAAACTTCTTCCACTCCGATCTCCTACGTGCGTCATGTTTGAGAGTTACCCTGTTTGTGGTGCTGGTCCACACAGCATCAGACCCCTTTTTCATGCAATTTTAGGTGTAATCGGGCTGGCACAAGCATCAATGTAAAAGGATCAGGCGGCAGCTGCACAGATAGTCAACTTCACAGCATGGCCACTAACCACGCCCCACTCTTCCATCTTTATTTGAGTTGCTGATCAATGAATGCAGTCACTCTCTATAGCACCAAGACACTTTTGGGTAATTTGCTGTGCTTTATAAAACCCAGAGGACATGACATAACATAACAATTGATACACCAGTTCAAAGCCCCTCGAGGATATACAAGGAGGAGAAAATTAAGGCTAATGACGGTGAGTTCAGGAATCAGATAGTGGAGGCAGAGGAGAGGCAGTGAGTGCAGTGTGCATTATGATGGAGTGGCGAGGGTTTGGACATGAGGAGTGAGCAGAGAAGATGAAGAGAAGAGGGGAATGAGTTTACAGGAGGGATGGGGAAGAGGAATATAGTATGAACAATAGAGAAGATGGGAGGGGGACGAGGGACTTGTTAACAGAGGGTCGAGAAGGTATGGCATCATAAGCAAAGATAGTTCCACAAAATAGAATTATAGAGAAGGAGGAGAGTACGAACTTGCAAACACATAGGAGTAGAAGGTGAAGAGTGATGAACAGAAAAGAAAGGGCAAGGTATGAGTAGGGAGACAGAGAGATAAAGAGAAGGTGGCATACTAAAAGCAGTTGAGAGGGAGTAAACAGGGAGATGGAAAAATGTCAACCAGTGGAGAAAAAATCAATAAACTAAACTCCTTCATGTATCTGTCTAGAGAGGCACTCCTAGGTTGGTGGCGGGGCCAGTCCAGAAACTAGAGTTAATGCAGAAACATAAAGCCCGTTGACCAACCATTTTTGAGATTAGCTACCTATGTCTGTAGAAGAGAGGAGATGCTAGCAAATTCCCTGTGGTCCAAATACCCAATCATTGTCCAATGACTGAACCTGTTGGAAAACATTGGATTACTGGGTGGAGGTACATGGTAGGATTGGCACAGTGGATATAAGCATGGCTTTCAAGAATAAGATAGGGTTAATATGGGACGAATAGCCAAGAGACTAAAGTCTGTCATGTTCCATCTAGAGAGGCTCTCTTAAGTAGAGCAGTGCCTGTAGGTGAAAGCCAGCGAATTGTGAAATTAGTCTATCATTTACATTGTAAGAAATGTTGACAACTTTTCCACATCTAAACCCCAAATACAACACTCACAACTACACATCATTCTATACACTTCTTCTTGATCATTTTATTTTGGTACTTGACCATAAAAGTTTAAGACAGTGCTACATAAAATTACAGTCGTTATAGAACCACATTTCATTAAAAGATCACAATGGAATAAATGCAGCTGTTTGTATCATCCTAAATCCACAATCTATGAAACAGTTATATTACAGGAGATACACTCCTTTCCCTTCTCCACCACTCCTTATCGATATAACTAGATACTGCATACATTAAATTGATCGAAGTGGCAATTTTACAGAATGCTTCGCTGGTAATCAGGGAATAAATGTTCTATGTGATTTCACTGAAATCATTTTCAGAGAGGTATTTCCTAACGAAACATTTATAACGAAAAAACATCAATTTTTGTATAATTATTTTATTTTGGGGGTTCTCCCTGAAAACCCCGGTGCTTGCTTTTAACACCACCCCAGCACCCTTCCCACCCGTTTTAACCTCTTCGCCCATATCCCATATATATAAAAAAAATCAGTGTTTTTTGTTATAAATGTTTAATTATAAAATACCTCTGAAAATAATTTTAGTGAAATCGCTGGATACCAGAATAAATACTGCTGTTTAATTGGCATGATTTTAAATGTTACGGGCACTGGGAAAGAACATGTTGCAAAGTCTCAACAGTCCCATGACAAAAAGGACAACATGCTACATTGTTGTTGTTCCACCGGGCCTTAAGAGATGAGATGCCCAATGGGATTGTTTAATATAATTCTCTCTGGATTGGGCGATCAGTAACACGTAAATAATCTTCCAGAGAGGATGTTGCTTGATTTGCAACTATTCATAGCCCTTGGCTAATTTCAGGCACTTATTTACAGTTTGGCCCGTAATAATATCTGCATATGCATCAATGAGAACCTGTCTACTTGTTTTGGTGATATGATCTGGATTGTACCAGAGGTCATCTATGTATGATATATACTTAAGCCAAATGAGAGTAGTTACATTCTGATAACTTAAAACATCCTTTGGGGCTATTCTGTATTTTACAAGGGTGTCACATGACCAGACTCGGCCCCAGTAAAGCAATGGTTTGCGTGTTATCTTATCACTAAAGCTTTTGAGTCAGAGCTCCAAATACAATGGACTGTTTGGTGTGCTGTTTGGAAGCTACAGTAGTTGTTTTAAAAATGTCGTTTCGGTCACTGTCATTGCTGAGATTTTAATGCAACCACCTAACTCTGCTCTGTAAAGGATTGTTGCAATAACCTGCACTGGATAGACTTCCAGTGCTCGATTTAGAAGACCTGTCCCAAAACATTTTGTAAAAATACCATTGCACTACCTCTGAAGTGACAAATTAGCGTTCCCAAATTGTTTGGTTATTTTCCATCCCGTGAAAGCCTACCACAAGTAGACAAAATGTGACACCTCTGTATTCTTCTCCTTCCAATATTAAAATCAACTTTTGAGTGTGATCCATTTTTTTCCTACAACACATTATCATCGTTGTTATGCATATTAATATCTAATCAATGTTTATCACAGAAATCAACAAAATGCTCAACAGGTTTTAGGAGGCCAGAGAGAGTTAGAAAAATAATGACCACATCGTCAGCAAAAATACAATGCCAATCCTCTCTCCCCCAAGGATTGATGCATCTGCCATATTCGTAGGACAATCAACTAACACCCCATCAAAAAGAAATACATTTAAAAACGTGGCGGCTAGTATGCAGCCCTGCTGCACTCCCTTCTCATCAGGGAAAGTTGTAGGACTTTCTCCTCCTAGACCCCACCTAACCCTGGCCATCATATTATCATATTAGTTCATAATAGCTTGATTGAAAAAATGTTAAAGGGACTTTCCTTTTAGTCAGTGCTCGCTATAGTGCACTTCTTGGCATACTATCAAAGGAGGCCTTACCGTCAATACAGGTCAAGTGTATATGCCCACCTTTGATTGAAACGTATTTATCCACATTATGAATGAGTCAGAACACCTGATCATTAGTGTTTACCCCCTCACTAAAGCCAGCTTGTAAGGGACTTATTGCTTTAGCTTCAACTACTCTTCTTCCAGTTTTGTTTGTAGATGTTGCCAAATATTTTATTACAGACATCGAACAACGAGATTGGGCAATAGTTCCCCGGTAAATTGGCCAATTGCCAAAATGCCGGTTTTACAGCTGTCTTAAGTATGGCATTAAAAAGTGTCAGGAAGTACAGACCTCAGACTCTGGGTTTAATCATATGAAAGTCCACTGGCACGCAGTCAGGGCCAGGGGATTTTCCCCTGGTCTGGCTAGCAATAGCCCTGGTAAACTCTGCCAGGGCAATTTACAAGGATTGATTGATGATTGATTGATTTGTTACTTATTATGTGCCTATACACAATTGTTTCATGGTGCAACCAGACCAATTGAGGGGAACAAAGGAAGGACAAGGGAAACGATCTTACTAGTCCTTGTGCCAATTAGATCGTGCAAGTGCGCCACAAGAAGTGCAGGGGAGAGGGTACAGGGAGAAAGGCACCCAGAGCAGCAGGGCCCTCAGTTAAGTGTGAGGAAAGCTGAGACTAAAGGGGCAATCCCAGCCCGGGAGCCTGGTGTCCTGTACGATTCAGAAGACACCGAGCAGCCAATCAGTAGACAGAGCAGGATCAAGGGAGGGTTAGCAGGGTAGAGGGAGTGAGAAAGAAGAGGAGAAAGGGAAGGTGTTGAGGAGGTTCCACAACTTAAGGAGTTCCGGCTCAAGATAGAGAGAGGCAGAGAGGCCTTTCCAGAGGGAGGCACCTGCAGAGGAGAGAGATCTACCACCCATTCTCTGATTGGAGAAGTGATTCACCCGCAGAGAATTAGAAGTAGATGAGCGGAGGGCTCTAGGAGGAAGGTACTTAGGAAGATAGTGAGGCCCATGGCCAGAGAAAGCCTTGTGGATGATGCAGAGGGTCTTAAACTTGATCCTTGCAGCCACCGGAAGCCAATAGAGGGATTTCAGGGACGGAGAGATGCAGTCTCTGGGCTTGAGGCCAAGGATAAGTTTTGCAGTCCTGTTATGGATGAGTTGCAGCGGGCGGAGAGTAGAGTTAGGCAGATTGAGAAAGAGGCTGTTGCAGTAGTCCATCCTAGAGAGAACCAGGGCTCTGTAGACAGTGAGCTCTGGGGGAAAGCGAGACAAGGTAGAATATCTCTGAGGAGGTGCACCTGGAAATGGGCCTTCATGGCAATGTCAATTATGTTTTTGAAGAGAAAGAGAGAGTGGAGTCGAAGATGACCCCAAGGTTTTTTTGCCTCACAAGAGGGCGTGGGCAGAAGGCCCAAGGAGAGCGGCTACACTAAGGCCCTCATTAGGACCCTGGCGCTAAGTGTTTAACGGCACCGTAAAAGGCTGCAGCGCCGTTAAACACTTACTGCCTTAGTGAGAGGTCCCTTTGGGACTCTCGAGGTAAGTACGGTACTGCAATTTGCGGTACCGTACTTACCGCCTCCCCCAGTCCCATTGAGCCCTATGGGGCAAAAATGGGAATGGGGAAGGGCCAGTGTTCAATGGGGAATTACCGCCCGCCAACCTTGGAATGGGGTGGTAATTCCCCATTGAACATTGGCGGACTCGTTACGATACCGGCACCAACCATGGTGCTTATGGTGCCATGGTTTAGTGCCAGTATCGTAATGAGCGCCTAAGAGAGGTAAAAACAGAAGCAAGGGTGCCAATGAGAAGGATCTCAGTCTTACTAGTATTAAGGCAGAGATCGCTAGAGGTGCACCATGCCTGAATAGCGGATAGACAGTCAGGGTTGAACAAGAAGAAGGAGGTAGCCGAGGGTAGCCTAAAAGAGAGCTGTGTGTTGTCAAGGGTTTTGACCCATGTTGAATCAATAGACCATTATTCTATCCCAGAACAAACTAAATCAATTGACTGGGTGGATGTGGGGATGAGGTATCGCCGCCCACATTCACGCCAGAATAGGAGAACTGCGCAGTTGGCACGAGACCACTCCAAAGATACAACCTTCTTGTGGGGGGTTCTACATCACCACTCTACTGTAAGGATGCCATCAAAACAATGTTAAGCAAGGGTCCTATACTATCAAGCAAAAGACCACTCTATTGAAATTCAGTAATTCAAGACAACTCAAAAATAAATGCAGTACCGACAAATTCCCCAAGGCGGCACTAGCGGTCTAAACTCTGACAGGGAAACTGTATTTAGGAGTTGCAAGAGGGGCAGGGACTTCAAAGCTTGTTGGTTAATTGAACATCTTAGCCACCTGCTGCTCCCAGAGGCCAAGAGGCTGAGAACTCTTAACACCCCAGAGACTCACCACAGGAGGCAGGATATCACATGGCCCTTCTGAGTGAGATGGAGGGGGTTTCCCCATCAGCCTGGAGGAGAGAGACAATAGCCCCTTTCTGTAACGCTCACCTGATTCTCGCAGAGGCGCCGGTCTTGACTGGGCGACTACCGTATCTTCAAAAGTGATGTGTAGCACCCGGTTGGCTCTTTGGGCTGGACCTCTGTGCACTGTATGCCTGACTCGAAGAGTAAGATGTCTGCAGATAGAAAATATGGGATTAATGAACTGGGGTTATTGGGGTGTCCCCATCTCTTTCCTTTTCTCCTCTCCTGTAGAACCCCAAAGGTTAACGCTCTCACCTTAGGTAAGTGAACGCCGAGCTCTCCATCTGCCTCGGGGCAGGGTTCTGTAACCAGTTTCTTCACTGGATAGGTAGCGCAGGCCTCTTGACTTCAGAGGACTGCTGTCCGTCGTTTCCTTCACGAACGGTGAGTTCCGAGTATTTCAAATGTCTTTAAAAGTCTTTTGTAATGCTGTCTCTTATTTTGCAGGGTTCCGGCGATGGCGGTTGACTGGCTGAAGTGAGTTGAGGATGGACCCGTATGCGGAATAGAAGCGCCTGGAAGCGCGTAAGTAAGCGCTTGTTGCTTGCTTCACGATGCGCACTAACTGTCCTTTTATTTTGCAGGTACCAGTTCGGAGCTGCTGAAGGATGCCGGAATGCCCACTGAGTTCGGCGTGGATGGAGTAATGGCACGTGAGTATTTAACGTTACCCAATGTCTTTAAACGCACCTTCTTTTGTTTTACAGATGCGGGATGCAGCGCCGAAGGCCTCCGGAGCGTGCGAAGAGTTGGTAAGCTTTTGTCTTTCAGATGCCGGAATGCAGTGCGATGACCTCCGGAGCGCGTGAAGAGTAGGTAAGCCTTTGTCTTTCAGATGCAGGAATGCTGCGCGAGGCGTTGATGACAGCCGATGGACCAGGTAAGAGATGCGCTGTCACTGAAGACCGTAGTGCTAACCTGTTCTTTCTTGTCTTTATAGATGTTGCTGAAGACTGGATTCAGGATGGTAAGCCTTTTTCCTTTAGGCCCAGGATCAGATGCAGAAGACACGATGAGCGTTCTGCTGCAGAGGATGCAGAATAACGCAAAGCAAGATTCATCCATCGGATGTGGTTTAAATAGCCTCCTGTAGTGCTTAGGTGTCTCCTTCCAAAGCCACGCCTAGGTAAGAAAAGAGTTCCTGCTTTCCAGAAGAGTTCCAGTGTTCTGAACCTAGGGAGTGGCTCCTGCCCCACCCAACAGGAAAAGTAGTCCCAAACAGAAGAGGATCAGGGGTTCAACTGGCAGGTAAGTAAGCAGCATGGTCTGCTGCAGGTAAGTCCACCCAAGCATTATGAGCCCGGCGCTTGCAGCGCTGGGACTGGGCATATTTATGAGCCTGGCGCCACTGGCGCCAGGACAGGGTCCAAAAGGTCCCAATTGGGACTGGCTGGCAGTCGGAACCTGGGTTATGGGTCTGCTTCCAAGGGAGTTGGGTAAGTCCTGGCCTTTTGGAAGCAGAGATCATGACAGTACCCCCCCTCAAGGCCCCTCCCAAACCGGGCTTCCCCGGGGGTTTTGGCTTGTCAGGAAATGTTTGATGAAATCTTTTGATTAGACGAGGAGCGTGGACATATTCTGCAGGTTCCCAGGATCTTTCTTGAGGGCGGTAGCCTTTCCAGTCAATTAGGTAAAATAGCTTAGATTTGGAGATCTTGGAGTCCAGGATGCTTTTGACTTCAAACTCGAGTTCTCCATCAACTAGGATAGGTTTTGGGGATTTAGTTAGTCGGGTTTGAGGTTGCACGGGTTTTAAAAGAGAGACGTGGAAGACCGGATGTATCTTCATGTGAGGGGGCAAGTCCAACTTGACCGCTACTGGGTTTACTATGGTAGTGATGGAATAGGGCCAAGGTATCTTGGGTTGAATGTGCGTGGTCCTTTTAGAGGTAGATATTTGGTGGATAACCAGACTTGATCTCCTACTTGATATCGGGGGGCTTCCTTCCGATGTTGATCTGCTCCTTTCTTGTATTGTTCCTTAGCCCTTTGAAGGTGAGAAACGGCTTCCTTAAAAGCTTGGGTGATTGTAGAGTGCAGGTAGTCTACTGCTGGTGTTCCAAGATCTTGGGGTGGATCCAACTCTGAGGTTCGAGGGTGACAGCCGTATAAAAGAAAAAACGGGGTTTTCCCAGTTCCTGAGTGGACAGAGTTGTTGTAGGCATATTCGGCTATCCAAAGGATATCTTTCCAAGTTTTTTCAGTTTGTTGCAGCATGCAGCGTAAATACTGTTCCAGAGTTTGATTGGTCCTCTCGGTTTGTCCGTCGGTTTGAGGGTGGTGACTGGTCGATAATCTCACATCAATTTGAGCCGACCGACAACAACTTCGCCAAAAATGAGAAATAAATTGACTACCTCGATCCGAAATTAGCACTGAAGGAAAACCGTGCAGTCGGACGATGTTTTCGAGAAATTCTCGGGCCAGAGTTGTTGCTGTTGGCAAGCCTTTGAATGCAATGAAATGCGCCATCTTGGAGAATAAGTCCACGATTACCAGGATCGTATTGTATCCGGAGCATGGAGGTAGGTCGGTGATGAAGTCCATAGAAAGCGTATGCCAAGGGCGAGGTGGGATGTCAATAGGGCGTAAGAGGCCGCTGGTCTTTCCTTTTGACTCTTGTTTTGGGCGCATACTCCACAGGACATTATAAAGTCTCTGATATCTTTTTTCCAAGACGGCCACCAGAAGTAGCGCTTGATCTTTTCTGAGGTTTTGGCCATACCGGGATGTCCTTCCATTAGAGACTCGTGATAACAAGAGATCACCTTTTTCTGTAAATCTGTGCTGGGCAGGTATAATCGTTCTTGGAAATACAATAAGTTGTCCTTTACTGCAAAGTCCTTTCCCTGCAGATGCCAATTCTGTATTTCTGCTGGAGTTATAAGTTGCCTGGTTTTATCCTTAATTTCCTCTATGGATTGTGTGGTTATTACAGCCAGAATTCTTTGTTCGGGAATGATAGGTACAGGTTTAGGGTTGGTCAAGTGTTCCTCCACTCCCATCCGAGAAAGGGCATCAGCTTTACCGTTTTTTGTACCAGGTCGATAGGTAATTATGAAGTCAAACTCGGCAAAGAATAGTGCCCAACGGAGTTGTCTAGAGGATTGGGCTTTTGCGGTTTTCAAATATTGCAGGTTTCGGTGATCCGTAATCACAGTAACGGTGTGTCGGGCCCCCAGAAGATAATGCCGCCAAGCCTTAAAGGCAGACTTGATAGCCAGAAGTTCCTTATCAGTAATAGTGTAATTGATCTCAGGAGGCGAGAATTTGCGAGACCAGAATGCCACGGGATGTAACTGATTGGTTACTGGGTCCTTCTGTGATAGAACTGCCGCCATGGCAATGCTCGAAGCATCAGTTTCAACGATGTAGGGGAGTTCGGGGCGAGGATGTTTTAGAATTGGTGCAGAGATAAATTTTGTCTTCAAATTCTGGAAAGCTTGTTCCGCCTCGGTAGACCATTCAAAACGTTTGTTTTTCTTTAACAAGGCGGTGATGGGCTGGACTATTCGAGAGAATTCGGGGATAAACCTGCGGTAAAAGTTGGCGAAGCCTAACATGCTTTGAACCCCTTTTACGGAGGATGGTGATGGCCATTTGAGAATTGCATCGACCTTCCTTGAATCCATACGCACTCCGCTAGGTGATAATATGAATCCCAAGAATTCAACTTCAGTCACGTTGAAAACACATTTTTCCAACTTAGCGAAAAGTCTCTGTTGACGCAACCTCTCGAGGACCATTTTCACGTGTTTCCGATGTTCAGATTCCGATGAAGAATAAACGAGGATGTCGTCAATGTAAACGACAACACATACATCTATGAGTTCTCTGAGGACATCGTTCATAAAATATTGAAAGGCGGCCGGGGCATTGCAAAGTCCGAAGGGCATGACCTGATATTCAAATAGCCCATACTTGGTGCGGAAGGCCGTCTTCCATTCATCGCCCTCTTTTACTCGTACCAAGTGGTAGGCTCCTCTAAGATCCAGCTTTGTATATATGCATGCTCTTCTGACTTGGTCCAGGAGTTCAGGGATTAAAGGTAACGGATATCTATTCTTAACGGTGATCTGGTTCAGGGCGCGGTAATCTATACAAGTTCTAAGGTCCCCTTCTTTTTTTGTAACGAAGAACAAAGCTGAAGAAGCAGGGGACTTAGAAGGACGAATAAACCCATTCGCTAGGTATTGATCCAGGTATTGTCGGAGGTGAAGGTTCTCAGGCTCGGTGAGGGCATAAATTCTGCTACACGGAGGAGTAGATCCAGGTATCAGGTCTATCTGGCAGTCATAGGACCTATGAGGAGGTAGAGAGTTAGCCTGATCCTTCCGGAAAACATCTTGGAATTCTAGGTATTCAGGAGGTAACTGGGGAGTCTCCGAAGAAATTGCTGCTAGAGCAACACCAGGTGGAGGGTGACAAGTAGAGACACATTCTGGGAACTGAACCGTTCTTGCTCGCCAATCGATCCGAGGATTGTGTTTCTCTAACCAAGGTATCCCTAGAATAATCTGGAACTGAGGGGCCTTGATCACATCGAACACGATCTTCTCATGGTGTCCATCTTGACTTACTAGCGTCACTTCTTGAGTGGTATGCGTTACTGGTCCGGAGGCTATCTCCGTACCATCCACCGTAGTAATGACGTCCTTTACAGCCTTGGGACAAAGAGTTAGATTCATCCTCAAAACCATTTCATGATCCACATAATTGCCGATGGCACCGCTGTCGACGTACGCTTCAATCGCATGTAATCGATCCGGATGATCAGGGCTAATGAGGACCATAGGTATCACGAAATGCGAGGTCACGGAACTGGTTTTAACGCTCGGCAAGAGGACCTCTATTCTTGTCGGGCGAGGTTGTTTCCCTGCTCAGAGTTTGTGACCTTGGTAACTGCAGCTCCTACCGCCTTCTTGGCTGGTTTCACCGGACAGTCTCGAAGAAAGTTCCCTGAGTTTCCGCAATAGAGGCATAATTGCAACTGTTTTCTCCTTTCCCGCTACTTTTGTGTTAGTGGTCCTTTCAGGCCCCCTATTTGCATGGGTTCCCCGGAGTCTACTCCTTTGGAAGGAGTTGGTGGTTTGGAAAATACTCGAGCATCAAACTTGGAACGATCGGCCTTCCTGTTCTGCAGTCTGTGATCTATTTGAACGACTAAGTCTATATAGTCCGAAGAGTCTTGTGGGGGATTCACTACTTGGGCTAAAACGTCTTTGAGCTCTCCACGTAGACCTCTATAAAACAGCGTAATCCTTTTGTCCTCAGGCCATTGAGTTTCCACTATTAGTCTGTTGAAAGATGCAATATAAGCCAAAAGGTCTTGATTACCCTGTCGCAACGAAAGAAGCTCATTGTCCAAGGCCTGCCCCTGTGAATGTCTTGCGAACAGTTTTTCCATACTAAGCTGAAAGGCTTGAAAATCATGGAGAACCGGATCATCTTGATTAACTAGAGGGATCGACCAGTCTGCCGCGTTGCCACTAAGGTACGAAAGCACAAAAGGTACTTTAGCTTGATCAGTTGGAAAGGCTGCTGGCCGGCATAAAAAATGCAACCGGCACTGATTGATAAATACTGCAAACCTCTTTGGGTCACCAGAAAATCGTTCGGGCGGAGCCAGAGGTACATTCCCAGGTAGGTTGATCTGCACTGGATTCATAGGGGATGTTGAAGGAAGATTTGCCCCTGATGCGGGTAACGGGGTCTGTCCGGCTTGTGACTGTAGCAATTGTCTAGCAAGATCGTCTGTTCGCTCCTTGGAAATAATTAGTTCCCTTCTTAGAGCATTCGTTTCCTGATGAGCTGCATGCACTTCTGCCCTTAGTTCCCCAAGTAACCGGGCTAGGTTGTCGGTATCCGAGGTTTCCATAGCGCCTGGGCGAGGGTTTTGCGGTTGGCTTTGCGTTCTGTAATGCTCACCTGATTCTCGCAGAGGCGCCGGTCTTGACTGGGCGACTACCGTATCTTCAAAAGTCATGTGTAGCACCCGGTTGGCTCTTTGGGCTGGACCTCTGTGCACTGTATGCCTGACTCGAAGAGTAAGATGTCTACAGATAGAAAATATGGGATTAATGAACTGGGGTTATTGGGGTGTCCCCATCTCTTTCCTTTTCTCCTCTCCTGTAACGCTCTCACCTTAGGTAAGTGAACGCCGAGCTCTCCATCTGCCTCGGGGCAGGGTGCTGTAACCAGTTTCTTCACTGGATAGGTAGCGCAGGCCTCTTGACTTCAGAGGACTGCTGTCCGTCGTTTACTTCACGAACGGTGAGTTCCGAGTATTTCAAATGTCTTTAAAAGTCTTTTGTAATGCTGTCTCTTATTTTGCAGGGTTCCGGCGATGGCGGTTGACTGGCTGAAGTGAGTTGAGGATGGACCCGTATGCGGAATAGAAGCGCCTGGAAGCGCGTAAGTAAGCGCTTGTTGCTTGCTTCACAATGCGCACTAACTGTCCTTTTATTTTGCAGGTACCAGTTCGGAGCTGCTGAAGGATGCCGGAATGCCCACTGAGTTCGGCGTGGATGGAGTAATGGCACGTGAGTATTTAACGTTACCCAATGTCTTTAAACGCACCTTCTTTTGTCTTACAGAAGCGGGATGCAGCGCCGAAGGCCTCCGGAGCGTGCGAAGAGTTGGTAAGCTTTTGTCTTTCAGATGCCGGAATGCAGTGCGATGACCTCTGGAGCGCGTGAAGAGTAGGTAAGCCTTTGTCTTTCAGATGCAGGAATGCTGCGCGAGGCGTTGATGACAGCCGATGGACCAGGTAAGAGATGCGCTGTCACTGAAGACCGTAGTGCTAACCTGTTCTTTCTTGTCTTTATAGATGTTGCTGAAGACTGGATTCAGGATGGTAAGCCTTTTTCCTTTAGGCCCAGGATCAGATGCAGAAGACACGATGAGCGTTCTGCTGCAGAGGATGCAGAATAACGCAAAGCAAGATTCATCCATCGGGTGTGGTTTAAATAGCCTCCTGTAGTGCTTAGGTGTCTCCTTCCACAGCCACGCCTAGGTAAGAAAAGAGTTCCTGCTTTCCAGAAGAGTTCCAGTGTTCTGAACCTAGGGAGTGGCTCCTGCCCCACCCAACAGGAAAAGTAGTCCCAAACAGAAGAGGATGAGGGGTTCAACTGGCAGGTAAGTAAGCAGCATGGTCTGCTGCAGGTAAGTCCACCCAAGCATTATGAGCCCGGCGCTTGCAGCGCTGGGACTGGGCATATTTATGAGCCTGGCGCCACTGGCGCCAGGACAGGGTCCAAAAGGTCCCAATTGGGACTGGCTGGCACTCGGAACCTGGGTTATGGGTCTGCTTCCAAGGGAGTTGGGTAAGTCCTGGCCTTTTGGAAGCAGAGATCATGACACTTTCTGTTGAATGGGGTATGTTAATTTTGAGTGTTTCCTGTCAACAGCCCTCTGCCAGCAATGAGAGACATATGATCACTGACCCACCCAGACTTCTGGAGGCGGACCCAAACACTTTGGGGAGTTGAATTGCAACAAATATATATTTTATAGAAACAGTGGTAACTTATTGTAACCAAATGACAGGAATGTACAACTTTGAGAGTCTTAGTTTGAAAAAATGCCCTCATGATTTGAGTCCAAACTCCAATTTGTACCATGTTCTGGAGCAAAACCCCGCTAATTATGATTATTGTAGACAATGTATTTAAGCTAGAGAAATGGAAAGTTACTGGGATATATGCGGAAGGGAAATGTACCTTTGTATAATTTTTGATGAAAATCCCATATTGCACAACCCACTAAAATCGAAAATAAGCCATTTTTGAATGCAAGCTCCTAAAAACGCCAGAGGCGGAACAGAGACTACCTTAAGCAAGGTGTAATATGTACATGTAATGTCAACCACTTGTGTACCTGGGAAATATGTATTTGAATCAAATATAGATTTGTGGGCAAATTGACCAGGGGAGGTTCCTCTGACCCATAAACAGACCTCATCATGATGACAATCCATTTCCTTCCCCCAATCATGGGAGAGGGGAGAATTGGGCCAATGACAAGTAGAGAGGGGCAGGCTTAGCTAGGCCCAGGCACACACCCATTTTCAAAACACATAAAAAGCGACTGCTGGGACAGGTAGAGGATTCAATTCCATTTTCTGCGGGACGCTCAGCCGGGAGACTCCAGACTTCACATCCAGCAATCTCCAAAGACCAGAACTTTACTTAAGAACTTAAAGCAAGGGCCTAAACCCACAAACTGAGAACTCTTCTCAGCAGGCCTCAGCATCCTTAAAATCATCTGCAAACTATTCCACAGCCGGGCGAGCTGTTTGAATTCTGTGCCAAGAACTTTTGCCGGAACCGCAGACCAGACCCAGACCGCTGTGAGCAGAACCAGAGATCCGGATCGCTGTGAGCAGAACCGGTGCCAGATTGACCCACCGAGCAGAGAGAACCGCCGCCGGACGTGTTGACCAGATCCGTGACGAGGCCTATTTCAATTTTATATTGTGAGTACCTAGCAGAACTGTGCAGAACCAATCTCTTAGTTAAAATAATCTAATCCAAACTATTTTAACCCAATTAGAACAGCCTCCTAGAAATCGTGTCATCTGTCATTTGTAAAGCTGCACAACTGTCACCTGTCAATTCTGAAGCTGCAAGCTGTCACCTGTCATTTTGAGTTTTACTTTAAATCCGAAAATCTACCTTTATTAAATTGTCTGTATCTCCGGAACCGTTTAACTTTCATTTTAAAGCTGTGATTCTAGGCTTTCCAACAAACCTAGAACCGACTTCCTATACTTCCCTATACTTTTTCCGCAATCGCGATTTACGCACTCGCGAAATTTACCACGATTTGCGATTTGGCTCAATTTCTCCACTTGTCAAAATAGCAGCTCCATTCTTTCCTTTGTTTAAATCCGTTTGCAACCTGGTAATAACTCATAGAGCATTGCTAAAGTGAGCCTGAACTAATACCAACCAGCATCTCTCACTCACCCTGAACCTCTAGAGGGAATTAAAAGCAATTCTAGCACCTTTTCACTTCCTTGCAAACCACATTAAAGTAATTTGCCTGTGTTTAAAACTCATCCCTGTTTTCTCTAAGCTTGCTGGGGGAACTGGAACTGTGTATTGCATTATAAAGTGTGATTTGTTGGGATTCTTGAAGACTGTGTGCTCTCCTTCCATTTCTTGTATTGCATAGGGGGGGAGTGAATTGTCAAATGAAAAAGTGATCATATTACCTTTTGCTAAAATCATAACAAGTTATTTCTGTACTGCATTTTATTCCACCTTGCATTTCCTTGAAACCATCAAGCATTTTCAGCTACCTCATCCTCTACACTACTCCTAAGTAACCAAATTAGTGTACCCCTGTAATATTATCCATTGTTGATCACGGTCATATTCTGAAGTGTGATATCAGTTTGCAATTTATTTATGAAGTGTGATAGATATATATTGTTGAATTGTCCAAATAAACCTTTTAAATTTGCAAAACAAACCTACTTCTTGGCTCAGTGGAGTCAGGGGGATTCTAAGAGGGGGGTGTTATACAAGGGTTGTCATCCAGAGTACTGAACTGGACATAAAAATACAGCATCCCAGACTAGGCGTTGACTTAGCTGTAGTGTTGATTGAATATCGCTTACAGTGTCATCCGCATAACACTGAAAGTTACAGGAAGCGGTAGAGATCAGGAGGTCTAAAGGGACCAGATAGACATTGAAGAACCAGGGGGAGTGATAGAGCCATGGGGAACACCACATGTGGAGAGAGTGGTGGTGTAGAGAAAGGACCCAAGCTGAACCTGGGAAGGTCAGTCCAGGTGGAAGGAGATAACAAGTGTGCAGTCACAAATAAATAACCCTAAACAAGAAATATAGAATACGAGATGGAAGCAGGGAATGATACAATAACTTGACACCCCCCCCACCCCTATTAAAGTGCTTGTTTAGCATGTCCTTGCATCGGCACATCGTGACCTCCATATGGTCCAGCAGGGCGTACACTGCTCACAACTCCCTTTATTTTGCTCATGTTCTCACATCTGATGGATTTCTAGTTCTCAGGGGGAGGGGGCTACTGCAGGATGCTGTCTCTTTAGGTACAATTCTAGCTAAGCCTTGTCAGAGCAGTAGCTTCCTCCTCTATGGAGAAGTGCACACTAGGGGCCAGTTTCTCAAAACCTACCACAAATAAAAAATGCACAGTGCATGTGTTTTTTTGTTATGTGCACTAGCTTGAGAAATTATCGTGTGTCATCGTTTTCTGAAATATGACCAGCACATTTCATGGGGGCTGTGTGGCGGGGCAAAGGATCTGCTGGCCAACCCCTTGCACACATCAGTGTTGGGAGAGGTCTCCTGAAAACTAATGCCTGACACAAACTCACTTGTGTGCAGGGAGCACATTTCACAATTGCAGCCCTAAAGGAGACAGTCCTTGTGAAATCTTTCACAGTGAACAAAAGCATGACTTTCCTCTTTCGAAGGATAGTAATGCGATTCCACTTAAAAAAAGCATCAACGAGTCAGGAGTAACCCTGTCATGCTTTTCTTATAGCACTGGTCGCGGGAGAATAGCTCGAGGCAACGTGCTCGCCTTGGAAACAAGATGACAGGAAGTAAGACCGGTTCGGTCCCTGGGTCCGTGCTTAGAAACCTCTGGGTATTAAGTGCATTATAAATATGCAACTAAGACATATTCCTGTAACTGAGCCTCGATGCCTCCCCGGGCTGTGTGAGCACTATAAAAATGCAAGTAAATAAATAAAAAAAGCTGTTTCAAACAGGTTATGGGGAATGTCAATGTTTTCAGTGCATCTCATTTGTGAATACGGAAATGCGATTTACAATGTGTGCACATGCCCCCTGATTTAAGCGCCTGTTGAGGGTATGACACCTTTCATCATATGCATCAAAACAGGTTTTAATAATGGATGTGAAGAGCTATCCAATCCACAAAAAAGGAAAGTTATACAACCAGTGCAAGCGAATCTCTTTTGCAGAACTGAGCATTGGGTTAGGAATTCATTAAAGTTCCTCGAGCGATTGTCACCCCTGAGAAGCCTAGCTAGATGGCTACAGCTTGGTGGTGAGCACCATAGCAAACACTGCAGTGGCTCCAATCATATCACCCACAGAGCAGAGGCCACCTGCCGGCTGAGCTACATCTGAGCGGATTGCTGGAATCAAGCGAGGAGGCAGCCATTGAGGTGCGGCAACTAGTGTTTAACCCTTCCCAAATTGAGGAACTAAATATCACCTGCATTTAAGTGAATGATGGATCTAATGGGCCAATGGAAGTCCATTAGATATTCAGCTTTCTGGTCTCAGAGGAAGAAGGGGTTGACAGCCCAGTGGTGTAATGCCGATAGTGCAGCTATCTATGTGTAGCCCGTAGGATACACACCGACTTGCTTTTCAGAAACCTATTCACTTGCGCTGATGGGATATGTAGCCACTTCAAGAAGGTGCCCAGTTAGATTCTAAGCCCAAGTAACTTATCAGCACTGACCCCTGTGCCTCCCTCTTCTTTTCCTCAATTTCTTCAGTACAGTTGGGGACAGAGAGTCAGCTTATGTGTAACGGTTGCCAAGGCCAGAAAGTACAAAGAAAATGCACAACTGATGGTGGCCATGCATGCACTTGAAAGGGCATTAGGTGTTGGCGGAATCAATATGGACCTACTCACTACCCCCTTTTTAACTCTGCCATCTAGCCCCTCCCCCCAAACTATTGAAATTGGCTTTGAATCTGCCGAAGTGTAACACTCTACAGATTCTTTGCCTCTGAACTCTAGCATACTTTTGGTCAGACAAGCGTAAACATTGTCATTTCAGCCAAAGTCATTATAACCTGTACATCCCTTCTTTGCCAAAGATAATACACCCCTATAACCACTTGTTCTCTCATATAGCTTCATTGTTCAAAGACTTTGTCCTTGAGTTATGACCTACAACATTTCTCTTGAAATATGTACACTTGTGTACACCATTTGAATTAAATCATGCTTGCGTAACATGCAGTCTGAGTTTCAAAATCCAAGTACAAGTACATATATAGGTAGGCACTATACAAGTATCAAGTTACATAACATACCATTCAGCTGCCAAAGCCATCCCATGACTTTTACAGTCAATAACAGACTGGAAACCGTGAGCCATTCAAACCCACAAGTGCTGTACACCCCTATGCTGAGTAATCTACTCAGCACACAGAAATGTTGGCTAATGTCAGGTGTGAATTGTACACTCACAAGGATCTACCAACACCGCTCCCATCTAAAAGCTGGACTCTGCAGGACACTGTCATCAGGTGTCAACAAAAGCAATCATGTTCTGTCTGAAAAACGTTACCTGTTGGTGCTCTGAAATATCACATTCTATGCTGAAGGTCCTCTAATTCTCCACTTGCCCCATTTTTTCATTCTGTAAACTTTCTCTTCTATATTATCTTGTTGATTGTTTCTTTGTAGCATGATCTTTAAGCAGTAATAGGCTACTGTATTGCCCCTTTTTCTGTGGGCTCTCCCATCACCGACTGACCTACCTTTTCCATGTTTTCCTTCTCTTCCTCTGCTCCTATCCCATGTCTCCCCATATAATGGAGGTTCCCTCTCAGCACCCATAGCATTACCCACTCTACTCCCAGGTCCCCCATCATAATGGCGCCTCCTTGCCCCATTTCCTCCCCCACAATAGGGCCTCATTGCACCAGTTCTCCCACCATAATAGGGCTTCTTTGCCCTATTCCATGCCTCTCTTTTCTTGCCCCTAGCCTCCTTACTCCAGAACCCCTCCCAAGGCCGCCACATTCACCATTGTCCTCCATTTGGAAGCCTTGCATCCAGGTTCCCCTGGATAATTAACTTCAGTGCTCCGTTCCCCATCTGTCTTTCTACTGCCTCTGTGCTTCCTGGCCCTGTACCACTCAGAAATAGTGCTAGGTGCTTGTGTATGGATATGTATGTATGTATATGTATGTATGTATGTATGTATGTATGTATGTATTTATTTATTAAACGCTCAAACCCTGAGGTATCACGGTGTTGTTACAGACAGCTTGCAAATGGTTCAATAGCATTCACTATACATACATTCATAGGTAGCTTAGAGTATACATAGGTTGATACGTTACATAGGTCACATTCGCTATTTGCCTATTCTAGTAATAGCCTTCATAGAGTAGGCATATATCTAGACCTGTAGAGGCTGAATATAGTTAACTGTGTATTAGTTAGCTAAAATTGGTTGAATAACCAGGTTTAAAGTAGTTTTTTGAAGCAGTGGAAGGAGTCTTCATTTTTTATGTTTAGTGGGAGGGCATTCCAATGTTTGGGGGCCATGACTGGGAAGCTGCTGCCCCCTGCTCTAGAACTTTTGAAGCGCCAGACTACAAGGAGCACATTTTTATTAGATCTAAGCATTCTATTAGATTCTTTTTTTACTTATTTAGTTGTTTATGTAGATGGGTGCTTTTGTAGCGAGGCATTTGTGGGTGACACACAGTGATTTGAAGATGATTCTTGCCTTGATGGGTAGCCAGTGGGTCTCCCTCCTGATGTTGGAAATGTGGTCGGACCTCTTAATTCCTAAGGCTGCTCGTAACGCTTTGTTTTGCATTAACTGTAGTTTCCCTAAATTAGTGTTGGACGTCCCTAGTAGGAGTACGTTGCAGTAATCCAGCTTCGATAGTATTATCACTCTGACTAGAGTAATGCAGTTTGTGAGCATGATGTACTTTTAGGGCAATTAGTTTAGATGTGTAAGAGGTTGATGTCGATAAGGCGCTTACATATTTGGTCATCATTAGATTTGCGTCTGAATAAACTCCTAGAGTTTTTACCTGTTTCGATACTGGAATCAGAGTACTGTCAATGTTGATTGATGAGTAATCTGAATGGAGGGCTTTGATTTTGGTTTGGGAGCCCACAATGAGAATCTCTGTTTTTTCATTGTTAAGGCAGAGATTATTAGGAGCCATCTTGATACCGCTAAAGGTTATCATTGTAAGTGTGGTGTATATACAG
The DNA here is from genome assembly GCF_040938575.1 of Ambystoma mexicanum. NCBI lineage: Eukaryota > Metazoa > Chordata > Amphibia > Caudata > Ambystomatidae > Ambystoma > Ambystoma mexicanum. The sequence goes on from NC_090924.1 coordinate 1,334,872,602, forward strand.
AGAACGCACTACCAGTGACAATGAAACCGGTGACTACAAACATTTCGACGTTGAAACAACTTAATATGCTTTAGATAGTATAGACTTGGAAACGACTGAGGCCTATGCCTCTGAATGAAAGTTTTCTATTGTTAAGACCTCAGCTAAATTGGCTCTTGCATCCTTTATTTTTTTTTTGCTGTGACTCATAGCACTGCGGCATCCACCATTTTAGACTCAAAGGACCCAGCTTGGAATATTCGCACTTGGTGGCCATGTCTTCTAACAGAAGGTTGGGAGAATAGGAGGGTTGCCTGGATCCTTATTCGAGGGTTATTGCAGGTAGCTTGAGTCTCTGACGTGGGTCATCTTGCCCTCCTCAAGTCTACCAGGATTTGGTTCCACTAGAATCATTCCCAAATGAGACTTCTCACGTGCACGAGAAGCAACATTTGGCCTCTGAAATTTGAAGCTATGAATAGTTGTTTGTGACATTATTTGTTGTTTAATCTTTATTCGGCTCAGAGCCATAAAGAAAAACACATAATATGAACACCATAAATACATACAATCCAAAAATAAAATATAAAAACAAAAGAATGTGATTTTATTTTAATTTTTTTAAAACAGTTGTCATGATAAAAGCAATGCATTATGCTGAGAGAGAACTTTCAGATCTATCTTAAAAAACCTCCACTCAAAATGCCAATTCACGCTATTTAAAAGTGCTTACAGGTACAGTCCCACTATCAACATGGCTGCCACTAAAACTTAAGACTCACCAGCCAAGCCCGGGAAAATGTATTTAGCAACAGTATCAACAACCAAGAGATCTTGTGTATTAGCCAATCAAAACATTGCTTCCAAAACGGTCATTACGCCTGCTCTCTAAAGATTGGCTTTAAATACATAAATCCCAGTGCTTTAAATTTTGTGCAGGAAAATAGAAAGTGACATAACATTTCAATGATTTTTGACATTATCGTGGCTTGCTCTATCTTCCTTCAAAGGTGCATTTTTGTTGTCACCTGACCAAGGACTAATTCCAATTGACACACATATTGATGCACAGACCTCAACTCACAGTACTGCACTACTGTTAAAAGATGCCAGCGGAAACGCTGGCTGCCCACCCACTGGACAGCACTCTGCTGCACTCAAACTAGGGCAGCACTTTAAATGAAACCTTTCATAAAATAAAAAATGAAATGGCTTGCCCTACATTTGTATATGGACATTTGTATGGGCATCACCCAGGACAAAAGTGCAGGACACTTGTTGATAGAAATGTGTGGCGCAGAGAAAAAATCATCCCCAAACAAGTTGTTTGCAGGATACATTCAATTCGGTGTTTGGGTCTGCATCAGGGTGTGCGTCCAAAGTCACAGACAGGAGGGAATCTGGAACACAGGAACTGTTCAAACCTGCTCCGTGATCTATTTTCTGTCATGTGTTGCAAACACAATGCATGCAGTTCAGTCTTGTGTGCTGGTTGCAAATGTGTGTAGTCGCAACCCGCAGGCACCGCTACAGTATGTGCTCATGAGTAAGTACTTCCGGAGTACAAGGGAGGAGAAATGTAATGACCAGATTATTTCTGATTACTCCGAGCCCAACTAGTCCTCTCCCTCTGAGCGGCTTCCTTTCCGCCCATCCTGCTCGTTCAGCTGGCTCCTATCCAAGGGCTTGAATGCCTGCTCAGACACATGACACAGAGCGAGCGTTGGGGAAGGAAATCTCTAGCAAACCCGCAGGCGAGTTGGCTATGGGTCGAGTTTATTCATAGGTAGCGGATAAAGTGCCTGCAGGAAGGTACAGATACACCTGACTGGTAACAGTGTCCTGGTAAACGACAGCAATCGGAGCAGTGACGATGAAAGATAACTGTCTTAAAGAGAGCTTCAGTCGAAAGCCATTTTTGATTGATATGCTATGTCATTTATAACGCGGCTCTACACAAGTGTTTCTATGCGCACCAAGACATGGGAGGGAAGACAGAGGGAGGACAAGACAAACAATCATACTAGGTCTTGTGTCATTCAGAACGTGCAAGTACGTCACCACAAAAAGCAGGGGGAAGGGAGAAGGGAAGTGCCAAGGTGAGGGAAGGGGGAAGTACAATCAGGGCAGCAATTGCTCTGAGTAAGTGCAGCCAAGGCAGCTCGTCTCTGGGTAAGTGCAAGGTGGCCGAGGACTGTAGAGGTTATGGTTACAGCCCCTAGGTGCACAGCAGGGCTGGAAGCAGTACAGGGGAGACTGATCATGGAGGAACCTGATACCCAGTGATACTCTGAGGGTAGCCAAGCAACCAGTCTGCGCCGCAGACAGGAAGTTCAGCAGGTGAGGGAGAAAGGGAAAGCAGGGGAGAAAAGGAAGGTCTTAAGCTGCTTTCCGGAACTTCAGGTGGTCCGGCAAAAGTTTGAGATGGGCAGGGAGGCCATTCCAGAGGGAGGCACCTGCAGAGGAGAGAGATCTACCCCCTACTCTCTGCCTGGAGAAGCATCTGACCCTCAGATTGTTGGAGGTAGCTGAGCGAAGGGCTTGGGAAGGAAGGTATTCTCGAAGAGCGAGTTGGATGTAGTGCAGGCCCTGGACCCAGAAACCCTTGTGGATGATGCAGAAGGTCTTGAACTTGATCCTTGCAGCCACAGGGAGCCAATGGAGAGTTGTCAGGGCTGGAGAGATGCAGTCCCTGGGCTTGAGGACAAGGAAAAGTCTTGCAGTCCTCTTTTGGATTAATTACAGAGGGCGGAAAGTAGAGGAAGACAGATTGAGAAAGAGGCTGTTTCAGTAGTCCATCCTATAAAGAACTAGGGCTCTGAAGACAGTGAGCTTCTGGAGGAAAGTGAGAAAAGGAAGCATACCTCTAAGGAGGAGCAGCTGGTAGTGGGCCTTCTTGGCGAGGTTCATGATGTGAGGAGAGAAGGAGAGAGCGGAGTCGAAAATGACACCAAGTTTTTTTTGGCTCACAGGAAGATGAAGGAAGAGGGCCCAAGGAGGGTGGCCAGAGTGAGAGAGGGAAAGCAGGAGCAGGGGTCCCAATCAGAAGGATATCCGTCTTACAGACATAAAGGCAGAGACGATTGGAGGTGCACCAATCCTAAATCATGGATATATAGTCAGGAATGAGCAAAGGAGGAGAGGATACTGATGGGAGCCTGAAAGAGAGCTGAGTGTCATCCGTATTACACTGACAGTTAGAGGAGAAGGTAGAGATCAGGTGGGCCAAAGGGGCAAAGTAGACATTGAAGGGTGAGAGGGTAGTTCCCTGGGGAACACAACATGTGGAGAGAGAGGAGGTGGATAAAAAGGACCCAAGTTGGACTTGCGTGTCAGCCCAGGAGGAATGAGGTCAACCACTCCGGGGCCTGATCCATGATGCCCAGGTTCTCACACAGTCGAGGGACCAGGATGGAGTGGTTGACCGTGTCAAAAGCAGCGTTAAGGTCAAGAAGGATGAAGACAGAAGGTAAGGTGGAGAAAAGATTAGAGGGTAGCAGTTTCCATGGCTCTGGCTGCTGTGAAGCATGGAGACAACCAAAAGATTCAGTGTGGAGAGTATGCTGGGAGAAGGTCAGCTTTTCCAGGAGTTTGCACAGGAAAGTAGTGATAGAGATCGGGCGATAGTTTGCCGGACAGGTAGGATCAGCAGAAGGCTTTTTGATGAGGGTTGCTCAAGGGAGTGCTTGAGGAGAGAGGGGAAAGATCCAGTGTTGAAAGAGTGATTGCAGAAATCGGCCAAGGCTGGAGTGAGGGTGTCCATGTGGTCCTTGATGGTTCTGGAGGAGCAGGAGAGCACCTGTTTGGATGACACTTTCAAAGAGGAATAACGTTATAGAGTTCACTGGGGGCAAGGTTCAATTAATATGTAAAATTGCACCCAGGAGACTACTTCTGTTTGCTGCTAACTGCAAAAGATCTGCTTTATGTAATTTATTTATTTTACTTTCCCACCGCGTTCTAGAAGAGTAAAGAGTCAAATAAAGGAAATATTGCTCTTTTCTCTTCTACTGCATTGGTGGAAAAGTTTAAATGTCTTCCACAGTTAACGTGTGCTGGGGGCATTAACAATGGTTTCCTAGGAGCCTTGCTTGCGTTTACCAGATGGTCATTTCAGGCATTATAGTTGATCTCCCATTATGGAGCTGGAGAAATAGCCTGAAAGATTCATGGTATATCTATTTTCCTTTACATCTCCCATAGTCCACATGTGCACTCCCTGCGGCCAGACTTGGCCTTTCAGAAATAGACTTGATACTTCCGCTTCTGTTCTTTTCCCAGACCTCCAAAACAGAAAAATGGAATTTTCTTGCCTAACTATTGACTTACATGTCATTTGTTACAGATGTAATTTACTCTCAAAATGATAAGCACAATGGTATTTTGTTTTCCAAAATGTTTAGGCATGGGGTTTTGTGACTTCCTTTCCCAAAGCTATGAATCTAAACGTTCAATGTTGCATGGTGGATTTGGTCCTCATGTCATGAAAGATAAAATAACTACTTTGATGCGCACCAGCGGGATTGAGTTTACCTATGTCGTATCATTGCGTTCTTAAGCAGCTCAGGGCGCAAATAACACGCACACGCACCCTTACATGCACACACATGCATACACATACAAGAAACCTCGTTAGCACTACTTCTTTGCAAATAGCTATCTCACCCAATACACAGAAAGAATGTTAAATGTAAATACAAAGTCAGACTACTAGTGTTGTCAGGGCATCCTTTATAAAGCTATGCAATCTTTCCATAGAGAACAGGGCAGATGCAGATAAACACGGAGGTGCCCATTACACATTTGGCGGTATTTCAGTGGTAAATCCCCTGAATTACCACCAAACTGAATTACTGTTACCACCACTTGGTCTGGCAGAAAGTGCAAGTGGTTGTAGGCGGTGTTAGTCCCCATTTAAGGAGTCCATAGGAGTCCATGTACATTTCGACAGAATAACCACTGGCGGTAAATCCACAGATTTTGTCGATTGTTGCCGGTAAGGTGGCAGAATTACCTACAACATTTTGTTGGAGGTTTTTCCTCCGCATCCCTACAAAAGTTGTAGTAAGGCAGTACAGTAATACAGCGGTACCAGTGTTTTTATTCCTGCACAGCCGTACCTGTAATGATAGCTTTGCTTAGAGAAGTACCTCTGCCACAGTGAGTGCATTGAGCACTGACGTGGCGCAATGGCCGGTACAGGGCTTCTGCTCTCTGTACAGCCAGAGTGTAAATAGATCCCGGATACACCGATTCCCTTGTGTGTCAGGGGGGATACAGGGATAGAAGGTGTAGTATGCCTCCAGCCAAGGCACACTCATTCGCTGCTGGACATGAAAGGGATACACATGACCGAGCCGTGCATAAAGTTCACAGCTGTGTCTGGAAAAACGCAAACAAATCACACAAGATGCTTTTATGTAAATCCAGAGTACACATTTAAAAAAAAAAAAAAAAAAAAAGTTTGATGTTTGGTTCAATTCTTGGAAACTGGTTATTTTTTTTCAAAGTTGACGTCTATTCAATGCAGTTCTTTTAAATGGAGTTTTTTTTTTCATTCAACTCTAAAAGATCAGGCGACCCGTGAACAGACTGGTGACTTTAGGTTGTAAAGCGTGGGAGTGACTGGAGAGCGTGGGAGTGATTGGAGAGCGTGGGAGTGATTGGCGAGTACTCCAAAAAAAGGTCCACTCAAATTAACCGTTGACCTCATAGTCACCATCTTATGCTTAATTCACATCAAGAAATCCTAACTTTTTTAATTTAAACATGATGTGCTCGTGCATTAGAAGTCAACATGTATCCTTGAGTCTGAGGAATCGTGTTCGGAAATGGTAGGGGCATGGGGTTAGAGCTATGAGTTGCCAACATGTTTCAACAAAACACATCTAAATGTTGTTATATCTCTGCTGTGGACTCTGCTCTGCTGTTTTGCTATTCAATGAACATGATGTGGCGTCTCGCACGTTTCTAATTTGCTTTCTAATATTAAAGAATATCAGCCCGACGAGATGCCAAAGGGCTAGGCGCGCTCTACAAATGGCAACATAAATAAATAAATAAATAAATAAACAAAGGATACACGAATACTGTAGCATAAAGCCTTTAATTGTGAACTGAGGGGACACGGGGAGAACATTAAAAGACAGAGATCTTACAACGGTAAAACTGAAGCCTGCGATGGAAACTTCAAGCATAACAAAACCCTGACAAACTTTCTGAAATGGCAGTCAATCTTCCACCATGTTTAACCCTGAAGGAACCGATGCCCAAACATAAGGCAGAGCAGCTGATGAAACCTGTTTATAAAGGTTCAGCCTCTTTAGTAAAGGCATATGCAATTGCTGACTAATGGAACGCCTGATCCCCTTGCACCCAGCAGTGAGATAAACCTTCGTCGGCTGGGAGAGGGTAAGTGCCTTGAAGCAGAGGCAGCACACTTTACATCTCGAAACATGGTTCAAATGATTTAAATCAGTGGAAACCGTATATCGCTTACTCGTAAGGGGCGTTGAACAAAACCTTAAGATTTCCAAGTTTATGGTTCGAATCAGTTTGAGACAGTTCTAACCATAGGTACCCACCAGTTTGAATGAGGTCGAAATTGTTTCAGCCTACATAATGACTTGGCAAGACTTCCATTCCATCCTTTTTCAGTCTGCCGTGTCATTACAGAAAGGGGAAAGAACAAAGGAAATCCAGGATAATAATCCTAGCTGGACTACTACCAATTCTGCCAGGAGCAAGATTGATCTCGATATAGTGTGTCCCGTTCAGAAAGGGGACAGCAATATATAGTATGATAGATGGCCCAGAGCAATGCTAGTGGGTATGATACATTTTAAACCATCCATCCATTGATTTCTGGTCATAGCTCGTCTCTATAAATGAAATAGCGTATGTCCAGACAAGAGACCCTTGATTGCTAGCACGTGAATTAGGCCCAGCAAAGATGAAACGTGTCTCGGGTGCTAGTGTTGCCATGGCCTAGCACTTCGGGTTGGCCTGATCCCATTGGTTACAAAACCCAGATTGATTTGCATATGGCTGTTACCCTTTCGTCCAACACGTTGTTGGCATTAGTTTGTCTCCAAAAGTAACAGAGATGTTGGTTCCTTGCTTACTCAGCCATTGCGAACCAAACTTCACCTTACTGATCAAGGGTGAAGATGTCTGGAGTTTCTTGTGCTCCTGGGCCGAGGTGCGTGGCCTAGTGGCAGCATGAAAAGTGATTTGTGTGGTGCTTTTACCCTTCTATAACGACATGGATAGACTGAAAAACAACGGTATGAATTGCTGTCTAGAGCACTTCCTGGGCGCATAATTAACTCAAAACCTTCCAACCATCAGTTTCTAAGTGTAATTTCTTATTGGCTGTATCATTCCAATGATAGTTAATTAATGACAATGAACAACGATAACAGAATACAACATAGACACGTGTGCAAACAGATCACCATTTTAAGTGGGTATATGGGCAGAGACAGGTTGGATTCGCAAGTAGTTGAAAATGAACAGACACACCCATGGAGACGATTTCCAAGGAAGAGAACAAGTTTATTCAGGAAGAAATGCACCACACATTGGGTCACTAATTCACTGATGTTTCACCCCAGGTGTGTGTCTGCAGCCATCTCACCAGAATGGAAAAAAAAAACACCCCGAGAGTTGACCAGTGTAGAATAAGCCTTAAACCTTGATTCTACCGATACAACTATGGCCACTAGAAGAGACCAGCATGCAGTGGGCTGGCGTTACCCACAGGAAATACACAGTATCAACAGGATACAGCAGTGCTTTAAGTGTGGTAAAACATTGAGGGGGGCCCTCATTTGGGGTGTGGCCTAAAGGAGAGCATGTAAACATGCAGAGGGATGGTCTCACCCTACATAACTAAGTGCATATTACAACACTGTGCGCTTGGCACAACCAAAACATGTGATCCTGGGCAAATCATGTAATGGTACTGTGTCTTATTTGCAGCACTTAAATTCGTGGTGTAGTCAATAGTGACTTAGAGTGTGATATAATGCTAGAGTATACAACAGTGTAGCCCCACAGCGTACAGTAGCACCTCCACCTTGTGAGGTTATTTTGTGAGTCCTCTCGTGTGAATGCAGAAATGACAAGTACCAGAATGTAAAATCCAGTAGTGGCTGGTCATTTCATACCTGAAAAGGGACAGGTTGTGTTTTTGGTAGCCGTTAAGACCCTCGGCAAACGAGTATGTTGTCAATTCCCCAACATGTTCTAATCATTGTTTGATGTATCCTTGTTGTGATGCAGTTGAAGAAAATGAACAGTCTAAGAAGGAAATGTGAAACAAGCATATATGAAATGGGTGAGTCAGTGTTGAATGCTTATGAAAAAGGCTTTCCGTGAAGTGGTGAAGATTTTGGCTTTGAGGAGCTAACCACCATGGGGTTAATGGCTGAAAAATGAACTCCCTTTTGTTCCCACTCCTGGTGTGCCTGTTACAGGGCACTGATGAAACGGTATTCCTACTCTCAGCCTTACTCTGTAACAGGCAGAACAGGGAGTGGGGCAGAAAAGGGTGTTAATGTTGGGGACGCTGTGCGTTTCCTGAGCTGTGACTAACACGTGCCAGCCAGCCCCAGCTTCATGCAAGCTAGTTTGAGCGAAGATGTGACCGCCCTGCACTTCTGCCAGTCACAGCTGCCTGGCTAAATGATGTCGGGCCCATCGCCTGTCGCGGCTGAGGCCCTGGTGGGTCAATGACCCGCTGTGAAGTGGTGGGACTGGGGGGGCACTGGCAGGGCCCTGGCCCAGCCCCACTTTCTGGAGACTGCCGGGGCTCGGCCCCAGCTGGCACCGGCCCCAGCTGGCACCGGCCCACTTAAAGCACTGGACAGGGTTACATGTGTGGGCGCAGGAGAATAACATAGGTTAAGTTAAGAGGTGTTATACTGCTAAAACACGGTTACACAATAAGCCATGCACACCACTCAGTAACAGAGCAAAAACTGACCCAGCCGCCCTTAGTGTGCAGCCCTGAAGCTGGGCTCTATTTGCAATATATTAAGTGACATTAAGCAGCAATCAGTCACCTCATCCGTGCTCACGTGCCCATGTTTGGGAAGCACATGCATCAGGGCCCCGGAGAGGACGGTGGAGGGTGATTCCTCCAGTCTACACATGTCATGTTGCGTTTCAACTCGATCGCTTGTTAATCTCTGGAAATTCCCCTGGGTTAGCATTCCAAGCAATACTTTATTAGACTGAATAGAAAACGATCCCACAGGGAGAGGGGACCACTTTTTCAAACTACTGGGACCTTTACGGAATGCTAAAATGTACCAGTCGTCTAGACTAGTATCCTCTTTTCAATTAACCACATACAGTTTGTGAATGTTGACATGTCATGTCCATTTAGTAACACGCAAATTACATGTATCTATTCGGTACACCAGTGGTCTAAGTGTAAAAAAGAAAGTGGGGGAACAATGCTCCCTCTGCCACTCCCCCTTGCCAAGACCTCCCACCCAATTCAAACCCTGTAGTTGGATCGTTCCTTTCCTCCGCTCCCGGACGCTTTGTTTTACAACAGTGTTATCAATGATGAAGAAAACAAGTAAATGCATTTAAATGACTTCCATTACTCACACTGCATGCAGTCTGCCTGTCCCATTTACCCACCCCTTCACTCCTCTTACAGGACCTGCCCATGACTATACAAACGGAGCCCCCCCACTGCCCTCGCCTCCACTCCCCCATTACCTGCAAAGTCCCCTGCCCTTTGCCCCAGGCCCCGGGCCCTGCGAAGTACGGCCCGTTGGAGGACCTGGGGGGTTAGGTGCGGGGAGGTGGCGCAATGGCACGAAGAAACATGGGGAGGGGCAGCCAGGTGGCGCCACCGCCCCAGCGTTGCCAGGCAACAGCCCCACAACAACGGTAAAGGTGCAAGGGGAAACCTGTAGGGGTTTGGGGAGGGCCCGGCCCCCATGAGAATAACAAAGGACAGAGGGGGTATAAGTACGGCCAAAGGACAAGAGGAAAACAAACCAGGCAAGATTCTCACCTCGTTCGGGTAAGCGTCTTGGGACCTGGGCTTCGGTACACGGTAGAAGAAAGTCATAGGCGTCACGTGTCCAGGAACAGATGCCCGAGGGTAACCGAGACTGGCCAAGGAGAAGGCTGGCATCTCTAACCATGGACACGGTGTGCCCAAAAGCACACACATGTTGTTATCATGATTCTTGTTTGTGTTATTTCTGTAGAAAATAAATGCCTACGGCCAATCATTTTTCCACAACAAAACTGTCTGTAAGTCATTCCATAGTATAGGAGGTAGGAACCAAGAGCAAGGAGAAGCCCACACTACACGGCCTATAGCAATTCAAAAGCAGATCGTTGCCTAGCTAGGCTTTTGAGCGTCTTGGAAATAGCACTCTATTCAAATAAACAGCAGCAGAGAGATATTGCAGTGAGATGTAACAGAGGATTGTTAGCGCAGGGGCTCAAGTTCAATTCCCCAGCAGTAGAACAGCTATTCAAAATTAAAATTAAAATAAAAAGATGGCCTGCTCTGCCGTTCTGGAACAGTGTTCCAGATCACATATAGTAAGGGAACGATGATGGTTAAAGAAAAAAAGTAAGGGGATATCCTACCCTTTAGTTTCCGCCCACTTTGACCTCTGCCGTTCACTCACAATATTTTTTAGAACATTCAGTAAAGTCAAGGTATTCCTGCATCCTCATTTTAATTAAATTCCCATAAATTCATACTGTTATATATCTCATCAAATAAATGCACTGTGAAAAGCATAGTCACTCTATCAGTAGACACATATCATATTTAACAAATAATTAAGACTGTAATTGGGGCTACTGTTTAACAGAATTGGAATATCACTGGGTTACAAGTATCAAAGTACCAGTTCCTAACTGCGCCTCTCCAGAATATTAACAGTGGGTGAGTTGTCTATATGATGGTTACAATTGACCAAAATAGCCTTGTGTATTGTATTTAACAATATTTAGCAATGACACAATAGAATGTTGTCGGGGTGATTATCCCGGGGTGGGCCGAGCCGTCCGTGGACCTCTGGGATGGGAGGACCCAACTCCTCCCGTGCCTCCGTGAATGAGTATGAGACACACACAAGGAGCAAGGTGGTTCTGCTGTTTATTATACCAACGGCAGGATGGGTCTTGGATCGTACGCAAACGTTCAGACTCTCAATCTTAGTGGGGCTCGCAGGCCCTTTTTACAGCAGTATGACGCGCTACTTGCGTCACCTGGAAAAGTTAGCAAAAAACCTATTGCCACTTCGGATTGGTTCCCCGAGTGGTAGGGTTAGTATAGGATACATATAGAGAAGAATATTAGTGGTTAAGGATGAGTCAGGTGGTATACTTGGGCTGTCCCTACTATTAGATTCTTGGAAATCGTTACAAGAAGGCCCCTGATGATTGGCTAATGTTAGCGGCGTCAGTGATGAGTCCCCCCGTGTTCTGATTGGTCCTCTCGCGAGCCCCCAAGCCCGCCGTTCCCAGCTCGCGGTGTACCTGTCACTAGCAACAATGTGTAACTATGTGTTTGTGCAGACAACGTACGGGTCTGCTCATAGGCTTGTGAGCAGGTCGTTCCCAACGCCGTAGGTGTCCATCTTGCTACTTCACTGTTGCAACCTGTGTCCCAGACGTGGGACCCAGGCGACTTCTGTTTCGTGGGTCTGGCACCTTGTCAGATCGGCTTGGTCACATGTGAAGAGACTGTAGCTGGAGCGGAATTCTGCACATTTAGAGTTGTATTTTGTTGGCTTTTCTTACAGGTGTAACCTTGGCGCCGGCTGGTAGCATGCGAGTTGCAACATCGTGGCCTTGGCTATGAGCTCTTGCTGGGGCTCGTTCTGCGTGATCAGCACTTGTATTCTTGCTCTGAGAGAGCTTTCATGATGAGGCTCCTGCTTGTGGCCTACTCGGGCCTAGTTCATGGGTGGTGATGCATAATCCATGGTACGGAGGAGGCGGTTTGACATGGCGTCACAAGCAATGTTAGGTCTACATGATGGGGTCATCACAGGGCGAGTGGTGGGAAAGCGTCAGTAAGCGTATACGCGAGTTCTTCAAGCGTCTTGCCTTTCTGCATTACTATAAAAGGGCATATGTGAAAAATAACAACGATGCACGTCAGTGGGTGTGTCAGTCATAGCGTGTAGGCTGGTGCGTGAGTGACCAGTGTGCATGGTGGCACGTGTGTTCTTGGCAGTTGGCTAGGTCGTTGTGGCATCTCTAATGATGTGGGTGCTTGTGGCTGTTGTCTTAGTCGAGTTCATCCATGCCGCAAGTGTCGGCTTGAGTCGGACAGGCTGGTGGGCATATCCTTATGTTCCTGAACCAGGGTATTTTGTCATCTGGTAGATAGACGAACTCGTCCCGTGGGGGATGCTTGGGCCGCGATCCTCTAGGCCATGGTCGTGATGAGATTGGGGGGAGCTTGTTCTCCCATTCTCCCACTTCAGTCCCCCCTCTGGTCGACTTGTCGACCACAAACATATCCTTTTCTTTATCTCCTCTTACTCTCCATACTTTAGTTATTCCACCCAAGTGTCCATAGTGGTTGACATGGTCTTTGAATGATCAGTACATATAAACACAGCTGCCTCCTGGTTTGCAGTATAACCATCTCCCAACATAGCTCCTCGGGTTTCTTGGGTTCTCCAATTTTACAGATGGCGGATCCAAGTGGTTGGTAATTATCTGTTTACGCAGTCTCTCTCTTTCCTTTATTATCACGTCGGTGTGCTGGTCATCATAAGTTGGCATCAAGGGGTGCATGCCAACCATTTCGATCATTTTGTCTCTAGTGCGTGCTTTCTTGGCTTTCCAGAACCTTATTACAATCAATACTGCTGCAGCTAATATTATGCATCCAACTTTCACCTTCAGTCCATCTGACAGCCATGATGGCATCCATGACCATAACAATGAAAACCAACTAGTATCCTTCTTCACTCCTTTGCTTTCTTCCATCATTTTGGAGTGCATCTGGGCCAGTTATGATACTGCTTAAGTAAGTGTCCCATTATCTGCATCGTTAGCAGGGATAACATTTGCAACATGATTGTCCAATTTTCGCACAAACTCCTCCTTCCATAGCCGTGAGAAGATCCAATACATATCTGTTTTGTAGTGCTACCATTCTTACCACTCGCAGTTCCTCTTTTATGGCGTTGAATCCATTTACTGTTGAATTAATCGTCATCATCAGTTCCCATCGGGTGATCTGAAGCCCTTTTGCGTTTGCATATGCTTGTAGTCCTGGGTGTATAATTGACGAGAAGAACATTGCAGCCCTGCTGAATAATCTGTGTTCTGGTGGGATGGAGGTGAGTGCTGTTTCCGATCTTCCCCACAGGTAATTTCCTGTCAGGGGTTCTCCTTGTCTTTTCATTCTCGGTAGGATGTTATTGTTGTTGTTGTTCTCTCCTTCTTGTGATTGTACAGACCTTCTCCTCCTCTTGTTCCCTTTGTCCATCTTGGGGAAATTGGCCATGTTAACATGTTTTTGGGACACTACTAGTGATGGTACATTGATGTGTACCCTGGTGCATATTCCATTCTACAACGGAGGCAAGGTGTGGTATGCCTTATCTCCGCAGGCCCAATAGTCGTCCATTATTACTGCCGTTCCAGCACCCCCCTCTGGTAGTTCTAATACGCTTCCGCAGTTGGTGTTGTATCCCACCTCCACATCTCCTTTGTGTTGGTAGCATAGCTTGGATGTGGTCAGCGGTAGTATGCTTATTGGGTCTTCATCCTTCTCCATCCATGTCAGCATGGGTACATATTTACCCCATGTCGTCCAGCATCTATCGTTGTGTTCCTGTATGGTGGTAACATTTTCTCTTGTTATCATGTTGCTCCCAACCACTCCTATTTCCCATTCATTGTTCATGTATATCTTACCTGTTATTGTTATCAGTGGCCTTTCCCAGCATCCCTGCACACCAGGAACTTCAGTGGCGTACCAATCACATGGCAGGTATTCTAGTGTTACTTTCTTCGTTTATCGGGGCCACTCGTCATGTATCTGAATGCCTCAGCGTGTAGGCTGCTCTTATGGTAGCTCAAATATGACTTGAGGAAGTTGTTTTCGTATGGGTATGTGTCCCTTGTTTCCCACTGCATCCTCACCACCGTTCCTTGTGGAACGTGGAATAGTGCCAGATATACTATACATTTCGCTGTCTTTTCCTGTATTTCTGTGGCAACGAATGTCCTTGATGCGCTCATGGCATATGGGATCAATGAGCACACATAGCAGCTATCCTCCGATGTCTGCTTACCAATTTGGGTCATGTGCTGGTACCATGCTGTTTGAGACGTGTGCTGAATCTGTTATGTAATTATCGATACCTTTATTGTCAGTATATGTGCTGCGTTTAACTCTACCTCCCTTACCCTTAGGGTTGCTATTACCACCTGATATCATACCTGTTGCAGCCATGGGAGGGGGCATGTTAGTTTTGGGTGCAGCCACAAAATTGATAGCATAACTTTTCTGCCATACAGAGGCAGCCAACAGACCAGTGATGACCAACACCCCTATCAGTTTTATTACAAGAGCTAGTCTCACCGGCATTTTGTTCTTACCTTGCTGCAGTCCGGCAGCTTATTCTTGCGACGTTAAAGGTGCCCGCCTGAAAATCCTCAATGTGCTGGTTATTATTGTTAGTTTTTGTTAATTAAGCTCTCCCTATCAAGTAATCGTTCGGTGCCCAGGCGAAGAGCTGTTCCCACGCTAATCTTAGTGACCTATCTCTTAGAGCCGGTAAGTGCTCGTGAAGATGGGGAAGTGATTGTTCTATGGCCAAAACAAATGTGGTGTAATATACGCGTACCCTTCTTCTTTTTAGGTACTTCGGCCTTCTTATATGATATACAAATTGGTGTCATAGGGCTTCAGGGGCGTTATCATCCGTGGGCAGCATCTACTCCTGGGCAGAGCACACTGTTAGTTACTTTACTTCCTAAAGAATACAATTATATGCGGTACCTGCATGTGCGGGAGAAAAATAGAGAAAAACTAACAAGTGTTTTATGTGTGTGTGTGTAACATCCATGTTTGTTATACAGTGTCCTTCAATCGGTGGTGGCCTTGGAGGGAGGACTTGGGCTGTAGTGGGCAGAGGTTTGTTTACTTTGTGATCTCGTAATCATGGGGTGGGCTATGGGCAAGAGTCCAACATCTATGGCAGTGGTTGTGTCTGGGGAGTCTGGGGAGTGGTAAAGTGCAGTGACACAATTGTCCGCAGCGGTGGTTGCTGTATCCTTCCCTGTAGCCGATGTTGTTGATGTTGTTGATCTTGCAATGGCCCTGTCGTCAATGCTAGGGCGGGTCTGATGTTTGTAGGGCTTTACATCGTGTAGGTGATTCAAGGCACACTTATCATGCAGTTTCACTGCTCTGGGAGCCACTTCCTCTACCAAGTGGGGTCCGGTAAAGCGTGGGCTGTTCCACTTTCTATTGAAGTTGCGGAAAGCACATGGTCGCCCTTCGCAATAGTGCGTAGTCCTTCCTTTTCCTGGTCCTTGTTGGTGTCTTCTTGTTGAGAACTTTTCGACCCTCCCCGCGTGCGCTCGAGCTGTTGAGATACAAAGGCGACACTAGTAATCAAGGAAAACACATATTGATACATTTCGTCACCAAGAACAGTTGCAGTGTTTTCATGGTCAGTAAATGCTCTTGATGTTGGTGTTAAAGGAAGGCGCATTGGACGTCCTGTCACCACCTCGTGGGGAGTGAGGTGGTGATCAGACCCTGGCCTGTTCCTCAGCTCAAATAGAGCCAGCGGAAGGCAGTACAACTAGATCTTTTTAGTTGTCTGCTGAATTTTTGCTATTTTCTCTTTCAATAGGCCATTCAGGCATTCACAGGTACCGTTGGCCTGTGGGTGGTATGCCCATGCAAATTTATGTTTAATACCCAGCAAAGATGTGATGTGTTGAAACATTTAATTAGCAAAGTGTGGGCCGTTGTCACTTCGCAAACACCCCACCTTGGGAAGACCTCTCTCACTAGAAATTTAGCTGTTCTAAACGCATCCGCATGTGAGCAGGGTCCGGCCTCGATCCACCTGGAGAATGGACATACCACTACAATCATGTACCTATGCCTTGACATACATTGA
This sequence comes from Ambystoma mexicanum, assembly GCF_040938575.1. Lineage (NCBI taxonomy): Eukaryota > Metazoa > Chordata > Amphibia > Caudata > Ambystomatidae > Ambystoma > Ambystoma mexicanum. The sequence goes on from NC_090924.1 coordinate 1,334,888,738, forward strand.
TCATATCAACGTAGTCAATATGAAGGTGTAGGAAGAGTCCTTCGGGCCAGGATATAGTACCTTTTATCACTTGCAGCATGTGACCGGCCGTAAACTGTTGGCATGTGAGGCAGTTGCTGATGAAATTAGTGACATGAAAATTTAATTCGGGGCAGAACCAAGCCTTCCTAATTCGTGCTGCAATCACTTCCTTTCCTGTATGTGCTGGATGATGGAGCTGGGCCAGGGCGGTGTTCAACAGTGCCAGTGGCATGACCACTTTTCCGCTATTATTTTGACGCCACAGTGCATCTGTTGGGGACATTGTACATCCTTTTTTTACCCAAAGTTCCTTTTCTGTCATTGGTGCAGCTGCCTGTAATTCCATTATCTGTTTTGCAGGGAGATGAGTGTACCCTTCCTTCATCATAATCTGTCTTGCCATTGCCCTCCCCTCCCTCTCTCTGATTCTGGGGGGTCCATAATTCACCAAAATATGCTGCATGCTTAGCATGTGCATCTGCTGTTTCATTTCCTTTCGCGATACAGTCATCTCCATTAGTGTGTGCTGGGCATTTAACCAAAGCTATCACTTGTGGGTCATTAATTACTTCAATCAATTCTGCTAGCAAGAGGGCATGTTGTACTGGGGTGCCATCAGCTCTTCTAAACCCCCTTCTCTGCCATTTTATCAACCCGGAGTGCACTGTTGATGTTACATATGCGCTGTCAGAATATATAGTAACTCTTTTGTCAACACTTTCCTTTAGTGCCTAAATCAGCGCAACCAATTCCGCTGCCTGAGCCAAATAATGCTGCGGTAATTGCATGCAATTTACCGGGACATACATCAAATCCTCTGTCATTTTTACTACTGCTGCCCCAGTTCTCCTTATCCCATCGCTTTGGTCAATTGTTGACAAACCATCAATGTACAAAATCTCCCCCCCTTTAAGTGCATCCTCCTCTACTTTCCTTGTACTTGAGTAAATTTCAATAGTCTGTGTGCAATCGTGAGCATAATCACCTTCCTCAACAACTTCCGCTATGAATCTGGCTGGGTTTACGGTACTGCATCTGACAATTGTCAATTCAGGTCTAGATAAGATAATCTCATAACCTGACGCCCTCTGTGTGGTTAGTGTGGATTTAGGCTTGTTCAAAATTACAAACAGCGCATGCTCCACAAAAAATGTGGTGGGGCACCCCATTGTTATTGATGATGATTTCTCCACCGCAAATGCAGCTGCGGTGAGACCCTGTTCACAAGGAAAATGTCCTAGCATAGCAGGGTCCAAGTGACCACTGTAGAATGCTATTGGCTTGTGTACCATGCTAGTTTTCTGAGTCAATACTGCTTTCATTATTGCTGAGTCGGAATGTGAAAATATGAAAAATTGATGTTCGTAATTTGGCCAGTAGGGGGCTGTAGATATGGCGTGTTTCAACTCATCAAACGCCTCCTTCATTTCTCTTGTCCATCCCAATGTCTTGTCCCCTTTTTGTGCTTCTCTCAATGCCTCGTGCAGGGGTCCTATGTATGAGCTGTAGTCGAAGACCCATGCTCTACAGTAGCTGCATAGGCCCAGGAACTGCTGCAGTTCCCTCACAGTTTGTGGTTGTGGCTTGTTGGATATGGCTTGTGCTCTTTGGGTGCAATCTTTCTTCCGTGCTGGGATATTAGTTGACCAATGTATAGTACCTGTTCCTGACAGTACTGTAACTTGTCCTTGTCTACCCTGTACCCCTTTTCAGCCAACACTGTCAGCATTTTCACTGAGTCTTCCCTGCACCTCTCCTCAGTTGTGCTGAAAATTATTATATCATCAACATATTGCAGCACTGTACTTTCCAATTAAATTTTTCCCAAATCCATCTGTATTACTCTGTTGAAAATTGAGGGTGACTCGCAGTACCCTTGTGGTAACCTTGTGTGTTTCCATTTTGTATTCCTTTATGTGAAGCTTGTCAAATCCTGTGAATCTGGGTGCAGAGGTATTGAGAAAAAGACATTTTTTAGGTCAATCACGGTGAACCGTGATGCGTCTGCTGGTATTCCACATAGTATCGTGGCTGGGTTTGCTGCTATGGGGTATTCTGCCTCTACAATGTAATTCAAGGGCCTAAGGTCCTGGATAAAATGCCAAGACCCTCCTTTAGCCTTGCGCACTGGGTACACAGCCGTGTTACATGCTGACTCTGATGGTACCAAAATGCCATTATTTATCAGGGCCGTTATGGTTTCGCATATGCCCTCATCTGCCTCTTTTGATAGTGGGTATTGCTTCACTCTAGGTAGCATTGCGCCCTTTTTCAGCTTTATTTTTACTCCTCCAATACTCTTTATGCAGCCCACGTCATAGGGACTGGTGGTCCACAGTGATGCTGGAACATTAGCCAAATCTTCCTCGTAAAATGGTACTGGGTAGATGCAGGTGCCTCGAGTGCCATAGCCATTTTCAGTGCTACTTGCTTGTATGTTACTGTTAACCAGATGTCTACACTCATCATAAATAACATCTCTCCTTCTCCCCTGTTTTCTGAAAAAAGCTCTTCATCAGACACCTGGGTGAGCCTGCATCCCTCAGCCAGGGCTATCACTGCTCTCTATGCTCTCCCTTCCCTGTCTTGGACATGTACTGCGATGTAATCTGCAGTTGCTATAATGCTCTCGATGCTCACCGAAATCACTTTCCCCTCTGGTTCACTAGCTGGCGTCTCAGGCCTGAACAAATATGCTGCTGGCCTCCTCAAATCTTTCCTTCTATTCCTGGCATCGTTGCAAATGCCATGTCTGTTCCATATTGGAACAGCTCGCCATCCACAGGCTCAGCTCGAGCTACTGTCTGGCCACAGTACGCTTGCAGTATTTGTCGCGCAGTAACCATGTGTATTCCTGGTGTGGAGCAAATTATGCCATTCTCTGTGAAGGAGATGGTCATATTTAACCTGCTCATTATGTCCCTTCCAAGTATGTTCACTGGCGACTCCCTTGAATACAGGAGTGGGACAGACATGTCATAATCTCCTATAGATAAGGAGATGTTATAAGTAAAGCGAACCAACCCTCTAGCTCCAGAAAATCCTTGGGTGTGCATGGCCTCGCCTGACATTTTAAATCTACCCTCCCTTATGCAAGACCTGGTTGCCCCAGTGTCAACAAGGAAGGAGAATTTTTTGTCACCTATCGCTACCTCAATGCGTGGTTCCTCTGCACTATTAGGTGTTATCGACAGGATGGGACACACCAAGTACGTCTGTGGGCTGTCCTATTGTGGGTACAGTGACTGACCGCTTCCTGTGTAAGGGTTGTGTCCCAAGATAGTCACCCTCCCTAACTGTGTTTGTTACAGCGGTGTATCGATGGGGGTCAATTTATGGTCCTGTATTTGAGTGAGCTGTTGTACTGGTTGTACTTGGTGTTGTTGTGTTATTGCCACCTGCTGCTGCGGTGGTGAGTATGTCTGCAACTGTTGTTGTGGTGATACTTGCTGCTGCGTGATGCTCTGTTGTGTACCCTGCAGTTGCTGGTAACCCTGCTCTCTCATAGGCCTTTGTGGTCCCTGTTCCCCCCAGGCTAGTGGGGTGGGTCTCATTCTACACGTGCGTGACATGTGTCCTAACATTCCACAAACCCAACATACAGGTGGTTCCCTGGCCTGCCATGGGAAACTCCCCACATTGTCTTGGTACCCTTGTTGCCCATTGGGATAGTAACTCCGAAATCCTCCCCCTTGCTGTTGTGCAGGTTGGCCATATCCCCTCCCTCTCATCATTCCGCCCCTTCCCCTGGTGTTGTTATAATATCCATTTCCCGGTAGCATGTACCCTCATTCTGTGGGAGCCGTGTATGGTGGTGGTGGTGGCATTTGTTGTGTTATAAGTTGTGGTGGTTGTGGTAATGGTGCTATTTGTAGCTGTGTGGGATCTTGTGCAGCCACTACTTGCATGGGGTTTGGTGTCATTGTTGTCGGTGTAGTTATTAGTGCTCCTTCCATGGTGTACTTAGTTAGTTTTTTCTGCACTAATGTTCGCTCCTCTGCTTTCCCATCTTCTTTCTTTTATTTCATCTTTTCTTGCCACATCCTACAGTGGTGTACTATCGTTAGTTGTATTTCCGGCCAGACCTTAGCTTCCATTCCCACTATCTTCTTCACTTGTCTTTGTACTGCCTCCGGAAACCCTTGTACTAGTATGTGGTAAAAAATTGCCGGTGTCTTGTCCCATTGCTCTCTAGTTTCCATGCGCCACTTCTCTTGAATCTCCTGGATATAATCAACAGGATCTTCATTCTCATGCATCTTGCGCGATGTAATTGCTCCTATATCTGATGTGTCTGGATACTGCACCCTCAGGCTTGCCATAATGCATGCCTGCAGTTCGTAAATGGCGCCACGTCATGTGATATGTTTGTTATTGTAACTCTAGGGAATCCTGCCCTCTTCCAAATGTCATCTGCCGCGTCCACCAATATCGATATTAATAGACACTTCACGTCTCCCACTTCTAGTTTCTGTCTTGCGGTGTGTTTTTCCATCTCGTATATCCGTTTCCCCGCTCCTCCGCTTAGTGATGGGAGCCTGCACTTTATATTCTCCTTATCAGCATGCTTCCAAGGGACGTATTGTGATCTAACCCCTCCCCTCTCCAGTAGTGGCATTAAATTGTACCCCATCTGTCCCCCTAGTTGTCGCGGGGTGGAATCCTTGTACTCGTCCTCTTCCTCTGTGTCAAGTAAATCTGCTGCCATATCCATAATTACCGCTGCTTGTTGTATCTTCTCCTTCATTTCTCCCCCTTCTCCTATTGCTCTCTTTGTTTACTGCAGGTGTGTGTGTTACGTTCTTCCTGCCTGCGTCCTGGGAGGTCTCTAAGCCTGGCGACGTATGGGGTGTGTTCAGGAGCGGGTGTGGGTGGGCGTGTTGGGCATAATGATGTGGGTGTAACAGCACGTGCTTGTCCTCCTGCCACTTCTCTTCCCTGCTCCTCACTTCCTTTCACTTCTTCCTTCTTTTTACATGCCCATGGTGATTCCCCGTTAGTGCGTGTAATGTACAATTTATCTAAGCTCTCCCTACCACCACCTTCCTTCTTCCTCCTTTATCTCCTTCCCCTCCTTTGTTTCCTCGCTCCCCTTCCCTTCTGTCGTCCCTTCCATGGTGAACATTCCGGTTGGCCCTGGTCGGGACCCCTGGAACATCCTCCACAACTTAAATACCTCCACGTGATGTGTCAACTTCTTCCCTTTGTACGTGTTGTGTATGTGTGTCAGTAGTGAGTGATGGACGTACGAGTCAAAACTGCCGTTAGGCGGCCATGGTGTCGTCATTTTGTTGTCTGTTCTTTGTGTCCATTCTATGCTATATTTGATGAGTTTTTCCCTATGGGGTGGCAGCGTTTTACAAATATGCTGGAGGGGGGTAGTCAGGGTGTTCCCCCACCCTCCCGATCCCAACCCGTATGACATGGTTACACTGCGTTTTAGCTCCCCTCAGTACAGCCGTCGTTACCTGGCCCCCTAGATTGGGGAATTTCGACCGTCCGCTAAAAGTGAAACAACCAAATATAACAATTACAAATATACAGTCCTTTTCCTCTGTTTGTTTTCTTCCTTGATACCGTTGGTACGGCCCCCTGCGGCCACGGCGCACAAAGCCCCCTGCGGCTGCGTGCCCTGTGTGACGTGCTTGTACTGCCGTCCCACTTTTCCCACTCCCCTCCTTCTTCCACCTCACTCAGCGTGGCTGGCGTTCTCCGTGTATGGTCACTTCCCCCTCTCCACCTTTCCCGTATTTGGGGTGGCCGGCGGTCTCCGTGCGCACCCCCCCTCACCTCCGTTTTACCGCCCTTGTCCTCAGTTTACTCCACCACCACCCTTCAACAACGCAATGTACTTGGCAACAATCTAGCTACCTCCTACAGGAAAACGTCATCTATCTATCGAGTTTCACTGCTCGATCAATAGGGATCCTCATCTATTCATTGATCGAAAACGCCAATTCGTAGGAAAGCCACACACGCCCCCTTTACAGGTGGCCATGATCTAGACCAATCAGTGTTTACTAGCAACCACACGTGGTTCCTTCTCGCTCCACCCACCCTGCTTCCGTGATGTGGTAGAGGACGGCCCACGTACCTGTCCCGTTACCGCTCACTTATCTATCAACACTAATTGGTCAAATCTTCGCCACACACCTTAATAACACCTCCCGCCGCCCTTATTACAACTCCTCCCCCCTCCCTCACAATCTCACATTGCTTTTTGGGTGTGTCATACTCACCAAGTTCTTTTGATACGGGGCCGCTCGACTGCGTGCACCCCTCCAAGCAGCTCGCCACCTCCACCTCGTCTGGACCATGTCTGGACATTCGCCAACCGCGGGCGGGATACTTCTCAACCGGCTCGTGAGGGCCAATATCCGGATTGCGCTGTCCGGTCTTCTCGCAGTTCCACGATGGTCCTGTAGTCCTCAAAAGGGGGCAGCGGCAGAGGGGGCCGCGCCGCTGGGCCTCCTCGCAACGAGGGGCCTTGGAAAATAAAAACTTAAAAGGTAGACCTTAAACAGATCTCAGCAGTGCCTCCCACTTGTCGGGGTGATTATCCCGGGGGCGGCCGAGCCGTCCGCGGACCTCCGGGCAGGGAGGCCCCAACTCCTCCCGTGCCTCCGTGAATGAGTATGAGACACACACAAGGAGCAAGGTGGTTCTGTTGTTTATTATAACAACGGCAGGGATGGGTCTTGGATCGTACGCGTCCGTCCAGAGTCTCAATCTTAGTGGGGCTCGCAGGCCTTTTTTACAGCAGTATGACACGCTACTTGCGTCACCTGGGAAAGTTAGCAAAAAACCTATTGCCACTTCGGATTGGTTCCCCGAGTGGTAGGGTTAGTATAGTATACATATAGAGAAGAATATTAGTGGTTAAGGATGAGTCAGGTGGTATACTTGGGCTGTCCCTACTATTAGATACTTGGAAATCGTTACAAGAAGGCCCCTGATGATTGGCTATTGTTAGTGGCGTCAGTGATGAGTCCTCCCATGTTCTGATTGGTCCTCTCGCGAGCCCCAAGCCTCGGACCATCGCCGTTCCCAGCTCGCTGTGTACCTGTCACTAGCAACAATGTGTAACTATGTGTTTGTGCAGACAATGTACAGGCCTGCTCATAGGCTTGTGAGCAGGTCGTTCCCATCGCCGTAGGTGTCCATCTTGCCACTTCGCTGTTGCAACCTGTGTCCCAGACATGGGACCCAGGTGACTTCTGTCTCGTGGGTCTGGCACCTTGTCAGATCGGCTTGGTCACGTGTGAAGAGACTGTAGCTGGAGCGGAATTCTGCACATTTAGAGTTGTATTTCGTTTCTGCATGTTTGGCTTTTCTTACAGGTGTAACCTTGGCGCCGGCTGGTAGTTCTGCGTGATCAGCACTTGTATTCTTGCTCTGAGAGAGTTTTCATGATGAGGCACTTGCTTGCGGCCTGTTCGGGCCTAGTTCATGGGTGGTGATGCATAATCCATGGTACGGAGGTTGCGGTTTGACATGGCGTCACAAGCAATGTTAGGTCTACATGATGGGGTCAACACAGGGCGAGTGGTGGGAGAAGCGTCAGCAAGCGTATATGCAAGTTCTTCAAGCGCTTTGCGTTTCTGCATTACTATACAAGGGCCTATGTGAAAAATAACAACGATGCACATCAGTGGGTGTGTCAGTCACCTACGTCATGGCACTGAATATGTTCTTCGTGTAGGCCGGTGCGTGAGTGACCAGTGTGCATGGTGGCACGTGTGTTCTTGGCAGTTGGCTAGGTCGTTGTGGCATCTCTAACGATGTGGGTGCTTGTGGCTGTTGTCTTAGTCGAGTTCATCCATGCCGCAGGTGTCGGCTTGAGTCGGACAGGCTGGTGGGCATATCCTTATGTTCCTGAACCAGGGTATTTTGTCATCTGGTAGATAGACGAACTCGTCCCGTGGGGGGTGCCTGGGCCGCGATCCTCTAGGCCATGGTCGTGATGAGATTGGGGGGAGCTTGTTCTCCCATTCTCACACTTCAATGTGATTGTGTTCATAAGTGCCGTGTTTAATGGTAGTAAGATAAAATGTCAACGTGTACTCAAGTGCCAACACGCGTTTCGAGCATCACTAAATATTGTTATTGTTAAATGCAATACTCAATTTTGACCATCATATAGACAACCCAGCCACAGTGGATATACTGGAGTGGTGCATTTAGGAACTGGTAGTTTGATTCTTGTAGCATGCTTTTAGAAAAATATACGGGAATTACAGAAATGAACAGAGGATGTGGGAATCCTGGACCGCTTTCAATGCGGTTTCAGAACTGGGTATTCCACATCCCACAACCTATTTATTAGGAGTTCTCTGAGAGCGAGAGCGCTTACAAACTCTTGTCCCCGTTACATGCTCTGTATGTGGACTTCAGGGCTGCCTTCGACTCGGTTAACAGAGCATTACTGTGGAGGAAATTAAGAAGTATGGGATGCCCGTAGTCACTGCTATATTATTTAGAACTTTTACACATCAACACAATGGTCCAACTTAGACTTGATAATACCGGGACCCTGACTGATTCCATTCCACAGCTGAAAGGTGTAAAACAGGGTTGTGTTACCTCTCCAACTCTATGCAACCTATTTGTCTCTGAAATCCCTGAATGCCTTTGGGGGATAAGGAATTGTCCTCCCAAAGTTGGTTCCGCCCATTGTGCTGTTCTGGCATATGCGGATGATCTTGTTATATTAGATCATACATTCAGTGGGATCTTAAGATCTTCGGAGTAGCTCTGGCGATACACGGAGGTCAACAAATTGGTTATTAACCACAGAAAAACAAACCTCTTACTATACACTGCTGGTAGGGTGGCCAGGCCACGTATGATGATTAATACCATCGTAATTGACTACACCTATACTTATAAATATCTTGGTGTGGAGTTTGACCACAGGCGTACCTATACCTCGTGTATACAGGCGAGTAAAATCAAGGCTGCCCATTTTAAAGCACTAATACACACATTTATGTGCGATCAGAGTGATTTCTCTATATGGGCCGCCCGCCAATTATATATCCAATGTTTGGTACCCATGGTAACTTACGGCCTTGATCCTTTGATTTATATGAACCTGGGATGGTTGCAGCTGGTCGAGGGTAAGTTCTGGAGGAGGATCCTTGGCCTCCCCCAGAGCATCCCTATGGCCATGATCAGGCTAGAGTTAGGAATTTCATCTCTTAAAGCCATTGTCCTTAGGAAGAGAGTGTAACTGTACATTAGGATTAAAAACAATCCCACAAATAAGCTACTCATAGCTGTTGAGGAGGACGTACGGGCTGGGAAAGAACAGAAATTTAATGTGCAAATGAATACTCTCCTTGAAGAAATTAGCTGGTCCCCAGAGTGGGGACAGGATAACGCTTGCCTCTTCAACAGCATGAAGAAACGCTTATATCTATGGTATTGGCAGTGTAATTTCACCTATTTAGAGGGCCTGAAAAGCTACAAGTTCATTACATATATGTTGTTTACTTTTAAAAAGTCTCAACTATATTTAAATCTCTGTCGCTCAGATTTGTTGAGGCGTTTTATACTGCTTCTCCGTATTCATCATCTGCCAGTTCTGGCCTCAAGAGGCCCCGAAATGGGCCTCTTGGAATCAGAAAGGTATTGTAGAAATTGTGGGTTGCGTACTGATCTTGAAACCGCTTGCCATGTATTAACTAAATGTCGGGAGTTGAGTAGCTGTCGAGGGAAACATCTTGGGAAGTTTGTCCATAATTTGGAACACCTGGAGCAAATTGACTTCTGGCATCAATGTGTTAATACATTAAACTCTTCTTTGCATATGGCGCTCTTCCAAGTCTGGCGAGAAGCCTCTATTCGTATGCATTGCTGTACTAGAATTAGCATTGTACCCAGACGATTTCTTTAGAAAAATAACCATACATATTGGAAATGAAGGTTCATACTCCAGCTGATCAGTCATTAATTTTGTACATTGATGATTATATATGCCATTTGTTGCTGTTGCTGTATTATTCTGATCTTTTATATTAGTGTATTTGTTAGGTATTGTTTGTTCGACTGTCGTAGCTAATGTTTTATGATATGATATATATTTATTTTTATTTTTCGTATTTTGGGTCCTATACTGAGCTTGTTTACTGTGTTTCGGTGTATTTTTTAATTTTGTTTTATTTCAGTAATTTTATGTGATTATGTGTAAAGTTTTCTACTTTGTATAAAACTGTATCACATTAATACATTATTATTATAAAATACACTAAATCAGTAATATCCAAACTTCCTTATGCTGATCCCCCCTTGAACAAAATGAATGTTGGTGGCCAAGCCAAATGACAGAACTGCTTATATTACCTAGCAGAAGCAGTCACCCTCATTCCTTTGTGGGGTATATTCAAAGGCCCCGAACCAACCAAACTCACAGGCCCATGGGGAAACTGACTCACCAGCACTGATAACATAATATTCACACCAGAAATGAACCTCTTAAGACTGGCTGTGGGGTTTCTGCAAGCAATCAAGTGAAGGGCCAAATGAAAATGCCTACCTTTCATTAAAAAAGTAAAAGCAGCATTTTAATTCACAAAGGTAGAATACATTCAAAGGTCCCTTTCACATGAAAAACAGGATTTTTAAACACTGACACCAAAACGGCTTTACATGTGTGTTTGCATTTTAAATGTGAAAAATGTACCCCTGCTAACATAAAAATGTCAGGGAAAATACATGGTGCATGCTGACAAAAAGTAATGTATGTTATGTTTTGCATGCAAAATACCTGCAAACATTTGAAAAGAAAAGCCCACATTGTTTCCATTTAAAGGTTTCTGTAGGCCCGATGCAAACCCTCTGCTTGTTGTGGGACAAATGTCAAGTACTCCCCCCCATGGAAAGCCTGGCTTGCATCCCAGTGGTTTCCAACAACAATAGGATGTGGCTTGCCTGAAAGGTGTGGAATCCAAGTGTCCTTTAGACTTGCTGCCTCTAAAGGCAGTTATATGCAGGCCAACTGTTTTGACTGATGCATGACCAGAATGTAAGAAGGAGATGTGAAACAGGGGCTACAATTAGTGGAAGCTGAAACTCCAACTTCAAACAGAAAACTCCAAACAAAATGAGACTAATAAAAAACTCTGGTTACAGGCTGACCCAGACAGGTAAATGGTGTTGAGGAAGGAAGCTCATATTTTCACATATGTAGATTCCCTTTGTTTAAAAACAGTTATTTTTTTATTGTGTATTTAGTCAGAAAACAAAATGACTTTTTACACATTCCATCAGTTCAAAAATACAATTTATTTTGAGAATAAAACAATTGAGTGAATAATTTTAAATAAAGAATGAATAGAAAAATAGTAAATATCGACATGAAAAAGAAAAATATCAAACATTATCGAACTATCAAATTAACACAATACGAAGATAAAATAAGCTCATTTTTGACATACATAATATGTTCAAAAGCCAAACACAGCATCTAAAAATGTAAACTAAATACTATTCCAGAAACCTGGAATATGACATCATTGTTTCAGATACCATTACAAACTGATTTTGATGAAATTCAATTAATTCAAGAGTTTTAACAATGCGACAAACAGTGCTATTTCCTTTCCTGAAGATAAAATTCTTGAGGTGAAATATGTGTGGTTTCATGCACAACTGTTTTAAGCCCAAAGTAGAAGAGAAAACTAGAAGGATGTGTTTCAGATCTTGAGTGAGCCCTTCTCCACATAATTTACATATGCGCAGGTTGAAGGATCTAATTTATGCCAAATGTGGTTTGTCTCATTAGTTTTTATCAAATTTAGGTGAAAAAGTAATAACTCTTGTCACCAGCAGGGATTAGGGAATCTTCTAAAATATGGGAGAACATACGAGCTAGACTTTTAACACAGAGGAAATGATTTGGTATTTTTCAGGTTAGTTAGCAATCCTCTTCTTTTAATCCAATAAGACCTCATTAATGCATGATTGACTTTGTCTGGGTTGTGTATGAGTGTCTGTCTTGTACACTCGCATTGGTAAAGTATCTTGTCTGCATCAACGTGTAAATTAGAATAGCACACACTGGTGCCTAAATGAATGAGATTGTGTATATCCAGATACAGAGAATGGCTGTGAGGTACTATAATCCATCAAGAAATACTACCAATTAACAGAAATATTTAAAATGTATACAATTTTAAACACAGCATCTTAATTCTCTGGTGCTTAAAAGGTCTGCCATTGCACGGCCAATCCCTGCAGAGCTGATCATAAGCCTCCTCACCCTGTGGTGTTTAATCAAATGCTAAAACTAACATAAATGAAAGGCCCACTGGAAAAATGACCTGTCAGCCTTCAAACGCCTTCACACTGAAAATGGGCCTATTAAGGCACACGTTGTGGGTTTTCTGCAAATAACACAAGGAAGTGTTATTTGAATGGCAAAACATTAGATATTGGAAGGCCTATCTTTCATTACAAAAGCAAAGGTCAAATTGAAAAGCAGCCTTTAGGTTTACAGACGTAGGTGAAATTCAAAGGCCCCTTCAACATCAAAAACATGGTGTTCATACACTGAAACCAAAACGACTTGCTTTTTGCAGTTTGTAAAGCATAAAATGAGAACAAATGTTCCCTGCCAAAATAAAGATATCAGGGAAAACAGCGTGTTGACAATATCCAATGTATTAATATAGATACTATGCTTTGCATTCAAGATACCAGCAATAATTGAAAACAAAATGCTATTTTGTTTCCGTAGACCCTGTTTTATTGTTGAGCAATGATTCCCCACTGCAGGTGGTCTGTTGGCCTTTATATCTGGAAAGGGAATTCCTTTGAAGATCCTGCATCCCAGCTATTTACAACTGCAATAAAGTGACTTTCAGCACTGGGTAGGAACAAACTACAAGAAAATAGAAGGTTTTGAGATCAAAATTATGGTCAACTTCAGATAACCGGACAAAATGCCAGATGTTAGCATGGCCCCATGACATCAGGTCCGGCATGGCTCATTATCTGCAATAGCAAATCTCTGTGTGACTGATGCATCCCAACTATTTACGACCAGCAACCCATTAACTTTCAAAGTACAAAGGTCCAGAGGATTTACTGCAGACAGTTTCAACATTTCTGCCTAACAGGCTCTGTCAAGAGGCTTCAAGGAAATAGAAACCAGCAACGCTGAGCTGGACTGTTTTTGAAGAAATGAAACAAACTAAAGATCACATATATTAATGAAGTGCCTACAGATAGTTATTGCACACATCATTTTCCTCTATAACTCTCGAAGCAAAGGACACACAGAGTTCATGTATATGTCACCAGAAAGCTAATAATGAGGTGGTTATTCTGATGTAAATTTGATCCACATGCAAATTGTGGACATTTTGTTATCAACTGAATGCTGTTTCTGGCTTCCCCAATAATTTTCTGAACTTAACATTTGGCAGTCAGATGGGTCATAAAACTAGGTATCTGGAGATTAAACTGCATGTTCATAACTATTACACTTTTGGAGAAAAGGGACAATCATTATAGAGTGCCCATGCAGTAAGGTGCTGAAATGAAAGTAAGCTTCACTTATTCGTCTTGAGGAGAGGAATTTTAATATATATGAAATGCTTATAAGCATCCAGCATTAAATCTGCTCTTACATCTTACATCAAATTTCATCTGAATACATGGCCTCTCAGGCCATCAGGGAGGAGGCAAGAAAAGAACATGCTAGCACCCTGTTTAATGAAACACTAACATCAACCAAGAGAAGGAACACAGAACAAATGAAAACACAAGCAAAAGAGAATAATGAAATTACTTTACTTAAACAATTGGAAAAAATACAGAAAAAGGAAATAAGCAAATGGTGGGAAGAACATTCCTTTGTTTGATGACCAGGACCCCATCATGTTAAGAGACTGGGACAACACCACAGATATCTGCTCCAATACCTTTCTTAAATTATTAATCAAATATGCTGGAACAGATTGAGCTGAAACACTGACATTGATGACAGAAGTTGAGCAAAAACTGATGGTGACAAAAGAAAGCGAAGAAGGCAAGAAGCCTAAAATAAGTATAGAAGAGAATTTGAAGGTGTATGAAGAGGAAATCAAATTAAAAAAACAGTGCACATTTTTGCGAGACAAGGAAGATTATGAAAATGGTTGTGTTTATATGTTTTCACATAGATTTGGTCAGATGAGACAGAATATTAAAAGTATACCTACAACAGCAGAAAACCATACTGAGATCAGTACGGATACAGCAGCCCCAACTTCAGAATCTGATATTAAAGGTAGCAAAATGATGAACTATTAGTTTTTTAAAATATTTTTTAGAAGAGATGCAGCTGTTATGCCAGGACGGAAGGGCAAACAAAAAAACACGATGCAATACTTCAAACACAAGAGGACGTAGCCAGGGAGGAAGAAAAAACTGAGGAGGGGGGAGAGGGGCAACAAACATAAGCACCAACCCCTCAGAGAGATCACTGCTCTCTGGCAAATGACCAAAACAATGATAGAAGATAAGAAAGCGCAACAAATTATAAATCTGTCTGACCACATACTTACAGCAGTTCAAACTAAAGTGTTGAAATTGGGATTCAATTTCTGCCTCTTGGCGTGCTATGACTACATACAAACAAGGGTAGATCTTGATAGTTTTGTACGGAAACTACGTCTTAAGAAAAGCAATATACCAAACTAATATAAGAAAGTGCTGACATAATTAGGCCAACTATCGACAAAGATATGGTCAAATTTCTATATTTGAATCATTCAACAAAGCCGACTATATATTTCCTTCCGAAGGTGCATAACAACTTTCAAAACAACCCAGGGTGACCAACTGTAAGACTCACCTGCTCACTTTTAGAGTACATGTCCACATTGTGGACAAAGTACTGTTTACCTTTGTCCCATCTCTACCCTCATATATTAGAGACACTTCAGATTTTTTAACTAAAATTGATGATATTCCATGAGATCCGTCGTTTTTGTTAGTCACAAAGGACGTTGTATCAGTATACACATCGATAAAACATACCTTTGGCATGCAGGCAAGGGTGTTCTTTTTGAACACCAGGTCTCTAAACTTCCTACAGCACACTAAAATGATCATGGGCATGATAGACCTATGCCTGAGGAACAATGTCTTCCTGTTCAACAATGATTTTGTTTGGCAAACACAGGGCACTGCCATGGGCAGTGCCTTCACACAACCTTATGCAAATGTATCAATGGGTTACTGTGAAAAGTTAATTGTCTGGACAGAGAAAAATGAGATCTATAATGAAAGTATCATTTTGTGGCTATGTTATATAGATGATCTGTTTATTATTTGGAATGGCAGCATAACTAACTGGCTGAAATTTGTAAAGATCTTAAATAATAACAGTTGCAATCTTAAATTCACAGAACAACATAGCAATAATTCTATTGTTTTCCTTGATTTGAATGTCAAACTAATAGCACAGAGGGTGATATGTGAGTTGCATGGAAAAACCATGGGAGTGAACGTCCCATTACACGCCACCAGCGGACATCCAAAAAATCTTCTATGGGGTATCCCCTACAGGGAATTTATTAGGATACATAGAATATCAGCAACAGTATCCAAAACAGATATTGAGAGAGTCTATCTGAAAGTGCAGGCTCTAAACAGACAAATGCTGCTCACCCAAGCTGTAACAACAGAGAATTTGGATACAGATGAAAGCATCGTTATACTTAATTTGACATTTGGCAGCCATGCACCA
The DNA here is from genome assembly GCF_040938575.1 of Ambystoma mexicanum. NCBI lineage: Eukaryota > Metazoa > Chordata > Amphibia > Caudata > Ambystomatidae > Ambystoma > Ambystoma mexicanum. The sequence goes on from NC_090924.1 coordinate 1,334,904,498, forward strand.
ATAATACAATGGATTGTGAATACATATTGGAAGTTGTTGAAAACAGATATGGACCTGGGCAGACTCTCAAAATTCACCCAGATGTGACTTTTCATATGAGCAGTTCCATCAAAGACACTTTGGTTAACAGTTTTATCGAACCATATTTAATAAAAAAACAAGAGTCAGTGGTTAACCAAAAGTGGTGAGGTTTTTTTTCAATGCAGGCATTGCAAAATGTGCAAACATGCACATGATTGCTGTACTTATTCACACCATTTTGTGGGGAATTTGATTAATATCAATGGTAAAATTACTTGAGAATCAGAATATGTTGTGTATATTCTGGAATGTCCATGCTTGAAGTGGTACATTGGAAGTACAAAATGTAAATTAAAAAAATGAATTTTACAACATGTTAGAGCGATAAAAAATCAAGATAGCTCATATCACGTGGCCAAACACTTTGCGGAAATACATGCGAGCAACCCTAAAGACCTTGGTTTCTTTGGTATATATATATATGGTGCTAGTGGGACCAAGAGGTGGCGACATGGAATGCCTATTACATCAACAGGAAACAAGGTTCATCATTGATTATGAAAGCAAGCAACCTGGAGGTCATAATGTCGATGAAGAACTTTATACATTTTTAGGGGTTTGAACAAATATTTTGTAACAGCTGCTGGGTTTGCAGAAAAATGTTTGCCCTTCTTTTTTGTTCTAATATATTCAGATTCTGTACTATGGTGTTCAAAATACTTTGGGAATTGCTGTATGGTATTGTTCCTTGCTGAAAATGCAATAATTATGGTGGTTATATCATTAGTTTCATGTACTTATCTAATCAGATCATGTGTCTCCAAAATCTCTAAAGGGCTTTGGGGGTTTTCCTTATTTCTCTTTCCTGTCCTTCCTTTGTTTGTTTCTTCTGGTTTGATTATTTCTCTCTGTTTATTCTCCCCTCTTCCTTATTTCTGATTTCTTTTCAGTTGATATTCATTATCGGATGTGTTCCTTGGATGCAGAGTGTTTTTTTTTTTGCCTGTTAATAGGCATAGGTTGGAGATTAGCACTTTTTTGTATAACTCTGCTGTTATTTATTTATTATTTTCTATAGGTTTTCCTCAGCACTTACATACGTGTGGTCATCCATAATGGACATCAGTATTGCAAACTGTGAATGTTGGAATGCATTGGACATACAGTGGATGCCTTTGTTCGATATGAGGATGAAAATATATACACTCCACTATGATTATAATAGGCTTATGGCATTCTATCACAGTCAGACTCAAGTATTGCTGCCTATGTATTGGGTTGTTACATTATGCACCAAACACCTTTTTGGTCATTATACTTTTGCACATTGCACAAAGCACTGTACAAACGGTGTACTAAGCACAAGACAATTTAGTATATTTGGTGAAACCTTATTAGTGCTCATGAAGATGTTGTATCATGCATTAGGCACTTTATTGGCTAATATATTGTAGTAGCATGCATTAGACACATTGATTACACGGGCACCTTGACGGTACACCATGCACTTCATGATACTGTGTGAGGTAGCAATGTTGTTGATTTTTTGACATTGTATTATGTGTTGGACATTTTATTGGTTGCAATGTAATGCACTAAGCGCTTTATCAAAAGTATGAGCATGCATATTAAGATGATGCACCATGCACAAGATACGACTAAAACAGTATGTGTTATCACTCCTTCCACCCTAGAACTCTGACGGCATTTTTATGTATTTTGTTGATATTGCGTGAGGCAGCGATTTTGTTGTTACTCAGATATAGCATTATTCATCAGACACTTTATTGGTTGAAATATCATGCACTAAGCACTTTATCAAAAAGTATGAGTATGCATATTAAGATGTTGCATTATGCATTCGGTTCCTTATTTGTTAACACATTGCTGCATCATGCACTAGACATTATATTAGCAAAGTGTGTTGCAAAATAATCTTTATGCACTATGGGATGCTGTGGGAAGTAGTAATTTAGCTGTGATTGATATTATATTATGTAGTGGACACTTTATAGGTGGTTACATTATGCACTGAGCATTTTATTATATGTGTTCAAGTGTCCAACTGCAGGCAATATACTTTACAGAACATCTTGCATTTAGTATATTACGTACAGATAAGTAAAATGATACCAATTTAGTTTTAAGCATGTTTTTTAATGCAACATCTATAATAGAACTTTGCTATGTACTCAATGCGAAGTATGAAACATAGATATAGTGTAATAGAAATGGCGCGGATCGCAATTAGAGTAAAAATAGCCAATTCGAGATAAAACAATGTGCTTTGGATTTCAACAATGTCAGCAAAAATCATAGTGCTTTGTGAACCGTAACTAATTATGTACATAATTGGTTACATTATTTGGATGAAATAGATGGCAAAAACTATGTCTATTGAAGTCCATAACTCGTAAACCCAAGCCAAGATGGCGGGACGAGCATCAATAATTGTATAAACAACAGCAGGAGTCACCTTGTTAGTTTTTATTACCCTTCTTTTTGGTGATCACGTGTGCACTGTGCTTTTAAAATTAGGTGGTTACAACAGGTGAATTATTGTGAGCAAGCCACACGTACGTGGCGAAATGCGTCAGTCTGCTGTTCCCTGCTGGCCATAGCACTTCCTATGGAGAGGTGAAAAATATACAATGATGGTCGAGCTGCAATTTTTAACGTATGCTTGAAATAATAAAGTTTTTGGGAGAAAAAAGAATACTGTGATTCCTGGGATCCATAACGTGTCAAACACGGGAGTGCTGTTCACCACAACTGCACATGTTTTCTTTGTCATTGAATTAAAGTGTATATATATCAAAGCATGTGTTAGTAAATGACAAAGCTTTGCCATGTAGCTACTTTTTGGCTAAAATGGACATAGAAAAACATTTGTGATTTTCAAACAGGACTTGCTATATTTCTGTTGTAGACTCCTGACCCAATCCTTAGATAGGGTCTGGGCTTGGGGGTTGCAGAGAAATGTGAAGGTTCAGTCCTGAGTGTGAGATCATACGTTAGTACCTTCTCATGTTAGGAGGGGCTTAGAAGGTAAAAACATGTTTCACCATGGAAAAGGGAGAAGCTGCTAAAAAATACCAATGGAGAGAGCAGCAAAAAGATTACCAAGGGACAGCTGCCCAAAATGACCAAAGGAGATCTGCTGAGAATGTCAACTGGGTGGAAATATTGCGGGGGAAGACTAGAAAATATAGCCTGTGAGACTTCCCCGGAACCATAGAGGGAGAATTGCTGTAGACCATTGACTCATGAGCTGGCCAGCACTTCAGTTAATGGTCCACAGCACCCACAGAACCTTGTTTTTCCCCAAGAGTGAAGCCCTGTCAGTCAGTCTCCATGAGTGCAGGTCCCGGACAATTCCAAAAGTAAGTACATTGTTTAACCAAATGTTAGTGTGGGGATCTTTTTAATACACCCATTCCCTTTCATTAGTGGGTGGGGGAAATCTCAAATAGATTGACACAGGGGGGAGCTTGCAGGAATCCAAATCGTTCACCCTCCCTCTTAATAGGAATAATGTTATAGCCATCTAAATTAATTGGTGTGTCCTTGCCTGTAAAACTAAATTGACAACTGTCATCATACACAAACCTTGCCTTTCAAACCAAATGATCCTTGCACCTAAAATGAAAATTCCCAACTGAAACCCCTTCCGCAAACCTAGTTATTAAACAAAAGGTATTCTCAGCTAAAAAAAAATTAAAACATTCCTGATTGTTACATACAAAGGGCAATTCTAAACTGCCCAACTTCCCCTACACAGGCCTTTAAGTGGAGGCGGTCTGAAAAAATAAAATGTGTAATCATCCCTATTTTACTGTGCGACTTTCCCAACATGGGTCATTAAGTGAGGGTGGGTCAGCAAAGTGGAATTCTAAACTGCCCAACTTCCCCAACATGAGCCTTTAAGAGGAGGGGGGTTTGAAAAATTAAAAATCATAATCATTTCCATTTTACTGTCCAACTACCCCAACATGGGCCTCTAAAAACAACATTCCTAAACTTTCACCACTCCCTAGAACCAACCTTTGAACAGAAGGGTGCTGCATGTCATTGATGCTTGGGTTCTTGGGGATGGGGGACAAGTGCTTTGCAAAAGTGAGACTTCATGTATCCAACACTGAACGTGTGATGTATGTCTCGTGTTGACAAAAGTGTTTTGACAGTTTGTTTAGCCTTGGTCCATGTTTGTGAGACAAAAGTAAATGTAGCCAAGTGTGTTTTGTAATTGAAGATGTGTTTTCTGCCACAAAGAAGGTGGGGGCTGTGATTGAACAAAGTTATTATTCATTGAGTGTATAATTAATATATATATATATTCTTTCTATACGCTGGCCTGGTTCTTGGCTCACTGTGGGCATAGGCAAGAGATCTGTGTGACTCTATATGAGTTTTCAGTAACAATTATACCTAGAGTGTCCTAGAGAAGGTACCCAGTCCCTGCTAGTCACGTTGCTAGCGTCTCCGTTATGCTATGTGTACAATAGCTTAACCTGGTGGAAACTATTTTACCTGGTTGGCCCTTTCCAAACCCTTCTTCATGTCAAAAGATGGAGGTTGTCTATGTTTCCTTGAAGACCTGAGGGGTCACAGGCCTAGCGCCTTTCCCTCTTTGTGTTTGTAAGTAAAAGTGGTTATCCTTAACCACTGAATGCCTATATCCCTGGACTGGGGGCTATGGTAAGTCTGAAACCAGTTTTCAGCACACCACCTTGCCTGCCGACCTTGCCTACAACTGTGTACCTGAAATCTGGCAGTCTTGCTGCTCAAATAAGGAGTGGAGCTCTACACCAGCATTCTATGATGTGCCACAGAATCAGATGGTGAAGCTCAGCCTCTTGGAGTGTGACGCTCCTAAACCCTGATGTGGTGGAAACAACTAGATCACAGCTCCTGCTCAAAGTCCTTGCCTCCCCGACACGCCTGACCCTGTCTTCATTTTAACATGTTGTTGATATGAGGTTAAATGATCAATATTAAGCCCAGTTTTATCCTTGAGATTCAGGATTTGTCTATGTGGCAGATGTGTAAAAAGGAGGAGAAGCTAAAGACTGGTAACTAAGCGCCTGCCTTCTGTAGGGTATTTTGTGGAGATTTGGGGCCTGACGGTATTTTATTACCGCCGAAAAATAACTTAGCAATAATCACTCTTTGTATTCAGATTTGGCCATGTGCAACAATAATACAATGGACATGCATTATTTCAGCACCCAGACCTGCATATTTGGTATACGTGGTTGGTGGTATTTTGGTGAGCATAATTCCCTTGTTTTATTTGTGGCCCCAATGTCCAGAATCCCTTATCTTCGCTTAGATTTTTCGTGTGATCACTAGAGAGACCTCAGACCTGCATTCTAGAGATACCACAATTTCCAGTGATAGTGTTGGTGCGCCACCATGGGCAAACTCACTGACTTATTTACGACAGAGAGCTATATGTGGTAGTCTTGTGGTAATTTCCACTACCTTATATACGGTAGGGAGCTATGTTCAGAGAGTCTCTCTTCCCGTTGGCTCATGTACCTCCAACAAGTTATACTACAGTCACTCACAATTATTCATACTGATTCTGACATACACACATCTGTCTTAAAATGACCATTGCACTGTTTAAAAATCTCCCCACATCATTGGCATTGTAATGGTAAATAGAAAATAAACCACCCGTCTGTTTTCAAATATTTTCTGTATTATAAAAGTTGCATTTAGACATGATCTCATTCTTTACAGCAATAAAATGGAACAATCAAAGCATTTTCAATGACACACTGCAATTATAGTGGCGGAGAACAGAACTTAAATTGCAACATTAGCACTTGATTAAGACACGCACGGGACTTTCATTTTTCTACACTGACTGCATACTTTCGTGCACACACACAGCTCCCCCAGTTAGGTAATTACCTTATCTGTTCAGAGGCTTCTCTCTGTGAATGTGGCTCTCTTGGCTTAACTCCAGCAAAAATGAACGCTTGCCTTCTCAAGCCGGGGTCATTGCCTGGAATTCTCAGCTTTTTCAGATAGGACTGCCTCTGCCAGTGGAAAGGTAATTCTTTCAGCTTTCCCCAGTCTCGACTGCAGCAGGACACCCCCACAGCCAGGTCTTCTCCCCAGTAGTGCAGAAAGATGTCTGCCTGTCTTTTTCCCTGCTACTGCCCACTAAAACTTTCCTCTCAGCCCTCTTTATGACGTGTCCCAATGAAATCCATCATCTCTCATCCTCCTACTCTTTAACAATAGCTTCGCTTATACATTTGCAATTGTTGCAAATCTGACTTCCTTCCTCCTGCAGTTACTGTGCACAACAACACGGATAATCAGGCAGAGAAGAGAGGAAAAAAAAATCTGCACACTCATTTAACTGGTTTTCAAAGTATGCCTAGTTCTGCAGTAGAGAACACATTTTATTAGTGAGTTATATTAAAATAAGGTTTTATTAGTCAGGTTAATGGTTAATATGTTAGCTGTTAATTTTCAAATGTGTCTCTAGCAATATAGGCATTTCAGGTGAAAAATAGTGTGCATTTTTAAATGAACACGTGTGCTTTTAACTGTAAAAATAGATTTGCATCTTATATGTTAAAATCGTTTTTGACTGAATAGTCTGTCTTTCCTTGTTAATCTGCTAACCCATATAGCAATGCACCGCACCCTTGTGGTGGTGCTGCAAAAAAAAATGCTACTTGTGCAGTAGTGCTGTACTCTGTGCTGTAACATGCCAAATATCCTTACATATACCCTCCTTTTGTTTTTAGAACTTGGCTATAATCCAAGCCAATCTCTAAAAACAACTTGTTCTTTTTTTTTTTTTATACAATATATCAATCCAACAAAATGAATATTCATGTGCATCAATGAAAATTTGCAATCAATATTTCATCTGAGTCCATAAGTTCATAAAATGTTCCACATTTGCCTTCTCAGTGGAAGTGGCATTACTTTAAGTTTAAATTTTCCAAGTCAATTAAAAACAATGAAATAAAACAACTAACTAAAACAAATAAGTAATATAACAAGTTAAAATAAATAATTAAAATAATAAATACGTGGAACTTCATATGCCGGAACTTTTGCTTTGTCTCTTTTGGTATGTCCCGACCAGCGATGTTATTCGGTTCATTCGAGTACTCTTTCATCTTGGCAATCTTGAATCCACAGTATTCATCTCTTTTGGCATTCCGGTTATTTTGTCTTCACCTCCACCTGGAGGCAGGCATCTTTTAGTCTTCATCCAAGGGACTCCAGGACTCCATCGTCTCCCGTGGCCTCTGATCCCGGAACCTCCGACCAAATAATGTTAATTGTCTAAATCAAAATAGAAAATAAACAGATTAAGTACATAGCACAATACTAACTTCATCCTTTTGCCAAAAATAAAACATGCTTGGTAAAAATACTTCGTTTTTTTTTTTTTTTTTTTTTCTGAAATTAAACACAAGTTAAAAGAAAACAAACACATATAAAACAGCATTCAATATTTAATACACTTTCTCTCTGCACACCAACCACGAGCTTCCGTTATATGTGCATTTATTTATTTATTTATTTATTTATTTATATTATATATTTTCACATATATTACAGTGTTTATGTGCCATCATTACAATCAACTTTTTTTTAACTTCTTTGTCACTGCCTCCTGATCACACCCATTTATTTTCTCAAGGGACTCTATCCGTTTCCACATGCTCAAGCTGCCTGATCTCATGTCTGGGATGGCATGGTTTGATTTGATTTACATGGACAAACTGCTCTATTGCTGTTTCACCTTCATTTTTCAAAATTTTATACACTACAGGAGAGACTTTATCTATAATTCGAAATGGCCCCTGCCAGGCTGCCAGAAATTTAGAATTTTTCTGTTTACTTTTTCCAAAATGAAACTTGTACACCTGATCCCCTACATTGTATTCCTTTACTGATGTCTTTTTGTCATAATATGACTTAGCACTGTCAGCAGCTCTTTCCAGATTTCTCTGCACAAAAGCAAATGCATGTTGCAAATGCCTCCTCAGTTCATCAATATATTCATGAACTGTGGATGCACTCACTAGAGTTTGCTCATGTGTTCTGTATAGTAGGTGTTGTGGTAACACCATTTTCCTACCTGTTAAGACCTCATGGGGGCTAACACCTGTTGCTTTGGCAGGAGTCGACCTGATTGCCATCAAAACCAATGGTAAACGCAAATCCCAGCTGGAACCTGCTTCTGCCACAAATTTCTTTAAAATGTCCACAACAGACCTATTGCTTCTTTCAACTGTACCTGAAGACGCCGCCCGATATGCGATATGTAGTTTCCTTTTCACACCTAGTATTTGCCATACCTTACTCATTAGAGTACTTGTGAAATGACTTCCTCTGTCTGACTCAATTCTTTGTGGCAACCCAAACCTTGAGAACACATGGTTCACCAGCAATGTGGCTGCTGTTTGCGCACTACAATCTGGTGCGGGAATGCACTCAATCCACTTTGACATCAAACATACCACACTCAAAATATAGCGGTGTCCCCTGCTCGACCTTTTTAAAGGACCTACATAGTCTATTTGCAAATCTGACCATGGGAGAGTTAGGCCTCTTTTCATCAATGGTGCTCTATGCATTGGTGAAGCAGGTTTAAATTGGGCGCATACTAGACATCCTCTAGTATATAATTCCACATCTTGGGACATATGTGGCCAGTAAGCATAATCTTTTAGTATTTCTAATGTTTTTTGTGAACCTCTATGGCCTGCAGTTATGGCATCGTGTGCATGGTGTAGCATTAGTCCTCTGAATGAAAGGGGTACTACCCACTGTATTTGCCCTGTTATGGACTCTCTAATCATGAGTCCATCCTGTAATCTAATTCGTGTTTTGTTCTTTAATAACACCCTCAACTCTTCTTTTCCCATACAATCATTTTCTGTTAAAGGATTTTGTTCAGGATCTATCAAATGATTATAATAGATTCCTAAAATTTGATCATTCTTTTGTGCCTCAATCAAATCTTGGTCTGGCGTGTCATGACTCCACTGCACCACCGGTTGATCTACCTCCTTTGGTGCTTTAGAACGTGTGACTGCATCAATTTGTATTTCATCCATTAAATAATCAATAGGTAGCAATTCTCCCATCACAGCCCCAATCTTAGCCAGATGGTCTGCCTTATCATTTCCCTCCTTATCCTCTCCTGGTGTTTTTAAATGCCCACGAATTTTTCTCCAGTATATTGTTAAATTATTTTCTGACACCAATTTGTCTATGGCTTGTATCATTTTTCCATGTTTAAGTGGCTTTTTGTTGTATGTAACCATGCCTCTTGCTTTCCAACCAGGCACATACTCCACAAAGCTATTCCGTGCATAGTCAGAATCAGTCACCAGGACAATTTCACTGAACTTTTTATCAACTGCAGTAGCAATTGCTTTATAGATGGCTGCCAATTCCGCCACCTGACTGCTCCTATCTCCAATCCTCATCCCTATACTAGGAACGCCTTCACATTTCAACCAGACATTTCCTATTCCTGCCACTAATTGTTTATTACTGTCATTTTCAATGTGAAAAGCACAACCATCCACATATACAGTTGGCAAATCCTTGCATGTTTTTTCATCAAAAGCTTTGTGTGGTGATTGTTCAAATTCCTGTAAACTAGCTTCCACATCCATTTCATTTGTTATTTGTTCAGCTGCACAGTCATGTAAGTCAGCTAACCCTTGAGCAATTGGGCTCTTTTTATTTTGTCCATATCTTACTTCTACGGGAAAACCTTGTAATGCCAGCGTCCATGAAGTGATTCTGGATTGCGCTAGATTGCCTGATCTAATTCTTTTACTCTCTAAAAATTGCAAAGGTTGATGATTTGTTTCAATAATCACCTTTTCTCCCTGAATAATGGGGCGGAAATGTTGTAGCGCCCACACAGTGGTTAATAGGGCCTTTTCGCATTCATTAAATTTCATTTCAACTTGGGAAAATGCCTTACTTGCATATGCAATGGTTTTGTGATTCAAATCGTGTTTTTGGGATAACACTGCTGACATACAATGTTCAGAAAAGCCTATTTCTATAAAGAAATCCCTGTTCTTTATGGGGTATGCTAAACATGGTGCCTTTACAAGACATTCCTTCAATCTAGCCACTGCATCAGACTGCTCTCTTTCCCATCTCCAGGGAGTATTTAGTTTAAGCAGTTTAGTCAATGGTTGAGTGATTTCTGCATAATTCTCAATGAACTTTCTGTTATAGCCTGTCATCCCTAATAAACTTTTTACTCCTTTCACATTTTTAGGATCTTTTAATCTTTGTATGGCCTCTATTTTCTTCCTTTGTGGATTTAGCCCATGTTCAGTCACTTCATGCCCTAGAAAGTTCACTTTTTTCTTGCACCATTGTGCTTTTTGCAAAGATACTTTGGCGCCTGCTTTCTGCAATTGGCCAAGCACATGTCTTATTTCATCAAAATGGCTTTTAAGGTTTTCATTTTTTATCAAGACATCATCCACATAAACTATTGTCCCTCTTTCCGCTGCATCTGGCATGGCCTTTCTCAAAAATATGCCAAATTCACTCCCACTATTGATGTACCCGAACGGAGCTCTAAGCCAGGCATATTGAGTCCTGTCAAATGTAAAGGAAAATAGGTGTTGTATCTCCTCTGCCAATGGCACACACCAATATCCAGATGTGAGATCTAACGTGGTAAATACATTTGAACCATGTATCTGAGCTAGGCCCTGATCAATGAATGGTAGTGGCCATCTAGATACTGGTACTCTTTTATTTAACTCTCTTAAGTCTGCACACAGCCGCCATTGACCATTTGGCTTTAACACACCTAAAATAGGCGTATTGGATGTGCTATGAATGGGCCTAATTATTCCCCGTGATTCCAAATTTTTAATAATCTCTGCCAATGATTCTAAACATGCCAGCGGTAGTCTATACTGGCGTACAAACACTGGATTTCTGCTACAACCTTCTGGTAGTGTGGCCACATGTAAATCAGTTAAACCACAATCATAAGCATCTTTTGCAAATACATCCTTAAACTCCATAAATATTTCCCTCAGATTGCGTCGATCCTCATCGCTGTTACATGCATCCGCTAAGGAGATCTGCTCTTCTACCATTCTGGAAAATTCTGGAAACTCTTCTGGTAAAGGAATCTCAGCGCTTTCCTCTAACTGTGTGGCTGTGTCTTTTTGTAGAGCTGCCACTTTCAAATATTTTGGCATATCAGCTTCCACTTCAATGGGCTGATTTCCTGTTTCATTTTCATTTAAATTAAATATTATGCAATCCTCTTGATGGCAGCACACTGTCTCATTTGAATCATAAGGATACACAGAATGAATTTTAAATATTCCTTTGGGCTGAGAGTCCAGGTGTTCTGGCAACTCGCCCTTGGCATCTACATATTTTTCAGGAATATTCCCAATCACCATGTTATTTAAATCTGCCGTATAATGTGATTTTTGTATGGCCATTCCTAATGGGGAGTTTTCCTCTAAATGAATATCCTGACAACCTTTATTATTTACCATGATTTTTACAGATCCCTCACCAATGTCTACCAATGGAATGTATTCATAATCCAGGCCTTGCTGTTTTATGGATTCATTCAGGCATACAAATGCATCAGAGCCTTTCATCTGCTGTCCATTTTTGCATTTCAGTGTTATTGCAAACTGTTTTGTAAATGCAGGAACAATAGTATTTTTCCTCATTTGTAATTCGACTGCATAAGGAACTAGTTGTGCACAATGATAAGCCCTTCTTTTGTCTTCAAATTCAGGTGCCGGACCACCTAGGCGTGACCATATTTTTTGATTAAGGAAATCTAACACCATACACATTCTGTGCATGATGTCATTGCCCATGTAAAATTCATTTTGTGCTCCATTCACTATCCATACATTATGGTAAATTGTTTTCTGCCCAATGCTAATTTTAAGCATGCATCTGCCTGTAATTCGGTTTTCAAAGTCTGGACTGTCCAACCCAGAAACATATTGGTTTTTAATCCTAAATTTCGGGATTTCTTCCCTCTCCATAATTTTTTGCAACAATTTCTCATTAATGAAACTCCTTTCATGTTCAAGCGCTAAAGTGGCTTTTATTGTTTTAAGATAATCATTTATACCAGCGTGAACCCATGGTTGCTCATCTTCCATGTGTATCTCTGCCAGAGTGGTAATGTGTTTTTCTGAATCTGTTTTAGGAACAATATTCTGTTTGCATGTATTCTCTTTTAAGTAGAAACGTAATGTGTGCTCATCTATAGCAGTCTGCCAATCTTTCCTTGGGTCCAAGTATATTTGTACAGGTAGTTTTTCATTGTCGCTCTGATCTTTGTCTTGACACATTAATATAACAGTGACACTAGGTATGCAGCTATTCTGGAGATATACCTCCACAGCATCATTTGTTTTGGCAACGGTGTGACATTCTTTTATATTGCTGTTTTGTGATTTTAGTTTCTTAGGCCTCAATGGTTTTTTGGTTAAGGACCACAGCACTCCATTCACCCCATCTATGAGAGGAGACAATCTTTTCAGGCAATCTGTCCCCATCAGAAATGGAATTTCACAAATAGATGTGATCAATACCTCTTGTTTCATTCTGTGCTTTCCTATTTTTATGTCAACCTCAGTTACACCTATGATGGGCACCTCCTCCCCATTAAAGTTATGCACTGGGCCTTGATTTGCCTTCACTGTGATCTGACTCTGTGGAGGCCTCCCTTCATTGATACTCTTTACCAGCTCCTTGGACATAATTGTGGCCTGTGCGCCAATGTCAATCATAGCAAAGGTGTGGCATTTTTCTTCTACAGTGATGGGTGCATAATATCTGTCCTCAACTTCCTCCAATACACATAAGAAATGTGAATTCTTACTGATTTCAGGGCTCACCTTTCTCAGGTCTTTTTCACTTTTGGCTAAGCACATTGGTAAATGAAAAGACATTTTTCCCTCCTTTTTACCCATTTCTGTGCGAGGTATTTTATTCATTTCTCCATGTTCAGAGGTTTTTTGGAGTGTGGCCACCGTTCGCCCATACATCTGGGTAACATCAGAGACCACATTACAACCTTCCAACTGAACATGTGTAACAACATCATTCATCAATTTGTCATTTTTTAATTCTGTGCATTTGTGATCATTTAGTATAATACCAGCCCTTTCAGCCTCTTCAAAGATATGTGGCTCAATGAATTTTTCAGGTGATTGACTTGTACCCTCCTTGTGAGTATTTCCTTTTTCTGTCTGTGTTTGGTCATTGTTTTGCTTGCCCAGGGAAGGAGCTATGGCATCCCCACTTACTCCCTGTTCACTGGTATTCCCCATGCATGAGTCATTTTTCTTAAACCTGTCCCTTTGTTCTTTTGGAATTCCTAATGTTTCTTTTTCATTTGTGCAAATCTTTACTGTTTTATTTAGCTCTAAGTTAAACCGTACCTCTTTTTTAGAAGTATTTACACTTTCCATCACAATTTCATTTACTGGTACTTTCATTTTTAATCCATTAGTCATCTCAGAGTCGTTATGCAAAGTTATATCAGAGCAATCTGTCATTTTGGCACTGCAGTTATCATGAGTACTTAGTCACTTTTCGGAAGCCCCCCGGTCATTGCTATGGCCATCAGCCCCCTCTTTGGAAGGTTGTTTTTGCGCTGTATAGAGCTTTCCTATTTGCTCAGCTAACATTTTCACTTGGGCCTCAAGGCATTGGAACCTTTCCACCTCTCTAGGATCCTCTTTCTGTGGCCTAGGTCGATATTGGTTGTTTTCCCCCTGATTGGATCTATTCTGATACCTCTCAGGTGATTGATACCGGTTGGGATGGTTTCTGAACTCTTGATTCATTTGTGGAGGGGAGCGGGTTGCACCCATCCTTTGATTATAGTCCCCTGGTGGGGAATCATTGTACTGGCGTGGACTGTAGTTCACGTTTTGCTTCATGTCCTGTCTCTCAGATTGTGGGTACTGGCCCCTATATTGATTTCCATTATCAGTAAATCGATCCACATATCGGGGCCTATCCTGATTACCATATATCATGGTGCTGGGATCAAATCTGCTCTGTGTCCCCAATGACTGGTAGGGACCATCATTTCTTTGATCTTGATTTTGTCTCTGGTTATTGTTCATACCTGCCATATCAGACCGGTACCTTACCCGGGGTCTATCTCCTAAATATCTAGGGCTGATGTAGCTCTCTCTATTACTAGGATCATGTGATTGGAACATTGGTACAGGAAATGGCGATCTTTGTTGATTACCCCTTTGTTCAGGTGTCACATTATTTTTACCTTGGCTTTGAGCAGACTCAAGGGACATTTTGGCTGACCTGATTTCCATTACTGTGGCTGAGGGTTCTTTAGATTTAGGCCTAGTATCTTTCATTTTATCACTTTCTCTACCCTGACAATAGAGTACCTCATATAGCTTGGTGCTTTGATGTACAATCCATTCAAGGGACTTGTCACGGTCAAATTCACGGACCAATTGGGATATGATGTCTTTCTGTAGCCCATAGAAGTATGCGGTTTTAAACTCATTGGAATTTGAGTCAAAAGATACATCAAAGCGAGAGAATGCTCTTTTTAAGTCTTGTAAAAATTGGCGAGGTGATGTATTAGGTCCAGCAGTAATAGTGTACGCGACTTTCTTTGCCTCCTGCAATGACTGAAAAGGAGAAAAATGACGCCTAATTTCTTTTTCAAACTCCAGCCATGTCATATTCTGCTGTTCATTTAATCCCCTTATGATGCTGGCCGTCGGGGCATCTAAAGTTAAATGAAAATATTGTCTGTACTGTTCCTTAGGTATCTGGAGCGCTTTAAAAATGTCATGCACCGCTTCTAAGTGATCCTCAATGCAGCATTCACCTCCCTTTTTAAATGGTTTGATCAGGGCTTTAATGGATTTCATTATTTTTATGGGGCTACTTGTTGCAATGCATGGAATTGCACTATTTTGTGATTCAATCCTGTTTTCAGGTGTATGAGATTGGTGGCTGCCCCCAATGGGAGTATCAAATCCCCCAAGGGCGCTGCAACCAAGTTCAGTCACCGGTCCTGTCACTGGGGCACTAGCTCTTTGGGCAGAGCTAGAATTCACCTCCACTCCATTGAATGTGGTACCCTGCCGCCTCTCCTGGGACCTGGGAATGCACATTTGCTGTTCTAAGTCCTTACACTTTTTAAGGAGTCTGTTGGCTTCATCATGCAAATAATTATTTTCATCACTCATTTTATTAATTGCCTCCTGCATATCGCACATTTGCATTTGGCATTCATTGAACTCTTTATTTCTCTTGTCTCTTTCTTGGATCATTTTAATCATTTCTTGTTCTGCACTCTGGAGATCACCTTCTTTTTCGCAATGTTCTTTTTGTAAAATCTGCATTTCTGAAACAACCTCATCTTTATCCTGCCTAATGTGATCCACTAAGGCTTTTAAGTGTGTCAATTCTTGCTCACTATCTTCAAATTGTTTCTTGCTTTTGGATAACTGAGTATCAAAGTCTCTGCATTTTAATTGCATGTCTTTTTGGCATACATCCAATTCTGCTCTCAACATTTCCTGATTTTTACTTGCCCCATCTAATTCAGTCTTTAACCTGTTAATTAGCTGAGTATCATTCTCTTGCATTCGCAGGGACTTGTTTAAAATAAACCATATTTTGCCGCATAGCCGTATTAAACAGTCTTTCTCTGCACTTTTATCGGCTGCATTCAATAATCTTGTAAGGCAGACCTGAATTATGCTGCCTTCTGCAAAAATATTGTCTAGTTTTTCTTTCTGCACCTCACCCTGAATGCGGTTACTCCATTCTAAGGTACTGTTCGAAGACCAATTCCCATGTGCAAATAACTTTGCCTCTAAATATTGCACTAGATCTGAGAATGTGGTTTCCCTTTGTGACATTCTGAAATTCGTTTTTAGTGGCACACTGCTATTATAAAATGGGTTCCCTTTAATGTGCAAATGGCAGTGTGAGACACGCTTGCCACGCCCAGTAGGTACTCTATGATCACTTTCCCGGCCTGCAACGCACCATAAATATGTAGGGTATTTTGTGGAGATTTGGGGCCTGACGGTATTTTATTACCGCCGAAAAATAACTTAGCAATAATCACTCTTTGTATTCAGATTTGGCCATGTGCAACAATAATACAATGGACATGCATTATTTCAGCACCCAGACCTGCACATTTGGTATACGTGGTTGGTGGTATTTTGGTGAGCATAATTCCCTTGTTTTATTTGTGGCCCCAATGTCCAGAATCCCTTATCTTCGCTTAGATTTTTCGTGTGATCACTAGAGAGACCTCAGACCTGCATTCTAGAGATACCACAATTTCCAGTGATAGTGTTGGTGCGCCACCATGGGCAAACTCACTGACTTATTTACGACAGAGAGCTATATGTGGTAGTCTTGTGGTAATTTCCACTACCTTATATACGGTAGGGAGCTATGTTCAGAGAGTCTCTCTTCCCGTTGGCTCATGTACCTCCAACAAGTTATACTACAGTCACTCACAATTATTCATACTGATTCTGACATACACACATCTGTCTTAAAATGACCATTGCACTGTTTAAAAATCTCCCCACATCATTGGCATTGTAATGGTAAATAGAAAATAAACCACCCGTCTGTTTTCAAATATTTTCTGTATTATAAAAGTTGCATTTAGACATGATCTCATTCTTTACAGCAATAAAATGGAACAATCAAAGCATTTTCAATGACACACTGCAATTATAGTGGCGGAGAACAGAACTTAAATTGCAACATTAGCACTTGATTAAGACACGCACGGGACTTTCATTTTTCTACACTGACTGCATACTTTCGTGCACACACACAGCTCCCCCAGTTAGGTAATTACCTTATCTGTTCAGAGGCTTCTCTCTGTGAATGTGGCTCTCTTGGCTTAACTCCAGCAAAAATGAACGCTTGCCTTCTCAAGCCGGGGTCATTGCCTGGAATTCTCAGCTTTTTCAGATAGGACTGCCTCTGCCAGTGGAAAGGTAATTCTTTCAGCTTTCCCCAGTCTCGACTGCAGCAGGACACCCCCACAGCCAGGTCTTCTCCCCAGTAGTGCAGAAAGATGTCTGCCTGTCTTTTTCCCTGCTACTGCCCACTAAAACTTTCCTCTCAGCCCTCTTTATGACGTGTCCCAATGAAATCCATCATCTCTCATCCTCCTACTCTTTAACAATAGCTTCGCTTATACATTTGCAATTGTTGCAAATCTGACTTCCTTCCTCCTGCAGTTACTGTGCACAACAACACGGATAATCAGGCAGAGAAGAGAGGAAAAAAAAATCTGCACACTCATTTAACTGGTTTTCAAAGTATGCCTAATTCTGCAGTAGAGAACACATTTTATTAGTGAGTTATATTAAAATAAGGTTTTATTAGTCAGGTTAATGGTTAATATGTTAGCTGTTAATTTTCAAATGTGTCTCTAGCAATATAGGCATTTCAGGTGAAAAATAGTGTGCATTTTTAAATGAACACGTGTGCTTTTAACTGTAAAAATAGATTTGCATCTTATATGTTAAAATCGTTTTTGACTGAATAGTCTGTCTTTCCTTGTTAATCTGCTAACCCATATAGCAATGCACCGCACCCTTGTGGTGGTGCTGCAAAAAAAAATGCTACTTGTGCAGTAGTGCTGTACTCTGTGCTGTAACATGCCAAATATCCTTACACTTCACACCTTTCAATATTGTTCCAGGAGTCCCGGGCTCAAAAGGCAGTAGCAGCAGGGCCACCATGCCTTACATTGGAGAGCCACAACCATGGCTTTCCCCCTCCCCCCTTCAAGGGGTAGATTTGTGCTATGGAGGATCCTCAGAGCTAATTAATGTGTCACACCTGAAACAGAAATGCAGACCCGCCTGAAAAAACAAAGAAACTCAGCCTCCCTGAAGATTGATGAAGTCATGAAAACGTGCGTTAGGAGGAGAAGCTAAAGACTGGTAACTGAGTGCCTGCCTTCACGCCTTTAAACTATGTGGCAGATGTGGAAGTTTATTGTTGGGTGGTTGATGTGGATCATCGTCATCAAGTGTTCGGGGCCTGTCAGTGGTAACGTTGTTGAGATATTCTGGTTGATTAGGTTCTCATTCATCTAGATGTTGAGGAAGAGGAAGAGAGGTCCACTAGTGCAGTCCTTCTTGAGACAGGATAACAGGGTGGGCTTTTATATGCTGGTTGAAGAGCACCCATGAGACGTTTGAAGCATGAGGCAGGCAGCAAGGTGTCTCAGGTTTGTTGGATGTGGGATTTTGTTGTAGATAAGCGTTGTGTGTTCTTTAGGGAAGAATTTGAAGGTGTGTTGGTGGGCTGAAAGATAATGGTGTATTTACATGATATGATATGGCATTTATAACGCACCTTTTTCACAAGTGTTTCAAGGAACGACCAGGCAAGGGAGGGAAACAGAGGGAAGACAGAGACAGCCATCCTACTAGGCTAGGTGACATTGAGATTGCGCAAGTGCAGGGTGGGGGGGAGGGGAAAAGCGCAGGGGGAAAGGGGAGTGGGCAGTGCATTACAAAGGTTACCAGTACAATAAATAAAGACAATAGATAATAAATAAAAGTGCAGCCAGCAGGTGGCAAGTGCAAGGGTAAGTGCACAAATCGGGTGTCAAGTGCTAGTAAGGGCTGTATGGATACAGAAACGGTCCCAGAGTGCAAGGGTTGTCAGAGGAGCAGTTCAGCTGTACAACTGGCGGGGAGGGCACCTGGTCCAGAGATCAGAGGGTAGCCAGGTAACCAGTGCAGTACATGTTTTCTTGAATAGGATTTAGGGTGAATTCAAAAGCAGCAAATGGAATGGAAGCCATGGATGCTTGGCTTGCCGCTGTTGATCAGTTTGGAGCAGGTAGTCTGTGCTGTAGAGAAGGGCTTTGCTGTGTCTCTGTTTCTGGGCAGAAGCTGAACAGCCAGTGGGCCACAATACCCACAGATAGTGATGTCGGCAAATAGCAGGCACTAACAGTTGTGCACAAAGTATAACAACACGTTCATTGCCGACAGTGGCAAGAATACAATACTCTCATTTAACTCACAATCAATGTATAGTTCTGCAAAATACAGAGTCAATTTGAATGTGCAATCCACAATCTATGACAAATGGATGCAAGAAACAGCCAAGTATGTGTTTGGAAGAGTTTTTGGCAGTAAAGCTGATTAATAAAAAAAAAATACACCGCACAGTACAAACGTCTTAAACAGGAAATAAGTGCTTCAGTTTATTGCCAGACTTCAGAAAAATGTATTCATTGTTCTACAGAATGCAAGCCTGAGCACAAGGAAGTGGACAATGCAATGCATTCTTTAACGCCGCAGGGCCTGATTACTCTACAGCAAGAGAGGCTTTCATTGTCCTGGTCAAACCCATTTTGGCTCTAACCCAAGGGGACGTGCCGGATATCCACCTTCTGGCAGCTTAGTCCGATCCACATTACCAAAGGCACCACTCAGCCAAAAGCGTGGATTTCAAACTCGAGCTCACCATGAACCATCTTTCTAAAGCCCAATTTCCATTTTCCTTTTCCAGGTTCCATTTTGGAGATTCCGTTGTACATTCTGAGGAAGATGGGAGCCTCCGTTTTTTTTCATGAGAAGTGAGAATAAAAAATGCATATATATTTACAAGCACCTTTTTACAAAGATTCAAATACAGAAATGTGTGTTGTAAGCATTATTCACAACCAAGAAACAACGCAAGTGGCAACAGTGTTCGGCATAAGAACCTTGAACATAACAGAAAACTATGCAGCACTGATGACCAATGATTTTACCTAAACTAACACTTATGCCATGAAGTTGTTCCTCCAACAAATGTGTCCTCTTTCAAAATACAAACAAAACGGTAGTCCCTTTCTTTAAACAAAGAATATGGTTGCCTCTAAATCCCGAACAGCACTCTCTATTTTGAATCTCTATTTTGAATTTACAAGTTAACCACTGGGGACAGCTACGTCGTTTCACCAAAATGCCCATGGTTTTGATAGTGAGATCACATGACCATTGACCTCTGATGATATCACATGCCGTGATGTCATTTCACCCCACCCTGAAGTGACATCACAGGAAGCAATGGAACACGACCTTTCCGCCCTTGACAAAACAGGAAGTGGCATCACATAGCATTGTTCCTAAGTACACTACGAAAAACATAATAATGATATCGCTGTAATGTAACATACATTTCATACAAGAATGGATCACCATATGTATCAGTATACGTGTGTATTGGCCCATATTACCAAATTACTGTGAATGCAAGCTGATGTCCAAGATCAAATGATAATTATGTGTTATTTTCTAGCACTTACACTTAAGTGCTTTATCTAGAACAAATGTACATGCAATATCACCAACCTGTGTTGGTACTCATTTATCAACGTCAGTGAGCGCTCAGCCCACTGATCTATATTACCGGCTATAGTAAAATGAGCAATTACATGTCGGAATGTTCTCAAAGTCAGAAAGCAAATGACGCTCTGTAATGGATACCATTAAACTGGTAACTGAAAAGTAACAGCAGGTTAGTTCATCTGCAGGTCTGGTGCAAAGTTGGCCACATTTCAAGTCTGCGTGTATCTTCGTTTCAGGCTTTGAAGGTTGGCAAAATACATACCATTGGGAGGGTTCATAAATGTGTATTAAAGAATTTAGAGTAGCGCAGGGAAAGCAGCGCACTCACACAGCATCCCGTACTCTGGGCACTCGTTACCTCATACATGCAAACAAACATCCAGAACAGCATACCAGGGAGATAGGAAAGATAGACACACTACAACAAAGAATTAATTGTGGCACAGTGAAATCAAGGGCCAAATTACACAAGTTTTAGGCACAAGGCTATTGTCAAGTGACCGAGGACACCGAGATGTAATGTCTTGTGATGATCGTAACAGAGACAATGGCAGAAAAAAAATATATAGACCGAAATGGATGTTTATTCTACTCTAAATGCTTTTTGGACGTTTTTGTCTGCATTGTGAATTCGATGTGTTTATCTTAGAACAGTTTTCCGAAGTCCAAGTAAAGCCATACAACTGAGACAGTGAACAACTCCACTCTTAGTACATGGCTGTGCCACCTGAGTATGTGGTAGAGCAGCCAGACTTATCTTAGGCGGGAGAGAGGGATATAGAAAGGTACAAACTGTAGCATACAAATGGTTCAACCGAAACACTTACACACACCAAGAATTAGTATCAAAATAAAGGTTTATTATAGGTGCAAATAGGCCAAGGTAAATGTTGGTAAGTACTTTGTCATAGACTCATAACACAATATAAAAACACAACACAATGCTGAAAATACACAGACCAAAGCATAGACCTAACAGTATTTCTAGGCAAGTCAAATCTAATCATACACATTTAGAATAGAACACACCTATTCAGGGGGAGTTACGTTTGGATTATTTCAACATTAGTACACCCTGTCAGTCATGCAGTGATACTCAGTTAAGAAATGACTTAGTAAACCAACCCTGTCATCAGAGTACTTTTCTGAATAGTGGACCAGTTTGACCAGTATCAAACCATAGCACCACCAACGTTATGACAGGACCCAACAGAACCCTCTTTATTTTTCAGGGCCCAACAGGAGCCACTGTAATTACAGCGCAAGCAACCTGTATCTTCAACCAGGACCCCACAGGGGGCTGCACACCGGTACCAATAGGTAAGAGGCCATACCAATGCCAGACATTATACTATTAGGAGCAACCAAATCTGCTGCTAACCTTTTGTTCTCTCCCTCCCTCCTTTTTCCCGCTGCCATCACTATGGCTCTTTATGTATTGTGTACATTGCATTGATGTTTAAATATGTATGTAAAACCTCACTATCACCCAACACCACTCACTCGACACCATTGCCAATTATGTATTTCACAACAAAGGTCACCACTTATCACCACACATGGTTTTGAATAAATGAATCAGCCTTGATAAAGACCTTCGGGTCGAAACACGTGTCGGCTGACAACAAGGAGACTCAAGACCCCCACATGTACCACATGTATACTACAATTTGAAAGAAAACCAAACACTTGCACAAATAAAAGTGAAATGATATTGCATTCAACAGTGTGTGAGAATAATTCTTTGAGACCTACAAGCAAGATAGCCAGGAACAAAAACTCCCCCTTCTTCTCCCATGATTTGTTTGCACTTCTGCTCGAGTTATTGAGATGATTGAGTTTGATGTTGAAACACTGAATGACTTGCTTCCTTTGGAGGATTCAAAGTGCTTTTTGGGGCCAGTAGATTAGATTAAGGGCCTGATTCATGGAACATTTTCCTATGAGTTTGCGCCAATAATAAAACACTTACATGAATCAGGCCCTTACTGTTCATGATATCCATGTGTGAAAGTTCAAGAGTTTTTATCTGGTGTTCCCATTTGGTCTGCAGAGCAGTGTTGTGTGGCAGTTTATATATTTTGAGCCGCACATCCAGTGTGATGGCACTCCAACGTCTAATCAAAGTCGTTGATATGCCTTGCAAGTGGTATGGCTGGGATGAGTACAGTGAGTAGGATGACGGTGAGTTCACACAAAAATAAGCAGTGGTGATCATTTTCTCCCAGAAAACTCCATCAACGTATCTTCCAGGGTTTTGTGTCTGTGCTGTTGTGTGTGTGTGTGTGTGGGTGCAGGCGTGCATGTGTGTGTGTGTGTATATGTGTGTGTGTGCATGTGCATCTGTGTGCGTGAATGTGTAACCTCTTACTAATTGCTTGAGTTGCAGGAAACCCACATTTGCTGAAAGGGATTCAGGGATGGCATAGTGTTTCACAGACCTGTATGTTGTTTGAGGATATTATTTTAATGTTGATAAAATGGTTGTATACTTGTATAATTCCCCCTTCACCAGTTTTGTTGGAGACTTTAACCTAGTAGTTCAGGGGAAGGCCTTATGAAAGCTGAGTAAGCACATGAGCGCCATTCTCCTGATAGGAGTAATAGATATTTCCTGTTTTCACTGGACATGTCATACGTGCCTTTAAAGTTTGTTGCTATGGAGTGTGTGATGATGAGGAGGAATTTGGTGCCATGGTTTTCTTTCCTGTTTCCATCATGCTTCATATGAATTTTGCTGGTTGTTTGTGACTGTCATAGTGTGCTCAATGTTCTGGAGTGTGCTCCATTCATCATCAAAGAGGTAAAGCTAGATCTTCTTAGGGTTGGAGATGTCTTCATCGCTGCTGTCATCAATAGTTTATGGCCATGTTTTCTGATAAAAAAGTGTGGTCTTTGGTGATTCGAGGAGTGCTTGCTTTCTCCATTTTGTTGGTATTGGCCTGTTGGTCAGTTAGTGAATTCCATGCTCAACCTGAAGATCCTTGTTGCCGTGTGTTTCTTCTCTCGCTTTTGTCAGTTTCTCCATGTGTGATATGGATTGGCTGTGATGGAGGTTCCTCTGTACTTGATGTTGGTAAGCATCTTCTGAGGTATCTTGAGGAATAAGAGGTCAGAAATCTTTTAGGAGGATTGTTGAAGTTACAGGTGAGCTTTCCAGTTGACTAATTGATCATTATCTGGCATGAGGACCTTATTGATTTAAAAAGCCTCTCTGCTGGTTGTTTTATGTTGTCTTTGCATCCATTGACCATGGTATTGGGTTTTCGGCAAGACTACCCTACTAAGTTAGTGGAGTTATTCTGAAAACAAAGCTAAGCTGTGGCATTGGTGAGAGGCATCAGAACTATGGAGTGTGTGTCCTGCCAAGAGAGTAAGGATCACAACGATCCTGGTGGTGAAGAGATAACAGTGTGCATTAGGAGTTAGCACTGGGGAGCAAGTGACAACTCCAGCAGGGGCAACCTGGGGGCAAACCCCAAGTGGGGGGCATAGGGGTTAAAACACACTGGCATGCAGTTACCCTAGGAGAATCATTTCCCGGGATCTCAATATAAATCGTAGTACACATTAGAGCAAAATCATGGTAGGAGATACCTTGGAGCAGAAACACAGCGGGGTACCATGCCAGTGGGAGACACGTTGGAGCACAATCATATTGCGGAACACATAATAGTGGAATCATACTGCAGCAAAACCAGAATGGGGCGCCAATGAGAAAAATCACACTGGCCACTTGGGGAAAAATTGCATAGGGAACCGCTTATGGGATAGCACACATTGCGGACACCTAGGATAAAAATACCTTTTGGGGACCCATAGAGCATAATTACAGTGGGGCCAGCTACAGTAGAGGCATTGAAGAGGAAAATCAGCGTGTGGAACACCTAGGAGCAATTTCCCACTTAGAAACATCTCGGAATGGAATAACACCAGAGATGAATTACACCTGGGAGACATGCCACGCAAGGAAAAAAAAAACATTGTGTGATACCTAGAAACAAGATGGCATGAAGTAACACCTAAGAGCAAGCTGATGCTGCGTAACAACTGGGTGGGAAACACCTTGGATGGCACCTGGAAGCAAATTCATACTGGGTAACACCTACAGTAACATCACAAAAGGGGACACCTTGGATCAAGTGTACACTTGAGAGGCCTAAAATATAAATTATTAATGGGGTAAATAGGTACAAGTTCACACGGGAGCATAATTGAGTTGGGGGACACCTATGTGAAAAATCACAGCAGATACCATCTTGGAGAAAGTTCCCCCTGTGGGATACCTACGAGCAAACGGCCATTGAGGAGAACGTTTACAGTGGGTAGTGATTACGTGGGGAACACAATAGCAGATGGTTTGAGCCACAGGCAAGATTTCAGTACCGAGAATAGCAATTGTGTACACGTGACAGTGAAGAGAGGCAAACATGCATCACCCTTTCCCTCTGACCTTCTACCTCTGCCAAGGCAATACTTCACTGCGTGTCTCAGGGAAATAGGAACTCTGAGGACTACAAAAGCTTTGAGGGCTGCTGCGTGAGAGCCGCTTTGACAGGGTAAACGCCATGGATTTAGCAGGAAAATATATACAAAATATTGGAATGTGTGGTACATGTCTTGCCTGGTGTAGTTTTGTGATATATAAATTGTGCTGTGCTATTTTCATTGTGTTGTGTTATGCTAGTTGTGTGTTAGTGGCTTGTGTGATGAGTATTGAGTTCTGGCATGTGCATGCACTGTTCAGTTGTGGGTTGAACAATGTTCGTTTTGTTTTAACATTGTTTTTGTTTCATATTATGTTTAGTGTTAAAGTATGTTTTATTATGTTATCTTTAGTGTTCAATTATAGCGTAAACCTTTGCATACCCACATAATTAAAGCAGATGTCTTCTTCTTTCTATAGACAGTAAATGTACATGTTCTTTTTGTTAGAAAAAGCTTTTAGTTGAAAAATGTAATACAAAGCAATAAGTAAAAACAGTGCATGTAAGAAACCATGATAGAACACTTGATGCAGACTGATGCATATATTGGTAATGAGAATTGATAAAGGCCGTGTAGACATCTGAGGTTTGATGCGAATCACCAGATTTAGTAAACTTAACTCTAAAAAATAAACATCCCCTCTGATTTTCACATTGTTTTGAGGGAGTTGTGTATATATTGTGTGCAAATTATTTTGCCAAATTGGCTTGAAGTATCAAGGCTTTTTCTAATCATTTTCATTATTATGAGGAAGCAACGGAGCGCCTTGCAAATCATAGGGGGAAGGGCACGGTGAGGGAAGTAGAGATACAGAGTCGCTGAACTTGTGAGCCACCACAGTAAGGCACATTATTCTCCCCCTCCCGTGAGAGATGTGGCAAATAAAAAGTTGCACAATGGTTATGACAAACACATTCTGAATGGAGCAGAACACTTCCGCAGTTTACCAAAGCTTCCCCTGATTTCTTATCCACATGCAGGGGGAGCAGAGGACCAAAATACCATGCGGTCAATGTCTGGACAATTCAGGAGGGGAGGGGAGATGACCAGCCAATTATCCCATACCTCATTTGAACGAAAACTATGGGAATGCCCAAGCAACTTCAGATCACGCCCCAGTTATACAAACTGATTGCAGGCACGTGCACCAATCCCAGGAAGTCTTAGCCCACACAACCCGGGTGCAAACTCTCTGCTTACTTCTGAAAAGTCCCTGAGTTGAGATTTTCAAGCAGCTGCTGCAGAATGGAGTGTGGTTGAGGTTGGTAATTGGGATGGATATTTTGGAGAGAGAAGCTTGAATGAGAGCTTTGGGAAATGGGCAAGCAGGAGATTCGAGGATAAGGATTTACATTCTGAAATGAGACAGATTTGAGGAGGATCTGGAGAGCCAGCGTTTGGAGGAGGAAGGGGGTAGAGGGTTACTATCAGGAGAAGAGGGTCAAAAGGAAAAATGAAAGTGAGTTGTGTGGGGTCAATAGTCTAAGAGATGGTAGGAGGGCAGGTGGCCCTTGTAGTCCATAAGGCCAGGGAGGATCTGGATGGCCAGCCTGGTCCATAGCAGATGCCAGAGTTGGGTGGGTGTTCAATATGATGCAATCTCACTGAGGGCCATGGAGAATAGGTCAAATAAAGTGAGAAGAAGCATATCACAGTGCCCCAGAATACAGTCCTGGAAGGGTGCAAAGTGCCCCTGATCCACATGAGAGTCGCCAAAGACCACTGGGAAGGTGGACCTACCCTAAGCAAGACATTCTTCTGAATAGAGGTTCAAGAGGAGAACATGAGGCTCTGTCAACCCCAGAATTTCTTTCAGTGTGGAAACCAGGCCACATAGTCTGTTGAAGTGGGTTTGGGAACTCTGTAAACCTGCAACCGTAAGCAAAAAGCCAAGATGAACAGTTGGAGTGTGGACTGAGATTAGAATGGCCAAAACCAAGACCATTTAAAGAGAATTCTATGTTGTGCTTATCACTCATTGGGAGAATTGTCCTTCTATCTTTGTTGTGTAAATAAACCTTGAGTACTGAGAGAGAACTGTGCATTGTGTCCATCTTTTTTCTGCCTCTCACCCATGGCCCTTATGATATTTTGAAATGCTTTCTGTTTACATTTAAACATCGCATATAGACCTTGTTTCTTGATTGGAAATGTTTACTGGACTTGAAAAAGCAACTTTCATGTACAGTGTGCCTTGCATTTGACAAGTGTGTCATACTTGCAGGAGTCAAGTCCTAAAAGAAAAGTGGAGGGACTCATCAAAATATTAATTTAATGTGGTGTCTACAGAAATTAGCATATCAAGGTGCCCTCTGAATAAAGTGGGGGGTCTCCACCCACGTGTACCGTCGACTTGAGCCCCGCATACTTGGAATAACGGTGCAGATAGTGCTCATTTTCAAATTATTTTTATGCTGATGGCTTTTTTTAAAGTGAAAATGTGAAAGAGTACACAATGTTGAATAAGTACACAAGATCATTTCTCCTCTGGTCATCAAATGGGCAGGGACAGCACTGAGCAAATAGTAGGATAACACATTTTGTTTAATGTTAGGGTGAGTTTCCAGAAAAAAGGAAATGGCCAATAAGTTCTATATGAATAATCTAATTAGTTATTCGAGCACACTATCAATGTATCAAAGACATAATTGCCAAATAAAAAGGTCCTTGGTCATTCTCATGTTTTAAAAATGTTGTTACATTCTATGAAAAACAGTCTGGAACTCTCATTGATGCTAATTGTCCTTTCTCTTTTTCATAAGGGTGCTTCAGAATAGTGCATTGGTGCAAGAGATGGACAATGGCACATTTTCATCAGAAGGTAAGTCTTATGTGTATTGTAGGTTTTATACAATGTATTTTATATGACTACAAATAATACTGAAAGTGATCATTAGAAAACAACGTTCTAAGATTTGAAAATGAGATAGTTTAGAATGTTAGTACAATTAAATGCTTTTTAGTACCTGAATTTGCTTTAAATAGACATCATTGAGATGTTCATATTGTGTTTCCATCTTGGAAAACATTGCTAACATTAAAACCAATGATTGTCTTCTTCTGTGAGCACAAAGTCAATGTTTAATTTTGTGAATTGTGTGCATAAACACTAAAGATTAACAAATACATGAAAATAACACAATTGTAGACCATGTAGCTTGATTCTCTGGTCCATAATAGATTTTGTGAAAGCCCTCATACCTCCTGCAAAGTATATCCACATCCCCCTAGGCATACCCCACACAGTCAGTGCACCCTAAACCTCTGGGGAGGACTCTCATTCTATTCTTCAACCATAAACATGCTGCACCTCATCCCCAACGTTTTCACAATATCCGTGATTTTGTGTCTGGTCATCCTGCATTCAGCAACAGCTGTGACGGTTATAGGAGAGAGAGAGAGCGAGAGAGAGAGAAAGAGAGAGAGAGAGAGAGAGAGAGAGAGAGAGAGAGAGGTGTCTACATCAGTGATCAGTGTGTGCCACATCATATAAATATTGTATTATCAATGTCTTTATCATACATTATATGTGCATATATGTTCATTACCTCACACTCTTCAATTTCAAATTGTATTAAGTTTGTTACATCTATTTGTACATCTATTATATTATATTTATGAGATCTCTCTATTTCTTTCTTTTCTTTTTTGTAATCTTTATTTATTTGTACATTGTCACTGGTGCCTTTTGATACAGATATCTTCGATTTACCAGCATTGTTTCTCTTTTTTATGAGGACGTCTGTGCCTTCACACTATTTCTAGTTGCGTCTCCACCGAAAGCAAACATATTGGGTTCATTCAACCAATAGACACGTCGTAGTCCAGCTATTATCTCCCTACATTGATGTGTAGCCTGGGTAGAGGATAGGGCACACTAACAATGGGCGGGACCCGTTTTTCCCGGTTTGCTTCAGATGTTGTATGCATTGTGTGCAAGTGAGTGTTTGGGGTAGCATGTTTTCTTTCTTTTTTTATTAGGAATACTTTAGTGGTGGTCACGGTTGGGATAATATAGTAGCTAGCGGAATGTGTCCTGTGCAGGCATCCTTTCCATCCTCATTGTACATGTTGTATCTTGTGTTGAGCATGGGGATACGAATACAACATACATATACAGGCTGTGCGTATTGGTCTTACCTCTGTATAAACTGAACAGACAGAACAGACAAATGACTGCTGTGGCTGTCTTTGCATCATTACAGTGTGGGACATTAACATATTCCCTCACATGAGTTCAGTTTGCCCATAGGTACAGCCCGGGTGTGACTTATGAGCATGCATGTAGATGTCTGTAGTCTGATTGCTGTAGTGATGGTGGATGCATGAGTAGGTCCAGTGAGTGTTGTGGGGCTGGCAATGGGGGGGAATTGGTGTTGTGATGAATGGGTGGAAGTGAGTTTGGGGTGTATTTTCAGTGAACGTTTGCTTGGGAAAATGC
The DNA here is from genome assembly GCF_040938575.1 of Ambystoma mexicanum. Taxonomy (NCBI): domain Eukaryota; kingdom Metazoa; phylum Chordata; class Amphibia; order Caudata; family Ambystomatidae; genus Ambystoma; species Ambystoma mexicanum. The sequence goes on from NC_090924.1 coordinate 1,334,933,871, forward strand.
AAGTGGGAGTAAATCCCATAGTGGTATGAGTGAAGTGTCGATAGTTGCAATGTCAGTAGTCAAAGGGGCAGAAGTGTCAGTGGATGTGTGTGGCATGGAACCTATGTTTGCATATTGTGCATAGTGGTGTTTTAGATAGTAGTGAGTTGGTAAGGGTCTTTTTTGCCAAGGTCACTTGCAGGCACAGCTAAACCATAAACACATAAGAGGGTAGAGGGTGTTTAAGTAGGCAGTTTCATTTGTTATTGTTAGTATTGTGCTTCCATCAAACTCGTTAGTTGGATTCATCAGATTCTAAATTAACCATATATGTGGCATCTACTTGGTTATGCCACCTGGCGGCAACTAAATAGGTCTGGTGTTTTTGATTGATGCTAACACTCTGAGGCTGATCTAAATTTGGATCTGGAACGAGATGTTTAAATTGTGTTCATTTTTACTTTTAGCTATTTAGTTAGTAACACTTTGTCCTACTGCAGTACGAAATTAGAGAGATTTCCCTTTTTACGTGCTTTATCCTCCAAGTGTGACATCATGGCAGAATAATATGAAATTAATTATCAATATGTATGACAACACAGCGTTTCAGGATTTAGTCGATTTAGCCTTACAGGTAGACGCCCGGCGTTCAGAACGCAGGGCTGAGGCTGGTTTTTCTCACACTACGGCACAATCAGTCGTCCCAGCTAGCCCCAACGCCAATCATGAACCCATGTAGATAGGGGGCATACGGAGTCCGATCACGCCCACGGAGAGGGAGCGTAGGAGGGTGGACAATCCTTGTTTTTATTGTGGGTTAACCGGTCACTATGTCAAGGAGTGTCCCCGTAGACCCAAACTCAAGACATCGGGTTTTCGGACTGCTGGGTCGAGCACTTCCTGTTTCACCCCAAATCCTATATCCGCTTTCGGTCGCATCAGGCCGATCCATGTACAAGCCGTTATGCAACCCACGCCCGAAATCTCTCACAAGGTAACGATCATCATAGATTCCAGGGCTACGGGTAACTATATAGACATCACGCTTGCACACTCCTTGAATCTACCCCTTCTGACCAAGACCCGACCCGAACCAGTACAGGCGGTGGATGGCACTTCACTGATATCTGGGCCCATTAAACAGCAGACGGCCCCATTGTTAGTGACAATCCAATCGATACATAAGGAAACTCGGAGCTTTGACCTTATTGCGATGCCCCAGTTCGTTATCATACTGGGGTTCCCATGGCTCCAGGAACATAACCCATTGATAGACTGGAAAGCAGGATCCATGCACTTTGAATCAGATCTCTGTCAACACTATTGTCTTCTCGCACCTACCAGGGACACCACGCCCGCTCAGGCTTTAGGGGTCATTGCACACTTAACCATTGGGGATACCACTGTTCTACCAATAGGACACCATACAGTGGGACTGATTTCCACGCTTGTTCCTACCCAATACCAGGACTACGCAGGGGTGTTTGATCGCGGTTCATCCAAAGTGCTCCCACCACATCGCCCATATGACTGTCCAATAGATTTGATACTTGGCAGTACCATCCCCACCGGCCGGATCTATTCCCTTTCCCCCGTTGAAGACCTGGTTCTGAAGGAATAAATTCAGAAATCCCTCCGCTTAGGTCACATTCGCCCTTCCACTTCCCCATTGGCTAGTCCCATTTTCTTCGTCCCTAAAAAGGAGGGTGATCTGCGCCCATGCGTGGACTATCGTCGGATCAATGCTATCACAGAAAAGAACCGGTATCCCATTCCCCTGATTACGCCCTTGCTTGATCGCCTTACTCACGCCTCCATCTTCACTAAGTTAGACCTTCGCGGGGCGTACAACCTGGTCCGTGTACGACCTGGCGACGAATGGAAGGCCGCCTTTTATACCTGCTATGGGCTCTATGAATATACGGTAATGCCGTTTGGTCTATGCAATGCTGGGGCCACATTCCAGAGATTTATGAATGACATCTTTTCCTATATACTGGACGTGTTCGTTGTGGCGTATCTAGACGATATTCTGATCTTCTCCCGGGACCTGAAAGAACACGTACAACACGTACGGGAGGTGCTGAATCGTCTGCAGAAACACTCCTTATATGCCAAGCCCGAGAAGTGTCAGTTCCATGCGGACACCGTGGAATTCCTTGGTTTTCACATCACACCCGGGGGGTTGGCCATGAACTCTTCTAAGGTGAGGGCTGTATTAGACTGGCCTGTTCCTGAAAACCTGAAGGCGTTGCAATCTTTTCTTGGCTTTGCTAATTTCTATAGGCTCTTTACCTCTGGGTTCTCCTCTCTGGTGGCACCCCTCACCTCTTTCACTAGTCCTCGCATTCCTTTTCTGTGGTCGGATACTCATCAACAGGCATTCGGGTCCCTAAAGCTAGCGTTCACTACAACACCTGTCCTGCAACATCCGGACCCGGAACTGCCATTCATCGTGGAGGCCTATGACTCTTCCTTTGCCCTGGGTGCGGTTTTGTCACAGACATGTTCCACAACCGGCCGGCTCCACCTCGTGGCTTTTCACTCGCGCAAATTCACTGACGCTGAGGCGCACTACACAGTGACCGAAAAAGAACTGTTAGCAGTCATGGACGCCTTCCGTGTTTGGCGTTGCCATCTCTTGGGTGCGAGATACCGGGTCACTGTGTACTCAGACCATCAGAACATACAGGACTTAGCATCCCTGAAGTGTATCAACAGCAGGCAGGTCAGATGGCATTTATTTTTTGCAGCTTTTGGTATCGTCATCAAGCATCGTTCGGGTGCGACCCACGGAAAGGCCGATGCCTTATCCCGATCCCCTGGGGGGGTGGCCTTGCAGGTATACCCTGATACTCTCCTAGACTGCAGCAAGGTGGTTTGTCTATGCACACCTTCTCTGCCATTACTCGAGGCTGTACGGGAGTGGGTTGTCCTACACGCCGATCAGTTGTCCGAATGGGACCCTGTGATCCGCAATGGTCTACCCTTCATTTCGGAGAGACTATTTTTTCCCACTATTGACACCAGCAACATGGCACTGGATTGGTCCCATGATGCTCCTGTGCATGGACACCCCGGCCAATCACGTACTTTGGCATTATTAAAGCGATGGTGCTGGCGGCCGTCCATGAAAAGGGACGTGGAGTGTTACATCAACACGTGTGCCATCTGTGCACGATGTAAACACCGTGGAGGCCGTTCTGTGGGTCTCCTTCTCCCCTTGCCCTTCCCTCCCAGACCCTGGCACACTTTGACCATGGATTTCATTACTGACTTACCCCGGGTCTAGGGCTTTGACACTCTGTGGGTGGTTATCGATTCCTTCTCAAAAATGGCTCGCTTTATTCCCAGCAAAGGAATCCCTTCCGCTCCTGCAATGGCCAAGATGTTTTTTGTGAGCATCTTCTGCCTCTTTGGGCTGCCTTCGGTTCTCATCTCGGATAGGGGTTCTCAATTCACGTCGCGCTTTTGGCAGGCATTGACCAAGTTGTTCGGCATCGATGTCCGTTTTTCATCGGCATATCATCCCGAGACGGACGGTCAGACCGAGAGGCTCAATCAAACCCTAGAGCAATACTTACGCTGTTTGACCCTGCAACAACACTCATCATGGCTACAAGTGGTACCTCTTGCAGAATTCGCGTAAACAATGCCGTCCACTCATCCACAGGGTTTTCCCCCTTCTATGTTCTGTACGGTCAGCACCCCTGTGTCCTGCCGATCCCTCATTTGTCCTCCTAGGCCAACCCGGCCGCTGCTGCTTGCGTTAGAGACCTGGCCTCCATACATGCTCAGTCCTCAATCCGCCTCCTCGAGGCTCAGGCATCCATGAAGGCGCAGGCTGACAAACGGCGGGTGATGGCCCCATTGTATTCTGTGGGGTCTCGCGTCTGGTTATCGACTAGGCACCTACGACTTGTTCTCCCGGAGTCTTGGCAGATTCATGATATGATATGATATGATATGGTATTTGTAACGCGCCTATACACAAGTGTTTCAAGGCGCGACGAGGCAGGGAGGGAGGGAAACAAGGGGAAGACAGACAAACGATCCTACTAGGCCAGGTGTCATTCAGATCGGGCAAGTGCAGAGGTAAGGGGAAAAGGAGAAAGTGCAGGGGGAGGAGGTGGGGGGGAAAGTGCAGTACACGGTAAGTAGCGTAATAATAATAAATAATAAATAAAAGGGCCAGCTGGTGGCAAGTGCGAGGTAAGTGCAGAGCAAGTGCTAGGAAGGGGGCTGTAGGGATACAGTGACAGTCCCACAGTGCAGGGGGCGCCAGGGAGGCAGTGCAAGTTGAGAGTGGCTGGGCCTTGGACCGAGGTCGCTGAGAGGGCCAAGATGCAGGTTTAGTGCAGAATTTAGTGGGGAGTTAAGCAGGTTTAGCAGGGGAGAGGGAGAGAGAAGGCAGAAGCGAAGAGGAAGGTTTTGAGGTGCTTCCGGAACCGGAGATGGTTCTCCTCAAGTTTCAGGGAGGCAGGAAGGCTGTTCCAGAGGGAGGCCCCTGCTGCGGAGAGAGATCTACCCCCAGCTCGTTGCTTCGAGAAGCGGCTGACCATGAGGGAGTTGGAGACGGATGAGCGAAGGGCCCGTGAAGGAAGATATTTAGGAAAAGAGAGTTGAAGGTATTTAGGCCCCAGGCCCCAGAAGGCCTTGTGGACAATGCAGAGGGTTTTGAACTTAATCCTCGCAGCCACTGGGAGCCAGTGAAGAGATTTCAGCCCTGGAGAGATACGGTCCCTGGGCTTGAGGCCAAGGACAAGTCTCGCAGTTCTGTTCTGGATAAGTTGCAGAGGGCGGAGAGTGGAGGCAGGCAGATTAAGATAGAGGCTGTTACAGTAATCCAGCCTTGAGAGAACCAGGGCTCGGGAGACAGTGAGCTTCTGGGGGAAGGAGAGGAAGGGAAGAATACCTCTGAGGAGGTGCAGCTGGTAGTGTGACTTCTTAGAGACGTCAGATATATGAGGAGAGAAGGAGAGTGTGGAGTCGAAGATGACCCCAAGGTTTTTAGCCTTGCAGGTAGGGGCAGGAAGGGGGCCAAGGGAGGCCGGCCAGAGAGCTGCAGGGAAGGAGGGAGTGGGTGTGCCGATGAGTAGAATCTCAGTCTTACTGGCATTAAGGCAGAGGTCATTGGCGGCACACCATTCCTGGATAGCAGACAGACAGTCGGAGATGAGGGAAGAAGAGGAGGCGGCCGAGGGTAGCCTGAAAATGAGCTGGGTATCGTCCGCATAGCACTGGAAGTGGGGGCAGAGAGCGGCGATGCAGTGGGCAAGGAGTGCCAGATACTGGTTGAAAAGCCAGGGAGAGAGGTTGGATCCCTGGGGGACACCACAGGTGGAGAAATAGATGTCGGAGAGGAAGGAGCCCATTTGGACCTGGGATGGTCGACTAGAAAGGAAAGAGGTCAGCCATGCCAGAGCCTGACCAGTGATACCCAGGTTATCACGGAGACGGTTGAGCAGGATGGAATGGTTGACAGTGTCAAAGGCAGAGGAGAGATCGAGCAGAATGAGAACACAGGGAGTGTTGGAATCGAGGTTCAGGAGCAGGTCCTCACGGATGTTCAGGAGAGCAGTTTCCGTGCTTCTGGCCGCTCTGAAGCCGGATTGATGGTCATGAAGGTTACCAACATATTCAGCATGGAGGTTAAGCTGGGAGATGGCCAGTTTCTCCAGGAGCTTACCCAGGAAGGGGGTAATGGTGATTGGGCGATAGTTGGCCGGGCAGGAGGGGTCGGAAGAGGGTTTCTTGAGGAGGGGGTGCACAAGGGAGTGCTTGAGGGGGGATGGGAAGACTCCAGAGGCGAATGAGTGGTTGCAAAAGTCAGCCAGGGCAGGAGCCAGGGAGTCGATGTGGTCCTTGATGGTTTTGGAGGAACAGGGGTGAACCTGTTTAGACGAGGCTTTCATAGATCGGACTTGTCTGGAAACCTCATCAGCAGAAAAAGGTGGAAAAGCAGAGAAGGAGGGCGGAGGGGCGGCTGCAGGAGAGCAAGAGGAAGAGCCGGGAGGAGAGGGAGGGAGGTGAGAGGAGGAGAGCGAGGACAGGATGTCCTGAGTTTTTGAGATGAAGTGCGAGGCCAGTGCAGTGCAAAGGGCCTGGGAGGGGACAGGAGAGGTAGAGACTGCAGCAGGGTTGGCCAGCTCCTTGCAGATTTTAAAGAGTTCGGCCGAGTTGTTAGATGCCTCAGAGATGCGGGCTTGGATGAGGGCTCTCTTCTTGGTGAGAACGGAGAGCCGGTATTGCCTTTGGAGCAGGCGGCAAGCCAGTTTGTCAGAGGATGAACATGAAGCACGCCATTTCCTCTCTGCCACCCTGCACTTGCGTTTTAGGGTGACGAGATCCGAGTCATACCAGGAGTTACATTTGGCTTTGGGCTTCAGGCGGATTCTCATGACGGGGGCAAGGATATCGAGAGTATCAGATATAGAGGAATAAAGCATGGAGAGGGCTGTGTCAGGGTGTGAGTCAGCCGAGGGGGGAGAAGGGGGCGAGAAGGTAGCAGCGAAAGCCTCAACTGACACGCGCTTCATGGGTCGGATGACCGAGAAGGTGGGAGGCAGTGAAGAGGGTGGCTTTGCCTGTGGGTTAGGGAGGGAGAGGTAGGAGGATAGGAGAAAGTGATCGCTCCAGGAGAGAGGAGTGGAGAGAGGGAGGGAGAGGGGAAGGTCAGAAGAGATCAGAGCATCAAGAGTGTGCCCTGCAGAGTGAGTAGGCCCAGACGGGAGAATAGAGAGTGAGAGAGAGTTGCAGAGTTCGCGAAAGAGACCAGTGGGGGGACAGGAGGCATCGAGGTGGATGTTGAAGTCACCGAGAAAGAGGAGTTGGGTGGTTGAGGACAGGAGTGAGGAGGAGAGGTCAGCCCACTCAGAGAGGAAGGAGGAAATTTGACCAGGTGGCCGATAGATAGTGGCCACGGTAAGGGAATGGCTAGGAGAGAGAGAGAGACGGCAGACAAGACATTCAAAAGAGGAGTAGGTCTGCGTAGGAGTGACAGTGGCAGGAATCCACTCAGGGAAGATAAGGGCAACACCACCCCCTGAACGGTTAGGCCTGGGCATGGAGAGGATCTTGTAGCCATCAGGTAGGAGTGTGTCGAAGCTGGTGGCAGAGCTGGCAGTGAACCAAGTCTCAGTGAGACCGAGGACGTCGAGGTCCAGTTCCTCAAGAAGGCGACAGATATCAGAGGAGTGCTTGATGGCAGAGCGAGAATTTAGAGTGGCAATGTGGAGAAGGTCATCACGTTTTCCATGTCTCTCTGCTCAAGCCCTGTCCTGGTCCTACACGACTTCGTGCCCCTGCGGCCCAGTGTCCCTGGCCTCCCCTGATGTGTTTGAGGTCTCTGCTATCCTGGGCTCCCGTGTTTGTAGAGGTCGCCTTCAGTATCTAGTGGATTGGTCTGCTTATGGGCCGGAAGAGAGGTCTTGGGTTCCTGCCACTGATGTTCATGCCCCCCGCCGGGTGGCCCGGTTCCATAGGGACAATCCTTTCTGCCCACGGGGTCGTGGGCCTTTGGGGGGGGCCCTGTCTCACCTGCAAACCTCAGGGTTCCCAATCCTCCCAGTCTCCCAAGTGCCCCTTCCGGTTTCTCTAATCCCAACAGTTCTTGTGCCCGATTCCGGGACTCACTTGTGCCCTCCTCACTTTCCTGTGTGCCATTGCGTGGATTCCAGCCTGCAGCTGCTCACTCGCTGCGACGACCACTTCAGTGGAAACTCTCGTGGCGATTGAAAGACCGGCTTCATGCCGCACTTCCGCATACCATGACCAGAGCTCCTCGCTCACGTGATGTGGCCACGATCCACGTGACCAAAAAGACACACACACGTGATCGGAACTTGCGGATCACGTGTCCAAGAAGGAAACGAAGCGCCAGTATTTAAACAACCGCATCGGAACATCTGATGCTTCACAGCTGTTTAATTTTGGACACTGTTCGGCGCTACGTATTCTGACTTTTGGATTACCTGGAAATTGACCTTGGATTGCCTTACGGATTTACTCTTGGATCTCTCTGGTTTTCCCTTCTACTGTTATTGTACTACTCAACTCGGATCACAGACTTTTTTTTGGTGTCCCGCTTGCTCGACCTTTTGCCATTACGTTCTTTGGTTCCCTTGTCCAGGACTTTAACATCAGGTGGGCCCGGTTCACGAATATTACACCTGACCTACTGGCACACGTCTCCCGCTAGGAGGGCCCTTGGCGGGTCCCGGAAACCCTATTAGTACAGACTATCAAGTCACCGCCTGTGTGGGTAAGACCTTTCTGTTTATTCTTGTTTGGTCAGTGTTGGTTGTTGTTGCCGTATACTTAACCGGTGCTTTGTTTACAGTGGTCCGGGGTTCCAAGAGGTCTGCGGTTCCGGAAGACGATCTCCCCCTGTGGCCTCAAAGGTTGTACAGGGAGTACTATTAACTCTCTCTGTGTGGCACTTGTGGACAGAGGACTCTTCTGACTACACGACAGTCAAGACACAACACTTAGTAAGAAAGTGAACATATGTTATTTATATTGTTTGCATTTTCTTTTAACAACATATCTGTTCGTACTTAAGTCGTATACCATTTTATTTAGGCAAAACAGAGTTGGTTAGCATGCACACATTGAAAACTTACTTGAATGATGTGTGTGAAGTTTGGTTGTTTTTTGGCTATAGTCTTTGGTTGATCCGTACTTCTTATTTTCTTCTCCCAGGCTGTTGGGTTTTGGGCATTAATGGCCAGATGTTGGTGGCTTCTCATGTCCAGTGAACCTGGGGCTCTCGTTGGTGCTTATTGTACTTGTTTGTTTAGGCAGCTGCTGTATAATGAATAAGCAACCTATCGTTTGTTAAGGTGAGATAAGCAAGTTATAGTGGTGTGTGATGATTTTTTCTTCTTTTCATACCTCCAAGCAACAATGTTGTAGTTATTTATGATTATGTTCATATATTTTCGTGGCTTCACTTATGTGGCACGTCCTAATTTCTTTCCCAAGTTGACAATGAGCTCATTTACTAAAACATCACAACTTATGTGTGTGATTTATGGCCCCAGTGGTAGTGGTTTTTGGCTTTTCGTTGTGTCCATGGGTTCTGAGTCTCAGATGCTGTTGACCAGTTGTTAGTGGCTTCTCTTGTCCAGAGAAAAGTCAATTCTAGCTGGTGCCTTTAGTGTAGACGTGTTCTGTTAATAATAGCAAATGTATTGCTTTTTAAGTACATTATAGTGACGTGTGCGGATTTTACTCTCATTGTCATGCCTTTACTTAACAACATCATATAGTGGTGTGTAATGATTGTGTCACATTTTAAAGGCTTCATCTTTGTGGTATGTTCTCAATAGTTTGGTATATTATAAAGGGTCTTCTATACAACACATCGGGCCTCATTACAGGGTAGGCGGTAAGGGTTTACCGGTACCGGTATTTTACCGGTACCGGTAAACCCTTACCGCCTTACTACGAGGTCCCTTTGCGGGTTGGTACATTAACGCCTGCTTTTAGCAGGCGTTAAAAAAACGAACCCGCAAAGGGACCGGGGTGCTAATTACGGTACCGCAATTTGCGGTACCGTAATTAGCGCCTTCCCCATTCCCATTATGCCCTATGGGGCAAAAATGGGAATGGGGAAGGGCAATGGAGGAAGGAGGAATTACCGCCTTCCCAACCTTGGAATAGGGCGGTAATTCCCCTTTCCTCCAAGGCGGTACCGGTAAATTACCGGCATGAACCATGGCGCTAATAGCGCCATGGTTTAGCGCCTACCGTGTAATGAGGCCCATCATATTTTGTGTTTCTATTTAAGAGTTTCCTGTGGTAAAGGTGTCCAACTTCTAATTCGCTCCCAGGTTGTGGGTCTCACGTACTTTTGCCCAATTGTTGTATGGCTTTTCCTTTCCTCAGAAAATCCATCGCTCCATGTTGACTATGATGACGCAAAGCTGTTAATGCACATATACTAATTATGTAGTTGGGTATAGTGTATGTGTTGCACCACACTTTTTTATTTTTTTATTAATGATTTTTATTATTTTGAAATCACCAATAACAAGCAACAATATACAATAATACATCACATTCCATAATCATCTAAAGATCATTCTCAACAATTGTTTATTTTACTAATGAGGTCACATGATTCATTTGCTAACTTCAGTTCATGCATTTATTTGGGAAGTTCTTCTTCTGTGTATTTTATGAACATTGTTTAAAATGGCTGAACTACTCATATATTCGAGCAAAAGCAGTCAACAGCCTCCTATTTAGTTTTCCCTATTAGGTGGTGCTTTAGCGCTAGCTGAAACTATTGCATTGGAGTACAACTAGGGAGAAAGGACATATCAAAAGGGATTCAAAGCTTCTAAGTGTTGTTTGATCATTTACCCACCCATTGACTGCCCATGGCCATGTTAATCCCTATGACCATTCCTACCCACTAATCTAGCTCCCCAACAGCCCCTCCGCCCAAAGCATATCTGCCTGGGATCTCTTTGTACTAGGTTTGTCAAGACCTACGATCAAACGTTGAACTCAAAGTGCTTGCCAGTGTTTTTTTTTTTTTTTAAATAAATCCTGAGAGTTAATGGCTTAATAGGAGCCGTAAAGGTGCTCATGTTGTAATAACAATGTCTTAACCACGTCTGCCTTCCAGCCACTCAATTTATAAGCATTACACATATCCTGAGGTACTCACATCATTTTGGAGCTGCTACCAAAAATGGGCAGTTAGTATAATTACAGTAGTGCCTGGCAACTGCCTATCCTGTGCCTAAACAAAAGTCAGAACTGTTGGCATTGCCAATGATTGTTTAGAAACGTCTGCATACCACACACTGGACAACTTCTCTGCTGCCCTAGGGGGACAGGCCCATAGTTTGAAGACCACTGGTATGATGAATGCAGTCTCCTTCACAGGCACTTGGGAGCCCCGCCAAGGTGATTACTGTCCACTGACCTATTATAGGTGGCGAATGGGATCCTGAATAAAATTTGCCATGAGCTACTGATTCAATTAGCCACCGATTTCTGGCTGATCATCGCGGCTGCCCATGGGGGGAGGGACACAACTCTGGGTGTACATGCTGCGTAAAACAGCTATTATAACATAGAAGTGGTCATGTGTGGGCCATTGTTGGAGACATTGAGAGCTACAGCCTGATGGGTAAGTTATGTCTTTAAAGGTTTGTAGAATTAGCAGTGGCCAAATGCAGACTGTTGAGACTTTTCCTTAGCACCAGTGGGAGATCAGCAGAGCTGAGGACCCTGGGGAGGTATTAAACCGACGGATTGCGTATCCTTCTGGTAGCACTATACCTCTCCCTGATTCCTTACTGGTTGTGCATCTCCACGTAATTGACAAACGTGTCACGGCCACCATTTGAGGACTCACCTGCACAGGGCCGACACTGTAGGGCTTTGGGGACTACTGAACCCAGTCTTCTGGCATCATTACCCTGGAAAGCTCCACACCTCACTCTGATATTACACACATGCCACTTCCTCTGGAGTTTAATGACACCTTGATTTCATAATAACTATAAGTGAAGTGCGGCTGCAACCCTTTTTAAAATGAATCCTGCATTGTGAATTGAAACGTTCGCTATATGTATTGTGTATCAGCGTCCTTGGCAATCATGTATTTGTTATATAGGTACCTCATGATGGCTGCACCAGCTGTTATTGGGCGACGAGTAATGACTCAGCACCACCCCATGATCTAAAATACCAACGTTCCGAAACCTTCTCCTTGCCATGAAATCACTCAACCTCTTGCCACTGTATTCATAAAGTGTGACAAACATGCCCGCCATCTCCTAAATTTCACAAGCAGACTCGGTTTCAGAATTGCTTACTAGAATAGATAGAGGTGATGCAAACCTGGACCCAAACAGCCCATGAGAAGTTGTCAGCATTTGAAAACAGAAAGTGCTTCTTGGATCCATGTCGAAATGAAAAGTTCACTCGGCTGCAAAAAGAGCTGGAAGATCTGAAGAGACATAAGTAACTTGAGGAACACAGAAGAAGGCGTAACAACCTACACCTAGATAACCCACAGAAGGTATGGAAGGGCAGGATTATTTCAACATCCCTCCTGTGCCTAGTCGACCTTAAGGGGAACAACTCACTGAGTATTCAGAGATCACATAGGCTGGAGCCTCAGGTCACTTCTCAGCAAAAAAGATCCCAATATGTTCAAAACAGGAGGAATGTGTCTAGTGGTTCAAGCATACTCATCATTACAGGAAGTCGGTTCTTGTGCCAAAGACTGCGGTCAATTTTAGTGAAATGGAGATAAGATGGTTATGGCACGGGATGTGACTAGAAGAAGCCCAGTAGATCGGAGGGAAGAGTTCCTCTTGCTGAGAACAACCCTGAGATAACTATACACATGTTATGGACATTTGCAACCTTGTACTTTCAAAGTGACTCATAATAATATGACCACTCCTTTTGGACATCCCACATATCTCTAGGAATTCATCTACAATTGCAAGGAAGAGGAGGTGGACGTTGCAGCCTCTAATGGTCACTTCTGACCCTGGGATAGAGCTGCAGGAATATCTCACAGTAGGGCTTTTGGGCTCCATGTGTTACTTTTCTTTCATTTCATAGCATATTAGTACAGGTTGTCTTCAGTTCTGTATGCTAATTTAGATGATACACTATGAAAGCCAGTTCTTGTGAGAGATGGTGTTCTTGTTGTTCTAGGCATGTAGCATTAACATTGCTTTTATTTATTTATTCATTGCATTTCCGTTCACATATAACTTTACACAAGCCATTATAAAATACCAATATTACATTTTCAACTAATATAGATTAAAAAAAGAATAGATTGTACATTCTAAAAAGAAACAGGATTAGACACAATGGATATATACATTGCTACTTTGTCCAGAGGCACAGCAGAGTTGTGTTTCTGGCTCTACCTATTACTATTTCTCTGAAACTGGTGAGTGTCAAACCTTTGTGTAATAATGATGGTGCCGAGACACACAGTGGATGGTGACTCCTCACCCTCAGGTTCTAGGTTGAATTGTTTATGATGTATTTTATCCGAATTTGCCTTGGCTTTAGACTCATATGTATCCCAATGACTTCTCTTTTCCTTTCCTTTTCGCCCTCCCTCACTTCTTATCTTTTACATGTATTCATTCCTGCCGCCCTTTGTGCCGTGCTGGGGCCACAGCATCGCTGCATCTACGACACCTATTACTTTGTTTATCTGACCATCACAATATCACTTCATATCGTTAAGTGGAAATTGGCGATAAACCATCTAATTGTAAGACAAAGGAGATACGCTGGTCAGTCTAGAATTGAAGCCTATTCCTCTTGAAACTCATGTATAATTGAAACAAATAAACAATTGTCAGGTACTTAAACTTAAGAGAGCATGAGTTTCAGTGTTGGCTTTTTTTCAATGTCCACAAAAGACAATGGATGGCAACTTTAACAAAGGAAGTTATTGGGCCCAACAAGTTCAATCTGAAAACAAAACTGAGGACAAACAATTTTGACCACCTTGAGCATAGAGGGTACCCTTGTTGGTCTTTCCCTTAAACCACTGCTTCTCAGGTTGCATCCAGACATGGGATGTGTTCTGGGGCAGAAATTCTATATGTGTGTGCACCTAAGATAAAGCACACAAGGCATGTTCAGCCCTAATTGAGGAGCTAGGCCGTATGGACACTTGGTGTTTAACTCACCTGAATGACAAAGTAAACTTATTTTCTATATTTCAAAAGCTGCAACGTAACAGACCGCCATAATGATGAAAGGCAACATGCATCCTAATACCCTTTCTCCCTCTCAGTTATTTAAACATAGAGCTAAATTCCTTGAGGGTCAGGCGCTTCCCAAACAACGAGTTGGAGGCACATCTTTCTCTTTGGCTGGCGCCTCCCTCTGGAACAGCCTCCCTGCCTCTCTGAAACTTGAACAGAACCATTTCCGGTTCCGGAAGCATTTCAAGACTTTCCTCGCTGCTTCAGCTTTCTCTCTTCCTCTTCCCTACTGATCTCCTGTCTGATACTGCACTGATCACCTGGCTACCCTCTGAAATGTGGGCCTGGGTCCCTGCCCACCCACTTGCACACCTGCACTGCCTCCTGCACTTGGATCTGTATCTGAAACCCTACAGTCCCCTTACCTGTACTTATCAGACACTTGTTGTCTGCACTTAACCCTTGCAGTGTCACCTGCTGGCCGCATTATTTGATTTGATCCTGTGTCCTGCACTTGCCCTTCCTCCCCTGGCCCTGGCACTTTTCCCCTCCCATCTCCCCTGCACTTGTGTGATCTCAATATCACTAGGCCTAGTAAAATCATTGTCTTTGTCCCCCCTTTGTTTCCCCACCTTGCCTCGTCACGCCTTGAAACACTTGTGTATAGGCGTGTTATAAATGTCATATCATTGTGGGGAGCCAAAAAAACAGATAGAATTGTAGAAATGTATTTGTGAGAAAGGTTTTGGTATCGTGTTAGACCAGGTTCAAAATCAAGCAAAATCCAAGTATTGATTTATTTTATTGATGAGAAAATTATTATACTAAAATGGTAGTTCCAAAAACATTCAAAGTTCCAAAGAGCTCTTAATCATCTGGTGGTCACATGATAAATGAACAACTACCAGACACAGAGCTGGAAAAAAAAGGCAAGGGATTCTCTCCAGTAATGCTTTAGATAATAAAGGGACCATGCCAGACTGAATTCCTGGCACACTTGTTTCATCCAGTCAATGGAGTTTAACGTGGGGATATCTCTGGTCCTTTTTTCCATGGAAGGTGATGTTCAGCTCTCTGTGTGGTTTTTTTTTTTGTGTTGCTCATTTTTTTTCATTTTGTTTATTTTTTTAATGATTTGGATGAGAATTTCAACCTTTCAACATAACTTCATAATTACAACACATTTCAAATGATTTCAAAAAGGTTTAAAACATGATTCACAATTACAAAAACAATGTAAAATGAATAACACATGAGATAATACAATAATTACAATTCTCTATGTTCAATGTATCAATAACATACTGGTCATATTGTGCTTTATTGTTGTTCCATTACATCATGATAGTCTAGTTTTAAAGCTTGTAAAAAATGTACAACAGCATACCTTAATGTTTTGGATGCTGTGTTCTGTGATTCTGTGTTGAACATAGTTTCCCATAACGTTTGAGCATCTAGATCAGTATAAAGTTTAAAATAACTTTTAAAGTACATAATTCTCTGTGATAATAAATCTGTAAATTCTACCAAAATGTGTTTTAAGGTTTCATTCCTTTTATTACAAAATCAACACAGTGAATGTGTTTGCTCTGATGGATACCATCTTCGATGATTTCTTTAGTCTTCCACAAAATGAATCTCAGGCACCTGAAACCTGCACAATATTGTGGGTTAGGTGATTTCTTTAAATATGATTCTGTTACCCCATATCGCTTTAGTAGAAACAAATTAGGGCTAAAGTCTTTATATTTCAGGCGTTGGTCCCTTGTCCTAATCCAATCCCTTGCCCACAATTTCACTTTAGCTCTATTGGGATTAGTTAGAAGTAATTCATGTGTGATGTCCACATCGTGCAGGCCCTCATGCACCTTTGATCTCCAACACTTGATAAATGTGTCATTAGAGGTTTCAACATAGCCAGATTATATTGCCAGTAGGCCATTGTTGGTATATCCAAGTACGTATTTACGATAAAGTGAGCACATCTTACATTTATAATTGGCATGCCATGATATCAGGCCTATTGCATGCCTAATTATGGCAATAGGTACACAGGAGGGCAACTTTAGTAAGGTCTTCCAATACTTCCCCTCCATTCTGGCCCAAAAGATGTCAGGTTTACATTGTTTTGTCTCAGCCCCATATAGTATGATGGGCACTACTTTTTGTTTGTAGTATACTAGAATCGGGCAAATTGAGAATGTACAATATCTGCCATTAATGATTCATCTTGAGACAAGGATGGGGCTAGTTTCGTTTTTAAACGTATGTGGTAGGGTTGATCTACAGGATGATTATTTACATTGACTCCCAGGTAAATTTAACTCAAGACTGTCAGCAATTTTATATCATTAGGTTGCCAGCAATTGCTTTTGCTACGTTGTTTCAAATTCCCAAACTGGACTATTTGTGTTTTTTTTTTGTATGTATTGAGATCATGTTGGGTTCTGCATATTTTTCTAATGCATCTAACATGTTTCTCAGACCTTTTAGGGTTTTGGAGATCAAGACAAGATTGTTCACATTGAACAACCATTTAATTCAATGACCATCCAACATAGGTGTATCTGTCACAATATTTGCAAGACACAAGCCCACATCGGCAATAAAAAAAAGTAAAGAAGGCTGGAGCAAGTATGCATCCTTGCTTCAGCCTTCTTGCTGTAGATATTGGAGCAGACAAGGAACCATCCAAGCTCAGCCCTATTTGGATTGTTGTTTTTTCGTGGAATTCAAGCATCCACTTCAATATGTGCCATGGCCATTTACAGTCCATCAACTTTTTAAACAGAAGTCGAAAGCAGTGCAGAAATACACAAAAGCCATACATAACGCCTGCTTTCTCTGATGTTCATGGGCTGGGATTGCATTCAGTTAGCAAAGTTAGCAAATTAACACTAATCCCAAGCCCCGAAATAAAACCAGTTTGGTATGGGTCACACAGTTTTTCATTCCTTAGCCACAAATTGAATTCTCTTAGTTCCAATCGGGCAAAGATTTTCCCAGGGCAATCAAATAGAGCTATGGGTGTATAAGAGGCTGGATCTGTTCTATCTCCCTTCTTGAAGAGTGGAATTATTATCAATCTTTTCATGAAGGAGAGATAGACCCCTTCCACATTATTTGAGTGAAAATATGGTCAAGAATCGACGCCCAGATTTATGGGTTTCTCTTTATAATGGTGTTGTCAAGACCATCTGGTCTGGGGGCTCGAGATACACTCAGTTTTGATATATAACATAGTATATCGCCCCAATCAAATGATATTGTATGATCCTGATTGACTGTTCCAATATCTACCTGACATTCTGGTAAAGACATTCGATATACACGTTGGTAATATTCACCCCAAGATCTTTTTTTTTTGCTATGGCATTTGTTTGAAAGGAGTGTTGAGAATGATATGTTAATTCATTTAACAGCAACCATATTCCTGCAGATTACTTTGTTGCCATATATTTCAGCATTTGTTCTCCATCCTGTTGATATTGTATGGACTTCCTTCCTTGTAACCAGTTTTTATAGACCGATCTCAGATGTTTCACTTGAGATGATCTTTCTAATTGGGGAAGGTAATTCAATTCACGTATATTCCGCCTTAGGGCAGATTTTCTATCTTTTAGAGTGCAATCAAATGCATGAAGATGTTTATAACCACTTTGTTGGTCACTCGTTTTTACTTGTGTGTTTTTCTGAATGGATGACACATAGCATCTCTCTCGATGCGCTGCTAAGGAATTTTCAAAGTCCACTGATGCTGTTTCTGTCCATTTTAGCCAGTTCCTCCCATTACTAGTTGAAATACGGCCTCTAAATGACAAGCCTGATTTTTGATCTTGCTGTACCCACCATGACCATGAAAAAGACAGCTGACTGTGATAACTCAACTCACTCGGAGTTGTGACTAAAGATTTGACTATGTCCATGAAGCTTCGATTAGTGTATATGTAGTCGATCTTGGCCAGTAAGGGCCCTCTTCGCCAGGTATATTGGGATGGAATGTCACCATGAATACCACTAGTAAACCTCACATATTGCATCTCCTTCATTAAGTTGCTCCATCTAACTTCCTTAGCATTTTTCAAATTTCAGCAACATAGGGAGATTAAAATCTCCTGCTATTAGAATGGAATGTATGTTCCTCTCCTAAACCAAGTTGTCAAGAATTGTTTCAATATGATTAAAAAATGCATCAGGCAGCAGATGAACCCTGCCCCTATAGATATTTATGCAAAAACAAGTGGGGTTCTGGGAGTAGATCTTTATTACAGCAATTGTATTAATGTCTTTTTCAATTTTGACAACTTGTAGGTACGGAGTAGGTGACTTACACAAGTGAGCATTGACATTCTTGGTGTTTTTTGTGGCTACTAATACCCCCGCCATGGGCCGCCCCCTTAGTTGGAGTTATTAGCACATCAAAATGAATCCCATATGGGCGTGTCTATCAACCAGGTCTCCGGAAGAATGACAATGTCATACCAGGAGTTTTTATGCCCGGTCTGTGCATTTTGTAATCTGGGCTGGCTAGTGTTTGAAAGCATCGAATTTGCATGACTACTGTTTTGCCGATCAACACCATAAACTCTCAGAGACTTGATTTATGTACACTGAACATCGCTCATGTTCAAATGGCTGAGATCTTGAGTCACCGTAAAGCCTACCTCATATAAAGGCGTTCTTGCTCCCCACAATATGTTAAATATTACGCCTGATTGAATAAACAATCAGGCCTTTGTGAGATCAAGATCATCCAAAAACACCACCTCTTCAATGTCTGCTGAGGCTATATCTTTCACGTTTGGGATTTCCCTGCATATGTTCAGTATACTTGAACTATTTAAATCATATTTAGAGTAAGGATGCTCACAAAATTCAATTAGAAGACAATGACAATTCATATATTTCGGTTGTTTGTCTAGTACAGGAAACAAATTGTTCCTGTTCGCATGATTCCATGAGGGAGTTTGAATTTTCTAAATCATCGATCTCGATCCAGATTGAGATGTAAGCTGAGTCTGTATTTGTTGGTGCCCTGTTGCTGCTGAAGCAGGCCCTTTCAATATGGGCTCATAAGAAGGGACTGCCGTATGTGTCACACTATTTCCCAATTGATTTTTGACTACTCCTTGATTGCATGCTATATACTGGGCTACCAATTTCCTTATCTCTTTGGGCACTTGTTCAGTTGTTAAGGCAACAATTTTTTGTATTTCGGTTGAAACCTTCAGGTTCTGTAGTTGTTACATGTTGTATGCTCCCTATAGACTCTGAACAGATAATGCAATTAGATCATCCAGCGGTTTATAGTTCAAGGCGACCTGAGGTGGCATCATTGGAGCCTCAGGTAATTGTAATTTCATTTCTTTTGTGGCCATGGCGGCTTGAGGCTTCCTAATTTCTGCTGTTTTACCTAGATTCGCTAAGGCTTTAATAAAACGCCTGGGGCCTCATTACAACTATTGCAGAATGCCGTTAAACACATTCTGCACGATTACGAGGTCCCCTTGCGGGACCCAGGAGCTAACAACGGGCCGGTAGTAATCGGCCCGTTGTTAGCTCCCGCACCCGTTCCCATTGAGCCCTATAGGCACTCAAATGGGAATGGGGAAGGTCCGGGCCCGGGTTCCCTGGAGGAGGAATTACCGGGCCCTCAAACTCGGAATGGCCCGGTAATTCCCCATTCAGGGAACATGGACCCGATTTTGGAGGCAGCCATGGTGCCAATAGCGCCATGGCTACCTCCAAAGTGGTAATGAGGCCCCTTGTCTTTGTTTTTGTTTTCGCCATTTTTTGGGCCTTTTGTATTCTTTTTATTTTCAATATTTTCAATCCATTTGTTTCGCCTGCATCAAACATAAACATGAATGTACCATTCATTTAACTTGAGTCAAAGTCCATATAATTAGCTCTCACAATGCGTACCGTTGGAAACACAAGACCGAGAAAAAAAGCGTTGCAGCCACAGACAGCCCGTGACAACAGGGCTTCTTAACAGCATGCGCGCAATGGCGCCTGCACTCGGGCTGATAAGGTGTTCTGGGTAAGGTGGGCGTGGACTTCAGAACTTCAAAATTCACAAGTGTGGATTCCTACAAACAAAGACAAACATACATGTACCATTCATTTAATTTGAGTCAAAGTCCATATAATTAGCTCTCACAATGCGTACCGTTGGAAACACAAGACCGAGAAAAAAAAGAGCCATAGACAACAGGGCTTCTCGACAGCGTTGCTCATTTATCGTGTGACCATCATATGTGTGGACAAGCAGCGATGTGACTGTGGAGGTTGTGTATACTTATAGCTACTTGGGGTTGGTGTTTGCAAGGAACTGTTGTTGGGGTGCTCTTGTGAGTTTGGCATAAGGCACCAATGGGAGTGGGGGGCTTGGCCCGTTTTTATTATAAATATGGTGGATGCAGGTTAGATAAATGCATTGAGGTCCTTTACTCTAAGGTGAATGCTGCTGTTCATAGCTGTAACTTAGTTTTGCAGGTGTGCACGCAAGCGCCACATGCTCGGTGGAAGTAGCTCGAGTGCGAGTACAGTGGAAACACTGGGATTATTGAACAGGTTCGGCTGAACAATATGTCAACAGTTTTTCTCTTAAATTGAATCATTGAATTGTGCAACACTCAAACAAATACAGTGTTTTCATTTTAGATACCCGGTTTGAATGTGAAAACTGAGAGTGAGTACAAATTCTGCCACACCTACTAACCCCCAATGAATGTGTATAGTTTTATCTTAGCCATTGGACTATATGTTGTGATGTCGGCCCCTGGGCTCGAGATTGCATGTGTGAACTAGCTTTAAAAAAAAAAATATATTGTGTTTTTTTCTCAAGACTGGCCGTATCAGAGCTGTGATGAGAGAAATCAGGTCATGTGTACTGGATAAGAGAGTGCTTCTTGCCTTTCACGAATACACCCAGGTAGGCGTTTAGTGTTTCACTGTTAGGTTTCCAGAGGTTGTGGGAGTAGTACCAATGGATGCCACATATACTGTGAGTTGTGAAATGTGGGGGCGTCTGGGCTGTAAGGTTTTAGATGACATTCAATACAGATTCCTTTGCAAGCTATTAGCGTTGGGCCCTAGCACTAAGCATTATTAGCGGACCTGGGTGTACTTTCTATTAGCATGCTTGCCCATCGAAACTGTGCACACTAGGCAGCAAAAATCTATAGTGGTAGCTCAAGAAACTCAAACATTACAAATGTAATAGGGGAAATTATGACAATGTTTTCCCATGTAAAATACCCCGGTTATTAATTGTATATATTTAAATAACCAATGGGGTTTGAACAATAGCCAGTTGTTCAATGGGGTAATAATTCAGTCAATTTTAAAAGAACGGGTGTGTCACCTTGATCACAATAGAAGGCTCATTTACAGTGCAAAGCTACTGTCATTGGATCATCTAATTGCTGCTCAGCGCGCACCGCTGGCTGAGAATGTGCTTATGCAAATGCGGTCTCCTGAATATCGCAGGATCATTTTATTGTTCCAAATGAATGTATTGCCCCTAAGGGGCCGCGTGAGTCGGCTTGCTGAAACTAAGCTATGTGATTGCGGTGCAGGGAATACCGAAAGCCTGCTTCATTGTTTGCTGATTTGTAAAAATCTGATCGATAATCAGAGAGTGAGACTTAGAGGACTTTTTATTTATTAAGTATAAAATTAAAACCACTGTCGAAGCAATGCTGTTCCTTTTATGTTTAACAATATTAATGTTTAAGGGATATACGAGAATTTGTGAAAGCAGCATGTTTAAAGATTGTTAGACAGTTTTAACTAAACATGGAAAATATGTACATTTTATAACCTGTTTTACGCATTGGGGGTCATGATTTTTAATATATGTAATTTGAATGTTGTATTATTAATTCACGGTATTGTATTATATTCTTAATGGCGTTGCCAAATAGAATATATATTCTCTCTCACCATATGATTAAGGAGTCTCCGGCACTTATGGAACTACCATCTCAGCATAATACTTTGTTAGTCAAATAACAGGTATGAAAACTTGGATTAAGCAAATTATTTAAAGCCATGTTGACAGTGTAACACCATTTGTCCTATCAAAGTTTGGAACATCAGAGACTAGTGTCAGATGCTGGAATACGTGAATCTTTTGCAGGCTACTATACTCCCACTATGGCTAATAGGAACATGCAAGTCTTTTTAGGTTAACTCACTGAACAAGGCCAAGTCTCTTGGGTCTGATGATCTGTCAATAGGAGACTGGCACTGATGGCATCTAAATTGATCCTGTTGTAGAGTCTGCATTTACAAATGGATCCAAAGGGTAGCTGCTTCTTGGATTTTGTCTGCATTCTGTAACAATAACTGCTTGCTTAAGAATTGGTCGGAGGACCCCCGATGCTTGAGGCATGAGCAAGAGAATTTTGTAGCCTGGATTTGAAAAAGGCGCCAATGAAACGCCGAAACACGTGTCATCCATATGGGCAGAACATATATCAAATAAATTAAGAAAATATACTTGAAGAAACTTGACTACGTACTTTTATTCATTTACATCAGAAATTTGGCGCAAAGAGGTGTAGGCACAAACAAACTACTGCTTACTTTACAAACGGAGCTGAGGGACTCTATGTCTCCGTGTTGACCTACATCCTTGCGACACAAGAATAAAATAATAAAATAAGAAAACCATTGCCAACCTTAATAGCACTAACATACGGGTCGCGAGAGTACACCTTATGAGATCCCCACTCAAGAAGTTCCTCACTCAGTTAATTCTAAAACAAACCTACAATTACCCAATGGAAAAATCCACAAAATACAAGATTTCATGAATTGTAACACAAAAAATGTTGTTTATGGCATCAAATGTACCTGTCAGAAGCTCTATATAGGCAGTACGATTCACCAATTGAAAAAACGTATAACAGAACATCTTAGAACTGTGCAAAACAAAGACTTGAGATATCCTCTTGCCTATCATTTTCATCAGGAACACACCACGACAAACCCAAACCAAATACAATTTTTGCGAATCGAGAAAATAGCCAAACCACCAAGAGGAGGAAATCGATAAAAATTATAGAGGCAACGTGGGGCCAAATGGATTTGAATCACAGACTCTTGCTTCACAGGATTAAATTCAGACACAGAACTGTTTCATTTCTTATAAGATAATGTACAAATTGTTGTTACTTGTTAAATGTTCACATGTCTTTTCCTTATTTATCAAAATTGCATCCTTTCCTGCCTTAATACCACTTATCAACTTTCCAGCATAAAACATTACCATCTAATATGTATATATTCGAAGAGAGCAACGTCATTAGTTACCCATATGACATCACCACAATGGAAATTACGGTAATATATACATCAAAAGAATATATTTTTGATTGCTATGTAATTTATCTCCAACCATCGTGACCAAGTAGGAAAAGGACATAACACAGTATCTGTCATTGATAATTGCGTATTTGACCATTCATTTCAAATTAGGGATCCATTACATAATTGAACACCAACAAGACCTGTCAATAACTATCAGCCCGATCCAAAATGGCGTAATCACGTGATCCCAGTGAACACGCGATGATATCATCACACCGTATATAAACGTGACGGGGCATGACGCCTAGTTAAATAAGCGGCCATTTGAATAATGAACGTGCAGACAGTCGCAGTTATCAAGTTAGCCAGCCACCAAGAAAGCTGCCCGGTATTTCCCGCTCAGCTGATTTGGCCACTCAGAACTTCAAGCCAAGGGTATTTTTTAACTTAGACAGCTAATGGAAACCTTTGTATGTGAAAATATGATTGGGTTTTTCTCTTTATTCTTCCCAAATATAGAAAAAGGAGACATACTACCACTCGGTACTAAGATAAGGAATTTCTTCAAAATATGCATCAGGAATCTTAGAGACCAATTAAGCATCATCACTGGATACAGTTTACACAATAGTTCCTAATAAGACAAGTGAGTACTTTACCGTGCAACCAATATCGTAATATTTAGTCATTCCAACTAAAATTATTATCTTTAATTTTCAATGTTTACCACAAATGACTGGTTTACAACTATTTCAAAAGGAGTCAAATCAAGGCTTTTTTCATTTATATTGTATTTCATTTCCAGCTCAATTTTCGTATTCAATGCTCCCTCCTGAAGAACCAAATTAATCATTTGGAGAAACACGTGTCGAGAGAATGTCCAAATGTAATGCAATTATTTGAAACCAGTACCAGAATTAAGAGATTTTTTTCCCATTTATGGTGAGAAGCGATCACCAACTCAGGTCATGGATTAACAACACAATAAAAGAATAAAAAAGACCTGTTGTATTTACTATGAATCCAAGTGTTTATGTTTTCTTTTTTCAAATCATAATTTCAAGTTTAAAACATTAACCTTGAGGGTGCGTCAACTAGCAAAGGGGACCTCAACCAA
The DNA here is from genome assembly GCF_040938575.1 of Ambystoma mexicanum. Classification (NCBI taxonomy): domain Eukaryota; kingdom Metazoa; phylum Chordata; class Amphibia; order Caudata; family Ambystomatidae; genus Ambystoma; species Ambystoma mexicanum. The sequence continues at coordinate 1,334,958,003 of NC_090924.1, forward strand.
TTTGTGGGATGTATTAACCCACTTATGCTCTGCTCTGCGGCACGACTGTGTGCTGGTGGTGCCAGGATCATCAAAATGGCCGCAATACCCCTATGCGCGCCACAACCCATGGAAATTGCGCTCTACAAAGCACAAAAATATGGCTGCCAAATCTAGCATGCATGTTGTCAGTGGTGGAACGGAGACCGCACTGCTGAAACATGTCACTGGGCTGCCAGACAAGGAAAAATGGAGTCTGCATGAAAAGCAGTGCTTGCTGAAGAAATCCGAAATCTTGCATTTTAAATCTTGTCTTGGTTGGTGAAAATACAGAATGCTGGTCCAAAAACACCTACAAACACCCAGTCTTCTTGCTGGGTGTCACAATTTACTGAATTCAAGAAATAATTGTGAAATTGCAATATCCTGGAAAGCTGAATTATCATTTAAAACACCCACAGCAAAAGGTGCCTGCCTGTGGGATCTGTCAAAATGTGGGCGCAGTACCAGCAGCGGCCTGAATGATTGTTTCAAAAGCCTGCATTAAGACTGTAAACTTGTACCATTAAGATCTAATGTCTAAAACCTAAGTGACCTGTTATCAAGAGGAACCTGGGTTGTAACTATTTAATTTCCATGGTTTAGTAACTGGAATAAGAGTTCTAGCTGCTTGTTTGAAAATTGCAAGTTTTGATTTATAGCAAGAAAAATGTAATAAAATGTCATTGAATTTAAGCTAAACTCAAAGCCACCAAACCAGTTCCAGTGCTTCCCTCCAAAAAAGGTACCTCCCTTCTGCTTCCCACCAAGGCCAGACAATCACACCTTTGTGAGAATTAGATCAGGGGAGGAGATCTTGGGCTGCAGCAGAAGGAGACAATGGACTTTCTCTGGCTGAAAGGATATGCAGATTGTGAAGTGTCAAAAATGGCCTCACCCAGAAGGGAGGGGGCAGATTGCTTCAGAACTGCCAGGAAGAAAAGGAGGAGGGGACAGATAACCATGTGTGGATTCACAAGCACAGAAAGCATATTTTTAAAAAGACTGCTAAATGACTGTGCAAATATGTAAAAATTATAGAATTAAGAGCATTGTAAATGTGATTTTAGGGTGCACATTTTAAGAGATGCCAGAACTCTGTGCGATGTTCTGGGAAGGCACAGTGAAAATTCTGTTTTTGCAGCAAATGTATTTATGTCAGAAGCATGAAACTTCACACGCTTATGCCCATATACAATGCGCATATGTGTACAAATTATTGTGTTATGCCCCAAAGGGCAGAATTCTGTCAAACGCCAACACAAGATCCTACAAAGACGGGGCTTGGAAGAGCACTTGCTCCACAAAATCTGTGATCTAGATATGTTATTATTATAAAGTCTGCAAAATTGTGAATATGTTTTATACAAAAAGTAGATTTCATGGTCAAAAGGCAACAGGAGGGTTCCTTAAACCATAAACCCACATCATCATGGTGACACCCTGTTTTCTCCTCCAATCAAGGGAGAGGGGAGAATTTATCCTATAGCCAGCCAAGGGGGCGCGCTTAGGATAATTCAGCACACACACCACTTTATCAAAGGCATAAAAAGAGACAGCTGAGGACTTAGAATGACACACAGATCCACCCACCATCCCGATCTTGGCGAAGCACCCTGAAGGAGATGCATCCATACTCCTTGTTCCAGACTCCAGAAACTTTGCAAGCAGAAAGGCTCATTGCATAGCTGAACCACTTTCAACTGGGCCTTAACTTCAAGAACCCATCCCACAAACTTAAAGGGGAAACAAAAGAAACAGCCAGGCTGTGCTGTAACTGCTCGCCTGCCAAAGAATTATCTTCATCACCAACAAGGGCAGATTAAACCCAATCTTGTGCCACGCTGTGCTGTGCTGTGACCAGAGAGCCATTACAGATCCAGTCCAGTCGTGCTGTGACCAGATAGATGTGAACCAGAGCCATTGCTGACCAGTCCAGCCCGGTGTGCCCAGCATCCTGTCCCAGTCCTGTGTGCCAAGCAGAATTTCTGACCAGAATTCCTGACGGTTTTGTTCAAACCTATTTAGTGAGTATCCTTAGTTTAGAACTGTCCATTGCAATTCCTATCTAAACCCATCCTCTATTATATCCAGAACTGCATTGTTAGAATATTTTTGAACTGCCTGAACTCTCTATCTCATCCCTACTATCTTCCTTCTGTAATAATATTGTTAAACTGATCTTTGCGCTGATATATTTCATCTGGAGAAGACAAGCGTCACCGCAGACAAACACCTGATCCAGAGATGTCCTGGTCTGGTGGCTGTGCTGTCGTGTAGTATTTGCTTCTTCATAGTCCATCCCTAGCGTAAAGAAATCCTGTTGGTCTTTTAAAAGCGCATCCTTGTTTTCCAATTTGCCTCTATCTGAAAAATAACGACCTTCACGAAAACGTCCATAACTTCTTCAAATCCTTATAGTCCTTCCGCGATCGCGATTACCGCGCGTTGAAAAGTTTGCTGCAAATTTTCGTTTTGGCAAAATCTATAATGTGTAAAATAGCTTTTCATTGCACCCGACCTCAAATTTCAGTTGCACATTGCTTATTGGTGTCAAATCATTGCTAGTGTTTGCCTGCAACCAGATAAAGCGGCTCCCATTAGAATTTCAACAATTTCAGGGATTTAAGCCAGATTTAGTGTTTTACCTAGTCCATTCAAGGCCAACTTTAAAACCATTTTGACAGTTTGCCAATCAGTTCTATTACTCTCTTGCGTTCGCTTGGGGGAAATTGGGATTGAAATTGTATTTGAATTCTGAATTCCTGAAACCTGTTCTCTCTCCTTCTATCTCTCTACACTGCATATTGGGGGGTTGAGGGGTGTGCATGGGGAAATAGTAACCATATTGCTATTTGATTTGAACACACTCCCACAAAAGTATTATTGCTGTGCTGCATTGTTTTTGTTCATTATTACTCCTTGTGATTAAAGAGATAGTGTGACATCACCGCATTGGTGATCATTGTATTCCCATTAAATCTAGTGTGATTATATTGTGAATATATAAATAAATATTTTAACTTTGCAAACCAGCCTGATTCCTGGTTCAGTGTGACCGGGGGGTGGGGGGGTTCCAAGAGAGGGGCGTGATATAAGTGGTACATCGTTCAGAATAAAAGAACTTTTAGACACAAATAAATAAATGAGGATTTCAGTTGTGCATTACACGCTATGCGTTGACTTAGGTGAAGTGCCGGATTGAAATCACTTACAAATTCAGTGAACGCCCATAAAGGTATCCGAGAACTGCAGTGGTGCTGTATGCGCGAGCCGCGAGAAGCTGAAACCGCAAAGTGTCGCTGATCTGAAGTTTGCAGCAGCCGACCTTCACTTCGTAGTGCAGGAGTCCCCAGACGTCTTCCCTCTTGTCCCCACAACTGAGGCTTAGGAACACAGGATCTGCAGACCTACAACTCGAACAGAAGCCAGCTGGAATCGATTTCTTCAAACCAAAGGTACTGCAGCACATGAGCTTATCCTTTCATTGTGAGTAGCTGCATCATATTATCTTCCATTTCCACGAGCAAACCGATCCGATCGATGCACCTGATCTTGGCTGAATATACCGCCTGACTTAAGCATGGCGGGCGCAATGCGGCCCCAATGTGAGTCTGTGCCTCATTGCTAATCAGCGTAAGCCCTCTTCATTTCCCAACATCCTCAAGCAGGCGGATACGCTGGCCAATGTCGCAGGCCAGAAAAAGGCCCTGTTTGCACCCTGTTTGCACCCTGTTTGCTCACTGGTGCGCCGATGCAACCCACCATCACTGTCTGCTGATAATTTGAAGTAAGACAACTCCTGCCACTCCAGGCACTACAATATCCTCAAACTATCTTGCCCTCCACCACTACACAGTGACTCTCAGTCTTCGCCTACTTTGGGCGACCTGTGGTATCTATCCCCAACGGATCGACGAGCACATCCTCTTGACTATCTGACTTTCATCTCCTGTCATCACCCCATCCTGTGACCCTTACTGTCACTAGCATCCCTATACCAACCCTTGTAACTCTTACCCCAACACCTTGAGTGTTCTGTCACTGTCTCTGTTCACCGTTGTGTATCATGTTATTCTACCTTGGCCTAGCTGCGTTGCGGCACTAAGCCAATGGTCTAATAGTACACCCATTGACCTGTGCCTGTTATTTACTTGAAATCGTTTGCCATTCAATCCTACACCTTGAACTCCAAACGGTCATAGTGGGATATATATGGGTTGCATATTATCTCTTCGGCAGCTGACATACATATTGCTTACAATAGTGCTTACAGCTATTGTTAGCCTACTTTACTGACCTTAGACCGCTTGTTATTGTCTTTTGCAACGTTCATTTTAACTACTTTGCACCGTGTATAACAGCTATGTACTGTACTCTCTATATGCATAAGCTTCTCGCAGCCTGCTTGCAGACAGCCCCTTTGCTCTATAGTCACAATCACCAACACAAGGTGCATTACATCACCTCAGTCCACTCACAACGTACATACTACCCATTGCGCTATACCTCACGTGTATTGTTCTGTTAGCCCAGCCGCAGATTGTCGCATCTAACCTACTATGACATTGCCTTAATCTGTTGAACACATCAGTAACTTATGACCCTCTGTGCATCCAACAGATTGTGCCTTTGATGCTAGCCTCTGTATTCCTAGCCTAATCTGCGTAAACTATTGTTTGCCACGATTAGCCGACACTATTATCTTGCTGCATTGCTAGCCCACTTTGCTTCCAAATAACCGTGCCTTGTACGATTGCCACTGTACTCGCAGCCCATCTGCCATAGATATTAATTGCTTGTCTAGCCTCGCTAATATTTTACTGCATTGTTAGCCTTCTGCGCTCCTAATTAATTGTGCCTATGTGCTACTTACTGTACTTTATGCGAACTAGTCCCTACTGTAACCTCCATTGTTTTTGTCCACCTTACCCTTTACTGTACTAGCCTACTGCACATATTGCTGACGAAGTACCTACTCTTAGGCCAGACTTTACTAGTCAGCCTACTTACTCTCTCAAACTGCACTAGTCACTGTGCCGATCTAGTCCATGACCCCAACTAATTTCCTACCACCTCTCCAATCATTCAACAAAAGCAGCTTTACTGATGATTCTTCCACGAGGACTGCAGCCAGTCCCCCACTTAGCCCTCTTGAATGGCTACAGCATTTTTCTGTACCTCCCACGCCACTCATCCCATTGCATGTACACATCAGAAACATGAGATTAGGCTCTCGCTCCCCTAACCTCAAAGCTACTCGAAGACTGAGCAGTCAATACACCATGCCTTCTAATTGCAACCAATCTATCTGCTCAAGGGCAGCGCCCAAACCTCCGCAGAAGACCAAACCCACCCAACTCGATCTCCACCAAACCTTCACCAACAACCACCCCACCGCCCCCAAATAACCTGAGCTCAGGAGAACTTTTACCTACTCCTCTGCCAACAACCATGGAAGGGGCTCTTATAAATGCTCACTCATTAGTAGCCCACGCCACTGAGATTGCGGACCTTATCAAAGCTAATGACCTGGACTTCCTGGCCATCACAGAAACTTGGCTCCACCAGGCAGCAGGCCCAGCACTCTCACGAGCCTTGCCAGAGGGATATACGATCGTCAGGGCTGACAGAAACTCAGGCAAAGGAGGAGTGGACTTCATAACAAAAACTCACCTAGGTCTTAGAGCCACCTCCATTACCAGCCTTCTATCCGCAAAACTACTGTCAGTTAAACTCGCACTCTCGCCCACCCAAACTATACTGATGCACCTCATCTACCGCCCCACAGGCCCGACCTCGTCCTTTGAAGAACACATTACCAACCTCCTCTCCACCAACACCAAACTGGGATCCCAAACCATCCTTCTGGGAGACCTCAACCTAGGTCTTCAGGACCCCAACGATCCACACACCCTAGCTGTGGAAAATTCCACTGCCCAATTGGGCTTAAAACATAGAATTACAGAACTGACGCACACCAAAGGTTGAATACTGGACTGGATGTCCGACCTCAACTGCTCCATCATGATCCTACAGAATGAACCTGTGGCCTGGTTGGACCACCACTTCATTTCATTGGGCCTCATTACGACCCAGGCACTAAGTGGTTAACGGCGCCGTAAAAGGCTGCGGTGCCGTTAACCACTTAGCGCCTTAGTACGAGGTCCCTTTACGGGACCCGACCTGAAAGGCTGGTCTGGACCAGCCATTAAAGTAGGGACCCGCAAAGGGACCTCGCAGGCAATTACGGTACCGCAATTTGCGGTACCGTAATTGCCACCTTCCCCATTCCCATTGAGCCCTATGGGGCAAAAATGGGAATGGGGAAGGGCCATGGAGAAATGGGGAAATACCGCCCTGCCAACCTTGGAATGGGGCGGTATTTCCCCATTTCACCATGGCGGACTCATTACAACACTGGCACCAGCCATGGTGCTAATAGCGCCATGGTTTAGTGTCGGTGTTGTAATGAGAGCCATTCTCTATCCAGAGAACTACCCCCCAGCACCTCCATCGCCCCTCCCCCCACCCTATCCAGAAATTGCCGAAACATCTCTTTCGATAGTCTTCGGCCACTTGTCAGCAGCATCTTGGACGCTTCAAAATTTAAGAACCTTGACTCCAATAAGTTAGTTGACCTATACAATGCCACACTTAAATCAGCTTTAGACACCTCCGCTCCTCTCAAAACAAGAAAAGCTAAACCTATCTCCCAGCTCAACAAGTGACTCACTCCTGAACTAAAAATCCTAAGGAATATCAAAAGGTCAGCGGAAACAACTTGGCGTAAATCACCCACCAGTCATAATAAAATCTTGTTCACCTCAGCAGCGGCAACCTATAAAGCAGCTATCTTATCCACCAAAAAAGAAGCGTACTACACCAGAATCCACAATTCCAAATCAAGCACTAAAGAGCACTTTAGTATCCTAAAGGAGCTTGAATCCCCAGCACCCCCATCCCAGGACTGCACTAATGATGCGACCTGGTGCACAAAAATCCAGCAAGCACTAGCAGACAAAATCACCTTACTACAAAGTAATATTGAATCTAAAAAGACTAGCCTCTCAAGCAGCCATTGTCCCAAGCCTGTGCTAAAGAAATTTCAGCCACAATTTACACCTTTTGAGTTCTCCCGAGTAACACAGAAGGAAGTGAAAGACATCATAAAAAGTCTGAAACCTTCTCATTGTCAAGGAGACATATGCCCAGCTTCCATCATTAAGGAAGGAGCCAAAGACCTAGCCCCTTTCAACACCACACTGGTAAACTCTTCCTTCAATTCCAATCAAGTCTCTAACAACCTCAAGGAATCTTAGGTCATGCAACTCCTAAAAAAAATACAATCTGGACCCTAACATTCCAACAAACTACAGACTCATTACCACTGTCCCCTTCCTCTTGAAAATCCTGGACCGAGTTGCATATCTGCAAACTCAGAAGCATTTAGAAGAAAAGAACCTATCAGGCCTCAGACAATCTGGCTTCAGGACGAGGCATGGGACGGAGACAGCTCTCCTAGACTTAAAGATCCAAATGGACGAGGCGAAGGACAAAGGCGCAAGCTGCGATCCTCCTGCTCCTAGACTTGTCAGTGGCCTTCGACTTTGTTGACAACCAAATTGTAACTTAGCATCGCACCACAGCAACAGCCTTCTCCACGAATGCATCTGATTGGGTCAATTCCTTTCTCTCCAACCGGACCACTAGAGTTTATGCCACATCAGCCTCAGCAGCCCCGAGCCCCACACTCTGTGGAGTCCCTCAACGTTCAAGCGTGTCACCCACGCTTTATAACATTTTTACAAAGCTACTATTCAATCACCTGGACAACTTGGGTGTCATCTACATCAATTACGCAGATGACACCCAAGTCCTCCTCCCCCTCACAGGCTGCTATGACCATTACTCTAAACTACTGAAGAACATATACCATCCAAGCCTGGATGGCCACAAACAGCTTATGCCTTAACGACGATGAAACCAAGCTCCTGATTGTCGGCACTCAAGCATGTCTGAGCAAACTTGATCATAGGTACATGGCCTTCAACATTGACGGTAATGCGATCAAAGTCTCTAAAGATATAAAAACTCTGGGGGTCTATCTCCACTCTACATTTTCCCTCAAGAAACAAGCCATCTCTATAGCGACCTCCACAGCCTACACCAATAAATTAATCTATAGTTTCAAATCCTCCCTGTCCACCAGTAGCTGCCAAACGCTAGCCAGAGCCTTAGCACTGTCAAAAATCGACTATTGTGACACACTCTTCTAGGGTCCTCTGAACTCAATCTAAACAGGCTTCAGGTCCTTCAAAATAACTCCCTGAGAGGAGCACTTAACCTACCAATATCCAGCCATATCTCAACTCTTAGACGAAATGCCAACTGGCTGCCAGTTTGTGATAGAATCACGCTACGCACCTTGATAATCACGCAAAAGTGCCCTGCGAACACAACCCCCAAATACTTTTCCGACAAAATCTGTAGGTGCCAATCTTCTCTCACCACCAGATATGCCCTCTCCCACTGCCTTGCAGTACCTAGGTTCAACCTAAAAACCGTGGGAGGAGCCAGTTTCCCAGTCCAAGCAGCCAAACGCTGGAACTCTATACCCCTTACCTACATACAAGAACCATCCCTCATATCATTTAAATCTGGAATCAAAAATTGGTTGAACAACCAGCCTCTCCAATGAGGCGCCCTCATCCGTACTGCCTTCTGCCCTGAATTTCCTCCTTATGACTGCCTGTTTGCACTTTTGCTTATGTTATGTTGTATATGCTCCCTGAGCCCGACCTGCCTGTAACCACTGGTCCTTCTAAATGCTACTGTTTCATATTTTCTCCATGTATTTAACTCTGAAGTTTTGCCAGCGCCCAGTTCCCTCAGGGTTTTGTGCGTGATATAAATAATTAACAAATACAAAACTAAGGGGTTGCTTACCTCTTGTTGTGTAGCCTTGCTAGCTCTCAGTTGAGACTGGTCTTGGTTGCTTTCACAGAGTTGCTTGCAGCGTTACCCCTCACAAGCCTCCCAGCTTGTGGCCCTACAGTGATTTCATTTTCTATAAAGATTTCTAAAACATTGAGCAAGACTTTTTACCTACCTGCAAGAAGTGCTTCAGCTCACCTAGACTTTTGCTCAATTGACTTTGGCTGTCCTGGCTCCCTGAAAGACTCTTCTTACCTCTGACTGCGTGCTTTAACTATCCCTCAACAGAAGTCACACATTAGTGACTCTGTTCTTTATGCCACTGTTCTACTGCATTCAATTGCCTGACCCACCTGTATCCGGGGATCTCTTATTATGACTCTGTATATTTGTCTCATGTCCTACGACCTACCTGTAACCATGGTCTCTTATTTATTTTCCATTGTATACTGCCTATATGTATGTCATTTCCAAGTCGTTCAATATGTATGTAACTCCTAACTTTCTCATGTGCTCAGTTACCTTTGGGATCGGTGTGCAATATAAATATTTAACAAATACAAACAAATACAAATACAAATACAAATACAAATACAAAATTAGATAACTTGTGTAGCTGGGAATGGGTTAATTTACTTTGCATTCGAGGGTTCAAAAATTACTTAACTGCTGAAAAATATTTCTTAACCATTGTCTAATTCATCTTTTCCTTTTGACACTAACCTCAGTATGTCTCTAAATGTGCCAGTGATATATTAATGTCCACAGTGTCCTAGTTATTTAAGTCACCTCACGGTGTAGGAAGTGTCTGTGTGCCATCCCAAAAGGGTATCTACTAGTTTCTTGAAACTGATAGTGTGTAGCTTTGAAGTTTAATAGTGTGTTACATATGTTGCTCCCTTGTAAAGAAGGCTTATTCAATTGACTGTTAAATTAATAAATAATTGTTTAATCAAGAAACCTTGAGAGTAAGTGTTTATTTGGATACGTGTCACTGTGTATCTCTGTGTGATAACCCTACAGCTTGCATTGACCCTCCTTGAGATAAGCCTGGCTGCTCACTCACTCTACCAACTTGTGTAGTAACATGCTGATAGTAAAGGTTGGGTTAACTATTGCCAAGAGGACAAGGCCGGTGCAGTCTCCCGCAGGGTACTGCATACAATCTTGCCTAACAGGAACATATGTATATTCACAGATGCTTGACACATATGTCTGTGATCTAAGGTGATCATGTCATGCTCCATAACACTCACCCTAACATCAACATCTGTCTAATCATGAACCAATTGTACTCATTAGGATCAGTCTTGAGATAAAGATGTTGAAGTGCATTTCCGGTTCACAACAAAACAAAAATCATTTGAGGAGAATGAAGATAGGATGTTTAATGCCTCATATGATCAAATGATTTTCCATCTAATAATGCAGTGGGCTGATGATGCTATCAATAACCACAGTTTTGTCACTGCTTTCTTGGTTATCTAACAGTATACATTAGTTGGTCAAAGCTGACAGATGTAACTTATTTATAACGTGTATCAATTATTTCTTAAAACACATATTTAAATATAAAAGCTGTCAATAAGGATCCTTTTTTTACAATATTGTTGAGTCCACACACTCTGCATCCTCTCCTCCCCTACCCCTCCGATGCCCAGCGTGGCGGGCCCACAGTTTGAAGACCACTGTTTAGTAATATTGTACTCAAGGAGTACAATAGGAATATGCGTTGACAAACCTAGCAGGGATTGTATTCCTGGTCCTGTAATGTGCTCTTTTTTTTATTTTCCTGTGGTGTCTCTGTAATAAAACAAACACGTATATTTTTACATGTGCCTGTACTACTAATAGTTTTCACCAGATTTGTATTTATGTTTTACTTTAATTTTATTCGGCATGTGTCATTGAACAAAACATAGTATCTTAATACAGAACACCAGTAACGTCCACAGGTGTACCCCTGCCTCCCCACCCTCCCCCTGCACTATAGCTACCAGGCCGGGCCATCCAGCGGGACAGACACATGGGCGGAGTAGAGACCCCGCATACGTAGAATAACTGGCACAGTGGGATACACGTACCCGTTTGGCACCTTATTTCAGAGAGCCTAAGACTCCTCCAGGCCGGGGAGCCGTAATAACCCAGAGAAAAAGAGAAATCAAAGTTTCGGGGCGCCTTAGCAGCACAGTACCCACTCAAATAAGAATGTGTCCATCCCATCGGAGACTATTGCCGAGATCTGATTTTTTAAATTAGTTTCTGTACTCTATATTTTTTAGGAAGGTTGGTGGCGAGTTGCGCCCTTTCAAGTTGTGAGCTCTGCTGACTCTGTTCGTCCTCTGATGGTGATAGGTGTGATTTTCCAGAGTAGCACAACGGATGTTTATTTATTTATTTATTTTCTGTATGGCATGTATACATGTTCACTTACTCGTGTGTGTTTAATGTGTTTGCTGATCGTTGGGTGTACAATAAATAGGTACTGCATCACCTGTTGCATTGACCTTGTTTAGGGCATGTCTGCATTGCAAGATTATTTATGTGAAATGCACTTTGTTTTGTGGGTGCGCAAGTGTGAAATGATGACTTACTAACATTTCAAACGAATGTTTCCTGCGTGCAAGTGTTACGCGTGACCTTTTGCATTCCCCATTAAGCCGCGGGGTGTTTTTTCTAAGGCTATAGACGTGTGATGATGACTTTTAAAATATCACACGTCTTGGGATGTTAGCATTTTTTAACATGATTGTAGTCATTAACAGTAAATTAATTGTGGCAATCAGAGCAGTGTTGTGGATATTCTGGCCACCTGTGACGTATATTTTGATATATTGGTCAGTAACACTTTAATGTACGTACTTGGGATTTTTTGGCGTATTTTTTAATATGCTGTCTGGTCTACTTTTTTTAAAAAGTGTGCACTTTTTAAACCTATTTTCTAATGTATTTAGCAACTGAAGCATTTCTTTTTATCACCAAGTTAATAAAGTAAAGTGTATGTGATGTATCACGTGTGTCAACTGTGCCGTGTCTTAAAATGGCACACGAGTAATCATTTGGTGACGTGTGTGGGTTAGTGTCATGATACGTCGTTCAGCTGTTATGTATGTTGTTATTTGGCATTTATATAGTGCCCTATATATCATTGGTATGATCTCAAAGCACTTGTAGGTTGAACGCCTTGGGGACCGCAGTCCAGGTCAGTCGAGAGTGTAGGGTAGAATACAGTGCCTGGGTGCACTCAGAATGTGTGCAGCTGGTGCGATTTGTTTGATGGTGGTGGCATCCTAATGCTAGGTCTAGAGGTAGTGAGAGATAAATCGAATGTGTGTAGTCAGGCGGTTGGTCTCAGACTCCATTCTGACAGCATTAGGCCTTTGTAGGAAGTTTATGTGTACAGCTAGGCCAATATTTTGGTGGGGTATATCTGCGTTCTAGCAGGTCATTGAGGTGTTTGTGGAGAATTGTTTGTATGTGTACAGCTAGGCCAAAATTGTTTGAGGGGCATAGCTGCATTCTATTGTTTGTTGGTCAAAAGTGGAGAGTGAGCACAGTGGTTGGAGTGGTGAGTGTCAGGAGTGCAGCCCACTGGACCTGGTTACTTTGTGGGTCAGGATGAGCTGGCCATGATCGTTCTCATGTTTCATGGTAGAGATATTCAGAGGTAGATTCACAGGTTGGACGGGAGTGTGTTATGATTTTCAGGATCAGAGGAGCATTATTCTCAGGGTCAGCATTAAGTGTCGTAAAGCCTGTTTTCAAACTCATGATTCTAGAATTGTGGTGAGCTCCAGAAGGCATAAGTCATGGTTCATGGAAAAAGCAAGGTTTTTAGGGCCCTACGGAAGGCAATGTAGTCTTGGGTGTGTCAAATGTGAGGAGGCAGTGAGTTCCACAGAGTTGGAGCCTCCAATTCTGGTTGAATTGGGAGTAGGAATCACTACTAAGAGGGCACTGCTTTACCCTAGGGTGCGTGGTGGGCGGCAGTGTATTATCTTCTCTTGTATGTATGCTGGTCCGGTTTTGTGCACTGCTAGGTGGGTAATGCATAGAATTTTGAATGTGGCACTTCATCCAACAGGGAGCCATTGAAGGAGTCTGGGGGCAGCGTTTTGGGCTCTTTGGAGTGTATTAAGTCGGTATGCCGGGGTACCCAGGTATAAGGAGTTGGCTTAGTCCAGTCTCGACATAACAGTGGCCATAATAGCGGCAGTAGGTGAGGTATGGGAAAGTGCATTAGGAGCTTGAGGTGGTAGTGACAGAATTTTGATACATTATTTATTGATCTGATGGGAGAGGGTTAGGCCCGAACCAATAGTGCAGCCAAGGTTTTTGACTACTTTGGATGTAGGGGGTGGGGTGCCAAGGGGTTGGCGCTCACCATGATCTCAGTTTTATCAGGGTTCAGAAGGAGGTTGTTTCTTGTCATCCATTGGTCAATGTCTGTGAGGCATGCTTCAAGATCAGGTTGTGGGTTGAGGCTTGTTTTGGGAAATCTCAGGGTAACATGGATATCGTCAGCGTAGTTGTAGCAGGTGAGGTTGTGCGTGCGGATAATCCCTGGTAGCATAGTCAGATAGAGTTTGAAAAGGGGAGCAGAGAGGCAGGCTTCTTGTGGTACTCTGGTGTTCATGGTACATGTGGGACAGAGAAAAGTGGAGAGGAAAGTGATTTGTTTCCTGTTGTTGAGGAATGAGGCAATCCATTTGAGTGCTGAGCCTCGGATTCCAAGGGAGTGCAGTCGGTCGAAGAGGATAGAATGATTAACAGTGTCAAAGGCGGCTGACAAATCAAGGAGAATCAGCACTGCACAGCCCTCCCAGTCTGCCTAGACCTTGAGATCATCCCAGATCGAGATCAGAGTGGGGTCGAATAGGATGTTGGTTTCTATCAAGTGGTTGGGCTGAGAGTACGCTGCTCGGTCAATGAGTTTTGCCAAGAATTGGGTATTGGAAATCGGCCTATAGTTCTTAGTTCTTAGGCTCAAAGGGGTCAAGTGATGCCTTTTTCAGAAGCGGTTTTATAGGGGCTATTTTAAAGGCCTCGGGAAACAGTGTTTGATCAAAATTACAATGTTTCTTGCAAAGGCTTATTTTCAAACTAGAACAAGTGATCTGTTTAATCTGTAAGCAATAATGCTATGTTTACTTGTATGAATAGGCCACTGATTCCACAAATATTAACAATTTGCAAAACATAGATAATGACAAATGCAGTTGTAGTCCATGCAGCCTGGACCTTCATAGGTTCTGACGGAACCTGAGAAATCCCTGATCTATCCAGATCAGACAGTATGAAGGGAACATTCCTGCAGTGTGTAGAGAGAAATCGCTGCAGAACCTATCCAGATCAGTCAGAGTGAAGGCAACATTCCTGCAGGTTATAGAGCTAAATCCCTGCAGAACCTATCCAGATCAGTCTGCGTGAAGGCAACATTCCTGCAGGGTATAGAGAGAAATTTCTGCAGAACCTATCCAGATCAGTCTGTGTGAAGGCAACATTCCTGCAGGGTATAGAGAAAAATTCCTGCAGAACCTATCCAGATCAGTCTGCGTGAAGGCAACATTCCTGCAGGGTATAGAGAGAAATTCTTGCAGATCCTATCCAGATTAGTCAGCAGGGCATAGAGAGAAATACCTGCAGAACCTATCCAGGTCAGTCAGTGTGAAGGCAAAATATCTGCAAGGTATAGAGAGAAATCCCTGCAGAACCTATCCAGATCAGTCAGCAGGGTATAGTGAGACATCCTTGCAGAACCTATCCAGATCAGTCAGTGTGACGGCAACATTCCTGCAGAGTATAGAGAGAAATCCCTGCAGAACCTATCCAGATCAGTCAGTGTGAAGGCAACATTCCTTCAGGGCATAGAGAGGAATCCCTCAAGTACCTATTCAGATCAGTCCATGTTATGGCAGCATTCCTGCATGGTATAGTGAGACATCCCTGCAAAACCTATCCAGATCAGTCAGTGTGATGGCAACTTTCCTGCAGGGTATAGAGCGAAATCCCTGCAGAACCTATCCAAATCAGTCAGCAGGGTATAGAGATAAATCCCTGCACAACCTATCCAGATCAGTCAGCAGGGTATAGTGAGACATCCCTGCAGAACCTATCCAGATCGGTCAGTGTGACGGCAACAGTCCTGCAGGGTATAGAGAGAAATTCCTGCAGAACCTATCCAGATCAGTCAGCATGACGGCAACATTCCGGCAGGGTATAGCGAGAAATCCCTGCAGATCCTATCCAGATCAGTGAGCAGGGCATAGAGAGAAATACCTGCAGAACCTATCCAGGTCAGCCAGTGTGAAGGCAACATTTCTGCAAGGTATAGAGAGAAATACATGCAGAACCTATCCAGATCAGTCAGCAGGGTATAGTGCGACATCCTTGCAGAACCTATCCAGATCAGTCAGTGTGACGGCAACATTCCTGCAGGGTATAGAGAGAAATCCTTGCAGAACCTATCCAGATCAGTCAGTGTGAAGGCAACATTCCTTCAGGGCATAGAGAGGAATCCCTCAAGAACCTATTCAGTTCAGTCCATGTTATGGCAGCATTCCTGCATGGTATAGTGAGACATCCCTGCAAAACCTATCCAGATCAGTCAGTGTGATGGCAACTTTCCTGCATGGTATAGTGAGACATCCCTGCAAAATCTATCCAGATCAGTCAGTGTGATGGCAACTTTCCTGCAGGGTATATAGAGAAATCCCTGCAGAAACTATCCAGATCAGTCAGCATGATGGCAACATTCCTGCAGGGTATAGAGCGAAATCCCTGCAAACCCTATCCAGATCAGTCAGCAGGGTATAGAGATAAATCCCTGCACAACCTATCCAGATCAGTCAGCAGGGTATAGTGAGACATCCCTGCAGAACCTATCCAGATCAGTCAGTGTGACGGCAACAGTCCTGCAGGGTATAGAGAGAAATTCCTGCAGAACCTATCCAGATCAGTCAGCATGACGGCAACATTCCGGCAGGGTATAGAGAGAAATCCCTGCAGATCCTATCCAGATCAGTCAGCAGGGCATAGAGAGAAATACCTGCAGAACCTATCCAGGTCAGCCAGTGTGAAGACAACATTTCTGCAGGGTATAGAGAGAAATCCCTGCAGAACCTATCCAGATCAGTCCGCACGGTATAGCGAGACATCCTTGCAGAACCTATCCAGATCAGTCAGTGTGACGGCAACATTCCTGCAGGGTATAGAGAGAAATCCCTGCAGAACCTATCCAGATCAATCAGTGTGAAGGCAACATTCCTTCAGGGCATAGAGAGGAATCCCTCAAGAACCTATTCAGATCAGTCCATGTTATGGCAGCATTCCTGCATGGTATAGTGAGACATCCCTGCACAACCTATCCAGATCAGTCAGTGTGATGGCAACTTTCCTGCAGGGTATATAGAGAAATCCCTGCAGAACCTATCCAGATCAGCCAGCATGACGGCAACATTCCTGCAGGGTATAGAGAGAAATCCCTGCAGAACCTATCCAGATCAGTCAGCATGACAGCAACATTCCTGTAGGGTATAGAGCGAAATCCCTGCAGAACCTATCCAGATCAGTCAGCAGGGTATAGAGATAAATCCCTGCAGAACCTATCCAGATCAGTCAGCAGGGTATAGTGAGACATGCCTGCAGAACCTATCCAGATCAGTCAGTGTGACAGCAACATTCCTGCAGGGTATAGAGCAAAATTCCTGCAGAACCTATCCAGATCAGTCAGCATGACGGCAACATTCCTGCAGGGTATAGAGAGAAATTCCTGCAGAACCTATCCAGATCAGTCAGCATGACGGCAACATTCCTGCAGGGTATAGAGAGAGATTCTTGCAGATCCTATCCAGATCAGTCAGCAGGGCATAGAGAGAAATACCTGCAGAACCTATCCAGGTCAGTCAGTGTGAAGGCAAAATATCTGCAAGGTATAGAGAGAAATCCCTGCAGAACCTATCCAGATCAGTCAGCAGGGTATAGTGAGACATCCTTGCAGAACCTATCCAGATCAGTCAGTGTGACGGAAACATTCCTGCAGAGTATAGAGAGAAATCCCTGCAGAACCTATCCAGATCAGTCAGTGTGAAGGCAACATTCCTTCAGGGCATAGAGAGGAATCCCTCAAGAACCTATTCAGATCAGTACATGTTATGGCAGCATTCTAGCATGGTATAGTGAGACATCCCTGCAAAAGCTATCCAGATCAGTCAGTGTGATGGCAACGTTCCTGCAGGGTATAGAGAGAAATCCCTGCAGAACCTATCCAGATCAGTCAGCATGATAGCAACATTCCTGCAGGGTATAGAGCGAAATCCCTGCAGAACCTATCCAGATCAGTCAGCAGGGTATAGAGATAAATCCCTGCACAACCTATCCAGATCAGTCAGCAGGGTATAGTGAGACATCCCTGCAGAACCTATCCAGATCAGTCAGTGTGACGGCAACAGTCCTGCAGGGTATAGAGAGAAATTCCTGCAGAACCTATCCAAATCAGTCAGCATGACGGCAACATTCCGGCAGGGTATAGAGAGAAATCCCTGCAGATCCTATCCAGATCAGTCAGCAGGGCATAGAGAGAAATACCTGCAGAACCTATCCAGGTCAGCCAGTGTGAAGGCAACATTTCTGCAAGGTATAGTGAGACATCCTTGCAGAACCTATCCAGATCAGTCAGTGTGACGGCAACATTCATGCAGGGTATAGAGAGAAATCCCTGCAGAACCTATCCAGATCAATCAGTTTGAAGGCAACATTCCTTCAGGGCATAGAGAGGAATCCCTCAAGAACCTATTCAGATCAGTCCATGTTATGGCAGCATTCCTGCATGGTATAGTGAGACATCCCTGCAAAACCTATCCAGATCAGTCAGTGTGATGGCAACCTTCCTGCAGGGTATATAGAGAAATCCCTGCAGAACCTATCCAGATCAGTCAGCATGACGGCAACATTCCTGCAGGGTATAGAGCTAAATCCCTGCAGAACCTATCCAGATCAGTCAGCAGGGTATAGAGATAAATCCCTGCAGAACCTATCCAGATCAGTCAGCAGGGTATAGTGAGACATGCCGGCAGAACCTATCCAGATCAGTCAGTGTGACAGCAACATTGCTGCAGGGTATAGAGCGTAATTCCTGCAGAACCTATCCAGATCAGTCAGCATGACGGCAACATTCCTGCAGGGTATAGAGAGAAATCCCTGCAGAACCTATCCAGATCAGTCAGCAGGGTATAGTGAGACATGCTTGCAGAACCTATCCAGATCAGTCAGTGTGACAGCAACATTCCTGCAGGGTATAGAGCGAAATTCCTGCAGAACCTATCCAGATCAGTCAGCATGATGGCAACATTCCTGCAGGGTATAGAGAGAAATCCCTGCAGAACCTATCCAGATCAGTCTGCGTGAAGGCAACATTCCTACAGGGTATAGAGAGAAATTCTTGCAGATCCTATCCAGATCAGTCAGCAGGGCATAGAGAGAAATACCTGCAGAACCTATCCAGGTCAGCCAGTGTGAAGACAACATTTCTGCAAGGTATAGAGAGAAATCCCTGCAGAACCTATCCAGATCAGTCCGCACGGTATAGTGAGACATCCTTGCAGAACCTATCCAGATCAGTCAGTGTGACGGCAACATTCCTGCAGGGTATAGAGAGAAATTCCTGCAGAACCTATCCAGATCAATCAGTGTGAAGGAAACATTCCTTCAGGGCATAGAGAGGAATCCCTCAAGAACGTATTCAGATCAGTCAGCAGGGCATAGAGAGAAATACCTGCAGAACCTATCCAGGTCAGCCAGTGTGAAGGCAACATTTCTGCAAGGTATAGTGAGACATCCTTGCAGAACCTATCCAGATCAGTCAGTGTGACGGCAACATTCCTGCAGGGTATAGAGAGAAATCCCTGCAGAACCTATCCAGATCAATCAGTGTGAAGGCAACATTCCTTCAGGGCATAGAGAGGAATCCCTCAAGAACCTATTCAGATCAGTCCATGTTATGGCAGCATTCCTGCATGGTATAGTGAGACATCCCTGCAAAACCTATCCAGATCAGTCAGTGTGATGGCAACTTTCCTGCAGGGTATATAGAGAAATCCCTGCAGAACCTATCCAGATCAGTCAGCATGACGGCAACATTCCTGCAGGGTATAGAGAGAAATCCCTGCAGAACCTATCCAGATCAGTCAGCATGACGGCAACATTCCTGTAGGGTATAAGGCGAAATCCCTGCAGAACCTATCCAGATCAGTCAGCAGGGTATAGAGATAAATCCCTGCAGAACCTATCCAGATCAGTCAGCAGGGTATAGTGAGACATGCCTGCAGAACCTATCCAGATCAGTCAGTGTGACAGCAACATTCCTGCAGGGTATAGAGCGAAATTCCTGCAGAACCTATCCAGATCAGTCAGCATGACGGCAACATTCCTGCAGGGTATAGAGAGAAATTCCTGCAGAACCTATCCAGATCAGTCAGCATGACGGCAACATTCCTGCAGGGTATAGAGAGAAATTCTTGCAGATCCTATCCAGATCAGTCAGCAGGGCATAGAGAGAAATACCTGCAGAACCTATCCAGGTCAGTCAGTGTGAAGGCAACATATCTGCAAGGTATAGAGAGAAATCCCTGCAGAACCTATCCAGATCAGTCAGCAGGGTATAGTGAGACATCCTTGCAGAACCTATCCAGATCAGTCAGTGTGACGGAAACATTCCTGCAGAGTATAGAGAGAAATCCCTGCAGAACCTATCCAGATCAGTCAGTGTGAAGGCAACATTCCTTCAGGGCTTAGAGAGGAATCCCTCAAGAACCTATTCAGATCAGTCCATGTTATGGCAGCATTCCTGCATGGTATAGTGAGACATCCCTGCAAAATCTATCCAGATCAGTCAGTGTGATGGCAACTTTCCTGCAGGGTGTAGAGAGAAATCCCTGCAGAACCTATCCAGATCAGTCAGCAGGGTATAGAGATAAATCCCTGCACAACCTATCCAGATCAGTCAGCAGGGTATAGTGAGACATCCCTGCAGAACCTATCCAGATCAGTCAGTGTGACGGCAATAGTCCTGCAGGGTATAGAGACAAATTCCTGCAGAATCTATCCAGATCAGTCAGCATGACGGCAACATTCCGGCAGGGTATAGAGATAAATCCCTGCAGATCCTATCCAGATCAGTCAGCAGGGCATAGAGAGAAATACCTGCAGAACCTATCCAGGTCAGCCAGTGTGAAGGCAACATTTCTGCAAGGTATAGTGAGACATCCTTGCAGAACCTATCCAGATCAGTCAGTGTGATGGCAACATTCCTGCAGGGTATAGAGAGAAATCCCTGCAGAACCTATCCAGATCAATCAGTGTGAAGGCAACATTCCTTCAGGGCATAGAGAGGAATCCCTCAAGAACCTATTCAGATCAGTCCATGTTATGGCAGCATTCCTGCATGGTATAGTGAGACATCCCGCAAAACCTATCCAGATCAGTCAGTGTGATGGCAACCTTCCTGCAGGGTATATAGAGAAATCCCTGCAGAACCTATCCAGATCAGTCAGCATGACGGCAACATTCCTGCAGGGTATAGAGCAAAATCCCTGCAGAACCTATCCAGATCAGTCAGCAGGGTATAGAGATAAATCCCTGCAGAACCTATCCAGATCAGTCAGCAGGGTATAGTGAGACATGCCTGCAAAACCTATCCAGATCAGTCAGTGTGACAGCAACATTCCTGCAGGGTATAGAGCGAAATTCCTGCAGAACCTATCCAGATCAGTCAGCATGACGGCAACATTCCTGCAGGGTATAGAGAGAAATTCCTGCAGAACCTATCCAGATCAGTCAGCATGACGGCAACATTCCTACAGGGTATAGAGAGAAATTCTTGCAGATCCTATCCAGATCAGTCAGCAGGGCATAGAGAGAAATACCTACAGAACCTATCCAGGTCAGTCAGTGTGAAGGCAAAATATCTGCAAGGTATAGAGAGAAATCCCTGCAGAACCTATCCAGATCAGTCAGCAGGGTATAGTGAGACATCCTTGCAGAACCTATCCAGATCAGTCAGTGTGACAGAAACATTCCTGCAGAATATAGAGAGAAATCCCTGCAGAACCTATCCAGATCAGTCAGTGTGAAGGCAACATTCCTTAAGGGCTTAGAGAGGAATCCCTCAAGAAACTATTCAGATCAGTCCATGTTATGGCAGCATTCCTGCATGGTATAGTGAGACATCCCTGCAAAACCTATCCAGATCAGTCAGTGTGATGGCAACTTTCCTGCAGGGTATAGAGAGAAATCCCTGCAGAACCTATCCAGATCAGTCAGCATGATAGCAACATTCCTGCAGGGTATAGAGCGAAATCCCTGGAGAACCTATCCAGATCAGTCAGCAGGGTATAGAGATAAATCCCTGCACAACCTATCCAGATCAGTCAGCAGGGTATAGTGAGACATCCCTGCAGAACCTATCCAGATCAGTCAGTGTGACGGCAACAGTCCTGCAGGGTATAGAGAGAAATTCCTGCAGAACCTATCCAGATCAGTCAGCATGACGGCAACATTCCGGCAGGGTATAGAGAGAAATCCCTGCAGATCCTATCCAGATCAGTCAGCATGACGGCAACATTCCTGCAGGGTATAGAGCGAAATCCCTGCAGAACCTATCCAGATCAGTCAGCAGGGTATAGAGATAAATCCCTGCAGAACCTATCCAGATCAGTCAGCAGGGTATAGTGAGACATGCCTGCAGAACCTATCCAGATCAGTCAGTGTGACAGCAACATTCCTGCAGGGTATAGAGCGAAATTCCTGCAGAACCTATCCAGATCAGTCAGCATGACGGTAACGTTCCTGCAGGGTATAGAGAGAAATTCCTGCAGAACCTATCCAGATCAGTCAGCATGATGGCAACATTCCTGCAGGGTATAGAGAGAAATTCTGCAGATCCTATCCAGATCAATCAGCAGGGCATAGAGAGAAATACCTGCAGAACCTATCCAGGTCAGTCAGTGTGAAGGCAAAATATCTGCAAGGTATAGAGAGAAATCCCTGCAGAACCTATCCAGATCAGTCCGCACGGTATAGTGAGACATCCTTGCAGAACCTATCCAGATCAGTCAGTGTGACGGCAATATTCCTGCAGAGTATAGAGAGAAATCCCTGCAGAACCTATCCAGATCAGTCAGTGTGAATGCAACATTCCTTCAGGGCATAGAGAGGAATACCTCAAGAACCTATTCAGATCAGTCCATATTATGGCAGCATTCCTGCATGGTATAGTGAGACATCCCTGCAAAACCTATCCAGATCAGTCAGTGTGATGGCAACTTTCCTGCAGGTTATAGAGAGAAATCCCTGCAGAACCTATCCAGATCAGTCAGCATGATAGCAACATTCCTGCAGGGTATGGAGCGAAATCCCAGCAGAACCTATCCAGATCAGTCAGCAGGGTATAGAGATAAATCCCTGCACAACCTATCCAGATCAGTCAGCAGGGTATAGTGAGACATCCCTGCAGAACCTATCCAGATCAGTCAGTGTGACGGCAACAGTCCTGCAGGGTATAGAGAGAAATTCCTGCAGAACCTATCCAGATCAGTCAGCATGACGGCAACATTCCGGCAGGGTATAGAGAGAAATCCCTGCAGATCCTATCCAGATCAGTCAGCAGGGCATAGAGAGAAATACCTGCAGAACCTATCCAGGTCAGTCAGTGTGAAGGCAAAATATCTGCAAGGTATAGTGAGACATCCTTGCAGAACCTATCCAGGTCAGCCAGTGTGAAGGCAACATTTCTGCAAGGTATAGTGAGAAATCCCTGCAGAACCTATCCAGATCAGAAAGCAGGGTATAGTGAGACATCCTTGCAGAACCTATCCAGATCAGTCAGTGTGAAGGAAACATTCCTTCAGGGCATAGAGATGAATCCCTCAAGAACCTATTCAGATCAGTCCATGTTATGGCAGCATTCCTGCATGGTATAGTGAGACATCCCTGAAAAACCTATCCAGATCAGTCAGTGTGATGGCAACTTTCCTGCATGGTATATTGAGACATCCCTGCAAAACCTATCCAGATCAGTCAGTGTGATGGCAACTTTCCTGCAGGGTATATAGAGAAATCCCTGCAGAAACTATCCAGATCAGTCAGCATGATGGCAACATTCCTGCAGGGTATAGAGCGAAATCCCTTCAGATCCTATCCAGATCAGTCAGCAGGGCATAGAGAGAAATACCTGCAGAACCTATCCAGGTCAGCCAGTGTGAAGGCAACATTTCTGCAAGGTATAGAGAGAAATCCCTGCAGAACCTATCCAGATCAGTCAGCACGGTATAGTGAGACATCCTTGCAGAACCTATCCAGATCAGTCAGTGTGACGGCAACATTCCTGCAGGGTATAGAGAGAAATCCCTGCAGAACCTATCCAGATCAATCAGTGTGAAGGCAACATTCCTTCAGGGCATAGAGAGGAATCCCTTAAGAACCTATTCAGATCAGTCCATGTTATGGCAGCATTCCTACATGGTATAGTGAGACATCCCTGCAAAACCTATCCAGATCAGTCAGTGTGATGGCAACTTTCCTGCAGGGTATATAGAGAAATCCCTGCAGAACCTATCCAGATCAGTCAGCATGATGGCAACATTCCTGCAGGGTATAGAGCGAAATCCCTGCAGAACCTATCCAGATCAGTCAGCAGGGTATAGAGATAAATCCCTGCAGAACCTATCCAGATCAGTCAGCAGGGTATAGTGAGACATGCCTGCAGAACCTATCCAGATCAGTCAGTGTGACGGCAACATTCCTGCAGGGTATAGAGAGAAATCCCTGCAGAACCTATCCAGATCAATCAGTGTGAAGGAAACATTCCTTCAGGGCATAGAGAGGAATCCCTCAAGAACCTATTCAGATCAGTCAGCAGGGCATAGAGAGAAATACCTGCAGAACCTATCCAGGTCAGCAAGTGTGAAGGCAACATTTCTGCAAGGTATAGTGAGACATCCTTGCAGAACCTATCCAGATCAGTCAGTGTGACGGCAACATTCCTGCAGGGTATAGAGAGAAATCCCTGCAGAACCTATCCAGATCAATCAGTGTGAAGGCAACATTCCTTCAGGGCATAGAGAGGAATCCCTCAAGAACCTATTCAGATCAGTCCATGTTATGGCAGCATTCCTGCGTGGTATAGTGAGACATCCCTGCAAAACCTATCCAGATCAGTCAGTGTGATGGCAACTTTCCTGCAGGGTATATAGAGAAATCCCTGCAGAACCTATCCAGATCAGTCAGTGTGATGGCAACCTTCCTGCAGGGTATATAGAGAAATCCCTGCAGAACCTATCCAGATCAGTCAGCATGACGGCAACATTCCTGCAGGGTATAGAGCAAAATCCCTGCAGAACCTATCCAGATCAGTCAGCAGGGTATAGAGATAAATCCCTGCAGAACCTATCCAGATCAGTCAGCAGGGTATAGTGAGACATGCCTGCAAAACCTATCCAGATCAATCAGTGTGACAGCAACATTCCTGCAGGGTATAGAGCGAAATTCCTGCAGAACCTATCCAGATCAGTCAGCATGACGGCAACATTCCTGCAGGGTATAGAGAGAAATTCCTGCAGAACCTATCCAGATCAGTCAGCATGACGGCAACATTCCTACAGGGTATAGAGAGAAATTCTTGAAGATCCTATCCAGATCAGTCAGCAGGGCATAGAGAGAAATACCTACAGAACCTATCCAGGTCAGTCAGTGTGAAGGCAAAATATCTGCAAGGTATAGAGAGAAATCCCTGCAGAACCTATCCAGATCAGTCAGCAGGGTATAGTGAGACATCCTTGCAGAACCTATCCAGATCAGTCAGTGTGACAGAAACATTCCTGCAGAATATAGAGAGAAATTCCTGCAGAACCTATCCAGATCAGTCAGTGTGAAGGCAACATTCCTTCAGGGCTTAGAGAGGAATCCCTCAAGAAACTATTCAGATCAGTCCATGTTATGGCAGCATTCCTGCATGGTATAGTGAGACATCCCTGCAAAACCTATCCAGATCAGTCAGTGTGATGGCAACTTTCCTGCAGGGTATAGAGAGAAATCCCTGCAGAACCTATCCAGATCAGTCAGCATGATAGCAACATTCCTGCAGGGTATAGAGCGAAATCCCTGCAGAACCTATCCAGATCAGTCAGCAGGGTATAGAGATAAATCCCTGCACAACCTATCCAGATCAGTCAGCAGGGTATAGTGAGACATCCCTGCAGAACCTATCCAGATCAGTCAGTGTGACGGCAACAGTCCTGCAGGGTATAGAGAGAAATTCCTGCAGAACCTATCCAGATCAGTCAGCATGACGGCAACATTCCGGCAGGGTATAGAGAGAAATCCCTGCAGATCCTATCCAGATCAGTCAGCATGACGGCAACATTCCTGCAGGGTATAGAGCGAAATCCCTGCAGAACCTATCCAGATCAGTCAGCAGGGTATAGAGATAAATCCCTGCAGCACCTATCCAGATCAGTCAGCAGGGTATAGTGAGACATGCCTGCAGAACCTATCCAGATCAATCAGTGTGACAGCAACATTCCTGCAGGGTATAGAGCGAAATTCCTGCAGAACCTATCCAGATCAGTCAGCATGACGGTAACATTCCTGCAGGGTATAGAGAGAAATTCCTGCAGAACCTATCCAGATCAGTCAGCATGATGGAAACATTCCTGCAGGGTATAGAGAGAAATTCTGCAGATCCTATCCAGATCAATCAGCAGGGCATAGAGAGAAATACCTGCAGAACCTATCCAGGTCAGTCAGTGTGAAGGCAAAATATCTGCAAGGTATAGAGAGAAATCCCTGCAGAACCTATCCAGATCAGTCCGCACGGTATAGTGAGACATCCTTGCAGAACCTATCCAGATCAATCAGTGTGACGGCAATATTCCTGCAGAGTATAGAGAGAAATCCCTGCAGAACCTATCCAGATCAGTCAGTGTGAATGCAACATTCCTTCAGGGCATAGAGAGGAATCCCTCAAGAACCTATTCAGATCAGTCCATATTATGGCAGCATTCCTGCATGGTATAGTGAGACATCCCTGCAAAACCTATCCAGATCAGTCAGTGTGATGGCAACTTTCCTGCAGGTTATAGAGAGAAATCCCTGCAGAACCTATCCAGATCAGTCAGCATGATAGCAACATTCCTGCAGGGTATGGAGCGAAATCCCTGCAGAACCTATCCAGATCAGTCAGCAGGGTATAGAGATAAATCCCTGCACAACCTATCCAGATCAGTCAGCAGGGTATAGTGAGACATCCCTGCAGAACCTATCCAGATCAGTCAGTGTGACGGCAACAGTCCTGCAGGGTATAGAGAGAAATTCCTGCAGAACCTATCCAGATCAGTCAGCATGACGGCAACATTCCAGCAGGGTATAGAGAGAAATCCCTGCAGATCCTATCCAGATCAGTCAGCAGGGCATAGAGAGAAATACCTGCAGAACCTATCCAGGTCAGTCAGTGTGAAGGCAAAATATCTGCAAGGTATAGTGAGAAATCCCTGCAGAACCTATCCAGATCAGAAAGCAGGGTATAGTGAGACATCCTTGCAGAACCTATCCAGATCAGTCAGTGTGACGGCAACATTCCTGCAGGGTATAGAGAGAAATCCCTGCAGAACCTATCCAGATCAGTCAGTGTGAAGGAAACATTCCTTCAGGGCATAGAGATGAATCCCTCAAGAACCTATTCAGATCAGTCCATGTTATGGCAGCATTCCTGCATGGTATAGTGAGACATCCCTGAAAAACCTATCCAGATCAGTCAGTGTGATGGCAACTTTCCTGCATGGTATAGTGAGACATCCCTGCAAAACCTATCCAGATCAGTCAGTGTGATGGCAACTTTCCTGCAGGGTATATAGAGAAATCCCTGCA
This sequence comes from Ambystoma mexicanum, assembly GCF_040938575.1. NCBI lineage: Eukaryota > Metazoa > Chordata > Amphibia > Caudata > Ambystomatidae > Ambystoma > Ambystoma mexicanum. The sequence continues at coordinate 1,334,984,877 of NC_090924.1, forward strand.
GAAACTATCCAGATCAGTCAGCATGATGGCAACATTCCTGCAGGGTATAGAGCGAAATCCCTTCAGATCCTATCCAGATCAGTCAGCAGGGCATAGAGAGAAATACCTGCAGAACCTATCCAGGTCAGCCAGTGTGAAGGCAACATTTCTGCAAGGTATAGAGAGAAATCCCTGCAGAACCTATCCAGATCAGTCAGCACGGTATAGTGAGACATCCTTGCAGAACCTATCCAGATCAGTCAGTGTGACGGCAACATTCCTGCAGGGTATAGAGAGAAATCCCTGCAGAACCTATCCAGATCAATCAGTGTGAAGGCAACATTCCTTCAGGGCATAGAGAGGAATCCCTTAAGAACCTATTCAGATCAGTCCATGTTATGGCAGCATTCCTGCATGGTATAGTGAGACATCCCTGCAAAACCTATCCAGATCAGTCAGTGTGATGGCAACTTTCCTGCAGGGTATAGAGCGAAATTCCTGCAGAACCTATCCAGATCAGTCAGCATGACGGCAACATTCCTGCAGGGTATAGAGAGAAATTCCTGCAGAACCTATCCAGATCAGTCAGCATGACGGCAACATTCCTACAGGGTATAGAGAGAAATTCTTGCAGAACCTATCCAGATCAGTCAGCAGGGTATAGTGAGACATGCCTGCAAAACCTATCCAGATCAATCAGTGTGACAGCAACATTCCTGCAGGGTATAGAGCGAAATTCCTGCAGAACCTATCTAGATCAGTCAGCATGACGGCAACATTCCTGCAGGGTATAGAGAGAAATTCCTGCAGAACCTATCCAGATCAGTCAGCATGACGGCAACATTCCTACAGGGTATAGAGAGAAATTCTTGCAGATCCTATCCAGATCAGTCAGCAGGGCATAGAGAGAAATACCTACAGAACCTATCCAGGTCAGTCAGTGTGAAGGCAAAATATCTGCAAGGTATAGAGAGAAATCCCTGCAGAACCTATCCAGATCAGTCAGCAGGGTATAGTGAGACATCCTTGCAGAACCTATCCAGATCAGTCAGTGTGATGGCAACTTTCCTGCAGGGTATAGAGAGAAATCCCTGCAGAACCTATCCAGATCAGTCAGCATGATAGCAACATTCCTGCAGGGTATAGAGCGAAATCCCTGCAGAACCTATCCAGATCAGTCAGCAGGGTATAGAGATAAATCCCTGCACAACCTATCCAGATCAGTCAGCAGGGTATAGTGAGACATCCCTGCAGAACCTATCCAGATCAGTCAGTGTGACGGCAACAGTCCTGCAGGGTATAGAGAGAAATTCCTGCAGAACCTATCCAGATCAGTCAGCATGACGGCAACATTCCGGCAGGGTATAGAGATAAATCCCTGCAGCACCTATCCAGATCAGTCAGCAGGGTATAGTGAGACATGCCTGCAGAACCTATCCAGATCAGTCAGTGTGACAGCAACATTCCTGCAGGGTATAGAGCGAAATTCCTGCAGAACCTATCCAGATCAGTCAGCATGACGGTAACATTCCTGCAGGGTATAGAGAGAAATTCCTGCAGAACCTATCCAGATCAGTCAGCATGATGGAAACATTCCTGCAGGGTATAGAGAGAAATTCTGCAGATCCTATCCAGATCAATCAGCAGGGCATAGAGAGAAATACCTGCAGAACCTATCCAGGTCAGTCAGTGTGAAGGCAAAATATCTGCAAGGTATAGAGAGAAATCCCTGCAGAACCTATCCAGATCAGTCCGCACGGTATAGTGAGACATCCTTGCAGAACCTATCCAGATCAATCAGTGTGACGGCAATATTCCTGCAGAGTATAGAGAGAAATCCCTGCAGAACCTATCCAGATCAGTCAGTGTGAATGCAACATTCCTTCAGGGCATAGAGAGGAATCCCTCAAGAACCTATTCAGATCAGTCCATATTATGGCAGCATTCCTGCATGGTATAGTGAGACATCCCTGCAAAACCTATCCAGATCAGTCAGTGTGATGGCAACTTTCCTGCAGGTTATAGAGAGAAATCCCTGCAGAACCTATCCAGATCAGTCAGCATGATAGCAACATTCCTGCAGGGTATGGAGCGAAATCCCTGCAGAACCTATCCAGATCAGTCAGCAGGGTATAGAGATAAATCCCTGCACAACCTATCCAGATCAGTCAGCAGGGTATAGTGAGACATCCCTGCAGAACCTATCCAGATCAGTCAGTGTGACGGCAACAGTCCTGCAGGGTATAGAGAGAAATTCCTGCAGAACCTATCCAGATCAGTCAGCATGATAGCAACATTCCTGCAGGGTATGGAGCGAAATCCCTGCAGAACCTATCCAGATCAGTCAGCAGGGTATAGAGATAAATCCCTGCACAACCTATCCAGATCAGTCAGCAGGGTATAGTGAGACATCCCTGCAGAACCTATCCAGATCAGTCAGTGTGACGGCAACAGTCCTGCAGGGTATAGAGAGAAATTCCTGCAGAACCTATCCAGATCAGTCAGCATGACGGCAACATTCCAGCAGGGTATAGAGAGAAATCCCTGCAGATCCTATCCAGATCAGTCAGCAGGGCATAGAGAGAAATACCTGCAGAACCTATCCAGGTCAGTCAGTGTGAAGGCAAAATATCTGCAAGGTATAGTGAGACATCCTTGCAGAACCTATCCAGGTCAGCCAGTGTGAAGGCAACATTTCTGCAAGGTATAGTGAGAAATCCCTGCAGAACCTATCCAGATCAGAAAGCAGGGTATAGTGAGACATCCTTGCAGAACCTATCCAGATCAGTCAGTGTGACGGCAACATTCCTGCAGGGTATAGAGAGAAATCCCTGCAGAACCTATCCAGATCAGTCAGTGTGAAGGAAACATTCCTTCAGGGCATAGAGATGAATCCCTCAAGAACCTATTCAGATCAGTCCATGTTATGGCAGCATTCCTGCATGGTATAGTGAGACATCCCTGAAAAACCTATCCAGATCAGTCAGTGTGATGGCAACTTTCCTGCATGGTATAGTGAGACATCCCTGCAAAACCTATCCAGATCAGTCAGTGTGATGGCAACTTTCCTGCAGGGTATATAGAGAAATCCCTGCAGAAACTATCCAGATCAGTCAGCATGATGGCAACATTCCTGCAGGGTATAGAGCGAAATACCTTCAGATCCTATCCAGATCAGTCAGCAGGGCATAGAGAGAAATACCTGCAGAACCTATCCAGGTCAGCCAGTGTGAAGGCAACATTTCTGCAAGGTATAGAGAGAAATCCCTGCAGAACCTATCCAGATCAGTCAGTGTGAAGGCAACATTCCTTCAGGGCATAGAGAGGAATCCCTCAAGAACCTATTCAGATCAGTACATGTTATGGCAGCATTCTAGCATGGTATAGTGAGACATCCCTGCAAAAGCTATCCAGATCAGTCAGTGTGATGGCAACGTTCCTGCAGGGTATAGAGAGAAATCCCTGCAGAACCTATCCAGATCAGTCAGCATGATAGCAACATTCCTGCAGGGTATAGAGCGAAATCCCTGCAGAACCTATCCAGATCAGTCAGCAGGGTATAGAGATAAATCCCTGCACAACCTATCCAGATCAGTCAGCAGGGTATAGTGAGACATCCCTGCAGAACCTATCCAGATCAGTCAGTGTGACGGCAACAGTCCTGCAGGGTATAGAGAGAAATTCCTGCAGAACCTATCCAAATCAGTCAGCATGACGGCAACATTCCGGCAGGGTATAGAGAGAAATCCCTGCAGATCCTATCCAGATCAGTCAGCAGGGCATAGAGAGAAATACCTGCAGAACCTATCCAGGTCAGCCAGTGTGAAGGCAACATTTCTGCAAGGTATAGTGAGACATCCTTGCAGAACCTATCCAGATCAGTCAGTGTGACGGCAACATTCATGCAGGGTATAGAGAGAAATCCCTGCAGAACCTATCCAGATCAATCAGTTTGAAGGCAACATTCCTTCAGGGCATAGAGAGGAATCCCTCAAGAACCTATTCAGATCAGTCCATGTTATGGCAGCATTCCTGCATGGTATAGTGAGACATCCCTGCAAAACCTATCCAGATCAGTCAGTGTGATGGCAACCTTCCTGCAGGGTATATAGAGAAATCCCTGCAGAACCTATCCAGATCAGTCAGCATGACGGCAACATTCCTGCAGGGTATAGAGCTAAATCCCTGCAGAACCTATCCAGATCAGTCAGCAGGGTATAGAGATAAATCCCTGCAGAACCTATCCAGATCAGTCAGCAGGGTATAGTGAGACATGCCGGCAGAACCTATCCAGATCAGTCAGTGTGACAGCAACATTGCTGCAGGGTATAGAGCGTAATTCCTGCAGAACCTATCCAGATCAGTCAGCATGACGGCAACATTCCTGCAGGGTATAGAGAGAAATCCCTGCAGAACCTATCCAGATCAGTCAGCAGGGTATAGTGAGACATGCTTGCAGAACCTATCCAGATCAGTCAGTGTGACAGCAACATTCCTGCAGGGTATAGAGCGAAATTCCTGCAGAACCTATCCAGATCAGTCAGCATGATGGCAACATTCCTGCAGGGTATAGAGAGAAATCCCTGCAGAACCTATCCAGATCAGTCTGCGTGAAGGCAACATTCCTACAGGGTATAGAGAGAAATTCTTGCAGATCCTATCCAGATCAGTCAGCAGGGCATAGAGAGAAATACCTGCAGAACCTATCCAGGTCAGCCAGTGTGAAGACAACATTTCTGCAAGGTATAGAGAGAAATCCCTGCAGAACCTATCCAGATCAGTCCGCACGGTATAGTGAGACATCCTTGCAGAACCTATCCAGATCAGTCAGTGTGACGGCAACATTCCTGCAGGGTATAGAGAGAAATTCCTGCAGAACCTATCCAGATCAATCAGTGTGAAGGAAACATTCCTTCAGGGCATAGAGAGGAATCCCTCAAGAACGTATTCAGATCAGTCAGCAGGGCATAGAGAGAAATACCTGCAGAACCTATCCAGGTCAGCCAGTGTGAAGGCAACATTTCTGCAAGGTATAGTGAGACATCCTTGCAGAACCTATCCAGATCAGTCAGTGTGATGGCAACATTCCTGCAGGGTATAGAGAGAAATCCCTGCAGAACCTATCCAGATCAATCAGTGTGAAGGCAACATTCCTTCAGGGCATAGAGAGGAATCCCTCAAGAACCTATTCAGATCAGTCCATGTTATGGCAGCATTCCTGCATGGTATAGTGAGACATCCCTGCAAAACCTATCCAGATCAGTCAGTGTGATGGCAACTTTCCTGCAGGGTATATAGAGAAATCCCTGCAGAACCTATCCAGATCAGTCAGCATGACGGCAACATTCCTGCAGGGTATAGAGAGAAATCCCTGCAGAACCTATCCAGATCAGTCAGCATGACGGCAACATTCCTGTAGGGTATAAGGCGAAATCCCTGCAGAACCTATCCAGATCAGTCAGCAGGGTATAGAGATAAATCCCTGCAGAACCTATCCAGATCAGTCAGCAGGGTATAGTGAGACATGCCTGCAGAACCTATCCAGATCAGTCAGTGTGACAGCAACATTCCTGCAGGGTATAGAGCGAAATTCCTGCAGAACCTATCCAGATCAGTCAGCATGACGGCAACATTCCTGCAGGGTATAGAGAGAAATTCCTGCAGAACCTATCCAGATCAGTCAGCATGACGGCAACATTCCTGCAGGGTATAGAGAGAAATTCTTGCAGATCCTATCCAGATCAGTCAGCAGGGCATAGAGAGAAATACCTGCAGAACCTATCCAGGTCAGTCAGTGTGAAGGCAACATATCTGCAAGGTATAGAGAGAAATCCCTGCAGAACCTATCCAGATCAGTCAGCAGGGTATAGTGAGACATCCTTGCAGAACCTATCCAGATCAGTCAGTGTGACGGAAACATTCCTGCAGAGTATAGAGAGAAATCCCTGCAGAACCTATCCAGATCAGTCAGTGTGAAGGCAACATTCCTTCAGGGCTTAGAGAGGAATCCCTCAAGAACCTATTCAGATCAGTCCATGTTATGGCAGCATTCCTGCATGGTATAGTGAGACATCCCTGCAAAATCTATCCAGATCAGTCAGTGTGATGGCAACTTTCCTGCAGGGTGTAGAGAGAAATCCCTGCAGAACCTATCCAGATCAGTCAGCAGGGTATAGAGATAAATCCCTGCACAACCTATCCAGATCAGTCAGCAGGGTATAGTGAGACATCCCTGCAGAACCTATCCAGATCAGTCAGTGTGACGGCAATAGTCCTGCAGGGTATAGAGACAAATTCCTGCAGAATCTATCCAGATCAGTCAGCATGACGGCAACATTCCGGCAGGGTATAGAGATAAATCCCTGCAGATCCTATCCAGATCAGTCAGCAGGGCATAGAGAGAAATACCTGCAGAACCTATCCAGGTCAGCCAGTGTGAAGGCAACATTTCTGCAAGGTATAGTGAGACATCCTTGCAGAACCTATCCAGATCAGTCAGTGTGATGGCAACATTCCTGCAGGGTATAGAGAGAAATCCCTGCAGAACCTATCCAGATCAATCAGTGTGAAGGCAACATTCCTTCAGGGCATAGAGAGGAATCCCTCAAGAACCTATTCAGATCAGTCCATGTTATGGCAGCATTCCTGCATGGTATAGTGAGACATCCCGCAAAACCTATCCAGATCAGTCAGTGTGATGGCAACCTTCCTGCAGGGTATATAGAGAAATCCCTGCAGAACCTATCCAGATCAGTCAGCATGACGGCAACATTCCTGCAGGGTATAGAGCAAAATCCCTGCAGAACCTATCCAGATCAGTCAGCAGGGTATAGAGATAAATCCCTGCAGAACCTATCCAGATCAGTCAGCAGGGTATAGTGAGACATGCCTGCAAAACCTATCCAGATCAGTCAGTGTGACAGCAACATTCCTGCAGGGTATAGAGCGAAATTCCTGCAGAACCTATCCAGATCAGTCAGCATGACGGCAACATTCCTGCAGGGTATAGAGAGAAATTCCTGCAGAACCTATCCAGATCAGTCAGCATGACGGCAACATTCCTACAGGGTATAGAGAGAAATTCTTGCAGATCCTATCCAGATCAGTCAGCAGGGCATAGAGAGAAATACCTACAGAACCTATCCAGGTCAGTCAGTGTGAAGGCAAAATATCTGCAAGGTATAGAGAGAAATCCCTGCAGAACCTATCCAGATCAGTCAGCAGGGTATAGTGAGACATCCTTGCAGAACCTATCCAGATCAGTCAGTGTGACAGAAACATTCCTGCAGAATATAGAGAGAAATCCCTGCAGAACCTATCCAGATCAGTCAGTGTGAAGGCAACATTCCTTAAGGGCTTAGAGAGGAATCCCTCAAGAAACTATTCAGATCAGTCCATGTTATGGCAGCATTCCTGCATGGTATAGTGAGACATCCCTGCAAAACCTATCCAGATCAGTCAGTGTGATGGCAACTTTCCTGCAGGGTATAGAGAGAAATCCCTGCAGAACCTATCCAGATCAGTCAGCATGATAGCAACATTCCTGCAGGGTATAGAGCGAAATCCCTGGAGAACCTATCCAGATCAGTCAGCAGGGTATAGAGATAAATCCCTGCACAACCTATCCAGATCAGTCAGCAGGGTATAGTGAGACATCCCTGCAGAACCTATCCAGATCAGTCAGTGTGACGGCAACAGTCCTGCAGGGTATAGAGAGAAATTCCTGCAGAACCTATCCAGATCAGTCAGCATGACGGCAACATTCCGGCAGGGTATAGAGAGAAATCCCTGCAGATCCTATCCAGATCAGTCAGCATGACGGCAACATTCCTGCAGGGTATAGAGCGAAATCCCTGCAGAACCTATCCAGATCAGTCAGCAGGGTATAGAGATAAATCCCTGCAGAACCTATCCAGATCAGTCAGCAGGGTATAGTGAGACATGCCTGCAGAACCTATCCAGATCAGTCAGTGTGACAGCAACATTCCTGCAGGGTATAGAGCGAAATTCCTGCAGAACCTATCCAGATCAGTCAGCATGACGGTAACGTTCCTGCAGGGTATAGAGAGAAATTCCTGCAGAACCTATCCAGATCAGTCAGCATGATGGCAACATTCCTGCAGGGTATAGAGAGAAATTCTGCAGATCCTATCCAGATCAATCAGCAGGGCATAGAGAGAAATACCTGCAGAACCTATCCAGGTCAGTCAGTGTGAAGGCAAAATATCTGCAAGGTATAGAGAGAAATCCCTGCAGAACCTATCCAGATCAGTCCGCACGGTATAGTGAGACATCCTTGCAGAACCTATCCAGATCAGTCAGTGTGACGGCAATATTCCTGCAGAGTATAGAGAGAAATCCCTGCAGAACCTATCCAGATCAGTCAGTGTGAATGCAACATTCCTTCAGGGCATAGAGAGGAATACCTCAAGAACCTATTCAGATCAGTCCATATTATGGCAGCATTCCTGCATGGTATAGTGAGACATCCCTGCAAAACCTATCCAGATCAGTCAGTGTGATGGCAACTTTCCTGCAGGTTATAGAGAGAAATCCCTGCAGAACCTATCCAGATCAGTCAGCATGATAGCAACATTCCTGCAGGGTATGGAGCGAAATCCCAGCAGAACCTATCCAGATCAGTCAGCAGGGTATAGAGATAAATCCCTGCACAACCTATCCAGATCAGTCAGCAGGGTATAGTGAGACATCCCTGCAGAACCTATCCAGATCAGTCAGTGTGACGGCAACAGTCCTGCAGGGTATAGAGAGAAATTCCTGCAGAACCTATCCAGATCAGTCAGCATGACGGCAACATTCCGGCAGGGTATAGAGAGAAATCCCTGCAGATCCTATCCAGATCAGTCAGCAGGGCATAGAGAGAAATACCTGCAGAACCTATCCAGGTCAGTCAGTGTGAAGGCAAAATATCTGCAAGGTATAGTGAGACATCCTTGCAGAACCTATCCAGGTCAGCCAGTGTGAAGGCAACATTTCTGCAAGGTATAGTGAGAAATCCCTGCAGAACCTATCCAGATCAGAAAGCAGGGTATAGTGAGACATCCTTGCAGAACCTATCCAGATCAGTCAGTGTGAAGGAAACATTCCTTCAGGGCATAGAGATGAATCCCTCAAGAACCTATTCAGATCAGTCCATGTTATGGCAGCATTCCTGCATGGTATAGTGAGACATCCCTGAAAAACCTATCCAGATCAGTCAGTGTGATGGCAACTTTCCTGCATGGTATATTGAGACATCCCTGCAAAACCTATCCAGATCAGTCAGTGTGATGGCAACTTTCCTGCAGGGTATATAGAGAAATCCCTGCAGAAACTATCCAGATCAGTCAGCATGATGGCAACATTCCTGCAGGGTATAGAGCGAAATCCCTTCAGATCCTATCCAGATCAGTCAGCAGGGCATAGAGAGAAATACCTGCAGAACCTATCCAGGTCAGCCAGTGTGAAGGCAACATTTCTGCAAGGTATAGAGAGAAATCCCTGCAGAACCTATCCAGATCAGTCAGCACGGTATAGTGAGACATCCTTGCAGAACCTATCCAGATCAGTCAGTGTGACGGCAACATTCCTGCAGGGTATAGAGAGAAATCCCTGCAGAACCTATCCAGATCAATCAGTGTGAAGGCAACATTCCTTCAGGGCATAGAGAGGAATCCCTTAAGAACCTATTCAGATCAGTCCATGTTATGGCAGCATTCCTACATGGTATAGTGAGACATCCCTGCAAAACCTATCCAGATCAGTCAGTGTGATGGCAACTTTCCTGCAGGGTATATAGAGAAATCCCTGCAGAACCTATCCAGATCAGTCAGCATGATGGCAACATTCCTGCAGGGTATAGAGCGAAATCCCTGCAGAACCTATCCAGATCAGTCAGCAGGGTATAGAGATAAATCCCTGCAGAACCTATCCAGATCAGTCAGCAGGGTATAGTGAGACATGCCTGCAGAACCTATCCAGATCAGTCAGTGTGACGGCAACATTCCTGCAGGGTATAGAGAGAAATCCCTGCAGAACCTATCCAGATCAATCAGTGTGAAGGAAACATTCCTTCAGGGCATAGAGAGGAATCCCTCAAGAACCTATTCAGATCAGTCAGCAGGGCATAGAGAGAAATACCTGCAGAACCTATCCAGGTCAGCAAGTGTGAAGGCAACATTTCTGCAAGGTATAGTGAGACATCCTTGCAGAACCTATCCAGATCAGTCAGTGTGACGGCAACATTCCTGCAGGGTATAGAGAGAAATCCCTGCAGAACCTATCCAGATCAATCAGTGTGAAGGCAACATTCCTTCAGGGCATAGAGAGGAATCCCTCAAGAACCTATTCAGATCAGTCCATGTTATGGCAGCATTCCTGCGTGGTATAGTGAGACATCCCTGCAAAACCTATCCAGATCAGTCAGTGTGATGGCAACTTTCCTGCAGGGTATATAGAGAAATCCCTGCAGAACCTATCCAGATCAGTCAGTGTGATGGCAACCTTCCTGCAGGGTATATAGAGAAATCCCTGCAGAACCTATCCAGATCAGTCAGCATGACGGCAACATTCCTGCAGGGTATAGAGCAAAATCCCTGCAGAACCTATCCAGATCAGTCAGCAGGGTATAGAGATAAATCCCTGCAGAACCTATCCAGATCAGTCAGCAGGGTATAGTGAGACATGCCTGCAAAACCTATCCAGATCAATCAGTGTGACAGCAACATTCCTGCAGGGTATAGAGCGAAATTCCTGCAGAACCTATCCAGATCAGTCAGCATGACGGCAACATTCCTGCAGGGTATAGAGAGAAATTCCTGCAGAACCTATCCAGATCAGTCAGCATGACGGCAACATTCCTACAGGGTATAGAGAGAAATTCTTGAAGATCCTATCCAGATCAGTCAGCAGGGCATAGAGAGAAATACCTACAGAACCTATCCAGGTCAGTCAGTGTGAAGGCAAAATATCTGCAAGGTATAGAGAGAAATCCCTGCAGAACCTATCCAGATCAGTCAGCAGGGTATAGTGAGACATCCTTGCAGAACCTATCCAGATCAGTCAGTGTGACAGAAACATTCCTGCAGAATATAGAGAGAAATTCCTGCAGAACCTATCCAGATCAGTCAGTGTGAAGGCAACATTCCTTCAGGGCTTAGAGAGGAATCCCTCAAGAAACTATTCAGATCAGTCCATGTTATGGCAGCATTCCTGCATGGTATAGTGAGACATCCCTGCAAAACCTATCCAGATCAGTCAGTGTGATGGCAACTTTCCTGCAGGGTATAGAGAGAAATCCCTGCAGAACCTATCCAGATCAGTCAGCATGATAGCAACATTCCTGCAGGGTATAGAGCGAAATCCCTGCAGAACCTATCCAGATCAGTCAGCAGGGTATAGAGATAAATCCCTGCACAACCTATCCAGATCAGTCAGCAGGGTATAGTGAGACATCCCTGCAGAACCTATCCAGATCAGTCAGTGTGACGGCAACAGTCCTGCAGGGTATAGAGAGAAATTCCTGCAGAACCTATCCAGATCAGTCAGCATGACGGCAACATTCCGGCAGGGTATAGAGAGAAATCCCTGCAGATCCTATCCAGATCAGTCAGCATGACGGCAACATTCCTGCAGGGTATAGAGCGAAATCCCTGCAGAACCTATCCAGATCAGTCAGCAGGGTATAGAGATAAATCCCTGCAGCACCTATCCAGATCAGTCAGCAGGGTATAGTGAGACATGCCTGCAGAACCTATCCAGATCAATCAGTGTGACAGCAACATTCCTGCAGGGTATAGAGCGAAATTCCTGCAGAACCTATCCAGATCAGTCAGCATGACGGTAACATTCCTGCAGGGTATAGAGAGAAATTCCTGCAGAACCTATCCAGATCAGTCAGCATGATGGAAACATTCCTGCAGGGTATAGAGAGAAATTCTGCAGATCCTATCCAGATCAATCAGCAGGGCATAGAGAGAAATACCTGCAGAACCTATCCAGGTCAGTCAGTGTGAAGGCAAAATATCTGCAAGGTATAGAGAGAAATCCCTGCAGAACCTATCCAGATCAGTCCGCACGGTATAGTGAGACATCCTTGCAGAACCTATCCAGATCAATCAGTGTGACGGCAATATTCCTGCAGAGTATAGAGAGAAATCCCTGCAGAACCTATCCAGATCAGTCAGTGTGAATGCAACATTCCTTCAGGGCATAGAGAGGAATCCCTCAAGAACCTATTCAGATCAGTCCATATTATGGCAGCATTCCTGCATGGTATAGTGAGACATCCCTGCAAAACCTATCCAGATCAGTCAGTGTGATGGCAACTTTCCTGCAGGTTATAGAGAGAAATCCCTGCAGAACCTATCCAGATCAGTCAGCATGATAGCAACATTCCTGCAGGGTATGGAGCGAAATCCCTGCAGAACCTATCCAGATCAGTCAGCAGGGTATAGAGATAAATCCCTGCACAACCTATCCAGATCAGTCAGCAGGGTATAGTGAGACATCCCTGCAGAACCTATCCAGATCAGTCAGTGTGACGGCAACAGTCCTGCAGGGTATAGAGAGAAATTCCTGCAGAACCTATCCAGATCAGTCAGCATGACGGCAACATTCCAGCAGGGTATAGAGAGAAATCCCTGCAGATCCTATCCAGATCAGTCAGCAGGGCATAGAGAGAAATACCTGCAGAACCTATCCAGGTCAGTCAGTGTGAAGGCAAAATATCTGCAAGGTATAGTGAGAAATCCCTGCAGAACCTATCCAGATCAGAAAGCAGGGTATAGTGAGACATCCTTGCAGAACCTATCCAGATCAGTCAGTGTGACGGCAACATTCCTGCAGGGTATAGAGAGAAATCCCTGCAGAACCTATCCAGATCAGTCAGTGTGAAGGAAACATTCCTTCAGGGCATAGAGATGAATCCCTCAAGAACCTATTCAGATCAGTCCATGTTATGGCAGCATTCCTGCATGGTATAGTGAGACATCCCTGAAAAACCTATCCAGATCAGTCAGTGTGATGGCAACTTTCCTGCATGGTATAGTGAGACATCCCTGCAAAACCTATCCAGATCAGTCAGTGTGATGGCAACTTTCCTGCAGGGTATATAGAGAAATCCCTGCAGAAACTATCCAGATCAGTCAGCATGATGGCAACATTCCTGCAGGGTATAGAGCGAAATCCCTTCAGATCCTATCCAGATCAGTCAGCAGGGCATAGAGAGAAATACCTGCAGAACCTATCCAGGTCAGCCAGTGTGAAGGCAACATTTCTGCAAGGTATAGAGAGAAATCCCTGCAGAACCTATCCAGATCAGTCAGCACGGTATAGTGAGACATCCTTGCAGAACCTATCCAGATCAGTCAGTGTGACGGCAACATTCCTGCAGGGTATAGAGAGAAATCCCTGCAGAACCTATCCAGATCAATCAGTGTGAAGGCAACATTCCTTCAGGGCATAGAGAGGAATCCCTTAAGAACCTATTCAGATCAGTCCATGTTATGGCAGCATTCCTGCATGGTATAGTGAGACATCCCTGCAAAACCTATCCAGATCAGTCAGTGTGATGGCAACTTTCCTGCAGGGTATAGAGCGAAATTCCTGCAGAACCTATCCAGATCAGTCAGCATGACGGCAACATTCCTGCAGGGTATAGAGAGAAATTCCTGCAGAACCTATCCAGATCAGTCAGCATGACGGCAACATTCCTACAGGGTATAGAGAGAAATTCTTGCAGAACCTATCCAGATCAGTCAGCAGGGTATAGTGAGACATGCCTGCAAAACCTATCCAGATCAATCAGTGTGACAGCAACATTCCTGCAGGGTATAGAGCGAAATTCCTGCAGAACCTATCTAGATCAGTCAGCATGACGGCAACATTCCTGCAGGGTATAGAGAGAAATTCCTGCAGAACCTATCCAGATCAGTCAGCATGACGGCAACATTCCTACAGGGTATAGAGAGAAATTCTTGCAGATCCTATCCAGATCAGTCAGCAGGGCATAGAGAGAAATACCTACAGAACCTATCCAGGTCAGTCAGTGTGAAGGCAAAATATCTGCAAGGTATAGAGAGAAATCCCTGCAGAACCTATCCAGATCAGTCAGCAGGGTATAGTGAGACATCCTTGCAGAACCTATCCAGATCAGTCAGTGTGATGGCAACTTTCCTGCAGGGTATAGAGAGAAATCCCTGCAGAACCTATCCAGATCAGTCAGCATGATAGCAACATTCCTGCAGGGTATAGAGCGAAATCCCTGCAGAACCTATCCAGATCAGTCAGCAGGGTATAGAGATAAATCCCTGCACAACCTATCCAGATCAGTCAGCAGGGTATAGTGAGACATCCCTGCAGAACCTATCCAGATCAGTCAGTGTGACGGCAACAGTCCTGCAGGGTATAGAGAGAAATTCCTGCAGAACCTATCCAGATCAGTCAGCATGACGGCAACATTCCGGCAGGGTATAGAGAGAAATCCCTGCAGATCCTATCCAGATCAGTCAGCATGACGGCAACATTCCTGCAGGGTATAGAGCGAAATCCCTGCAGAACCTATCCAGATCAGTCAGCAGGGTATAGAGATAAATCCCTGCAGCACCTATCCAGATCAGTCAGCAGGGTATAGTGAGACATGCCTGCAGAACCTATCCAGATCAGTCAGTGTGACAGCAACATTCCTGCAGGGTATAGAGCGAAATTCCTGCAGAACCTATCCAGATCAGTCAGCATGACGGTAACATTCCTGCAGGGTATAGAGAGAAATTCCTGCAGAACCTATCCAGATCAGTCAGCATGATGGAAACATTCCTGCAGGGTATAGAGAGAAATTCTGCAGATCCTATCCAGATCAATCAGCAGGGCATAGAGAGAAATACCTGCAGAACCTATCCAGGTCAGTCAGTGTGAAGGCAAAATATCTGCAAGGTATAGAGAGAAATCCCTGCAGAACCTATCCAGATCAGTCCGCACGGTATAGTGAGACATCCTTGCAGAACCTATCCAGATCAATCAGTGTGACGGCAATATTCCTGCAGAGTATAGAGAGAAATCCCTGCAGAACCTATCCAGATCAGTCAGTGTGAATGCAACATTCCTTCAGGGCATAGAGAGGAATCCCTCAAGAACCTATTCAGATCAGTCCATATTATGGCAGCATTCCTGCATGGTATAGTGAGACATCCCTGCAAAACCTATCCAGATCAGTCAGTGTGATGGCAACTTTCCTGCAGGTTATAGAGAGAAATCCCTGCAGAACCTATCCAGATCAGTCAGCATGATAGCAACATTCCTGCAGGGTATGGAGCGAAATCCCTGCAGAACCTATCCAGATCAGTCAGCAGGGTATAGAGATAAATCCCTGCACAACCTATCCAGATCAGTCAGCAGGGTATAGTGAGACATCCCTGCAGAACCTATCCAGATCAGTCAGTGTGACGGCAACAGTCCTGCAGGGTATAGAGAGAAATTCCTGCAGAACCTATCCAGATCAGTCAGCATGATAGCAACATTCCTGCAGGGTATGGAGCGAAATCCCTGCAGAACCTATCCAGATCAGTCAGCAGGGTATAGAGATAAATCCCTGCACAACCTATCCAGATCAGTCAGCAGGGTATAGTGAGACATCCCTGCAGAACCTATCCAGATCAGTCAGTGTGACGGCAACAGTCCTGCAGGGTATAGAGAGAAATTCCTGCAGAACCTATCCAGATCAGTCAGCATGACGGCAACATTCCAGCAGGGTATAGAGAGAAATCCCTGCAGATCCTATCCAGATCAGTCAGCAGGGCATAGAGAGAAATACCTGCAGAACCTATCCAGGTCAGTCAGTGTGAAGGCAAAATATCTGCAAGGTATAGTGAGACATCCTTGCAGAACCTATCCAGGTCAGCCAGTGTGAAGGCAACATTTCTGCAAGGTATAGTCAGAAATCCCTGCAGAACCTATCCAGATCAGAAAGCAGGGTATAGTGAGACATCCTTGCAGAACCTATCCAGATCAGTCAGTGTGACGGCAACATTCCTGCAGGGTATAGAGAGAAATCCCTGCAGAACCTATCCAGATCAGTCAGTGTGAAGGAAACATTCCTTCAGGGCATAGAGATGAATCCCTCAAGAACCTATTCAGATCAGTCCATGTTATGGCAGCATTCCTGCATGGTATAGTGAGACATCCCTGAAAAACCTATCCAGATCAGTCAGTGTGATGGCAACTTTCCTGCATGGTATAGTGAGACATCCCTGCAAAACCTATCCAGATCAGTCAGTGTGATGGCAACTTTCCTGCAGGGTATATAGAGAAATCCCTGCAGAAACTATCCAGATCAGTCAGCATGATGGCAACATTCCTGCAGGGTATAGAGCGAAATACCTTCAGATCCTATCCAGATCAGTCAGCAGGGCATAGAGAGAAATACCTGCAGAACCTATCCAGGTCAGCCAGTGTGAAGGCAACATTTCTGCAAGGTATAGAGAGAAATCCCTGCAGAACCTATCCAGATCAGTCAGCACGGTATAGTGAGACATCCTTGCAGAACCTATCCAGATCAGTCAGTGTGACGGCAACATTCCTGCAGGGTATAGAGAGAAATCCCTGCAGAACCTATCCAGATCAATCAGTGTGAAGGCAACATTCCTTCAGGGCATAGAGAGGAATCCCTTAAGAACCTATTCAGATCAGTCCATGTTATGGCAGCATTCCTGCATGGTATAGTGAGACATCCCTGCAAAACCTATCCAGATCAGTCAGTGTGATGGCAACTTTCCTGCAGGGTATATAGAGAAATCCCTGCAGAACCTATCCAGATCAGTCAGCATGATGGCAACATTCCTGCAGGGTATAGAGCGAAATCCCTGCAGAACCTATCCAGATCAGTCAGCAGGGTATAGAGATAAATCCCTGCAGAACCTATCCAGATCAGTCAGCAGGGTATAGTGAGACATGCCTGCAGAACCTATCCAGATCAGTCAGTGTGACGGCAACATTCCTGCAGGGTATAGAGAGAAATCCCTGCAGAACCTATCCAGATCAATCAGTGTGAAGGAAACATTCCTTCAGGGCATAGAGAGGAATCCCTCAAGAACCTATTCAGATCAGTCAGCAGGGCATAGAGAGAAATACCTGCAGAACCTATCCAGGTCAGCAAGTGTGAAGGCAACATTTCTGCAAGGTATAGTGAGACATCCTTGCAGAACCTATCCAGATCAGTCAGTGTGACGGCAAAATTCCTGCAGGGTATAGAGAGAAATCCCTGCAGAACCTATCCAGATCAATCAGTGTGAAGGCAACATTCCTTCAGGGCATAGAGAGGAATCCCTCAAGAACCTATTCAGATCAGTCCATGTTATGGCAGCATTCCTGCGTGGTATAGTGAGACATCCCTGCAAAACCTATCCAGATCAGTCAGTGTGATGGCAACTTTCCTGCAGGGTATATAGAGAAATCCCTGCAGAACCTATCCAGATCAGTCAGCATGACGGCAACATTCCTGCAGGGTATAGAGAGAAATCCCTGCAGAACCTATCCAGATCAGTCAGCATGACGGCAACATTCCTGTAGGGTATAGAGCAAAATCCCTGCAGAACCTATCCAGATCAGTCAGCAGGGTATAGAGATAAATCCCTGCAGAACCTATCCAGATCAGTCAGCAGGGTATAGTGAGACATGCCTGCAGAACCTATCCAGATCAGTCAGTGTGACAGCAACATTCCTGCAGGGTATAGAGCAAAATTCCTACAGAACCTATCCAGATCAGTCAGCGTGACGGCAACATTCCTGCAGGGTATAGAGAGAAATTCCTGCAGAACCTATCCAGATCAGTCAGCATGACGGCAACATTCCTGCAGGGTATAGAGAGAAATTCTTGCAGATCCTATCCAGATCAGTCAGCAGGGCATAGAGAGAAATACCTGCAGAACCTATCCAGGTCAGTCAGTGTGAAGGCAAAATATCTGCAAGGTATAGAGAGAAATCCCTGCAGAACCTATCCAGATCAGTCAGCAGGGTATAGTGAGACATCCTTGCAGAACCTATCCAGATCAGTCAGTGTGACGGAAACATTCCTGCAGAGTATAGAGAGAAATCCCTGCAGAACCTATCCAGATCAGTCAGTGTGAAGGCAACATTCATTCAGGGCATAGAGAGGAATCCCTCAAGAACCTATTCAGATCAGTCCATGTTATGGCAGCATTCCTGAATGGTATAGTGAGACATCCCTGCAAAACCTATCCAGATCAGTCAGTGTGATGGCAACTTTCCTGCAGGGTATAGAGAGAAATCCCTGCAGAACCTATCCAGATCAGTCAGCATGATAGAAACATTCCTGCAGGGTATAGAGCGAAATCCCTGCAGAACCTATCCAGATCAGTCAGCAGGGTATAGAGATAAATCCCTGCACAACCTATCCAGATCAGTCAGCAGGGTATAGTGAGACATCCCTGCAGAACCTATCCAGATCAGTCAGTGTGACGGCAACAGTCCTGCAGGGTATAGAGATAAATTCCTGCAGAACCTATCCAGATCAGTCAGCATAACGGCAACATTCCGGCAGGGTATAGAGAGAAATCCCTGCAGATCCTATCCAGATCAGTCAGCAGGGCATAGAGAGAAATAACTGCAGAACCTATCCAGGTCAGCCAGTGTGAAGGCAACATTTCTGCAAGGTATAGTGAGACATCCTTGCAGAACCTATCCAGATCAGTCAGTGTGACGGCAACATTCCTGCAGGGTATAGAGAGGAATCCCTGCAGAACCTATCCAGATCAATCAGTGTGAAGGCAACATTCCATCAGGGCATAGAGAGGAATCCCTCAAGAACCTATTCAGATCAGTCCATGTTATGGCAGCATTCCTGCATGGTATAGTGAGACATCCCTGCAAAACCTATCCAGATCAGTCAGTGTGATGGCAACCTTCCTGCAGGGTATATAGAGAAATCCCTGCAGAACCTATCCAGATCAGTCAGCATGACGGCAACATTCCTGCAGGGTATAGAGAGAAATTCCTGCAGAACCTATCCAGATCAGTCAGCATGACGGCAACATTCCTGCAGGGTATAGAGCGAAATCCCTGCAGAACCTATCCAGATCAGTCAGCAGGGTATAGAGATAAATCCCTGCAGAACCTATCCAGATCAGTCAGCAGGGTATAGTGAGACATGCCTGCAGAACCTATCCAGATCAGTCAGTGTGACAGCAACATTCCTGCAGGGTATAGAGCGAAATTCCTGCAGAACCTATCCAGATCAGTCAGCATGACGGTAACATTCCTGCAGGGTATAGAGAGAAATTCCTGCAGAACCTATCCAGATCAGTCAGCATGACGGCAACATTCCTGCAGGGTATAGAGAGAAATTCTTGCAGATCCTATCCAGATCAGTCAGCAGGGCATAGAGAGAAATACCTGCAGAACCTATCCAGGTCAGTCAGTGTGAAGGCAAAATATCTGCAAGGTATAGAGAGAAATCCCTGCAGAACCTATCCAGATCAGTCAGCAGGGTATAGTGAGACATCCTTGCAGAACCTATCCAGATCAGTCAGTGTGATGGCAACATTCCTGCAGAGTATAGAGAGAAATCCCTGCAGAACCTATCCAGATCAGTCAGTGTGAATGCAACATTCCTTCAGGGCATAGAGAGGAATCCCTCAAGAACCTATTCAGATCAGTCCATATTATGGCAGCATTCCTGCATGGTATAGTGAGACATCCCTGCAAAACCTAACCAGATCAGTCAGTGTGATGGCAACTTTCCTGCAGGGTATAGAGAGAAATCCCTGCAGAACCTATCCAGATCAGTCAGCATGATAGCAACATTCCTGCAGGGTATAGAGCGAAATCCCTGCAGAACCTATCCAGATCAGTCAGCAGGGTATAGAGATAAATCCCTGCACAACCTATCCAGATCAGTCAGCAGGGTATAGTGAGACATCCCTGCAGAACCTATCCAGATCAGTCAGTGTGACGGCAACAGTCCTGCAGGGTATAGAGAGAAATTCCTGCAGAACCTATCCAGATCAGTCAGCATGACGGCAGTATTCCGGCAGGGTATAGAGAGAAATCCCTGCAGATCCTATCCAGATCAGTCAGCAGGGCATAGAGAGAAATACCTGCAGAACCTATCCAGGTCAGCCAGTTTGAAGGCAACATTTCTGCAAGGTATAGAGAGAAATCCCTGCAGAACCTATCCAGATCAGAAAGCAGGGTATAGTGAGACATCCTTGCAGAACCTATCCAGATCAGTCAGTGTGACGGCAACATTCCTGCAGGGTATAGAGAGAAATCCCTGCAGAACGAATCCAGATCAGTCAGTGTGAAGGAAACATTCCTTCAGGGCATAGAGATGAATCCCTCAAGAACCTATTCAGATCAGTCCATGTTATGGCAGCATTCCTGCATGGTATAGTGAGACATCCCTGAAAAACCTATCCAGATCAGTCAGTGTGATGGCAACTTTCCTGCATGGTATAGTGAGACATCCCTGCAAAACCTATCCAGATCAGTCAGTGTGATGGCAACTTTCCTGCAGGGTATATAGAGAAATCCCTGCAGAAACTATCCAGATCAGTCAGCATGATGGCAACATTCCTGCAGGGTATAGAGCGAAATCCCTTCAGATCCTATCCAGATCAGTCAGCACGGTATAGTGAGACATCCTTGCAGAACCTATCCAGATCAGTCAGTGTGACGGCAACATTCCTGCAGGGTATAGAAAGAAATCCCTGCAGAACCTATCCAGATCAATCAGTGTGAAGGCAACATTCCTTCAGGGCATAGAGAGGAATCCCTCAAGAACCTATTCAGATCAGTCCATGTTATGGCAGCATTCCTGCATGGTATAGTGAGACATCCCTGCAAAACCTATCCAGATCAGTCAGTGTGATGGCAACTTTCCTGCAGGGTATATAGAGAAATCCCTGCAGAACCTATCCAGATCAGTCAGCATGATGGCAACATTCCTGCAGGGTATAGAGTGAAATCCCTGCAGAACCTATCCAGATCAGTCAGCAGGGTATAGAGATAAATCCCTGCAGAACCTATCCAGATCAGTCAGCAGGGTATAGAGAGACATGCCTGCAGAACCTATCCAGATCAGTCAGTGTGACAGCAACATTCCTGCAGGGTATAGAGCGAAATTCCTGCAGAACCTATCCAGATCAGTCAGCATGACAGCAACATTCCTGCAGGGTATAGAGAGAAATTCCTGCAGAACCTATCCAGATCAGTCAGCATGACGGCAACATTCCTGCAGGGTATAGAGGGAAATTCCTGCAGAACCTTTACAGATCAGTCAGCAGTGTATAGAGATACATACCTGCAGAACCTATCCAGGTCAGTCAGTGTGAAGGCAACATTTCTGCTGGGGATAAATGATGACAATGCATGTTTCCAAATACCATGCTTATCCCTCCACTGGGGGAAACCTCTGTCACCGTTGCCTCCCCATCAACACCTGTTCAAACTATCTGTCTTTTTCGATGGTCACATTGCTATCAAATGCACATCTGACAATGGGCCTCATTACGACCCAGGCGGTAAGTTACCGCCTGGGCCGTCACTTTACCACCATGGCGTAAACTACGTTTACGCCATGGTGGTTGGCGGACTTACCGCCCCATTCCGACCTTGGCGGGGCGGTAAGTCCCCAATCCCCATTTACCCTTCCCCATTCCCATTTTTGCCCCATAGGGCATAATGGGAGTGGGGAAGGCGTTAATTACGCCACCGTAAATTACGGTGGCGTAATTAACTCCATGGTCCCTTAGCGCCATGGATTTTAACACCCGCTAAAAGCGGGTGTTAAAAACTCCATGGCGCTAAGGGACCTCGTAATTGGCGGTAAGGGGTCGGCGCAGCTAACGCTGGCGTAAACCCCTTACCGCCAGGGTCGTAATGAGGCCCAATATGTCTCTTGCCCACAGAGAGACAGAGACAGAGAGAGATTGAAATGGAGAGAGAATTGACAGTTATATTTTACTGTATACAATATTAGACTTATCTATTTAATGTGTTATTACCTTATAGGTTTAGTGTTCCTGTGTAGATATACTTTGGATATGCTAACATTGCTTGCATAGCTTCCTTGGATAACTGGAATGAATATAAGGACATTATAGAGGGCATTCAATATCCCCCAGTATGTGCTGGCCCTTGGGCATTTGTGACATTGGTCTAGTTGACATTTCTATGCAGAGGAGAAGCTGATAAAGAGTCACAAGAGTCAATTGGTCACATATCTTGGCGGGAACGGAAAGAGGAATGTGGCAAATGGCCCTGATTTACATTTTTTTCTGTACAATTGAGTTAATCTTGAAGTGTGATTAAGTGCAGTTATTGTAAACTGTCTTTAGAGGCAATTGAAGTCTGAAAGTGAGGCGGCTCATTATTGGATATGTGTCCATTTAATTAAATCTGAGAGATGCCGATCTACAGTATATTTCATGAACTTTACAGTGGATCTTCGTACCTCTATCTGAAGAAAACCGGAGTGGACCTTCTCGGACGGTTCTTTGGGATTATATTTACCAGAAGTCAGGGTACCTCTTCTTCAGGTACTTGCAACGGCAGCTGACTGCCAATGAAAAAGCATTTCTCCAGGGGAAAAGCACCTGCACATTGCAATGAAGTGCGGTTACTGAAGTGATAAGTTGCATTTGGAGACCTTTGCAGACTGAAAGTGAGTCTGCTTTTTATTGAATGTGTGTCTATTTTGTTAGACATGGGAGTGGTCTATTTACCCAAAGTTTGATGAAATTTGGAACTTCCATTCTTGCCTATATCTGAAGAAAATTGGAGTGGACCTTCTTGGACAGTTCCTGAGGACTCTATTTGCCATACATCCATTTTCGTGTTATGCCTATGAAAATGGTGAAACCAAGCATGGTGATTTATGGGTACAAACTAAGAAGTTGGAGATTGGGGAAAACCATAAAGCAAGCCGGGATGGAATCTAGTGCTCAACGGGTTGGGGGAGAAATGCGACCTTGAACAGGAGAGAGAGGTTATCACTAGAAACAACATGAAACACCCTATATTTAAATGCTCACTATTTCAGTGATTCCTCGTTGTATACAATGGTAAACAAAGGTAAGTAACCCTGATTTGATTCATTTCCCACTTGGAAAAATTGGCGAACAAAGAAAATCAACACCAGGAAGAGACAAAAACATCTTATTTGTTTGTTTATTCATTTTTTTAACAAATAAATAAACAAACAAACATCTTATGTGCCCATATGTGATAAGAACAAAGGCCGTGAGAGAGTGTAGTAGAGGTGTTGTTACTTTTTCAGGCTTGAGATAGAAATGGCTGAGGAAGGACCCGTAGGAAATAGAAATGGCTCAATTGTCTCTGGGGATCAAAGGAACTCCATGAGTTTATTAAGATCAGTAGAAGATGAAATATCATATTTTATGGAAAGTAGAATGAACAATATACAGATAGGGGAGCAGAGAGAGAGAGTTTGGAGAAGCCTGCAGCAGGCTTTGTGTTACAAGAGAAGCAGATTTGTGGTAGACCAGCACATATTAGTTAAAGTGATTACACTGATGGTTTTAATTCACATTTGCCAATTATCCTGATGTTTGGGAGTCTTCGGGACGAGGCACCTAATAAAGATCATTTTACCTGTACTTCTGCCCCCTCAACCTTTGTATGCTTTGCATCATTTATTACAATCTATAGTAAAATTACAGGTCCAGGTTTGCAGGGAACTGATGCAGCAGGGTGTTCTGTTAGAAAGGCTTAAGACGCTACTTACAGAAACAAATCAGGGCAATGGCCTGCATACAACTATATGGGTGGAGAGGAGGGAGCTGATAGCGAGAGGTGATAAAAAAAGTCTGCAATATTAAATGATAAAACCTTGCATCTGGTAAAAGAGGGTGATGCCTAAAATGCAGAAGATCATCCAGTAATTGTAAACTCTCCTGTAGAAATCTAGGGGGTTTCCCCCGAAAAAAGATAAGACAAATGTTACAGAAAGTGGTACACATGATATTTTTAAAAAACAGCAAGATATAAAAGACGAAACAGAGGAGATTGTCATCAAAGGTTTGCAATTCTAGCTTCTTCAGCAGCCGAACAGATATTACTGGATGAAAAGAAGATGGTACATTTGATCTTGAACAGAAATGTGCCAACCAAAAGTAGGTACTTGTTAGTATAAAAACGAAACACAGAAATGTATATTTGAGAATGAGATATAAAGATTTAGGACAGTTGTTGGGACAACAATCTTAAATCATTAGGATCAAATGAAAGAAGTAAATAGCCATTCAAAGATAAATAGTGCTGACCTCTCTGTCATCAAGCATAATAGAGGTATTTGTGCAAATCTACAGAAGCATGATAAGGAAAATCATACCTCACACCCATGGGATATTACTTCAACAGAAGAAGGGAGGTGAGAAGAAGTAGGTTTGAATGAAGGGAAATTGTGAAAATATAGAAATGTGAAATAGAGATAAAGGAACTTGTTGGACAATAACGTAGTGCTCTATTGGGAAGAGCTTCTCTCTAATGAACAATTATCTTACCCTTGAAAGAAAAATAACAATTGTATTGATTCTTCGGTTAGTGAGTACATTGAATGCGTAGATCGTGATGATGTGTCAAGCGTATATTTATCATATGACAGTGTTAGCAGTAACTATCAGTAACTACTACACTGAGACTAGAATATGGTGTAAAAAACAGCAAAAAAACAAACTACTCAAAGTCAGTGCCCGAGGAAGCAACTCAAGCTGGTAGAAAATGGGGCCCTAAGAAATGATTTGAATTACTTGTTCTATAAGGCGGCTAGTAGAGAAGCTGACAAAAGATAGAGATCATGCGATTATGTAGTCCCGGTTTCCAAGGGAGTTACAAATGACCAACCATTCATATCCCTAAGCAAATGTGCAAGATTACATGCTGTGGATCATTGAATACAAGGGGGCATCATATTCATTTGCCTAAACAGAAATTATTGAAATGTGTTTTTAGTCAT
The DNA here is from genome assembly GCF_040938575.1 of Ambystoma mexicanum. Classification (NCBI taxonomy): domain Eukaryota; kingdom Metazoa; phylum Chordata; class Amphibia; order Caudata; family Ambystomatidae; genus Ambystoma; species Ambystoma mexicanum. The sequence continues at coordinate 1,335,009,844 of NC_090924.1, forward strand.
GATGTATTCATGCTTCAAGGCGTTTGGTTGACTAGCTGTGCTCAAATTGATCGTTTTGGAAACTATTTAAATCAGGCAATAACGAGTGGATTATTGACTGGCATGAGGAATAGTTGGAAACCCCAAGCTGTTGATGCATGTTATAAAACTCCATTTATTCTGGTTGTGAAATTGCAATCCAGTGTAATAAAGGAATACTCTTTGTTAAATAATGTATATGATCCTCCACACTCCATTGAAGCACAGATTGTTGCTAATGGGTTAAATGATATTCAAATGAATTGGTATATTTCAGGAGGTGAGGGAAGTAATCATTGGGGGGGACATTGTAATGCTAATATCCCTGTGAAAAATAATAGTTTGGGTGAGTATCTTGATAGTGTTGCCATTTTTAAGCAAACAAACACAAAACAAAGCTGGTCAGCATCAGCTGCTATTCTTAGGCTATTTGGTCCGAGTCACGCTAAATGGAAGATCACAATGAGATGGTCAAATGGAATATACTAGATTTGGAAAGATATCCTTGAGTTCATTTTTGCAACCTATTTTGGGTTGGCCATAAAGTACCGCCGTGCAATATGTTAGCTGCAAACTCAGGCGTTTGTCCCTCCTGTCCAATGTCATTACTTCTTCTCCTTAGCTCCAGTTTCACCACCTCCTGTCCTCCTCTCACCAATGTTCTCCCAACCTATCAGCTTTCTGGTCTATTTACTCTTCCTCACCGATTCTCTCCAAAGGTGATACCAATGCTTGGCCACATCATGACAGACAAACTTCTGCATGGCCATTAATCAGCCAAAAGTATGGACTCAGCCTTCCTTTTCCTGAAAGTTCTCTGGATGCCAACACACCAACCATTATCAATCTGCTGGATCAATCCCCGGCACGTGATTGTGCCAGTCATGCCATCTGATGGCTGCCTTGCGAGGTCATTTGAAATATCTGGTTATACCCTTGAACTAATTTACCAGCGCAAATGAAAGAAGTGCATTCTCTGTGCTCCTTTCATTTGCTCTGCTTTGAAAAATGGTCAAGTCCCCTTATTCTCAAAGCTGACCTGAGCATTTCAGGAGGGGCTGGACAATAGCACAGAGGTGCTCTATACAGCCCTCTTGCACTCCTGGCACTTATGCATGACAATTTACAAGCAACTGCTGCATGGTTGCTTGGAGCTCATTTCACGAAGAAGGGCTGTAAAAGTGGCCTTCTCTGTGAAATGCCATAGCAAAAAAAGAATGTTCATCCCTGTTTGGGGGCTGGAGGTGCAAGTGTGACAGCTGCGGTTTGAACAGTGATGGTCACACTTAAAAGAAAATCATGACAGGGTCAGAAATCACCCTGTCATGATTTGCTCCTCCTTCTGTTTCTAAAGGTGCAGGGGACGACCCTCATTTTACGGAATTTAAAAGTGCATACCATTTGTGAATTTAGGATGCCCTTTTTAATGCCCAGAAACACACCTTTATTTGCACAGGGGCGCAAACAGGGAAAAAAGCGCATCTGAATGAGTGCCTCTGAGATGCGCTCATCAGGTGCCCTTCTAAATTGGTTTGCACCTTTTTCTGGCGCAAGCGAGGAGTTTGGTTATCGCATCGCCTCACTTGCACCCAACATTTTTTGGGAGAATCTGGCCAAAACTTGTGTCCAATCTCCTGAATGCCCCTAAATTCCCTTCCTCGCGACTGGCCAGCAGGAAATTTTTTGTCAATTCACACTTCACTGGAAATGCCTTCATGAAACTATTTGCAACCATCCTGACTCTAAAACCTGGCTCCTTGCCTCAGACTTACCGCATTCAATTAATCAATTCAGTTTATTTTGGATTGTTACACATCCATAAAATATACCAACTAATCGTAACATGGCATCCATAACAATTTTCATAACATGATATCCATCAAACCAAGACATATCACAAACCTCTGATTAGCTTGACTGAATAGTACTGATACAAAACAATCATTTTGTCACCAAACAAGTATTGTAATGAAATAAAATGCTAACATGCAATTCATTCGTAATTCTGGACTGTTAAAACCATAAAATTAAGGTGGCCCTTCTTTTCCCCCCATCAACGTCCTTCTCCTTAGCCAGGCTTTCTTCCTATAAGAAGCAGAGGAGAAAGTTACCTCGAGGTTTGTTGAGTTTAACTGGAATTCCCTCTTCCACTTCCAAGTACCCCTGATATAGAGTGGACAAAACAAAATGGATCAAGGTCTCATATCTTATTCTCCACGAATACAACATGTGTGTATTCCCTCTGAATAGTCCTTGATCCATGTGTAAGTCACTGCCCTTACTGAAGAAACATTGAGCTTGGTGAGAAAGAACCTGCGTTGGGTAAAAGGCACTTGCGAGAGACATATTGCTGCCAGGTCAGATGGATATAGCAGTAACTGTTTCCTTACCTGTGCTTTTGGAAGCATTTAATCACCTTTGATTGCTGTCAGAAATTCAATGGTATTTCTGGTTAGTCCTTGCTTAGAGATGTTAATAATGCTTTGCCGGAATTTATTTATCAAGGGATTACCATGGGTTAACCAACCCACTTTGTAGCATCCGCCTACGGAGATCAAATTTCCTATCAAATCTTTTTTTTAGGGCGCCCTATTGGCCAGCCCATGGTGCCTTCCAAGCGTGAATGGCACTCACAAAAATCGTATCAGTTAAATGTGTAGTATCAGTGTCAAGGTGTACAGAATATACTAGGGTCGAGGGAGGAACCATGAGTAAGTGTGTAAGGAAATAGTTCTCCATTTTCTGGTACGCTCCACCTTTGCCTATCCCCAACTCTTACAGCCATAAGAGCCCGTGAGAATAGCTTTTCCCCTGCTGATCATTAACATATGCTCTACCAAGCCATGTTGCAAGGTACTTGTGTCTCTAAAGATTCCTCCTACTACTTGACACCTCTTAACTCTCTGTTTAAAGATCTGATCATCACAATTCAGCTTACTCTTAAATCCTATCCCCAAGTAGCTTGAAGAGGGAAAATGGAGACCAAATCCATGCCCCCGCACCCCAAGCGCCTACATAGAAGAACAACAGGAAGAACAAGGAGCGCACTTATCATTTGAACCAGGCCCCAGCGCACCCATGGGTGACAAATATGCTGAAACACACCCACTTCACCAACAGTGCAACTTCTATGCTACATTAGAATCAATGCTGCAATATCAGAATCTACAAACACAAAAATCCCTGTTTAAAGGCTTGCAAATGCCTATATGAATTAACATGGTCTAAATGCACAGTGTAAAGCTATGTTTCAGGAAAATTACAGCTAAGTTCATTTCACTCACTGAACACTGAACACTGGCTGCGGGAGCCTTATCAACATTCCTCGCAAAACAAGTCCGACCTGCCAAGGCCGCAAGTTCAAGATAAAATTGCTTTCTGCAGACAGACATTTTTTTTTATCCACAAATGCGAGTAAACCACGGCAACCCAGTGTGCTTTTTTTTTCTTTCTGGGAAAGAAAGACATTTTCTCAAGGACACGCACAACATTGAAACATAACTTGTAACAAGCCAGAGCCCAGGTGCGAACTGCTTGTTCAGCTAAAAGTTATGGGAACAAAGTCACATTGCAACAAGATTAGAATTAGGTAATGGGGGCTGGCACAGCTAAATCAACCCACTGACGCAGGAGGTTAATATCCAATTATCAGGCTCTCTATAAGGGCTACATATGTAACCCACCACTCTGCAGCCAATAACAGGAGGAGATAGGTTTCTGGGAGCTGATCCAATTCTGTGAGGTCAGCCTGCAGTGTGATTATAAAACTTACTTGCAAGACAGCCCCGGGGGAGACGGCGCCTGAATTCGCGGTGTGCACGATGCTTTGTGTGTTTTTTTCCCTTCTGTGCCAGAAATAAATGCAGTTTGAAAACATGCTGCTGCCTGCTTGGCACTCTGTTGCATTTCTGGGGGCCATATGGGAGGTGTTGGGGCCTCCCATAGCTGGTGAGGGTATGGCTGCTGGCCCCCCACTGCCCTGGGGGTGGGGGGGGATCCAGCTTCTCCCCGACAAGTTGGTGCCCTCTGTGAGGCTCATTGCTCATTGTAACATGGGTAATTGAGCTCTGCCTGTGCAAGCTCTGCGATGGACTGAGCTCCCTGCCGCCGACTCAAGGAAGCTGTGAGACCCTCGCCTGCACCTGAAGACCACCGGAAAAACGCGTAACCGGCTAAAGGCTTCGGGGGCCACTTGGAAATACCCCGCTTGAGGGCAGGTGAGAGCCCTGCAGGAGAAGGGGTCCGGTGAAGCGCATTGAGGGAGTGTCCAGCAGTGGTGCAACTGCCAGTGCAGCATAGGAAAATGTAAGTAAACCAGCAACATGGGCTCTGAGGGGGGGAAATGTTTAAAGTAGAAATGTTAAAGTGTTTTTTTTTATTTTTTTTTAATTTTTTTATTTTTTTAGGGAGGGATTGTAAATTGGGTGGTGGGTGATTGTACATTGTCACAAAATTCAGCGCATTGGTAGTGATCGGCACGTGAATTGTAGTTGGGACTGGGGTGGTGGCAGTGGTCCCTTCTTGTGTTTTTGAGCATATTGGGTGGGGTAGTGACTCCCTACACATAGAACAGGAGTGCCGCGCTGATTGGTCTAGAACAGGAGTGCCGCGCTGATTGGTCTAGAACAGGATTGCCGCGCTGATTGGTCTGGATGGTGATTTCATGTACGGGGTCTGGATTTCCTATGAATTGACGTTATAGATCAATGAGTAGATGAGGTTCCCTGCTAATTGAGCGTTTTAGTTCAGTGAGTGGATGATGTTTTCCCGCAGGAGGTAGCTAGATTGTTCCCGAGTGCGGAAGATAGTTGGCTGGTTAAGGTCCCCTGGTGAGGAGCGTATCATGCACTAGGCGACGCAGTGTGTGCAGTCCAATTATAAGAGTTTATTGTGGTTTACCTTGTTCCAGTTGAGACAGGAAGACAGCTGTGGGGATTGTGGGGTTTTATTTTGGGATTTTTTGTGGGGTTGGGAGAAATGGGTTATTGTTCTGTGTATGCACATTTGTCTTTTCATTTGCATTGTGTTTTTAGTTTGGTGACGTCACCTTCAGATTGATGCATAAGGACACAAAGTTTTGATGGTGAGGAGATAGTGGTGTGGTTTTGGATTTGGAGAATAGGTGACCAAGAGGCGGTGTGTGGAAGACACATGCGCAAGATTGTGGGGGTGTGCCGGAGAAGGCAATGGTTTGGTGAAGATGGATTGCACGTGGAGTGCACTGGCTAAGGTGCGGAGCAAAGAAGGCTCACAGAAGTTGAAAAAATGTTCAATTATTTTCTAACTTTTGCTCCCTGAACAGCGGACTATCGAAATTTTCGAATTGAATAGAGGTAAAATGTATCACACAATACAGAAATGACTCCCCTTCACTTGTTGTGTAGCACACAGCTTCCATGCTGAAATAAGTCAGTAAAACATAGTGTGCAAAGATTCAAAAGTACTGAAGGTAAATTAAAAAGACCATGGCTGCTCATAGGCGGCTTCTCCAGAAGCGTGCAGCAATCGCTAAGGACACACATACACAGCACTTACACGGGAATAGCTTTAAAAGCACATGGCTACAGTTGAACTGTGTGCACGAAGGAAAGGGAAAATGCGAGGGGTCAGCTCATGCTGAACCAGCACGAACAAAGGGAAGAGGGGACTCACCCTTCTGAACCTCCGGGAGTGTAATATTTGATGACACAGGGGCAGAGAAAGGCAGATGAGGACAAGTAGGCACAAAATAAATCATTCAAGCATGCGATGGGAGGGGCAGTTAAAAACAGCTTCAACACACACGCACAAGAATCACAATAGCAGTGTCAACAATCACCACAATATGAACCGCCCATGTGGGGAGGATACATGGGGCAGGATGGGATCATTTCAGCAGACACCACAAGCACCAATGCAGGTACTGTCACCACTACATGTACAGACACAACAAATGACAGCACCACTACCCCAGGACTGACTAGAATAACAACACAGGGGCACTGCACAGCAGCCAGCACCCATACAGAACACTGACACAATAGCAATGGTACCGGTTACATGACTGGGTGGGGTCTTCCTGATGGGGAACAAATCTTTCAAAGGACATAGATTGACATTATACCGCTAATAGGACAGCCCAAAACAAACTTGATTTGACTCACTCTGCCACACACACTCATGCTCCGCTTCACCGACAGAGCGGGCGAGACGCGCGCCGACACACACACTCACGCACACTCAATAATGCAGAGGACGATTGCATAGGGGTGGTGATAGGTATCAAAACATTTTCTTTTCTGGGTGACAGTGGGGCGACTAGGCCATGCATTAGGAAAGAGACATTTGTGACATCATGAGCAATGTGGATATGACCACCTTATTAACAGAGAAATCCATAACTTGTTAAACACCAGGCATACACATGTTGAAAGTAAGGAAGATTGTTTAAGAATAATGGGGGTGCACGATACAGAGGGGGGTGCATAATGATAGCGCATCACAAGAGAGTACATTTAGCTACATTTTGAGCACACATCTTTCAGTGAGGAGACTGGGCTCATGAATACACGATTAACACAGAACAATTAAATGAGACACACAAGGTGGAAGAAGGTGCACTTGAGGGGGGAGGACTAAATTTCATTGACAGTTCACCACAGGAGGAGAGAAATAGGGGTAAAGGGTGGATGATCTATGTTCCCAACAGAATGAATTTGGCGACAAAATGACAGTGCAAGTGGTAATGCCACTAGCGCTTTTGAAAATAACACTGGCACAAATGCATTAGCCAACACACATAGGGAAAGAGGTCATTGCTGCACGAACTGGAGCATAATGGTTGTATTAAAATTTGAAAGCAGATATTGGGGGGAAAAATTTATATTGTTTAAATGTAACAGTAATTAGAAATGTATATTGTTTAAATGTAACAGTAATTAGAAATATATATTGTTTAAATGTAACAGTAATTACAGTAGTGGAGTAATAAAATACTAGACTAAATGAGTAATTAACAGAGTAGGTAGGCTTTAAAAAGTGGACATGGGGTGGGATAGAGAGAATGGGAGTAACTTGGTAGCGGATTTCATTAGTACCAGCTTAAAGTGCCTGCAGTTCACTGCAAGGCACACCCTGAGAAGTGAGAGAGGAGCCATAGAAAAAAAAAAAGTTTTAAAAACCCTGCGATTATCTTAACTAAGTAACATGGTGCACTTAATTTAGAAACACAGCCACCCTATATGACAAATTTACCACCCTGATGTTTCCCTATTTAGCTTGTCAGTGCCTGATGCCCCACGGGACAAAGGCACGCACTATAAACAGCTTATAACAAAAGCACAGTAAATACAAAGATCCAAAGGCCCATTTGTACACTAGCACCCAAATTGCATATATATGATCCAAGTGTGTAATGAGTATCTTCACAAAAATTAAGTGCCTACCCATTTTCTGGGTACATTCCGAATTGTGTAATAATTTACAGTCAGACCGCCATTGAACGCCACCAGGTGGTGACAGGATGGTGCATAGGTGTACCATTGGCTCCTCCCACTAGGACACTGAATAATGTGAGAGTAGTGCAGAGAGGTTAGGTCAAGAAATTGAAGAATATGTAAATTCTCAGGTCTCAAGCGCTTCCATTTCATTTCTCGCCAGATACAAAGGACCCAGGGCAGGCCTGAAGACAACGGACAACCAACACCCAATGGCTATGGACTACAGTGGGACATTTTCCCCTCCTGACAGACTTTGTCAGAAGTGTAAGGCGTCAAGCCCTACAAAGCGGTGGCCACCCTGGCAACGAGGGAGCAACGATCAACAGGGCCAACGCAAGAGATTTTCATGAACTGCAAAATAGCACGAACTCTCCCGAGTTAGGGAAACATGGCCATCCCATGGTCCAACGCACACTAGCAACTAGAATAGGGACTGACACACGCATTTCCAAAGTTTAATTGAGTTTCATATTACATTTTGTGCACCTACAGCTGTAACATTGTTTTGTTTCTTCTCTTTTCCCCGCACATGCAGGTTGTTGTGTATGTATGCTGTTAGAAATGTGTAGGAAATTTCCTTAATGTTATCTTCCATTAGAAACTGTGAGGCCTACTGATTAAAAAATTGTGTAGCATTCCCCACTCAATTGCCCACCCTATCAAGAACCTCAGACCACTTAGAGCATGTTTCCCTGAAGTATATTTCCTTACTTCCATTGAATAAACAGCCCAAGATTTTCCCTACCCATATTGAGAAATTTTGAAAACACGAAATGTCCGGGGGAAGGTTTGATTTTTGCCCTTAGTGATTGTTTAGTTCGCAGAGCTTGAGGTTACTAACAAGTACTAACGTATTAACGCTTTTCTTGCGATTTTCAGGCGGGCAACTTTATCATCTCATCAGCTGCAAGGACCCAGCAGCGTAAGTGGTTATGGGCACGCAAATAAGGACTTTTACCTTCACGATGGGACTATTAATGATGAACGAAATAATGGGGGTGGTAATTTGAAAATTAGTTGTAATAATGAGCGTTACCGCTGTATCCCCTGCTAACATTCCCTAACCTAAGCAGGAACAGTTATGGCGTCAGTGGGTAAGGAAAAGCTGCTGCTAAAGTAAAGAGAGTTAAGGGCAGACACAAAGGGAGTAAAACATACACATAACACACATATCAGAAGTGACCAACAACATGCCCACATGTACAAAATTGGTAGGGACACCACTGGAGAGAGCTGTCCTGACTGTTCTTTAACATATGCCGGAAGAGAATTGATTACAACAGAAATTACTACAGCAGAGCACGACGCCCATGTATGACAAGGTGCGAAGAAGATTGCAAGGGAAGACAGCAACATTGAGATTGAAAATAAAATAAATAAATAAATAATAAAGGAAGAAAAGAAAAACAAAAAGAGAGAAGAAAAAATAAAATGAAAAGGACAAAAATATGATAAGTGCCTAACAGTGTGGGAGAAAAGAGCAAAGATGGTCACTGAAGAAGGACGTATACTGTTAAGGTACCAACGTTGTGTTACCAGCACAACAGTGACAAGAAGTGGACAATCATGCTGGATGCAAGAAGGTTGAGAGAAGTTGCGAGATGAGAGCAGGAACATCACTGCTTATGGACTACTATTGAGCACATGCATCCAAAGGTCAAGAGAAACTACCACTGAATTGGGGAGGAGAGTGTTCATTGGTGCGCATCAGCATGCCCTTGTTGGTGATGACCAAGGAAGATGTGGAGAGTGACACATTCACCTAGATGGAAAACAACGGAAGAAGAGAAACAGACAGAGAAGTAAAAAGAGGGGGGAATTACTTCTCGAGCGAGACAGAAGGATGAGTGGGTGAAGTACCAGCATACCAAAGAATGATCAGCAAAAAATGCATCTGAAAAGAGAAAGCAAAGAACTAGCTAGTGCTTGCATGGTAATGGATGACATCATGACTGCCTGGTTGCTTGAAGGTGATAACGGAAGGACGAGTACCGAGCACAGCACCATTGTGCAAGATAGAGATACATTGCAAGAGAACAACAGAAGAAGACATCGGAATTCAAACAAGAGACATGGTGAAAGGAAGAGCCGGACTAAGATAGCGGTGCGCAACATGGTTCCAGCAGTAATAAAGGTGGCCACTCCCTGTGATCAGAGGAAGTACGATGGGAAGTGAGTGTGGTGGAACACAAAAGGGGAACACTCCTATATGTACTGTTGATCAACAACAATGCAGAAAATTATGGACACTTCAAGGAATTGGCAAAGATATGCAGACCGGAAGGAGGTGAATGTTGCTTGGTGGTGTGGTCGACAAAGTCGACCAGAGGGGGGACTGAAGAGGGAAAATGGAGACCAAATCCATGCCCCCGCACCCCAAGCGCCTACATAGAAGAACAACAGGAAGAACAAGGAGCGCACTTATCATTTGAACCAGGCCCCAGCGCACCCATGGGTGACAAATATGCTGAAACACACCCACTTCACCAACAGTGCAACTTCTATGCTACATTAGAATCAATGCTGCAATATCAGAATCTACAAACACAAAAATCCCTGTTTAAAGGCTTGCAAATGCCTATATGAATTAACATGGTCTAAATGCACAGTGTAAAGCTATGTTTCAGGAAAATTACAGCTAAGTTCATTTCACTCACTGAACACTGAACACTGGCTGCGGGAGCCTTATCAACATTCCTCGCAAAACAAGTCCGACCTGCCAAGGCCGCAAGTTCAAGATAAAATTGCTTTCTGCAGACAGACATTTTTTTTTATCCACAAATGCGAGTAAACCACGGCAACCCAGTGTGCTTTTTTTTTCTTTCTGGGAAAGAAAGACATTTTCTCAAGGACACGCACAACATTGAAACATAACTTGTAACAAGCCAGAGCCCAGGTGCGAACTGCTTGTTCAGCTAAAAGTTATGGGAACAAAGTCACATTGCAACAAGATTAGAATTAGGTAATGGGGGCTGGCACAGCTAAATCAACCCACTGACGCAGGAGGTTAATATCCAATTATCAGGCTCTCTATAAGGGCTACATATGTAACCCACCACTCTGCAGCCAATAACAGGAGGAGATAGGTTTCTGGGAGCTGATCCAATTCTGTGAGGTCAGCCTGCAGTGTGATTATAAAACTTACTTGCAAGACAGCCCCGGGGGAGACGGCGCCTGAATTCGCGGTGTGCACGATGCTTTGTGTGTTTTTTTCCCTTCTGTGCCAGAAATAAATGCAGTTTGAAAACATGCTGCTGCCTGCTTGGCACTCTGTTGCATTTCTGGGGGCCATATGGGAGGTGTTGGGGCCTCCCATAGCTGGTGAGGGTATGGCTGCTGGCCCCCCACTGCCCTGGGGGTGGGGGGGGGATCCAGCTTCTCCCCGACAAGCTGAAGGAAGAGCAGTGGAGAAGCTGCTTCCCTTCCAAGACAACTAACTGAAAAAACACAACACAATATTTTGACAGATTAGATCTTTCTTCCAAGGCAACACGTTGCCGCTGAGCTATCCTCCCGAGACGATGCTTCTAGCCTTCCTATTGGCAGACTAATCTTTTACCAATATCTGTAAATATTTCTGAGATTTGGGAAAGAGAACAGCATAATCAGCGTATCTGAGAACTGGCAATCTCCTAGCCCCGCAGGGAGGGACATCTATCTTGTCTTTGTAGCCTTCAATTGTAAAGCAAGGGAGTTAGCATTAAGATTAAAAGGAATGGGAGCAAGGACACATCCTTGATGGACTCCCCTATTAACCAAACTGTGTTCGCTCATTCACCATTGAGACCATCCCAAACACAGGCCCCTGAATTATCATGAAGAGCCTCTCCATCATACGGATTAATGATTTTGGAGTCCCCCCATGGCACTGAGAGCATCCCAAAGAAGTCTCCTGTCCACGTAGTCAAAAGCAGAACTGAGAAATTAAAAGGCTTAAAAGGAAGGAGATTGCAAGACCAAAATATATTTGGCTGGAACATGATTTAGATTAAGGCGCTGATCCACAGTGCCGGTTAAAGTCGTGAAGGGTAATTGTGTATCAGACAGGATGTTATTTTCCGACACCCACCACTCAAGGTGATTCAAATTATGCCAGACAACAACTTGGAGGTCTATCCAGTAAAGTAAATTGGTGGTAAGAAGAGGGACAGAGACTTCGCAAATTTGGTTTGTGGAGAGATTTGCGATAAAGACCTATACTAAAAATGGGCGTCAGATGACTATCTGTGAACAGAATAAGTCATTAGGGACTCCACCTAGGTTTCTATCTGCTCAGGACAGATTGAAGTTCCTTCAGCATAACAAAATTTAAGGTATTGAAAGTGTGAGTCCCCCAATAATGCATTTAGGACTCCCCAGTGAGAGTCAGTAAAGGACACACCCCAGGAGGGAATGAGACCAAGAGCAAGTGCGGGTGAAGTCAAAAAGGTAAAAGTTTATCCAAACCAAAATAGGCCAAGCATAGAACTCTGCAAACTCTGAGAGCGCTCTGCCAAACGTCAGAAAACGTTCACATTTTGTTACAAAACCACGTCACCTATGACGTGGGAGCTAGGGATTGCATGAGTCGATGAGATTGGGCAAAGGGGCACAGGCATTATAGGATGTATAGGGTTGAAGCTTCAGGATTGGTGAGGCACCGCGTGGTGTCGTGGTGATGCTTGTATGTCAGCTGGGCTCATCGGGGTGGAGTACCGGATCAGGAGACGTCTGACTTGATACATCGTGGCTGCACTAACATTTGCCCTTGTGGGCACACATACTCATTCAGTGTTGGCTTATAATGTATAATACCCTGTAAATCCTCCAAATGGTTATTCTAACATCGCACGAAAAATAGCACATAATTCTTGAGTGTTTGTGTTTCACCATCCTAAAAAAAACCTATAGAATAAATGAACTGCTTCACGGGTTCAAGTAGCTTATCAGGGGGCACATTTCTGGGATACCTCTATCACCCTTTGTCGTTAAATCTAGTGAGAGACATCTTTATAGTATGTTAGCACGAGAGTAAATATATGGCTACCATGGTCAGGCGGGGTTGAGGTGAGGTGGGATATTGCCCGGACAGAGGGCACATAGTTGGTACATCAAAAAGGCGGTGGGATGAGAGGCTTGTTGCCCATATTTCTTTAACCACATTCTGGGGATGTGGGACAAGTTCTATGGTGCCATTATGAGTATGGGTGCTTGGGGGAGGGTGGATATTTGGTGCAGGCTCAGCGGAAAGGTGGGGGGTTACAATCATAGCATCACATTGGCAGCAAAACCAGGACTTTACATGTCAGCTCGGCCTGAGGGGGAGAAAAAGAAGATGGGGGCTAAGCACGCGGCGCTCAGGAGATGGGAGAGAGGGTCTTGTAGCTTCTTGAGCCATATCTCATGCATTTTGCGGGGAGTACCCATAAATCATACAATCGAGGTAGAAATAGGTTAGTGTGTGTGTGTGTGTGTGTGTGCAAGTACATTAGATGGTGTACAAAGTTTTGCTTACAAATTAGGGTACAACATTCAGTGCTGTGATATTATAAAAAAATGATACCTGAGACGCTATATGTATAAATGCCACATCTCATAACATAACATAAACATTGTGATACTGATTGGATATGTTAGGAGTCTTATATAATATTAGGAAGTCATAATATATATATATATATATATATATATATATATATATATATATACATGTTGGTTTCATACAATGCATCGTGTAGTTTGTACTTAAGAATAATTCTTGACCGATGGTGAGAACTCTAAACTTATACTTCATCGCCTTGTGTGTAGTCAGAGATGGGTAAGGGTCCCCTTATTTCATTAGATACAATCAACCTCTTGGCATACGACAAAAGAAGTGGATTTATATCTTCTCCAGAAGAATTAGCTGCATGGGTGAAACAGAGTGGCACACAGGATCAGCACATGCATCTGATACTTCAAACCGGGAATAGGGTTGGGGGTTATCAACAGCATATGTCATAAATGTAGGGTCTGCAAAGGGACGGGACAAGTTTATGGAGCTAACTTGTTTTTCTCGAACCCCACTTTTGGCCCGGTCATTTGCAGGTCAATGATGTACTGCGGAAGGTGTAAGATACAGTGTTTGTCATGTAGCTTGTTCGCGCCTAGTCTCCCGTGAGAACAGGCCCGCTGCAGGGTCGCGGAGGGGAGGAGTGCGTGATCAGGAGGGGAGAGCTGCAGTTCTGTGGGACACTCGTGTTCATGAGGCTGGAGTTGTCCTGTACAAAATAAGTGTGGCACAAAAATGGAGTCTTGTATTATCCTGCTGGCTGGGTATTGCAGCCACATGTGTCGACCCGCAGTCATCCCGCATCCCTGGCCACAGGCGCATGGGTGGCTGCTGGACGAGTCACAGTCCGCATATTGGTAAGAATGGAGAGGAGGGGCCTTTAAAGACCTTTCCTCCCATACACTATCCTCCCTATCCTGATGCAAACTAGCATTTTTTCTTGGGTGAGGCAATGCTTTTAGAACTCTGCAAAGGCATGGAGGATTTCTGTCAGGTCTTCATGGAAATGCAGGCAAGCTCTCTCCAAGTTGCAGCAACAATTCTGGAGCTCAGTGAACTGCTGTTCCTAACTGCATCAGTCTTCCAAGCCCGCTCTTATCTCTGTTCTATTTCAGGGCCAAGATACCAGCAACGGTGATAGACATGCAATAGAAAGCAAAATAGACTTCAAACAGCTTGCACTGAATAGGTTACTACTGCTTCTGTTGGTGTCCAGTCAAAGTTACGAATACATAGTTTCGAAATACAATACTTTCGAAACAAAAGAATCGAAAAAAAAAATGTTGGAATGGATTTTTTTTAATGGATTTTTTTTTGTTTGGGTTTCGTATAGTAAAAATAGTGTGGTTCCTCAAAAAACGGGGTTTTAGCGGTGGACACCCCCCCAAAAAAAAAAAAAAAAAAACGCATTCGATTTTTTTTTCCTCGATGATTTTGAGTCGAAACTGTTGTATTTCGTCACTAGTACTGTCGAAACTTTGACTATAAACCCTTCTGTTTCCCAACGTTCTGTTCTATGTTGCCAGTCTATGCCCTAGCGCTTGCATGCCCACGGGCTCCGCCCTATCGCTATACAAATAAATTAAATAAATACATAAAAATGCATGGAATCAATCGAAAATGAAGCACCTAAAATGAAAACATTGACGGTGCAGGCACTTCATGCCTGGATGAGCGTATTGGACTTTTGGTCTCAAAGGGATCATGAATTGGATCAGGAGGCCTGCCATCTAGAAACACTCTCCCTCCTTTTGCATACCACTCAGGCTAAGATCATTCAGGTGTAAGTCAGTTGTGCTGCTAAGTATGGGGATGTGTTTTAACGCTGATGCAAGCTACGAACATGACTGTTAACCAGCATTTGCAGTGCCCTCGCATATGCCCTCCATGACTCTCCTCTGGTAATGCCCATGTATGCAGGTCTGCGTAGGGTGCACACCCTATGCACAATATCCTGGTAACCGTACGAGCTGAGCACTCCTACTGGGCCTTCAGGAAATCGCTAAAAACATTACTATTTGCATAGATGCCATAAATCTGGAATGTGCTTGATACACTGCCTGGCTGTTCATGATCTTTCTTGCGAGCTACTGGTTGTGTAACAGCGCCTTGATGCCTTAGGGCTTAGTGCGCTATACACATGGATGAATAAATAAATACATACATAACATGCACTCAAACAATTACAACATGTGTTAATTTTAGGTTTATTTCATTGAGTAAATGCCACATGATTATGAGCTCAAACACCTCACAAAATGTACTCCATCTATTGCATCCACCCAATAGGTCGAGGTAAACATTTTACAAACTACCTTGAATTTTCAAAAGTTTTTTTTTTTTTTTTTTTACATTAGGGAAGGGATGTGGCAAGTGCTTGCTTTCCTTGCATGACAATACATTTATCTGAAGCCCACCTTCTCATCCTCTATGCAATGTATTGCATTCAAAGGTCATTATTGACCCTTCTGTGCATTCCATGAATGGTATTAATGGTGACTTAGTATGTACCGGTACTATTTCTGATCCATTAACAACCTAATAATGGATTAACGTTTAAAAAGAAAAATGTAATGAAGATTAACCCAAAAAAAAAAAAATCCGCTGATAGGGTGTCTGGCCCATAATACGGCAAAGACACTTCAATCTCTGCATGCAGCAATGGTAATTACCGCATGGGGCAATGCATGTACAAATCTTCCAAGGGCTGGAAAAATGTGATGCTACGGAGAGGCGGGTGTCTTTCGATATATTATTAATGCAGGTTACAGGTGGGCAATCCCAGAGAAATTGACACAGGCATCTGTGGTCTCCCTCTGACAAAATGCTTCTGAAGAGAGTTAGTGACTTCCACAAAAGGCTTTTGTGCAGTCACGTTGAGACACCACGACACATTTCCCTCGCCAGATGGAAATAGTCGAGAAAGAGATGTCGGAACAAGGCTGGGGTAAACATTAGACAACACTGCCAAGATCATGTTGGCTATGCCAGACAATTGCTTGAAATAAGAGGAATGCGTTTGCTAAATGTATTACTAGGACAAGTGACCTTACGATATGAGGTGGCTAGTGCCAAATGAAGTGAGAGACCCTAGCCCCTTCATTTCCCTCCTGGCTAACACCCTGTTGCAGGCATGCAATACATCTCACGATATCAGAACAGCTGACATCCTTTTCTCTTGGGAAAATGATGGCGGTGCGCAAACATAGAAACTGATGAGAGATAAGGACTGCCGGACACCAGTCTCCTTGTTTACACTAAAATGACACACAGCCCACATTGGGCCTCATTCCGACCAGGCTAGTAGGGCCATGGTTGCCGCCGGTATTTTAACGATGCCGCCCTGGTGAATGGCGGAATTACCGCCCCATTCCAAGGTTGGCTGGGCGGTAATTCCCCATTCACCATTGGCCCTTCCCCATTCCCATTTTTGCCCCATAGGGCTCAATGGAAATGGGGAAGGCGGTAGTTACGGTACCGCAAATTGCGGTACTGTAATTACCTCCAAGGTCCCTTTGTAGGTCCAATCCTTAACGGCTGGTAAAACCAGCCATTAAGGTAGGGACGCGCAAAGGGACCTCGTAATTAGGCGCTAAGGGGTTAACGGCGCTGCCACCTTTTACGGTGCCGTTAACCCCTTACCGCCTGGGTCGTAATGAGGCCCATTGTCTCCAACTTGCACCTCCAATAATCACCCAGTCTCTTATTTAGATCTGGTACCTGATCAGAGCCAATCATTTCAACATCTCCAATACCCACTTTGGGCAATTATTTTAAAGTAATTACAACATTTAAAATGTGTATATTACACAATGTTAATTGGTGGACCTTGTGCACTCAAGATTTGAAGCTACAGAGCATTAACCGGCCATACTTGAAACCAGTGTGCGTCTCTTATGTATTTGTTATGTCATGATGTACTTTGGTCGTGTACCGTGCACTACTGTCACTTAAATGGTCTTTTAGCATCCTAGCAGATCTAAAACCGAAGGAGGGCTGGCAGAGGTTTTCTTACTGGGCTAGAGAGGGAAAGGCGCAAGAGCTTTGATGTGCTGTTGTCAGCTTCAGTTCGGAAAAACCAGTCATTGTGTGCTGGTTTGTGATATTTGGTGGTTGTGTTGTGCTTGCTGTGTGGGTGTGTGTTTAGTTTGTATGGTTGGCTTGATTTCTTATTTGGTGTTGTGTGTTTGTGTAGTTTGTTGTCGTGGGTGATGGTCTTATGTTTTGTTGCAGTAGAGGCATGTTTTATATTGTTCTGTGTTTTAGGGTGAGTGGGTAGAATGTTTCAGAGTTGTTAGTGGGTTCCTGGACAGTTGGATCGCATTCTTCTAAATTCAATACACTCAACCGCATTACATGGCCTACCCACAAGATGTACTTGCGGCAAGGCACAGCCCAATTGCATTTTCAGAGCACAGTGGAAAACAATGTAAGTAATATAAATGGCAATGTCCTCCAGCGCATAGCTGTGGATATGCTCACAACTTTCACCACCTTACCATTTGGTAGACAGGCTTTTTGTTTTTGTTTTGTGTGCAATTGTATGCAGGAGGTTCCGGTGTGTGGGGGGTGTTGGGTAGAGATGGTAAAGTGTCTGTGGTTTCTTTGTCTGGTGTTGGGTTTTGTGACAAGTTAGTTATGTAATGAGTGGTGGGTGTGCTGTGTTTTAGAAAGTTGGGAAGTTATTAGTAGGGTTAGTTGGGTTTTTAATTTTTTGTTATGAGTATAGTCCATCGCTTCGTCTAGTTTCCGGTTGGGTTTATGGTTGGATTTTGGGTGGTTCCTTTTCGTGGATTTCTCTTGTTTTGCGGCAGATGGAATTTGTCGCTCAGAAATTTTCTTCTGTTTGGAGTATTAAATCCTGAAGTTGAGGTGATTCTCT
Source organism: Ambystoma mexicanum (assembly GCF_040938575.1). Classification (NCBI taxonomy): domain Eukaryota; kingdom Metazoa; phylum Chordata; class Amphibia; order Caudata; family Ambystomatidae; genus Ambystoma; species Ambystoma mexicanum. The sequence goes on from NC_090924.1 coordinate 1,335,027,752, forward strand.
GTTGTGCTTATTTCCTTTAGCAGCGAGTTCCAGAGTTTCACAGCTGTGCAAGAGAATGTTGATCCTCCAAATTTTAGTTTTGAGTATTGTTTCGATTCAAGGCTGATGATGTTGCTGGATCTTAGTGCTTGTGCTGGTTTGTAGATGGTGAATTTCTCCTGTATGAATTTTGCTCCTTGGTCATGGATCGCTCTTTGTGTTATGCAGGGTGTTTTTAAGGAGATTTGTTTTTTGACTGGCAACCAATGCAGCGTTCTTAGCGCTGGTGTGATGTGTTCTCTTCTGGTGAGTTTAAGGATTAGTCTTGCATCTGCTTTCTGTATTCATTGTAGCTTTCTCAACAGGTAATCTGGCATCCTGTTGGCCAATTGTCACTCCCACACCGCTCCTGAATGTGTCTTCAGCCCAGGGTATCCTGATCAGGCTCTAGCCCACTCTGATCATCGCAGCAGACACATGGCTGCAATTCCTTACTGGGGTAAGTGCCATCCGCCTTCCCTTGCTGAATCCTCCACTGTGGGCTTTAATTGTGCATTTTCAACCATTTGTGTGCTCCTTGGCACTTGCATCCGCCACTTCCTGGTCCTTCCCTTTGTCCCTCCCATACTGCTCCTGATTGGCCCTTCAGCCCAGGGTATCCCGAGCACAATCTAGTCTGCTCTGAGCATTGCAGTAGCCACTTCACTGCAATGTATTACTGGGGTTAGTGTCAGCCACCTCCCCCTTGCTCAATCATCCATTGAGGGCTTTATTTGACCATATTTCGACCCTCTGTGTGCTCCTCAGCATTAGCATCCTCGGCTTCTTGTTCCTTCCCACAGTCCCTCTGACACTGCTCCTGATTGGGTCTTCAGTCCCTCTTAGGAACTCCATGATGGGTATCCCCGTCAGCTAAAGGCCCCAAGGCCAAGGGCAGCTCCTGAAGAAGCAGTTCCAGACCGTGTTGGCCCTTGTTAAGATGTGGATCCTGCAGATGCCAACCAGAAGCTACTGACAGAGAAAGTGTGGTTGGGGGCATGGGAGGCAGTCACTACTGCTCCTCACTAAACTGACCAATCCAATCTAATCCAATCTTATTTTATCAAATCTTCAACAGCATTTGGTCCTATGTGTACAGTCCAGAGTTTGGATATTAACCTTTTCCCGCATTTAGCCTGATTTTGCCAGATAGCCTAATTGTACCAGATAGCCTGATTGCGCCAGATATCCATTTTTCATATTTAGCCTGATTGTGCCAGATAGCAATTTTTCACAATTTAACGCGGTGTGTTTTTTAACATCTTTGCACACTTTCTGAATTGCATTTTGTGTCCCTTGTGCACATTCGAATCCCAGTGTGTTTTTTTAACATCTCTGCACTCTTTTTGCATTGCATTTTGTGTCTCCTGTGCAAATTCTAATCCTGGTGTGTATCTCTGCACCCATCTGCAGTACAAAAGCATTCACAGTCCATCTGTTTTCTTTCTTCCTTCACTCCTATGCACCTGGTGAGTTTGTGCTCATACTGTGATGTGCAGCCCCTCCTCTTTCTCCCTTCTACCCTCCTATCATCCCTATGGCACTCACCATCTCCCCGATCTTATCGAATTGCTATACTATCACCTATCCTCCCTCTCTCATGAAGTCTGAAAGAAAAAAACTTCCAAAAGACATCATGACCACTAACCGTGCCCTACCTATCGCAGACACTTATGTCAGCGCAACTTCCAGACATATCTTCACTGATATCCTCTTTTCTGTCCCCTCTCCAGATCTATGGACTCCTCATCTCATCTTCACTTTTCTCACATATTTACCCATTAATGGTGGCACCAGATGGAAAGCACTCTTGGTGGGCTTTGCATCATCCAGGTGTATCATTAATGTCTATCACACTGGCACCATCTTGGTTCAGGGTCCTTGACCCAATCTCCTCCTCTTTGACCAGCACCTGCCGTCCCTCATAAACTTCCTTCCCACACCTCCTACTCCTTCTTCCACTCTCTCTGCCCCCCCTCCAACTGGTACACTATGCCCCTGTACCCCTCCTCAGAAAACCTTCAAAGGTGGTGACCTCTTGCATCTAGCCATGTTTAATGCTCGTTCTGCCATCAAACACTCTGCAAATGCCCCTCCTCCTTGAAGACCTTGACCTCAATATCCCTGCTCTTACCGAGATGGTGTTCAGTGACAGCTCAGTCACTGCTTTTGACTCCCTTCTCCCTGATGGCTATAAAATCATCTCAAAGCCTCATCCTAACCATGCTGGTAGTGGGGTTCCTTTGTTCTTCCCTGAGTGGGCACCTTCTTCCCTAATACCCACCCAGCCTTATTCTTCCTTTGAGAACTTGGTCTGCAAGCTGGTCATCTCTCCCGCCTCCTTCCTGACCATTTCCACTATCTACAGGCCACATGGCTGCACTACCCTGTTCCTCTCTGAATGGGATCATTTCTTCTCCACTCTCCTCACAGCCACCCCTAAACTTCTTCTCTTGGCTGGGTGACTTCAACATCCAACAAGACTACTCAATCGGTGCATCCACTCTCTTCCGTGACCTCTGCACCTCGCTCTCACTCTCCATTCTCCCTACCGGTCCTACCCACTTGGCTGGACACACTTTTGATGCCTTCATCCACACAGATCTTTCACTCCCCCCCCCCACTGATCAACCCACTCTCCTGGTCAGACCATTCTCTCCTCTCACCTGGGTCTTCTCGGCCCTCTGATGCACCTCCCCTAGCCCTAGCCCTGCCAACCTTGTTCACGAGCATCTGTATGATGAAATGAGTGTCAGTTGGTCCCTTCACATCTGCCTTCACCCCACTTTCCCCACTACAGGCTCTACCTCTGACTCTGCTCTCAGCAACCTCCATCTTGCCATCACTAATACCCTTGACATTCTTGCCCCAGTCATGAGTATCCACCTGAATCATGCCTCCAAGCATAACACTTGGTACGACTTCAAACTTGCAGCCCTGAAACGCAAGTTCAGAGCTGGGGAACGGAAGCGGCATACTGCAGGCTCACTCACTCACAGATTGACCTGACACCCGCTCCAAAGGCAATACCGACACTCCATTTGCTCCAAGAAAGGGGCCCACATCCAGGCTCGAGTCTCTGGTGCATCCAAAACCATGGCTGAACTCTTTAAAATATTCAAAGAATTAGCCAACCCTTGCGTAGACTCCTCATCACCTCTTCCCTCACTGGCTCTCTGCAACGCACTGGCCACATATTTTACTGCAAAAACTCAGGACATCCTAAGCACCCTTGCATCCCTCTCCCCCTCCTGTTACGCAATCCCATTACCTCCTATGGCCTCCTTTCCCCCCTCTGCCTGTGTCTCTTCTTTCTCTCGTATCACACCTGACAAGGTCACCGGAGTTATCTGCTCCATGAAGGTCTCCTTCAAACAGGCCTCCCCCTGTTCATTTAAGTACAATATTGGCTGTTTTGAACTTGCAGTTGCTGATTTCTGCAACCATTCTTTTGCTACTGGATCTTTTCCCTCCTCCCTCCAGCACTCCCTTGTGCATCCCTGCCTAAAAAGAAAATCTGCAGACCCTTCTTGTTCAGCCAACTAACACTGCATATCTGTCACCCCCTTCTTTGAGAAACTCTTGGGGCAGCTGGTCTTCCCCCAACTGACCCAGCACACTGAACTTGTTAGTTGCCTACACACCCATCAAGCTGGAATCTAGAGGCACAGAAACTGCTCTTCTATACACCTGTGAAGAACTGCTTGCATCTCTTGACCCCAACTCTCCAGCTGTTCTGGCTGACCACCGTCCTTAATGACCATCCGTCCCAGGTTGTGCTCTTTCTCCTCCCCTACCAACATCTCCAACTGCGGTGTCCCCCAGGGCTCCAACCTTTCTCCCTGGCTCTTTAACACCTATCTTGCTCCGCTTGCACACCTCATTTCCACATTGGTGGCACCCAACTTACAGTGTTATGCAGATGACACACAACTCTTCTTCAAACTGCCCTCTTATCCTCGCCTCACTTCCTCCATCATTTGTAACTGACTATCTGCCATCAAGGCCAGGTGTGCTTCCAATGATCTCTGCCTCGATGCCAGCAAGACAGCTCTCCCCCTTCTCCATCTGAAGCCAGAAATCTTTGACTCGTCTCTTTCCTTTCCCCCTCACATTCAGGACCTTGCCAAGAAGGCCCACTTTAAACTCGGCCACCTCAAAGGTGTTTTTCCTTTCCTCACTTTCCCCAAGATGCTCAATGTCTGTAGAGCTCTGGTTCCCTCCAGGCTAGACTATTGCAATAGCCTTTTCCTTAATATTCCCTCTTCTTCCCTACGACCCGTCCAGCTAATCCAGAATAGGGCTGCAAGATGTATCCTTGGCCTTAAGCACAGGAACCACATCTATCCAGCCCTAAAATCTCTCCACTGGCCCCCAGTTGCTTCAAGGATCAAACTTGAATCCCTCTGCATCACCGGCTGATTGGGGCCGGGGAACACACTGTCTACAACTGACTTTAATTAAATACTCTCCCTCCAGACCTTTACATTCCTCCGGCACCAACTCTCTGTGTGTCAAGCGTCTCGCTAAACAGCAAGCTGGTGGCCGATCTCTTTTCTTGGCAGGCTCCCTTCTGTGGAGCAGCCTCCCCCTTTCTCTTCGGCTTGACCCAGATCTACTTAAATTCTGGAAGCTCCTCAAGACCATGCTTTTCACCTCTTCCTTCCCTTCCTCCCTCCTCTGATAAACCCCACAGTTGCTGAGATTGCTGACCAGGGCCCTTTATGTTTACTCCTGGGTCCTGGCCTCCCACACCAAATTACCTTCAGTCTGCGTCGTACCCAGCACTCCCCATGGCACCCATTGGCATATGCAAATTGACAAGGGGGGTCCTGGGAGTCCCTCTGCCAGACATTAGTCCTGGTTACGAGGGATTTACCCAGAGTCTTTAGCTCACTACCTTTCACAGAGAAGAAATATCCCAAACATATCAGTCTTTGTCCTGCCCTGGGGCAGTCCAGCACCGAAATGCTAGGCAATTCTCCTCTGAACAAGAGTACCAACAGCATCGCCACACACGTGTTTTGGTCTGGTTGGACCTCATCAGTAGGGAGGAGCTGTGCCTCTCTAAGAATAGCGAGCAAGGAGTCCACGTCTGGATTCCCCTAGTAACTTAGGGTGAGACCCAAAGTTACTTAATTATGCAAATTGACACGGGGGGTCCTGGGAGTCCCTCTGCCAGACATTAGTCCTGGTTATGAGAGACTTACCCAGAGTCTTTAGCTCACTGTCTTTCACAGAGAAGAAATATCCCAAACATATCAGTCTTTGTCCTGCCCTGGGGCGGTCCAGCACCAAAATGCTAGGCAATTCTCCTCTGAACAAGAGTACCAACAGCATCCCCTCAGGAGCCCCCTTGTCAATTTGCATATTTAAGTAACATATAGCCATATATTGCATTTAGCCTGATTTTGCCAGATAGCTATATTTCGCACATAGCCTGATTGTGCCAGATAGCATGATTGTGCCAGAGAGCCACATGTTCGCATTTCACCTGATTGTACAAGATAGCCATATTTTACATTTTGCCTGATTGTGCCAGCTATCCATATCTCTCATTTTGTGATTGTTCCAGATAGCTATATTTCGCATTTAGCCGGATTGCACCAGATAGCCATAGTTTGCATTTAGCTGGATTGTGCCAGATAGCCATATCTCACATTTAGCCTGATTGTGCCAGATAGCCTGATTGTACCAGATAGTTATAGTTCGCATTTAGCTTGATTGTGCCATATTTCACATTTAGCCTGATTGTGCCAGATAGCAATATCTCGCATTTAGCCTGATCGGGCAGATAGCCTGATAGCCATATTTCACATTTAACCTGATTGTGTCATATAGACAGGTAGCTATATTTCGCATTGAGCCTGATTGTACCAGATAGCTTATAGATTACTGGTGTTACTATTGTGCACCCATCTTGGGCCCATCTCCCCCTACCCAGGTGTCCTGAGTCTGAGCATTGCTGTATTTGTTGTGCCCCATTCTAGGTCCAGGCGACCCAAACCTAGAAGTACCTTGAAGTACTGGCTCTACTTTTGTGCACCGATTTTAGGCCCTCTCCCTCTCCCTCTCCCCAGGTGTCCCACATCCCTGTGGAACTGCATTTGCTGGTATGGCCACATTTTCAAATCCCCCTTCCCAATCCAGATGCACTGGCCACTGTTGCCTCCACTCTGGGTGCATCTCGCTCCGATCGGACTCTCAGAATCTAGCTCTCACATTTACGGTAATACCTCAATCACAGTCACCCCCTAGCGCCACGTTCCCCAGTGCCTCAAACCCGCCCACCTCTGGCCACACCTTTACACAACCATGGCACTCAGCATACTGCCAAGCCAGACACTCGCACTACCTAGATGCCCTCCCCACTCACATTTTTTGTACATCACTACTGCACTCACCCAGACTCACTGGTATTACCCAAATAGTTTGTTTACAATTGTTCGAATGAACAATTGACCGAATTTAAAGGGTCACAATTGACCTTTTCACAATTGACCGAATATATATATATATATATATATATATATATATATATATATATATATATATATATATATATATATATATATAGGTGTTGGGGGTTTGGCGTTGGGTGGGGGGTTGTGGGGGGTATCCCCCCACATATATGGTACAATTGACCTTCATAATTCGGTCAATTGTGAAAAGGTCAATTGTCATTCGAACAGTTGTAAAACGAGCAATTCGTATACAACCGACTCACTGACGCACACACTAACACTACCACGTGCCACCACTCCTACATACAAGAGTAGCTCTCAAGCACTCTAAAACACACCTCATCCACCCTACTCCACTCACTGTCACTCACGTCTCAAACCCACTGCCACACTCTCCCAGAATCACCCTCCCAGAGCTCATGACACCTGCCCTTCTACACCTATCCTCGCTCCTTCCTTCTCCAACCCTCTACGACACTCATCTGGAATCATCCACACACACCCCGCCTCCCACCACCCATGCCTACCTTCTCACTTAGAGAGTTCTTAGACTTCCCAGAACACACCCCCTCTGTACTTCATCCTTCACCCTCACACCCTCTTTTTCAAACCGTCTACCTCTTGCACACAGAATCCTTCACATACGCACCCTATCTCAAGGTACACTACCCCTCACTCATACTCATGGAACACTAGCACATTCCCACTCACACCCCACAACACTCTCATCCTCCACCCTCGCTTCCTCAGTCCTACAATCACTTCACACCTCACAAATCCTCACCACCTCTCAGGCTCTGACTGCTATTACTCACACCGTCCAACCCATCGCATCCACCACCCACCGCACCTCCCAACACACTGACTAGAGGTACTCCTTGACCCACTTTCAATCGCACACTGTATACCCCCCTACCAATCACCAGTGCTGGCTGCACCTCAACCTCTAAACCCTCCTTCCCACAAACCTTCATTGAGAAACCAGAAAAAGTTAGCTGTTGGTACCATTTGCTGGTATTTTAAAGTTATCTGTTAGTACCATGTGTTGCTATTTTAAAGTTAGCTGTTGGTACCATCTGTGCTTCTTCATAGTTAGCTGTTAGTAGCATTTGCAACTATTTTGAAGTTAGATGTTTTTACCATTTACTGCTTTTTTGACCATGGATGTGCCCAGCGACTACCCTGTGCTACCCCATCCTGCCTTTCCCCATCATGTCTCCGCCCTCCACTACTCTCTCTTTTCTTCCCCTCTCCTCCATGACGCCTATGGCACTCTCTGTCTCTCCTATTTTTTCTAACGGTTTCTCCATTTACTATCCCTCCCTTCTCACTAGGTTTGGCAGGAAGAAGTTCAAAAAGTATATCTTGGCCTCTAACCCTGGTCTCCCTATTGCTGACACCTACTCCAGCACTTCCTCCAGACTGACCCTCACCAACATCCTCTTTGTCATTAATTTGCCGGACCTTTGATTTCTCCCTCCGCTTCCTCTCCCATTAATGGTGCCACCCGGTGGGAGGCACTCCTGGACTCCTTCCACTCATCTAAGGTAATCATTATTGTCTACCTTAATGGCACCATGTTGGTCCAAGGCCCTCAGACCAACCTTCTCTTCTTTGATGGACACTTCCTATGCTTCCTCAATTTCCTTTCTTCTCCTGCTGTCCCATCTCTCTCTTCTTCAGCTTCCCTGCCTCCCCCCTCTGCCTCCTCCTTGGCTACCTTGCCCTCTCCACCTTCCTCTTCTGCCCCCCCCTCAAGCTCCTTCTACACCCCTGCAGGGCGTACCTCTGATTTGTACCCCTCCCTGGAAGTCCTTCAAGGATGGCAACCTTCTCCATATCGCCACTCTCAACTCTCACTTAGCTGTCAAACACTCCTGCGACATCTGCTGCCTCCTGGAAGAACTTGACCTCGATGTCCTGGGTCTCACCGAGACATGGTTAACGGCCAGCTCAGTCACAAACTTTGACACTCTCCTCCCTGATGGCTACAAGATCCTCTCCACACCCAGATCCAACTGTTCCGGAGGGGGTGTAGCCTTGATCATCCCAGAGTGGATTCCAGCCTCTGTCATTCCTATGCAGGCCTACTCCTCTTTCGAATGCCTTTTCTGCAGGCTTTCTCTCTCTCCCGGCCACTCAGTTACCATGGCTACTATCTATTGGCCACCTGGTTTGATCTCCTCCTCCCTCCTCTGGACTCTTTCGCATCCTCTGCGACTCTCTCTCTGTTTCTATTCTCCCCTCTGGCTAGGCTCACTCTGCAGAACACACTCTGGATGTTTTGATCTCTTCAGACCTCCCACTCTCTATCCCTCTGACCACTCCTCTCTCCTGGAGTGATCACTCTCTCTTTACCTCCCATCACTCCCTCTCTACCCCTCAGGCCAAGCCAACTCCAACACTCCCACCTACCTTCTCTGTCATCTGACACATGAAGCTTGTGTCAGTTGAGGCTTTCGCTACCACTTTCTCGCCCCCTCCTCCTTGGGCTGATTGACATCCTGACACAGCCCTTTCCATGCTCTACTCTTCTATCTCTGATACTCTTGATGTTTGTGCCCCTGTCATGAGGATCCACATGAAGCCCAAAGCCAAATGCAAATCTTTGTATTACTCTGACCTAGCTACCCTTAAACGCAAGTGTAGGGTGGCTGAGAGGACATGGCAGGCTTCTTGTGCATCCTCTGATAAACTGGCTTGCCTCCTGCTTCAAAGGGAATACCGGCTCCTTGTCTGCACTAAGAAGAGAGCCCATATTCAAGCCTACGTCTCTGTGGCATCTAATAACTCAGCCAATCTCTTTAAAATCTGCAAGGAGCTGGCCAACCCTGCTGCAGTCTCTGCCTCTCCTGTTGCCTCCCATGCCCTCTGCATAGCCCTTTCCTCCCATTTCAACTAAAAAAAAAACAGGACATCCTTCCACCCTCTTGTCCTCTCCTCCTCCTCTCCTTTCTCTCTCTGCTACATCTGTCCCACCTGCAGCCACCTCTCCTCCCTCTTTCTAATCTTTTCCTCTCTTCTCCCCTGATGAGATTTCCAGACAAGTGTGATCTATGAAAGTCTCGTCAAAACAGGTATTTCCTGTTCGTCCAAAACCATCAAGGACCACATTGACACCCTTACTCCTGCTCTGGCCGACTTCTGCAACCACTCCTTCACTTCTGGAGCCTTCCGCTCCCCTCTGAAGCACTCTCTTGTGCACCCTCTTCCAAGAAACCCACAGCCGACCCCTCTTGCCCAGCTAACTACCGCCCGATCTCTATCACACCTTTCCTGGGCAAACTCCAGGAAAAGCTGGCCATCTCCCATCTTAATCTTCACACTGATTCTGTTGGTTGTCTCCATTACCATAAGTCTGGCTTCAGAGCTGCCAGAAGCATGAAAACTGCTCTCCTGAGCATCCGTGTAGACCTGTTCTCCAACTTTGATTCTAATATCACATCTGTCCTCATCCTACTCGATCTTTCTTCTGCCTTTGACACAATCAACCATGTCATCCTGCTCATTCGCCTCCATGATAATCTGGGTATCACTGATAAATCCCTTTCCTGAATGACCTCCTTCCTCTCCAACTGAACCTCCAGGGTCCAACTTGGGTCCTTCCTTTCCTCTATCTCACTTTCTACCTGTGGTGTTCCACAGGGGTCTAACCTCTCTCCCTGGCTTTTCACCTACTGCATTGCTGCTCTCTGCTCAAACTTTCAGTGCTATGCAAATGACACCAAACTTGTTTTCAGGCTCCCCTCTGCCCCCTCTTCTCCCTCTCTCATCTCCGACTGACTATCTGCAATCCAGGATTGGTGTGCCAGCAACAACCTCTGCCTTAATGCCAGTAAGACAGAGATCCTCCTCATCGGCACATCTGCACCTTCCATTGCTGTCACACTTTGGCCGGCCTTGATTGGCCTCACCCTGCTCCCACCTGTGAGGCTAAGAACCTCGGGGTCATCTTCAACTTCACACTTTCCTTTTCTCCTCACATCTCTAACATCTCAAAAAAGTCTAACTACCAACTGCACCTCCTCAGAAGTATTATTTCATTCCTCTCCTTCCCCCAGAAGCTCACTGTCTCCAGAGCTCTGGTTCTCTCTAGACTGGACTATTGCAACAGCCTCTTTCTAAATTTGCCTGCAACCACTCTCCACCCTCTGCAGCTCATCCAGAACTGGACTGCAAGACTTGTCCTTGGCCTCAAGCCCTGGGATCGTATCTCTCCAGCCCTGAAATCTCTTCATTGGCTCCCAGTGGACAAGAATTACATTCAAGACCCTTTGCATTGTCCATAAGGCTTTCTTGGCATGGGTCCACAATACCTTCAACTCTCCGTCCGTAAATACATTCCTACTCAAGCTCTTTGCTCCTTCACCTCCAAATCCCCCACAGTCCGTCGCTTCTCCAAGCTACAAGCTTGGGGTGGATCCCTTTCCTTGGCTGGGGCCTCCCTTTGGAACAGCCTCCCTGCCTCTTTGAAACTTGAGGAGAACCATCTTTCGTTCCGGAAGCACCTCAAGACCTTCCTCTTTGCTTCTTCCTCCGCTCTTCCTCTCTCATGCGAATCTGTCTGCTTTGGCACTGGGCACCTGGTTACCCTCTGATTTTGGGCCCGGATCCCTGTGCTCCCAGCCACATACCCGAATGGCCTCCTGGCGACCCCTGCACTTGGGACTGTATCTGCAACCCTACAGTTTCCTTAAAGCACTTATCAGACACCTGTTGTCAACACCTTATTGTTGTTGTTCTATCATGTGTTCAGCACTTTCCACTGCCCCCCTGCACCTCGCACTTTCCCCCTTCCCTCTCCCATGCACTTGCACATTCTCAAGGTCACTGGGCCTAGTAAGATCGTGGTTTTGTCCTTCCTTGTTTCCCCTCCCTTGCCTCGTCGCCCTCTGAAACGCTTGTGTATGGGCGTGATACAAATAAAATATATCATATCGTATCACCCGGAAAGTCACTTCCCTTTCCCAAACCATCGCATCTTCCCCCGCTCACGCTGACACCCCATCCTCTCGCACACTCCTGCAGCACCCAAACAAACAAAATTCAAAAGTAGATGACTACCTTTGCCCTCTACTCTTCATGCCTCACACCTTGCGATCCACCTTTCTGCTCCATCCTGAACTAATATGTCCCCACCACCTCCTCTGCCCCCTCCACTTTTCTTGTAGACACCTCACCCCCTTTCACTCTCGCTCAACCACCTCCCAACCCCCATTTCCCATCCCCTGCACACCATCCCCTATCAACACATAGCAAGACACCTCTGTACCACCCGCCTTTCTCCACCAGCGAAGCCCCCTTTCCAACGTCTTTACTAAGTAAAAGACGCACAACCGGCTGCCATCTCTATCTAGTCCCTACCCACCCATGGCCCACTTCACACCCACTACAGTGTCTCCCAACCCTGACCACATGCGTCCGTCCTATCACACCAGCCTTACCAACCATCCCTCTCCCCGCCACAAACACTTGCCTCTCTCCGCTTATCTTCAACCTTTACCTGACTTGATACAACTATGCAAACAAATCATCCTGAGAATCCCTAAATTTACCACCCTCCCCAGCCCTGATCTCGCAGCATGTCTCTCAGACATCGACCACTTGGTGACGACTAATCATTTCCTTCTGAACCCAGGTAAAATGTAGATCATAGTATGCAGAAAATCTGCTCTTTTCCCACACCTGACTCCCTGGCCATCCTCACTATGCCTCACCTCCATGAATACTACCACTGTAAAAAACCTTGGCTGCACAATGGACTCAGACCTAACTTTATCTCACCACATCAACAATACTTTCAAAGCCCGTCAGCCGGACGACCTTGCCCCATTCATAAGTAAATTAATCAACTCCTCCTTCACCACTGGTACTGTCCCATAGCAACTTAAAGGAGTCATGGGTCTTACCTCTACTGAAAAAACTGTCCCTGGCTCCCTCAATCCCTTCCAACTACAGGCCTATCACTACCGTACCATTTCTACTCAATATCCTTGACAAAGTGGCCTACATTCATATTCAGGAGCACCTTGAGTTGAATCTCCTCCTAGGAGCCTGACAATCAGGCTTTAGACCTCGTCACATCACCGAGACAGCTCTAATAGACCACAAACACAGATAGATGAATTGAAGGATAAAAGAAAAATAGCCCTGCTGCTACTTCTCGATCTTTTGGCTGCCTTCGACGTGGTGGACCACCAAGTCCTTTGTAAACACTTGGCCTCGGCGGCACATTTCTCACAAGGCGCCATTACCTGGATTGAATCCTTCCTTAACAACAGGACTATGCGAGTTGTATCACCACTTGCTGCAGCCGACCCGATAACGATAACCTGTGGTGTGCCACAAGGTTCCTGTGTATCCCCTACATTATAAAATATATTCACAAAGCAATTGTTAAATGACCTAGATCATCTGGGTGTTACCTATACTAACTATGCAGATGACACCCAGATCCTCATACCCCTTTCAGGGGAATTATGACAAGGACCTGGCTTTGGTGAATAAAATATACCTTATCGTCCGGGCCTAAACGATGATAAGACCAAGCTCCTAATATTCGGATCCACAACCAACCTCAACAAATTTAGTTCTAAATACGCCACATTCAATATTGATGGCAATTCTATCAATGTGACAAAAGAAGTACAAACCTTAGATTTTTACCTAGACTCCACATTCTCACTAAACAAACAATTTAGTGCCATGGCTTCCTATACAGCGTATACATGCAAGCTGATAAGAGCCTGCAAACCATTCCTGTCCAAAGATAGTTGCACCATTCCTGCGAGAGCACTTATCCTCTCCAAGTTGGATTACTGCAATGCTTTGTATCTAGGGGCAAATAAACATATCATTAACAAAATCCAAATCCTCAAATATAATGCTCTCTGAGCTGCTCATGGCATACCTAGGAGAGAACACATCTCACACCTAAGGAGACAGACAAAATGGCTTTATATCAAGGACAAAATCATGCTCAAAACGCTATCTCTACCGCATACATGCCTTAACCATGCAGCCCCCATCTACCTTTCTGAAAGAATATCCATAAAACATACGACACGGCCCATGTGAACTATCACTTCATCCTGCCTGGTCGAGCCCAGATTTCAGTTAAAAAAGGCAGGGGGATCCAGCTTCTCCGTTATGGCAGCTCAATCTTGGAACGCCTTATCCCACCACTTAGAGCCAACCAACCCTTCTGCCTGTTTAGGCGTAACACCATAAAATGGCTTGTTACAAATGACACCAATAGCCAGCCATAATACGGCACATATGATGCCCCCTGTGATCACATACTGCTATGACCTCGACCATAATTCTCCCCGACCACTAAACAAGCTAATTCCTCCCAGGCCCACTTGTATACACCTCCCTTAGCCTGTTTTTCTATGTATAAACTCTTCATTCAATTGTTCCACTGTAACCACTGTAACTATTGCATCTATTGTACTCATTGTAGTCAAGTTTAAAGTATACTTGTGAACCTTTCTGTGCAAAAGGCGCCCAGATACCCTTGGGTTAGATGTGCCATACAAACAAACATACAAACTTCCCCCTTAGGCTCCTATTGCACATCTTTCCTTACCTCACCTACCTGAACAGATGGTCACAATTATGTCAATTGTCATGTCCAGACTTGACTATACAAACTCTTTCTATCTGGGTGCACCGGCCTACCAGTTAAAAAAACTCCAACTCTTCTGCCAGATTGCTTCTCACACTGGGACGAAGGGACCACATCTCACAGGCTCTTCAAACCCTACACTGGTTCCCAATTGGACACAGGGCCGCCATCAAATTCCTATGTATTACCCACAGAGCTGTGCACAAAGCAAGCCCCAACCTCCTACAAGATAAAATTATGCCTTACCTCTCGACCTACACCCTTAGGTCAAGCATTGCACTCCTCCTACTGATTCCAACCTCCAATACTGCCAGGATCAGAGGGTCAGCCTTCACAACCCTGGCACCAAATCTGTGGAATTAACTCTCTCCCCATATTAGGCATAGCAAAGACTAGATGGCCTTCCAAAAAGCACTCAAAACCTGGCTCTTGGCCTAAAACACACAAGGGATTTCAGTGACTCACCCAACCTACCACCACGACCGACACCTGGTGTGGTAACCTGCTGTTCTCAGACCTTGCCAAAGACCATCAGGACTGATGCAAGCTAACTTCGCCACCTAGAGCTTCTGCCCAGTCTTGGAACTCAAATCATAGTGGGATAGTGAAAGTAGTCTGTACCTGACAGAACATACTCTTCTCCTCATCCACAAGAATTGTGTGCACTCTGAAGCCCAAATTAATCAGGGGTGATTTTGCTTGACCCTTAACCCATGACCCAATAACATTCATGAGCCTGAACAAGGATATGCAACTATGTACTACTGTCACGACCGTCGCCCAAAACCCCCTCTGGCAAACCCATTGGCCAGGTGGAGTCAGAACCAAGCTATGCGGTCTAGTGTTTTGGGTGTGGTAGCCTAGGGACTACTTTACCTGGACTATTTAAACCACACCCGAGCAATACAACACGCTTCGCGTTACTTTGCAGCTTGCAACGTGACGCTCACCGTATCCAGCTATTCCCTCGAACCTCGGAGAAGCAGAACCTGCAAGGAGACAAAAGGAACATCATTAGCAGCAGCATCTTACCTGCAGTCTTCATCTTTAAACACTTGCAGCTACTGAGAACAGCTTCCTCGAATCTGCACGCCTCCCGGACAGAACGACCTGAAAGAGGAAGACAGAGGCAACATTAAAGAAAGCAGTAGAGACATTTACAAATTACGACCTGCTCAAAAGGCTTACCTGCCTGGTCGCCTCTCGGCTGGCACCACTCCAGACATTTCACTCGCACTGAAGAACACCGCGACCTACAAGGAAGGAACACACAGGTTAGCAAAGGCAAGACTTTGCAGCGCTGCGCATAGCGCTTACTTACCGCATCATAGCGCTCTTAATGCGCCATCATTTACCAGAAGGGCTCAACCAAGCCAGTTCGCCGCGCTGTAGCTCTGCATACCTAACGGAGAAAAAAGAGACATTTTAAACAAAGAATGGCATGCAGAATAGCAACAAAACTAAAGAACAGCCATAAGACCTACCTGAACAATATCAAACGGGCCAGCGTCAGTGAAGTAACTGGACCGCACTCGCCCATGAAAGACAATGCGCCCCTGCAAAGAAGGCAGGACGGAGAGCATGCCTAATTCTACCACAAGGTGAGGAGAGGGCGCCAGAGGGACTGAAATCACACGGGGGTGGAGGGAGGATACTTACCCCAGTCGGTCAGTCTTGAACACAGTCCTCCTATATTTTCAGGCAGATCCTTCCCCGCAGACCACATCAGGGCAAAGCTGAGAAGCATACCAGCGAGTAACCCGGCTGGGTGGCATCCCTGTGGATACCAGGTGAGCATAACAGAATGCAAAGCCAACCATAACAAATCCACCTGGGCGCCATGGAGACATCAGAAATTGACCAATTGGCCCAATTACTAGGATAGCATCGTGCTGAGGTTCATTCTGCCCGACAAGAGACTAATGCCCTCCGGAGAGACATAATAGTGACCAAAGAATGCACTGAAGAGATTAGCAGGTGATACTTGCAATAACAGGCAGGACATACGCCTCTTCCTGGAAGCAATCCAATGATGCAAAGCCCTGCGATACCACCCACTCCGGTACAGATCACGTTACCTGGAACAGTGCCCCTGGCACCACCGGAAAGGTTCTCAGGTGATCCACAGAAGTATGCGGCATTCATCAATCAGTGCCGCCTTCATTTTCTTTTTGGGCCTGGAGCATTTCAAAACGACCGGGTAGCTTTTGTTTTATCATACCTGAGTGGTAGTGCAGCAGATTGGTCGGTGCCATTTGTAACGCATGACAATCCTCTGTTACATGACTTTGGGGGGTTCCAGAGAGAAATGGAAAAACGTTTTGCTCGCCATACCCAGGAACAAGCAGTAGACAATGAACTCGTGTCCCTCCGACAGGGGAATCAGGACTTGTTAACGTACATTGCTACCTTCAACAGACTGGTTGCCGAAGCTAGATGGCCAGAAAACAAAAGAACCACATTATTTTTTCGAGGCTTATGAGGCGAATTAAAGGACGTCTTAGTCCAGGTGGTTGATCCACCCAGAGACTGTGCAGAATTCATAAATCTGGTTGTGCAGCTAGACCACCGGTTGCAGGACCGAAAGGCAGACCGGTCTAAGATGGACCCTCGGACCGTGTATGTTCGACCAAGGGAAAACACACCCCGTGTACCTGAAAATGCTGTAGAACCCATGCAGATTGGAGGGATACGGCCTCCATTAACAAAACAAGAGCGGGACAAAAGAAGACAACAACAGCTTTATTTGTATTGTGGGAAACCAGGACATTTTCTGAAGGACTGTCCAGTAAAACCCCCAAGAAGAACAGTCGGGGCCACAGAGAAGGAGGAAGCTAAGGAATCAGAAAACTACCAAGCTCGACAAATGTAGAGGTCAGTTTGTCGAGTGAGAAGAAAGAGTTGCTGACCTCGCACTTTGCAATACCAGTCTTAATTAACCACTAACAGTCGTCAAGAATGTATGCCGTTGAAGCAGACATTGATAGCGGAGCAGTTGGAAATTATATTGATCAAGAACTGGCAGCAGAGATGGGGCTTCCTTTTTGTTCTAAGCCAACTATGGACAAGGTAACCACCGTGGATGGGATAGAAATCGCTTCCGGACCAGTAACCCAGTGCACAGCCAGGGTAATCTTGCTGTGCCAGGATGGACATCGGGAGTCTATTTCATTCGATCTCATCAAGGCACCTCAGTTCAGGCTAATACTAGGGATGCCATGGTTGGTTGCTTACAACCCTTTGATAGACTGGCAGGCAAGTTAACCTTCCCCGGTGACTGCTCCCCAGCCTGCTATTACCAAGAGGAGAAACCCGACATCTGTATCCCCATGACTCCCGGAGCGACAGTATCAACCCTGGGAGCAACTAATACCTTGCAAGTGAATAACATGATTTCCAGGATGTTTTCCGAAAGGACCAATCCAATACATTGCCGCCGCACAGGCCCTATGGCTGTCAGATCAACCTTGTTCCTGGTGCACAAATCCCTTGCGGCAGGATCTATGCTCTCACAGAACCATAAAACCTTCATTTGAAATCCTATTTAGACCAGTACCTTGCAAACGGATTTATCGGTCCTTCGAAGTCCCCCGCAGCCAGTCCTTTGTTCTTCGTACCGAAAAAGGAAAGAAGACTTGAAAACCTGTATTGACTACCGCGCATTGCCAGATCACCGTGAAGAACCGCTACCCCTTGCCACTTATCCCCGAGCTGCTAGACCAAGTTAAAGATGCCCAGATTTATACCAAATTGGACCTTCGAGGAGCGTACCACCAGGTCCGAGTCAGAAAGGGAGATGAATGAAAAACCGCCTTCCATACGAAGTACGGCTTGTTTGAATATCAAGTCATGCCCTTCGGGTTATGCAACGCTCCAGCGGCATTCCAATATTTCATTAATTACATCTTAAGGGAGTTAACTGATGTGTGCACCTTAGTGTACATAGACGACATCTTAGTATACTCAGCCTCGGAACAAGATCATGTCAGGCACGTTCGTTCAGTCCTCACCAAGCTCTGTCAACATTGCTTGTTTGCAAAGCTTGAAAAATGCTTTTTTCACGTCACCGAAGTAGAATTTCTTGGTTTTATCCTTACTCCAGGAGGCATCAGAATGGACGTGCACAAGGCAGATGCCATTCTGAAATGGCCTTCACCAATGTCTCTGAAAGGGGTACAAAGCATGCTGGGCTTTGCGAACTTCTACCGCCGGTTCATCCCAGACTTCTCTCAGGTTGTGCACCCAATCACAGTACTATTACGAAAAAACAATAAAATGTTTGCTTGGACCGAAGAAGCAGAAGAAGCCTTTCAGGAAATTAAACAAAGGTTTACCTCCGCTCCAATCCTGCGACGTCCTCGTCCAGACCTCCCTTATGTCATTGAAACTGATGCATCCAGTCTCGCAATGGGGGCTGTCCTTTCACAGAGAGACCCGGAACCCGCCAGCTACATCCTGCGGCCTTCTGGTCTAAAAAGTTCTCACCTGCAGAGATTAATTATGCCATCATCATGCCATCATTATGGACAAGGAACTCCTGGCTATCAAATCCGCCTTTAAAGCCTGGAGGCACTACCTTCTGGGGACCAGACACACCATTACAGTCATCACAGACCACCAAAACCTGCAATATCTCAAAACAGCCAGGGCCCAGTCCTTGCGCCAATTACGGTGGGCCCTTTTCTTCGCCGAATATGATTATGTAATCATATTTCGACCAGGAGTCAGAAATGGAAAGGCGGATGCCTTATCTCGCATGGGCATAGATGAAATGGTATATACAACTCCAGACCCATTACCTATTATACCTGAAGACAAACTCTTGGGTATCACAACAGCCTTAACACAAGCAGAACTACGAAAATAAATCCAACGGACAATGAATCCTGATGCCTACCTCGCATGGCAAACTCAAGGAGAACAATATACCATCAAGGACCATCTCCCCTTTTTTAGGGATCGCCTATATACACCCAAGAAGAAATTACAACAGCATATTATTTCAAACTATCACGATTCACTGATCGAAGGGCATCCTGGGATCGCCAAAACCCTAGCTAAGGTGAAAGAGAACTTTTGATGGCCTACCTGGCGTAAGGACATCATTCAGTATATTCAGTCCTGCGGTGTCTGCGCACAAAATAAATCACAGAAACAAAAACCATCTGGTCTCCTAAAACCATTGGACATTCCTCCAGTTCCATGGCACACTCTTTCCCTTGACTTCATCACTGATCTACCTCCAAGCCAAGGGTTCAACAGCATCCTTGTAGTTGTGGACTTATTCTCGAAGATGGCCCATTTTTATTCCTCTCAAAGGCCTCCCAGTCGCGGCCACTTTACCAAAAGTGTTCCTGGAGGGCGTGGTTAAGCTACATGGCTTCCCTTCGGTTCTGGTCTCTGATCGAGGCAGCCAGTTTGTTTCAAACTTCTGGAAAGAATGTTGTGCAATGGCGCAGATCGACGTTCGGCTATCTACCAGTCACCATCCCCAAACGGACGGCCAAACCGAGAGAACCAATCAGACACTCAAGCAATATTTACGGTGCATGCTGCACCAAGAACAAAGGAATTGGAAAGACCTACTATGGATAGCTGAATATGCATATGACAATTCTTTGCATTCAAGCACGGGACAAACGCCCTTCTATACCCTTTATGGCAGACATCCACGTACCTCTGAACTAGACCTTCCAGCCAGCTTGGAAATGCCAGATGTAAAGACTCTACACACAACCATTACTCAGGCTTTCAAAAGGGCAAAGGAACACCTTATTCATGCCAAAGAAAAACAAAAGAGATTCGCCGACCACACCGGAAAAAAGCCTCTGATTATCAAGTAGGAGACAAAGTTGGGTTAGCCGCTAAATTCGTACACATCAAGGGAACCTGGACCTTTCATCCCAGATTCTTAGGACCCTATACCATTAAGGCAATTATCAACCCAGCAGCCATGAAACTGGATTTACCACCTAATCTACACATCCACCCGGCATTCCATGTGTCCCTCCTGAAACCAATGCAACCCGGCACACGGATTGGGACACCACCTAAGCCCATACTTTTTGACGGAGAACCATAATTTGAAGTCAAATATATCTTGGATTCTAAATACTCTAGGACCAAGCTATATTATCTCGTCGATTGGAAAGGATTTGGACCACAAGATAGATCCTTGGAGCCCAGTGAGAATATCCACGCACCAAGTCTAATCAGGAAATTCCATCGGAACTTCCCAACCAAACCTGGGCCAAACAGAAGGAACACCATGGGAGGGGCCTTAGGGGGAGTGCTGTCACGACCCTCACCCAAAACCCCCTTTTGCAAACCCATTGGCCAGGTGGAGTCAGGACTCGGCCTCTGGAGCCTGGCACCCTCTTCAAAAGCCCTCATGGGGCCGGTCCTGGCGCCTATGGCGCCAGGCTCATACACCATGAAAAACAATGTGCTTGGGAATTACTTTATTGTATTGTCATCCAACATGGAGGCATCCACATAGCTTGGTTCCTAAGAACCAAGCTATGCGGTCTAGTGTTTTGGGTGTGGTAGCCTAGGGACTACTTTACCTGGACTATTTTGTTGTGGCTATTTAAACCACACCCGAGCAAGAAAACACGCTTTGCGTTACTTTGCAGCTTGCAACGTGACGCTCGCCGTGTCCAGCTATTCCCTCAAACCTCGGAGAAGCAGAACCAGCAAGGAGACAAAAGGAACATAATTAGCAGCAGCATCCTACCTGTAGTCTTCATCTTTAAACACTTGCAGCTACTGAGAACAGCTTCCTCGAATCTGCACGCCTCCCGGACAGAACGACCTGAAAGAGGAAGATAGAGGCAACATTAAAGAAAGCAGTAGAGACATTTACAAATTACGACCTGCTCAAAAGGCTTACCTGGCTGGTCGCCTCTCAGCTGGCACCACTCCAGACATTCCACTCGCGCTGAAGAACACCGCAACCTACAAGGAAGGAAAACACAGGTTAGCAAAGGCAAGACTTTGCAGCGCTGCGCATAGCACTTACTTACTGCATCATAGCGCTCTTAATGCACCATCATTTACCAGCGGGGCTCAACCAAGCCAGTTCGCCGCGCTGAATCTCTGCATACCTAAGGGAGAAAAAAGAGACATTTTAAACAAAGAAGGCATGCAGGATAGCAACAAAACTAAAGAACAGCAATAAGACCTACCTGAACAATTTCAAACGGGCCGGCGTCAGTGAAGTAACTGGACCGCACTCGCCCATGAAAGACAACGCGCCCCTGAAAAGAAGGCAGGACGGAGAGTATGCCTAATTCTACCGCAAGGTGATGAGAGGGTGCCAGATGGACTGAAATCATACAGGGGTGGAGGGAGGATACATACCCCAGTTGGTCAGTCTTGAACACAGTCCTCCTGTATTTTCAGGCAGAACCTTCCCCGCAGACCACATCAGGGCAAAGCCGACAAGCATACCCGTGAGTAACCCCGCTAGGTGGCGTTCCAGTGGATACCAGGTGAGCGTAACAACTACGCAATCAGGCAAAGAAGGCATTTGCCTGCTAATCCCACACACCTGGAAATGTAAGAGCAGAAATATATACCGGGGGGCAGCTAGAAGTTAATCTGCTAATCACACCTACCATCATACAAATATAGCAGAACCACCCACCGAGAATCCATCTAGCACAACCAAAAACCCTAGCACTAATAGCTCTAATAGCACTAACCAACATGATCACTGCCATGCAATTATGCACTACGCCACCAAGGCAAGAAATGGCCTCACCTATTAATCCCATATACTGTGAAATCACTGTGGAGAATTATAAAGCAAGGAACGTTCTAGCACTTATTCATGGCTAAGCTAATAGAATCACCCTCCAGGGATTCCATCTAGCAATGTGCAGACCATGGATGCCACCAATAACAACATGAATTTCTGGGGACAGGTCTGACGGTCACCACCCATTAGAATTTGCCAAACAATTTTGCCCATCAAGTAACAAAGAGCTACCACACTCTTGTCAGGCACTGGAAGCAGCACAGCAACATGGTTCCCTTGGAAAATACACAGACACTCAAAAGCACCACTATGCCAACTGTTGCCTTTGCACCAACAAACAATAGCATGCAGCTACACCCCATAACTAATTCGACCTAGCTGCACACATACTCACACACCTCCACATTCACCGCAACACTCTTCAGAACGCAGCTATACCCCTCAAAATATTCGGCCTTGCTGAATGTTAGGAAAGATTTCCTTTATGTATAATTTTCCCTCCTTTTGTAGACCCTCGAAACTTTTTGATTTTATTTGGCTATTCTATCCTGAACTTTTACAAGTTGAGTCTAGCCTTCAACTGGGCTCCCCTGGGCTTTTTCTCATTGGTATGGGGAAACTGACATGTCCTTCGGACTGTCAGTACTGGGAAACTATGTTTCCCTTAGTCTTTGACTATGTTGCCATTTGTTGATAACTTTTTAACAGTGCACAATGTACCTTCCAGTACCGTGTGCTCGGGTCCTTTTTGTTTTCTGGCACTAGACACCCTTGAATGATTTTTTGGTGAATGTAGGGGTGTGCCTGGAACAAACTAGTGGCAGCAGTTACTTTTTATAAGTGTTTTGATTCTTTTTACAGAATCATATTGCGTTTACCGCGTCTGGTTCAAGACTGTGGCCAGGTCAGAAAATGGCTGAGCCACAAAGTCTTTTGTTCTGTCCCATGGCTATTTGGTCACATGCCTTAACTCAGGCTGGGTTTTCCTTATTTGGGCATACGGCCTTCAGCTTAAACCAATTTCTTTTGCAGGCTTCTGCCTGTCACGTGTGTGTGCCCAGGAAACGGTTGGGACTGTCTGGTCCCAATTCACACTACTGGTGGCAGGATGTTTGGAGTGCATAAATGACTGAGACCACCATGAACCGTGATTGGACCACGACTGTGATGCCTGCATGAGAGAAGATCTTTAATTGGAAGTCCTTGATTTTGTCTCAAAGCTAATCTTGGATACGAGGTGGGGCTCTGCATACATTCCAGGTCCTTCTCACTGAACTACAGAAGGAGCCAATCCTCCTGCATGAAGAAACAGACTTGTTAAACTGCCGGAGAGCTTTTGGAAGCTTTTTGCACCCTTCACCCTCTGCTTTCCCATGGGACCCCTGCTTTCTTCTTTGATCAAGAAGGACTGCAAAGGCGCTTAGCCCCTTTGGAGTAGTGGGGCCAACTACTCCCGGCGCCCCCTGCTCAGCCACCAAATGAGCCCCTTTGGATGTATTCCTGGGCCATCCAATGAACTGTCCAACTCTAACACAAGGTATCCCGCAGAACCACCGCTGCCTCCAGATGAAACCTAAGACTTGGGACATTGCTTTCTTGTGGTCCTGTGCATTCTCCCGACACATTTTGCAGGCCAAGCTCCTCTGGATCCAGAATTGGCAGCGTGCATAAATGCTCTCTGCATCTGTGATTCCTGCATTACTACCTGTTGGTGACGGTCACTGTAGGTGCCTTGCTGTTCTGCTCTCCGTTGCATGAAGCCTGCTGCACTGGAATTTTCTACATACCTCCTTCGTAAGATGAAAAAAAACAACTGTCCCGAATGGGGGATCCTCTTCCCATCCGATCAAGAATCTAGCATCTATTAACACATCTCAGAGACAGAGACAGTAGAAAATCGGGTGCCCAGGAGTTTTTCTTCTCAGCAGTCTTTATTAGGTGCGGTTTACAAGACACAATCTGGAAAAAAAGTACTCAGCACATTTTGCCTTCCATCTGCTAATATAGACTATTTGGATGATGCAACATCCTTATGCAAATGACTACTTTGTTTAGCGTATGCTCTGATAGGTGCTCTTAACCAGTGGAAAAAAACAAACTCCTCTATGATAGGATTTCTTATCTGGTGCACCCCAAGCCCACATTAGCATAGTTGACATCCACTATTATTCCTGACACACAAAACTGATAAGCTTATTTTGGACCTGGCTGGACACATTCATGACATTTCTCAATTTCTGCCAAAATCAACCTTATCACGCAATGTCCACTCTTTAACTACTTTTTGATGTCCTGCCAAGTTAGTTAGTGCCTTATACCATGGAGAAATGAATAATCTCTTTTCCATGATGCCAAATACTGCAGCTGGTCTGTTGAATTGGTCTACATAAAGGACAATATGCCCTTCTTATTAACAACATAGATATATGTATCCAAGTGCCATCATTAATCGTGTCTGCTTTTCCAGCCAAGTTACAGGTTTACCCTTCTAGACCTAATTATCTCACTGCAAGATGCTTCCAAAAACAATTTCATGTATTAGCCTCTGTTGCTTGTCAGCATGAGGCAAGGTTTTCCACATTTGTCTTAAAACTAGACACAATTGTGTACTTTAGTCATCCATTTTGAAATGTATCACTGTCTGACACTGTATTAATCCTTCAGGATGCTATTATTTATTCAAGCATCACTCACTTTGTATCCCTTATTCATGATATATCTTTATATACTCATGGTATGTGTGTAATATTTAAAGCATCCTTCATCTCCTCGGTCATTCTAACCTAATATATGCGCAGTGCCATGTGCACTTCTTACCTTAAATAAAAGCACTGTAATCCTGATTTCTGCAATAATAGAACCATTTGATTTGCCTATCATATTATCTATACTCAGTTGAGTAGACTGGTTGGACCACTATTTGCTCCATTTTTCTTTTTCTTTTGCACAAACTAAAAATAGATCAAGCCATCAGCATAAATATAAATTGTGTTGGTCTAAGGTCCCTCTTGAGTCAATTTTTGACTCCATTGAAACATTAACCTGTTTGGCTATTAATAAGGGTAGCAATGTATGCAATGCCTTAGTCTCGGCCCTACAGTTAGCTACTGACACCCTGGCTCCCTCTCGGCTACTGTCTACCCATAGCCAACCCTCTATCCCATGGTATTCCTCAGAACTGAGACTGCTGATGCAAAAATGTTGGTGATCTGAAAGGAAATGGCACAACCTACCCGATTGCACTACGAAACTAGCTTAAACACAAGCACATAATAGCTATCAGAGCTCTTTAAAAAAAGCCAAAGCTCAATACTTTTCTAACCATATTCTGAATGCTTTCTTTTCATCTAAAGAACTTTTTCAAGTGGCTAAAGAACTCACCAGCCCTATCCGTCACCCTCCAACTGCTCTACACACACAAACATACAGTGACCACTTTGTTTCTTTTTTAAGAGAGAAGATCTGTGTTATCCGTGAAAAGATATGTGTGGAAAGATTTACTCCTCCAACTTTTTTGACCCTCTCTCTATCTGAATGAACATCCTGCTAGTGCCTTCATATTTGTGACAGTGACAAATACCATGGTCTTAGCTGCCTTATTAAAGCTGAAATCTGCTTCTCCTGTTGATCCGAGCCAGCTCCGTACTATCCAGGGTCTCTCTCATAAACTAGCTCCCCTCATTACAGAAGCTCTTGAATACTCAATCACCACTGGCTATATCTCTGAGTCATTCAAGCACGCTATGATTTATCCCTTGTTGAAAAAAACGCATCTTGACCCTGCAGCTGCGGAAAACTACTGCCCTATATCCCTTCTTCCTGCCAGGATGAAACTGCTCGAATCCATTGGCATCCTCCACCTCTCTATCAATCTTGAGACTAACCATATTCTCCATCACTTCAGGCTGGCTTTCATCCTGGTTTGGGCACTGAGTCTGTGATGGTGGCTCTTCTTGATGATATTCCCATGCTTCAGAAGCACAGAGAGGTGTGTGTTCTTATTCTTCTTGACCTCTCTGCAGCCTTTGACACCATTGATCATCAGAGACTTCTCCAGTGCCTTTTTGGATGAGGGAATCTCGGGTGTCCGCCTCAAATGTTTTTCTTCCTTTCTTTCTAATCGAATACAGACAGTTTCTCTTCCCCCTTTTACTTCACCCCCCATTGTACTTGATTGTGGGGTCCCTCAGGGCTCGCCCTTCCCTCACTACTTTTCAAACTGTATATGTTGGGTCTGGCCAAACTTATTTCTAGCTACGAGGGGCACTTTTTTACCTACGCAGAAGATACACCGATTATCTTCCGTCTTAAAGTCCCTACGGAAGACTCTCCCCAAAATCTGAAGGACTGGCTCTCAGCAGTAAGGATCTGGATGGCCAATAATTTGCTTAAGCTAAATGGAGAGAAAACAGAGGTCTTGGTGGTTGACCCTATCTCGCAAGGCAACTTTGGACTTCAGAATACTGGCACCCGTCCTTTGGCCCTTGTCCTGACCCCTCTACCTCAGTTAAGAGCCTGGGCATTAATATCAAGGCAGTTTCCGCAATTTGCCAAACTGGTTTTGTCCAACTCGAAGTGCTGAAGAAGGTTCTTCCCTTTCTTCCGATTGATTCCAGGTCAAAAATTGTGAGAGCCATCATGGGATCAATCGATTATTGTAATGGGATCTATCTTGGTCAACTGGAGGGTCTGCTTCAATGTCTTCAGATCCTTCAAAAAGCTGCAGCTAGACTCACCCTAATTGCTCCTAGAATGGCCCACTCGCATGACCTTCTTCGCTAACTCAACTGGCTCTCTGTTAGGAGCCGAGTGAAGTTTAAAACTTTATGTATTGTTCATTGTGCCATCTATCCCTGTCACTCAACTGAACCTGCCTCTTTGTCTGTCATGTACACATCACCCGAGCTGGTTTCCCATGAAGCATAGTTTTGCAAAGATTGTTTGCAACAATCATTTCCCCTCATACAATGGTTCTTTCTCAACTGTGCATATTTCAACCTCACAGTTCGTGCAATGCTGTAAAATATTTGCACATTTTAATTGCAGAAAAGCACACTTCAATTTCAATCAGTCAACTGGGTCTGCTTTGCACTGCTTTGTTAAATACATGTTATAAATTAATGGGAAGGGTGGTAATGAGTTTGTTTATATTAGTATGTGTACAGTGTAAACTGGACCGCTGACCTGTTTACCCTGAGCATATAACATTTTGAACATGTGCTTTAATGCACTCTCACCATACCAACCTAACAGGTCTCCCTGATCAGCCAATCCATCTTTGCTGGTCATTCCTTGCTTTCAGTGGGCTCGAGCTGGAGGCAGATCTTTCTCTGTGCTTGCACCAATGCTGTGGAATGCTCTACCTCCTCAGAATCGGAGCATCCCCATTTTCACTTCCTTTCAAAAGTAGCGTAAAACTCTTCTTTTCTAATTCCAGCTTGCAATCTCATTCTCTCCTCAGCACCTTGATGCTGCAAGGCGTTGCTGCACTCTAATAACCCTTATACAATACAATACAAGGGGGGAGGGGTTGGCACCCCTATACAGTGCCATCACGGATGACCATTCTATCCCGCAGCCACTGAGAGACGGAGCGCCGTGAAACTGCAGGACTCAAACCTACTAGGAACCTTTACTAAACTGGCAAAGTTTGGTCTGGACTGTGCCGAGGGTCGGTGCCTACTTGCATCACTTACCGGTGGCCCCCTGGCACAACTGATCCCTTTTACACATGAATAACCCTAAAAACGTATTTGATCTTTGCTGGGAAAGCCGTTGCTCACTAGCTATCTCATCTTTTAAAAACTGCTCTGCCACCAAGGGCAGACCCTACTCAAATATTGGGAACCAATTCTTCATCACCTCAAGCCCCTTCCTGACTTGCTACAGCCCTCCCAAGAAGACCCGCTTTTTATGCTTCTTGCGCGATCATGCTTTTTTATGCAAAACTCTACTGTTGAGCACAAGGCTCCCCTCTTCTTGAAAGTTAGGTAATGACTCTGAAGAATTGTCTAATGCTTCTAGTGTGTTGACTCAACCCTCTCTTCACAGGTTGTGGATGCATTTTACTGCTGTGTTGCATTAGGAAACTTAATGTATATATGTTATTTAGTATAAGGATTTTTTATGGTACCTGTTTGATATAACTAAAGTTTACTTGTGTTTATTGGTCCGGCCGACAATAAATGCATAGATATTTTTTATATACACTTGTCTAAGAGTAATTTGTGGTTCGTTACTGTGTGTGCTCATTGTGGGCTTCCAATCACACTCACCCCTATTGAGACTTAGTTGGATCACCTGCCAAGCTACCTAGATTGGTCTGGCTTGTCCAGAAGGTTCCCCTGTTTCACTAAACCGAAGGTGGCCTCCCAAACTTTTACCCACCAGGTCAGAGTTTAGAAATCCGTCTTAACACTGCACACAATATATCGATCTCACACGCACTGTGCTGCCAGAATGCAGATACCAAAGTACATTGATCTTGTTGCACACATTCTACTGATCTTACACAACCATCACACCTAGCTCTGGCATGCAGCTACACACCACCTACTGCACTCTTCTGTAGACATACCGAGTGCACCCAAGCACCTTGTACTACACTACCCTCTCCACTGACCGGGACTACAGTACCCAAGGGCGTTCAACCCATAAAGCTTTGGTATAATAACAATGGTAAAAGACGCTATAGAAATACAAATCCAAATAACATATCATTCCTAGGTAGATGCTGTTGGTGTAGTCTATTCTTGACATGACGAGATGTGGAAACAGAAAAATTGATATGAGGCCGGGAAGCCCAAAGGAAACACACCAACACAGGTTACAAAGGACATACAAAGCGCTTTATTCAAAGTTACAACAATTACCAAAGTCAATTGACATACGGATAGCTATTCGGCCCTCAGAGTAACAGAACGAACCATCAACGGTAGTTCGCCGTGTTAGTGTGAGAGACCGAACATCGGGATACTTGGGTTTTTATACTTTTTATCCAGCCTTGGCCAACCCCCTCGCGGGTTAACCATTCTCAGAACCAAACCTAGGGTTCATAGCCAGGTCAATCCCATAATGTATGCATTTTGATCAGTTCCGCTGATACAGTTGTTCATTTACACATAGGTCAGGGAGAGGACAAGGTCTCAGTTCGCGACCCTAACAAGTGGCCTGCGGGCATATTACTTATTCATGTGTGCGGAGGTCACAACGGCCAGAATCCCACTCGAAATGTCATTCGGCCTCCATTTTGTTGTTCAGGGTGACTTCCACACTGCAAGAGTACCTAAAATGGCGGCTTAATCCAAGATGGTGATTTGCACAGTACATTAAGGTCAAGACCTTGCCGCGGAATCTATGTACACAATGTTTTTAGACAACTTGGCGTAGGCCAAAATACATTCAAACAATGCGATAGGAGGTACAATATTATTTCAATTTCCACAGACCCTCCTTTTGGCCTATGCCAAGTGCTAAACATCATCTTTAATACTTTCGAAAATGACTCCAGGTATTATCATCCATAGGTTCCGCATCATTGTCTGTAATGTCTATAGCCATAAGGTCGTTCATAAGAACCTCTTGTAACATGAATTCTTTAGATGCTGTACCTGGGGTATATATTTTATGCCCTATTGCGCTCACTGCTTGAGCACAACACCCCCCTATCATTCCACATATACTTGGGAGGCATTGAAAACAACAACAAAGGAATAACAGGATCCCTAAAATAACCAGAATGACGGAAAGCACCTTCCAACCCCAAGATCGCAAAGAATCCCAAAACCAAGTACTAAGGTTCCAGTCTCCTACAGGGATATGGACTTCAGAACTGAGAGTATGCAAGTTCTGAATTGCTTTAAAAATTGTTGGTGAGGATTCTGGTAAGAAAACACAACAAGCGGACCCCACTAATTTGCATACTCCACCTCGTTCTGCCAAGATGACATCTAATGCCATCCGATTTTGAAGTGCTACCAATCTTATTGCCTTTTGCTCTAAGGTCATATTGTAGAGTATGTCCGTGGTCCGGTTGATCGTTCTCTCCAA
Organism: Ambystoma mexicanum; assembly: GCF_040938575.1. Lineage (NCBI taxonomy): Eukaryota > Metazoa > Chordata > Amphibia > Caudata > Ambystomatidae > Ambystoma > Ambystoma mexicanum. The sequence goes on from NC_090924.1 coordinate 1,335,057,675, forward strand.
TACCCTTGCCAATCCTTGGTTAACCAGGGAAATGCTAAACTACCACAAACAAAATAAACAGGCCCTCCTACATACAGAGGCCTGTTTTCCCCAGTCAAATTTACAATATTTTTACAAGTTTCAAAATCTCCCATTGGCCTAGTGCCATTTCTCTGTACACAGAAGGGAACCGAGTCAGGACTATGATTTACAGAATAAGAAGGAGGTACAGCGTCCTTATTGCCTATCGGAGCCATTTTAAAGGAAATCAGAGTTTGAAAAGGAAGAGATAGTTTGTCAGACGGCCTAATAGAAGCGACGTTAGGTTTACTTCTATTTGCGAAAAGCGAGCATCCCAGGGGAGTCAATTCACGTTTCTCAAAGTCATTTAAATTAGTTCCATCAAAGTTCCCTGAGATGCTATCATTCCATCGGCCAAAGAATAGTGCTCTAAGAGAGGCATAGCAAGAAGTCGTTAAAGGTAGAGGATGTATATACCATCCCAGTCCCTTGTTCCCATGTTGCGGTAAGTGAGTACAAATCCAACAATTGCTCTTATTAAAAATGGCATGAGTAGCATTCATTACTATCATCAGAGTGTTATTATAATACTTTTGTCTATGTTGGGAGTCTCTAGGGGACAGAGTGTGAAGGTGTACAGAGGGAGTCAAAACAGTTGGTACGATCTTGGTCGGTAATAAAGGTTTCAAAGGATATACTTCTTCGAAATACCAAAGTCCTACAGCAGCAGTTGCAAAAATAACAATAATCAAAATCAAAACACAACAGTACGTTTTCGGGGCCCAGGCACATTGTTAATTGTTCGATTTGGTCACCCCCTTATCTAAAAGTCCAGTGCGGGGAGCAGCGGTGAAGGTGGCAGGCATCGTAGTTCCTTGATCGACGGCCCCAATGTTCATTGCTGGCGACACTACGGTCGCGTGATTCCTTAGTCCTTCCCAACCCTAGCCAGCAGAATCCCTTTTTGTTCAACAAAACAAAACAATTTTCCGATCACTTCCTTTTTCCAAATGCACGACACTCGTGCCGTAGTTCTATTTCCGTGGTCGAAGGTTGTACCTGATGGTACCCAAATTTGTCTGGTCCAGAAGCAAAGTATCGTCACTTCCTGAGGGAAGCGACGTGTCGGTGGCGACGTAAGTCGCAGAGCTCGAAACAGTGTTTTCCGGAAGTGATTTATCAAGAGAGTGCGGAGACGAAATGGGCTGTTCCCCAAGCTCCACGGGCTCAGAGAAATTCTCCGACACACTCGCAGCGCTGTTTGCTACTCCAAGATCAGAGACTGTAGCATCAGCGAGGGGTTCTGCTTCTTCTGTAACGTGTGGCGTCGGGTGAGGAAGTTTCTTGACGTGCGTCGCGTGAATCCAGTTCTTCTTTCCAGCCACCCGCACTGCTGTCCTGGTGACCAATAATACCTGGTGGGGTCCCCGCCAGCGAGGCGCGAGACAGGAAGACCTCTCGTAGGCCTTCACGAGGACCCAACTTCCGGTCAGTATATCGTGTCCTGGGCCCGTGAACCGTACAGGTAAAGCAGCATGCACCTGGTGGTAGATGAAATACAGGTTTTTAGTTAACTGGTTACAGTAGTCTACAAGCAATACATTCTCCACCTCCCTCAGGGCTTTAGGTTTCGGGAGACCCCAAATGTTAGCAGGCCTCCCCATCACTACCTCAAATGGAGAAAGCCCAGTTCTAGTCTGAGGTGTGGTACGCATAGCTAATAACACAATAGGCAAGGCATCTGGCCATTTCAGTTTGGTATCAGCACATGTTTTTGCAAGTTTATTCTTTAAAATACCGTTGTGTCTTTCTACCAACCCAGCACTTTGAGGATGTCTAGCTGAATGAAATCGTTTCTCAATACCTAGGGCTGTACAAATTTGCAAAATTACTGCTGCGATAAAGTGAGGACCATTGTCCGACCAGATTATCCTCGGGAGCCCAAATCGAGGAAAGAATTCTTTTACCATAATCTTTGCAGTGGTCATGGCGGTAGCATCTTTGACGGGGAAAGCCTCGACCCATTTACTAAAGGCACAAATAATGACAAGAACATATTTCAAATTATTACATCGCTCCATTTCAATAAAATCAAAGTGAATGACCTCAAAAGGGACAGAGGGGGGCCCAAAACTTCCCCTTGGGGTCACTGTCCCTTTACCCACATTGTGCTGTAGGCAGATCATGCAGTTCTGGACGTGCCTCTTTGCAGTTTCCAGAATTTTGTCATTTACCCAAACCTGTTCTAACATTTTCGTGATCTGCTGGGCACACACATGCTTAGGACCGTGTGCCATCGTAACCATCGCCAATACATAAGAATCAGGAAGCAACCATTTCCCTTCGGATGTATCCACCCAACACCCTTCGTCATCCAATTTCCCCATTCCTTCAGCCCACTTTCTACATTCTTCCATCGTGGCATCAGTCTGAATATCTCGCACAGACCCAATACCTTCATCCATTATGCAAACATCTCTCATTTCCCTCGAGGTATACATGTCCGTGCTAAGGTCTGTGGCCGTTTGTCTGGCTATCAAATCTGCAAAAGCGTTCCCTTTGCCCACATCATCTACGACCTTGCGATGTGCTGCACATTTCATGATCGCTAACCGTTTAGGGAGTGAGAGGGCCGAAAGTAATTGCACTATCAAAGGGCCATGCTGAATCTTGGTCCCATGTGAGGTCAGGAACCCTCTTTCCGACCAAAGCTTTCCGAAGTTGTGAGCCACCCCAAATGCGTACTGGCTATCGGTATATATATTTACTCTTCGCCCTTGGGAAAGTTCACAAGCTCGGGTCAACGCTATAATCTCTGCGGCCTGCGCGGAGTTATGCGAAATTCTCTTAGTTTCAACAATCTTGTTCAATGTAGTAACTGCATAAGCAGCTGTAGATGTACCATTCGAAAGTTTGAAGCAGGAGCCATCACAAAACAGCTCCCCTTCTGCATTATCCAAAGGAGTATCTATGAGATCTATCCTGCCCTTCGTTTCTTGCTCGGTGGTATACAGGCAGTCATGTGATTCTTCGTCACCGCAAACAGTGTTTTGCGGGAAAGGTAAGAGTTCAGCCGGATTGAGAACACAACACCTCTTAATTTGGATATGAGGGGCAAACAGAATCAGTTCATACCTTGTTAACCGTGCAGAGGTGAGGTGTTGCGTTTGGGTTTTGTTCAATAGGATATCAACAGAGTGAGGTACCATCAAAATCAAATCATGGCCTAGGACCATTCCCTCACTCTGTTTTACAGACGCGGCAGCAGCAGCAACAGCGCGCAAACATCTTGGCAAAGCGCATGCGACAGGATCAAGGGCGGAGGAGTAGTAGCCGCACGGCCTATTCTTCCCTCCGTGTTCCTGTGTTAACACAGCCAAAGCAAATCCATCACATTCATGCACAAACAACACAAAGGCCTTGTCATAATTTGGAGTACCCAGAACCGGTGCCGAACATAGCGCGGTTTTTTAGAAGCTCAAATGATCGTTGATGTTCCGATTCCCATGGCAGTGGCAGAGAAATGCCCTTCTTCGTCAAAGCCAACATCGGTTTTACCACTAGTGCGAAATTCGGGATCCACAACCTACAGTAGGACGCCATCCCTATCAAGGCTCTGACGTCTTTCTGCGTTTTTGGAACAGACATGCCAGAAATATGTTTTATTCTTTCAGGTGTCAATCTTCTACCCTCCTTTGACAGGAGGTATCCTAGATAGGCAACCTCCTGACAACAATATTGAAATTTTTTAAGCGAAGCTTTGTGACCATTTTTAGCTAGATGAACAAGCAACAGTATAGTGCCTTCTTTAGAGGCTTTTTCAGAATCTGCAGCCAAAAGTAAATCGTCAACATATTGAAGCAGCGTGCAAGTAGGTGGCAATTCAAGGGTGTTGAGCTGCTCCTTTAAGGCTCTACTATAAATACTAGGACTTTCAGTATACCCTTGAGGTGCCCTTGTAAATGTAAATGAGCGTCCCCCCAAGGTGAACGCAAACAGATATCTGCTTTCTTTATGCATAGGGATACTAAAGAAAGCGTTTTTCAGATCCACAACACTAAAGTGCGTAGCCGTAGCAGGGATCATTGTTAATATCGTCGTCACATCAGGCACAATTGGAAATTGTGGGGCGACCACTCGGTTAATGGCACGAAGATCGATTATAAACCGGTATGGAATTGCATTGTCGCCTTTCTTATATACGGGTAAGATCGGACTGTTACACAAACTATCTGTAATCTCTTCGATGAACCCACGATGTACAAAATCGGAGACAATGCATTTCAAAGCACGTTCGCCTTCAGCTGATATTTTATACTGCGGAATGCGTGGCAGTTTCACCCCAGGTTTCAGGACTATTTTAACGGGCTCAATATGTAATACTCCGACATCATTGTCGTCCACCGCCCATAAACATTCCGGGACAATGCTAAACTCGGGAGGTAAAGGTCGAATCAAGAACTGAGAATTAGGAAGTTGCTGTGGTGAAACCGTTAGCCGTATTCCATCCGAAGAACAATGAATTACTGCGTTCAATTTCTTTAACAAATTCAACCCCAGCAAATTTTCTCCACAGTTTGAAGTGAGAAGAAAAGGGCAATGGTCCGTGAAGGGACCCAAAGAAACGGATACCGGCGCAGAAACCGGACAGACAGTTATACCAGAAAACCCTACGGAAACATTTGTTTGCCCTGACAGTGGGATGTCCTTGAATGATCAATGATTGGAACCCTTGAATGATCAATGGAGCACTTCTGTGCTCCAGTATCAATCAAAAACTGGTGTTTCCTATTCCCCACTAATAATTCAACGTAGGGGCCTTTTTGATTAACGGGAATAGGCAAAGGTTCCAAACCCTGCTTCGGGCAATCCTAATGAAATAGAGCCTCATCAGAAGGAAGCTCTTCAGAAAGGTAGGCAGCAGAAGGGTGATCAAATATGTTTCTCGAGTCCATACTCGAGGTCTGATTTTCCCGTGAAAAAGTTTGCTGGGAATCTTGCAAAAG